>NC_091021.1:11485000-12961875 GCF_041296385.1 Aphelocoma coerulescens
AGTGTTGGCTGTCCTTTACCACCAGCGATAATCCTTGAGCTATGCTCATATGAAACATTATAAAAGGCACAGCAAAGTTACCGCCCCTCTGTCTCTGCTGACCTCGCCACCTGTACAAAAGGCACTGTCCCAGTGAACACAACAGCAAACAGAAGACGCTTATGAAGCTGACTGAGCAGCTTAGGAGGGAAAAAAACGTTATTTGTAACTCATAACAAGCTCATAGCAACCAGATGACATACTAATTTACTGGCTGCTTTACACTGTGCAGTCCCCAAAACTAGTGTAAACAGTGAATTGCAGGAATGATACTTGGCTATGCATTTTCTCACCAAACAGTTCTGAGTTACAAATGTAGAAGTTGGTTTGGTTTTTTTAAACTACATTGCCCCAAGAAATACCACCAATTATAAGACAAGACAGAAAAGAAATTGCCATTTTCCAACTTCAGGAGGCTCAAAGGCTGGCTCAAACATTTCGTTTGACACCTGTGCCACAATGCCAGATGATCTCTTAAGTTTGCCCCCCTGCCCTGACTTCCTTTATACCTTTCAAATAATGTAGCATCTTCCTCTTGGAATGTGGGGACACTATGAAACCAGAACTGTTGCCAATATCACCCACTCCATATTCAAAGACCCTTCCAGATTCAAGTCTATCTGTTACCACCGCATTTTGTGCTAAATATTCTTCTTCCAGAGTCCCTATCACTTACATTCTAGAGTTTGGGAAAAGCATCACAGACAGCTGGCAGAGAGCAGCAAGCCAGCCCTGCCTTTACGAGGTCTCCCCATACCTGAGAGTATCGTAATTAAAAGCCAAATAAATTTTAAGGTTAAAACATCCAGGTTTTGTTGAGCCATTTCTCGGTTTTGAGAGGAACAGGCAAAAAAGAAACGTATTTACAGTAGTTTGTGAAGGAATCTAAATTACATCTGGCACTTTGCCAAATTCTGCCATTAGAGAGCACTACACTTCCTTGTCTTTGTATTTGTCCAGCAGAAGAAAGCCAGAGGACAGGCACTGTGTAGGAACTTCCTGAACTTGTGTTCTCCTGGTGAGCCTCAAAAGGGTTCCCTCATCCCAGAAGAGCATCTCTCCCAGGCAAATTAGTGCTTGAAAATAAACAGAATGACACCTCCACCTGCTCTACCCAGCAAACAAAAAGCTTCTTTCTGCCTCACTTGCCTGGAGCACCACAGCAGAAGAAGCAGGTCTGACCCTCGCAGGGATCCAACGACGCATCGCATGCGCAGCTTCTCTGGTTAATGCACCATCTCTTCTGCAGCCACACAGAATAATGGCTGTGAGAAGGCAGCACAAAACCCAGCTTGCATCTACTCTACACAAGGCTCAACCTCTTACTACACGAACCACTTCTATGTCCAAATCACTACCTCTGGTTTTCTGCAAAAGGACTCCTATTCACATCACACACGTGTAAAGCTGTTATCCTATGGTTCCTCCTCTAATGCAGTGCAGCCTTCCAGGTTCTTCTACCTCATCCAGAGCACAAAAAACCCACTACTTCTCTTTTTCTCAAAGACCCGCTACTGGCATCCAGAATATACAATAAATAAATAAAAATACACAAACAAACCAAAATAGAAGACATTTCCAGACTAGGGCAAAAGGTCTTACCTCAGGAGGAAAAACGTGCGTTGCTATGCTGCGCTCCTAACAGGTGCTTCTCCCCTACCTAACAGCCATCAGGCTCCAGCCAGCCCATTAGCAGTTAATTTAGAAGTTCATGGGTGTTAACAGGATAAGTAGCAGAGTATTCTGCATATTTTGGTGTGGCAAAACCCTACTATGGGGATATGGTCCACTTCATGCAGAAGAGGTGAAATGTTTTCATCAAGCTAAGTTTAAGAAAACCTCTCCAATTCAAAAATCTTTATTTTTCTTGTGCAAACTTTTAGAATTTTGAAGCCACTGACTGTTTGTATTATCCCCCTCAGATGATTAGAAGATTGTGGGCATTTCTATACTTGACCTTCATTTGCCCTGAGCTGTCTGAAACATGCACTTTCAAGCCATGCAGCTTAGTACAATTACTTTTTTACCAAGTTTCCTTTTTTTGCTTTTTTTCGTTTTTTCCCCCCAAATATATATAGCTCCAGTGCTAGTTATGCAGGGTGCAGTGAGGAAAACATTTGCTTTTGCTTCAGGTTGAAACTTACTTTCTGTAATCATTCCAGATGCTGGAAGTAAGTTAGAGACAAAAAGATAAGAAAAACATTAACTTCTGTCTTGATTACCTTTGCTTGAACAACTTCAGCAAAAAGAGGAATTTCGCTTAAAAAGTTATTCTACCTGCTTTGGTTTCCTAGGCTGTTGCCAGGAATTTGAACTGAAAAGATGTGGAAAGAATATGCTTCATAAAACAAGGCATGATAATGAAGAAAATACACTGATGAGTTACAAACACGAGTGGTTATGACAGTTGATGCTAATAAAGCCTTTCTCAAAACTTCTATTGCCTTGTTCTGGCTGTGCTGGCAGGACAAATGAAGGAAGCCCAAAGAGGCTTTTGGCCTTTGACTTCCACCCAAGAGGTGTTGGACTGCACTGCTGGAGGCTTCAGGCTAGGCTGTGTTCCATGGCTTCTCCACAGGATAGGCTGGGAGGGAAAATGATTCAGCAGGACCAATTTAAAATGTGTTTTGCCTTGTCATTTCCAGGCAAATCACTCACCTGTCTTGAGTTCATATTCAGGCTGTGAATGTATTTTGTACCTAAGACAAGAACATCTAGCAGCCTATTTTCTGGCCCCTCCCTAGCTCTCAGAGTGAAATGGCAGGGTGACAGCCCTCAGCATATCCTCCCCAGCTTCCTGGGAGCATCTCAGAGCTGGAAGGAGACACCTAACCGTGTGCAGTCCACCAAGCAACAGCCAGATTTCATGTGGGTTGCTGCATCCTCTGCCTGTTCCATCTACCCATAACATGAACTCTGGTTTAGTACCTGCATAAGCCCAGACCCAAATGTTTTAGATCACCCATATGGAAATGACTAATAAGGCACTCCCTTTGTGCTTTTGCACTCACACAAGCATTTTTCACCAGAAGCTCTCAAAATTCTGTGGGTCCCCTTAAATGTATTCCATAGAAACAGCCCTGTTCTTATTACCCCAGAAAAAGTAGACACGTGTTTCTCATGTAGTACAGAATAGTTTCAGCTACACAGTTCACAGTCTAAATACACGGATTAAACAACTCAAGATATGGGAACAGAAAAGAAAGGTGAAACCTCTTGCCCAAGACCCATGATGATACAAAACCAGTTCCACTGCATCTACCACCCTTTGCTGGATCACACTCTCTTGCACTGCTTTAATTGCTCCTGATAGTTTCAATGAAGCAACATTGAACTGGAAAATGATGATTCTTTCGGGCCCTTCACATTAATCTTAGCAGACCTAATGGCCTCTTGAAATAGTTTTTTGCTTCTACTACTAGAAAGATGAGTGCTGGAGACTTGGTCCCGCACACTGCTCTACACCTGGGGTGCTAACACATGAATACTTCAGTAGTGGGATAACACCAGTTCCTGCACAGAGAATGTGGGCAGGGATCCCGTAAGTTATGCTTGAAGAAGAGCTGACAAGGGATGCCAAGTTTCGTCCGTGTGTAAATTTACAGTTGGTGGCATTTCCACTGTAAGTGCCATTGTCAAGATTTTAGGATTGGATTGCAAAAAAAAAAAAAAAAAAAAGCATTTGACTGAAACTTGCCATTCAACTTCTCATCATCAAAGTAAAATACCATACTGTACCAAGAATGAAAAGAGAGAGAGAGAGAGAGAAAACAACAACATTTAGCAGGTTTTAAAATTATGCAGATATTTTTAATGGCTTTGGAGTATTCAGACACTCACTCATATGTCAGAAAACAGATTTGATTTATAGGAATGACATTTGGCAGAGCAATTAATCCATACTATGTTCTAATCATGTTTGGTATAGGGAGAGGAAAAAAAAGTCAAACTTAGGTTTAAAGCTGATTGTGCCAGGAATTATTTTCAAAGAAGGCTCATAAGGGTTTTCAGTAAGCTCAAGGACAAAATCTGGTCTTTTATTCCTTCCCCACTCCATCACCCAACACAAGAATGAAGACTACATCCCACTTGCTAGCTGAAACTCAGCAACTAAATCTTCTTGCCTCCACAGAGGTGAAACAGGAGTACGAACCTCTTTGGTTTCTAAACGTAGGCTCTCCTTCCCACGTTATTCCTTAGCCCTAATAAGACCGTCTAACAGAAATCTTGAGAGGGAAACTATGGGTGGTTCATGAAAAAAACGCTGCCGTTTCATCCAGCAGAACAGAAATTTGCCTTTGCATGAGTGCTTTTTGGTCTACTTTGTCTTTCCCAGAATGAAACTTTAATTGATCTCCATAAAGTCCACTTCAGAAACATTATTTGAGGCAGGAATTTCCAGCTCCCCACCTGGCACTGCTTAGATCTCCACTGCCAGAGCATTTACACTTGGCTATGGGGGTTCTCACGCCACAGACAGCAGAACTACTGCTCAGGCACCTGCAGCAACTCCCACCACAGCACAGCAAGGCCAAGAGCAGAGCGGCACCTTCCCAGCTGAGGGCCTGGGACCCTGTGTCCCCAAAAAAGGGTGTTCTGCTGAGAGCCAACCAGCACACCTGGGAGGGCACAGCTCACTTGCCCAGCAGCTGTCCCTGCTCCCTGAGGTATGCCTGTGGCTGCTGACACCTTCTTGTTCTGTGCTGGGCGTGTGTAACCATGAACCTGTGTTTCTTTTACTCTGGTTTGAATCCCTGATGTTGAATTCTGCAGAGAGGAAAACCACCCTGTGCTTCACATCCGGTGTGACAGACCATTAAGAAAAGCTTCTCTGACAAATCCATTATGGAATACAAGAGCAAGCACTACATCGTAGTTTTCACTCATGGACTTTGCAGAAGCTCTGAGTTATCTCATGAACTGCACCGTGTCTAACACAGCACTCGTGCCAGCTGGGAGAAATCTTTCTTAAAGGCTATTTTGTCTCAAATCTATCAGATTTAAATCTAACAGCTGTTCCACAACATACCAGTGGTTTATCTGTGCTTGAGCTTGTATCCTGCACTGCTCTCCACTGGTGGTTGGACAATTACCAACAAACAAACAAAAAAATGTAACACATAATTTGATTTTTCTGGTGCTGTTGTTTTTTTTTAAAATTATAATTAAAAACCAGGCTTTCCTCCCCTTACTAACTCTACTAACTCTCCTTCACACCCTATCTCCAGAAACTCCTGCTTAATTTATTCACAGATGAGAATATATTCCTCTATACTTCTTCCAGGCTAGCTTTAAAAATCTGAGGTTACACTTTTAAGACAAATAAATAATAATTTTAGCATAATGGTTTTAACATCTGCTGTGAAGATTGCAAAACCATTCACATTCTACCTGTAAGTCAGTTTTTTGACACCCATAACTCAGAAGATATTTGCCTCTGGGTTTAATGGCTTCCATATTCTTTTCTGTCTGAAGATGTATTGTTAAATATTATTACTACTGGAGGTATATTTGGGCAATATCTTTCAGACGTATTTGAACCAAAGGGAAAAAGAAGAAAAATTTTGACCTGGTACACTATTTTTGGAAGAAGAGCTAGCTGGTCTGAGCTAGCTTCTACTGAAAATTATACTTCTAGAAAAGATTAAGATAGGAGAAAAAAGTTCAAAAGACCATCAGGAGTGACTTTTGGGCCTGGTGTAAGAGTCACTGACTCCTTTGCAGACAAACAAGGATTCATCCCTTTGCAGGTTTGTACCAGCACACGCACAAGAGCTTCCTTTGTGCTATACCTGGGCAAGTCGTACCTTTGACTAATCTGCCCTCCAAACCCTCCTGTGTGGCTTCATGCCTGCGAGAGAGGGAAGGCGGCACTGGGTCAGGTGCTGAGATTTGCTCCTCAGGCTCCCAGGCTCTGCCCCACACTAGCTGGAGGGCAAGAGCACACACACAAATGCCCCAGGGATGCCACCCTTGGGCCACCAGCCAGCATGGAGTGGAGCTGCTGCTGTCTCCACAGAGCAGAGACTTATGGTTCTGTCCAGTCTTTCTACTGCCTTCCTGTTGGAAAAGCTCCTACCTGTTCAGATGTTGATCTCTGAGTGCCAGGGACAGTCCTTGCTCTCTTTGCCTCCTTCCCAGCAGCCAGTTTTTTTCGAGCCCTGGCTTTGATCTCAGGACGATGCTGTGAGCTTCTTTCACTGTGCAAAGTCAGTTGGAGGATGGGTTATCCAAGGCATGAATCACAGATGACTTTTAGAACAAATAGTCTGACACAAAAAACCCCCCACAACATAAAATGATGAAATAATGACCAAACATGCCATTTCAAGTTCCCTGCCTTTTCCAGAGGAGCATCTCAGGCTGTTATTCTCCCACACAAATTACTCAGATAAAATTGGAACAGATAAAGATCCCAAACCAAGAAATATTTCATGCACAAGCAGGAGGTCTGTCCCAGTGCTCAGCTGAGTCAAAAGACACCTATTTACTTCTCTAGGCCATAATAACATGGAGTCTGATTTACATATTTTCACATATAACTTGATATTTTACTATGAAAACTTTCCATTATACCAGACTGAAGCTTTATCTCCTAGATTTACTACTAATCAGTGTTTTTTCCCTGCACTGACAGGCACTGTCTGAGGAGTCATTATTTCTCATACAAGTACACAAAACTGGTAAGTGTTTTAGGTTTGATGTTACAACTGCTCACTGTCACCTTGGTATCTGCTGCTGACAGTTATTCCCTCCACAAAAATCCTTGTCAGTGTGCTTACGTTTTTGCTGGAAGGCTTTCAAGTTCTCTTTGAGAGCCGAAATCCACATCACACGCAGGCACACAGGCATGCACACACACTGCTTTAAATACCATAACAAATGATACCATAAGCCTTTCCAAAGCATCTAAAAGAGCTCTTCTCTTTCACAGGATAATGTGTGTGGATTTTTCTGAGGATGCTTTACACATTGTTTTTTAGCTGGCTGGTTTGGTTGTTTTCTTGTTGGTTTGGGGGGAGGGAGGGGGGTTGTTTTGTGCTTGGGTTTTTGTTGGTTTTTTTTAATAATAGGAAATAAGTGTTTCCTCAGTGCCTGAATTTTGAAATCTGGAGTGTGGGTTCTTGAGTAGATGTGGCAGCATGTGGGTATTCTCTCCTGTTTTTAGAACTCAAGTTGCTATAACAACCTACAGCATCTGTTCAGCCCACTACCTAAACGGCCTTTTTCCTTTCTTTCTCTTTTTTTTTTTCTTTTTTTTCCTTTTGGGTCTCCTATTCTTCTGAAGTCAAGTGCTTTGCTTTGATTTTTATTTAAGGAGCTAGCTTATGCTCCAGTGTGTATATGCAGAATGAGCTGAAAGAAGCCAAAATCTGTGCTGAAAAGATCACAACTTTTGGAGAGTATCTGGCTGAGTGGGACGAGCTCAGGGCTGGGCCCTGTTCCCGCTGAAGTGAAGACACACCAGTTCCTGCTGTGAGCCTGAAATTCACTGCCACATCTCATGAAAGTGGGGGTTACTCTGTTGAATGACAGACAAGTGATGGACACTACCAGGGAGCCATTGACAGAACAAGAGCCAACAGATGGACAATCTTGTATAACTGGCTCTGTATAATTATTATGTTTCCTCCTTATCAACTGCTTTCTTCTCTTCTGGAGAAAATGTTGATTTTTCTTGAAATGGATTTTTTCCAGATTGGTGGAGGGTGGGCAAGGAAGAAAAAATAAGAAAGATTTTTTTTTTTTTAATTCATGCCAGAACAGCAGAACCATCTCTTTACTGGGGTTTGGAGGATATCCCACCTCCTCCGTGGGTTAGCTGCCCATATTTCATGCTTCATCATAGAGCACTGCCTCTAAAAAAGAGGAGCTTGTCACTGCTAGAGTCCCTGGCTGCAGTTCATCAGAGAAGGCACAGGCCAATTACAAAGACCTATGCACATAAAAGAATGGGAATGTAGGTACAATTCCCATGAAGACAGACACTGGCTTCAACCGGAATATTTGTGGTTTACGATGAAACATTTTGGCTGTGAGTTTTTAAAAATACTTAGGATTATCTATCCATATAAACACTTTCATTAAAAGTTTTCCACAAAAAAGAAAAAAGCTTTTCACAAAAGTGTTTGCATTTTCTCATTAGTCCAGCTCCAAAATGCTCCTACTGTCAATCACCAGATAAGCAGGGCTGGGCATATACAGGTCTGCCCAGCCTCACAGTCATGGCTTGTCAGGAACCAGGAGAGGAGATGGCATGTAGATAGCCCAAGCATGTTGAATGTCTTAGGAGCAGTGGAGCAGTGTTCAGAGCAATCTGCTCAGCAGCCAATTCTCCCATGTATAATTCTGGGTAACTTGTCAACAAACTGAGGTATAAGCTGCCCTGTCCTGACCCAAACACACCTTTGGCTTAGTCCCCAAACCAAGGCACTGCCAAGGCATATGCTCAGAGCTGGAGACAAGGCTCCTTGTGGGTAGGATTTGGAGACTCTCACAGGAGCTCTGCAGGGGGGTGGCACTGGGAAGCCAAGCTCCTTGTCATCTCCTGCAGCTGGCCCTGCCTGCAAGGAAGCTCTCCAGCAAAAAGAGATCACACAGCTACTGAGAAACCTGATGTGCTAGAGTGATGTATCCTGTCACTCCAGCCTTGGTCATTCCATGCCCCTCTTACACCACATATTGAAGGCAAGAGTTCACAGGGACTAGGAGGCTCAGCAGCCAGAAGGGCTGAACCACACAGGCAGGAGATAGTGGCCCTTGGATCAGAAGAAGCACTTCCGCAGGGCAGGAACTGACTCAGAGCTATCCTGGGGACTGGGAACACAGAGAGCTCTGTCAAGACAGTCTTGCCTTTCTCCTTGCTACCACTAAACCTAATCTTAATCTTCACTTGTACCTAGATACAGAGCAATATTCATATCTGCTAAGGGAAGACAGAAGGCAAGGTGTCCTTTACCTCACATAAGGACTTTTAGAACTAACTGTACGTAATCCAGTGCCATGAAAACTCCCATGAGGGGCAAAGAACCTGGTTTCCCATTTTTCTCAGGAATCATGAAATAATATTCTCTGAAATCACACCTTTCTCCTTCAAAGCTTCTGTGTATATTCGGTAACTTGTACATATGTCATTTCTGTACGACAGCCACAGCTCCCACCTGGAGTTGTGCAACATTGTCCACATGTTACCTTTCCTGCAGGATATAAATGTGTTACTGATACTATTTTTGCACTATGGAGAGAAAATGAGAAGAAAGAAAAAAAAGCAGAAGGAATGAAGTTGCATGTCAGCTACCAAACTGGGACTCACCTTGCCCTGTAGAAGAGAGACAAAGAGGAACCACATCTCCCCTTTACCTTTCAAACCCACAGAGACAGGATCTCTCTCTCAGCGCAGGGATGAACACCATCCTGATCTTCCAGCAGCGCTGTTGTTGGTCAGGGTCCTGAGGAGACACATCTGAACTGCCACACCTTACCCCCAGCAGGTCACCCTGGCCTCTGAGGTTCAGCAGCTGCAAGGCTGAGGGCACTGCCAAGATGGGAGCATGAAAACCCATCAGTGCAGGAGCAGGCAGTGAGAGAGGACCTTCATTCATCAGCAGCCAGCAACAGCCTTGGCCCTAGCAGTGCCTGCTGCTTCTTTCCCATAGTTTGAGGGCAAAAATCTTGCAGGCATCCTCACTGTTATTCCAGCACAATTTCTGTGGAATCGGTTGGAAAGAAGTGGAAAGGCACAGAAGCAATTTTAGATATCATAGAGATCATGTAATCCAAAGTGAAAGTGGGAAGTGCATCCCCAAGAAAGATTTCAGTGCTAGGGCAGGAGCCACATTTAAGAATCTAAACAGTGTGCCAGCTCCAGATCAAGAGCCAGAGAGTTACTGCAGATGGATTTATCCTGCAAATACTTCCTAGTGACAGCAAGTTTCACAGTGCAGCACATGGATTCTCACCTTTGGAGATACCCATGCACACGGACTCCTGAGTAGAACAACAAAACTGGGCTAAGAATTGAAACCATTTCCAACATGCATATGTTTAGTTCTACTCTATAGGATAATGACTTCCTCTTAATCCCCTTCAATCTTACCCAGGGTTGCAGTAAGTCAGCATGTTGACTTCGTTGTGCTAGTTTACATTAGCTGAGGACCCGGCGTTCAGTATAAATAATGTGTGATAAACCTTTACAATGTTCCCAAAAACTGGTCATTGGAAAGGCAGAAATCTCAAGATCAGCCTAGTGGAAAACACAGCGACACATAAATTTGACTTCCACTCTGAGAAATGCTAGGGTGACCAAAAGATAGCATCTGAATATTTTAAACTGATAAATTTATTTCTATTCTACTTTGCCAAGAGTTTGTCCCACTGATTTGGGCAGGAAAGAGGACATGTAGGCATCTGTTCATTCATCAGCTTTCTCTAAATCCCAGGATTAATAGACGACTACTATTATGAAGCCTGAGCAGGAGATAATATAGCTAGAGTCAGAATTTAGTGTAACTTAATGCCCCAATCACAGAAGCATGAACTGACCCAGAGCCCTCAGTCCCAGGTGTAGGTTATAAACAAATGAAATAAAGATTTATTTCGTTGTAGACATAACAGTTTTGATCACAAATGACTAGAGCTCCTTATGAAAAGTTAAGTAAACAATATGAAATCTACCTTTTAAAGCTTTATTTCAAAATTTAATACTAAATTTTCAACCCTATTCTGCCAGAGTTTGAATCCAGCCAAGTCAATCAACCTTCTGGTCATATCTCTGTATTGATACTTAGAAATCATAGATCTAAAATAACAGATGTCCTTTTTTTAATATGCTGAACTGAAATCCAAATTACAAACATCCTAATCAGTATGGCTGTTCTCTAAATAAGGATCCAGAACTGGGTCTCAAATCTACTGGGTGTCTTTGGAGGTCACACTGGCCACAGGGGAATGTGTTCCACCCTGACAATCAGGTAGAATTACAAATCCCTCTGAATATTTTGAGTGTTTGGTTCTTTGGTACAGTTTTGATCTCCTTGAAGTTCAGTTCAGTGGCATTAAAATCTGGACTCTTCCCTATGTGCTTCCCACTTCAGCACTGACCACTTATTAAATAATTCTTCCTCAGCCCAGCAGGGTGAACATAAGAGATTGCCCATGTTCCTTGGGCAAGTTGTGACCAAATGCAGACCAAGAGATGTTTAAAAGTATTTTCATTAGGCAGCATTTCCAGCTGCACTACTAACACTGCTCAAAACAGAAAGCAATTCTCTTCCTGGCACCATTTCAGAAGACTTAAAATGCATCATTCTAATTACTGCCTGACAAATAATTCCAGAATGCTAGCTGGGAAGTTTGCAGTGCAGACTACAGATATACTATCATCACACTGGTATATTGAACTTTTTATGATGTCTAATATCTCTAGGTTATAAATGAGTGAAAGCATCCTTTGCCACTGGTGGAGTACAGTCCTCTCGCACACAAACTGAAGGTTCAAACATTATCATGTCACAGCTATAAACCCAAGGTCATTTTGTGGTAAAACAGTCTAGAAGAGTTGCCAAACCTGTCTTCAGACTACTTTTGATCATTTTGGACAGCGATTTCACTCAGTCATTCCAGAAGTTCGTGGAATACCTCCACATTACATGAACTCTTTGCAGTTCTGCTGCTGTTACAGAGTGACTGCCTAATCTCAGGAAGATCAGTTTCCTTTATCAAGTCCACACAAAGATCTGTATCTCTTTCTAGAAGCAGAGCTCAATTCAAACTTCTTCGACGGTCTGAAAAAGCCATTCTTTTCCCCTCCCCAGGTTTCAGGCAGCAACTGGGACTTATGGGTTCCAAAATACCATTAGGAACTTTGTACTCTTCTTCTGTGCAGCGTTGCTGTGGCAGTTCAGGAGATGCAGAAACTTCACTGGGCTGTGGATATGCCTGCTTTAGCTACATTTTGAGGAAGCTTCCATGCCAGCTTTTCTAAGCGCTGCCTGTCACTCACGTGAGGTGCACTCAGCATGCAGAGCTGATTTAAAGTCTAAGTGAATCCCAGTGAACAAGTGTGATTCACGTGTCAAGAGATCAAAAAAAATTTCAAGTGGGAAAAGCAGCCATTAGGAGAGGTAAGAAAATGAAGACAGATTAAAGTTCCCCACGCCCCTGCAATGCCTGTACAGTCATGAACCAAACTGAATAATGTAACTGAAAATTTTGCTAGCTGCCACCTGTAAACACCTCTGGCTGTAACTGCTTATCACTCAGGCTAGCCATGTGGACTCATTCAATGACATTCAATTAATTTAAGCTCCCCTTTCTCTCTCCCTTTTTTTTTCCTTCTCAGAAATAGCTATTTGACATAAACTTCTTTGTTTGGCATATCACTAGATCTGCTGCTAATTATAATGCTGAACCCAGATGCTTGGTGGAGGAAATTAATCTACGTCCTGCATAGTTTGTCGGGCTTGTTTTAGTAGGTTTGCCAAATATTTAGTGAAACCCTCATATGACTTTTATTATCTGGAGATAGATATTAAAGGGCCAAATACTGTTCTTATTCTCATGGTATAAACCTGGACAGTTCCATGAAGGGAAATAAATATAGTTACATTACTGTGGATTTACATGACGTTAGTCTAGATTTACAGTACTGTAAATCCTCAACAGTGGAACCAGGAAGCTAAACCACAACTACTCCATCATGTAAAGCTGGGCTCTTCCCTTAGCTGAAAAGCACAGCCTTAATCCTAAGAAAAATGACAGTATTCATAATTTATGTTGCTAAATTGGCATACAGAAATCACTCTTTTTTTTGCAAGTTGGCCTACAGAAAACACCTGTGGAATAATTGGCATCCAAATTACTCTATTCAGAAAAGCAAAAATGTTTCATTACAAAACAGTTAAAACAGTTCAAGCTATGAGCTGCTTCAGGAGCCAAAGAATTCATTTGCCTGCTTGGCTCACCTGAATTTCCCATAAAACCCTGTAGCACATCACTAGTGGAGGAGAGGGACTGGTGGTGGAAGCTGTTTGTGAGGGCAGGACAAACCCAGGGTTAGCACTGGCCTTGGATACATGGGCTGAAGACCTGACATCCCAGGGGACACCAAGAAATCACTTGCACCCAAAAAAACTTCACTCTCCCCCACAGGAAAATACTTCAGTTCCACCAGAAAAAATAGTCCAACCATAGAAAATAAACATTTCAGCTACAGAAAAATTGATTATTTCTCTGCAGAAAGCACTAGGGTTTGCTAATCTTCCTTTTCTCCATCAATTTTTACAATATAATATTTTCCAGTTGCAAAAATGTGAGGTAGGTAACCTTCAGGATAACTAGTATTTCCCACACAGAAAACAAATATAAGCTTTTGGCTCTAAGCTTTAAGCTAACTAAAAATAAACAAAAAACGCCAACAACCTCTAAACCAAAAACCCCTGAAGTCAATATTTCCCAGACAGAGGCCAATATATGTTGTGAAAAGTGTATTTTCTGTGAGAAACAAAACTGACAGAAAGCTTCCCACCCTGCTTGCAGACAAAACTGAGTAAGCTAGAGGAGCATCCCTGTTTGCCAACTGACATTTGAGGAATATTATCATTTAGGCAATACAGACCTAAAGACAGGAAATTTCCTAAAGAAAAAAAAAAATCATTTAAAACCCTGCTGAGAAATTATAACCTCTGGTACAACAAACGGCTATTAATCCCAGCTAGTCATCGTTTGTAGAAATGCCATAGACCTTAACTGGGATGATGATTTTAGAAAGAAAATATTCGTTTTTTAAAGTAATAATATAAATTTTTAATTTAAATTGATGATTTGGCTTCATCTATGGCATATAGAGAGCTAAGTTAATTGTAGTTACGCTGTTGAAAAGCCACTTTTCAGAGAAGCAGAGGAGCTACGATTATGAGTGTGAACCAGGCTGCTGCTATCAGAAGGGGCAGCAGGACCCCTGTCAGTAAGACATGATTTCCCATCTCATGGAACAGGCTGAGGAGCCCAACTCACAAGTTAAGAGAGCCTCAGGGATCCACACAGATCAAAGTAGTTTACAGGAGCCTGAGGCTTCCTGTACAAATTGAGCAAAGTCCAGTTCTCAGCCCAAGAGTAACTGAGTGGGACAGATTTTAGGCAGTACTTAGAAGGCCTCCACACTTTGTTCCTACACAGGTACAGTAAACACCAGCAGAGCAAGTTCCCTGTTGAGCTGATCCTCTTTCATTGCAGATTTGAAGACACTACCACCAACTAGTCTCTCTTACATCCTTTTGCTCTGATATTCTCCATGGAGCTGTTTGCCACCCAGGTTTGTTCTGCATTTTGCCCAGGCCACACAGGTTTAATTTTCAAGTGCCTTTTCCAAGCAAGAAGGGGAAAACTAATTTGCTACATTAGCGGGAAGTTAAGCATCTCTCCATGCAGTGGCAAATGCTTACCCTTTTTGATAGATGTGTCGGGAGCAACAGAGGGTAAGTTCACCTTTGATGTGGGTTTGGAGAGCTCCAGTGCTTTGTGTACTCTTTTGGGCTAAAGCAAACACAAGATAATTTGGCTTTCTGCAGCATGGTTTCAACTTAAGCTAGAATTTGGCAAAGCAAAACAATACTAATAAAGCAAGTGTGAAGGAAATCCAGATATTCATGATTTGCATGGCAAAATCTTCTACACTCCTTTGGACACGAGTGAAAACGGGACCTTAGATTTGCAATATTCAGCTAGAAGCCCAGCTACACATCACAGCTTCCCCCTCAGCACTATCCAGAAACCAGAGTTCAACCTTGCTTTCCAGAGGCAGGCCTTCAACTAACACCTCATGCTGCAGCTGCTGACAAGATAAACCTTTCTCCCTGCTCAGGCATGTGAGGGACAGAGATTTTGACCAGAACAGTTCTGAGGACAGTAGTAAGGGCACAGAAACCCCAGACTTTTCTAATGTACACCCCACATATTCATGAAAGGAGTCGGGTTATAGAGGGTGCAGTTCAAAAACCAGTCCAATTACCAGTCTAAAGGGAAAAAACTATTTCTTAAAGCAGTCCAGTTATAAGTAGAGCAGGAAACAGTACTATTTCTCCCTTTTAAACTGCAGCAGGGTTTCCAGAAATCACAGCAGAAATGTGGTTGCCATACATTTAAGAAACTGACTTCAGGTGGGCAACCTGCTGTAACAGATTTCGCATTAACACACCAAACTGTACTTGCTAACACTTCACATCCAAAAGCAGGTGCATGAGTACATGCGCAAGCAGCAAACTAGGACTCCAAGCCGTGATCCAGTTGGAGCTCAATACAAGGAAGTGTGGGACACTGCCAGGGTTCGAACATGAGGCTTGGCTCCAGAAAGGATGGGAACCACTAGACGACACACTCTTTGGCACAGGTGGAGCACAACCCCAGAGATCTGGAAGACAATCAAGTACAGACAAGCCACTGCAGCCAGCACTCAATACAGCTTCACACAAGCATCCTTCTGTAACCCTCCAGCTTTACAATCATTTGCACAGTGAAATGGCAGCAGCAAACTGCAATATAAAGAGCAGCCATACTTTCAGAAATCAGTGTGGCATACAGCCCTGCAGAATAATTCTTCATACAGGTAAATGTTTTCCAGTTATTCTTGTGGTATGCTTTTGACTGTCATTCAATCCACAGTGAATGCTATCAGTGTAGTAAGCTAATAGAACTGAAACCTTAACTAAGATTGTGGATAACGCCCTGTATCTAGTCCATTATAATCTCGGCACAGAGATTGTGAGTTCATAATAGCTAGCAATAAAATATTTTTGTTCATAAAGAAGAAAGATAAACAATGCACAGATACGTTGCTTAAAAGTACTCAATGGTTTAAAACCTAAAAATATACGGTATTTGTTCCATCTAAAATGGCATTATTGTTTCATAAAAAGTTCACTGCACTCTCCTTTTAGTTACAAATTCTGTTTTTTCAAGGACAATCTAATACAGAGTCATTTAAATTGCTAGCATTTATATCTCTAATAAACTGTAACCTGATAATCAAGGACCATAAAGCATTCTTTTTTTCTCTTAAATTATCCCAGTGCAGCTGTAAAAGTACAAAATCCACGGAACCGTGTGTACCTAGTCCTAATGACAAACACAGGTCTTCATCCTTGTGGCCTCAGCAAAACCCAATAGATTGGGCCCCTGAAAAGACTAAAACGGTTGTTCCCCTCAAATATTTACTCATACTTCCTCCTTTCTCAAAACAGATGCCAAGCTCCTGCTGCCTCTTCATTTTCAAGAGTGTTTGGCTCTTTGTTTTAACTCTCCTGGTGCTCTGCAGGAGCAGAAAGGCTGGGTGCAGACTGCACCCACTGTCACATTCACACCAGGAAGGGACTGGGAGAAGAGCTTCTGTTTTACAAGGGTGCTCTGGGCGTTGGCATGTACATACACAAAGAGGCTGTTTTAATTCCTCACAAAGACAGATTTTATTGACTTATTTATTATGCCTTCATTTTACTCAGGGTGGACAGAAACACCCAGTTTAGATTCACTTTTATACAGAAATCCAGTAACAGCAGAACTATGGTTCCTTGTGCCAGTACAATGAGAACCCAAAGACAGCCTCAGGGAGTTTACCCTGTGCCTCAGCCAGACCCCCACATCTCCAAACATTAAATTAAATGCCCTAAATTCTGCATCAGCCAGATGCTGATGATTTGCTTTATTTATCTCATTTCCATTTACCCTGAGTGCCAGCCATGAACACCATTTCCCCCTCTATAAACTTGTCTTTTCTCCCCCTTTCTTGAATGCCGTTTTCCCCTTCACTTTTTGTTGACTAAATTCAAGCTATAGGATAAATTTATGAGAAGAGGAAAATATTTTGTGGGCCAAAATAAGCCAAGACAGGTCTGACAGCAAACAAGGTCCATCGTCGCCTTAGACCAGTCACGCATTCCTGCTAATATGGAGGGAATGGCATTGCTGGCAGGATATCTGTGGGGAGCACAGGCTGCCCCATGTGCTGTCTCCCCAGAGACAGAGACAGCCTCACTGCTACTAGATTCT
Organism: Aphelocoma coerulescens; assembly: GCF_041296385.1. NCBI lineage: Eukaryota > Metazoa > Chordata > Aves > Passeriformes > Corvidae > Aphelocoma > Aphelocoma coerulescens. The sequence continues at coordinate 11,502,080 of NC_091021.1, forward strand.
CCTGGCTTTTCCCATTTTAAAAGGGCAGGGAAGAGAGGCCTGTGTACAAGCAATATAAATAAGTCCAAATAGAGACATAATTAGACTGCCTTTGTAACAATAGCAAGAACAGCAAAATCACAAGCCTTTAGTAACAAATGACATTTTTGGTCTTGAATAGATTATAAGTACTATGGAGTTGAAAGTCAACATTTTCTGTCCATTCACTAGCTCACATTTCTCTCACAATGGAGCCCCTTTAATAGCTAATCACAGTTACCACATCCAGGGAAAGGAACAAACAAACTGGCCTACAAGTCTTCAGCTCTGTGAGGTAACAGCTGCATGAAAGATTTCAGGGAGAGGTGAACTCAGTAGAGGCACACTGGGGACACCAGGGACAGCTGCAGCCCTGGGTACTTTTGCTACTAAACGCTCACCGAAGTAAAGGGTTCTGAGAGCCACAGCTGCCTATGAAGCCAACAGCTAAATCCTCTTTCAGTGAAGTTTATGTTACTAATGATTTTGTTGTTTCTCCACAGCAATGCCAACAAGCATTAATTCTTCTTCCTCTTTGTATCCTTTGGGGCTGAAACCTCTCTTCTCAGTTGCGACTTTGTCTGGCACCCAGAGAAGTATGCATAGGCTACATGCAGTCATTTATATCAGTGCAAAGCAGATGAAAATTGCTTCAGGATCAGGATGGCATTTGCTACCTTGCTTGCTGCACTGCAGGCATCCACCCCCCTTCAGCCAGATGTGGTGCAATGGTGATTCCAGCCTCAGGCCTTTAAAGGCTGCAGCTCTGCTCTGTCCCGTTCCCTTGCCAAAGGGCCTTTCTATAAAGTTTTCAGCAAGACACATTTATTGAAACTCTGAGTAAACCAAGGGTTCATTAAATGCCCTATCAGATGTAAAATACATTTTGCATGGTCCTGCAAAGGAAATTTCTGCACTAAGATTAAAAGAAACCACTGCCAAGTATTTCAGAGAAATAATGTTTATAGATTGAGACTGATTCCATCCTCCTTGCTGGAGCTACAGCCACACAGTGTAAGCCAACGCAAAATCAGGTTCTGGCTAATTTTAAAGTGCTGCATTGCTGAACCTCTAACTAGGTGGGGCAAGTGGGTGGAAAAGCTATTGGTAGCAAACAGATAATTTTGGCTACCTGAGAACTAGGAAATCGGGGAAGAGAAAAGTGGAAAAAATACATCAAGAACAACCAATCACCTCAAATGGGTCAGCATTTAGGAATGCAGAAGTTTGTCATACCGTTTTAATTATAAGGGTGAGTTTAAGAATAAAAGACACAATTACAGCTAAAAAAACACCTCACTTAAAGACCAAGGGAATAGTTATGCTTCCTGCAACCTTCCAAAAGAAACATTTCTAAGGTGTATTTGTATTAAAATACCATCAGAAACTCAGTAACAATTCTTTTAAAACTTCTGACACATGGAGCAATCCCTTCCTAAGAATGTACTCTAGGTTTGAAAAGTCACTTTGTAAGCACATTATGATTTTACAAAGGCTGTGTGTTGGAGCAGAAGTGTTCTCCAGTCAAGCAAAAGAACAAGACCAATCTCTAGAGCTCCCCAGGCACAGTCATCCTGTCCCCAGCCACAGCATCTCTCCATAGACCTTCAGAGATAGACTAAGCAACATGGCACAACATTATCCTCCACTAATATCAGGCCCATTAGTTAGCCTTCACCTTTCCAAGTTCTGGATCCCAGTTTTGCTCACTCTGGTATCAACAGATACTAATGAAAAGCTCCTTGTCCACAACTTGACTCTCCCATTTCCTAGGTTGCCCAGGCAGCCATAATGCACCCAGCTATCATGGGAGTCACAAGCCTGCACAAGGAACTGCAGCTTTGGGTCTGAAATGCGATTCTGAAATTTCCCTTGATTCTCAGAAGTTTGTAATTTTAAAGTCCGGCCTCAAGGGGGAGATGCCAGAGTTAAGGATCTTCATTGATCAGCATGTGCATATTGCAATAATCCTAAAATTTGGGAAGGCCCAAATTGCATTGCCAAGATAATCCTTCTCCTACAATTTCCCTTAGCCTTTGAGCTGTGCTTTCAGTGACAACTCACACTGACCTTCTGCCAGCTGGAACGTGACCACTACTCCGTAAGTACGAATCAGTGAGCCAATTTCACAAGCCAGTCCTGAAACCCATCCTTGTCAATGGGAGCCCAGAACTGATCCCATTGGCTGGAGCAGATTTATGCATCAAGCATACACTGATTATAGAAATGCCAAATGTGTTGCAGGATTATATCCTTAGTTCCCATTAATTTGCAATGCATCTTTCCAGACAACTAAAGTAGTAATCTTCTGCTCATTTTTCCACAGTTTGAATAAAAACACAGCTATTCAGTATCCTGCTCTCAGCAGCATGGACATCAACCCAAGCCTGGCTCAGTTAAATTGATCTAAACTCTCAGCTTCATCTGGTTCCCCATGGCACATTTGGCTTTCTCATCAGGATAAGCTCAATGCCATGCACTTCATGTCATCTATGGCACAGGGCAACATATTTACAGTGTTTGAAAAACAGAAAATATTTACTTTATTCATTTGATCAGGATGTCCACAGACTCCACATCTCTGATAACAGATCATGCACCACCAGGCTGCTTTAAGGAGTCTGAGATAATAGGGAAGAGCCTAGGCTCAAGCTGAAGTCAAAAACCTATAGATGGTTTTCAGATAGATTCACTGAATTAGGACACATAAGGTCAGCAATATTTTGAGAATACTACTGCAAGGGATTTTGTTACTGATTGTGAGAAGGAGTACAGATACCTGCAGTTTCTGGGCATGCAGGAAGGCAGGCATGCAGGTCATGAACCAAGGTGGATCAGTGGATAACAAAAAAGGCTTACACATATTCAGAAGCTCTGGTCCAAGACACGGTCCCTACACCACAAGAGTACACTCAAGACACAAGGTAGACACTTGTGGGTGGTTCAGCACCCTGTCTCAAAACTCACAGCACTTAGGTGAGGTCCAGGGACAGAAAATTCTGACAGTTGAAGCTGAGTTTGGTTCAAGCCTGATCTCATCCTTTATCAGAAGCTGGACTTTATCCTGTTCATTCACTATGACAAAAACATGCACCTTCCTTTCAAATTATAGCCATATAAAAAGGCCAGCTTTCAAAAGTGCTTTACAAGAGTAAAAAGGGCTCTTTTCAACCATCATAAAGCTATGGGCAAATGTATTGTGTCCTCTACATTTCTCTGAAGTTCCTTTTCCTTAAATGTAAGTTTGTGCTGTAACCATGACTCATTCTTACTCAGCTTTTCTCAGATTTCCATAAGCAAACACTTGAAGCATTTTATATTAGTGCACTGAACATAATCTGGCTTGCCTAGGTCTAACATCATATAGAAAGATGGGTGCTGTATCTAGCTCTGGCGTAACACTCAGATTTGCGGGGGAGGAGATTGGCAGGTAAAGCAGGGGGTTAATATTCTGGTGTTTTTCCAGCAGTCCCCTGCCGAACAGGCAGGCTTTCTCTAAACAAAACCAGAAGGGAAGCCATCCATGTTGCTGGCAGCAGCACACACTGCTTGAGGTGTCCCCTCCTGCAGACAGAGCTGGTGGGAAGCTGTATCCCAAGCAGGGAAAGGCCAGCACAGGAGGGAATGTGGCCTCTGCCCAGCTGGTCCCATACTGCTCCCAGGCAGCCCATGCAGTCACATTCTGCATCCATGGCAAACTCTCAGTGTCCAGTGCACATGGTGAGGGCTGGGAAAGCAGCCAAGCTAAGGGCAGTCTCAGTACTGTATCACTTGTCCATTCAAGTTCTCCACAGATATTAATGGGACAGATGGATAAGTGATGGTCTCTAGGTGATTCAGCTTCTACTGGCTCAAACTGGAGCTCAAAGATAACATGTACAGGCAATAAACTCTCTAAAGAAGATTTACAAAGCAACAGATAATTTGGTTGAACAAAGCTAAGTTATAAGACATTTGCAAAGCCCCAAGCTCACCTAAAGGCACAAAGAACTCAAGAAAGTATCAAAAAAGTTATACAAGGAAAGAGAGAGAATAAAATAAATTCCCCTAATGTACCACAAATATCAACCACCACACACTACCTACAAACCATATGTTTTGCCCATCTGTTCTGTTATCTTCAACTAAATTTATAGTATTTGGGCTATCAGAAGAATTGTCAAGCCTGAGCTGGGCAGGATTATAAAACCTAGGTGTTATTACACTTTAAAAGACATCTTCCCCTCCCCCTACCACAGCAGGCACAAGATTATACATTTCTCTCTTGCAGCCTCCTGGCTCTGGTACTACAGAGGATGCTATGCTTGTTCTCAGCTACAGTAAGTAGTAGGGCATCCCAGCCCCCAACAAAAGAATAGTTCCTCTGCCATTCTGATTTTTCTCTCTTGCCCATCCTTCTCTCTAGATAGGTCAAAGAGAGAGGTGCCAAGGCTGAGGGTGCAGTGTCATTTTCTGTGGTGCTGCAAACCAGTGAAGCCCACATTAAGTCAGGAGAGAGCTCTTAGTTCTGCCTCAGCAACAGTCAGCTTTCTGGGGCAGGGCTCCAGGAGCAAAACTTAAATTCTCCAGCTGCTGAACCAGAATTTCAAATTTGAACCATCAGGAGTTATAGATCAGGGCTATGATCATTAAAGGGCAGCACAGGCAAAGGATTAGGGCAGGAGAGCAACCATTTCCTTCAAAAGCGTATGTGCAGTGGAGGTCTCCTTGGGAAGAAAACAGTAAGACCCCTTAAGTGATCCCTTCCCACCAGTCCAGATGCATCATAAACCAGAGAACACTGTGGTCCTACTACAGAGACTACTTCCACAGACTGCATGTCACTGCCACTGAGGAAGCCAACAGCTTTTAAGTTGGTCTAGGAAAAAGCACTTCTAAACACAGCCTGGAATGGTCTTTTGAGTACAGCTCAGCATGACAGATATTTAAGAGCCTTTAAAATAGAGTCCAAGCCTTGGGGGCCTGCATTTCTAAGTGCTCTTCTCCACTGCATGCTTCCATCCATGGTATGTTAGTTCTCTTCTGCATGTGCAGCACCAGTGCTTTTCAGAGTGTGCGCACACAGGGGGAAACTGCTTGGAAAAACTCAACTCTGACTGTCAAGTCAAATGGCAGCCCTTAATGCTGAACCCTCCCCACTTTGTGCACCAGACTCTCCAGTTAGTACATCACTTGCAGCAGCTGTCTACCTCTCAGCACCTCTTTCCAGAAAGCAAAGTGACTTGCACAGCTCCAAAAGCCTCCTAGGAAGTCCACAAATAAGTACAGGGGGGAAGATTCCAGTTTGCTTTTTCACTTGCAAAGGATTACCGTAAATGTAACAATTTTCCACACAGAAGGTCTTTAAAGAGTGTGCAGATTCCAGTAGGTGTCTCATTAATGCCAAGTCATGGAGCAAATGGTGCTGCACTCCTGCTGTCTGGTCCACCTGCCCGGTGCCAAGTGGTTCTCTCCAGTGCTGCCTCAACCTGCCGACTGCCAGGTGATGGTCTCCCGCTGCCCTGAGCCCTGCTGTGGAACCAGTGCTGCCTTCACGTTGTTCCCTCGTTTGCTTCAAGAGCTGATTTCTGAAAGGTGCTAAAGCTCAGCATCGACCCCTGGGAGAGTCCACTTCCCCTTTTGCCCTTAAACAGCATGTACAGAGGACATGCTGGCACGGCATCCTCTCCCTTCTGGTTTCCAGGATGGATGGCAGATTGCAATGCAATTTTCCTCCCAGTCCCTCTGTATTCATGACTTCCACTTATTGTAATCAGCAGTCATTTCTGAGCCTGTCACTGTCACAGAAGAGGCAGATGAGTTCAGAAATGAGTGAGAAGTGCTGTTCCATTTTTACAAATATTGCTGCACACAACAGGGTTGTGGATAGCCATTCAAACTGCACAAAGTTGAGGGGTTTTTTTGTTTTGATTTGGTGATTTTGGTTTTTTCACAGACCTTTTCAGTAAAGGGAAAGACTTGCATTGTGGACGCCCATGTACTGGAAAGGAGGGCCAGGCTACAGAGTGAGTCCTACCTTTCCTTCTTATAATGTCCAATCAAGTCCAGTCAGGTAGAGCATCAGACACCCTAGAGTGCCCTGGAGAGTGGTAATCAGAACAGGCAGGCAACGTGGGAGCAAATCCCACTTCTAGGCAGTTATTTCCCTGGCTTTTACTACAAATAGACCTGCATTCAGTGGCTCAGCAGCAATATTAAAAAAATTAAATTTTACAATGAACAGGAGGACTTAAGAAGATCTGCTCTTGGCAAAATGTTTCCTTTTTTAACCCTTCCAGAAAAAAACAACTAGGTTTAAAAGAAAAGAAAAATCTTTCAAAACATTCTATCCTTTTTCTTTAGACAGCAGGAAAAAATATGTCCATTTATAAATCTGAGTTTTTAAGCTTGAATTGTCACTGCAGAAAAAAAAGCCCATTTCTACTTTACAAATGCCCCAACTGAAATGCTTTGAGAACTGCAGAGCCGATTTTTTTGATACAGGTATAGCTGTATTGGTATAATACAAAATATTTCAATACTTACAGCCAAAACTATTAATTGAATTTGATCCAAACTAATAGCTGTCTTTCATTGCTTGAAGATTGCATTTGTGGCAAATGAAACTGATTAGGTAAAAATAATCATTTTTTTAGCCAAGTTGTTTGTCTTTTCATAGGTTTAAATTCAATATTGCATTCAATGTGGTGTTACAAACATACTAAGTTTAAAAAAGCTGTTCCATTCTTCAAATCTTCTTAAAATCTTGTTAGCAGGGTTGGGTCCTTTTTTCCTACACATATCCCCATTGATAGCTCTAAATATGAGTCCAAACTCCATATTTATAATATATGTAATATCTGTGTAGGGCTGATAAAAGGCAATCACACAAGCAAGAGAAGAGATTTCTGAGAAAGGAACAACTCTGTTCATCTTTATCCAAGGAAGTGGGCAGAGGGTTACAAAACATCTTACTTTTGTAAAGCAAAGAAATCTGACCTGGAGCTGACAAATGGGAATCCAGGAGTCCTGCAATGCCATTTGGACAGAGTCACTTTGAGAGTGGAGCAGGCCATGGAAACCACCCACATTTGAAGGAAATCAAAACTTTATTCCAAAGTTAATCCAGGATTTCAGAAGTCTTTTGGTATATATGACATGAAAGAGATCACTGTACAGGATAAGCAAAGATAAAATCTTGCACAAGGGCAAGAAAGCAGGCCTTGGCACAACAGGATTTAGGAGCAGCATTTAGGAGCTGCTGTATTCATTCCCCTACATGTGCAGGAGAGCACACCCATGCACGTGTGCTGCACACCTGCAGCCGTGCTCACTCTGTTCCTCTGAAACCCTCTTCTCACAATTACTGCCCGTAGGTAACACCGTGTGCCGCCGATGTCGCAAGGCAGGACAGTTGGCCTGTGATCAAGCAGCCAGCCAGAAAGAACAACACCACTGGGGATGTACAGTTTTGCCTTTTCCCACATTGAATGGGGCATTAACTTCAAAGTCTATGACCCTTTAAATCTTTAACAATAATTAATAGGAGAAAGATGACTAATATTTGTGTTTGCCATTAAACCTGGTCTTGGGAGAGAAAATAAAAGCTCAAAGAAAGTTACATTTTGTGCAAGCAAAGTCAACAATATTAGTTATTCCTGAATTAGTTTGTCTTAACTCTGGTGTTAATGCTTTACTTGGCCTTGTGCTCCCAAGTGGATTGCATTTAGCACTTCAGTTCCTACAGCATGAAATACTTCACTGCATAGATCTCCCAGTGCTAACAAGAGCAACCTGAGGGCTGCAGCAATGTCTGCCAGTTGCCGTGGGCTACTGCAGCCCTAAGAAACTGTCAGTCCAAGAAAAATCAGCTCACACCATCCAGTCCTGGGTTCCAAACCTTGTATTTGTGGCCTCCACAGTGTCCCCAGAGCTAGGGTACTGGACCCTGTGGGGAACCAACACACCAAGAGGGCTGATGCTTTCCTAGCCCAGAGGAAGACTCACATTTTCATCTCTAGGCATTGGCTTCAACACTGCCCACAGCAAGTCAATTTCACTTCAGGAGGTTTGTTTTCTTAAGACATAAATAGTCTGACGGGTTGGTTTTTTCATCCATCAAGATCAATGTATTCTAGTCTAAAATGTGAAATTACAAAATGATTTTAAGAGGACTCTGTGTTCATACCATCTCCAATGTACTACCTCAGGGAAAACTGTAAAAAAATTGGAAAGCTGTTTCTTCACAGAGCTCTCTCCAATAGGCAGAGCCAGGTTTCTTCCACCCTGTGTGTAACAGCCCTACCAAGAGATATATGTGCACATGTAAAGAGTTCAGAGTCTAAACCAATAAAAAAGACAAACTCTCCAGTTTTTCCTGTGCCAGCTTTAAACAGCCCATGGAACAAGAAGTAGTAAAGCTGTCAATTTTTTCCTAAGCTTTCACTGCAGATGCACACAGGGCCATTTTAAGATGCTGCCATGCTCACCAGATCCTGGCATTGCTTTTTGCATACCAGTACGTCAAGCCAGGTCAGCAAATCCCCTCCACTGCTCACTCCTGAGCCAGGGACAGCAGGCAGTGAGAATTTGTTCTAGTCTCCTGCAAAGATCGTGGGGAAGTTGGGAAATATAGGAAAGCCACGTGACAAGGAGATTTTCACATCCAGCTCTGCTGAGTGCCCTGCAAGCACAATCTAAAGACATGCCAAAACAAGTGGAGCCTGGGCCAGAAAGCATGGACCTAGCAATTGCATTCCATGCTCTCTCTGTCCACTGTTCAGGCAAACTTGCTACCACATTCAAGAATAGGATGAGCCTAGGATTCAAAGATATCAACTTCCTCTGGAATTTTTAAACCCACAAATTTGTTTGTTATTTTTGCCTTATTTTAGGCATCACTTGATGCCAGGCTGCCATTTAAAGGCTATTTAAATTACTGTAGGAAAAGGAAATCTAAATTAGATTTTGTGCCATTTCAGATTCCTACCAATCAATAATGGAGCAAAACGGAGATGGAAAATTAATGTCCCTTATTTCAGGAGAGTTCACTGCAAGGGCCTGCTCCAAAAGCCACTAGGGAGTTAATGGATTACATTCTTAACAAGTTTCAGATGATCAGTCATTTCCATCAGTCATTTGCAGAGATGGGAATGAACTTCAAAGGGTTTGATGTAGAACTGAACTTCCAAGGCTTTCTATCTGAACATCCTGGGAGTTATAGGTATGTTTCCAATCATCTGCAGATGCAGCCTGCAGTGAAAGGAAACAGAACCCTAAAGGTTCTGCATTTTGCAGATAGAGACGTCAAAAAAAAGTGTTTTGTTTGCAGGAGATGGTCAGTTCATTCTCCCACTGATTCTTATCAGACACACAAGCTGGCAGTGAGCCACAAACAGGAGCCAAACTACTGGAATTTAATGGCTCATTCTCCAAAAACCTATTGGCTTATAAAGATACACTGTGTTCTCATTCTGTGCTAATTTACTTTAACAATAAACTTATTGTGACTTGTATTCCCACTTCAAAGAGAGTTTTTATGTGACAGATGGGAGGGGCATAAGTGGGAGTTTTCCTCTGGTGAATAAAACAAAGATACAGTAAGGTGAAGGAAAAAAGCTCAGTAATCATCCTCCATAGGGTGTAAGGTTATATAATAGCAATACCTCAAATTATTTGCAGACTTGTCCACATTTGAGAGAAATAAAAGCTTCCAGAGGATAACACACCTGTGCCATGGGTAATTGCCCTCACTTGAAAACTAGAACTGCCCAACAGATGTTTATTCCACCACACACAGACAACAGGAGCAGTAGGAAACACTTTGCCTCCTTGAGAAGTGGAAAATTATTAAACCCACCATAAACTGGTACAAAGCAGCTTTGCCTGTACCTCTTCTTACAGCAGCTGCTCCAGCACAGAGAGCTGCTCATCCCTTGACAGGGTAAGCCTGGATGTGAGCAAGCCCAGATGCTGCCCCTGAGGTGGGCAGGACTCAGAGGGAACAAGAGAGGTACACCTGCATCTATGGGAAGGTGCCAACAGCCAGGGACATGCAGGGAGAGCAGCCTTGAGGTGCACAGGGAAGAGGTAAGTGCAAGAGGGCTCCAGCATTCCTACAAGACTCCATCAAGCCCGTCATGGAGCCCTGGCAGCAAAGCTGCTCAGTGATTGCTGAGGTCCACCCCATCAGAACAACTTGGAGCCAGCAGCCTGAGCTTAAGACAAATTGACACTTCAGAATTTTGGAGCCATTGTGCAGGGTTTCCCAGCATAGTTTACAACTCCACCCCAGCATCTCTGGCTGGGCTAGTCCTGACACAGCCATAAAAGACTGCAACACATCGAGGGATGGATTCCTAAAGGCACCTGGGGCCGTACTCCCATCGATTTAGCTCACAAAACACAGTGTGAATATCTGTGGGGAGCTGCCTCTAGCATCTCCCTTTTCTGTTGTTACTAAGTCCATAGCAAATGGATTTTGCTTTTCTTTCTCCTCCTAAGCAGCCCCAGATTCCTTTCACAGCACCACTTGATTCAGTCCAAGCACCCCTGGAGCACAATGTCTCCCCAACATTATCAAAGACTCTACTCTGGAGGAGCAATCTAACAGAAGAGCTTTTTGCAGCATGTTGGAAGGGACAAGGTCAGCCTGACTTCTACTCTGTGTGCCACAGCTGCCTGGAAAAATGCTGACTAAAGCAGTTTTTCTTGAAAAAGATCAGTGTCATTTTGTTCAAACCAAAATGTTTGGGGAAACATGTCGATTATGATAAAACTGCAATGGGGAAAAGAGTCCAAACATTCTACTGCAATCATATCATATAGTTAATGCTACAGTAAATATTTACATTGACCCTTTGTAAGCATGCATTCAATATTTATCATGACTATTAAATTTAACATTAAAACTAATAGAACAATTTCTGGGGAAATAATCAACATTTACCTGAATTTGCTTAACATAAGATGCTGAGATTTTAATTTTTCATTTCAATTACAAGTGAATTTTAATTTTTAAACACTTCCTGCCAGACAGGAACTTTGGCTCCTCAGCACCAATAGTCCAAGGTCAGAGTGGTTTACTAGAACTGCTGGTACACCTCCAGCCTCTTGCTCCTGTGGGAGCCACTGGGAGGTGGTGCCCCAAACAGGTTGTCACAGGGCAAAGCTGCTGCAGCACAGAACTGACACACTCAGCACAGCACAAGTGAAGAGGCAAAGACAGCACTACTGGCAAGAGCCTACTCCTAGAACATGCTCCCAAAGGGTCTGCCAAATGGCCTCTCATCATGTAGGAGCAATTGGAGACACGTGTTTGACCACCACAGTTTTTTCATCTCTTGCCCCAGCTTGTCAGTCTGCCCCTGAAGATATTACTATTTCCTTCTAACTGCTGAACAGCCAGTGATCTCCATCTTGTACATGTCACAAACATTATTAAAAACAACCTCATTTCATCCAAGTGCACTGGGAGATCCATCATTCAAAGCACCATGTTAGCTGCTAGCCTCAGCAGCACAGGCCAGGGGAGAGGTGGCAGCCTCTGAGTATTACACCTACCATGGATGATGCCTGTTTCACCTGCTGCTCATTTGTTGTAATTTCTCAGCAGCTGAAGTTCTTACTTGCAAATTGAGTTCTCCTGATAGGGAGCTTGTGGTTGTGCTCCACAGTTATACCCATGCATCATTAGAGAAGTTTGCCTGAAGAAAAGGTTTCAAAACATTTTGCAGAGTTGCCGTCTACCTTTGTTAAGTACAGCATTCACTTAAGCTTATCTCTAGCTATATAAAGTGTATACAACTATATATACATACATCTCCATTGTCATCACTTAACCTAGCAAAATACAAAATCCCAGAAGTATGTTTCCTCCTTTAATGGTGGGCATGTAAAGGTGTTCAATCAGAGGCACTTGAAGCATGTTTAGAGTAAACACTTGAAGTGTGGTCATTGAAGCCAGGCACATTTTCTTTTCTCAGAGCCCATCACCCTTTCTTTCTCTTCCTTGCCGTCTGGCAATTTTCTGAAATGCCAAGTGCACTGCCTGGTATAAGCAGACTCATTTTTCATCAGAAATGCTCTAACTGATCCTGCTTTGCACATGGAAGTTGTACCAGATGGTCTCAAGAGGGCCTTTCCAGCCTCACCTTCTTTCCTTCACAACAAAACCAAACCAATGTGGGAGGAAAATCTAAACAATAAAACATTGTTACTTCCAAAGGAAAAACCTCTGTTCTTCCTGCTTCATTCACAACCTGCTGCAGCCTTTTCCAGAATACCTCCCAATACTTCATACAGCCAAAACCTGATGCATTATCTATCAGCTGGATGCAACTGGGAATCTTGCCAAAATATTTAAGTCTTGCAGTATTTGTCAAGCATCTTACAGCATCAACTGTGAGTCAAGTGAATCCGGGAGAATTTTAAATTGCATTTGTTTAAACCACACATCGGTAAGCTGTCCCACTTACTGGAGTGGCTTGCATGTGCTTAAAACAGAAGCAAAGTGCACCTGAAAAAAAACAACCAGAAATTGGGAAGCATTTGAGGGTCTTTTACTCTAAACTCTCATAATTTTTACTATTCTATTTGGTGTGCCTGAGTTTACCAATAGCTGGGCTTGAGAATATTATTATCAATTGAGAATGTTTTTGAACATTATAACGTAAAATAAATAGCTTTGCCTTATAACTGTCATTGTTGTGAACAGCATGCAGTACATATTATAAAATCTTTCAACTGGATTAGGAAACCTAGGACTCAAAGTAGGCTGAAAAATTTGTAGGTAACTTCCTGGTATTTGCAGGGTAATTTGGGCAGCTTCTTTTTTCTCTTCTCTTACTTTGCCAAAGGACTGTGACTATGCTGAGATCCCAAAAATCTAGTCCCCTAGAGGGCATTCCTGACCAAACTGCATATGTATAATCCCAAGTCTGCTTTGGCCATGGTGAAGGTTAACAACTTCCATATTTTTCCAAATGCTACCTTTTTTGTCTCTACTGATATTTTATTCATGGGAGGAATGAAAAGGACACCTTTTGGTTTGCCTGTTTTACTCTGAAAATACCTCCATGCCACCTAGACACTTCTGAAAATGACAAATCACATCTAGTATAGATGCCCTCCTTGCCATCCCTGCTGCTTGTAGGTTCAGTCAGGTTGTAAATTTTTAAAGAGAATTTGCCTGCAACACCCTGCACTGACCATGAAATCATATTGTACGTTATTTTCCTTTCCATCTCTACTTCCCACTAATCACAACAATCTACAAGGAAGCAGGGCTTAATACTTCCAATGCATCTTTGCCTGACAGCTTTCTTACTTGAATACAGTCTGTACTTCCCACCTGGTACCATCCAGTCCACTCTCCCTGCTGGCACAGAGCTGCCTACTCCACTCTGCTCCCTGACAACATCCAGGGGCAGTCGTGAGATGCAATGGCAGGGAATTAAGGCAGTGAGCTGCCATAGGTAGCAGAAGGAACACCTCAGACACTGACATGGCTTCACCCAGCACTCACTTGGTGAGCTAAGCTGCACTGTGCTTGGGTTCTTCTTGTTCTTGCTCACCCTGTAAAGCAATGCTTACATTTGGTTTTCCCCTAGGAAGATGCATACCACTGTTTGTGTGGGATGGAGCAAAGGCTTTTGCATCCCTGTTCAGGCAGCTCACCCTGGCCTGACACAGTTATGAACACCACACTTCTGTTGTTGCTGGTCCTCTATGACCTTGACCTTACAGTTATTCCTGTGCCATTGGCGTGTCTTGGCCTGAGCAGAGGAGCAGAAATAATTCCTTAATCTGGCAAATGAAAAAGGGAAGACTTAAATGAGGTGCTACAGAGTCTTCTGCCAGCTCTCTGGACTGAATGCAGCAGAGCATGCAATCAAGGGGCTTTGCAGGGACTTCCTGCTGAGAGCTTCAGTCCAGGGAGCACAACTTTCCACAAGAGAGAACAGGCAATTGCAGTATTCAGGTTAACCTGCTGTCTGTGCTCCCACATTGCTACCACTGTGTTAAGGGTCCTCAGAAGCTGCTGATAATGAGGGTATGTACACTCACACTGTTCCTTCAGCTGCAGCATAGAGATAAACTGAGGCACGGGCCATCTCAGGGTATCTGTAAATATAGCCTATCTAATATTTCCCTATACCTTATTTACACCTGTTGAGATATCAGAACATGGGGGGTTACGTAGGAGTCACAGCAGTGACGTGTTCTCCGGCTGACTCAGGAATTCCAGGTAAAGGGATGAACCACCACTGATTGACAGAAGTACCTTATATGGTCAGACCTATTGCTTTAGACTAAAAAAAAAAAAAATAAAAGGAAGAAAGGAAGAAAAAGGAAAGAAGGAAAAAAAAGGAAAGATAAAGTAAGAAAAACAAAAGAAAAAAGAGAAAGGTGTTAATAGAACAACACCATCTTCTAAGACATTTTCCATTTCCATAGAAAGCTTTATATAGCATTAATGTCAGGGATATCAGAAACAGGTGTTCTTTCTAGGAAAGGTCCAGCAGCAAAGGCAATTTGCATCTCTGCCATTTAAAATGACATGCTGTCTGCAGGAGAAGAGATGAGAGCTATTAGATGAACATTTATTTTGCTGCATTTTTAAACTCTGGCACACTGTATCGAAGACACCTTAGCCTACCTGGGATTCTGATGTCAAGTACGCAGCCTGCCAGTTAATGAGTTACTTAATAGCCCATAAAGTATCCCCTAGACTCCCCTCAAACTATAACCATTCCCATGCAGCAAACCGAGCATTGATCACACACTTAGAAGCATTTTCCATATCAAATGTCAGAAAGCAGAAGAAAGATGGTGCTAAGATCCATTAAATTCTTGATACTTTTTATTGAGGGGTGGGAAGACTGGCATCCTGCCCGCACGCTGAGGGACAGACCCTTCCAGGCTGCCATTTCATTTGGTCACTAAAATGTGGAGAGACAACTATACTTTGTAATCATCCCGTAACACTTCATCCCAAGCTCTATACCAGGATTCTATACTGAGCTAAATCAAGACACAGTTTCTCTTTTCCTGGATGATAGGCACAGCCCTTGGCGGCTCACACAGACTGCAGCAGGAGGAGAACGTGGCAGAAGTTAAGCTTCGTTTCCTTTGGATCAAAGGGCACTATCCATTGGCACAATAACCCCAGCTAAAGTGTCTGGATGGACTTTGAAATATGGTAGAAAACGTGAAAGTTTGCAAATTAACTTTTATGTTCCACTCCATTCAGCCGGTGTGAAGAGTATTAAACGCTACCATGGAGTGTGCCAGAGAGGGTACAGGATGGAGAACATTTAATGTGAACATCGGTACTTACAGGGTCACTGGAAATAGCAGTGGTTATCTAAGCGACTGACAAACCAAGCCTCCAGCTCAAAGGTTGCTATTTCATTTGTATTTGTGCTTACATCCTACTACTAACACGTGTTTCTTTCCTCATTCACAGATCCTCAGTGAGAAACCTGTTTAGAGTATCTGATCAATAATAGAATATAGTGCAGTCATAAACTATAAAAAAAATTAATGAGAATTTGAAACTATCTAGCATGTACTCAGAGAGCTATCATTCTGTCCTAAAGGGTTTTATTCCAGGAGAGGTCTGGTCTAGATGAGTATTCCACATGTGGTGTGTTATGGATATGCCATGTATGCCTAAGCTAGTATAGCAAATAATGAATGAAATCTTAGCAGGAAACATAGGGCACTTACTGGAAAAAAGTTTTTGCAGTCAACTGTGATTTCAACCTTAGAATTATAAAATACTTCAAGAGTCAACTTTTCTTCATAGTGCATCCTTGCTATACTTCACAGATTTCAGCACTGCATGCAAAGCGTGCATGACGAATGATGTATGCTCAGGAGCAAGTACCTTATCTGTAAACATCCGTCCTCTGAGCACGTGCACGGTACCTGTGCCTGCAGGCACAGTTTGCAGCATTCAATGTCCCTTAACTGCCTGAGAATCTGTGGGCTGTTTTAACAAGAGAATTAAATATCCTTTTCAGTAATAATCTCTCCTTCCCCACAGCCTTCTGGAGAATTTTTTTGCAGTTTTTTGATTATTTTTGCTGCCAAATGCACACAATTAGAGCTATATAAGGTAGCTTCTGTCTTCTTCCTTTGCTTCCACAAGAACAAGCTTCATTGACCCAAGAACCTCCAAGGCAGTGTCACTTCACTCATGTTAGTATGCATGGCTGTGCTGCTGGAGCTGCAGAGAAGGCCTCCAGGGCTTGGCATTTCAGCATGATGCCAGCAATGACATCACCTCTCAGTGAACTCTTGGAAGAACCTCGGAAGTTTGGACTGGGCTGAGCAGATCTGGACAGGTGCTGGTGTGTGGCCAGGCAGAGCTTTCTAGAAGCAAGGCAGAATATTGTCCCACCACAGGCTTGCAGAGCACAGCGTGGCCCTGGAGCCTCAGTGCACCCACTTGGGGAAGCTCATTCCTCTGCTACATGGCTCCCAGGAGCCACTTCTTGCTGCTTCTGCCTTCTGCACAGTGAAAGGGGTAACTGAGCTGGAGGAGGCCTGCAGAGCCTCACTGTGCAGGGGGACATTTGCCAAGGAAAGAAGCAGGTTGACTTTAAAAGCATCATGATGCATTGAACCAAGCTGAGAGAACAGGAAGAAAGAACAACAACAACCAAAAAAAAAACAACTCAAAGGCAAACTGCATTTGATCTGGAAATTATTAATATTTGAGACAAAGGCAGACCCCCTGAATACTATTTGCATAGAACCCCTCCTCAGAGCCAAACCACACTTTAAAGAACTTCATCTCGAAAGAGCTCTGCTGAATTGAAACAGAACTACTACCATGACTAGAGGGTTTTGGTGCCAAAAGATGTCAGATTGAACACGAAACAGAATTTTCATTCTTTTGTGTCCTCCATAAATATTAACAACTTGACACCCCATAATGAAAGCAAAATGCACTTAAGCACGGGCAGAAAAACCAAACTAGCCAACCATTCTTCTTTTAGGATTACAATTGGAAATTACTTGTAGAGGTCAGAGTTTTCCAGCATCACTGTAGGTTGGGATTAACTCCATGGACACTGAGCACACAAGAGGAGAATTTGGCCTTGCATGGTGCAAGAGAATTGCAATTCCATGAAATAGGCACCCCATTCTTCCAGCCCTTGGCTGGATGGAAGCAGCTGCCAAATCCTTGTCTACCAACTGGCCTCAGCCCACGCTCATGGTCAGCAGGCAGAGGAGGGAAGTGCAGCATATGGAGGCCACAGCACCTCGCTGGCCTGCTCAGGACCCCTCCTGAAGAGACCCAACACCCACTGTGGCCAAGAGGCAAGAAGTGACAGGGAAAGCACAGTAGCCAGGATTTACTGCAATGCGTTGCTTTGATTCACTTTTCTCGTGTATCTGAGTGTCTTTGGGGGGGGGGAAGTATCTCAATTTAAATCAGAAAATAATATTTTTGTATTGGTCCCCATGCCCATCAAAAAAGGTAGGACACTTCCTCTAGGCAAGAACTTCCACCCTCCAAGACATGCAACAAAATATTAACTGCAGTGGGAAAAATAAAGACACAACTCCCTCCCTCACCCCCTCCACCCCCCCCCCCCCCCCCCCCCCCCAAAAAACAAACAAACAAAAAAAAATTGCAAGAAGGTAAACTTGAATCAGTCTGCAGTATCCACAAAGCACAGGATTTGAATTCTCTGTTTCTCTTCAAGCATCTCTCAATAAAACTTTTCTAGATAGGCTTTGAAGAAAACAGAAGACAGGAAATTTCCTCTGTGTGGGAAAAGTATCGGAGAATAAAAATAGGGAAATATTTGTTTCAATTATTCCCCCTGCACAGGACAACAAAGGCTTTTGCACACACCATAAAGGAAGAAAGATTGAAAATATTTTGGTTCTTGACAAGAGCAGCACAAGTCATTAAATATATCGCTGTAGTACCTCGATGCTACTCTTAAAAATTAAATTAATTTAAAAAGCAGAACGAACATTGCTCCCACCATATTTACTCGTACCTTCAGATACTTTCTTCCACCAATTTTAGAGCCAACTGCAGAAAATGAAATGAGAACTAAAGGGGGAGTGGTGCATCAGGCAATAGGAGTACTCCCCTACCAATCACAAATATTTGAACTTTTTACTCTTCGGGCTTTGCAAGTGCCCAGAGAGATTTTTGAATGCCTGCCCTGCCTACCACAGTGTTTCACTTGCTGTGTCTGAGGCAGGAGCAAAATAACATCACTGAAGGCTCTGGACACCAAGACAAAGAGCAGTTTTGCTCAAGGAGAGCTCCTTCTCGATAGTGAGGGTATTGCATGAATGCTTTGCCTGCAATGTCCATTTGCAGGGATCAGGGCCTGCCTGAGCTCCAAGTTATGTTTCCACATTCTCCCGTACAGAAGTAAGGCACTGAGGAGTCTGTTGCTTAAACAGTTTTTGTGATTAATTACTGCATGGGAAGAGAGTAGCCTTAGGTAAATTTCCGAACCTCAAACTACATGCTAGAAAGACAGTCCCAACATCAAAGAAACACAGAAGACAAAGAATCCTGTTGGCTCTGGCATGAAATGAAGTCTGTTTAAAGTCCAGGGAACCCAGTAAACAGCTCTGTGGGGAGGTATTTCTGCAGTGAGTCCCTAAAATTATCTGGGATATCAGTTACTGCCATTGTCCTGGCTCCTTTAGCATAACCTTGGAAACATCGACCTCACCCGTCAAACACCTTCTGTGGAAATCTCAGATCCTCCTGAAGGGAACCCAGCCCTGCCTGGAAAGTCGTATTGTCTCCTACTGAAATAAATTGTATTTTCATGCTCCAGTATATACAAACTGTGAGCGTACCTCCCTCAAGGAAGGGCTTGAGCTCTGCAATGTTCCTAATCTCTAAATTGTTTAGGTAATTTCATTTGACTTTGCTGATAGATCAGGAATGTATTTTGCAGAATCATTTACTGATTGCCCATTTCATTCCTTTTGAAGTGTTTCCAGAAAGGCAGGGAAAGGACAGGGACATTTTCTATATTGTTTTTCCTCCACTTGCACCATTAAGATATTTGTTCTTAGGTGTTCAAACATCCTCTCCAAGTGAAAGAGGGTAATATTCACTCTCCCTCTGCCTCTTGCTGCCCACCACTGCCTTTACTGCTCCCTGGCAGCTGCTTTAGGGGGATGTGCAGGAGTGGCTGCTGTAGGAGTGCACAGGGGAGCCATGACCTCTGGCAGAGGTAACTCATACCAGTGCTTCTAGAAGGGACCACAAGCCACCTCCTACACCATCACCCTTTCAAAGCTCCTGCCACAAAACTGTTCCGAGTTCCCCCAGTTGCCTGTACAACACAGCCTCCAATGTTTGACCAATTCCAGAAAGGGTTTCACCAGTTCAACCTACATTTCTTTAAGAGCATTTTGATGAGGTTGTGCAGGTACTTTACTGCCCAGTCAGCAGCTGCTCAGGTGAGGAGCTTCTACCTTAACCCCAGCCACTGAGTCCCAGCAGCCTGTCCTATCCAGCAGATGCTACTACCCTTCCCAGGGCTCAGGTTTATTTGATCCAGCTTTTATGCAGAAGCACATAAAAACAATATAAACACATTTATATAAGAGACAAATGTGTGTGTTTAAATTAGCTTGTTCCACAAACATAGGCTGTTGAACAGCCCCATCTGCACATGGGGAAGGCAGCAATGGCCAGGTGCATGTGTAGGAGAAAGAAAGGAGGAAAAAAAACAGGAATAAGAGTGAGTGCAACACGAGGATGTACAGAGAAGGAAAGAAGACAGACCCTCTTGTGTCTCAGCCACGTATGGGGCTGACCTGTGTCACCACTGCTAAAGCTGGTGTGAAGTGGAAACGCAATTCCAGGGCTGTGGGTGGGGATCCTGCAATCCCACCACCATCAAGCTTCAGTCCTCAAGGGCTTTCTGCAACATGCTGAGCCCTGGCAAGCCTGGCATTCATGAGTGTGTCTGGCAGCCCTGTGGGCTGCCTATGCTGTGATGGCCATAGCAATTCACTGAGATTGAACAGGGGCCTGAAAGAGGGGAAAAAAGAAAAAGATAAAAAAAACCCAGTCCAAACATCCTGGTCCACCTCTCTGCCATCCACTGACATGCAAGCGGTCTGTCCAGAGAAAGATTTACAGTAGTTCTGAGAGTGGCCAGACCCCAAACTTGTCTGGGAATACCAGCTGGGACAGGGTCCCCAGCATTACTTTTTAGGTTTACTTATATGTGTCATTTCAGTTTGAAAGAGGTTTTTTGAAACATGCTAAAGCTGAAGTAGAAAGTCAGAACTCCCAAGGTGACATCCTCAGCTCTGACCGGGAAGCCAAGATAACAAGTGCTCAAGGGCAGCAGGGCTACACCAGAGAAGAAAATCCCTCCTCTTGGAAAGGAAAGCTGCACTGAGACAGAATCCATAAATACTCAATGCCTGGAGTCTGGTCTGGATAAAAACCACAGGGAATGCCCTCAGGACTGAGTGTAATGCTCTATAGTTTAATGATACATATCTTTGCATTGTTAAATCTGCTCTTTGCTTAGGTACAGATGCTAAGGTGCGAACTAGCTGAGCACTCCCTCAGAAAACCTGTGGCATTACATACCCAAATATTTGAAATTTAATGGACATTGGTCACTTAAGTCCCACAGGACTCATCTCAAGAACTCATTCTCAATTCCTATGCATCTTCACCTTTATGTGTGTACTTAAAATGAGTGAATACCACTGGGTTCTATTACTAATATCACTGAAATTCACATGTTAAACACACTTCTCCTGAACTGGCCTTAGACAATCCTAGCTTTTTACCAGAGAAAATTTTAATAAATCATTTTTTTTTAAAAAACTACAAAACCTTTAAAACATACATAGTTAAATTATTCTGTTAAACCTTTTTATATGTATTAAAGCCTCCATATGAAAAAAAAAAAACCAAAAACACAATGCTGCTATTTAAACCAGCCCTGAAAACAAAGGATTTAACTACGGTGCAGTTAATGATTCCAATAAAAAAAAAAAAAACCTAGCTGTTTACATGTTTTACACAAAGACTTTTCCTGGCCCCTTTTAGCTGTCCATACAATGCATTGTTAAGTTAACACTTAATAACACCAGTTTAATATATAACAGAGGGAAAGTGCACTGCAGCCTCATTTGCTCTATTTAGCAAGTCCTATTAAATTCTGGTTTTCTCCCTCAGAAGATCGTAAATATACCAATGTTCACCTTTGAGAATGAAAGTCTAAAGTGCAACATAATATGGGCAAATCGCTTGACAAGTAATTTGTGACCCTCAATTTGAAACCACATTAAAAGTACCTATTCTGCTAAATGGGAGATCTGAGGCCAACCGGAGCATGAAGCAGAAGAGGGCATAAGCTGCCATTTCCCTTCTCTCCCAAAGCCTGAGAGCCCAACTGAGAGCCAGGCTGACTGTCACACTACCTGGAATCCCTTGGCTTCCAGAGGAATATCACTGTGCCAGCTGGCACTTTGGTGGTGGCTGACCAGCTAGGGGTGATATCTGGTGGATGTTACAAGATTCCTGTACCAAGAAGCACTCTGACATACTGGAACTGCTGTGAGTTGCTAAGGGCTACAGGTCTCATGTCAGACAATGGACAACTCTAAAATGGACAAACAGAGTAACAACTTCCCCCTTTTGGCATGGGAAGTGGACAACTGAAAACTCCAAAACAGAGCTTGAAGCAAGAAATTTGGAAAATATCAGTAAAGGAGACTGCAGTTCAGGCTTCTGGGGATAACAGGGATTCTCAACACAGAAGGGAGAGACTTGCCTTTGTAACAGAACTATCTTAGTTCAACAACAGCCCAAAGGTTTGTGCAGGGAGCCAAGCACCCAGTGGGAGGACTTCCAGAGTGACCTAGGAGTGTGTGTGCCTAGGAGAGCGTGTGGGCCTAGGAGAGCGTGTGGGCCTAGGAGACAGTGCAGAGGCACATCCACCGCCCACACACACAGCCAGACCATTTCAGCAAGTCAGATATAGGGCTGTAGGTGGGACCTCATTGAACATTCTGTTGTTTGTTACTATCCTTTTAGCCATCTTCTCAGGCTGTGTTGACTTCCCACATCTGCTGCCAAAGCAAGGAAGGCTGTAGGAGCTGAACAGGGCCACACCTGCACTAAGGGCCACTGCAGACATGTCCCCCAGCCACTGCAGGCCCAGAAGGGACATTGCAGTCAGTGGGACTCCCCTGCCAAGTGGAGCTGGCTATCTCCCTGGTGCAGCACAAGATGTTTGTAGAATAACTTAGGAGCAGCTATGAATTCATGTTCCCAGCTCTACACAGGTCTGCAGTACTGCCTAAACATTGCTTTAGTACTGCCTAAACATTGGTTCTCCTGGTGATCTGTTGATGTACTCAGTTGTTAGGATTTAAAGCTTGTGTTAAAGGAAGAGGAAAGCCAAATCCCCAAAGAAACAAGTGTAGGAGGAAAAAATACATTCTGGCTAGGACTTTAGCAGAGATATGGTTCTCTTGTCAATAGTTGGCGAAACACCTTCAAATATATGAAAGAACTATAAACAAAGCTACAAATATGTCTGGATTTAAGTAGCAACAAAAACCAGAGCTCCTGCTAGTGCATTCCTGACAGCACTGACTGATACTCAGTGTGGGTTTTGGGTGTTTTTGAGGGTGGTGGTGGTGTGTATTAGCTCCTTTGCTGGAGTCCAAATTATTTCAAAGGATATTTTACTGCAAAGCACTTAGTGCCTCAAAGCCTTGCCTGAATTCCCAGACAACACAAGCACCCTCAGACATGAAGTTCCAGGTCCAGCTCTATCACATACACATTTTTACCAGTTGTTCAAGGTATAATGTAATTAATTATAACAATTCAGCAGCAATTGAGCATGCATTTTACACAATATTATAATAAACACAAATTAAGAGATAATTTTTAGACACATCTTTTCTTTCTAAACCCCAAACTTTTTTGTAAGACGTTCTAAATGAGGCAAATTGATACAGCTGCAACATTACCAGGGCTCTCCTGCTTCATACTGAGGTTTGGCTGGGAGAACCTGAAACTTTCCTTTGTTGGGAAGAGCAGAGAAAACCTCTATACCCTTTACTTCCAGGTGCCTACATTGTAAATGCAAAGCAGAATCTACAGCTACCCCAAACAGAGAAATACAGAACATTTCTAGCTTTGATTCTCCATCACCTAGTTGCACTTGGCAAAGGTGGTGAATGTTTGAATTGTGCAATTCAGATTAGGGCAGACACCCAAGACCTCTGGGGACCTGAAATCCAGCAGGGTGCTCTGTCCAGGCTAATTATTTGGTCTGCAAAAAACTAAGGCAGCTCTGCTGCTGTCCCACTCCCATCTTGCTCCAGCAAGCTGCTCTGTGCATCTGTTCGAACCCCAGCCAGCCCCCAGCCTGCCTGCAGGTCAGCTGGGGTGTAACTACAGCACTCACGGAGCGAAAACAGAGGCAGCAACTGCAAGTTCTCCCTTCAGAAGGCAATACTGGGTTTGGCTGGGATAGGGTTAATTTTCTCCATCATAGCTTTATCATGGTGTGTTCTGGATTTGTGTTGAAAATGGTGTTTTCACTGCACCCCTGACATCCTTGGTAACTCACTCCTACTAAATACAAGCCTGCTGCAGAAGAGCTGGTCCAGCTAGGGCATCTCAAAGGATTTATTTCCTGAGAGATTCCCTAGTGTCCCCTTGTGAGGCTTAATCCCTTTTGTAGGTGCTACCAGTAACAGTCACCTCCACTCCCCCATACATGCAGCACTTACACTGTGATCCAGCTCTCTAGAAACTATTACACATAGCATATAGGGATACTGTGGATTTAATAAGATGCTGATTATACACAACTGCAGAAGACATCCAACTATAATATTGATACAGGGTGGATCACAGGGCTGTAAATTTGCAGAGACATTCCATGATCAATTGGCATCCAACATTACAACTGGCTGGCCTTCAGAATCTCTGTCAAATGCATAATTGGGAGCTTTAATTAAAAGACTACCCACAGCTTTGTAAATAGCTAAAGATCAAGAGCCTGCAACAACTGAAGAGAGATGAGGTTTGTCAGGAAGGTTTTTTACCTCAGATACGCTACGAGTGGTGGTCACATGCTAATTACAGGTCTCTTGCAACAGCACACTGGGCAGTTTTCCAGACTGGTATCTCCACTGCAAACAGAGCCAAACTGCAGCTTATCAGACTCTGTTAACTTTGTCCCAGCTGGAGATGTTTTGATACTTCAGCTTCAGTTCTTGGGAATTATGGTATTTTATACTTCAGGCATTTAAGTTCTATAATAGATAAATTGATGAAGCTATTGCTCCTTTTGGATACTCATGTTGAGACACCACACCCAGAGCAAAACTTATCTTGCAGGGGCTTAAAGAGCAACAGAACCCACATCAGTAGTGCCAATATACCAGAGGTGATAATGTTGTTCAGAGTGCTTGCATTTGGGGAAAGAGGGGGGCTGAAACCCAGGTGGACCATCTCCCAGCTGCACAGGCATTCAGACAACTTGCAGCTGCAAACTTTTGGCATGGAAAAGATTTGTGGAGAAGCATTCAAAAGGCAGCAGAAGCTGGAACAGCTGCAGAAACTGGTGACTGGATCATTCCCTGATGTAGGTGGAAAACATAAGAGTTGCTTCTTTAGGCCTGAGCTCTGTCCCCTTCCGGCTAGGTAGTCCCGTGAAAGAGCTCACTGCCAACCACAGCATTAGCTACTTGAAACACACACCTTGCATGCATTTTATTTCTCCCAAAGTATTTGTTCTTTGGCAACTATTTCCAGTTCCATTGCCTAGGCACCCAGTAGAAAAGGAAGGTAGAGATTTACCCTGTAAGACTTCAGTGGATTTTTCCCTCTCTCTCTCTCTCTCCTGATTCTTCTCCCCATGTTTTCCCAAGGCTGGAAATGCAGTCTTTTGTCTAGGCCCTGTCCCTGAGCTGTTCAGTCAGCTTTCCTGTACAACCCCTGCCAATTAATTACCAGTCAGTCACATTACAGGATGGATAACAAGGAGGGATTTCTCATGGCTGGGCTGGAGGGAGAATGGGCTGCAGTACAGCACTCACTGGTAAGCAGCACACAAAATACCTGAGAGCAGTACAAGCACATTGGACAAGGCACACTATTTGAGTAAGCTTGGTTTGGTGAAAACCAAAACTTGCTTCATGCCATGGCATCTTCAGATTGGTGGACAGCTGCAACAGCCTTGGATTGTGTTTCCCCTTCCTTAGTTCTATGGTGGCAGCACCAGAGAAAAGGTCTTTCTGTGAAAGCAGAAATCTTACTGCATTTTGCAAGTTAGCCTGATGTCATGCAAGGGAATGCACAGGAGTCTAATGGCTGTTGAGACTCCAGAACTTACACAAAGTGTGATTTTCTCTCTATACCCTAAAACATGTCCACCTTTTGCTAACCATGATGTTTAGAAAGGTGTTGGCAGCTTATTGTATAATTTCATATAAGCTTCAGGTGGTATTTGTGATGGACTCCAAAGGTGTCTCTGAAAACATTTTTGTTCAGTTGCCTTTCCAAGTAGCAAAAATCCTAAAGTCACTGCATTTGGCACTGCATAATGTGTAAAAGAGACTGAATCCTAATGCACAAAACAATGACTATACATTCATTTACCAGTGCAAATTACATATCAACAGCTGTTAACACACAAATATAGCTAAATTGTTAATTCGGAAGCTTATCTCTGGTCTCCTGATTCACTTTGCTCCACTAAACCTTATGCATTTGTGAGCTGCTCAGTAAGGATCCACAAAAGGTTCTCTCAGAAAAGCAAAGTGTCAAATTTCAGTCAGGATCCACAGCTCTCCAGAGAAAGGAGAAAAGCCACTGCTCTACATTAATAAAGAGGAGAGTTGAGTCGGTGTAATCAGGGCTCATATCACATATTACTATGTATGCTAAACCTACTGTCTATAATATAGATGTATCAACAGCCTGAAGTTCTGGCCACTGCATGTTTGGAGATATATGGGTTCAGATTTTAAGCATTTATAAAACTAAACTAATCCTAGTTTGGAGCTAAAAAATTACTATAGGCAAGAGTCTTTCATATCAGAAATCCTTCACGCATTTGTTATTACATGAACCCTCCAGAATATATTCTAGCAGAAATACTTGGCACTGTTAGAAAGCTCCAATGTACTTGTTCAGTTTAAAAAAACCAGCTAAGACTGCAAGGCTAGAGATGCAGTCATACCCCTGAATATAACCTGAGACGCAGACAAACCAGTAGTGGGAGGACCATTTATACTTAGTGACTAGGTTGTCAGCGTGAAAACCACAAGTGGGTTGTAAGTGTAGGGTTGGCTATATTTAGCTTTTTTATATTTGCTGATTCAGCTCTGACAATCAAGGGATCTTGTTGCTCAGTTTGACTAAGCAGACAGTTTTGTTTGCCTTATCTCAATCCATTGGCTGATAACTAGGCCTAACAAGAAGCCCCAGCATTTTCTTTAAAGATCATCTTCTCCAAATATGATCTTCCTTGTCTTCACCACCCTTGAAACCAGATACTTGCAAGAAAGACTCCAACTATGTCCTCTTTATGCCACACAAAGCCAGAACTAAAGACACTTGGTCCACAGGAAGGACTTGTATGCTAGTGTCAATTGCGAAATGCACTGACGGAACAGATCAATAATCTGGGGGCCTTTTTCGTTTCAGAAGTGTTTTTTAAAATGTTTATTAAGTGCAAAAACACTTCACACCATATTTTTTTTCAAGACTGGCTGTATGACATATATTGACCTTGCCCACAATTATTGGTCACTATTAATCAGAAGCAGCTCCTCCTCCTTTTCCCTTTCCTTCAGGAAACCTTGCTCTTAAGCAGTTTGCAGTTTTGATGCCATTTTCAAGAGATAGTTCAAAAAGCTAAGGACTAGAATTTTTTTATTTTAAAAGGTCTAATGCTATTTTGAAAGTTTATAAGCAGTCAGAAGTGACATCACTTTTTCTAACATATGTTCTTAAGCAGAAGTGGTGGGAATTTCAAAGCACATTCAGCATTGGTCTTTTTTCTTTTCCAACTGAATCAATAGTCAAGCTTCTATTGACCCTTACGGCAACTAAATTTGGTAAAAACTGTAAAAGCTTCACTCAAATTAAAGCAATTAAGGAGTTTATCAAACCTGCAGTCCTGGGTTTCAGGATTAAAAGCAGCACAGGATTCTTCATGTTGTTCCTCTTTCCCCATTCACGGCCAGCACCATCCAGGCTCCTCAGACAGTGTGTGCCTCTGTGCAGCAGACAGACATGGTCAGGGGCTGCAGAAGTCAAATTGCCTGCCTGAGCCCTCCTGCCTTCATAAGGCTCTCTCACCTTCCTACATAGTATGAAAAAATAATAAGGCACTGTTTTGATAGAGACAAAATGGTTGTTCAAATACTTCTGCTAATTTCACAAAGATGCATGATAACGTTTCACATATGGCTCTGTGCCTTTTAATAACAGAAATTGAACACACATTTCAAGACAAAAGTTTTGTTGATATGCTGCTGATAGTCCAGAGTAACTGTTTGCCTTGTGGTTTTAATTATTCTAAAGACAGCTCAGGGATCATTTACCCAGAGCTAATGGGTTTACGGGCTCTTTAAGAAGCATGATAAGCCCACAGATGTGGCAGGGAATGGCAAAGGGGTCAGAGCTACCATGGGGGCCTACACTCTGGAGGATGAGGAGGTTGCAGGGAAGGGTTTATCCAGCAGCCTCCAGCCTCTTCATTATCACATGGCTGTTAAGATAGCTGTGTTCTGTGTAAACATGCCTGTTTTCTCTGGAGGGGACCCTGATCTGGAGAGCACAGTCCACAGAGAGCACAGCCTTGAGAGCTGCTTCCTGGCTTTGCCACAGCACACCCAAGGATAGGGCCGGAGCACTGGTGTGCGGCGCAGGCCCTGAGGGCCCATCTCCCTGATCCCTCCCAAAGCCCTGGCGTTTACTCCGGCAGCCACCCTCACCTGTGCTGGCCAGTTCCCTACACCGGCAAAGGGCCTCAGGAGACCACAGCTGTTCTGCTCTCCTCATGCAGGGGCCTGCCTTGCCAGTACCTTGTGCCAGCCCTGGGCTCGCTTGAGCTGGGGTGGAAGCTGGGCACCTGGAACAGGACCAGCTGCAGCTACTTATATCAGCTAAAATGACAACACTTTGGCTACATAAAGAGCTTTCAGTTGCCATCAAGTCCTGCACCAGGAACTAGGCACAGTGTTGTCACTTTCTTGATCATCAGCTGCAGAGCTCACAGGGAACATACCTGGGCCTCCCCAGAGCCAGGAAGATGACCCCTCCCACGGCTGCAACTTCCTAGCTGCAGTGCTTTTACCTGGATAGCAAGCTTGGAGGGTTTGAAACCACATCAGGATGTTTTAGGCCCAGCTCTCACTTACCACCGATCTAGCACAAAGTCACGGCTGCTCTTCCTGGATCACACCAGAAAAAGGTGGGTAGGAATCTGGCCTCTTCTGTAAAGACTGTGTTACACAATGTTAAGCATAATTTCTTTTAGAACACTACTTGTTAATCATTCTAGATAACGACTTGTATTTTAGGGATTAAACATAATGAACTTATTGTATAAACCCTGGAAACATTTTTCAGGCAGAAGATGATTTTATCTAGAATATGAAAAGTATGGATACAGAATGGGCGAAGCTCTAGCAGGTAGACACCAACAGTATTTTAGGATTCAAAGTTAAAAACAGATTTAAAGTGCCTGAAAATGCAACAAGTCATTTCCCCTGCACTGGAATAAAGTAGGAGGTCAGCACCCTCACGGACCCCAACACAGTCACGCTCTGTCAGGAGCAGAAGAGCAGTCAGACTTGCCAGCTGCAAAGAAATCTTTGCAGTTCATGTGGACCTTAAGAAAGGGATCAGGCCTGCCACATTATAAGTTTCTCCTTCTTTGCGAGAGACCCTATCAATTTTGCAGAGGTTTTCAGCCCATTATCACATTACAGGTAGACAGTTGTCATAAAGCATTAGATCTAAGCAAGGCTGACAGCATAACTGCAGGCTAGCTCCAGGCTTGGCAGTCTGTGCAGCACCTGCAGGCGCAGGACCCGAGTGTGCTCCATCAAGAGAGAGGCTGGTGTAATCTGCTGTGAATCACTTTGAATTGGTGCTCTTAATTGACAGTGCACTCCAGACCTGGCCCACTATGTAGACAAAACTCTATGTACTGGTACACACACAGCCTTGCCAGAAACCTGCTTGCCCTCAGATGAGCAATGGCTGCACATTCACCTTTTTCACTAGAGCAAGAGCTCTGTATTTTACTCTGCTCCTTCATTATTGCAGGCTCATCATCACCGCAAGAATAAGCAAGAACAATGTTTCTCCTAAAAATTGTTGGGGGTTTATGGAGGAAGAGGAGGGTAGGGATTGAGCAGTCGGTGTGCTGCTGTCCTTGGGAAAAGAAAATGTCACACACGCTTCAGACAGGATCAGAAAGCCCAGACCTTGGAGAAGTGCACAACCAGTAACAAAGTGCTATGTGACAAGACTATTGGGGTGAGATGGCAACCCCAATGTCCTCTCTCTAGGAATACCAACATCCCAGTTCAGATTTCTCAGCATCTTTTCTTATAGAGTACACAGGCAAAAACACATTCAGACGATACAGACAGCAGAGGACAGAAATCATAATTATCGTTCTTGCACTCCACCATGAGCCTAATCCTGCTCCCTCCAAGTCAGCAAGCACTTGCTGGAGATTTAAATAGTCAGGTGCTGAAACTTCCTTGGCCAGGTGAGGAGAATTTCTCTTATATTACGGCTCTCTCAAGTCACCTCTTGAACAAACTCTTACCTCCTTATGTCCCAACCTAGGTTGTAAGCTGGACACTTCCTTTGGCTTCAAAGTTTGTCGTCATCATTGTTAATGGGCTTTTAGACCCAAATTCTTACATGTGCTCTCCTGGAAGCATCAAAAAATTGAAACAGAAATTGCTTAAATGCCTGTCTCCCTGCTGCCAATAGAGGATGTAGAAAGGCCAGAAAACAAAGGGGATTCAGGTCTTAGAGGCCCTTTAAGAGTCTCAGATTTTTAATTAAAGTTCCAAAAACATTTGCTGAAAAGATTAGGGGGAAACACAGAGCATGCTGGGTGGGACATTCTGGTTGTTGAGCCAAGTCCCTTCTCTGCCACAGATGAAGTTGCTGGCTTCCTGGAGAGAAGCCAGCTGAAAGAAAAGCCATAAAAAGATTGCATGGCTGAAGGAACAGTTTCCATGACCAGACAAACCCTTCTCCTTATTCTTTCAAAGTCTGCAGGGCCCAGACTACAGTACCTGACCAGACTGGCAGCAGCTTTCTCAAAGACACATGATCTACCCAGGGCTGCCTGCTGCATCCTGCACAGGCTCTGCCTCCCTCAGCACCCACAGGGATCCCTCAGCATCCAGTCCCATCTCCTTGGCATTTGTTTAACCCCACATGTTCACTTCAAGGGCCAATTTGTACAAGGGACCACCAGCAACAAATGTCAGATCTGGTTTAAGACTTGGTTTGAAGGCATTTAGATAGAAGAATAATCGCACAGGGATGTGGTTTACTCTGGAGAAATAAAGGCTGTGTTTAAATGTCTGAAATTCCTGGTGACTCTAATAATTGTAACCTCTGCCTCAATAAAATGCACAAATAATGTTATTGAAACATTTCCAATCAAAAGGTATTATTTTTGGTTTAAAACATATGCAGTAGTCAGTATTTAAAAGCAAGACGTCTGGGCGGGCTTACCTCTTTCAGGGGAAAACTACTGGAACGCTGGTTTAGTCTCTCTTTCTCTGTTTTTATAGCCTTCTTATTACAACATTATAACCTTCATACAGTTCCTCTGTTGCTTTTTCTTACCAACCAGAAAGTAGATCTATGGTCATTCACCGAAGAGGTTTTTTCCATTAAGGTGTGTTTCAGAGCTTGACCTGGCAAGACATCACATTCCCAGAGAAGCACTGTCCCTGCAGTAGCTGAGCATCCTCAGTACCACACAACCCAATGGGCACCAGCAGTGCTCCAAGCCTGGTTATCATGCCAGTCTAGCAGGCACCAAACAAATTAAGGAACCTGAGAGCCCCTTGCCAATTTTGACTTGGCAGATCACAGGGCTACATAACAGTGGCTTGTAAGATTAGGATTTTATTTTCAGTGGCATCTTGACACTTTAAGACACCTACAAGGAAGTCTCAGAAGGTATAAGCTGGTAAAGTGCCCACCTGCAGCTTTAAGTGCTTAAATATCAAGCACCTGTATTTCTTCTGAAAAGAGACCTCAGGATCCCCAGCTCTCTTGGAATTTTGCCTTGAGCTCTGTGCTGACCTGCATTGCTCCCATGAACAAAGTCAGATGCATCTCACAGAAGCTGGCAGAAATTGGGCCAGTGTTTCATGACTCACATGCCTATAGGATTAGTTATAATTAGTGTCTTCAAGTAAGACAATAACCGTATCATGCTATTGCACTCCATGGATGCAGTATCAGCACATATGGAAGGCATTTATTACTACAAATATTCGGGCACTTGATAGTTATCCAAAAATATAAAATCAGGTTAATCATTCTATGCTACAATCCCTGGCAAGAGATTTGAACTCAGGTTTTTCTGGCTCAGCCTAAAGTTTCACATATATGATCACTTCTGCCAGCTGGCAGTACTAAAATCTTAGGCTAAAGTTGTTCTCCAGAAGCCAAATCTATCTGCACAGTAACATTACAGAGCTTAGCTTTTTGCATGCCATACACTACCTAAAGATATCTAGCTGTTGCATAGAACTATGAAAGTTTATGTAGGCCAGATAGAAGAATTACTTTTCTTTTCAGAGTTAATCATTAACATCTCTCAGGGAAATAAACAACTGAGGTTATTGTCTTATTTCCAATGGTTGCCCTGGGGCAAATGAAATAATTAATTTGCCACATAATACAAGGGTAGCCATACTGTCCCCACATTCATACACGTAGAATTGTTTCCAAAAATAGAAGAAGAATAGATAAAATGGAAGACAGAATTTCTGAAGAATGTATAGCTACCCATCAGAGCAAAGGCATGGGAGAACAAACTAACAAATTTCCCTTTTAAAAAGCCACTCTGCAACAGGAACGTCAGTGGTTATTTGACTTTCAGTAACACAGCATGCCATCCTTGGACTCATCAAGTCTCCCACAAATGCAATAAAATTCAGTGGCCATTTTACAATCTATTAGGTGTCATAAAAGCTACAAGACCCACATATTCCTCTCCGGTCCTGCTCTTCAAGGGAGACTGCTGGGGTTTCAGTGCACTCAGCTCATGATTTGTGAAGTTACAGTAAATACAGGCCCACCCTTGGTTCCTCGACCTGCCTCAGCCCACCTGCAGCATCACCCACATGTATGAAATAAAGTCACTTCTCAGATACCAAAGATTCAGAGGCCTGGCCATAGCTCATGTGCTCAGTCCGAGCACCATAGAACACACAGGTCTGGGGCCAGGACAGCTTCTTTCACAGGACACAAAGTCAGAGCCAAAAAAAAAAAAAAGCAGCACTGAAGGATCAGTGCCAGCCCAGCATGGAGGCACCCCTGCAGGGAGCTTCCTGAAGTGGGAGGCAGGCACAGAACCAGCAGGACCCACACACAGCTAAAGCCTCCAGCAGGAGCCAAGCTGGCTCTTTGCAGAGGCTCTGTGACACATCTGTGCCCCATCCTTCAGTGCATCCCAGAATGGATGCACTACCTAGGTATTGCATCAGCCATCAGCTTATGGACAGCTGACAGGAACCAGAAAAGATGGTGGAACCTTATTGCAGATAATCAGAAAAAGAACAGCAACTGACAGCTGGACACAGTGATGCTGGTGTCTCTCTGGGATGGGGACTCCCCCCAGCCACAGATAGCTGCGCAAGTGTTTGCCTTTAAAACTTTTTTTTTTTTAATGAGTAGTGTCAACCTGACATCTCTGAAGAACAAAACTGTACTGTATCATCACAATAACAAGGTGTCAAGAAGATAAACACCCTCCCTTTGAGCCACATGCAAAATGGCTGAAGCACATGAGCACATACAGTGTTTTTGCACTACGTAAGATAGGACCTCATGTTCTCTCCCTTCACTGGGAAACTTCAAGTAACTCAAATAACCTGTCCAAGGAGGATTTCCTTTTTCTAGCCTTCAGCTATTTTACAGCTTAGAGAGCCACCCCCACCATCTCACATCTGTGCTCAGAAGGCATCCAGGCTCCTCCTCTTAACCCCGTTTGCTTCCAGGATGTACCCGCTAGCATTCTCACCTTCTGTAGCCATTCCTGCTCCTTCGTCAGAATGCTGTAGGTAGCCCAGTCCCCCCTGCTTGCCGTGGCAGGCCAGCACATACCCCCAGGCTGCAGAGCTCCCAGGAGACCACCTCTCTCTCTTGCTTTCCCTGACACTCTCCTCTGAGCCCTTGACCACCTGCTAAGTAAAAGAGAGCTGCCTCAAGCCCTGGTAGCAAGGCAGTGGGCTGAACGAGCCAAGCCTCCTCACAAACACACCTTGAGGCACTTAAGTGAGGCGTTTCAGCCCCACCTGGGTCAGGCCCTGGAGCTGAGCGAACCCTTTCCTAGGCTGAGCCGCTGCTCTAAAACACCTCCACCTCACAGTTTGAGCAATGTGCCTCTCCCAGCACACCGCTGTTCTTTGGGCAGGGGAACAAAATAGCCAGGGCACTACACTGCGAGTTCAGTAGCTCAGCTGGGAAGGCTGGATCACCAGCTGGGTATTGCAGGGGTTGATGTGTTCCTTTACATGGCCATACGTGCAGTATATGCTGCATTTTACCCCATACATGCATTTGCAAGACAATACGTTCTTTTTATCCATAGAGCCTTAACTAACATTGATCATGCATCATAAAAAAAGAAACAATTTGCAGAGGGTAAATGCCTGTTAATCATAAGCTAAAGGGGAAAGGAAAAATTTTAAGTGATATATAAAGGGAGGAAGTGACTCAGTGGGTGGGAGGGAGGGGACAAGCATTCCAGACAGATGGGACATGAATAACTTTTCCATCTCCCTCTCTCTCTTCTCTCCCAAGTCTTGCAGGAACTGCTGTGTTGAAATAGTCAGTCATTAACTATTTGATGAGGTTTGAAAATCTGAACTGAATTCTCTGGATGTAACCAACTATTATTACAGTGTCTGCCTCATAGCAATGCAAGTGTTGGAGCCCTTTGGCAAGCCATAGCGGTGAGGGCAGGACGGAGCACTCTGGAGGAAAAGCCACTAAATGGCGTCAGCTGTGTGGCTCTGCACAGCCCTGGAAATGCTGCCGGAATCAGAGCAGTAGTGATTAGTGAGTTTGCAGACCTCCTGTGACCAAGCAACAGGGCATCCATCCGCACAGCCGGTGACAGCGCTGATACAGTGGCACTGCTCATCCCGCGGGAGCGCCGGGCTATGGGCGCGCTGGGTGAAGGTCACCCTGGAGGAAACTGCTGTGCTCCTCCCAAAACCCTCTGGCTTTTGCTGTCCTCCTGCAGGGCAGTCCCTGGGGCAGAGTCTCCCACTTAACAGCATCCACCTTTTCGGAAGGCTGGGGTACAGCAAAAATGCCGGTTTTGTGCCAGTTCAAGAGCAGGATTCAGACAATGGGGAACCTCTCCTGCTCAGTCCACCTTATGCTACACAAACAGACTCTGAGAAAACCTGAATGAGGCATTTCCCTTCATGGATGCCAAAGGCTAATTGACCAGCACAAGACCTGCTGAACTTGGTGGAACCAGGGTGGATATAATCACTCAAGAGAGCCAATAACCAATTAACTGAATGGCTCCAGCAGTTTTGAGGTCTGCCTTTTTATTCAAGAGCAAATCAAAGATCAATTTCCTAATAAGCTTTGTAATATCTGCTATTCCTTCTCATTATTATTATTAGCATTGCAGCAGCGTTTTGTGCATATAATGAAAGAGTAAGATTAGTTGGAATGACCTCAGTGGTAGGAAAGGAGTGGGTGAAGCCTCAAGCCAAAAAAAAGCATATATACATCCACACACATATATATAAACCAGGAATGCTGTACAAGCCCTTCACAGCACAGGCCAGGTCATGAGGGGATTCTGACCACAAAATAAGAGTCTACCCCTGCTGATAACTTTTACCAGGTTTTACACAGGAAAAGCAAAAAACTTGATTACAGTCATCAAGTGTCACAGTGTCGTGGTTTAGCCTGGCCTTCCCAGGAGTACCACATTGTCCCAAGAGCTTGGTCAGTTGCTGCCAGCAGGCAGACAGCAGTGGGAGCCAGTTGGAAATTGCATGGCAGCCCAGATCCCAGCTGCTTCTGGCCTGTGGTGGTGACAAAGCACAGCAGGCAGGGCACAAGCACATGCTCCCTTCTGCCACAGGCCTCTGACAGGGGGCTGGGGCAGGTAATACCTTCCTCTGCCCCCATCACATCCACCAGAGCCCCAAGAGATGTGCTCCTCAAATCCCATCATTGTATTGCCCTGCAGTTCCCCTGTGTGTTTTGCTTTTGAAATTGCAGGTTCCAGCTCTCTCTGCAGCTACACCACCTGCTCAAATCATGTTCCCTTTGTCAGAAAGTTTCCAGCACTCCTTGCAGTCTTCTCTCTTGCAGTAAGGCAAGAAACAGCAGCCCAATGTACTAATTCCTCCCCGCCTTCCACTCCCTCCTTTTCTCCTCCGGTGAAATCAGGGACTCTTGGAGATAATGATCTCACCTATGAAGATACAAACACCATCATCTACATTTTTCAGCATCTCCAATATATTCCACTGTGTGTTATCAGGGAGCCTTCTGGTGAGAGTGCAGGTTTCCCTTTTGGATGCATGGCTTTGCTTGGCCTTGGGAAGTCCCCTCCACAAGAGTAGAGTAAGACTGCTTTCATTTCAGTCATGTGCATTTTAGCTGAGAGGGTTTTACTAGACTGCACAAGAAGAAAAACATTGCAAAATAAGTCTCTGAAGGAGAAACTGAGAACTCAGGAGGAAGGAGATGATGCTGAAGCCCGTTTTTAGAGGAGCTGTAGCTGGATAATTGTCCAAGACAGACTGGCTTGTTGACTTTCTCACAGCAAGAGGCACAGGGCTGTTTAATTGATTTTAGCCTGTAACTAAACATATACTTCTTCCAATATAATGAACAACAATGCTACAATACTGCTCTCCTAATGTAAATTGATCCATTACAGATGAGTGTTTAGATCAATGTGTGATGTCCTGATTGGAAATAAAACTGTTTGCTCAAGATCACTATAAAGACAATGGGCACTGATAGATGATATTTATGTGACAAGGAATGGTTCTTAAAAAGGAGATTGCCAAGACCATGCCCATCAATTATGAAACCAGCATTCACCCAGCTGCCCTCCAAGTATTTTTAAAGACAAGAAGAAAGAGGAAAAGATCCCAATTATTTCTCTCAGCCCCACAGTCCTGCTCACTCTCCAGCATGGAAACTCCTTAGCTCCAGGCTCGCTGGTGTGGGAGCCACAACCGCCTGGGCAGGGCACCCAGCACCCGTGGTCATGCAGGGCTGAGTGATGCTGTTCATCTGCCTGCATTATGCTGGGGCTCATTTCCTCCCAGAGCATCTGGCTTCCACTGGGGAATTGCACCATGGTCTGTGTCCTGTATGCTCATAGCCCATGTTTTGTCATCTCCCTGAATCTGGAGAGAAGCTAATGGCTCCAGCTACCTTCCCAGTCCATTGTGATCAATCCATGTGCCTCCCTTGCTGGTAGCTACTCGCTGTGGTCTTTCATTACGTCTCTTGCATGGGGCATTTTGGTTTTTCCCTCGTGTACTGAGGGGGTTGCTGGAATAGGGGCTTGCCTGGACTGTGTCCCAGCCATTCATTACCGGGGCAGCTGCAAACACTTCTCTTTCTCCTGGGGCTGAGCACCTCCTTCCAAGGGCTCTGTCAGTGCTCGTCAGGGCTTTTGGTGGGATGGGGCAGCGGCTGCGCCACCCCCGGGGCCCGGCAGCCTCCTGCCCGCAGGCAACACCGCAACAGCTCGGTGGTGGGCTCGCCCAGCCGGGAGCAGCCGCCGAGGGGCAGTGCTGGGAGCAGCAGCCGTGCCTGTCACTGCGGACCCCGGCAGTCACAGATGTCCGTGCTGGGACAGGGCTGGGCTGGCTCGGCGCACGGACACCCAGCTTGCAAGGGGATGCAGTTGCTGTCTATGAATATACGGGGTGGTGGGTGGCCAGAGGTCAGGAAGGGACGCTGGGTGGGGGAAATTAAATGAAAGGACAATGTTGACACAGAACAAATGATGCTAAATGGCTTGTGAAAATAGATCCATTAAGGGAATGATATTCTGCAACAGCCTTTAAATACAAATAGGAGAGACAAATGGCCTTTAAATACAGAGGAGACTTGGTCGGTTTGAGAAACCAAAGGCTGAACCCTGTGGTGAAGCACTGCATTTGCTGGTCGTGTCCTGCTCCACTTCCCTTGCAAGAGTCTCCTCCATGTCAATGAGACCAATCTGCTGCATTTTTTCCTCTCGAAGGCTAACATATTCCAAACACTTCTCTGGTCATCTCTGATCATAAATAGCTGAGACTGTGAGGAGTGCCAGCATGTACTTCATCATATAGTAAAGACGGACCAAGGCTGTAAAACAGGGAACAATCTGTTAAGGCATGAAAGAGTGCTCTCTCCTCTCAAAGCCAAGGGAATGTGATCCTACTGACCTGGTCAAACTTGGGCCATGGAGAGGTCACCTCTTAAGTGTATCTGTAAGGAAGGCAGTTAGGGGACATCACGGGTGGTTGTTGCTACTCAGGCACCATGGCTGATGCTCAGGCTACTCAATTATTTCATCCCAGGAGCAGATGTCCTGAGAATGTGACAGAGGAGCTCTGTTGCTCTCAGCATCATTCCAGTCATTCAAGCTTCCATGGGGTCCTTCCACTTTTTCCCACTTCCATCCTTGTAAAGAAAAGCACAGTGTCAAAGTAGGACAGAGGGGCTGACATCTCCCTGTGACTGTGGACAAAATGGCTCAGCTGACTTTTGGGTGTCTGAGGAAGGTGCAACATCAACCCCAGCACTGTGTCCTGCTACCTCAACAGCTCTGCAGTGCACAGAGAAGTGTGACAGGAAACAGATGAGCTCTGCAATAGAAAATAGCTTTTCTGTGAGTGGTTGTCTTTTGGGGCAATGCCAGCATTTAAATCAGTGCTTCGCAGTCCTATCGTGGCATGAAGCACACCCATTTAAACATGAGATCACAGACCTGCAGCACATGGGTTAAGAAACAGGCACAGGCCTGCTGACAACAGCTCAAATAAGGCTCAGAGTGGTGTGAGCCTCTGGAGGGGTTCACACAGGGGACATTTATCTTTCTGTCTCAGGAGGGTCGTGGTCCATGCATGTGCACTTAGTTTGTGTTTGGCTGGCCCCTCCCACCCTGAAGGAAGTCAGTTCCTCAGAAATCCCTAGGTCAAAAGCTGTGTCCAGAGTCACTCAGTGAGGAGACATTGGCTGGTGTACAGCACATTTAGTCTGTGCTGTAACAGGAGTAGTGAACACCATCTGAATTTCTGCTCTTGCAAATTAAAATGTTAAGATTGGTCATAAAAATAAAGTCTCTTTTCTGAGAACATTTCATTGGAGATCTTCACCCCATGCCAAGGAATGTCATTCCTCATGGCTATGAGATGAAAATCTACAATTATGTAGCATTTATGCAGAATAGAACTATGGATACCTTAGCAGTGACAGATACTGTCTGTGAGCATTCCAGGCTCACTAGCAGCAAAAGCTTCTCTTTCTGTCATTATCTCGATGGACCCTCAAAAGGAGCACAAGAGGGAATTCTGTCACTAGCCAAAGCAAATTTTTCCTTGAAACAGCCTCAGCTGAACAATAAGGCCTCAATTCAGTAAAATTCAATTGATCAGGACAGCTACTTCTGAGGGAAAAAAATACCCTCCCTTACCTGGAACTTTCACCCAGAACAGAAAAGCCTAACAAAAGACAAAACCAGGAAGGGAAAGCCAAATTCCCCTTAGAATATGGTACAGATTTAGTAGGGAGAGAAACCACCATTCAAACAAACTACTGAGGGCAACAGTGATTTTCCAGCTCCTGAGGTCTTCAAATCAAGACCAGATCCCTTCTGAAGGGTAAATTACACCACTCCTCCTAGGAGGAACCAGCTGTAGCTCCTGAAACTGTACCACGGGTCAGAGGAGATGACTCTTGCCTTGAGCAAGTGTGCCTTGCAGACAGAGCCAGCGGTTGCAGGGCTGGAGCGTGGTGCGCCTGGTGTGTGTCCCTGACCCTGGCAGAGGGGAGCGGCTCAGGAGAGCCTTCCAAAGACAGACCTGCCGGGGAGCAGCAGCCCCAACTCACAGCTCAGCAGGTGAGCTTCACTTTGCCTCCTACCACCTTCATTCCTCCAGGCTCTATCGAGCCACACCTGCCAGTCAAGCAGTACGAGCATTCGCCTATCAACAACCAAAAATTTTGGAAGGAGGGGAAAGCCCGCAGAAATCTGCACTTGAACTGCTGCTGTCTCTCCCTCACCCGAATCCTCTCTTTGCCCGAGGCAGGGCTGACTCACCCAGAGCATGCTCTGCAGCTGGCAAGCTCCCCACCACCCGCACCACCGCCAAGGAGTGAGCACACAGGTTCCTGCCATCCCAGAGAGATGGGGCTTTCACACTCCTG
Organism: Aphelocoma coerulescens; assembly: GCF_041296385.1. NCBI lineage: Eukaryota > Metazoa > Chordata > Aves > Passeriformes > Corvidae > Aphelocoma > Aphelocoma coerulescens. Next base: position 11,541,783 of record NC_091021.1, read on the forward strand.
CACTGTCTGTACGTGAGCAAAAAAGAAGGGGGTCTTGGCAGGGACCTTCCATCCTTGCTTCTGTAAACTTTTTCAAAGGTTTCAAGGGTGGCCTGCATTTTCTGTTCCCTGTTGGCTTTGTCACACTGCCTGCTCCCCAAGTCTCAGGCTGCCAGTGTCTCTCCCCTGGATGACTTGGCTTATGTTATTTTGTGTTAAAACCGAGATGTTTTTTTAATGGCTATAAATAAGTTAAAACTGCATCTTTAATTAATCACTGCACTTTATATTGTAAGTGGAGATTTTTTGTAATGATTCGTTTATGATTTTAAGATGCCATTTGCTCACTGTCAAATGTATGCAGCTTTTATCCCTCCATGTTTAACAGGTTCAGGATAGAAACAAAATTTCATCAATGAGGAATTTTAATCCATTTAGTCTAGAGTAAATAATTGGTTATTAAGTAAGTGGAAAGAGATTGAGTGGATACTTTTACCTAAGCAACAATGAACTTGAGACACTAGTCAGTATGTTCATCATCTTAAAACATTTTAAACTAATCGTAACATGTTTATTTTTCACTGACACAGGTTTGAAATTGGAAATACATATGTCTGGATGACTAAAACATGAACAACAAATAGGAGCAGCAGCATGTAAAGTATAGAAAAGTAGAAGCATTAATAGAAATATTTCTGCTATAGCAGCTATTAAATGATTTTTTTTTTTTACGGTTTGAAAGAAGAACCCATATGTTTATAGGATTTTTCCCCCCAATTAAAATATGTGTGTATCAGTGTGTCTTTCTCTAAATACTATTTAGCTACACACACACAGGGCTCATGCATAAAATTCCCCCCCAGTGAAGTGAGAGCTGCTTCTCCTTTTGTTTCTTGTCCTACTGTCAGGCAGAAAGGACACCCAATCCAACACCTCAGCACCTTCACAGCCCCTGCAGGTGCAGTTCTGAAGGCCAGTTCATGCCCTCAGTCACCTCCCACGCCTGTGAAGGCCAATGGAGCCCCAGCCTTGGGCCATCGACCAGCAAAAGACTGCCCAGAGCTCAGAGCAGAGGCAGCACAGAGCCAGGCACAAGATCTGCCTGAGCCAGCCAGTTGATCCCATGGGAAGGGCACAGGCAGTCCAGGACCCCCTCAAGGTGAGTGCAGGGAGAGCAGTTGGGCACCCCAGCAAACAGCATTCCAGGAAATGCTGCTGTGCACAGCTTCCAGGTGCCCAGACATTCCCTGAGCACACAGAAAGATGTTTGGTTTTATTTGGTCTCAGATTAAATACAAGTGGCCCACAGGTGACTGGGTACCCAAAGATGTGGTTATTCCTTCACCCCCCCTTATTTTTTTTCTCAAGAGAGCACATAGATGTTTTTTATAGGATATAAATAAGCCACCAAAAAGGGAAGAACTATTGTATTGGAACTATAGGAAAAGTAATAAATGCTTTTAAAAATTGCTCTACCTCAATTCCTAGACAACTCAAGTCTGACGTGCAGTATATGATTTGTCTGCTAGGATTGAATCCAGGCACTTACCACTTTGTTAGCTTAAGAATTTTGAGCAGTTTTTTCCATTTATCTGTATTCTTCCCAAAAACATTTCACACATTTCTCAGATACATCAATCCTTCCGGCATTCCTCTACACACTCAGTAGGATGCCCTGCTATAAATATAATAAAGCCTTTTATTATGTCCATTAACCATGGACATGTGTGCTCCAAAAGTTTCCTGACACGCAGTCATTTGTGGCTTTTTAATTATAAACAGAAAAAATCTACCAGCAGAAGAAGACAGCAGACTGGAAGTGGATCTTTATGTGAGTGTTTTGAGCATATTCTCCAGCAGGCTGAAGGCACCCCCATCCTCCTCCTGATCCCACCAGAAACATCCTGTGCATGCACCTACATGTGCACAGAAAGCCACTAACACAACAGGTTAGTCCTGGTGATACAGATTTGTCACCTGTGCCAGCTCCAGGGGCCTTGTGCAGGTTTTCAAGACCCAACAACACCGATCAAACCTTTTTTCAACAGGCAAATACGCCCCCTCTGTCTTGCACACCTTGTTCCACTTGAGCTCAGGAGAAAAGAAAAAAGCCCAGTAAATTACTTGACAAATTAAGTCATATTTATTGAATGCGTTTTATTTCAACAACCAAAAAATTCTAACAGCCTAACAATGCACATAAGTTAAAAATTAATTATCACTTAGTGATAACGAAGATAAAGTTGATTTACATGGAAAAATGAACATTTACAATATGTTAATCCTTATTCACATTGTTGATACCGCAATAAAACACAATTTGTTTTTTTTATTTTTTATTTCACAAAAAAGGCGGAAAATTGTGCTTTGTTAAGAGGCACTACAAGAAAAGTTTCTTTCTCCAAATAGATATTATATGATGGATATTGAATAAATAGACATATATGCATTGTAATTCGCAAAGTTCTGGCAAGACCACAGGCTAAAATGCCCACAGATTCACTTAGAACCACTGCAAAATTGGCAGTGAAATTAAAAATAAAAAGGCAAGACTCAGCATTGAAAAAATACCTAATAAAATTTTTGGTTGAAGTGTAAAAGATACCAAATGTTGATGCCATCATCAGATGAACAACTTACATAGCTTGGCAAAATTCAGTTTCCTTTCAAATGTACGGAGTGATTTCAGCTACAGGATAAGAAGACAGTTTTGAAAGCGCAGCTCTGAGAGAAACATAAAGCAGCAACCATCAAAATTCTGAGTAAAGCTGCAGCACACTACAGAACTAAAGGATGAAGAGCAAAAGGGGCATTAAGTAAGCAACCCACCATAATTTTGCAAAGGGATATGAAATTTATGCAGAGATACTCATGTTTCAAACATTAGCTCTGAAAAAATCTCATAAAAACTCCAGAGGTTACTGAGCAGCTAGAATTAGCTTGTATTGCAACGTCTTCTCCCTGTATATTGTCTGTTCTGAGTAAATATCTACACGTAGAGGTTTGTTTTTCGTTTTTAACTCCTACCTTTTATACCTTTCAAATATATAAATAGTATTAACAGTTATATTACATTGCCTGGTGTAGTAAACAGAAAGTAACTTTCAAAGTGATATTGCATGAGGTCTTTGTCAAGATTACATGAAAAGCCCATGTGAAAAAAGGAAGAAAAAAGCCAGAAGCCTTGTTGGTACCATTACGGCTGCAGTTTACAGGTGTCTGAAATCAATCCAGCTGCAAGGTGAGGTCTTTGTCTCGGAAATCATTGCACAGAAGTGAAAAGTGAATGCTACTTGGCGTCTCTCTCGACAGGGTGCCTCAGAGCGGGTGGATGCTATTGCAGCTTTAGTGCTCAGGCCATCGAAGAGTCACTCGGGATTGGCTCTGCTTTATGTAACGTAGCTGCTACCTGGGTGCTGCGGAGCCTTCGCCCAGGAGGGGTGGGAGTGCAGGGCCTGGCTGGGAGTGCAGCGCCTGGGCCCCACAGGGAGCGGGGACCTGCGGCTGAAAACACTGCATTGCACTGGCACGGAAGGCGGGACACGAGGAAGCCCAGCACAACAGAAACACGGGGGAGGCTACGAGGAGGGCGAGCGGGAAGTCACCAGCGCAAGCCCTCGGTCTGTCAGCGATTCACCTGGACAGGATTCTTGGGATTGTGGCATTTTGTGTCGCAATGTAACTTTACACGTGTGCGTGTGTGTCTGTGTGTGCGCGTGTGTGTTTCACTTCAGTATAAACAAAAAGCAACAACAAGAAGGAAGCTTTTAAATTTTAAGATCTGAAACAAAGAACAGGTAAATAAAATCCACAGTAAAATGTGGTTGATAGTATGAATTCCATACATCAAATCTCAACACATTTATCTTTTTTCTCTTTCTATAAAGACCTCGTTAATGGACAAGTCTTCTACGCACTGAATTTCAGTTTTAGTCATTCTGAATCCCATGAAAACTCATCTGTTCACTACGGAAAGGACTATCTGGAGAGTGGAACATGCTGTATCCTTTTAAGTGTGCATTGTGTTCAAAGTACTTTTAACTTACTAGGTTTTCTTTTTAAGGTGCCCTGATTTGTTTTTCCATTTTCTCTCTTTTTTTCCTCTTTTCTTTTTTTGGCAGTGTTGATTTACGTCTTTAAATACCTCAAAAATTACCCATCAAGTTGCCAGATAGGAAGCCATATAATAATGAAAAAAAAAAATCAGGGATAAACATAGAAAATAAATAGGAATTCAAAAATAGTCACCACACCCTGAGAGCAGGCGGCAGTTTATCAAAAAGCCAAAGCAACTCATTTTGAAGTGGTTTTAATACATAAACAAGTCTCATCTTTAAAGAACTCATTTCACAGTCTATACTTTCAGGTTGTAAAGTTCCGTCCCATGCAATTTAATATATATATATTTTATGTAAATATATATATACACACACAAAGTTGTAAATTTCCCTTCACTGATTTCATAGGACTTTTTCTTCCAATTTACTTGCTAGCTGTCCCTTTCATAAGTGCAAGATTGATGACGGCATAATCCTATGTGACTACAACGATTGCTTCAGTCAAATGCAGGAAGTGTAACACTCGAGTGTCTGTGTCAAGGCGATGTCTGATCGGGCAATGCTGAATTCATTCGGTTTGCACATGGATCATGCGCAACGGAAACAAACAAACAAAAGTTAAAACGAGGAAAAAAATCAAAAATAAAACCAGAAAATCCTTGGATCAATGTATTGCTTTCTGCACTCCTATCTCACATTATCTCTGGTCGATGTCTGCTGGAGCCGCCTTGCTTTTGTCGGGGTTCTCCTCCTCTGCCTCTACTTTATACATTTCCTCAGAGCCTTCCTCACTGTCGTTCTCCTCCGACTCCGTCAGCAGCTCCTCATCCTTGTACTCTGCCACGTCAACCACTGTTCCCAAGTGCTCTTTTAGCTTCCCGTGGTGCTTTACGTGGTAACGTTGGTTCTGGAAGAATTTGATGATGGTGTGCTTGGGGAGATCCAGCTGAGCAGAGAGGGTGTGGATGGCTTCCTGATCAGGGTAGAGACCCACATCATGAATAAAGCTTTGAAGGATACCTAGAGCTTCCAAGGAGATCTTGGTACGGGATCTTGGCTTTTTGGCACAACTGTCCTCAGCAGGTGGAGGAGGAGCCTCTTCTCTAGGTGGGGAATTCTCCTTGGCAGGCTGGGACTGCTGTCTGTGCAGCACCTATAAGATCAAACAGACACACACTTCACATGCTGACCCCTCGGTGCTTGACATAAGGGCACTTGTACAGGTCTGTATACAGGACCCACTTTGGTTTGGTCAAGAAAAGTACAATTAATATACATGTCCACTACCTTTCTCACCTGTAAGACAGCTACACCAGTAACTACAGACTGAAGGGAGAAAGTGATATCAAAGGCAAACGTTATAAAATAAATGTAAACCCACAAAATAAAATGAGAAATAAAAAATGCAAGTAATAAAAAGAAATATAAAATAGCCAAAATAAAAATTAAGTCAAAAGGTATTACAGTCTCATGGTCATGATGATTGGCCACTTGCCCCATCTCAGAAAAGTCATTCTCCTGCTTTGCTCCTCTTCTCCCCACTCTTGTTTCCTCTCATCTTTTCAGGCTAGGCACTTTGACCATTTCTTCAAGATGTCAAGTACCACAAAGCCCTAGGCACATGCTGGATTGTCAGGTGCTACTTTATGAATAATGATTTTGCATTAAAAATCTATCACAGCTACTTTTTGTAAGAAAAAAAATAATAGAAGTGCAGAGATTTGCTAAGATTTCTCTTCCCTTTCCCTTAAGAGAGACAGCATTGTCAATTCAGTTGCTTCGCATAGGTGGCTTTAATGTGTCTCCTGAACAGATTTCTCTGTATTACATCTGCAGTAATTTCACTAGTTGAGGAGTTCTGAGTTCAAATAATTATAGCCCTCCATTCTGAGAAACCCTCTGGGCAAGCACACTTTGCAGTCTTGTAACAGATTTTCACCCACAGTATCTCCTTTTCGGCAAGTTTAAAGAAAGCATATGTAGCTCTTAATCTTCCTAACAGCCACTTAAAATGACTAAGAAAGGGCCTCGTGCAGCCCTTATTCCAGGGGAAAAAATACCTGCTCTGAATTGTTCCAAACACAGAGGAGCTCCATATGCTTTCTTTAAAACCAAATCTATACAAGAGAGATTAGTGGAAAAAATCCCCTACAGGATTGAGTGCTGGATTTGCCCAGAGGTTTCTTCAGATGCAGGGAAATAATTATTAGAGCTTGACACTCAAAGCTAACAAAATCAATATGGATAACTATTTTCTTCCACAAGTAAGAGGGAATTCTGGCTCTTTAACCAAGAAGAAAACGTCTTTGTTGCAAACTGTAATATCCAGAGAATCAACCCTACATTAAAGCTCTCTGAAGGAAAAAAAGACCCAAGGATAAATAATGGAAATGTGCTGAGAACTTGCACTGAATTTTACACACATACCGAGCCCCCCGTAAAATGCTACACTAGTCAAGTTATTACCGCAAGAGGGAAGCCCGCTGTGGAATATCAGCCTGTTATGCAAATAAATAAAAAGGCTCTGTGCCGAAGAGCCCTTTCCTCATTTCCTTCATCAAACGTTCCTGCCATAACAATTTGTAACGTCAGCGATCTCCAGTCCCAGCTTTTGGGAAGCAGATCGCAGTCCCCAGGCACTGCCCACCACAGCGTGGCCGAGGAGCTGAGCCCGCCGGGGATGCTGTGACAGTGGCCCGGCTGCACCTGGCCAGGGCTCTGCTGGCCGCGGGGCTGCAGCTCCCCGCGCACAGAAGCAGGACCCGGCACCACGTCCCGGTGCCTCCGTGAGCAGCGGGGTGTGAGTGAGGGCCGGCAGTGCAGGGACACAGCTGCACATCCTGCCGCCGGCAGCGCTGCCCGCTCTCCCCACGGGCACAGCCGTGCCGGGACAGTGGCAGGAACACCCCACCAAGGAGCAGCTCCACAGGGACAGCCAAGAGCAGGTGCCAGCACAGGGCTTGCCACACCGCGGGCAAGAGCCGCTGCTGGACAGAAACACTGCGAACTTGTTTCGGTGCCAATACGTACATTTTCCTCCCAAGCACGTAAATACTGAGGGTTCCACAGAAATGGCTAACCAGGGAGCGGGGGAAAAGGGGGAGCTCAGATGGAAATGACAGATACTCTGGTTTATGTTTTATTACATCTCTTGTAATAAAAGAGCATAATGTTCCAATGAATGGAATCGCTCAGCTGCTCTTTGAGGATTTCTTTTTTGTCCATGGATTGCTTTCAAAGAGAAGGGCTGACGTTTCCAAATAGAGGGTTACAGATGAGGGTGGGATCTGTACCTACGTCAGCAGGGAGCACTGAAAGCAGCAGAGCCAGGATCGCTGATTCTAGCCAGGGACCAAGCCCCATAAATTTGTCACACAGACCCTACCTAATCTCCCCCGTTGTGGCTTCTGGTCCTGTCACCTGACAAAGTAAGGCCCAGAGCAGCCAAAATCAAAAGGATTTAACACCACAAATAAACTGCCAGGGAACTTACAGACAGCGTCACACAAAAAGCCGCAAGTAGCATTGCTAATCAGAAGCTGGATTCAAGTAGCAGCTAACAGAGATAGAAACACATCCAGAAAGGGTGCGAATTACTTAGTTCATTCTTGTTGGAGTTGGAAGGGGGCTTTTTTTTCCCTTTTCAGTTGACAAATAGCATGAGAAATGATCCAGCTTGAAAAATGTTACAAGACTTCCAATCAAATATAATGATGAAAAAAATCCAACAATACGGGATCAGCAGCAGTAAAATGTTTAATTTGAAGGAGATGAAGAGATGCCTACAGCATCTATAAAGCAATCAACCAAAGAGAGGGCTGAGAGCAGGAGAGAAAGAATAATTTCAATTAACCCTTCCTTTTCCAGAGTGACCTCTCCACCTTCTCCAGAAGAGAAAATGCAAAACCTGGGGGTTATCAGTGTAAAATACTAGAAAAAAGTTGCATTTTATTTCATCTCCTGTTATGCTAGGTAATGAAAAAAACTAAAGCTGCTCTTCTAACAGACAAATCTCATTATTTTACTAACTTCTGGGGGTTTCCTCTGGTTTGCCAGTGGGATTAACAAAGGACTTCAGCCACACTGAACTTATTTGTCAGCAACAGAACTTTAGCCATATACAGACAGATGGATAAATGCACAGAATGTCCTTCAGATCTGGGCTGTGGTCAGTTTTGCAATTCCTTCTGACAGTACAAGCTATTTAGCACAAAAGAGCATGCTTTTCAATGCAAACCAGATCAACTGCTGAGCACACGGTACAATATGAAATCTAAATTACCTGTATGTTAAATATTTGCTTTAAACTGCATTTGATTGACGAGCATGCTGTTCAATCTGAGTGATTGGTTTACTTCATATCTGGCTCTGCATGCCACAGCCTCACAGAGGAAATGGCCCATATTTGGAGTTCCAGATTTTCAGATCTTGGGTCATTATTAGGCTCCTACATCTGCAGGTAAAATTTCCAGCAGCTTCACTCACTGCTGTGCACACCCTGCCATATAGCTTTGGGGTTTGGGTCAGTGCTGCTCTGCCTCTGCACTGCCAAGAAGGAAACCTCACTGATCTTCTGTGTATAGGGTGCAGCGCATCTCCCAGCGCAGGTGAACCCTCCGTGGTGGCCGGACCTAGCACAAAGCACTGCGGATATGATGGGTCTGAGATAAGGGACAACAACAATGGCCACGCTCAGCTCTCCTGTTCCCAGGAAAGCTGGTGCTGGGCTCGGAAAGGTGCACTTTGTGGCACAGGTGCCCCATGCCCCCCCTTCTCCACCCCCTTCTCCATCCCCCATGCCCTTTCCCACTGCTCCCCAGCCACAGGTGGGGCAGCCTCCTCCTCCTTCACAGCCAGCACCATCTGGAGCTGACTTTCCTTCCCCTTCCTGACTTCTCATCTACTTTCAAATCAAATGTGAAGATACAGATTTCCTTCCATGCCCAGAGGACTTACTCTTTCCATTCCTTGAAGAGATTTAATTTTTAAACTCTATAGACATGGCTGCCTTTCAACATTTGAAAACAGAGCATCTCTGGAAGATGCTGCTTCATGAAGGTTCAATCAGGTAGACTTTCTCCTCACAGAAAAACTTATCTTTTTGAAATAAATTCAAGAGCCCTGGTAGAAAACTTGCAAGAAAATGACTGTGATGGAAGTTGACTTTAAATGATTAAGTGACTGGTCTTAGATCGCACTGTACTGAAATATGATTTGAAGGCCACAATGAAAAGCAGCTGTAAGCCATGTGTAAAATATAATAGTACATGCCTACAGGGAAGGAAGTGAGATACTGAATGATTAAATTTAGGGGAGTATATAATGTAGTGTATCATTATGGGAGTGATCAGGATTATTTGTAATAAGCTAAGGGTTTGTGGTCTATCTAAAATCCAAAGCCAAGAATTATCAGGGGAAGGGACTGTTGCACTGTTTTACACTTATCCACTCCCCACGTCTCCGGGTGCTCCCACAGGAGAAACCTGACTTTGGTGTTGCCACAGAAAAGAGAGAGGTGAGCGAACCCAAGCTGAAAGATGAACATCATGTAATCACAGTCTGTGCCTGTACTGTATTTAATTTTGGCTGGATTCACTATGCCACTGGTGTTTATTTCCATTTCCACCCACTTTCTAGCTAGAGCTACACACGTGACATTGGTGAGTGGCTAAGGGAGCCAAGCAGGATGCTCGAGTGGGGAACACACACACCCCCAGGCACCACCAGCAGTGAGACACCAGCTGACAACACTGGCTCTGTGACATGTCACCCTCCATTGCCTGGACAGCCTTTGCAGCACACTGGAATCAGGAACTGCATTTCTATGTGAAAACCTCAAGCTCTTTTGTTTCCTAGTGTGGTCCTGCCCATCCCTTTGCAGAGAGGTTCAGTCATGTGAGCTCCCTTCCGCTGGGATTTGCTGAGATAATGAGGTGCCCCTTGCTAAGAGAGGCACCAAAAATGTTACATTCTTGAAAGACTGTGCATTTTCAACAGAGACTGCCCTTGCTGAACAGACACCACCTTCGTCTGTGCACAGACAGTGTGAGCGCTGACAGGTACCTTGATGGCATGTGGTGGTCAATATCAATTTTCATAACCCAAATCCACAAGAAGCAAAGTTGAATGGATTGGCCTTCTCTTTGCCAGAGGAGGTTTAAATTGGGTATTAGAAAAGACTTCTTCACTGAAAGAGTTGTAAAACATTGGAACAGGCTACCCAGGGAAGTGGTGGAGTCACTGCCCCTAGAGGTACTTAAATTAAGTGCCACATCTACACATATGAGACATGATTTAGGGGTGGACTTGGCATTGGTGGGTTAATGGTTGGACTCGATGATCTTACAGGTCTTTTCCAAACCAGATAATTCTGTGAATCTATTCTCAGTGGTGGGAAGGAGTCAAACCTTTCAGCTTTTCTTCGTATTTACATTGTTCTCACAGCCAGCCATAACACTGTATCAAGGACTTCCATGCCAAAGACAGCAAGATTTTAGCCTGCTTAAGGACTCCAAAAGAAAAGCCAGAGAGAACAGACACATACTATAAAGCACAAGTCCAGAACCTTCATTTGGTACATCTAACACCAGCCATCTATTACTGCCCTTGGAAGCGTTCAAGGCTCATCAGCAGGAGTTGCCACCAGTTTGACTCCATGCAAAAACAATTCACCACACACCTCCTGTCAGCAAGCCACTGGAAAAGCTCCTTTCCCCATGGCCAGCTGAAGTCAAAGGCAGGGATGAGGAGAGGCCTAAACAAGGTGTTCAGCTGCATTTTACTGAGCAGCACCTCACCTCTGTAAGCTGAGAGCCCCCTGGCAGTGCCTAGCTATCCTGGTAAGAGTTGACTGAAGAGACAAACTCCCTTCTGTTGCAACAAAATCTTTTACCAAGAAGGAGGCACTGTCCCTCTTAGCAGAGTTTACAGGAATAATCTGCCGGAGATTATCTGTTCAAATAAAGAGCCTTACACTCCCTAGCCCTGGTCTCTCTTCACATATAGAAATGTGCAAGGAGAGAAGAGAGGCAGCAGCTGCCATAACCAGGCTCACACCATGACAGCCTCCCAGGCCAGGGCTCCCAGGGATAAGAACATTAATTACACACAGTCACTGTGCCAAGACTCTTTACAGGTTTCTAGGAATGTCCGTACAAGAAACTGTAGCAGAAGTTACAATTTGCACCTGTGTTCACTTCTTTCCTATTAAAAATGTGGTTCTTAGACTACTCTTTTTTTCTTCCCTTGCAAAAATACATTCATTTGGGTAAACACTGCAGCACTAGTTGCAGCACCAAAGGAAGTATTTTCTTTGGACTCATTCTCAGAGTGATTTCACACCTTGACACCATAAAGCTGTGTTAAAGACCGTGGTTTAGTTTCCTTGCTTTTCTTGGATTATACGGTATCCTAAGGTCAAAACTCAGGGAAATCCAAAACTGTTATTAAAAAAGAAAAAGTATCTATGAAGTGATGACAAATTGCAGACTACAGGTGTTAGATTACATTTTGACTCCAGGCAGGTTTAATATACTTTAGTTTCCTTTTACAATTGCCCTTAGCAGGTACTGTTATCGGTAAGGGATTTAAAAAAATATATGGTACTCAATAAAAGAAGACCGTGTCAAAAGAAATCAATATGAGCGTGCAAAATGGTAGGAAGTCTGACACGGATAAATATGTTCACTTTCATCTAACTTCAGTCTGAGCTTCTTTTAATTTTGTAGCTCAACTGCTGGCCACACATCCTGTGCATTTTCCAGTGCAGCTTAGTAATTGCTTCACAAAGTAAACACCCTTATTAAAGATAATTACAATACTTGTCTGTGATATGAAGTACCCCATCTCATGAAAGCCAGACGAAACCAGCCAACCAGAACTGGTGGCTACACCACCTCGTAAGCCTGCAGCCCTGGGTCCCATTCATTTTGTCTGCAAAGACAAAGCAGTCACACAATAAAAAAATCCCCCAAATATTCAGGCCTTTCCTATCACCCTTCATCCACCCCTGATCACCACTGGAGCCAGAATACTGGATCAGACAAACCCTGTCCTAAATCTATCAGCTCTGAGGTACAAGTCACACTCTGAGATATACAAAAAGGGACTTAGAGAGAACTCTTGAGGAGAGAAAGGAGTTCCACAGGGAACCCAAAGTCAAAGGCAAGTTTGGTTTCCAGGCTGGAATGCAAGCTGGCTGAAGTGATTCATTTCAACATCTTTGGAGCACACTCGCCACATGCTTCCCTTTGCTTTACGGTGGTTGCCTTGCTCAAGGGCAGGAAATAGGCAGGGATTTGAAAGCATGGCAAGACACTGAACACCCAGCCTCTGAAACAGCAGCCCCATCCTGCAATTCTCCAGGACCAAACTATCAAAAATGGTCAAAAAGGTGACAAAAAAGACAACAGGAATTAAAAAACAAACAAACAAACAAAAAAACAACGAAATTTTCAGTTGTACATTGCTTTTGGTATCCCACACAAAGTGCTAAGCATAAGCAAAACACAATTAATCTTGACTTGAAGGCAGGGGGAAGGTGTCTCTCCCCCTCCCCAGCACATACTGCTTCCATTAATGCTAACAGGAGCTTACCATGCATCAAAGAGCAAATCCACCACAAAACATTTTTAAGTGCTATCATCACTGGAAATAAAATATAAATTACAGCCTGATTACACTGCACTGCTAAGAGGCCACATGTGCAGCATAGCTCGCAATGACAACTTCAGATGACCAGATAACTTTGGGACAGGTCTAAGAGGTTACTGTAAAACATCTGTGTAGAAGAATCTTTCCTTGTCTTTGCTTTCCTTTCAAGAAGCTGTGGCACTGCTGTCTGCACAGTTGTTTGAAGAATGTTTACAAATCAGCTTGACAAAGAGAAAAAAAACTTCTGCCACCACTTGACCACAATCATGATCTTATTCTTCAGTAATGCGTGGTTTATTTCCCTTTCCTGATCTCTGTTAATAGACAGCACGTGCCTACACAATAGCCACTATTTTGTCTGTATAATGTTAAAAAAATAAATCAGAAAACTCTGACAATGCAGAACAGTGTCCCGGTGTTTCCTGGGGTAACTGCTCTCCCTCGAATGCTAACTCAACTCTTCCCACAAAAGCACAGGCACAACTTTCATTGCTGTGCAAGTGCCTGAGAACTGGCTGATTTTATGGGGCAGCACAAATGAGCTCATGCTGATGAACATTCATGTATTAGCTCTGAATTTCCCATCTTGGGCTGGTTTAAGCCAGACCCTTAGGCTCACTGCAGAGTAGCTGTGACCAGCGCTGGGTATCTCTTTCTCTAATACCTGGCTGCAGCCTGGGAGAGTTGTCAGCAGCTCCTGCACAGCCTGCAGGTGGAGCCGGCACGTACCTCCTGTGTCCACATGCAACCGGCCGGATCCATTCCGGCTGCTGCTGGCACAAGCCAGGGTGCTGCTGACAGAGCGGCCGATGCGGTCAGGAAGTGTTGCACAACCTCGCTGCAGACTCTCTCCTGAAGGCATCGGTGATGGATGGCTCCATTGTCTGGGGATGGGGCACAGCCAGCACAGCTGGCATGGGGGCCAGTTTGCTGCACCCCTGGCAGGCAGGCAGGACTCTGCCAGCCTTGGAGAAGCCATGCAAGCCTCTCTTGCCTGTAACCTGTGGTAGCAAGGCAGCCTCCTCCACAAGGCAAAAAGCAACAGCAACAGCCTCATCAACACTACCCTTCTGCATGGTGATGCTAAGTGGAGTCCCCTCAAGTGGGACTTTCAACATCTGTGTGCACCTTGAGGGCCACAAACCTTCCAGTTGACACTCACCTCCAAAACAAGACCATGAGCTTTGTGGGCCTCTGACTTGTCTCTCGTGTGCCTTCTCTCACAGCCCTAGCAAGGCTCTCTGGGGTGCTATGGTGTGCAGAGCTCTGCTTAGCTGTTTCCAAATAGAGCCTGAGCTTGCTTGTGGCTGAAGGGAGGGTCTGCCAAAGATTTTGGGTCAGTTCTGCGTTTCCCCATCTCAACCCTGATAATCATGATCAGGATGAGGAGCTGGCAGAATGCCACAGGAACTAAGGGGGCAACAAAAAGGGTTTTGGTTTAGTTTTCTGCAGACAAAACACTTTGGGTGTCCTCTATGCTTTCTTGTTTAATTAACACTACACATGTTCTCCTTTTCTTTTGAAAATCAGAAGAGTATTTGCAGGCAGTGTGAGCAAGATCTTCCCTGACAAGCCCCAACCTAGAGCCGTGCTTAAGGTCAAGCTCTAAACCCCTAACTATGGTGGCACGAATGGCGCCACTATAATCATGCTGTTTTCCAGTTACTCAGACCAGGAGTAGGCACTGCATTATTTCAGGAAGGATATGTTTGGATTAGATGCTGGATTCTGGTGGGGGGGTAATTATTTGTCCCATCAAACTGTTTTAGGTCCTTACAGATGGCTATTTGGGGTTTCAAGAATACCCAACTCTACTGCTAATTTTTACAATGGGAGCAATTAGAAGTCAGGAGAACCTGACTGTTATGGTTAGAGAAAATAGCAGATTTGTGCTGATAAAACACTACTCAGCATGTTTTTTGGCTTTTGAGATGTAACCACCAATGCACTTAATAACAGGACTTGTGCAAACTATACTGTGTGAATCAAACACATAAAAGTATAAATATTCCTTTTTTTAGAAAGCAAGTCTTAAAAAGTGCATTATAATCAACTACCATGGTGAAAGCAAAATATCCAGTATTACCACACACGCAACTGGCATAATGTGCTTTATTATACCCTTAGCTTGAAACTGGGTAAATAAAAATCAAATGACCAAAGTACAGTCTCCTGCACAGATTAGGTCACTGAAGATAGGATGCCTCAGAGAATTAGATCTGAAATCCTTTGTCTTCCTGATTAAGTTCTAGAAAAGGTGGGCACCTGCAGAAGACAGAGGACGCTACACGGGCATCTCACTCCCATACTGTTGAGCTCCATGTCTCACTACTCTGACCTGTACCCATTTTACAGACTTTGGATGCTGGTAGAAAATGACTTTACGGAAAGTCAACAGCACGTGCAGTTTATACTCACATTTTTTTGTTCATTTTTAACAAAACAGTTTAATGTAAGGCCAGAGAGGCAGTATTAGGACAAAGCAGAAGATGACATTGTTATGGCCCTGGGATCCATCCAGCTTTGCTCCTGGCTGCTGTGGGGAGCTCCATGGACTGCTTTGTCCACAGCTGGCCACACACACATAATCACAGGGGTAAAGCTCACATTTAACATAAGCCTGCAGCTTGTAGGTCTGTGTGCAAGGAGCCCCAGGCTTTTGCTAGAAATGCAAAACACCACTCTCTGCTTCAATAAGGTTAGGATTGTGTGGCATTTTTCAGTCAAAAATCTTTCGGTCAAAATGTCGACTAAGTGACATCAAACTATTGACTAAATGAAGTCTACTTTGCCAAGCTGTTTGCCTGGGGCAGCAGAGGGGTGAATATTCTGACAAAGTTCAAGCAGTTGTTTAGGCATTTTCCATGAAACAGCATATTCTGGTTGCTTTTATTCAGAACAACTTTTGCTCTTCAAGTTCTTCCTATTTTCCTTCAAAGCATTATGTTGCTTGTTGTTCTAAACTGCCACAAACCTTTTTTTTATTATTTGAACTGAAAATAATAATTTAGAAAGGACCGACATATTTGTTTCTTTCAGTATTTCAGAAATGTCAGCAACCCCTTTAACTAAGCTCAAGCCGTTCTATAGCTCTAGGCTGTACCACCCAAGGAACAGCAACTCATAGCCATCTATCTACCCACCTACATTCTTCACCATCATATTTACAAAGGGTTGTACTGATGGGAGCTCTGAAAGTACAAAATGTAATGCAGTTTATAAAAGGAGATGGATGTGAATTTTTTCTATCTCAAAATCCAATAAAGGTTATGATTTTTATTGCATGTGGGAGTCCTCTGGTCAATGTAACACTGATTAGCAGCTTGGCCAGTAAGTCTGATAAAACCAGAAAGTACTTTCAAATATATTCTCGGCAGAGACACCTGGGAGCAAAGTGTGAGTGTTGCAGTTGATGGCCCCAGGGTCACACACATACCTTGGGATTTCTTCACTGGTTCTGTTCTGTCTCGCCATGGTTTTGTTCCATTCTCTCCAGAAATTATTCCAAATCGCTCTTATCCTTGAATCTTCCCAAAAAGGGGGCATCATCTCAAAACCATTCCCCCTCACCTTTCCAACATGCATTCATGAAGCCAAAAGATTTACAACCTGCTTCAGGCAGGGGTCCAGACTGGACTTTAATGGATCCCAAACATAGCAACGCAGCATTCTTACTCCTCCTCTCATTTAAACAAGGGAACACCACAAATAACATTACCCCAAGTCAGCAGTGCTTCCCTGGTGCTAATCAGGCCATTAAAAAGGCATAAGCTGTTTGTTTGACGCAGAGGGACAAAGAGAACCACAGAAATGAATCAAAACCAGGGAAAAATTAGAGATTAAAAGTGATAATACTCCTTCCAGCAAACCACAGTCTGAATGCATGGTAAGTGGCTAAAAGACACAATCACTGCAAGATCTTGAGACAAAACAACGTGTCCTGACTGCATGAAATGTAAATTAAACTTGCTCTGGTACAGAAGTATTTCCTTCACATGGCAGTTACTCACTGCCATCGGGAAACCCAGACCCATTTGCTGCAAACGAGAGCTGCCACAGCTGACCCTCCCTGATCCTGCCTATGGAAAACACACGTTCAGAGTCAACAGTTGGAGGGAAAGGAAGAAAAACCCAAATGCGGCAGACTTGCTAGAAGAGATATCCATGGATGTTTCCTCCCCAAATAAGCAGATGGTTTCCAGTTAGTCAGGGTCAGGGACTGCCCGTGTGGTTTCCTGCCTGCTTGCCTTTGTAGCTTATCTAGGCCTCATCAAGATACAGAGTCCAAAAAAATTACAATGGCTAAGTACAGGAATTAGGGAAACTAAATACAAATGAGCCCTGGTCTGCACTTGTGCAGAGGAGCAGGGGAATCGGTGCCCGCGGGTGGGATGGAGGCACCGGTGCCAACCCCTCTGCCGGGGCAGCCACGCTGGGCTGCGGCACCGCACATCTGCAGGGGCCGGGGCAGGTCTCGTTAATGCCGCGGTGCCTCTCTAGGCACCAAAGCCGAGCCTAACCCCATCCAAAACACCCTCGGCAACAGCCCAGCTGCTCTGAAAATACCCCTGACGTCAGTTTACAACCCTGCCTGCTTTAAGCGTGGTGCCGGTGCCTGGCGGCAGCCCAGCTCCACGGCGTATTCCCAGCCCTGCCGGCAGCCCAGCGCACGGCTACGAACGAGATCTGCAAAGCTCCGGGCACACACTGGCTCTCGCAATGCCGTGCATGGGAGCAAAGCAAAACTCCACCAGGAATGTATGCACAAGCTGCCATATGGAAAGGGCATTCTCAAATTAAACCCCGAAACCCAGATGAGATCTGAGCGAAGGACAGTTTCACTTAAAGGAAATGTCTGAGGTCAACCAGCAATTAACTGAAAGGTTCTGATTGAATACGCTATTGACTGCACTCACATCAGACAGCTTCCTGTTTATTATACCTTATGGGCTGTCTAGGTGCCAAGACATTAAGCTGTCAATAATCTATTAATACTAAACAGCTCCTCCCTCCTTACTTCCCCCTTGCAAATCCTCTTAGGCTAAGAAACTGCACTAAAAAGATGGAAATTTTTGAAGTGAGATGGAAATGAGCTTTTTAGGGTATTTCTTTGCTTGGTTCCAGCTGAAAGTACAGCAACATTCATAAACAATATAACACGCAGTCTATAACTACATGGAAAAAACTGTGTTAAAAAAAATCAGCCATGATTGAGACCATATCCTGAAATCTGGCTTTCTTTTCCAAGCCATCTTTAAACAGTCTAAGTTAAATTTAATTAACAATTTACAACAAGGAGAGAGAAGTTATTTAAAGAGAGGCCTACAGGTCCTTAACAGTCAGTGTCTGGGAAACAGTTGTATATAAAAAAAAAGTTTTAATGAATTTAATAGAGAAAAGCACTTTAATTAAATGCTGTCAAAGAGGATTGTATTAATGACTGCACACAAAGGAATTTAAAGCAAGCCAAGTATATTTAGCAAATAGGAAGTAGGCTTTCAGAGGCTGCAAGTATTTATGTTTCTGCCATTGCAATGTATCTAGGAGATCGTGTTGCCAATTGAAAGCAGTTATGTTATTAGATATGATTTTATTTATTATGGATTATTAAAATTTCAAATGCTGCAGGGAATACATTTATTTCACTTCTAAAATGAAAGAACGAAGATATTTCCTGCTTGTTCAGTAAGAGGAAAAATAGGAGAGGAAATAAATAATAAATAATAATAATAACTTAGCACTTAACTAGTAAAGTGCTGTCCAGACAGATCTTTTTACGGGGCTTGTTGAGTCCTGAAATTTTAGCGCTTCTCTTTCTTTCTCCTGCAACTGGATGGATTCACAGTTGCTACCACAGCTTCCCTCAACACAGCATAGAAAGAGGAGCCAGCTCTTACTTCTTGTGGGTACAAGGGACTTCTGTGATACCCTGCACGGTTTAACTCTAAGAACTACCAAAATCCCAAGAAAAGAAATCCTGGTTGCCAAGCTTTTGCAGGGAAGACTGAGAATACCCAAGGTTTTCCAGATCTAACCATGAGACGTAGCCACATATCACTCATAAAAACCCAGAACAATTATGGCTCTGCATTAAGACTTTTTGCACACTGTGCTCACCTTCCTCAATATCCATGTGATAGGACTTGTAGCAGGAAGGAAGGGGATCTTCACAACTCCCCCTTCCCACATGCCTTGGATGCAAGTGTGGCACATCAAATGGTCATGGCCTAATAAGTGTAAAATGTAGAGGTTCAAACCATAAATGTGAGGGAAAAGCAACTAGAAAATTCAAGGGTATCAACATTATTTTGGACTATAATGGCACAATAGTGTAAAACTAAATTTAGCCCCAACTGGAAATGGAGGAATGTTTCTTAACACAAATTTAAGGAGATGTCTGGGTCTGTAATATCCAGGATGTGTTCTGTGATTTACCACATCCTTTTTGCCATATGTAATGGTAAAAGGTTAATAATGATTTTAGATGATTCAAACTTCCAAATGTTCCACCAGAGGCACCTTATATATGCTTGCATTCCTTTGTTTCTGAACACCAAATCCTTTTAAAGTTAGGCACCACAATGGGAGTTAGTCCCAAACTGCTGGTTTTTAAATGTACTTATTTGTAGTTAAGATTTTCATCTTCTCATTTGCAACATGAGGAAGTGAGTAGAACTGGGGGAGAAGTCATTGGAAAGGAGGCACAAGGGGATACCAACTTCCTTTCACAATGTGAGTAGCATCATAAATGGTGAAGAGTTTAATTTTCTAAATACATTATCTGATTTTTGTTTAAGACTTTAATAAAAGTCATGTGTGATGTGTGTTGAGAATGTAGCCTTTGTTGTTCCACAGCTAGGGATCTTGCAAACAGCTTCGCTTTGTCTGTGCCAAGATATTTTGGAATATTCTTTGAAACACTAAGCATAGATGACTGTGAGAAAAAATATGTGCTACTGTACTTCTGGATACTTGATGCGTGAGAAGAGTGCATACACACAAAAACACTTCCCCTTTCAATCTGCAATTCCTGTAAAAGTCCATGCAAACATGGAACAACATACACAATATACTGACCCTGAAAAAAACCCCGTATCTCTGCACATATTACAGTCTCTGGGTATTTCCAAGCATTCAGGGAAACAAAAAAAAAAAAAAAAAAAGAAAAAAAAAAAGAAAAAGAACACACCAAAGAATTTCCAAATAAAGACTGTCCCTGGGCAAGGAGACTGACCATCTATGTCCTGCTGTGTCACAGCCTAACTCCCAGCACTGCCCAGAAGCTGCACCATTTCCCTGGAGGATGCTGTGCAACACAGGAGGAAGAGCAGCTCTCTTCTCTTTGAGGGCCAAGCGGTGCAAAGTGCTCTGTTAGCACTATACTCAATGGTTTCCCTTCCCATGTTATTTTTACAATTGCCTATCTGCAGAAAAAGACCAGCTGCAATGATCCAGGGCTCTAACTTTATCCTAATATTTCTGTAGAGAGAGCCTGAGAATGAAATGTCACATACAGCCGATAGCCTATAAACATTTACACATCTCTGAAGCCTGATATCATAACTTATGAACAAGTGTGGGGGATAGAGAGTAATTAGGGAGCATTAAAATTAAATTTAAAAGAGCAATATTTTTAACTGCAAAAATTTTCAAATGTAAATGGAACAGAGGCTCATCTAGTAGCTTTTCAGTCTTCAAGGTTTGCCTGCTGCTGGCAAACTTCAAAGGTTATGTGAATTTAAAGAGCTTTATTTAGTGATCTCGCTCTAAATGTTTGCTCATCCTCAACCTACTACGACTCCTTACAACACTGGCAGCTTAGCATTTATAACAGGGCCAGGACTGTAAGAAATGAGGGCTAAATCTGGTCAAAGAGTGTGTGAAAGGCAAAAGGGTGAGACAACAGGGGCCAGAGCTACAGTGATGTCATTTGCTAAAACGACAACTTGTCAGAGCAACACCAACACAAACCACCAATCTGCTGCTTACTGCCAAGTCTCAGCAGCGCTAAATCTGCACATTCAGATTTTAAGGGAAGTTTCTGCCTGGAGCATCTTGGGAGCCAGGGCAGCCCAAGCAGAGCTGCTCTGGGGCAGCCTCACAGAAGATGTACCCTCAGAGTCATCGTTGTTGTAAGATGCTGCTGAAGAAAAGCACCAGCCATGTTCTCAGGGCTCCTTCATGGAAGAGTTCCACCTCATTCCTGCCCTGTCCTCAGCTGATCCTGGACCAAATGAAAGCTGTCTGGGAACAGGTGTCACTGAAGTGGCCTGATGGTTTCAGGTTCTGTATAAATACAAAAAGGATGTACTACTCTGACGAGACTAAACTCGCCACCACAGAAAAACTTGAAACTCTGCAGTTTACTTGATCTCCCATTTCTAGGGTTAAATGGAACAGTACTAAACCTAAGCTAATTTCAGAACAGAGGCAGTTTGGCTTTAATTGCAAGTACACTCCCCACTATCATTCAAGGGGAATAACAGGCCTAACGTTAATAAAAATCAGCAGCATTTTCAGCCACATTAGATATCCACACTAAACAGAAACAGCTGAGATGGCGCAGTAGGCAGGTTTGGCTGTAGCAGGCACAGCTCAGCGGCTTTCCCTGCAATTGTGGTAACTATCAATCACAAGAAGATCTGTTGGACACTTCAGAGTCAAATAAAAGGGGGTTGTTGTCTGATGTGTGCCTCTGTTGCCTTTGTCAAACTTGTGCAAGGCTCCTGAGCTACTGTGACCCATCAGAAAAATGGTGTGCACCAAGGGGATGGAAAACCAGAGCACGCAGCCACAGCCGGTGTTTCAAAATGCAGCATCATTGGCTACAGGGCACAGGTACTGGAGAAGCATGAGAAAGCAGCTCAGAAGTGGACGTTGCCTGAGATTTTGTTTTGCATGTACCTCATGCCTTAAAGACAGTCCTTTATCCTCACCCAAAAGCAGTCACACGCACAATAGAGATAAATGCAGAGTGAGTGGAATTTGCAATACATATTGTTTTCAGCTTTAACACTGCACAGAAACAGAAGTTACCCAGTTTGAGACTTTTTTCAGTAGTTTTTAATAGTTTAGGCTGAAAGGAGATACTGAAATTGACTGCTGTCTAATTTTGATAAGAGAAAGAATGAAACTCCAGGTAACTAAGGAAGACAGATATTCTCCACTCAAAAATTCACAGACCTTGTTCTGACACACATTTCCTTCTGTAATTCTAAATTAAAAAAAAAAAAAAATCTAAGTGCAACACTCCCAAATCAAAGCTCTGAGCATTTTGAGTGTACCAAACAACCTACAATACTAATTTCTCTTGAAGTCCATCTGAGTTTGTTGAGTACAAGTTGTGTCACCAGTCTTGACCACCCGTCTGAGCAGACATCACACCCAGACATGGATTAAAGGGCTGGGGGGTCAAAAAGCAGTGGGTATCAATCCATGGTCCGTCTTTTGGGTGCAGAGAAATGATCAAAAAGCAGAACTATCATGGTGCAGCCATTAAGAATGAATCACAGGGCACAGCATCCCCACAAAAAATTTGTCTCAAAACAGTAAGGACCAGAGTCAGAGAGCTATCATGGTTTGGGAAAGTAGTTTTTGTCCAAGGCTCACTAACAACTCAGTCCTAATTTCCAGTATGCAAAAATCCCCTGGTGTAACTCACACAAACATAGCAAAACCTCACTGTGCACATCATCCTATAGATCATTAAGCACACTATGTTCCCCTATGGAATAACAGTTTTGCTTCACTCATCATCTATGATTGCCTAAGTGTTATTAATTAATATTATTTTTAAAGAAATTTTAAGTCTCACTGGTTTTTCCATCTGCGTGCTGTGCATTATGTGACCCATGAACTCCAAGACATTATTTAGAATCAAATATTTCATTAGGAAGCACTACTGTGGTGTTCATCCCCCTCTTTATTATTTCTAGAAAGAGAATATGAAATTAGTTTCATTGGACTGCCATCTCCACTTGCCTTGACCCATTTTTACGAGGGCTCCATGTTCTCCTCTTTTGTATTTCACTGTCATTTCTAAAATACTTGTTCCCTTCTATCCCTCACAAAATTACAAAATTAGTATTTCATTTACTTCTGTGGTATGTTATTTTCTGCATATTTGAAGAGAGATCACAATGTTTGCAGTGAACACACAATACAGAAGAGCTTTCCTAGAGCTTTTTACTATGCCTTCTTTCATTTAAATCATGTTCCTCCATGATTTATGATCTGAACTATTATATATTGACAGATTTGTCTAAATCAAAGCTTCTGATAAATAAAAGGGTGGAGGGATGTCATTTTTTAAAAGTGACAAAAGTAACAGTGTATCAGAAAGCAATATTTGATTGCTTTTAAATAAGTATGGACCTACCAGCTGAAGCAGATCTACCTGTAAACTTACAGAAAATGAGAGACAAGGTTTCCACGTTCTCTGAATAGAAGGTACTTTGCTGCAGTGGTGGCTCATTACTCCAGAGAACTGGCTTATCCACCCGGACACTCCAGAGACAACAGCCTGCTTCATGGTCTTCCCAATGGAGTCAGGTTTCTCTGCCCCAGCAATTAACAACGAATTAGCACTATATTAAAGTGTCAGGCAAGATGGTTACTCTCTGGAGTGGTCACCTTGGACACAGCAGACAAATAGTGGGAGAAGGGAGAGAAATTAGATTTACTGTGTCCCAGCATGTCTGTAACAAACACAGAATCCCTGGTTGGCAATGGGAAGCAGCTGTAGGCACTTGTCAGCATTAACACTCCAGAAAGGTCCGATGCCAGCAAACAGTCTGGGAATGGTGGGATTTAGCAAGGGATGGAAAGTAAGACAAGGAAACCTCACCTCTGCAGAGCAGGGAGCTAAATGAAGAACCACGAGGACTGCTTGCTGCCAAGGGACTACTTTGCACACCATTAAGGGCCAGGCCAGGCAGATCCCACTCCTGGTGGTGGTGGTGGTGGAAGAGGATGAGAACAGGGCAAAAATGTAATAATGCTGTCCAGGATACCCTCCCACCCTCCAGGAACCTGTGGCTCAGGCACTCTGTAATCCAGAGGTGATGTTGTTGTGGTACCCCAGCTAGCAACAACCTCACTGCTCTTCTTAGCAGCACTTTGCTATTACACCACATTGCATGGAATGGAGGGAGAGCCTCTTGATGCACACCTCAATTTCATTAAAAACCAAATGAGAGGCTGTGGCAAGCTCACCCTGCATGCACAGCAGCATGTAGGATACTCCATAGCCAGCGTGTGAAGGAAAATCCACACTCCGACACGTCCATATGGTCACACCCAGTGCTGCCAGAGAACACAGCCATGTCACAGAGCTCCACAGGGCCCACATTTTATGACTGCTCAGCACAATAACAAATAAATCAAGTGTGCAGGAAGGAATTTTTTGAACACTGAGCTTCCACTACAGACATTATTCATTTCAGAAACAGTAAAATAATTGATTAAATGGATTAATATATGGCTGACAAGAAAAATCTAATGGAAGAGAGAAAAATAAAAATGTTTGTTTTTAAAACCCTGAACCTAAAGCTAAACAGTGAGGTGCAGGCTAGTAATACCCAACCAGTGAGGGCAAGAACCTCTCACAAAGGAAACAACAATCCCTTAAACATGAAGAACCAGCCTGTGTCCAGCTGATCTCCTACAGCACAACTGCCCCACTGAGCACACCCTGCCTTTTAGAAGACAGAAACCATACCCAGCCTTGGGGTAATTCCCTCACTGAAGCATCCCCAGCCCTGTAAGCAGCAACTGAACTACACAAAACCCATCACAATGATATCTTTGCCATTTCCAAGAAGCCATACTGAGGAAAAGGCTGCAATATATCTACTATCTTTTGCCTGGTCATGCCTCTTGTGATGATAGTCTGACAGGGGGACGTTCCCAGCCCAGAGAGGGTTTGGTCATGGTGGCTGGGAACTCTGGCAGCAGTGTGGGACAGCCACAGGCTGTTTTCAGGCTCTCCCACTCTCACCGCTGGAGGAGCAGGAGACTCGAGCACCAGACAGAAGTTACTATACACACACCTAAGCCATCAGAGCAAAGAGAAAGGTGGGCTAGGCAGAGAGAGGGAACAGAGGTAAGAGCCTGTGTAACTGTGTTACAGTTCTGCACCTGCTGTTATTCACAGCACTGCTGCTTGTAGCTTCTTCAAAGGACTGTCATTTCGCTATCAAGGCTGCAGGTAAGGGCTCGACTTACAGCACACTTCTCACCAGCAAACCTGCAAAGCAAAGTAGGTCGGTGACTGCAGCTCTTGGATGTTTCCACCCCCTGCTAAAATGCAGCCAGGCACCGTGGCAGACATTCTGCACCCGCCACTGCTTTGAGAAAGAAATGAGAGTTGCTTTCCCACTTGACACTACAGGGGGAATTTCAGATAGGCAGAATGTAATTACTTGGCCTGGAGTTCAGCCAGAAGCAGGGCCCAAGACCCCTACCCTTATGTAAAGTGTCACAAAATCTCCAATGACTGCAAGTGTGAGGACCTCAGCTTTACATCTCTGGCTGCTGTCATTGATTCTTCATGGCTAATTACCTAATAGTGACCCTTGCAGCAAAGCCAAAAAACAAACCTTGCTTCTTGAAACAATTCAAGTCCCAGAGACCAAAAACTACACAAAAATTGCTTGGTCTTGGGTATCTTTTGACAGTAGGGAGCAGGTGGACAGCAAACCTCCTGTGCCTGGCACTCGTAGTGTGTCACTCAAAAACCTACTGGGGTTTTTGGATGGGCAAGCATAGCTTTAGAACGCAGCACCCCCAAAACACAAGCCTACTGTATCAACTGCATACCAGAGTCTCCAGAGTTTTGCTGTATGTAGTTGCCAGCTGGTTCCATTTATTTTTCTTCATTTTTCATATTTTGACTGCAATAAATAATTAATCCATGTCTTTGTAACTTGCTGACAAATACAAATGCACAGCATTCCAACACAGTGTAATGTGTCACTCACAAGAGCCAACCTGCAGAATGCAGAAAAGTGATGTGCAGAAGGCTTCGGAAAGTAGGCTAATCATCAAGGTCACTCACAAGATCCCTGGGAAACTTTTTCTGTCCCTTAGACGATATTCCCACTTGCTGCGGGCATCAGAACTGGGTTAATATGTTCAAGTCTACACAGGTCTAGTTGTCTTCCCACATGTTAGCTTGGCCATTTACCTGTCTGTAGCTCTTTGCTTCCAAGATCCCATAAACTTTTTGGAACATGGAAGACAAAGCTTGCAAAGATTAATCACTTAGAGAGCTTCCCCTACTTTATCGTTCTGAGAACCTGAACCCCAGGAAACAGATTTTTTTCTTGCAGGCAAAGACACAAAGGAAAGCAAGGAAGAAGAAGTTAGCAGAATAGACAAAGGGGACTGAACTAGGCAATAATTAATCTGAGTGAGACCTATGTGTTTCAGATGGGGCAGGACAACAAGACAGAGAAACCTCGCGCTTTTAGAAAAAGGTGACTAGATAGCTGGCAGCAGGGGTAGCAGCAGCACAAGAGCAATTACAAAGAATAGAGGCTGAATGCCAAGATTCACAGCAAGAGTAGCAAAGCAGTGCAATCCACCATCAAACAACAGGGAGAGTGAAGGTGGGAGGAGGAACTGTGAGATTATCAGAGAAATGCGCTGTACAAACAATCCCCAGAGCGGTCACACAATCCGGCATCAGGTGAGTGGTACCGAGTGCCAGGGGCTGAATTGGAGGGCTGAAGGGAAGGGCTGCTGTGGAGGGTGTTGCCTCAGCTTTTTAG
Source organism: Aphelocoma coerulescens (assembly GCF_041296385.1). Lineage (NCBI taxonomy): Eukaryota > Metazoa > Chordata > Aves > Passeriformes > Corvidae > Aphelocoma > Aphelocoma coerulescens. The sequence continues at coordinate 11,568,244 of NC_091021.1, forward strand.
ACTGAAGAAATACCTCCTGAGCCTCTCTTGACCATCTGTAGATGTTTGGGTCTGTGACATGCATTACTAGTTATTAGGAATACACATGAGGCTCATTTTCTCTTCTGACTGAAGCTGGAACTGCAAAAAAGAGAAGTTTGTAATATTTTCACTTTGTTTTCCCTACACATATTTCTAGCTACTTATTTCTCATTCTACTAATACCTGAGACAAGAGTAGAACAAGGGTGTACAAACCAAAAACTCATGCTAGTCACAAATGTATAGCAGAGCAAAACAAACCTAAGGAGGCTGTGAAATGAAGGACCATTCCTCAGAAAATGCTCACCATGGTCATTTCAGAAAGCACTTTGCAGTTTCAGTCAATACATACCAAGCCCATCTCCATGTTACACTCTTGAAACCCCCTGTTACCCAGTCCTCCCACACAGACACCCTGAGGAGGCAGAGGGTGCTCTGACCTGCACAGGCTCAGGCGTGAGCTGGACAACGTGCTGCATACGCTCACTGTGGTGATGTCTGGACTCTTCCTCATAGATCACATCCCTCTCATGCTGGGGAAGGTTCAGGAAGCGGCGAATGGTGCAGAGGTTCTCCCAAAGGGTGCGGTTTTCCGGGCTGGGGTTTTCTTTCCAGCGCAGCAGCTCACACAGCCAGCCCTGCAATGGTAGAGTCAGCACAGTCAATTCACCAAGCACCAAGGAACCAGACGTGAGCAGAAGGTCAACTAGACTTAATGCTCTGTGCTGAAAAGTCTTGCTGGTCTCATCTCACACATAAACCCCCACCACCCCAAGCTGCCCTTTGATCTCAACAAATCCATGATATATTCTATTTCCTGCAAGCTGGAGAAACTGAAACAAGTAGTAGTGCTTAGCAGAAACCAGGAAGCACAGCATCTTGTCCCCTATCATATTCACACAGTGTTTAAAACATTCAAATATAGATATTTTTCCTACAGAAAAGCAAAGATGAAACAGAGATGTATCTTCACTTCCATTTCAGAGCCCCTTCATTTCTTCATCCAAGCAAGAGAAAAGGAGACATAACTCCTGAGACTTGCTGAAACAACCCTCACTGCAACCTGCAGCTGCAGAACCAGAAATTCAACACTACTCCAAATGTCTAGTAGAATATACTATCAAGACTTCTGTTTTGCTGTCACTATGTTGCACTGACTCCCCCAGCTCTAAACCCCACTAAAATTTTACATCTTTAAATAATAAAATCTTAGAGAAGATGCAACCTTACAGAAAGGGAATCCTCTAGTATCTAGCACAAAAGCAGCAAACAGGGTCCCGCAGAAGTAACTAGAGATACCAAGATACTAGCCAGAGGTAATTCTAAACCCAACTACAGATCATCATAATAGTAAATTTTATTTCTGCTGTCTTGTTTAAAGGTTAGTTTGAAATGCCTTTAAAAGGTTACAGCTATATGTATGGAGCTGTAGGACCTCTCCACAGGGACCGACTGCTCAGCCCTCTGAGGGGAAAGCACCAGCGCTCCAGGAAGAGGAAACCACCCTGAACCCCGAGGGCGAGGAGAGCCCAAGGGCAAGAGCTGCTTGGGTGAGGACAGCCCCGTGTGCACAGAGCGTGACCCGGTGTTCCCGGCAGGTGAGCCAGGGATTGCAGCTGCTGCTGCTCCTGCCCGGCGTGGGGCACAGCCAGCCCTGTCCTGCCTGCCAGCAGCCAGCCCACTTGGGGCTGGGGACAGTGGCTCCCCTCCAGTGCCTGCACAGGAAATGCAATGCAAATGACAGAAGATGAGAAGATAATGCCGAGGATGCTGTCAACGCGCCTTACTGACTCCTGTCAAAATATTTTACCTAGTAGCTTTATAACCCATCATTTTCAAACTACAGCTCAGCATTCTGACACCATTTTGACAGGCACCTTACAATACCTAAAAGATAGCTTGATCGATGTTAAAAATGTTTGGTACAAGAAGTAGCCAAAACTGTGTTTTTCTGAACAGTGACCAGAGCAAGCTGAACAGCCGAGTTCATTACCAGCCCACAGGGGGGCTTTTTGGTATTGCTTTTTTGTGCAACAACTTGTAAGCCATTGACAACTTCTACCGTGCACTCTAAACCCCGTGTATAATATCATAAGCCGTTGTTTGCCTTACTCTCCACTGTGTCTTCTGCCTTCACCCCCCCCAAAAAAGGCAAGATTTGATTATCTCCGCTGCATCAGCCAAGACAGCAACACCAGCTGTTCTCATTGTGCAGCCTCTTCCTCACGGCCTACATGTTAATAACCTGATCATTCCATTTTCTCCTTCAACTGCCGGCTGCAGCACAGCGAAGAGACAAAAACCCAGGCCCATCTGCAGCAGCTGTAGGCACTGAACTGTGAAGCCACCAGGGATTTATAAACTAATCTGTAACACAACACTGCCTTGTTTTTACAAGTGAGAGGCCACATTTGTGCAGACCTGATCTTTTCTTGCAATAAACTAGGAGGGCTGGAGGGTGGGGGGGCAAGGAAAAAACAAGGTATCTAATCATTTACTTAGGGAAAAAAACCTCTGTGTTATATTTTCAAAGTGTTTTGATTGGTATTTGGACAATCTCTCAGCCAGGTGAAGTCTGCATTTTAATGCGGTTTGGCCACATCCCTTACCCTCAGTTCTCCTCTTTCCACTGCTCAGAAATCTCCCCAAACTTTCTCTCTTTTAGAGAAAGATAGGAAGAAAATCTCCCAGCTCTGCAGTGTTTTCTCAGGGGTTCCTCCACACAAAGGAAATAATTTTTGAAACGGAAAATAAACCATCTGTAGAAAAAATCAGCTCCTGTTTCTCCCTGTTTTCAGTGATCTGAATAAGCCTTCAACCGAACTCTTTCAAAATGTTTCAAGCAGGTATGTTTAACACCTCCTGGGGGATGCTGCAGCATGAAGACCCATCGTGTAACAGAAAATACAGAACAAGCCTTGCACCTGGTGGAGCTGGAGCCCATTGCTGGGCAGGTCCGTGGGAGGATGCTGTGCCTGGCTCTGGCAGAAACCGAGCACAGCTCGGCAGGGCCACATCCCCTTCCCCGGGCTGGACGGGGCAGCCCGATGGCGACTGCCGCACTTTGATTTATCTACCCCGTTATAATCAGGGCTCATTACAATCACTTAGAGCAACACTACAGGCCTCATTACAGACTAGGCACTCGTTGCCATTAGTCTTTAAGAAGGATAGCGCTCAATTTGCCTGGCAACATGCGAGGTCCTGACCTTGGAGCTATTAGGGAAAAGATTAGACTGCAGTGTGACCATGTGTGCAGACATGAGCAAACCAAATTAATTTCTGGCAAAGGGAGAACCAGGCAAGGACCCTGCCATCCTGAGGACACCTGAGAACTTCTCCATTCCCCAAAGGAGATAAGCTAATGGCACGTTTAAAGGAGCCTGGTTCTGAAGGTGAAGCACATCCGTGGTATTTAGAGAGATATTAATCCAGTTTCCCCACAAAGTATTTGCTTGGCTGATCAGATTAAGGGATCTAGCCTTCAACAGCACACCCCCACCACAGCAGGCCCCAAGAAATCTGTGATACTTCACAGCCTCAGACATATTGCACCATGTGTACCCAGCTGCTACAATAATTAGCTTATGAATGTATCAGCTGGTTCTGTGATTTTTATAAATAATAACTAACCTACAGAGCAGAAAGATTTCCATGAGCCTAATATTAGCAAGAAATTGCAAGGTGCGCCTAACTGAATTGTCATTGTGCTAAATGCCCTGTCTTCTCTCACGTTGTGAGGGACTGGATCTCCCCCAACACCATTTATAAATATTTATTTTCACAATGTATTTGTGTCAGCTTTCTTCACAAGAGCCATTATTCGCTCACCCCCACACATACACACGCATACCCACTGCATGCATGTGTACACTTATCTGCATCAAGTCTGTCCTTTCACTAATCTTTTTCTATCCTTCCCTCTCTTTATTCAAGCATTCATTCAGGACCCTCTCTATCCATCTATGGGGCTGTTTATTAGGCAATAGCTTTGACTAATATGTGGGAAAACACAGCATGCCGCAGCTTACTCACACGTTCTTTACGGCTGCAAGTAACTCCCTTCCCCATGCACAGATGAAAAATCTGCATCGGCTTTTTAAAATTATTTATTTAAATAATCTTAGCACGCCATCCAAGAAAGTTTTGCAGTACCAGGCAAAAAAAAAAAAAAAAAAGTGTAAATGTCAAATAAAACAGTGACAGATGACAGTATTCTCTATTGAATAGCACCGTTTCTTCGTGCATGTTCAATGAGAACTCATGAATTATTAATATATAAAATCTCCTTTTACTGTTAAAAATCTCAACTTGGCGTTTTTTGGTTACAATTTTTTTTATTTTCTTTTATTTATTTCTTTGGGGTCTGTGTATGTTACACAGAGCTTTCCAGGAGAATTATTTCATTTGAGAAATGCTAACATACAGAAATTTTTGGAGCTACAGCCATTCACAGTGAATTTTCATCTATAGCTAAATTTTTTGGCATGAAGAAGTAAAAGTGAAGGAGACACTATCTCACCATCTTTTCCCCCACTCATCCACATCATCTGAGCTCACTGCCTTGCAAGTAAATACAACTTCTGTGAACATATCCTGAAAAATCTGACAAATACCACACCCTTCCCCAGACCCGTAATACACCGTGCTTCTGGCCCTGCCTCCCCTGCACATCACAGGTCTTGCTCCATTGCACAAACAGCCCCCTTGGCTGCCACAGAGTTACCAGAGTTTGATACACATCAGTGTCAATATGGGCGGCAGAATCCAGCCCTTAATGTCAGCTTCTAAGGTTCTCAAATGGGAATGTCTTCCATTAAAAATAAGAGGAGGAAAAACAGCACTATTAAAGGATGCTTTTGGCTCTACATTCAGGCACACCCAGTGCTTGTGGTTACAAGGAATTTTGCTCAGAACTTCCTTCATTTCACCCCAAAACTTCTAGAGGCATCAAGAATGCAGCCCAATTTAGCTCATTAAAGAGAGCTGCAGAGAAGTGCTGTCCTCTATTCTTGCTGTTCTCATGAGACAAGATAAACATTTTCTAGGCATTTTGTTTGATAAAGAAAATAATATCATATTAATGTCCTATTTTTAACCTCTCTCTCTGTCTTCTAATCAAATACATTTCCACATAGCTAAGCCAACAACAACAAAAATCTGCAGAAAGTCAGCCATTCCCATTGTGCTTTTATGCTGTTAAAGAAACAGCATGCTTAGAACACCAAAGCATGAGCCTTGGCGCCCTCAAATCCCCTCGAGGACAGCTAGCTGGTGCAGCAATCCTGAGCCATATCCTCTGTCACTCATCCCAGAGCCCTGTTTAGCAGCTTGACCCTTTCACTTTTGCTGGGCTTACCCTGGAGCAGGGGAGGCTGCCCCAGCAGCCAGAGGTACCAGACTACAGTAAGGTCAGTTTTTCCAGTACTCAGTGAAGGTATGCACAAACACATGGACCCCAAAAACTGCTTCCTGCAGATCTGCTGCCCTGCAGTCTGCCAAGGACCAAATTTCTGACCAAGGACAAAGCAAGCACATGGGAAGAGTTCAGGCTCACAGTCATGCTGGGGTACAGGCCCATGTTTACACTTTGCCAAAAGCCACTGCAGGAGGTGGCAGTTGGGTGTCCACGGTGACTTAGTCACAGGCAGCTGTTCTGCTTTGAGCATGGATAAACCCGCAGCTTAACTGACCTTGTGTTTCCCTGCACTTACATCAAAATTAATAACAATAATAATAATTATAATAATAATAATAACAACAATACATTTAGTTTTCTTCACTGACATTTTCTAGGGTCTCCAGTGAAAGCATGAGTAGGCAAATGAAGAGTTTTTAGTAAGAGTGATTCAGGAATAAATCTCAAAAATAAATGTAAAAGGCCATTTCCTCACCCACATCATCAGTGCAGAAAATGTCAACATATGTGACAAAATAAAAAAAAGCAGCAATGATTGACGCAAGTCTTGAAAGATTAGTAAAGAAATGCTGCATTCTCTAGAGAAGGCTCCCTTCCCACATGGGATCACAGGAGTCCTCTGGACAAACTTCCTCAGCATCTCTTCTCTCTGCTCAGTTTGGGACCCTACAGTGTGAAATTAGCTAGGTAATATGCAGCTCTTGTACCTTAGTCGCCAAACTCTCTTACCATGAATCCAATAAGTGTCTATTAAAATAAATAAACCCCCTAATGATTCAAGATAACCTAATCAAGAAAGCTGAAATGGATAAAAGACTAACTGTAATGGAGAGTTCTGTCATGGCTTCAATGAATTTTTGATGAGGGCCGGGGGAGGGGGACTGAACCTGAGAAGCTTTACTTGGAGCATTTTGATACAGTTCAAGGTTAATCACTCAACAGTCTGGATTTTCTGAAATGCTTGGTACTTTTCCTCCCCACAAAATTCAAGGCAAAATGCAAAACACTTTCATGAAGGCCAGTTTCTCACTAGCCTCACAAAGCATGAAATTATACAAAAATTATACAAAAAAAAGAATGAGATACATGAGCCCTGAAGTACCTTAGATTCATGGAACCGCCAAGTCTGCTTACAGCCCTTGGCCTCAGAGGGAAGGATGCTGTGCACTGAGGATATTTCCAGCATTCCAAGTTCAGACTAGCTTCTCCCCACACTAGAGAGGAAGTGTGGGCTTGTGGTTAGGGCAAGCAGCCCACCATCAGCTCCCAGGTCTGCCAAGGACTTCATGAGAAAAGCCCCAGCTCTACAATGTCCCTTATTCATTCAGCTGTTGAGAGGCCAGTGCACTGCTGCAGATGCTGTCACAGAATCACAGAATAGTTTAGGTTGGAAAGGACCTTTAAAGGTCTCTAGTCCAACCCCCTGCAATGAGCAGGGACATCTTCAATAGATCAGGTTGGACTCTGAGCAACCTGAATGTTTCAAGGGATGGGGCATCTGCCATTTCTGTGGGCAGCCTGTTCCAGTGTTTCACCAGCCTCATTGTAAAAAGTTTCTTCCTTATATATCTAGTCTGAATTTACCCTATTTTAGTTTCAAACCATTACCCCTTGCCCTGTCACACAGACCCTGCTAAATAAGCCAAATTTAAGTACTGAAAGGCTGCAATGAAGGTTCCCTGGACCCTTCTCTTGTCCAGGCTGAACAGCCCCAACTCTCTGTGCCTGACTTCACAGGAGAGGTGCTTCAGCATTTTGATCATTTTTGTGGCCCCCTCTGGAACTGCCTCAACAGGTTGAAGTCCTTCCTGGACAGGGGACCCCAGAGCTGGATACAGCACTCCAGGTGGGGTCTCACCAGAGCAGAGTAGAGGGTCAGAATCACCTTTTCTCAACCTGCTGGTCTGGTCACACTGCTTTGGCTGCAGCCCAGGACAGAGTTGGCCTTTTGGGCTAAGAGCACCCTTTGACAGCTCTTGTCCAGCTTTTCCTCCACCAGCATCCCCAAGTCTTTCCCGGCAGGGCTGTTCTCAATCCTTTAATCCCTCAGCCTTTGATGATACTGGGGTTGACCCAGGTGCAGGACATTGCACTTGGCCTTGTCAAACCCCGTGAGGTTCATATGGGCCCACTTCTCTTGTCCTGGATGGGGGTCATACTGTGACTGCATATACAAGTCTGTAAAAAATGAGGTCTAGTCCAAAGGTACTTCAAAGAAATTCTAAGTTCAGTCAAGGAGAGAAATATCTTTCTGTATTTCCTCCATATGTGACAAGAACATCGAAATATCAGCACAGCAGATATGCCCCAGATGTAGAGATTCAAAGCATCATAAAGGCTGTAAGAAGTGTCCTATACACACACACACTACATACACTACACATCTTCACCACCAGCTGCTTTTTCTAGCTGCTGTTCATCATCACTGGAAGCTAATTAGTTTAAGGCCACAGAAAACACCTATTATAAGCTAAAAGGGAGAGAGAAGGCATCCCATCCTATCAAATGAATACAAGGGAATGTAAGCTAGGAAGGAGAGAGGGAAGGATGAAATTAAGGGTTTCTAGTGCTAATCCTTCCTCAGAGTGACACTGCTCATTCCTCTTGCAATGCCTGTACTTCCTTCTTGGAGGTAAGGGCATGGGAAGGTGGCCATGGTATTGAGTCCCATCTAGTGTGAGATCCTACTGTGGGCTAACACCCTCCTTGGCCAGAGAACTGGCAATGAGGCAGGGATCTTGATGAGAAAAAGAAAAGTCAGAGGAAAGGCAAGGAACTGTCATAGTGATTTCCATACATAGGCCTGGGGTTTTTTTTACCTGAAGGGCCTCAACTGAAGGGCTTTTCTGCCCTCAAACTCAAACCCCCCTCAAGCTTATCATTTGTTTGCTTACTTTTCAACATGGTCAAGATACAACCCAGAGACCGAGCTTTAGTAGCTTAACATTTTTTCAGATGTTGCTCCAAGGGGTCTCTCTTGCTTTACTGTGGTGAAACTGGAACAAACTCCAGTCCCTTGAAAAGAATTTCAGTTTCAAGGCTATACATTTTGTTTTCACTGGACTGGTGAAGGTTCCATTTGCCCTTCCCAGGGCTGATCCCCAGCAACAGACACCCTGCTTCCCCATACCACCCCAGGCTGATTAAGAAGATTCTCTTGCCCTGGGAGAACTGTGGGAAGTCTGATCTCCATGTTCATACAAACTCTGCCCTCCCTCAGACTGTCAACAAGGGCTCCAGCCAGCTGTGCCCACTATTTATTTTGATAGTGACTGTTTATTATGAACATAACTACATTCCTAAACTCATTTTGCAAAGACTAAGAAAAAAATGTCTGCTGAGCACAGCACAGCCTCTGATAGGACTCTCACTAGCAGAGGTCAAAGGGGTGATGCTGCTGCTCAGCATTAGTGCAGTGCAGCCACACGGTCATGGTGGAAATGGTTTTCCTGGAGTTGTACTGTAGAGCATTTGCAGAACTGAATGTAGAAACCCATTTTAAGGACCAACAGTCCAACCTTGCAGTAATCCAAGGCCAAAGTCTCTGCCTGTCCCTCTGCCCAGCTCTGCACACATACAAGCCGACCAAACCTCTCTGAAACAGCACACCAGAAACCTGTCTTCTTCAGAAATAAATATAACTAGGGCAGCCCAAAGTGTACACTGGAAACCAAATCCTGGTGTTCCAGACACACTCAGAAACATTCCCAATGTGCTAATACAGGTCCCAGGTTTAGCCACTAAAAAGGGCACTAGCAGGCAGTATCCCCAGATAATCCTGCTGTCCACCAGGTATATCACTATCAGCTGGCGACTAAAACAGGAGGGCAGCTTTGGAGGTTGTGTTGTGAGGGCACTGAGCTCTCAGCTCCTGCTGGCTTCAAAAATTCAAAGGGATGCACATAAACACACCTAGATGTAAGTTGCAAGGAATAAAATGCATATTAAGGTAAATAAGTGATGAAAAAGTCAATGTCTAAATTAAATGGCTTGAAATCTTTATGAAGGTGGATTCCCTTAGAGAATTCTCACCATACTACCTTGGTACCTCCATGAGGCCCTGAAACTTGCATTTATGTTGACTTGTGAGCTCTGTGATTTGCAGCCTCAGTTTCTAGAAACTGCCCTCCTCTTCAGTTGCTGAGACTCTGCCATGACTTAAGAATGAAGATGGTTACTTGTTAAATTAGAGGTCAATTAACTCCACCAGCAGATGATGCCACTTGCAATAACTGTTCTCAGTGGGTACCACTCTTACTGTATGGAGACAGAGGAGGAAATGAGACCTCCATTGCCTCTGGATGTTCTCTTGGGTACATGACATACAGCCCTGTGTATAAAATGTCAAAACATCCCTCTCAGAGATTCACTGCCTGCTAAAACTGTGAAGATCTCACAGCACCGTGGATTGCTGTTGACAGAACAGCAGCGCCCAACATAACGCATGCCTTGTTAGCAAACTGGAAGCCTCTCAGTAGTCTGGGGTGAGGGAATAATAGGAGGAAGCCAATGCAACACAAGCCAAGCCTGTGGAGAATGGCAAGTGAACGAACCTTGGCGGAAAGTCCAAGCAAAGCCTCAGACTAGTTCTTTTTTCCCCCCTTTCAAACTCTCTCTTCTGCAAACATGGGCAGTTTTCAATGAGCGCTTCCCACCATGTAACTCAGCTGCAGGAATCAGCAGCATTTTCACCAGAAATGCCCACAACTGGTACAGCTGGTCTGTGCCAAGCACTAGGAACACCCAGCTGCTGGTTTACACACAAGCAAGACCTAGGGCAAACACGCTGACCATGACACTGGCTCTCCCCTATGCAAGCAGCTGTGTCCTTGCTTTTGGCACTCCTCCGGGCCACAGAACTCCCCAGCCAGCGGCAGGACACCACAGGCACACCAAGCCAGGCCAGGGGCAGGCACACAGGTGGGCTTTGAGGCAGGGGGAGGCCCCGTACCACTGTGGTTCTTGGCTGTGGCTTCTCTGTCCCTGCCTTCCAGTGCCCCCATAAACTACTTTCATGCTCCAGCAGAGCGCTATGACATCTCAGCAAGGCAAATGCTGGGCCATCCCAGGGAGCCAGTACTGCTTTGGCAAGGCTGCGAAACAAAAGAAACATCAGCCTCAGAAACGCTTCTTTATTCACTGCTGCTGAAGAAACAAAACCTTTATGTGCAGTAACTTTGTTTTAAACAATAACATTTGTGGATCCTGTTCTTAACCTTTTGCATCTGGTGTTCAAAATCTGCCCTGCTTTTTTTCCACGTGAAAGACTACAGACCTTATTTTTGTTTTGGCGCTGGTGTACAATGCTGCCAGAGAAGTGCACTCAAGCTGGCACAGACCAAAGCTGGTGAGCCACCCAAATTATTGTTGGGTGGTTCAGTCCCTCTCTATTTCAAGAAGCCTCTGGGTATAATGACAGGAAGCTTGCAGGCAATTTTAAGCCAAACCTCAGAGAAGCTGGCATTTAGTCCGTGTTAAACACTCCTTATTAAAAGCTGTCCAGTCCGGATTCTGGGTGGAACTTTGATATCTGCATGGAGTAAAGAATAAGGGGCACGTTTGCAAAATCAATTGTGCAGTTTTTATATTTACTGCACGTTTACCACATATGTCATTTATTACACAGTGGAAAACCGTTAAATGCACAGTAGTTGTGCCAAGTGGCATTATGCTTTTAACAGCTTTATTCGTTTAACAGCTCCAGTTCTCATTATATTTTGCCATGTGGTACATGAGATTTTTATGCATTTAACAGTTTAAGAGGGTTCCATGGTATTTTCCTTTTATGTATTTCATAGTGAGCCTGGGATTTGGTTTGGGGGGTAGAGGGACTGTAACCCCTGTACCCTGACAAGAGAAAGCAAAAGGCAAAGAAAATTAATGATTATATGAAGAAAGAAAAATTAATCAGATCTCCATGTGTCAGGGCACAAATACCTGTAACAAGGACAAGGCTTTCCCATGTGTTTTGATCGCCTTTGATGCTTTGTTTATACACCTTTCAATTGCTTATTTTACATCTATTTTAATGACTATAATGTTATTTTCCTGCACAGGGGAAGGTGTGTGTTTTTCAGAGTGCATGCACCTAGATACTTCTATCCCACTCTCTCACTGTCACATGCACATTTGTGCATTTTTGTGTGCATATTGATGCCCTCTCCTAGCACAACTGAATAATTTCATCCAGGATCAGAAGCAGCTCTTTTCACTGAGTAAACAATTCCTTCCAACAATCTCCAATCCACTTGCTGCCCTTCAAAGAACTCTGTCTGTCCTCCTTTCCACAAAATCCCTTCTGGTGAATTATATTTTTTTAAAGAGTTGGATGAAATTTTTAAATTAATGGATTCTCTTCAAGAATTTCACCCCAGCCTAGGTTTGCCCACATGTATTTTTTACACCTAAGGTAGAAATGAATCTAGGAGAACTTACTGCAGTGCTTTCTCATGGCTTTTTGTAAAAATGATTGGATCCAATGTGAATTATTCACATGGCAATACCATATGCAGCACATAGAACATGCTAAAAAGGAAACACCTGCCTAATACGCCGTTTCCCATTGCCTTCCCTCAGTTAGCCACTTAAGAAAGCAATTTCCTTACCTGCTGCATGAGCAGGATACCACCATTTTGGAAGTTCCCTGTCCTTCTAGCAGAAGTGTAAGTTATATATCACACGTGGGAAAAGACATACATGTTTGTACAAAAGGGGAGAAAAAGCTTGGCTGTGAGCTGACCCTTTCCTCAGCCTCTTTTAAAAGGGAAAAGGAAACCACTTAAGCAGGCAAAAGCCAAACATGACAGGTTCCCCAGAGATGAAAATTATTATTATTGTAGGAACAGATGTAATTTTATTGGTGGGAGGAAGAGATGGATCTAGTCCCAACCCCAGAGTTCGCTCTAAAAACAAAACCCCAGAAAGCCCCACAACAATGAAATCCTCTATACCACTCACCTGACTTTTATTGGCAGCCACTTTGGCAAACAGAGCTTGAGATACCTTGGCCCTTTTCATCTCCTGTTGGATCTCATCATAAATGGCAGCTGTGATGTTGACGTTGGCGCTGTCCGCCTTAATGGGGAGGTCTGTTGTTGGTGTCGAGGTTTTGGCCTACCAAGAGACCATGAAAATAATAATTAAAAAAGTGCTGCTTTCAGCCCAGCCATCTGTGCAGAAATTATCAAAGGATTTCAGTCAGCTGATGCCAAACTGCATTAGCTACAGAGGGACACTTCCTGTCCATTATTCTAATCAGGTTAATTGTGATTGGAAATAATTGCAGTGCATTCCTATAGGACATGCAAGGCCCTGTCAACTCTCCCCCTCTCGCTCTCCCAGCATATTTATTGAGCAGCTCAACAACAGGATAGGTAGCTGGGGCACTGGGCTGCAGGCAGGCACTGACATTGGCTTTGCCAGCCAGCTACTGCAGCACAGCCATCAGGCTCTACCTTCTCCCCCCCTCTCTAAAAGTGGCCTACACCTTGGAGGAAGAGCCAATTCTCCCAGAAAAAATGAGTAAATGGGTAGAGGTCTCTAAATAATAAATTACTCAATTTAATGTACTCTCTCAAGTCTCCCTCATCCTTTATTAAAACTATACGTATGTCACTTGAGTATGTATGGTTTCCCAGCCTTATCATCATTATGCTAGCCAGACAGTCACCTAATTTCACCTAGGAAATCAGTGGAAATGAAAAAAAAAAATCATTTCATAAAGCTGGGCTTTGGCATGCCTTTGATGTGCTGCCCTCACTCTCCTAAACTCATATTGAGATTTTGTGTATTCCACTGCACTCCTTTTAATTGAATGATTTCCCATCAGCTTCTGTGACAAATGAAGGACAATAACAGACGCTGCCAGTACTTTCCCTGGGCTGGACACCCCTACAAGGCTTCTATCAACATGGTTCAGAAGACTGCTACAGGATGTTAATTTTAAAGCCCCTTGGACCGGGGATCCCCAGAATGCACTGGCTGGTGAGGGAGTGAGGGCACTGTGATGCTCTCTGAGTGCTCCCCGCACCAGCTGCCCCTTGGAGACAGATCTCATTTACTTTCCCGAGCTCAAAGAGGAGAGATATCAGGGCTGATCACTGCACCCCTTACATCTTTTAAGGGAAATATGGGTTACTGATATAAAATCTTCGTTTTGTCTTGAGACGTAAAGCTCTTAGGAAATAACACAACCTAAATGGCAAAGCTCACACTTCCCAATAGACCCAAACCACCCATACACCCCAGTGACACTCATATTTGGTCCAATTATGAACTTTTTCTGATGGATCCCGTTTTTGTGTCAGGGTTGAAGTCTGCTAGAGTACATCTAATGTTAATTTTTAACTAGGCAGACATGCCCAAATGTTTATTTGTTAATGGGAATGTTAATTAGGCAAAACCAAACCTTCTGAACTTCTTTTACTGTTTTGTTTCCCTCCAAATCTTCCTCTTCCTAACATCTCTTTTGTACCAAGGCCACATTAATAATGGAGCCTAAATCCAATCAAGACAACACTCTCGACTAATCCTCTTCCCTACCACTTCCAGATAAAGCTTTAACAAGCCTGTATCTTCTCCCCTTCCGGGCTCAGCAGGCACTGCTCTAGGCTTGTTCCTTGCCTGTCATAGGCAGGACACATGCAGAAAGGGTGTAAGATTTTCCTGCTCCCTAAGGCCAGCCCCGTGTGCAGGCAGAGGCAGCTGGACAGCAGCTGGAGCAGAGCATGACCACCATGCCCTGGGAGGCCAGGGCTAAACCACTGCCATCCACAGGCCATGAGCTGGGTACAGTCCAACACAGGGACCAACAGGGACACCCCGCCCTGAAATTCAATGTTTACAGATAGATGAGAGTTAGGGCCATTGTGGGAAATGTAAGAAAACAACAAAGAGTTCATGGAAAGGAAAAGGACTGTCCAAGTCTGTCAGGACTGATTTAATGGAGATTTGTCAGGTATAAAAAAGTCTTCCCAGGCACTGGAGCCTTTGGCTAGCACAGCAGCCGAGGTCACGATGGCCTCAAAGGCTGTTATGGATGTCTGAGATCCTGAAAAGAACAAAATTAGCATGTAAAAGAAAGATTTACAGTATAACTCCATCCTGCATGGGTCTCCCACACTTCTAGGTCCACAGCCACACATCAGAAAAAAGCCTGCCCTGCACACCCTGAAAACTGCACCATTTTTTATTTAATCACTGAAATAGGAGGGGCAAGTACCAACTGAAAGTATCACAGTCACTAAAATAAAGTATTTCATGTTAAAGGCCTAGATTCAAAATTGGTCTTGATACTAAGAAGGAGTTCACCACTATTGAAACATCTTGTTGCAAACAGCGGGAGAAAAAAAAAAGTGTTTGCACCCAGAGTGCCAGAGCACTGCAACCCAGCCCCTTACTGCTGGGGTTCTGTGTGGCCACAACAATGCCCAACAGCTCAGAGCATTTTCCTCACAGCAACTGTACCCCATTTTCTGGATCAATCTGCCATTCTCACCTTGAGGCAGGTCCTGAGCCAGGGGTATCACAAAAGGGTGGCTTGGGGCTGGCTAAGAGTCAGGGAGAGTTGAGCTGGGTTACTCTGCATGCCCTTATACCTGCCTGCATGACAGCCCCAGCACAAGCATTTCCACAGGTATCTGCCATTCCTCTGCTACCCAGCACACTCAATCCCAAAAGCATTGCCGCAGGATATTGGTATCTATGGAAACCATGTTTCCAATTGCCCTTCCATCACCTTCTCTGGCACACTAACACAGTTCCTGCAAGGCTGGTACAGCTCCTACCACTGCTGCCCCAAAGCACCCCGCTCCAGGGTAGGTAAGAGAGCTGCCTGGGGAGCTGACGATGCCGGGAATCGCCGCGCTGCCTGTGAGGACGGCATTTGTCTCGTCAGAACTAATACCAGGCATATGGGGAAGCGCAGTAGCCGTGCTGCCTGCCCGGGAGCTGGGAAGAGCCTCATTTGCAGAGGTGTCCAAGTTGTCAAAACAGCACCTGTGCTGACTGATGCTGGCCCTCTGAGGGCTGGGGAAATGTTATCAAGCGGGCACAAGGCGAGCACTGGGTACACAAACCTTTGTGTGCTGCTTTTGCTCATCAAAAACCTCACAATATTCTACTGGATTCTTTAAGCTGAAATAAGGCAAGTATGGGCTGGTTTGTACTTCTAGAGTACAGTTTTCTAGCATAGCAACATTTAGCTCTTAGCAAGGCAGGCAAAATTTCCATTATTTTAAATTATGTTCTAGCTGTGGCTAGAGCACGAGAAAATGGCATATTTCAACACAGGAATGAAATGGGAAGAGATACAGTTTTTATTCTCAATTTCCTTTCAGTGCTTGATTCTAGTGCAAAACGTATTGCATTAAATATAAGCAGGAGTAAGCTAATTCTTTAATGAATCAATACCAATGCAGTAAGTGGGTACACTATTTAAATAGTGAAATAGTGTACCCACTATTAAAATCCCTATAGATTTTTATTTTCACTTGAAGGTAACTAAAAAGGGTAAGGAACATACAATGAGTTTCCCATGTAATGAAAATTCAGTGTCAAATTTGGGTTGGCAGGATAAGCTTGCTTTCAGTGAAAACAGTTCTTTACATCATTTATTGCAGTGAAATGCACCTACATGTCTGGGTTAAACTGAACAACCTCAACAGTTTCTACAAAATCAACGCACCTTCCCTAAGGATGGTCAGTTTGAATGTAAAACTTCACTCCCCCCAGCAGTGCTTGCTTGCTTACTTACTTTTAGCAGCTGTGACTGCAGAATTCAATGAGAAGTGCTCATTGCTATTATTCAAAGGGTTACACGGGCCCATTTACTAAAGATCCGAAAAGTGCTAGAACTGACCCATCATGTCTGCATTGTCAGAAAGTTCAGACTCAAGTCAGGCAAATCTCATGGCAGGAGTTCATCAGCAGCCCTATGCAAGCACCCTCACTTTCCAGAGTAAACATCTGAGACTGCATCAGTCTAGTACACAGGGGGAT
The DNA here is from genome assembly GCF_041296385.1 of Aphelocoma coerulescens. Lineage (NCBI taxonomy): Eukaryota > Metazoa > Chordata > Aves > Passeriformes > Corvidae > Aphelocoma > Aphelocoma coerulescens. The sequence continues at coordinate 11,584,681 of NC_091021.1, forward strand.
GACTACTACAGTGTAGTATGTGGATGCTCTTTCTTAGTGCAAAGGAACAACCTACCCAGGGAAGAGTGGGCGGCAACAGCACCTTAATAGACACATGCAGTTAAGTCAATGAGATAACAGCTGCTTGGGAGCTCTAAAGCAACATCTTCCTTCCCAGCACCCTGTCCATCCCCACTTTCTGTACCTCAAACATTTACTCGTAAAAACCTCTAACTCAAGGACTGATTTCCTATGCAAAATATGGAGCACAATGTTTTCTAACAACTTCTATCTAATACACTATAGACCTCTGTTCACTAGACACTTTTTACTGCAACATATATGAACCAGAAGCCCAGAAATTTCCTCTGTGTTCTGAAGAAGGTAATGGACACAGCTAAAAAGCTACATGCACTGTCTTTCTCTAATATATTCTAGAATAGTCATTCAATGGACATGTATCAACAGCCTGTATGTAATGTCCACATGTACTCTTTCAGGCACTAATGTTACATACTCTTGCATTTATGGCACTGATTAGAGCTACAACAATCATCACAGTGTCTTGCTGAAATCCACTAAATGTCTCTTAACAGCCACTCCAAAATCTTACAAAAGATTTTCCACAATTCATCTGGGCAAGGGGAGCAACAGACAGGAGAAGGGTGAAAAGAAACTCCTTCCCTGGAATAAACCACACAATAAACAGGTAACAAGGGAGTGCATCTTACCTGGGGTGTTCTGGAGGAGCTTGGGCTGCTGGCAGCTGAAGACACCATGCTCACATTTGGGTTCATACTTCTCTCTCTCTCATCCTGATAGATACGATCCCGCTCCGAGTCAGGCAAGTTGAGGAAATTCTGCATTGCCCTTAAGTTTACCAGGAGGGACTGGGAAGCTGTCCTAGGGTCTTCTTCTTTACGCAGGATCTCTGACAACAAACCCTGGTTTAAAAAAAAAAAAAGAAAAGAAAAAAAGCCAGTCATGTGTTGATGGGTTTCTCTGGTTTTTAAAAATTTGTTTAGTGTAACCAGCTGGGTTGCAATACTGACAATCTACATCAGAATCTCATGGGCTCTCCCTGAGGGGATATTTTGTAGGAAAGTGTTTGTCTTCTGGGGGCTGGGGTTTATTTTGGGACTGTCCTATTCTGGCACAGTAATAAGCTTCTTAGTATGGAGATGCTGGATAGGAAGGTAGGTGCACTGGTTAGAAGAAATTGCAGCTATCACCAGGTGCTTGCTGCAAATATTTTAGGAGCTGTTAGATCTCTCTCTCTCTTTCTCTTTTTACTTGAAGCTGGGAACACTTGGCAATCCTGTTCATCTTTGACAAATCTGCCAAGGTTGGTAAATTTAGTTTCGACATTTAAACAGTGCAGGAGGTTTATAAAGAAAAATGTTTGGCTGGGTTTTGATGTTACAGTCCGCTCATTTCAGTTTGGACAGTCATTTCTGAAAGGAGAAAAATGAAGCAATAATAAAACCTGAGAATCTAGCTTTAGGGATTTAACCCATTCTTTCATGCCTCATTTGAAAATACCACAGGCTTCACATTGCAACTGTGAATGAACACCATATTAATGTAGCTTTTGCAAAAGCCACTACACAGCATTTCCAAAAAATAAAGAGTGAAAAAAACCCAAAAACTTGAAAGATGAAAATGTCATTAGAAGAGGCTTAAATCTAATGATGGGATTAAATTTATGCATAAGTGCATGCACTCGCACTCAGTAGTTCCATGGATTATCTAAAAGTTAAAGCATAGCACACAAGTCTGGATCAGGGCCTACAGAAACTGTCAAGGACACAGTGTGTGCCACCAGCTTCCCCCAGGCACTCCCTCGTATCCGACACTTCACAAACTGGGACTTCATTCCAAGTAGCAGGAACAGCAAATTCCTGAACTATACCTGTTTTAATGTACTGGTATGCAAGGAAGCAGAGAGGGAGCATTTCTGCTCATTGAGACTGTTTATATCTTAACATAACATATCATTATGATATCAAAATGATATCTTACGTTAAACATGCGAGGCTATGTGCTCATTATTTCAAAAGGCTATTCTGCCAGTATGCTTCCCTGAGCCATCTGACACTGCTCCTGCTTCCCTCCTGTCACAACCTGGAGGCTGTCTGCACTGCTGCTCCCAGGAATGCCGGCCACAAAAGCCGTGTGAAATGCCAGTCCAAGCTGGGAGGGCTCACCTTGGCCTGGTCTGGGAGAGGAACAGTTCAGCAGGATCATGCACAGGGACCCCACAGGCCCCGACATGGCCCCGCTGTGGCTGTTGACACCAGTGTTTTGCAGTTACTTCACAGCCAGAACCCAGGCAAGCTGCTTCCCAAGGACAGGCAAAGGCTTACTCCTTTCTTGTCAGAAAAATGTTACTAGAAAGCAACCACATACTCCAAGCCCCATAATATTTAGTTCTCATTTATTTTCTTTCATATCAGAGTCTCCTTCAAAAAGCCTTCCTAAAAGCCCTCCCACTACAGTTGGCAAATTAACCAAATGCCAACATATTTAGAATATACTGATCTTATTTACCAGTCTTCCTGACAAAACCAACTGACCAGCAAAGGATGTATCTGTACCTGCATTTATCTGCTATTAAACACCTACACTAAAATACACACGTGAAACCTCTGCTTCAGCAGAGCTTATACCACAAGTGCTGAAAGCAAGCTCCACACATAACCTGAAGGTAGGCTCCATCTTTTCAGCTCCTCATCTACATAATCAAGCTAAGACACTCCCAATTACATTTTTCCGCAATTATCAGTGTGGGCACCAGAAGGACTGGAGCTGGGAATGGAACCATGGTGAGCTCCACTCAGAAGTGGGATGGGAGAGAGAAGTTGGCTGATGAAAAACATCTGCACTGGGAAAAAGTTTGAAGAAGTTGCAGTGCTGGGCTGTCCTCTGGCATTTTGTGTGACCTCGACACAACTGCATGCTTATACTTGGCTTCTTCCTCAGAGTTTACCACCCCTCAGAGAAGCTAAGGACATTTTGAAAAGCTTTCCAAAGTTTGACTGGCTCATAGGCTGGGGAAGATTAACCAAAAAAGGACATACAGGAGCTTGATGCCACAACCCGCATGATTCCAAGATTGATGCAAGTCCTTATTAAAATTTTCCCCTGAAGTCAGTGAAAAATTCTTCAAATGCAGTAAATAAATGAAATATTGGTTCCACCAATTCTCTAAATTCCTAATTCCCTGTGTCTTTGAAAGGATATATATAAAACTCCTTGTTAAAAGAAAAGCTCAACTTCAAAAATTAGCGAGTTTAGTATAAAAGAAAGGGATCTGAAAGCTACTAGAGCTGACCCTAAGACAGTTTTTTCTACCTCCCATTTTAGCCTCAGTAAATTTATGGTCCAATTTCAAAAATGGAGAGCAGAAACATATGTGAAAGCATGCCAGCAATTACTTTTCTGTGCAGTCATTGACTCTGTATGCAAATCAGAGGCTCACAGGTACAAGTGGCTTGGTCATGGCACTAAGAGGTATCTCAGGCACTAAGAGGTATCTCCCTGTCTGAGATACCAACCCTTGTGTTCGAAGGCTCTGATTTATCACCAGAAACATCTTCTCATGGGGTAGATTTGGTGCCTGCCCTCTTGCTTCTATTAAGGTCTCATCCTGACCTGCTACAGGGATGCAGCAGTATTTTGCAGCACTGCTGTTCCATCAGCAGGCTGGGAGCCTCACCTTCTAAGGCAGGCACCTGCTCCAGGGGGTAACTTGCTGCTTCCCCCAGCACCGTGACACAGCAGCCCCTGGCAGGGGCAAGCCCTGCTCCCCGTGCCCCACTCCAGGCAGGTAGGAAACCTGGCTGCCAAGAGGACTTTTCTGCAGCTCCTCTAAGTGCCTTGGCAGCTTAGGAACCATGTAAACAGCAGGAGAGCTAATAAGAAAACTGACTCATGAGGGAAAAATCTCGTGTCCTCCTGCAACTGAAGATAAACAACAACGCCAGTAAACAGCAGCAGCAGATAGCTGAGTGATAGGGGAGGACAATAAAATAAAGTGTCTTGAGAGCAATAACGTTTACAATAATATAATTCTGAGCTACTGAAGTATACACAAACTAACCAGTGAGCAACATTATAAAAAATAAAGTGATATTAAATAATCTGTTCAGCCTTTTTGTCACCTGCAACAAATTAGGCTTTCAATATGCAAAACATCTTCCTTCCAGAAAAACAAATGATCATGATTTCATTTAATTGTAATTTAATGAGGCATAATGTATTTTTTAAAGTGATATACACCAGGTGTGTGGTGAGGAAACTGGCCCAGCCAGACAAACCCTACTGTTTCTATTTTTGAGAAAACCCTAAAGCCAGCCAGAGACTGTTTTCATTTCTGCAAATTATGTTTCTGCTGGAGGGGGTGAGGAAGGGAAACCCACAGCATTCATGCATTTCTTATAAAATTCCATTGGCTAAATTAGCTCATTCTGACTTACTTACATCTCACATATTAGAAAATAAAAAAATAAAAAATTGGCAATTTACAGAGTAACCAACTCTGCAAACCTAAAAGATCATCTTCAGGGACTAGAAAGTCTCAGTATGACTTTAAATAGCCAAACAGATCTTCTACATAGAACACAGCTCCCAGGATACATTTTAGGACATGCAGCTTGATAATATCTTTGCTTTTCCACTCCTCTGCATCATTTTAAAGCCGGCTGCTGAAGAGGCAACTGATGAAGTTTAATGTTCACACAGGCTGTGCTAGAAAACAAGGTGTGTGATCACCCTGAGACAAGGGCTCTGCACAGCCTGGTTTACCCTTGGAACTTGCACTATTTTTAAAATTACACGCTGGATCCATAACTGGCTTTAAGAAAATAATACCTGTGGTGGAGAAAAAAAGCACATGTCCAATCAAAACAAAAAAGTCACTGAATCTATTTAAGGTAGGAGTAATTTTGACCGTGTTTTTTCAAACTAGCTGAAACGTAGTCCCTTCAGGCCAGCAAAGTCACTGTCACAGGGGTTTGCTTTGCATTTATTCTATGAAACCTCATTTGTGAATTTCTTTTACTTTTATTAACTACAGGATTTCCAGAACAAACAACCCAAACCTCACTGGCAACTAATCTTTTTTTAAGCAGCTTCTGAGAGATGATGCAGTACAATGTAGAGTGACTGTTATTCCAACTGACTCCAGCATCCAGTGGACCAACTGACCACCCTTCAAGGCAAACAAAGGCTTGATCAAAGCCCACAGAAGGTGAGCAAGGCCTCTCTGCCCTCTTCCCAAAGGGCTGCTGCTCAGGCCTAGAAAGGGTGTCAATGACATCTCAGTGGGGCAGCAGACTGCACTACCAGTGACCAAAGGCAGGATGATTTTGCAAGAGGAACTTGTGAAAAGCAATCTGGATGGGGGCGAGGCGGTGCTGCTGGAGTGCAGCCCAGACACTCGTGTGCTGGGGACAGAGGAGGACGAGGGCCGTCAGGCAGCAGGAGACTCCCAAGCACTGGACAGGGCCTCACACACATCAGGTTCAATGACTTGGATAGAAGTCATGCTCTTCCTCTTACAGACCTAAGCCATTTGACTACAAAACCAGGCACCAATGTTAAAGGGGCTCAGAATAGGCTTTGGACAATCAAAGCACTGGCCAAGGCAAAAATTTAAATAAACCCAACTAATGTGCTAAACCTCAGTTTATATGTTCTGTATAAGGAAATTATATATATGAAGGACTGAAAAAGCATAAACACTTTTTCAGACTTTCAGTATATTTGCGCCTCTCCATACTTCAGCTATGGCCAAAAGCAACAGAGAAAATGCTGAAATACTAGAAAAATATTGCTTCTGCAGTGCTTAAAGTTCCAAGTACTTTTAAGCCCTGCACTTGTACTGACAAGTCTCAACAGAAAAGATATTCTGTTTTCCATCAGGGAAAGGATGAGAAAATGTAGACATTTATTCAGTTTCATTATCTTGATCTTAATGGTCAGTGATGTCCCCTCTCAGCACACAAGGCCTATTTCCAGCATGGAAGGCAGCACCCTGGGACCCCCTGGTTAGCTACGCGTTTCTACTGAACTACACCCTAATTGTACCTTGAGAATACAACAACAAACTTGATTTTGCCAGGCTAAAAATGACCATTTATATTTACAGTTGTCTGCTACTTGCAAGTGCAAGCTGGAGGCAGCAGGTCAGTCCAGGAGCTCTGCAGCAGAAGCACTGACTTCTCACAACCCTTCAAGGAATAAAGCAATTCCACCTGCTGAGTTCTTCTCACATCAAGGCAGGATATTACCGTGACATCTCTCTGCCTCTCTGCATTTACTCCAAGTCTCACCTTCAGCATTGTCTACCGGGCTGAACAAGATACATTCAATAATTCTGAAATACTACTCTTTGCCTCTAAGTATACAGCACTCAACAAGAACCTCTATATGAAGTACTTGTAGGCTTCTTGGGACTCAAGCTCATTTTCAAATGCTCACTGCTTTGTTTTCAATCCCTTGCATCTCTTCCTAATTCCAGCTAGGATATGAAGCAGAAGTGCTGGAAGTCTATCAGAAATGCTTATCCTGGCAATGTGTCCAGTCCAATTTTGCTGAGCAAAATTGCTTTAGATAATCAGTGGAAAATTTTGAGTGGTTAGCCAAACCAAGCACCTTCATCTCCATTCTGTCACAGTTTCCATCAGGCAAAAGTGTCTTTGTACTCTGTTGTGCGGCCAGCTCTTCTCTGTCAATGGTCAAAATGTGTGGTGCTACATTTGTATCAGTTTTACAAACTTCAGAACCTGAAGGACTCTGACTGAGTCTGACTCCCTGTGAATGGGAGACCAACAGTCTCCCAGCATCCTTCAGTGTACACATCACATCAGTCCTTCATTTAGAAGAAATCTTCTGATCTCCAGATTCAGCCAGAGTATGAGCCTTGTTCTTAAACTCATTTAGCTAATGCTAAAATACATACATCTCAGGAGAGAGCTGCTTAGGCAAAAAGCATTTAGAGGCTGATTTGAATAAAACTTATACAGGGTGCAACAATGAAAATTTGATTTTTATTATTAAAAATGAAGTGCTTAAATCCTCAAAGAAAACGGCTTTATTGCATTAGTTTAATAAAGCCTCTTTTTTATTATGGTATCTGTTTTTATGAGGGAAGACAGGATGTGCATGCGGATCTGAATGTGGATGCATGCAGAAAACGAGGTAGAGAAAGACCGACCACCTGCAGCCACAAAGTGCCACCATTTATATGACATGCATGTCAGACCTTTATCCTGAAATATGCTGGAAAATTAGCAAAGTCACACAGCTTGTGCACACTGTAGATCCATGCCTTTGCTTCCAAGGCTCAGGACTCCTGTATTTCAGCTGAGCAGGCAGCAGCCACCTCCTACAAGCACACATTCTGAAAGACTGACTCACATGCTACTTAAGATCTTTTCATTCAGCTTATTGAATACAATTAAGTTAATTGAAACTGAAATTTTGGGCAGTGCAAAACCCACTGTTGGAACAAATATCCCATGTACTAAAAATCTGCAATTTATTAAATTAAGCACTTCCCTTACAGACTGCCTTCTTTCCTGTGAGTACAACAGAACGCTGCTTGTGCCACATTACACCCAAGAATAAAACAAGTAGGCAGCATGAAAGCGTTTCATGCTATGAGAGTTTTCTGTGAGGGTAAAAACCAACAAAAAATCCCTCTGAAAACCCAAACCAGAAGCCTTGCTAATTGAAAGTCTGTGCACAATGGGGCAGACACCATAGCGATGAATGCAGCATGACTGTCTCACTAGATACCAGGCAGAGAATTAAAGCTGCTTGTGTTCCTCTCATGTGAGTTAAAGGGAAAATTATTTGCAAAAGGAATTCTGTCCAGGATTTGGCTCACAAGCAAATAGAGGTGGAAGACTCAGTTATTTCAACAAACCATATTTCGGATTTTAATGCCTTGTAGAGGACTCTTTTCTGAACCCACTTTCATTTGGGGGAATTTTGCCAACGAAAGAATTAAAATGAGGGGTCACAACCCATAGCCTTACTACCCTAACAACCACCCTCCTGCTGTCAGAGCCCCCAAACCCTCTACAGGTGACCAGTGACACCTTTGTATGCCACAGAAATGTTACTTCCCTCTTCCTCATTGCAGAACCCTGGACTTGCCTGCAGTTGCACCAGAAGCTGGGGTACCACCCAATCCTGTGTTCCCCTATGCCTCAACCACTCCTGCAGCCAAGGATTCCTGTGCACTCCTGTGACCAAATCCCTTCAACAAGGAGGATCTCTGCAGCTTATTTCATCATAAACTTCGCTACATCTGAAGCTGGTGGAGTTCCCTCCTCCTCAGGCTGTTACTCCTTTAATCCAAAGAGACGTGGCTGGCACCAGTAAACCAGGCAGGAGCTGAGCTGGGTGTGTGCTGCTTTCCCATCTGCAGGCTGGGAAGCCAATGCTCCCACATGGAGCTACTCAGGGCAGGAAGGAGGGAGCAGTGCTCTTTGGGAATAAAGTTACAAGCAGCCTGAACACACTGGTGTTTTTATCCAGCTCTCTTTGTATCTGGCCCCACAATGACTTGATTTTAAAAGCCTCACATTCAATGATATTTCCAGTTTCGGAGGCTGTTCAGTAAAACAAGCACTGGCCACTTGCCCAAGCATTTTACTAGTTTTGGCTATTATTTCACAACATTGGCAAAAAAAAAAGATGCTCAAAAAAAGAGAAAGATACAAACTGAAACACTCCTTCAGTCTAAAGGCTTTGCAGTCCACTGGGCACTCCCAAGGAGAGCAGCAGTTCACTGATCAAGTGATTTAAACTGTCTGGACTCTTTAAAAAGAGCCCAATAAACTGTCCTGACTACAACTCCATGAGCCTGCAGCAAAGAGGGATGCTGAGCAAATGAAGAGAAGAATAATATGCTCATTTTCTTTATGCAGAACAAGGTTCAAATTACCTATTTTCCAGCTTGAATTTTGAGGAGTGGGATCACTTGAGTTCCTCCAGATTTGCCAAAAAGCTTTCCGGTGAAGGACAAGGTAAATCCTAGAGAGCATTTTCATGCATTCCCTTTAAAACAGTCCTCTCAGTCCTGCTTTTTCCTGTAACCAACACCACCTAACAATTTATCAAAACATTACAACCTTCACTAAGCAAGTGCTGGTTATTACAACCTTTTGGTTGCAATTTGAATGCTGTATTACAAGACAATATACTACTGCAGGATGGTACAAGGACTCTGCCCTGGGCATGGACCAAACTCCATGTGTGTATTCTCCTCCAGGAAGAAGTCCATAGCCTTGACCATCCGACCCCTTGTCCTGCCTCTCACTTCAGAGCATCTCTGTTGGCCAACATGGAGAGTGCTCATGCTTTTAGAGGCCATTTGTCACCTAGAAGTTATCCTGATGTAAAGATGATCCATGCTTCAGCCAGGCAGGAATTTTTTGAGAGCTCCAGTACTGGAGCAGTACTGCACTGTCCTGACAACCTTTTGACTTCACTGCACTGTTTGAGACCAACAAGAAACATCAGCTCCCTCTGTGCACTGAAGCCTCCTCACCCTCTACAGTCTGTATATTGCAGGCACTTCACTCACAAGCTTTGACTGCTTTTAAAAATGTACAAAGGGCAATTCCAAATGCTCTGACTCTGACAGTTGTACTTCTCCTACAGATTTGCAGTATTAATCAGAATTTTCCTTGTTTTTTCCTCAAGATTGAATAGCTCTATGCAATCAAAAAGTGCCAAAGTCTTACAGAAATTAAGCCTTTCACTAATGACTGTTTAATAACAACTTCAGCTCACAGCCTGGCTTCATGTCTACGTGCATCACAAAGATGCCTTCCATTTTAAAGGTATCAGATATGACTATCTAACTCTATTTGATAGGCCTCATAAAGCTGTCTGCCTTCAATTCAAACCCACTCACATTCCCGCATGCAGTTTTTTAGGTCCCGATAAGGACGCCTAGCTTTCCATTAGTGAGCTGTTAGTTCAGAGCAGAAGCAACAAACTATTTCAGTAAACAACACATTCTTCTGACTTAGGGGTCACAGGCAAGAGGGAGCCAAGGCCAAGGATCCTGGCTGTAAAAAACTTGGGCACAAGCAACACAATTACATAAGCAAGAAACTGAACCTCCTGCCTCAATAATATTGCTAACTGCCTTAGCCATGGCAAGTTCTCTCCAGGCCACAAGAGCAGGGAAAGCTACGCAGAGCCCAAGAGGGTGTCACTACAACAGACACCATTCTTACCATTGCTGAGGAGACTGTGGGCAGCATCATCTTAGACAAACATGGTAGGGTGCACCACCATTTTAAATATTTTGAAAGTTGTGGAGGAATTTCATACTTACTGAAAAGTGTCATTAAAACCACCTGCAATAATTATATTGTCTCTGTGGGTGTGCTTCTACCCATCCCATGTGCTGAACAAATAGGCATTTAGGTTCCACAATAGCGTGAATTAAAATTATGACAGAGAATCTCTAAATATAAGAAGAAGCAGAGGTTAGCTGAAGACAATTACTAAAAATCAGGCATATACACTTTGAGGGTTCTTCATTCCCATTTTCAAATGAAAAAGAAAATGTTCACTTTGGAACTTTCTGTTTGAAAGAAACCCTCTTCATGGCTAACTCAGCCTGGGCCAGCTCCTCACCAAACACCCTGTGCAGCTCTCCTGTGCATACAGCAGGTACTGATGGCCTGATGCTCAGTCTCCATGTCAGTGGGAGCACAGTGCTCCAGGAAATGTACAGAACTTGTCACAGAGCCCAAAGCGCTTTGTTTTCATGTGTGCAGACAACATGGCCAGAGGTATAAGCAAATATTGTCTTCAGTTACGTACTTCCACCTTCAAGAGGAAGATCTGGATGTTTCACAAACCATACAATTTCATCTCTCCTTCTGACCCGCCTCACGTTCTCCCTGCCACATACATGTGCATACATACAACTGTCAGCCACTTGTTCCAATGGATTTAGCCTAGTTTGGATCAAAGCTTCCTCTACTTCATTTAACAGATTTGCTCAGATGGAAGGCCTCAGGAGAGAAATAATGTTAGTAAGAAGGGGCTTTTCAGCATTGAGTATGTAGGTCATTGGACTTTAAAATAAATTAGAGAATAATTTATCTATTAAACAAGCCTCACAGTACATATTTCATGAAGCTATACTTAATTATAGGCTAATGTACACCACAGAGCTACCACGAAGAAAGATTAAGCAGTGGCCCATAATGCAGTGATTAATACCATTATTAGCTGGCTGGCACACAGCATCTATTATTTGGTACCATCATGAGAAACAACAGACTTCCAGTTTCCAATGCTGGCACTTCTGTGAAATGCAACAAATCCAAACCTTTCCAGAGAGAAACACACACCTCTCTGTACCTCGGAGGCCGCAGGGGAGATGCAAGCAGGTGAGAGTAGACTTGAATTTTCCACTCCAAGTGCCTTTTACAGAGTTTGCTTCTCCACCATGGATGTGTGGAAATATCCCACACCTTCTACTGTGCAGTGCAACACTGACTGTCTGAGCCCCTCTTCTTAATATCCTGAGTAGTCCCTGATGTGAGGGGAACTTGATTTGAGTTGGAATTAACAGCTGAGGACAAGGAAACATAAGCGTGTATCTACACTCTTCTGCTGCAGTGATGGTTCCGGGGGACATGATGCACTGTATGTAAGAGCACTGGTCCTCTACATTAGGGCCCTGTTGACTAACAAAACTGTTGTGAGATGAGCAAATCTTTTATGGATGCTGTAAGACTTGCCTGTTCTGGAGTCAGTATCATGAACTGTAGAGCACATCGTATTACTTACGATGGAGGGCTAAGAAGCAGGTAATTCCTTTCTTGTTGGGGAATGAGCCTTTGATTTAATAGCAGACTTGGGCATTACCAACCCAAGTCTCCCAGTCTGGCTAAAGGAGAGCTTCATGTTTGGTGACAGTGACAAAACCCTCACTGGCAACGTTATTGCCGACCTCTTGCTCCAGTTCAGAATATGTCATTCTGTCAATACCATCTACCTTGATTATAGCAGGCTTTATATACAACAGGTTATGACCCCAGAGGGATGAAAAGCTTTTCCAAATTAAAAGCAGCATTTAAAAGAGGAAATACTCATACATTCCTATGTAGTTTTCATTTGATATCCTCAAGGCTAACCCCAGAACTCATGTTTTTTTTCTGAGTGCAGCCATCTTACAAATTTAATGGAAGAAGGGAAGTAATAAAATGTGCTCCATACTTTAATTAGTTCCCTCATAACATGGCATTTCCAAAATGGCAGTGCCAAAGAAAATCATTAATCTAGGAGAACAGACAAAGGCACTGTATGGGACAAGGGACAGGCCTCCAAGAGATACACACTCCCCCTTTTCTTCTCTTGCTGGTAAATCTTACCTCAAAGAACAACTCCAGTTATGCAAAAGGAATTTGTACCAATATTAAATATTAAGCCACTTTCCATTTCTTAAGCCTTGATACAGAGTATCACAATTGAGAGATCACATGTTGTATCCTCCTCCAAAGACAGCAGGATAAATGTAAATGGCCTGTCTTTCCAAGCACACATTCACCCTGGGTGCCCCAGGTGCCAGGCTTAAGCTGATACTATCATGCAATCATTTCAACATCTGCTTTTCACTAGGTGAGTGAGAAAACCTGTGTCAGATGTATGAAAGCAAACACAATCTGCTACAAAAGGCAGACACTTTTCCCAGCACACTTGCCTTACGCATTCCTTGTGGGAGCAGCACTAGCTGTGGCATCAGTTGTACCACAGGAAGGAATTGAGGAAGTGTCAAGAAGGAAGCCCAAAAACACCTCTAACTCTCAGTCTCTTATTACCTCTTCCTGGCAATCAGGCAGGAGCAAATGTGAAAGTTTATAACCACAGAAAGGAGCTCAGGGAAGAGCTCCCATGAGTGGAATGACTGCTAGAGAACAAAGCTCAGGTAACGGTGCAGGAGTGGCCAAATGCAAATAAACAGTTTGTTCCAGGAAGAAACAGCCTTGTTCAAAACTGACAAAGAGACTGGGGAAAAGACTGAGAGTGGTTTGACCTGTTTCTATGGCACACCCCCTGCCTTGATCTGCAACAACCATCAGCCCCACAAGAGCCACAGTTTTGCCCCTTCTTGGTTATAGAATAGAAATTGATACCTGTGTGCGGTTGAATGCTACTCTTGCAAAGACAGCTTGAGACACACTGGCTCTCTTCAGCTCATCTCTGACTTGCTGGTAAATATCTGGAGAGACTTCCACCGATGAATTTGATGGCTCTGGTTTGACAGCTCTAGGGATGGGTGGATGATTCAAGAACTGCTGGTTGATAGCCTGTGGGTGCTGGTGAGCCAACAGTCGGCTGACAGCAATCTGCTGGTTTATCAGATGGGCCATCGCTATCTGCTGCCTCACCAGTTGTGGACTCAGCTGAGGAGACAGGAGCCCAGGGTTTATCATTGTTTGCATCGTTGGCACTTGGTTTCGGATTGGAGTACTGTGGTGAATTTGGCCATGAGGAGACTGTTCATTAGTTTTTCCCAAAGTTGCCAGCTGGTTGATATTTGGTAAGTGCATGGGACGTTGACCAAGAACACAGTAGTCTGAAAGGTTTTCTCTTTCCACTCTTTCCACTGTTAAAAGAGAAAAATTAGCTTGCTGTCATTTCAGTTTGTACTCAGGGCAAGGATTATATTGCAGGTGACTGTACACAACAGCACCTACTTTACTTTGTAAGTCTACACTTGCATAGAAATATCACAGAAACATAAGCAAAAGAAACACAAAGTAAAAGCAACAAGAATAATTAACATTCTTTTGGACTACTCAGGCTTCATCCACAATTCATGAAGAGTCCGTATAAACCAGTAGCAGGTATCCTCTCCAGCCTCCTTCAGTAAAGAAACAAGCTTGGACACTTCCATTTGTATTGTTACTAACATTTGAATCTGTTCAGTAACCTTTACAAGTGGTCAGTGTTTCAGAATCGCTGGTATCTATGTAAAGGAAACAAACTCGAATTGGCATCCATTCACACAAACCAAATAGAAACAAGGCCATTCCCTGTGCAGCTCATGGCACAGCTTCTCATTCCAAACTCAGCAACTATTATCTTTTTCACATAAACTCCACCTTGCACTGTGTGTGGATAGAGCTATCTGGTACCATCAGCTCACCCAGGTGCACCACAGCAGACTCATGCTGGTTGTGTGAAAGCATATTACAAAACAATGAAATTCCCACATGAGAAAAGTTTAAAGCAATGGCTCCTGTAGCCAAAGCCCCATCGCCATGAGTCTGTCCAGAAACTTTAAAGCACTTCTGCATGAATGCCCACTTGAAAGAAAGTGGCTTCACTCTCTTCAAAAAAAACCTTGTTTAGCACAACAGTGATCTCCAAGTGACATCATGTTACAAAAAACTAAACAGCACACGCAAAATGCATACACTGTAGTTTTATAGTTTTATATACCGATGTGCATTGTCCCCCTGTTAAATATCTTATGTCAGCAATATCACAGTATCTTTTCATGTAACTGCAGAACTAAATGCACATATTAAAAAAGAAAATTTCCTCTGAAAGTACTATTTGAAATAGGAAATGAAGTTTGGAAAGTGCATAAATATAACTCCTACCTAGATAATTTTAAGCAATCAGGAGTCATTTTACAGTAGGTTGCAGATTCCGTGAGCCTCCCTACATGCAATTGAATAGGCATTTTTATATGGACCTCATATTAAAGTGTTCAGAGAAGTGTATCATAGAAAACCACTACCTCATCCCTGTATTGGTCTCAGCAAATAACAAGATAGGATTTATTTCATAAAGGCCATAATACTATTATAACTTGTGTAATGATTAACAACTGTATGAGGTTTTGAACTCTTTTTAAAAACCTAATCTATATAAAGCTTTGAAGCTTTACACAGTTAAAACTCAGAATGACAGCTTACTGATGACTTGTTCTGTTTCCTTCTCAATAGAAAGACAGCTCTTTTCACCTTCCAGAGTTACTCTAAGACAGAGAGGGAGTCATGACCTGAACACATACAAACACATAGTTACTATCTTTAGAACTGTCACTCTGGAACATCACTAGTACTGAATTTTACAACTAGGTGATTTAATATCCAGGACTTCCTTGTAAGAAATTTTAACTCACTCTTCCCATTCTTTTAAAGGAAAACCCCATAACATCTTTAGCCTTCTATAAAATAATTGCTTTAAAATTTTAAAATAAAAATTAATTTAGAAGAAAACTATGAATTCCACTTTTCCACAAAAGCTAATGTTTCAACTCAACTGAATTTGAGTGTAAGTAAATACAAGTAAGTGTTTACTTGTATTTCAACTATGAAAGCCAATGCAATACATGTGATACATAAATATTATTGTCAGCAAATGACCATTTTGCTGTGTTACTCACAGGCTGCCAGATACATAACGCAGTATTTCATCTTGCTGAAAATATTGAAAATCCCTATTCAAAAGCTGCTCCTCATGATGTCAGTAGGCCTCCCTGGAATGAGGTACAGAAAGTTCTATACCACTTTAGAAACAGACACGAAATCAATGTGAAATATGCAATAGGAGTAGCGCTAATTCCAGGGATGAACCCATCACTGTGTGATACAGGGGTGTGGGCAGGGGAGTGAGGAGGGGCTGCTTTGTCTGCAACACCGATGATTCAGAGACCACATGGCCATATTGTCACCTTCTCAGCCTCTGTGCACTAAGTCTGCACCTGAGTAATGCCATTAAATACACACAGTTGCCAGCCAAATGCAATTATTCCAAAAGTACAACAGCTACTTAGCAGGTGTAAGTCGAATAAAGCCGTTGCTCAGTGTAATGAAATACTTGGAGCATCCTGCTACATCACTGACAACCCTAAAAATCTAGAGTCCTTCTGCTAGGAGTTTCAGAAGAGCTGAAAAAGTTCTGAACTATTTGTAGTTTGAGGAGTACACAGAGAATAAGTCACTGAAACCAACAAATTATTACTTGTTAGAACATAAAAACAGTAACCAAGTGTTTTTTGAAAACTTGGTGAGAAATAAATATAAATAACATTCACTTTCTGGGCTGAACCACATTTGCCAAGTTTCCACCCACTCCTGACTTCAATGCCAAGTTATAAACCCCTATAAAAATAAAGTTTAAGATGAAAAGGCTGCCAGGATGTTAATCTCTGCAGTGCTACTTGGAATTACACAGAAATATCACCTGACTTGCTTCCATAGGTATATTTTTCCCTTATTATCAGTTTCCTTTTTTGATCACATTAGACTATACAGCCATGCATGTACTCCCTATAAACAAACCAGATTCTAGTCACTCCAACCACCTCAGTAATAAAAGGTTACCATTAGCAGTTACGCTGGATGGAAAAAATGCGCATTACTCAACTCCTCAAGACTCTTTCCTTCTCTAACACATTTCCCGTATCTGATTCCCTGTTGTTCTTTGTTAACTATGGATTGGTAGGGTTCTGTGGGGCCAAACAGGAGCAAAACTGAGACAACCTTGAGATGGAGACTGGCACTGTCCTGAGACAGGCCAGCTTGCCAGCAATGCTCTAAGAAAAAAGGGATACAGGAGCCACAAAGCTTCTGTGCCACCAGCATTCTGCCTCAGATCTTCCTGAGACAGGGCCTTTACCTTTTCATCCTCCATTTTCCATGTTCACACCCAGTTACAGTCTTTCCTTTGTTTGCTATTGTTCTACTGAAACTGAGGATACATTTAGAGCTCTTGTAGTCCTGTACTGACTGGAATATAAAGCAGTGAGGACACAGGTCCTTACACTGGAAAGGAAGGGGTTCAATGGATGTGTGCTGTCTACATTCAAGTACTGCTGATAAACTACTTCTGCTAGCAATGCCTGTGGTAGTTAAATAAAAGCTGGTTCAGGAGGCTGTTACCTACCTCCATCTGTGGTGTGACCATAGCAAAAGACATTGCAGTGTTTTCGTTTTCTCTCTGCATCACTCACTTGGTATACAATTCTGTAGTTCTTTGCTTGAAGAGCTCATTTAAACCAAGTACAACAGTACTGTCATACTGCAGAGCCACCCACCCTTCTGAAGCCAGCCACTAGGTAGGCAAAGACTTGTGTCTGGACAACAGGTACTGTGCTAAGCTCAGCAATTAGCTCTGACAGCACTCCAGCATAGCATCTGCCCTTCATTTTTCTACACCTCCCTACAACATGTCTCTACCTCTACAAGAGTCAGAAACCAACATAATCCCCAGAATGGGAGCAGCAAATTGTTGTATTCGAATATTCAGTTCTCATCCTATAATGATTACCATGTGCGTCAATGTATTTCAACTCCAAACTGAGTTAAAACTTCCTGGATACAGCACAAAAGGAATTCAGTGCACCCTTCCCATGTGTGATGCTCTTAACCTCTAGCCCAATCTTCCTTGCACAGTCAAGCAACTGACGCAGACCACAGCACAATAGCTTGGGGTGGTCTGCATGCAACTTTCCATTTAAAATAAAACCAGCTCAAAAGATTTAAAATAAGATTTATTTCTCCACCTTCCCTTCCCCTCACACTTTATTTGCACTGAGTTGTTAATAGGAACATTCTGACAAACAGCCTGTGGGGCATTTAGGGCTTATGTGTGGCACTAAATTGACTGACAGCACTGGAAACCAAATTCCTATGCACAATAAGGGATGCAGCAGGGCGAGCAAGAGTGTAACATGTCTTCCAGCACTGCACTGCAAGCGGGGACACAGAGGACCCGCCAGCATCCATGACCCAGTGTGTCCGGAACTTTTCAGTCCCACAGGCATACAGGCACTTTGCCCCAGAGTAAGAAGAAGCTGGTAAAGAAACGTTTTGTAATAAGTTACTAGCCAGCAGAATTGCCATGTTTCAATTGTGACAGGATGTCACCACCCAGGGCTGTTCTCCAGTGCTTCAGTTCACTTCTTTGTTTTATTTATTATTTAAAACCTGGTGATCATAAAAGCCATTTCTAGCAGTAGTTGTGGCCAATCCGGGAGAGCTCTGTGAACTCTGGTATACCCTGCACTAAGCTTGAGACAGAAAGGTTCCCACAATTTCTCTTGGCTTAGCAGCATCCTGCTCACTGGAGCAAGACTTGAACTTTGGAGCTTGGGGGACAAAGCACAGCACCAGCTCCACCTTGGAGAGACAGGGCTGCTGCACTACACCCAGAGGGTGCCCTCTTGCTTATCCTACATAATTATGAACTACCCCTTTGTAAATAACAGAACTACTCCAGAGCACAGGAGGTGCTTTTAAAGTGGTAATTCTGTATCTTTTTATCTATAATTAGGATAATTACTTATTTCTTTTAATCACAGCACACTTAACCACTTCAGCGCAAAGGGCTGGTCTGAGGAGTCTCATTTTCATTCAACATCTAATCTTTGTATTTACCCGTAGTCATTGCCTGGCTTCAGCGCCCGATCTCTGCCCAGGCCACTTGTTCCTGTAATCAGGACTGGACGAAAAGCAGGTTGACTGGAGAGGCAGACATGACAAACAGTCGTAACTTTTAAAACCTTTCCCTTCCTCTACTCCTGCAGGACAGCACAGAACCTCAAAATAGCTATAGAGCACATACAGAAATTGTTTGGCCGCTGGCTGTGGGTACCAAAGGCCTTTATCCAAGCCTAATGGAAAACAGACAGGAAAGGCCATTGTCTGTTCTTTGTTGAGTTGCAAACCATTCAGTTCCCACCAAAGCACAAATCACTATTTTTTTACTTTGAATCATCATTAAAAGTGGGCCTTTAACCAGCATCAATCTCAGATAAACTGAGCAGAGTGTACTGACATTGCTGAGTCTCTCTGTGCAGCTGACCTTCTCATCCTTTATCCTCAAGACAACCACTAAGTCATCCCCTGGGACACAGAGATGCTAACATGTCTTCTGCCAGTTCTGCTTAAGCACAGTAAATCATATTCTTCACATGGGCTGCCCCTGGACTGCACTGCTTCTAAAGACGCTTGTCAGAAGACAAGCATCATCATCGTATTTTTAGATTTATTTTTGGGTTTGTGTATAGATTCAAGAGGCACATAGAAGCATAAACTCAGTTCTTCATAATCATGTTAACATTGTCAAAAGGACATGGCAGATCCATCTGGCAGAGAAGACCATTACACTGAAGGTGTTCTAGTGACCACTTGTTCTAATCCATGAATATTGGTCAGGTGAAATGGAAAAGGAGAAGCAGCAGAATCATTAGTTAGAGCTGTCTGACAGAAATACAGGGAGTACTGGTTTAGATGGACTGATGTTCTCATCTGATATAAAAGTATCTCCCTTTCTGTCAAACTATTGTAACAGTAGAACCATCTCGAAAGGGAGATACAAACCTCCCAGATGACCCAGTCAATTGTGCAATCCCTTTGGGAGATACACGTGTGTCTTCTTGATTCGTACCATCAGAGATGGTGAAAGGAGGGAGACAGAACACAAACATCATTAAGACAGAGATATAAACTCTTCAGATATTTCAAGTGAACAGAATACCATTCTGCTCTCAGAGTTACATATTCTATGAAATCCATGGGATCAGAGAGAGACACATTGCAGCTTTTCACATAGGAAAGCTTATGCCTGTACCTAAGCTTCAAGTCATCCTCCTGTTTCAAACTAATCTCCACTAATGCTTACTTTGTAAAAATATCTTTTCGTCTGAGCTAACATGCCGCTGTTTGGCAGCACACAATTTTTTTAAATATGAAAGAAAATTAGTTTTGAGATTCTGAAGGGTAAAACAAAAACATTTTGCTTTTAAAAAAATGAAGATGATCATTCTTTACTAAGAATTCAAAAGGGCAGAAGTCCCAGCTGCAGCACACAACTGGTCCTCCCTGAGAAAAGCACAGTACTGGAACAGAAGACATTTTTTTAAAAAAAGTTCAGTGACATCATTTGAGCAAGGCATGGGGCAAGTGGCTAGACAGCTTCTCCACAGAAGGGTTTCCAAGCTTTACTGTCTGGCCTAAGTTCCCTAAAGCAGCACTGGCTGCAACTCCAGCCATATGCAGGTGCAGGAGATGGCACTCAGCAACCCTCACATATCCTGTGCCACAGCACAGGCACAGTGAGCACTGAGAGCCACTGCTTCAAAACAGCCAGAAGCCAGGGAAGACATTCTGCAAAGCTGAGATTCATATATGCACTCACTTTAGGTGAAAGTTACTCTTAAAATATAAACCCAAAGGGTGTGTTTTAATTCTCTTTACAGAGAGGAACAGCAAGAGGGCCACAACTTCTACACCCCTGGAACGCACAGCAGCAGGTAAACTGGTTTTTAACAATATACACGCACAACTCCCCCAAACTGGCACTTAACACCACGGACAATGCTGAAATGCAAATGCTAATGTGGGTGGGGAAAACAGCAGTGAAGGGGTCTATAATTCTTGCTGAATCTTGACACGTTTAACTTATATTTAAAGAGAGAGGCCACTTTTTCCTCATCATTAGTGCCAACTGATTAACTACTCTCCTCATAAAATAGCACAGCAGGCCACTAAGAGGCTGTCTCCAAGTCAGAGATGATCTTCAGGTCATGTATGTTACCTAGATGCTGACAAGTTTGCCCGTGATGTTATTTTCCTTCCTTTTTTTTAAGAAAGTGAGAAAAGTCCTGTTTTTAATGAAATGAATACACAGTAAGGGATGCAAAAGTACGAAAAAGTTACAGTAATGTCAAGAGCCTCACAGCCAACCCTAAATGGTTTAGTGCCAGAGCCACGACTAATATCCAATCAAGATATGAAATGTATTCCCTTAAAAAACTTAACATTTCTGCAAAAGGTGAAGATATACACATATAAATACATTATATATCTATATACATACATATATATATATAAACCCCTCTATTTACACACAGAGAGAGAAACACACATGCATATATCAGTAAATAGGGTATTTTTAAAAGTCAGAAACACTGTTTGGGAAAGATCTGGTGAGCCTTTTCATGAGGCTTCCCCAACATCTGCTTCAGAGGAACAATTAAAAACTATTCCTCCAAGCACATAGTGACAATTTTCCCCAGACTCGCACTGGCATTATCACTGTGCCGCAATTCTCAGTTCCTTCAGCCTGGAAATAAGAAAGCTGGGAGCCCTTCTGATTCCTGTTTCTAACCTCTCTCAACCTACACTGGCCTCTGGGAACACATTAAAAGAGAAACAGATTGCTCTGTCTATCCATTATTGGAAGTAAGCAAACAAACCTTCAAGAATAAAACAGCACATAAACAACAAATCAGTAATATTGGAAAAATCAAAGAGCAGCCAAAGCAGATTTTCAATTTAAGGAAGCTATGAAAGCTTTTTCTTACATTCTTGATCTGTTGAAACAGAAATAATTGAGCCCTCCTCCTTTAAACTGAAAAGCCTCATCATTCCACAAAAACTTTGAGACAGCCACAGTCTCAAAACTCACATCCACAGAAAGCTATATTTTGACAGACACTGATGGCAGGAGCAAAGATGACACGTTCTTCATTCGCAGACAAAAAAAATATGTCTTTTTATTTTTAAGTCCGCAATGTATTTATTTCTTCCTGCTGCCTTCCTGACTTCCTCCTACCAAGCTAAGTTGTGTCATCAGGCAAAAAGAAAATATTCACACCAGTTAAGATTTTCAGTTGTGAAAGAATTCTGATACAGTGAGAGTTCTTCTGATAAAAATAGAAAGCATGACACTTAGAAGTGAAATATCTATTAAGAAAGAGAGCTAAAAAATATTCTAAATGCTATGAACCCAAATCACTGGGAAACAAGTAGGTAACTTTGACAATTACCTGAATTGCATGGCTAAGTTCTGAAATACCTCTCTCCATACATACATATATATACATGTACATAGTTACAAAGTGTTTTTATTTCTGTATCTATTTGTTAATCAAACTTAGAATCAATGCAAACCTTTCAAGAAATTATTAAAATCCTGCATTTCAACAATGTTGAATGTCTTCTCCCAGCTTCAGCAAGTTCAGTTTCAAAAGAAATCAGACAAGCATTTCTCAGATTGAGAGAAGCGTCCCCGTGGGACTGGGCAGGAGAAAGGCAGTTTGAGAACCACTGGAATAAGCCATTGGTCTATAGTTGTCATTGATTAGTATGTATTATTTAGTAAAAAAGGGGGATCTCTGATCCTCATTGAGGCAGGTTTAAACATACTTAAGCCTTGTCATGTATGCACAACTTTGTACTAAAAAGCCTTGCATCCCTCAAAAAGAAAAATAAGAAAGTAAAATTAAAGAGGAAAAAAAAACTTCATATAGTAATACTAGATTAATTCATGGTGCATATTTTGAACAAAATTACAACACATACTAAAGAGCTTAATTACCACCTCAAGTGACTACAGACACCCATGAGGGCAAGAAGTCCAGAGAAGAACCGTTAAGCCTTTTGTTTCCCACCACGGTACACATTCCATTACAATTGTTCTAATACAAGCTCTCTTTCAAATATATAAGTGTATCCTAAAGAGACTGGAAAGAGTGAACATCCTGTTATAATCTCCCTCGTGTTCTCACACACATTCCAAATGGCAGGCCCAGGGCCAGGAGAAGACAAAAAGCCTTCATCCTCACACCAGCCAATTCCCAAGCCTGGCTGTACACTAACTCTCGTGCTGCTGAGTAAACTGTGAATGTCTTAAAACCTTAAGGGGATGAGGCAGGGTGGGAGAAAAAAATTCAAGAAGAATTTTATTCTAGCATCATCTGACACACGACCAAATTGCCATGCTGAGCGGAACTAACTGAAAACTTTTAGAATCATGAGCATAAGTAGTTTAGCTGTCTTTTTGGTGAGTTCAGCAGAATGTACACTGAGAATCTTTACTTTGAGAGATTTGATACAATTCCATTTGTGTACAGCTTTTACATCTGTTGCTAATGATATCAAATTATTGATTGTTCACTTTCTTATATTATTTAAGCATTAATTATGCACTCGGCAACCTGATGCTTCTCTTTTTTTCTTTTTTTCCAGAGAAGTTTTTATTTCTGTCTGTCTTTGGTTGTAATTACTTTGATCTTCCAGAGTGCATACATAATTTACTGTTTATTTATTTCTATAAGAAAGGAAAAAAGTTTGACCTAGTAGATCTATATGTGGCAATTTGTAACAGAATCACATAGCTTATGTTTAGGAAATCATGGTTTTGATTAAGAAGCAACCATTTAGTTCCCACTGTTTTATTAAAACAGACATTAGCAGATAATAGGAAACACATTTAATACTGTAGGCTGCATTTAGTTTGAAACGTCAATGAAGTTATTTTGAAGCCCCTTCCTATTTTGTATTTACCACAGCTCATGTGAATTGTTTTTTGCTTTTACTTTCTAGTAACCAACTCTAGAGCTAGACAAGGATAGGGGTGCTGGTTCTAAAGACTCTAAATTATAGCTTTGTCTAATAATATCCAGCTACAGCCCAAAAAATGAATAGGTGCATCATCCATTCACCTTAATGGAAGTCCTTGTTTAAAATTATTATTAAAGGAGTACATGAAGATTGATGCATATAACTCGAGTCACTGATTTTACACACTAACTGAGCTGTCCTGCACAAATATCTGCCTAGAGAAAAGAAACAAAACAACATGAAACAAGAGATGATGAGAAATTGAAACCACCTAAAGAATTGCAGAAGTCTTCCTGTTTGCAGGCGGTTAAGATTACTGCTCTGAAGTTACATGACTGTTTATTCTCCATGCACCACTGTACCTGCCACAGACTCTTTGTTTTCTCTCCCACTCATATGGTTGATGAATCAACACTACTTGAACTGCTTTATAGCAGCTTGTGTTTACTTCACACATACCTTAACCTTCCTTTTTCTCCTCCTACTAACACACACAAACTTCCAAACAGCAACGACTGGCTGTGTCTCTGAATAGCACAGATACAGAGTTATCTGGCAAACTCTTCGGGTTTGGATCCTTGACCTTTTGATTGAGGTTTCAATCTGCTTTTATTGCACTTAACAATTTAACTGTGCACTTACTAAGTAAAAATAAGTAAGAGCGTAAAGCTCTAAGAATGGAAGAAAGTGGAAAACAGTGTGCTAGAAATACTCAGAAGCTGTAGTAGCATCTCTACAGTTAAGAACACTACAGTTAAGGGCTTCCAGTGCCTCTGCAACTGGCACCCTTGCCCAGTTTTGAAAAAATGAAGAAGAAAAATGAATAAAAAAAGCCTATTTCTGTTCTCCCAGAACAACAAGTAAAAGCGAATGGTGATGACCTCAAATCTGTTTGATTCCTTTGATTGCTTTTTAACCAAGAGGATATGTTAAAGCACTTTGAATAAAATTCTTTTATTAAGAGACACCATTTAGAGAAAAGAAACACTTCTGAGTTACACAATGGCAATTTAGAGAGAAAAAAAATATCCAGTTCATCTGGCATGAGGGTAACCGCATGCTAAAATGTCCAATCAACTTTTTTAGTTCTAGCCTAAACCATTTTAGTAGGTGAAAAGCAACATCTCCATTTCCCTACCTGCACTGTTACCCCAATTCTGCCTGGACAATTTTCCTTCTAGACACAAAAAATTTTACCATAGAACATTCTTTCTTTTTTCCCCTAGTGAAAATCTAATAATTGCAGAGCCCAGGCATGAGTGTCTTACAGGTATGCTCTGCACAAGCCAGATGTGCAGAGAAAAACCAGATGCCTCAGAACTTGTTCTGATGTTTCACGCAATTTTGTTTCATGTGTTCCTAACTCAAGCAGCAGACTCTTTATGGTACTATTATGTAGATTTCTAGTCTGTCCTAAGGAAGCAAAACAAGCAAACTTCTGTAGCTTATGTTTGCCAGCCTTTTACAAGGAAAAGATGGCACACTCCTTTTGAAAGGTGCTAATCTTCACATGACTAAAAATACAATGGTTTCTCAAGAAGGACATGACATTACCCTATTTCTTCATAATGTTTGTAAATTCTGTTATGATTTTTCTGGCTTGTGAAAGTATCACAAACAGAAATGACAATAATAGTCTATTATTAGACTTATTATTATTAGTCTATTAATTAGTCTATTATTATTAGACTAATAATAGTCTTATAGCCTTCTTTCAGACAAGAGTCTTCCTTTCAGTGGTGTGAGAGAGAAAAACTATGAAAAAGCCCTATCCCAGGATACAGCTAACCTCCAAGGGTGATGGACATTTGGGGAGAGAGAAGCCAGGTGGAATTATGAAAATGTTTTTGACTGTCCTCAAACTTCTGAGCATTTAAAGCACAGTGTTAAACAAACAAACAAAAACCCTACAAAAACAAGTGGTCCAGTGCACACCTAAGTCCCTTGCCAAAGGAAAGGAAGAATAAAAGAACAAACCACACAACCACACATGATGGATGCTTGTCACATCGTTTTGTGCACCATTGACAGGTGATCAGACAGTTCAGTGGTGAGAATGGGATGAATTTCAATTTTACTCCCTCAGGCACTGCAGACCTACCAATACAATTTCATTGTAGAAAAAAGACAAACAATGGGCTATTTTTATCTTAATTTCAGCGGGTGCAGCACCTTGTTATTTACAAGCGTCTCCTAACAATCTATTAAATCCTCTGTATCCAGATTCTACAGGATAAAATACAGCAGGAATGCCAAAACACTTTGCAGTACTGAAAACAGAGAACAAGGGCACTGTAACTTAAACGTCAGTTTTTTAGCTTTCAGGAACAACACGAAACTAAGGCAATTTACATAGCAATTTAACGTTTAAATTCTGAGATACTACAACTTTTTCTTTCCAAAATGTTTTAGCTTAATTCAAAACACAGTTGATCTTTCAGCACAGCTAAATGGGATATTTTGAGCATGTTTTGTGTCCTGTGTTTTCATGCCAGCCTTGTTTGTAAAGTATCAGATTTAATTTCAAATGTGCTGTGACTGTGTCCTCTTTGTAGACAAATTCACTAATATTATTATACCTTATTATTACTTTTATTTAAAGAAAATAATCTCAAACTGTCAGCAGAATTTCAAGAATTTGGAAAGCAACAACAAAAAAATCAATTTACCTTTAATCTTCTTGTACTTTTTGTACCATCTCCCAAACTCCTGGCACTTGGTTGCTGACACATTGGCATAGTATGTACTATTTACAATGGATGAAATCATACTCTGGAAGTATAGAAAGAAAGACAAAAAGTGATTTAAAATATCTTCCACAATTAGAAATCTTTTCCAGGGAAAGTAAATGACATGTGAGTGCATAATGATCATCCATTTGTGACTTTAAAACCAAAAGAACCATCTGACGAGTACAAAAATTTGGTTTTATTCTCCAGTCTATATGCCCAGCCATAAATAAAATCACAAAACAATTATTTTTCACAATTATGTGAAAAAAAGATGTAGTACAAACCTAGACTGAGACCTGCAGCTCAGGCTGTGCGGGAAGTTCTACTTTGCTTTGTATTTGTGATATTACAAACGCTAAACTTTACTCGCATAACAACAGGCAGTGCCGTGCTGAGGAACACATGCTCACTGCACCAAGCAGAATTTAGGGACCAGATCCTAAAGGTAAGATTAGATGCTCCAGCATGCATAATCCAAATAATGCTTTTCAGATGTCTCTGTTCTGCTTCCAAATGCAGCAAGTCTGCACAGCCAAGAACTGGAGAACATCCGTGCTACTTGCTGCAGAACAACAGTTAGGCAAATAAGTTAAATTAATATAATTTATAGAAACGTGTGATTAGCCCTTGTGTGAAAAATCACCCAGAAGAGAAATTAGCAGTGCCATTCAGAGCAAAGGGAAATACACAAACTACAACACAGAGCAGTCAAAACCCACAAGAAAGCTCAATAAAACTGAAATATCACTTGCCTAACCAGCGACCCTCCCTACTCTGCAAATTCCCCCTAAGCAACTCGATACAAGCCAACTGAGGAGAAAGCTGCAGACTGGTTCTGCAGCACCTGACACCAGTAAAAAGGATATTTTATATCTGGGATGCTTCTGTCCATAGGATGGCAAACAGCCTCATTACTGGTAGTTCTTCCATTCTGTTTTTCCCTTCCCCTCCTCCATGCTATAGAGGAGGCATCCTTTTAACGATTTTGCTCTCCTTTTCCCCTTTTTGAACTCTTCCAGGGTCAAATCATTCTGAGCACATGTACACTGCCAGCAAGGCAATGCAATCTAACAGCACCAACACACAGCAGCCAATGCACCTTCTCCACAGACCATCTTTTCCTCATGCCCTCCTTCTGCACTTTCATCAAAGCTCAGAGAAAGCCGTGGCACCTTGTGCAACCTTTCTGCATCAAGAGGAGAGAGCAAGGATGACCTCACAACTCAAACCATGGCTTCAAGCTCTGGCCTATAGGTTTCTGCAGGCTCTTGGCCATCTCTGGAAAGCTACAAGGCTTACACACTGACTCACTGAATTTAACAATGCTTTAAAAACAAAATCATTCTTGCCCTCTTCCAGATTTATCCAGCCTCCTGTCCCACTCACTGCAACACAACAGGACTCTGTTCCTAACTCTTGAGTTTGAGGAATTTAAAAAATGTGAGCAAACCTGAGAGAACTAAGATAACTGAGTGATACAGATTACTTTCAGTCTTCAACAGCTAATTTACTTTCAGTAAAGAGGCTCTTCTGCCTTTTCACTACCCTTTCCACTCAAAGGGTGCTATGGTGCACTGCAGTAGAGTTGAAGGCTATGAAGTAAGAGCCTTGTTAAGTAGCAACTCCAATTTCTAAAACCGAGATCCAATTTTCTAATTAAAATCAATATTTTGAGACATAAACCTAGCATTGTGGCAGTCAGCAGTAATTCCCTGCCCATAAATCTTCCCTTGCTCTACAGCATTTTAACAAGCAATAGAATTCTGAAAGCCTGACATGGCGATAGCCTCTGCTGAGGAAAGTTTCAGTACAAATTTGAGCTAACCTGGGGGGTTTTTTGCATCATTTTAGTTAAATTTCCATTCACTAAGGAAGGGTGGGGAAATTGTTTAACTCTCTCTACATATCAATTTGGGTTTTTTTGGGGCGGAGGGTGGTTTCCTCCTCCAAATTATCTAGCTCTACAAGAAATCAACATTACTGAAATCATGGGGCTATTCAATATCACAGAATATATTAACCCATAATCTTTATTTGAGAAAGCAAAACTTAAACTAAATAGTAAAATCAAACAGTAAATCAACCATTGGTAAAAAAATCCCAGGACAGATTCTCTTCTGCAGGGGAAAGAACTATTACAACTTTGAAACCACATATCCTCACTATTATATGTAAAGCAACACTAGGGGTATTTCTGTTAGGAATCTTGATAAGTCTGCAGAAAGGAAATATCCATTTAGAAGAGCGTGGAAAAAAATAAAAATCACTCACTAGTTGCAAATTTCTAAATAATGCATAATATTTCTGGAAAAATCCTTAAGGAAGGAATAAAGCAGCAGATATGTTTGGTATGTGTGTGGCCATGACAGCCATGTGGAATGAAAACTACTTAGACCAGGAGCTAAGAAATATCCACACAAAGAAAATCTTGTGCAGTAAGTTCAAGGAGAAAAATATGGGACATGCTCATATCCCAAGAAAGCCTGCTCCAGCAAAGAGACAAAATGCACGGTCAGTGCTGAAATGAGTTATACGATACACAGGAAAGACAGAGATCTCTACCAAAAGATGGAAGTGCTGAAATAATTGGATTTCTTTCTGCTACACACATTCCCCCCACCTACCCTCCTTCCCCCAGCTTGGTTAACTGGGATTTATTTGTTTGAACAGGAGCCGTATGCTAAGGGTAGCTAAGCTGCAGACATGTAATACACCTAGCAGAAAAAAACCAGAACAATTTTAAATCAAAGTGAATGATTACATTTCCCATTAGCAGCAATCAGAATCCCCATCTGGGCTGCTTGGAGAGCTCGGGCACTGAGAACCAGAGATGGAGCACTGTCGCTGGTGGGAGCGGGAGCTCCCTGCGCTGCCCCTCTCCACTTCTGTACTTGAGGCACTGCGAACACATTAATAAACAGCAGCATTTACTCTGCAGTTTGACTCCTAAGAGACCACTCTGCAATTTGCTGCTGTCAATAATATATTAACCACGAGGGGGTTGTAATGACATTTCACATTTGGCACGATATTTTTTTAAAACTGATTTGGGAGAAGGAATTGTATTAGAGGCATATTCAGATGATGGCAATAGACAGCTTCTGTACAACCTTCCATTGTATCTTCTGCATTTTGTGAGCTAAACCAAAAGAGACTGAAACTTTTTGTGGCAATAATAATAGTAATACAAGCTGCATTCTGCAGTCTCAGTTCAAGGGTTAGTCACTACCCAAGGTCATTTATACCTGTGTTTAAAAGTAAGCAAGCTCAGTTTTCCACAGAAGGATCTCCTCTTAGCTTTGTCCGCTAAATAAATACTGGGGCAAGGATTTTGGCTGCTACACTTCTGCCATCAGTAATTTTGTTAATACATGTCAGACTGAAGCTATAGAAGGAGTAAACCAACTGCAGCATTTCCACCTGGTAGGCTTTGAAACTGAAGTGGGAGGAAACAGACCCAGACAACAAATGAATTCTGCATATGAAATGATGCATAGTTTAGTTATACTGGATATTGAAGAAGACTGGGCAGAGACAACCATATGCTGCAATCATCATTAGCTGACCAGATTCCACAGATAATTCTATTTAAAGAAATTACACTTAAAGTGTGTGAAAAGAAAAACATTTTTGTATTCAATGCATATTCAACACCATGCATATCTACAGTGACTGTTACTCCTTTAGTAAATAAGGCAAGTTCTGTGGCTTTTCCTTACAAAACCCTTCCATTCCTGTTACTTCTGCAGATCCCACATTGCTAAAAGAATGTGATTCCTACCAGCTCTGTATTTCACCTCTGTGCTTTCCCTGGAGCTATAATCATAACACAGCGAGGCAAATTTGTGGTGAATAGAGAGAATTCTCTTGGTTCATGGAGGCTTTGGATCATGAATTGTAGGATGAACATACAGTGCAATGCAAGACAGACAATCACAGGATATGAGCAAGCAAAGCAATGGATTTTTAGGAAGCAGGGATTACTCACGTTTTGACTTTTAAAAGATACAGTGGGGAAAGATTAACCTTTGATTCTAGTACACATTTTAGAAGGCAATATATTTTTCATGCCTAGCAAAATTACTTGGGTCTGGGTGCTAAAGTGTTATTCTGTTTTTCTTGAGAGGCAAGGAGAACTAAGTTATGAAAATTTTATGAATGTCTCATTATGACTATCTGAAGTACAAATAGAGCTCATGACATCTGTAGGAACCTGTGTCTTAGACATGACATCACTGGCATTTAAAAAGCAGTCATGGAGAATGAAACTGAGTTTTTGTTCTTTTTTTAACATAATTACATATACATTTTTTTGTTGCTGTTTCCTAGAAATTGGGGCACAACTGTTAAAACTGCATACTTTTTATCATGGTTGCAGGCTGATGAGACCTACCCATGGGTTAGGGGGGAAGGCAAGCCTCTGCTAGTGGGAAGAAGCCACTCAAATCTTGCATTTGAGGATCATTAGTCCTATTGCAATAGGTTTAGATTAAAATCCACATAAAGAATTTACATCTTTCTGAAAACCAACCAATTAATTCTTAATTTTTACCTGGCAACCCACTAAGAAAACATGGTGTAAAGATACTATGTAACATATTAATTAGAATTTCTCCTTTCTAAAGAAAATGAGACATTTATTTGGTATTTATGGAATTGTTTAGTGTAGGCTCTTTACAGAACAAATATGAGCTTTAGTTCTTGCAAATGTTTCTTTCCCTAAGCCTGTTGAAAGCACTGACCTGTGAGAGAGGGCATTCTTTGGCTAATGTGCTCTGATTCATCTCTTTGAGCAGTTCCTTTAAGGCATTGCGAACTGTGGCATGGTTCCACTGCTCTGCTGGCAAGTCTTCCAACTTTGAACAACTGTTGAAACAGAAAGCAAAAAGCAGATAGAAATAACACCTTCACAGATGCTTACTTTTTGCATGCAAGTGCTATAGACCTTTAAGCAACAAGCACAACCCTGGAGTTTCCTGCTTGGCTAGCCCATCAAGGTGTTTCTCCCCTCTATCCCTCTCCATCGTAAGCACGATTACCAGAAGAGGTGCAGTTCAACACACAGCTGCTAATCCTCCTATGGTATTATATGTGTGCATAACCATCCCTGCTGGGGCCTGATGGAGAGCAAAGAAACTGCATAAAGCAAGCCCCAGGAATGGCTGAGTAAAGCCATCGATTCCAGACAAAGATACTCCTGCTGGGGTAGAAAAACAAACATGTATGCTGCACTGCCACTAACAAAATCCCTGAACAGAGAGGGCCCTCATTGTGTGGAGGCAACAGTTTGAAAAATTAGTTCCATTTTCTACAGGTTCTTATACTGCCCTTATCACTGAAGTATCCAAGAGCCTTTCAGAAACACATTAAGCCATATGCCCGACATCTGTCACATGCAGTTCATTCTCACTTTCATTCTAGAAGAACTGCATATGTAGTGAAGCTTTTGTCTTCAAATGACTTGTGCCTCTTTTAATTTAACAAGCTTATGGTTTGTGTCTACATGCATGGGGACAGACCCAAGAAGCACATCAAAAAGGTGGGAGAAGCTTGTCACTGCCATTACTGGTGCAGACTTAATGCATGCTCTCCAACGGCCTCTGAGGTGGTTCTGCCTTCTGCCCTTACAGCCTGGCTTTTCCCTGAGATGAACCTTCAGTTGCACTCAAGGAGTTCAGGTAGTCAGTGATCATCTTTATATCAAAGTCACTGACTACCTTTTATTTACGTGGCATCCAGGCATTCAGGCACTCTGAAGATAAAGTATGAGATCTTACTCTTGGGTTGACACCCTTTGCTAATACAGATGTGACAATAGGCTACATGAACTCATACTTCTGAGGAAATGAGTTATTACACTTGTTTCACAGCATCTATAGGGTCTAGACACTCTTTTACAAGTACATAGCAGAGATGCAGCCCAGATGAAAAATTGTAACAGTATATAAAACCAAGGAAAGACCTGTTCATGGGAATCAGAAAACCCAAGCACCATCAGAGGTATAATAGGAAAGAAATGTTGCTCTTTGGAAGTTTAATGTCAGTGAGGCATCAACTACTTCCAAATTCTAAATTGAAATGAACAGTTGGAGGGTATGTACCACCAAAGGACACACACATATCCCGGTGGGCCGCTCTTTCTGTTCAAGCCAAAGCTTTAAAGAATTGTCAGCAAGTTATTCCAGACTGTCTGATATTTTTCACTCTTTCCTCTGTCATGTCTTGGCCATACAGCTACAGGAGACTGTGCAATGTAGGCTTATCTGCAGGTCTGGATATGAACTGCCAGGGACCTTACATCAGGAACTATTTGAGGACTCTTTAGAAAGCCCATAGAGAGAAAGGGGAAAAAAAACGGAGAGGAGAGTGGGAAGAAAGGAGGGTAAATAAGTGTAAAAGTGTTGAGAGCTTTTGCTTTGCTAATCAGAACTAGCCCTCAGAGAAGGAAAATATTTTCCAAATGCCAAATGGAGCTGCAGTGACACTTTCCTTCCTTGTCTTCTGTTTGTTGGAAAGACCACTGGAGAAAAAAAAGAAAAGTCAAAAAAAGTTCTCCACCATCACATTTCAGCAACTGGCTGCAGAAGACCTGGATTTTTACAATGCAGCCCCTAGAAAAGGCAAGGAGTTTATTATTTGATACAATTAGAATGTAAGAATCCATTAAATTATGAACTGTAGGAAGATCTGCCTTTAAAAGCCCCATCTTTACTTGATTGGGTTTCTGCCCTTCCCCTCTCTGTTACTATATTGCTACTTTAGAAAATATACAGTATCAGTTGGAACACGCACCAAAAAGCTGCCAGGTGACCCACCCTTCTCTTAATTTTCTTTCCATTTCATCAGAA
Source organism: Aphelocoma coerulescens (assembly GCF_041296385.1). Classification (NCBI taxonomy): domain Eukaryota; kingdom Metazoa; phylum Chordata; class Aves; order Passeriformes; family Corvidae; genus Aphelocoma; species Aphelocoma coerulescens. The sequence goes on from NC_091021.1 coordinate 11,617,654, forward strand.
GACCAGAAATTAATGAAGACAGGATGTGCTAATCTCTGTAGTAATGCTGTAACCAACAGAGCAGCTCAGAGAATAGGGAAGGACAGATGTTCAGAAACACCCACCTTTGTAATTGGATTTTCAATGTCACAACATGATAGACATCTTGTAGCATGTCGGCTACTGTCGCATCTGGTGCATCAGTCACATAACTCAGAGGGAGGGGATTCCACCTCCCAAGCTTGATTATTCCTGAAAAGAAAACAAAAAATCCATACTTTATATTTTATCAGCCATTTATTAAACCCTTCAGCAAGATTGATTGTTCCCAAGATTCAAGATCTGCCTTGAGGTTTATTGCAGTCTTGCCCAGAAAGACATGTTCTACTGACTCCTGAGGCAAATAGTGGGGAAGAGCAGGAATAGACTCAAAATTTTTAGCAGGCAGTTGCTGACATGTTCTTGACTCTTAAATTACTTCAAGGAAGCACAGGAGACTTCGTCCCTTCACATCTTTCACTGTAGCTCCAAAGTTTAGTTCTTTAAATTAGAATAAGCTTTAAGTACCCTCTAGTCCTGATTTTGCAGTCTACAAAAACTTTTCAGTAAATAAATGCATTACTTTTGTCTGAAACAGGAAAATTCCTATGCGTGGGCTTTCAGCACTGTTACAATCTAAGCATGGTACGATTCCCAGTGTGGATGGATGCCAGTGGAAACCCACCAAGTAGGAAGAGTTCACTCCCAGATACAAGTTGCACTATGCAGATGGTTGCTTTTCTTTGTGGGGAGGAAAAAAAAAAAAAAAAGAACCAAACAACTGCAAGCTGCTGACCGCAGATCCAAAATAGCTTTTTGGAGGCGGGGGAGAATGCTGTAAGTTCTATTTCTACTTCTGTTCATTCTTTAATAGGGATCATCACCTCTTCTGGATGAGCTTGTCACAAAGACAATAAACTTGGATGGTAAACCATTTGGTGCAGAGGTATTATTTCTGTTTAGACAATTGCAGAGGGCCCACCCACACCAAAAACAATGACTAATACCCAGGAATGACTTCCAGGAAGACACCAAACAAAGAAAGCCACAGTGCCATCTTACATGACAGCAAAGCAGTTCAGCCTTGTTCTGCACTATTGCCACTACTGCTTTTATTCCCTCCTTCACTGTGTTCCCACTGCCCCACTGCTCTGCTCACTTAACTTTCCTCAGCTCAGCCCTACAAGACACTATTCTCTCATTCAAACTGATGCCTTCTGAGGTTTTGTTTTATACAGTTCCATCTTCGAAAAGACATCCATAAACTCAACTGCCAGAAAAAACTTAATACGCTAATACATGAGAAAACTACTTTTTCTGCAATAACAGGCGTGCCAAGAACTCCTCTTGGGTATCTGGAAGGATGTTGTGATGCCAAGAAACTTCAGCCATCTCCTCCTCACTTTCTACTCCCTGCTCTTCACCAGCTCTGGAACTAATTGAACCGCAGTAAATGACAAAAACCTTTTATCCTGATCTCCCAAAAATGATCATAAAATAAACACCACATCGAAACACTGAAACAAAGCTTCTCGCACAGAGACAATAACAGAACACAATGAACCCATGAAGTACCTGCTACAGAATATTATTCCCCATTCCTACACAGATTGAAGAGGAAATAATTTTAGCACAACTCCTTTTCTGTAGCACTTAAATCTTTGCATTTACCACCGATGTACTGCTTTGCAAGGCATTCTGTCACCACATACTGAAAGAAGCTGGAAGTGACCTAGTTCATCCTCAGTGGCACAAAGTTGCACTGTAACATACTGGTACAGACAGAGTAATATTTCAAGAGCAGATTAGAAAGTTTTTGGCAAGGAGAGATATTGTCCAAACGAAACAAAAAGTTAGTAAGTGTTGCTTGATATCCAGTGCTCAAAAATGGGACATAAACAGAACAAAAACATTTAAATGATGCACTGTTTCAGTATTAAGATTTAACAATCTGGTGCTGAATATGCTGCAGTATAAATAGTGCCTGGACTCAGATCCAGTAGAGTAACACACAGCACTCATTCACAGCACCGTATGTCTCCAGTGCTGGCTCCTTGAGTCATATTCCACTTGCCAAGAAAAGCTGTTTTTCTTAAGGGGATAGTTTACTTAATGTTATCTCTGGTGACAACAAGAAATGCATATAGTACAGCATATATTAGTCATGAAATGAGCATCAAGGGTCCACTGAGTAAAATACATGCTGGGAAAACAGTTTAGCTGCTGACATCCTCCACCTCCTCCTGCTATATAATAATTTAAAGCAAAATCACCTAAAAAATCAGAAATCTATACTGGCTTCACAGAACACTTGGCTTCCTATGTTTAATCTCGCCAAGTTTTCATGTAATTGAAAAAATAAGCATCATATGTGCCCCATAAGTCACATCTAAATTGGTAATATTTTACAAGAGGCTTTATTTTTCATTCAATTAAGGAAAGCACTCAGAGAGCACACCATCTGCAACTGCTCGGGCCTGGAAATGCTGGCAAAGGACAAAGAGATGGTCAGGAAGCACTGAAGTTACTAAAGGTGTCCCCAGACTAAAAGGGTTTAAAGAAAAAAGCCCAGTGCAGCCAGAGTGCACCATGGGAAATACTATGCAAATTGTTTTACAGGAATGTCTGCTACTACTGGAAGTTAGGGAGGTTTTTTTTTTAATCCTCCTCTACAACTGGAGAGGAAATTGTTTTGGCTGGATTTAAACAAACACAGGTGTTACCATAATGCTCAGTGCCTCTGCACATTAACACCTGCTGAGAGTCCTTTACTCTGTGTTACAGCACTGCTGATGCACGCTATTTTTTCAGCCGGTGTGATATGACGTGTGAAATATTTTTTTCCAAAGCACATTAAGCTGGTCCAAACGATAGCCAGAAGCCATGGTTTCCATTCAGCTCCTCAGCAGACTTTACAGGTGCTTATTTCATGGCACCAACAGTGTACTTAAGGCAACTCTTGGGCTGTGTTTGGGAAGATGATGCCAACTTGTTGAGCAAATGCGTTCTCTGCACACTAGAAGACATCTCTGAATGACTCCTCAGTAAAAACTGAGTGGTCCAAAATTTCCCCCTAAAAAGGTCCGTTCTTATCCAGGACTGGACATTTCCAGCGTAACAGCAACCTCGAGAGGAAAGCAGCCTGGTAGCAAGGGGTCACTTCCACATACACAGTTTTTGACTGTTCCTCTCACTGACTCCAAATGGTATAGCTCAGGCCTTTAAAGAAATCACTTTAACTGGCCTGGCTAAGCTTTTATCCTACCACAATGGAGACTTGGGACTGGGGACACGAATGAGCAAAGGTCACTGTGTTATTAATGAATATACTACTGCTTCGGGAGAATCACTTCACCGCCCCAGACCTTCTCAAAATTATGTGTGCATAATGCAAAGCAGATCAGAAAGCTCAGGAAATCCAAAAACGTGTTTCTTGAGTTCCCAAAACCCTTCTGTTAATGAATCTGGTTCTTCCTCCTGTATCTATTGGGACTTTTTTCCTGTAAAAGTTTTTAAGGGAAAGCTAACAGATTTCAATGCTTGCACACACTCAAGAAATGGCCATACACTACAACAGCTCTCGACTCACCTAGAAATGACTGAATGCAGCCCAGGCCAGCTAGGCCATTAAAGACAATAAAGAGACCAGTTTTCTCAAAAGCTTTTTCAAAACCTATTATAGAAGAGATCCTCTATCTATGCTGACTATTGGTTCTTGAATGGCATGTACTTCTATAGTCAGGTCTTTTATTAAGTTTAAGCCTCAGCTTCATCAAAATGCAGACCAGGAAAAAAGACAGAGTAACTTTGTGTAAAATGTGTGTAACTCCCTTTACCCACAAGAATGCTGGAACACACCACTGGCAAACTTTTGTGAGCTCAAGTGTCAGGTTTGTACATAACAACCACTGCAATCTACTGCTGTCACTCCACTTAGGCCAACGATGTGCCACCCTGCCAGGATGTTTCATTTAAAAAGCAGCTCCTTTGGAGAAGAAAGTGATAACTACACAAGTGAGAGCAGAACACTACACTGAACAGAAGCCATGACCTGCTACATCACATCTGACCCATTCTATACCCAGCAGAACTTGTCACAGGATCCTCAAGAGCTTTATTTTATGGTATCACCAGAAAAAATGACGGACCTAAAGCACTGGGATTATTCCTGGGATGTCACTCCAGTGAGATGTGAACTGAATGGATGCAAGGTTCAAGCTAAAGCAGACTTCCAGAATAACTACTTTGATCAGGAGAATGAAACAGCAAAAGGCAGAAAGCTGCTTGCTAGAAAAATAAGCTGGCAAACCCTTTTCATGATTATGTAGTTTACACTGTCCCATAAAAATCATTTATCTGTATAGGCTAGAAACCTCACTTGTCATTGCAAATGGAAAGATAGCCACACAGTACACTCATTCTAAGAATGCCACATCTGGGGTTTAGAACATATACATCATAGTCTAGCTACGACACTTTTTGGTCCTAAACACAATGAAGTCTGGGTCCTGCATCTCCCACTCACCTGCAGAGGTAACTTTTAATCTGGATAGCCCCATATCAATTACTGGGGGCACCTCAGGTACTCTTCTATATATCACTGCTGTAAAATCAAACTCTTAAAACGGAGCATTTTCCAAATTCCTTCTTGTGGCTAAACAGAGCAAATAGGACCAGAACATGCTTCACCCTGTCACTGGCTCCCTTCAAACTATCCCCTGCTCCCACCACAGCTGTACTCCTGATTTCATCTTTCACAAATTATGAGCATAGCCGAATTACATCTTAAATGGATACTTGTAGTATTAATGCAAATGCATATGCAGCACTAATGTGATTTATTTTAAATGCTAATCTTCCAGGGTTAAAAGATAGTCAGGTGTCCTACAATTTGTTTCCTTGCATCCCAGGGATCCCAGGACCACAGCCCAAGAGTTGTGGACTGCAAACACAAGGTTGGTTGAAGAACACAACCTTGCTGCTGCCTTCTGAATACAATCAAGTAGTTTTGATCAAGCATGGTGCTTTTTAACAGCTGCTCTTACCAACAAAACAGACACTCAGGAGAAACTGCAGGTTAGCATTAACACCCAAACACTTCTGATTTCTTTCACAGCTCCAAATGTAAGACCTCAATGGGACACCCAATAAAAGCCCCACTTCTGGGACCACCAAGGCATTTCTCTACCAGCCACTACTGCAGGACTCCCCTCCAGGATGGGTAGGCTCTTGTGACAGTGATTGCATCTGTTTATCCCCTTCAAAGGCATCTTGTCCCTATGCTTTAGCATGTAATTTTCCTTTGTTGAGCTGTGTTTTGTTACAGAAATTAAAAACTGCCTGTCCTATGTAATAAGTATACAGAATTACTTATTCATAAATCAGTTTGCAGAAAACTACTACTCTGCAGTACGTTAACAACTTGGGCTGTATTTCTTACCTCTATACTGGCTGTAGTATACCATCACATTGTAACAACTTAAAGCCGTAATTTGTAGTTATTATTGTTAATCCAGCAAAGGGAATGACTTTTCAAGCAGAAAGGATGATAAAGTTAACAGGAAAAATTAAAAGAAAATAAACTGATTATATTAATTTTTTGTACTATATTATTGAGCTGTCTTTTCTATCTTTTTGGGAAATCTAAAAAAGCATTATGCTGCCTTTGCCCACTGTTTTAAGGGTGCCTGTATTACTCTACTGAATTTCAATCAATGACATATTGGGGTAAGAGATGGAAAAAACAATCAGCAGAATCCTCCCCTGTACTTCTAAAGCATCTTTCATCAGAGGGTCCCAATGCACTTTAAAAACATTAATTAACTGAACTTTGGAACATCCTACATGTGAGGTAGACTGTATTCTGCCAATTGACATATCGGTGATTTAGTGATTGAAAGCACACAATGAACATAATCCTATGCTTATGCCAATACAAAACAATCTCCCTCCTTCCTCGTTTCAGTCCATAATAAATAATTCAGTGAGAGAACAGGAATAAACGATGTGATTACACTGTGATGTACACATCCACAAATCAACAGGAACACCCACAATCCCTGAATGACGAATGCTCCACCCCAGCTCATGAGACTTGTGCAACTTCAGGGCTCTGCACAAAAGGGTGACCTTCACCCAAGGGGAAAGCACAGCCACACGAAGCTCTGGCAGCACAAAGCCCCTTGAACTGTGGCTGCTGGAAGTCCTTGCTCTTGCTGTTTAAAAATGCTGTCATAAACTCTGTGTACCAGTGATGGTTTAGAGCACAAAATTCTGTGCTGCAACAACACAAACAAGTCAGTCAATTTAAACACTTTCTGGCTTGCACATCTGTATCAGCACACAGATTTTAATATAGACTATGCATTTACATCATTACATCCGATATTTATATGATTATATATATTAAAAATTTTATAGAATCATGGGTGTAACTACCAATAGAAAGCCTGTTAGTGTTACAAGGTTTAATGCCAAACTTCAGAGTACTTTCATAGATGAAAATCACTTTGATACATGAAGCTTGGTTTTGAGTTTTTAATTTTTTGAATGCTAGCACTGCCCCTTCCTTTCCTCCAGCATGACTGTACTGAAGTATTTGACTTAAATAACACACACTAAACAGTTTAATGGCTTGTAGTTCTACATATCAGGTTTACATTTTACAGTAAAAAGATTGTGCCTCGTGTAATAGATGCTGCTTCACATTTGGGAAACATTATGTGAGGACCCTGACTTTTATTAGATTAATTTAATATAGGCACTAAGTTACTAGACTAAATTAATAAAGATCTTCTTAAAAAAAAGAAAAAAACAAGAGGGAGAGAGAGCAAGAGAGCAAACAGAATGAACCCACAAATTAAATAAAATTTTCTGGAGCTTGTTATTTTGGAAGTCTTTATTTAATTTTCCAACCCCTATTCTGTTTGAAAAAACAGTCAATAACTGGTAAGGAAACAGGAAAAAAAAAGACTGATGTTATTTACTTCAGGGGATTATTTTTAAAACTGTTATATGATAGAACAGGAATACCACAAATAAATGGAAGGGCAAGGAAGCAAAGGAAGTACTAGTAAAAAAACAAGACAACAGGCCATTCACTTAAGTTTCCAGAGTGGATTCAATGATCCTCGTGGGTCCCTTCCAATTCAGAATATTCTGTGATTCTGAAGTATTTTTTACATCTCCTATATTACTTATAAAACTACCACCTCCACTGAGGAAAACCACATTTGGCCCTGCATAACATCTCTCTTTTGTCAATTTTGGGGTAAGAGTGCACTTACCTGGGACAGCAAGAATATGCATAAAGAGAGGAGTCCGCTTCTCTCATCTGAGACAGAGAACCACTCCTCCAAATATCACTTCCATGGCACAAAGTCTTTTAAATCATGACAACTCATGACAGAAAGGCCACTGCATCCAGGTGTCTTTCATAACCCTGCCAGCCTGGAGCTCAGCTTCACCCTCCGTCAGGCTGCCCTCTCCTGAGAGGCCCCCTCACACTGGGGCTTTCTCAGTGGTATTATTCAATAGCCCCAATGCCCATAGGACTGCAGCACCTGCTGCATGTCATTAACATCATCCCCACATAATGCCCAAAGCAGGGCACTCCCCCCAGTTTTGCATTAAATTACTGTCTTTTGGGCAACCTGTGCTCTTATGGTAAGATTGCTTCTAGCTTAGTCCTGGGACACCTGAGCTTGCTCAGCTGCATAGGAACACAGGCTGTGCCTCCTCCCAGGGGGCAGTGGCTGCTGAACACCCTTGAAATCCAGAGTGTCACAACTCAGCTTATTCCCTGATCAAAGAGCTTCTTTAGCTGCTCCCATGAGGAGAGGATTGCTTTGCCATCTTAAAACCATGGCTGTTCTCCTTACTTTGGACTCAGCTGTCTCTCCTCAAGTCCCAGGGTCTCTGGCAAAATGTGCTGCTTCTCTGCCACCCCAGCATGGCACCAGGACCTGTTTCTAATTTAGTGCCTCCCAGAGAGCCAACATAAGCAGATACTGCTAGTGGGGACCTGCAACGTGCTTCCAGCTCAGCCTTAGAGACTGAGAACTGGGGCTTTAGTGTAGTTGCCTCAGTTGCTAAGAAACATGAATACAAGTGTACTCAACAGGTGGTGCTTTTCTCCACTGCACATGTTCCTGAACAGCCATAAACAATGCCTGGAGATCATCTCACCACAAATTTTGGACCTGGTGACCATATTGCCATCTCACCACCTCTAAGGGGCTGCATATGAATACAAAGACCAGAGCTTTACACAAACATTTGCTGTCCAACTTTCTTTGTCAGCTTTCTGCCAGCCCAATGCCATCAACACAACCTGGCTGACATCTTCAGCAAAAACAGGGTATCTGGGCAGGCAGCCTATGGTCCTCCCCCTCCAGAAGCATTTCTTGAGTTTTATATGATGTTTTCAAATGGAGGAGAGGTAGAAGACGTTTTCCCTCTTTGGGGAAAGCCCTGCATCTGTTTTTAAAAAGATGCCAGTGCCCCAAACTCCTTCAATTCACCCAGCTTCAATACTTGCCTATAAGCTTCACATGGAAAGTCGGTCTACTGAGCAGGAGAAACAGCACAATAACATGGCATTGCAGCTGAACACATAAAACACATTTTAAAGGTTATAAAAGAGCATTGCTAACAGGACATTGTATAGGATAATAGGCTTAGAATTAAGCCTACAGACATTGTTTGGCCTTGTGTGAATCTGAATATCCTGCCTACTCGCAGCAATAGCTACAGAGAGCACAGAAAGTCTGGCTCAGACTGCAAACATACAGTAGCCAACTATCTTTGTGTTGAGTCAACTACAAGTAGATTTGAAAATTCATGGGTCTCAAGTCCAAAGAAAAATAAGGGCATAGAGCATGCTGTGCTGCACAAACGAACCCCTAAACTAATGTAGTTTCATATTCTGGCCTATGTAGTTTAACAGCTTAATCTCTTTAGTTTAAGATTTGTGTCTTGGGGTTTTCCTTACACTGTATAAAGACTAGCAGAATGTTTTTTCACTAAATTACTACCTTTGGTTTGCCTTCTGTCTTTTCTTTCCTCCCACCAGACATTCAGTTCTTGACTTCCATGAGAAAAAAACAACATGAACAACTGAAAACTAGTAGGACAGCATCTAACTATCAGGGCAGAAAACTAAGTATTGCTGAGGAAATAGAGGGATTGAGGACTTTACCGATAATCTCAAACGACTGCTTCCACTAATTCAACATGAATGCAGTAAGTGAAGATACAGTTGCTGTAATTTTTGCCATTCAACCTTGAAGTCCTCTGCTCTCTGTAGCTGCCTTACTGTAAGAGTACATCCAGCTCCATACAGGACCTAAAAATGTGCACAGGCTTGATCCCATTATCTCTAACGACATTCAGTTAAGGACTAGTTTCACCACAAAGCAGTTAACAAGGGAGGTAGTACTTGTATTTTGGCATTTTTATATTAAAAATTTTTATGGAAGAAGAAGTATCCATGAAAATCTGCATGCACATGTGTATTTAAGAACAGGCAACAGACCTAAGACTGTTGATACTCTGGTCTCACTCACAGCATAAACAGGTAAAAGGTAAGGGATTAAACCTCACCCTTCCCTTACAAATTGATCAGCTAGGGAGAGACAGAGAATAGTATCTTTAAGGTTGCAGTATTTCTTTTCAAAATACTTTTTAATAACCCTAGTTCTTAATTTGGGCAGCATTGCCAATTCAGATAAATTTGATTAAATTAAGTAAGAAATTTTCCTTTACTGACACTTATTCCAGTTGATAATCTGATCTCAAGTTCCCCATCTCCCTCTTTTATTCCCAGGAAGAGCAAAAAAATTCTGCATTTCTGACAGGTCTAAATAAAGCTCTGCTGGTTACTGAACTATGCTACATTTCCTATCAAGAGAAAACAAAAGTGGAAAAAAAAAAAGACTAGTTCACCACTAGAGGAGATGACTCAGAGCAAGCAGGAACTGTTACCAGACTCAGAAAAAACAGTTTTCCCTTGTACCATTGATGAGCCCACATTAATGCTGAGATGAACCTAGATTTGTTTTCTTAGCCCACATCTTCCTAGAACTGAACCTATTTTCTTACAAAGCCACCAGATCCTTTTTGGAGCCTGTTAGCATTTTAACTTCGCGTTAGTCATTTTGTGAAGAAGAGACCGAGAAACAGAAAGACAGAAATAACTATTTTTTTAATTTAAATGATAAATTTCTGTGTACATGGCAAAGACTGGAAAGAGCTGTTCGCGTTTTGGATCTGGAGGTTTGCAGCACACACACATCATGCTTAGAAGCATTTCCAGTTCACCACTTCTTTAGTAGCAACTAAGATTGTCATGTAATCACAGCATATAGAAATTGTGGAGCTGCTTTGAAGAAAAATAACTATCCCAGCCAATATCAGCATGAGTGTTTAATGGACACTATTCAGACATTCCAAGACTCAACAGCCTCAAGCACTGGTGGCACTGTGAACAGTGAACACCCTTGTGAGATGGTGGAGAGCTCTAGTACCTGCTCCTCTTACCACTTCTTTCTCTTTCCTAAACTCCATCTCATGTTCAAATCAAAGAGATAAAAAATGCTGCATGGTGATATTTCAAGAGAAAAGGGAGGAAAGACTGTCATTTCTAATCATCTCCCAGAGCCCCAGGTGTCTTGGGCCCACGTATGCACAGCTTCTATGTGTGAAATCAGAAAAGGAATCCAGAGGCCCATTCCCAGTTCTGGGGAATATAATTAAGGAAAGATACAGTGGGATGATGCCTTATTCAGAACATGGCACCAACACTGGAAAATCCCTGGAATCTACCAGAGATGCCATTTCACCATAAGGCACAACCTATACTGCTGCCAGCATTCTCCTCTGTACCACAAATACAGAGTAACTGACTGGGGATTTCAACTAATAATACCGTGCTAAAGGAGAAAACAAGATGTAAATAACTACTTCACGAATTCTTGTGTAGGAAGGTGAAGACACTGTACACATCCTCCTAAAAGAATAGGCTGAACAGCCCTTCAATAATCCAGATATATTCTCTTCTCCTTACTGGCACAGGGAACCAGAGCAGACCCCAGCACTGAGGGAGCCTTACTAGCCCAACGCACCAAGACAGCTTTGGGAGTTTATCGTTCTCACAATCTGATTGATTTCAAAGGTCACCCTGGAGGAAAAGCCTCAATCTGGTTCCTGCCGACACAGTTGTTTCCCACAGCCAGTATCTATTCTCTGCTCTTGGCACTCAGGTGGTGGGATGTGGGCTGCACTGTGGGCATCTGCATCTTAATGAAAGTTTATTTTACTCCCCCAAAGCCTATTGTTCATTTGGAGACATGGAGTATTACTGGCTGTTTCATACTGGAGGTCTTAAGACAGGTATACACACCAAAGAAATAAAGACTTTCTGAGTAAGAAAAAACTTTAAAACTAAAGAATTACCTTAAAAATATGAGATGGCTAACATACTATAATAATTCAGACTTAAAACTATTTAAATTTCTTCTAATCAGCAAAAAAATACCCTCCTTTCTTCATTTGACATCTGAGTTTATGGTGGATGAAAATCCAATCAGGGGAGCCTATCAGCAATAAAACAGCTCTCATGTTCAGGTGATGACCCTGGTTTACAGTTTATCACACATTAACTCATTTGAAAAGCTCATGCAGTAAAGGTCCCAACCAGTGTGACCAGTCATCACTGTAGTGTAGATGGGAAAGATCAAAGCCACACCGTTAAAATTGCAATCTAGGAGAATAAAATTAAATATTAAATAAAATTGATAAACTAGAGATTAATGTATAGGATTTTGTAAGAAATGGCTTAGTCTAGATGAACTGTTCTAGACTAAACATATTGCTCAGATGAAATTCAAGAAGTTGTTCAATCAAGCCATGCTAAAAATTAAGTCCTACCCTATCTTCACAATCAGGAATAATTTTATTGCTGGAGGCCCAAAATAGTGGCCTCTTTGTTACCTCCTTTTTCTACTTCTCAGGTGAAAGGTTTTACATCACATGTTCAAAGAAGTGAACTGATGATACAGAGGCTCTGCATCTGGAGATGTCTAAAGAACACTGTTTATTTTAAAAAAATAAGGTAAGAGTTTGAAATGGAAATACTCTGTGTTTAGGCTAAGCTAACAAGCTCTTTACAAATGAAATGGAGGCACCAATTTCAAGCATTAAGGACTTAAGTGGGCTTTTATCCAGGTATGTACTGTACAAAAGGCTTCATATTCCATTAACTGTGGTGAGTACCTCCATGTGTCCTACATAAACAAAAGGAATGTCGTACCTGAAGCGTCTTTTGAGTCATTTTTATTTTGAAGGAAAATATCAGCCAATGTAACTAAGTATCACAACCAAACCTTTTGAGCAATCTTGGTAGAGCTGCAAAATAATATGATTATTATGGCTGAGAAGTTTTCTGCCAGTAGATGAAAGAGAATTTGCAGTGCTGTGTCTCACAAAAGACAGGAAGATTTGACAGGTTGATGGGCAAGAACAATGCACACTCTCCCTCAGCCTCAGTGGGACAGCAGAACCCTTCATCAACAACTGCCCCGGCCAGAAAATGGTCTCAACCTTTTTACCAGCCTTTTAGGTCCTTCTTGTGTACAAAGAAAATAATTGCAATTTTTAGCTTGCAAATCAATGAATAGATTTCTTTCCTGCTAAAATAGACCTCAGATTTGTCACAGTGAATAAGATGCTTTCACAACCCTGGCTGAGAATCCCTCACAGCAAGCAGCTCTGCTGGTCAGTGCCTGCTCACCTGCCCACCCAGGGCCACATCACTGTCACCTTCCTCCTCCTGCCCACACCTCTCTGCTCCTGTCTCTGAATGACGGCCAGTACCTCCCAGCTCTACAGGAATAAATCTCCAGACCACAAACCTCTAATATCCCTTCCTCCTCCTACCCCCAAAGCAATGAGTTACACTCTGGTTAGCTTGAGTCACGACTTCTTCCCATCTTCTTCCCGTGCGTTTTACTCAAATTTATAAACAGTGGAAGAGAGCACTAGAGATGCCTCCATGAGAGGGATGAGCAAGGGATGCCTGTTCCACAAGGGCCATGCCCAAGGTTGCTCACTCAGCTCATGCAGAGTGGGGCAGCCCAGAAAACACAAAGGTGCTGTTCCCAGGGCAGGCCAAAGCTGCCGTGGTAGATGAGAAAGGAATGTGGCAGGCAGGCGTGGCAACGGCTGCCAGTCAGTTCGCACCTCGGCATTAGCCTTCCTCACTGGGCACGTATGGGCTGCACAGCCAACTGGCCAGTTGCACACACCCCTCTCCCACTGCAGCCATGGAGAGAAAGAGACTGCATTTTTCCACTAAAATGACCCCCTTACTGCCAGAGCAAATCTTTTTTGATATATTCTCTGCTGGATTAGTTTTCATGTATGCATTATTAGATGCTCAATGGAATAACAATTTCTAAATAACAGGTGTGATATCTTTTAAGTGAATGCAAACATTATGTGCATAGCCACAATGAAAGGAGAGAACACAGCACTCAGCTTAAATCCTGCTTCCTTTACTGATTTTCACAGTAAAAGTAGTAAAGTATTTGTAGGGAGCTGATACAATATAATGCAAAGTGAATTAAAGTTAAAAGGAAAAAGTAAAAAACTTACTTTCAGGAACTAATATTTTTCCCCCTTCCTGCACATAAAGATATGTGTAGCTGTGTTAATTCTGGACACTACACATTTGATATGCATGCATGTAAATTTCGACACAAGTACACAGCTTGTTATAATGCAGAAATAAAATACAGCAGATGTAAAAAATCTGAAAAACAAACAATTTTTTTTCAGTTATTTCTCCTAGTAAAGCCGGAAGACTCTTTGTATTTCATCTTGGGATATGGACAGCAGTGGTTATTCTCTGACAATATTTCTAAGAGAAGATTTCAAGACATACAAAGTTGTAAAGTCACGATTCCTATTACAGAAAATTATCTTCAATCCTTTTGTTTGCCAAATTGCCACCAAAAGATGACATTATTTCAGGATATTCCCTGTGTAACACAGAGCAGCAGATTGTGGAAGTAACAGATATTTTGCTTTGGTGGATAAAAATCAGGGGAGAAAGAGAGAATCAGTTCATAAAACCACAACTTGCGTAACTGGTTTTGCTTAAATGAAAAACAAATCAACTGATCATTTCCTGGCAGATGAAGCATTACACTCAAACAGAATTTAAGAATTTTATTCTTTAATTATTTAGCCGTATTCTTACTCTCTCTCACTCTATTCCCTTTTTACTTAAAAACTTGTTTTTAAAAAAGATAAATTTTGAAGGAGAAACTCTGTCTCAAACTAGAGAAAGTTCAAAAAGGAAAACGTCAAACCAGATCATCTTGAAACAATGTATTTTTAAAACTTATGTCCATGCTTCCTCTGCTGTTTAACTTTCTCTCTTGGCAAAACTATTCTAAGAATTTTATAAAACTACTAATTTATTTGTTTAATCCCCTAGCTCCAGCCCTCCACATACGGCTTTTAGGTGGATTTGCTAATAAATTGTTAATACTTCGTTAATAAGCAGCGGCACAGCCTTGCCGGGGGAGTTTCCCAGGTGAGAGCTGAGCTCTCATGGATCCAAGTTCATCACTCGCCACATTGCTAATGAGACAAGTGCAGCCCAACATGAGGTTAATTGTCAGAAGCAATAATCTAAATTAAACTGGCCAACATTCAAGTAAAAGGTACCATTTAAAATATCCTTTTCCAATGAAAGCAATCTCAGGAGTTTATTTGCCTACTCAATATAAAATTCCAGGTTTTAGAAAAACCCTTCTTCTTCCCCTCTAAGGAACCAAAGTAATTATTTTTAATACAGTGACATATGTTAGACAAAAGTATTAAGGAGGGGGCTTCATTCCACTCCAAGTCTCAATGGAATTTTCCCTTATGTGATCACACATCTGAGCTCAGATTGTACCCTAACCAATGAAGATTTTTTGTTAAACAATTGCTATTAGCTGATAAGAAATCTTTTCACAAATAATCCCAAAACATGGAAGATCTAGTGTGACGTTCCCAGCACTGAGAAATATAATTAAAACAACATGGGGAATTTAAAAAAAAAGTGAGAGTTCACAAAAACATTTGAGAAATGGCTCAAGTCAACTCCAAGCTCACTTGGTTTTGGCTGGGACTCCAGGCTCACAACAGCTTCAGACTGCCAAAACAAATATAGCCACCCATTTGTTCCCGATGCTTTCGCCCAGGGAGGGACCTGCTCCTTTGCTTTCCCCTGCTACGATAATGACATGCCTGCTAGGATTTAACTGGGGTTCATATCCCTGCCCGCCTTTGAAACAATTATTATTCTGTTAATTGTGAGAAGAAAAGGACTTAAGTGGCACCTCAGACTGACATAATAACCAATACCATCCAGATAATTACTATGTATGGTAATTAAAATAATGCACATCATTTAGGCAAAAAGTTTAAAAAACCTTGGGGGAAAGTAGTTGGGGATATAATTCCACACAGGGAATTTGTTTAATTTTGGTTGTAACCATAGAGGAAAAATATAGCATTTAAGATAAATATTATTCATTTATCAGCATCAAAAAGCATCTAATAAACATGAATGTTGTGGTTGTAGCTACAGTGTTTTATGCATATGTTTACCCGTAAGGAATGACTGCAACATGTATGAAAAAGTATTTATCAATTAACCTTTTTTTTGTATTTTTAAAATTATTTAGTTCTTTGTCATTTTTATTAAGAAAAGCTGATAAATGGATACAAAACTCCTTTTCAAAACACTCAGTCATCTATACCTAATCTCTGCACTGGTGACAATCAGAATATCCAGGTTTTCAAAACTCCTTAATTTTAGCCTTGAACATAAGATCATTTTAAGGCAAGTAATGCAGTGAAAAATCTCTCGACTGAATAACGATAAATGCAACAAGAAAGAAAAATGCCTCACTAAATACTAGGAAAGACAGGGGATCCAAGTAAGTAATACCAAAAAAAAAAAAAATTGGCTCAGCATTTAATGATATTGCACAAGTGCCTTTCTTTTTCTAACACAAAGTTGAACTCTTGAATCACTACAGATGCCTTAGTCTAAGAGGTAGCTGGCAAACACAATGGCATGAAAAGGATCTTGCATTAGACACGGCCAGTTCCAGACTAAGATGCTGACATGAACTAGTTAGAAACATCTTTACATTTCTCTTCTTTTAAATCCCCATTTAGGAAGCTGCTGGTCCCTCTCCCAAACTTATAAAATTCAATCCACAACACAGAAGCTTTGTCACATTCCATTCCTTGGATGCATTGGACAGTCTACTGCCTACTCAGGAACCCAAGGGGAACATACAAAACAACACTCTCAGTGCACTAAAATGAACTCCAGACAATCGACAGAAGCACGCGTTTACCTTTGTTAACCAGCACAATCACCTGCAGCACGTTGTACTAGTAAGACAGCTAAAAATGACTTTTTCAAGACAAATAGGCAGCGCAAAACTGAGAAGATTCTAGATCTCCTGAACTTTGATGTAGGGACTAATCCTAGGCTACTGCCAGTGCTCTTCCTACCTGATTCTTAAGTGCATGCAAAAGCAAACAGCAGATGGTCAATTCATAAGACCGGCAATACTGGCATAATGAACACAGAGTCACCGGCCTGTGCCCACATTCAGCCAAGCAGAGGCTGATTGATCCACTGAGATCAACTGAGCAAAGACCAGAGATGCTTGGAGAACCCCTACAGAAGGTTCTTCATGGTCCAAGGTAATGTATTTACAAAAAACATTTTTCATTTCTTTTCCTATATGGTGGTTTGTTCTCTTTCTCCTTTTAAGTCTGAATCTCCTATTTCAGATGTGGGAAACAAGCATTTTAGTCTTCATTTCTCCCCAAATGTTATCAAAGGACAGTAACACAGTCCCACTTAAAAATGTACGGCAATACTTTAATGAGTAACTGTTGTAGATGTAAGGAGAGAAAACCATTTTGTTTCCAGCATTTAAAGCAAAAAGAAAGTCTAAGCAGCTTTTCTAATTGCACTAAAAAGATGCTAGGCAGCATCCAGTTTATCCGTTCTGTTTCTGAAGCTTATTCTTCATCCTTTCATTGGCAAATTGAAGAAGGGCACAACAGCAGTAAGGTCAGACCTGTTAAATACTCAGGACACAGGGGGTTGAATAAGAAAAGCAACGTAAAACAGCCTTGGTTTTTTCCTTTTTATCTCAAATGAAGTATGTACCATAGAAGTCTCCTTCGTGCCTGACACTTTGCACCTCCAGCAGCCAAGGAGCAAAAGGCACATTAGACAGCCATAGGACTTCTATCTGGAATAAACATAACATTTCCTGTCCAAAGACAATGATCCCAACCCGGCAAGCTATCCAGCAGTTATGCAGGCCAAATTGGTGAGGTTATAGTTAGCTATAGTTAGCTATTTCTGTCAGTTTAAAGCCCAAACTGCAAATGCTTATTCAGCCTTCTTACAGATTTAACAACTCAAGCACACCGGACGATGACCAACCTTGCAAGGCTAAGCTGCTGTTTTTCACTAGTTAGAATTAAATAAAAGCACAAAGACAGATTTTGAAAACCTAGCACACATTCAAAAAATTGCACTCTGCTCCAAGACCTAACACAGTAAAAGACTCTCACAGGAATAGCTATTTCCCTGGCAAGATAGCGCAATAATGCAATTACTGCCATTTAATTAATTTATATTCTCAAAATCTGTCTCCTTACAATTTCTAAGTATTTAGCTTTAACATCAAGACAGGATTTTCTGCCCTGGTTTGCCATAGCAACCCTTGCAACAAATGGCAGTTGTCTATAAAAAGGGGGGACTCTTTGAGTATGCATGCATGGTTTAGTATGGTTTGTTTTAAAGCGGGTCAGAGCACAATGGACCTTTTCTACCGTGCGGGATTGAACACCAACAAATCTCACTTCAAGGGCTGCCACGCTCCTCTGCAAAACGAAATGACACTGCTGCTAAGTCTGGATGTAATTACAGATATGAAAGGATGGCTATGAAAGTTGCTTGTATCTTCCTCCTCTACTATAGATGTATTTGCCTACAGCTGTTAACATCCTGAACAAGTAACATGCAGCAGACTTAACATTTCCTTTCATTTTAAGTATTAGTATACAGTGGTAGCTGTTAGAGCACATTTACCACTAAAGAATGAGACCTTTGTCTGTCTATTGCAAGCAGAGCTCTGCCCTGCCTGCTTGTGCAGCCCAGGGCAAAAGCTATACTGGGAAACCTTGACCTCCGGCCCAACAAGGACACTTAGTAGGGCTAAGGGTAATCCCAACCTTTCCTTGCTCATTCAGTTTCTCGAGCTGTTTGAAGCAATCATTACCAAAACAGCTACATTTTGCAGTCGTATTATAAAATGAATCATTGTTCAACAGTCCAAGATTGCTAAACTTGTTTTATGCATGGTTTAGAGTAGAGTCACTGGTTGCTCAGACCCCTCAGAGCTGTACTCCCCCCAGTCCAGTCGCAGCAGGGAAAGCGCTCGTCTTTGGCACTACTCCAAACATAGGATGGTGTAACCGAGCAGCATTTGGCCTCTAGTGTTCCTTCTCACCAGTTCCGCATGAGATAGCCAAGATTTTTTTTGAGCCAACCCCATATGAAGAGCCTTTACCTCCAAGAATCTCTAGCTTTTGCGCAGTTTTAACACAACAACTTCTGGGAACTGAAATATCTACCACTCTTCTTGGGGTACTCTGATTATACCCTCTGAAACATTACTGCTCAGTACATGTTCCTACAGGCACAATTTCTGTTTTAAGAGAGCCTGTGGAATATTTCATGTTGGGATTTGGAAGGAATGAATGAATGCTCCATTATTCACCCTGGTGGTACAGCAGTGGTTGCTCTGAAGTTTTACAATGCAGCGTATTGCTGTAATGACATCATATGATGACACAAATCTCCCACAATTTCTAAAGCTTCTGATGAATGTTCCTCCATAAGCACCTTGTTAATGAATAAAAAAAAGAGTTAATCAAATAAAAAACTTTAGCATTTATATATTATTTAGAAGTCTACAGACAAGTACTAACTATCTTGTGCTTTAAAACCAAAAGTCTTTTACCTTCAGCTTCACAGAAAAAAGGCACCATCTTGATTTATGGATGCAGTCAGACAGGGTACCCTGCTTTCCACCCTATGTGAAAACCCCACAAAATACATGAATCTTAATTTGAAGTAGTATTTCTAAAAAGTTCTCTGAAAACAAAAAGTTACTGTGTTTCTTCTTATTACACCCAAGTGTTCATATTTCAACCACAAATAGTCCAAATTAACAAGTATTTTCCCCTTCTTTTAAAACCTTCCTACATACATATACGCATTAGTCAAGTTAAAGTCCAACTTCTCAGTCCTTGCCAAAACAGTGGATATTTGCTATCCCCCCACCTTCAATCAAACACACACAGACACACAACTAAAGCAACACCATACCCTACTTTAAGGCTCTTAAATCCAGGCTTCATGTGTCTCCCTACTCTGCAGATTTCTCCTTCCTCCAGTCCTAAGAAAAGTACTTGAAACCAAGTCAAATCTTGTATATATTAAGACACACATAGCTCCTTACTTTCAGTCTTAGAGTTGCCCCACTTCTGGCCTCTGAGGACACAGGTCGTCTTTGTCCATGACCCTGAAGTGGTAGGAGGATTCCTACAGGTCATCCCTATTTTGTTGTTCCAGTCTAAGTCACTGTGTCTCAGGTATTCACATAAGCAAGCAAGAACCCAAACCCAAGCTTCGATGATATATTAGAAATAACAATCAAATTACTCTGAACATCATTAAACAAAAAATATCCTGCAAAAGGATGGCTTTCAAATAAGGAAAAACATTCTGTAGTAAAATGGCTTTGGCCTATATCTCCTGTAGCTAAACAACTCACTCCAGAATAGCGGTATTGAGTTTCGTTTTCCATATCAGGATACAGCTAAAAAATTACATGAATGGAACACCCCAAACAAGCTCTTTGCAAACAATCAGGTATAGGATCAGTAACCATATACTAATATACATAAATTTATGTGAACCTGTGTTATCTATGCTCCCAACCCGCCTCACAACACATTATTTATTTCTTCATATAAAACAAGTTTGAAATGCAGCTTGAGATACATATGGAAAGAAAAATCATGTTTCAACCTCTGTCCTCAATTGCATCAGTGGAAATCAAAAACTCCACTGACTTCAGAAGCATTTGACTTTATTTACAGTTCTGTAACCGAAAATATAACTCAATTTTCTGGTAAAGAATCCCTTATTGAGGCTACAGCACCAATAACTATGAACATTAACAGCACTGTGTGAGCTGATTTTGGACCCTACATCACAGCACTGGATGCCCATTTAACTTTTCTATTTCACATAGTCTTCACACCAAGACAAACCTTTCTAGTTCCATTTTTGGCATTACTCCAATAGTAGCAGAACCCTGCATTTCAGTTTCTACCATTGCAAGAAATATTTTCCTCTGAGATATGAACCTCATGCTTATGTTTTAAGAGGTCAGGCCATTATCTCTACTACTACCAGCTTTTTCACTCCTGTTCTTACTTCTTCCTACTAAAGATGCAAAGTTCCAAATGACGTTGTCAGCCTGGATTCCTCCTGGCTGAAAAAGTCACGTTCATGGTGAGTAGTTCCTGCTTTGGCATCTCTCTCCCTCTCCCATCTCTCTTCACAGGACATCTGCTGGAAACAACTGCTTTTCCATAACCTTCACTAAACTCCGTTAGCTCCCTTCAGTCACTTCCAGCTCCAGTTTCTGTCAATCCCTGTGCTGTTCTGCCAGAACATCAGTAAGATGCTAAATAGTACATATAGTTTTAGGGAAATACCTAATCTGCAATTTTTGAAAGTTCAAATTGCTGTACTGCCAACAGTAGGAATACAGTAACAAGATATTACTTAGTACTAAAACCCTCTTTTTTTCTGGGAAGAATTAGAAAACATATGAACTGTCCTATAATATTCAGTGGTTTTCTGAGCATGACTACGGTCCAGCCACATGCCATAGTGTATATATAGCCTTACAAGTTTATAACATACTGAGGTTTCTGCTTAATTTAAATCTGCTACTGAATTCTAATATCCATTTCTCTCGTTTCCCCATCTCCACACATCCCCCACCAGCACTCGGTGCCAAAGGCTGAGAAATAACAAAAGGGCCACAGGAGGCCCCAGGCGCGTTTGAAACCAACCCAGCCCCATGTACGATCACACTGTCACGTGCCTGCACGCCCGCAAAGTAATGTGCTTCAGAGAGCAAGACTGCATCCCAAAGTTACCAACCAGCTTCTTTTTGTTCCCAGCAAATTAAAATGCTTGGATTCTTTTCTATTCCATGTTCTCATGCCAAAGACAGGATCATGCTAACAAGCTTCTGATGGAATCCTCTAAGAATTTTTTTTATCTCTACAAATTAAATTTTTACAGAGAAGATGAAGCTCCCCTTGTCAAGAGCCCCAGAAGTATGGGAAACAAAATGTCAAGAATTAACAATGCCAGATATTACACTCCCACACGGGGTTAATTTTTTTTTTCAAACAGCACGAAGAAATCTGTCCCACCCATCAGATGAGCTACTATACTTCTATTAGCGTTCTGGCACCTCCTTCTGTACAAACATAGCCCTTTTTCTATAAAACATGTTATATAAAAGACTTAATCCATCAAGCACGGAAATAAGGAATTTTTTTTTTTTTGCTTCCAGACTTGAACTGATCACTCCTCGCATAAAACAGCATCTTCTTCCCCCCAAATACTACATCACACAACTAGCTGGATGTAAAAAGACATTCAGTAGGTGTATGAGATAAGGGAAACCAGGACTAGCCTTCCTCTATATAAAGAAATTGCTACAACACAAGACCTGACTCAATGGGCCAATGCTCCACGACAAAATTAGAACATATTCCTGTTAAGCTACAAACTGCACTTCTCAACTGTTGTGGGGAAATAACTGCAGGTTTTGTAAAAGATAAATGCTATGCTAATATAAGAAGTTATTTTGTCATAAACCAATTAGGTTTTGTATCTAAAAATATGTGGACTAGGGGCTGCCTATCTACTACAGGATACGCATGCCACGGCTACATTGCTGCAATTGCACATTTAGATATACATCTTGCCATACTGCACATATGATGGTTTTAATAGTCCTAAATACAGTTCAATTAACAGCAGCTTGCATCCATACCCAGTTCCTGGATACGTGACCAGATGAAATCTAGAGAAAATGCTAAGCACTCAAAGGAAAACAAAGTACACGCTGTCTATTAATTGCAAGGGAGTTAACACTGCCATCATGTAATCCTTGGTGAAAACATGATTTTTTAAATTTATTTTTTTGATTTCTTGCGATCTATTAAAAGACATTCTATTTAAACAGCACTGCACAATTTCCAGACAACTAAATCTGTGAAAAAAGCCTTATGGCTTTGTGTCAGGTCTTGCCATATTATTATGGTGCAAAGGCTACATTAAATTTATCTCCTTCTAATTCTGGATTTTTTTAAAATATGAAGACACTGGAGGACTTTTTTTTTTTTCCATCTGCAGCTAAGATTTCTCCATCTCCTTCACATTTACATGCAAAACGAGAATTTGTGCACAAGAGACCCAGATATAAAAAGAGAAAGAATCAGGAGAAGCCTTGAAGATGTATGATGGCAATTTTGTTGTGTAACAGTCCCTCCTTCCACAAAACTGACACTGTGACCCTGGGGCATCACAGTGCCATACAGTGCTACAGCTGTACCTGCAACTCCATCCCAACCTTGGTCAGGAAGGAGAAGAGTGGGACAGGGATTTGCTGAACCTCAGTGGCATGGTGCTGGTGCTTACTACACTACCAAAAAATCACACTGCTGTCCCTCACAAAGTCACGACGAACAGGGCAGGAAAATTTGTCTGTCTCTCATATTTTCTGCTTTCTCTCTCCCCACTTTCCTGTACTGACACACACTCAAAACTGTGGAGCATAAGAAGTTCTTGCAAAATGAAGTTTTAATACAGAGCTACAGAAAGCTAAGGGAAAAAAAAAATCTCACGTTTTGATGATTACAAAAATGTTCCTTAACCTTGTAATTGAAATCACTTGGGATTATTTGGCATAAATTTTTTTTAAAGGGTAATCCACATTTCACCATAAACACCAAAGTTTTTGTCTCATACCACTCAAACCAGAGCATAGAAGCTCTCCAGCTAAAAATTATTACATTTCTTTTCTACTTGACTTTATGAAGTGCCATACTACCCTTTTGGTGCCCTTCTACAAAAATTCATAAATCCATCCATACATTGGGATTTAGACAATATGGCATTGATCTTTTAGGATCTAGGAATAACAATCAGCTTAATGGAAGCAGCTTTGTGTTAGTAAACTTCATAATAAAAGTAGTTCTGGATAAATAAACAAAAGAACGCCTCTATTATGCAATTCCAAACTAATCCTTGTGATAAATTTATTAATTCAACCCTCTAAAGGTCAGTATAATATTAATTTGTTCCTTGCACTAAATAATGTATTAGGGTTTAATCTAATCTGGTTAAACAGACGTTCAGCAACACTCAAACAGCCTTGGCACCAACACTGACACAGTGCACTACAAAATGCTAAATGTACTATAAAATATTTTAAACTTTCAATGCCAGAATACAATTCTATGAGAAGTTACAAAAGACGAATCTTTAACAATTGCCCATTTCTGCTGAATTCTGCCATAAGGTTAATACTCAATTCTCAGATTACTGTGTCACTTGGTACTGTTCAACACCCTGCTGTTTCCAAAGGACAACCTACTGGTTGTGTTTTCAAGGCAGGAAGGCAGAGTTGTTCAGGATTCCACTGAAGTCCCCAAGAGGGAGGGACATCCTAATTGTGCAGCAGAATGGCATCCCCTCAGGTTGTGGGACACTAATGGAGCCAGAGCAGGACCTACATTCCCCTTTACGTGAGGGAAATGCCCCACCTTCAGTAAACTGTTCTATACCTCATCCCCAAGAGAAACCAGACATGAAATCCTTCACCTGTGTGCTCCAGTCTACACTGTAGCATGTCTTAACTAGCTGGAAACCACTTTACATGCAGCAAGTCACCCTTTTGCTGAGCTAAAGCACACTTTTTGAATCAACAGGTCTCTCCTCATGAACCAAAGTTGTATGTTTGATCCAAGAAGCAGATCCCACTGCTTCTATGAATGCACTTAAAATGCACTTCCCTTGGAACAGATTTATCTCATTCTGCATAGGGTTTTATTTTATGGGTGGGCCTGGGCTTTGTTGATTTGGGTTTCTTCATTGCACAGCAATTAGTTGCAAAACACCTTAAGATGCATTGCTAGAATGACTGCTCAACAAATAGCACTTTTCATCTTATGGTAAAATATTCAGATGCTCAGCCCAAACAAATGGTGTCTGTAATAAAAATACTGCCATATATCTTCATTTGTACTAGAACAAATCCATTTTATTTGTTCATTCTGTGTTTTAGTGTCATAGGTCTCTTAGAAAAGATAATTTATAATTCCTTATGCAATTAGATATGAAATTAAGTTGTCTTAGTCTGCAGAAGAATTTCTAATGAAGAGACCAGGTTCAACCAGTTCCATGGAAAATATTTTGATAGCATCAAAAAAGACAGCATAAAGATCTTTAGTGTTTTAACAAATTAACACATGCCTTTTGGTTAAATTACTGTACATGCTGTTAATCTTTTAATTAGGTTCTCAATTTCACATACGCATTTATGGTAAGGAGGAATTTTAGTGATCAGAAAATGCAAATATATGGTGTTGCTATGCTCTTTTAATAGATATATCAAAAAAAGCAAATGACCCCACCCCCCAAAAAAACCATAGTAGGTGTAGTCCTTTATTTGAAAGCACCACAATAAATTAATAAATCTCTATTAATATTACTAACAAAATACCACTCTTCATTTTATTATTCAAACAAATACGCTTTTCAGATTGAGAAAAGACTTGTTCTCCACAGTTAAGCCACAGAAAAGGAAACTTTTATGTTTGTAATGCATGTAGCTTTTAGACTCATCATCAACATTTAAAAATATGTAATTGATGTTATCTATATACATGGATACATAAAGAGTGACGTTTGAAGCACATTCTGTGGTAGCATTTCAGAAAATGCCAATTTTCTCATGCTGACTGCCACATAATACTGCCTAAACATCTACTTCCAGGATCTTGAAAAGATACAGTATTATCTATAGCTCATTATTTGATACAATTTTTTCCTCAAGCATTTGGTTCATCCTCTGTTTCAACATAAGATAAACACTTTTTCCCCCCCACAGACTATTTCATAGATTCTATAGCTGGTGCCGAAGAAAAACCTACTTAGAAAGGCAGACAAATTGCCATCAGTTAACGATCCCTATGCCAAGGGACATTTTTAGCACGGTGTTGTCTCTGTCAAAGTAGGAATTATCTACCAGCTACCCCACAGAATGATTTTTGTTAGAAAAAGGAAAAAGGCCAAAATGTGGCTAAGCAGCAAATATATTATAAAAACAAAGTATGAAAGCAATTTAGCTATGAATCCTGACTGGCACATGCATCCTCCTCCCAGCTTACTTGTTTGAATTTAACTCTTTGTTGGTAACTTGGAAACAGCCAGGTGAAGACAAAAGTGCTACACTTACAAAACAGTATGGGAAGTAAAAACAGAATAAAATACAGACCCCAGATCCTAGGGCTATGCTAGCTTTATTGACAGTTACTTCATTCTAGAAGAATTATTTTTCATTTGGAAGAATTATTTTTCATTTGGAATAATTTCATTTATTTTTCATTTCAGTTGAAAGTAAAATTGCCCATAAATACAGAGTGAAAAATGCCCCAACCTCATCTCATCATCCAACCTCATGCAATGTCTTTTTTTAATCACACCTGTATAAACATATATTATTTTAAATTGTCTGGATAAATCAAAGGTATTTACTGGCCAAAAGACAGACAGAGTACGAGCAATTCTCCACAAGGCCTCCACCAGTAAAGCAACGAAGAGACACGCACCCTGAATAATCAGGTAGCTCAGCAGATGGGAGGGGGGCACATAGACCCACTTCTCTCAGACATAGCTTGAATTTGAACCTTCATCTGTACTCTCCGAGTGGGTTTCCAGTGAGCAGGATAGTAGGTAAAAGGAGGTCACTAATAGCACTGTCTTTTGCTCATCCTTTCCCATTCCATTCCATTAAATGTAGCCATTTAATCCGCTGCAGACCCCCGATCACAAACAATGCAGGAGGGCAGACTGCCCTTGTAAAATTCAACCGGTATGAAAGGACACAAACATCAAATACAGTTGCTGATTGACAGCTTCATTTATATTCCAGAAAGGACCAGGAGGATTAAAGCCAGGTCCTTTCTACCATGCTCACGTGCAGCAGTGAGAAACCGTCTGAATTGACCCTTTGCTGTCGCTGCCAGGAGGATCTCTCCTGAAGAGACGATAAGACACAGAACAGGGATCAGTGTGTTTGCCTCTCTTTTGCTTTTTTAAACTAGAAAACACTTTCTGTTTATCCCCTTCAAATTTTCTACCCCTATTTTGTTAGGTTTTCAGTTTAAGAACAAAATGTTTTTCATGCTTAGTTTGTCTACCTGGTTAAAGGGGACTGAGAAGTATTGCTCTACACCACAAGCTTGCCAGAGGCCCTGCAGCCAAGCACCTTTGCTCTCCGCAGGCTCAAACCAATTCCCCCAAACACATGCAGCAAGATCC
Organism: Aphelocoma coerulescens; assembly: GCF_041296385.1. Lineage (NCBI taxonomy): Eukaryota > Metazoa > Chordata > Aves > Passeriformes > Corvidae > Aphelocoma > Aphelocoma coerulescens. The sequence goes on from NC_091021.1 coordinate 11,644,475, forward strand.
AGACCGGGTGCTGACAACAAATGGACTTCAGGTGGACCAGCCAGCAGGGAGAGCTCTGCTTTCTCCCCAGCAGCACAGCCATTATAAATGCTGCATAGGGAACCTACACCCAAGGCAAACCAGGGATTCTCAAGTTGGGATTTACTTCTAAATAAGCAGAAGCTGATCTGGGGGATGTGCCCTACCTCTGTTAGGTTAAAGAAAGAAGTGGCTGGGGGTGGGTGCAGCTTTCTGCACCTGTGGGGAAGGTAGATGGGGCACAGCCATCTGCAGCTGGAACAAAAAGCCAAGCCCCTCATGCCACTGGGTTAAAATGCTGCTTCCCTTATCTAAAGGAGAGAATGGGAAAAAATAATTCAGCAGATGAGAATATTTTTAAAAATCTAAAAAAGAAAAGAGAAAAAAAAAAGGAAGAAAAAAAAGCTACCCTAACATGTTAACCAGCACCAGGCTTTGCTCTGTTCATCCTACTGAATGTTTAAATATTTACCTTGTTAGCTAACAGGCTGTTAACTGCACCTCATTTTCCTTCTCTGGACAGGGGAAGACCTAGCCTAACCTAATTTATTTCCACTTTTAAATAGAGCACTGCTTCATTATCAGATTCATGAAGAAGAAAAAAAAAAGAGACAACAAAAATTTTTAATTAAAACTAATAAAGACCATTTCTCAGTTTTACTCAAAACTGCCAGTGTTTCCTGGACTTGTGGGTTTAGCTGAGAGGTTGGGAAGGGAGACAGGAAAAATCTGAATTTATTATACACTGGTCTAAGTTTTTAATCGAGTACACACAGGCCTTTCAGAGTGAACTTGTTTTTTATTTTACCCCAAACTACTGTAATGGTTGCTGTGACACAAAAAAGCATGTGGCTCAATTTCCCCAGCATTTCTCCACTGGTTTACAACACTGGCAGAATACAGAAAGTATTCTGAAGAGTACAAAGCTACAAGAAACCTCTATCCTGCGGTGTTACCTTTTTGCACATAGCCTGCAACATAAAGTGAATGGAAAGCATTAAAGAATGTGGCCCTCACCAAACTAAAGCACCGATTCACTGTTACAGCCTGAGCAATATTGCTCAGAAACAAACAAGACAAGAATGAAAGGTTTAATGATTTCTTCCCATAGCACAGTCCAAGTTTGATCCATTATGACCACGGAACAAACAAATGACACACACACAGCACTGCAACAAGTTCACTGGAGCCCGCAGAGCTGCTACCAAAACATGATGTGCTTCAAAGCACACGATGCCAAAGTCCCTTTGCAGGTATGTGGGGTCTCACTGAGAGAAGGATGAAAGGGTGTCTCACTGGAACAGCCAAAGCCCATTGTGTCCACCCTGCTCCCTCCTTTCCCCCTGCCCCCTTTCCTGCTTACGAGCCGTGCTGTGCTCAGTCACAAACCGCAAATGAGACGGAAAGCGGTGTCAGAAGTGCTGAGCTGTTCAGGACTACCTTTACTTACCCTCCTTTAAGCTGTTCAAACACTAATAAATTACCCATTTACTTGTACTACCCAGATGTTTGCCATCTAGAAAAATAGATTATTATGTGTAGAAGGTTTTGCTCCATCACAAGAGTCCTGTAAATAATATATTGGGATCAGAATGCCGATACCACATGCTAACTTTTATACACCAGCTTGGGGGTGGCAGGAAGAAAAGGAAAGACAGACACTTACTGACCACTAGTCAGAAGTTAAGAACTTTCACAGAGAGCTTATCAAAAAATCAAGTATTCACTGGCGTTCATGCTGTTGGGATAATGAGGTTACTTAAAATAACAGCACAAATGGAGAATAAGGATGACAAGTAATCTGAAAGATTAATTTATTAATTTAATTCTGAGTTTTTGCTTCCACATATATATTATACTTTAATATAAATATATATTTGTACGCATGTATATGTAGAAAATGTGTGTTTATATACTAAACTATAAATATATCATATATGTGTTTATATATATAAACCAAAGTAAAACTTAAAATATATTCCATTTATATATCTATAAATATGACATTCTAACATTTCTTTATATGTCACATTTTCCATAAAAAATGCAAGACTAATTTTAGCAAATCCTACAAATATAAGGAGCCTCAATCTTTGTTGCTTCTTTTATTTTTTACATAAGATTTCTTAAGAGTTCTGAGGAACTCTTAAAGAGAATTCTAGGACTTTAATTGAAATGACATGAGATGCTGACCTTTAACAACAGTGTCTTTCAACCCCTGTGTCCATTATGCACAGAAATGCCTATCAAAACCCACAAAGAACGAAGAGGTTTTCAATATTCTCATTAAAATCTGACTCTCTCATGGTTCCGGCTAATTGAATTTCACTTACAGTTGTCGTGAAGTTTTGTAGGGTAGACAAAACAGTGATTTGCTGGTAAATGATGTATATAGGGAGGGAAATAAATATTTGAGAAGTTCTTAGCCCTCTTTCTTCAAACATCAGGGAGAAAGACAAAGAATACAACTCAAGCAATGAACAGGTCAAGAAGGAGCAGCTTTTACAAGGAAAACTTTGATCTGGATGGCTGAGTATCACTGCAAGAAATCCAGTCTGTTTAGCAACCTCAGACAAGTTGTCACGGAATTGCACAGCAGAGTTTACTGCAAGATGTCGGTATGAGCCGTACCCCTGGCACATACTACTGTTAAACGATTTGATTTGGGCCTTTTATAAGGCCACCTGAAACTGGAGAGAAGAAACAAGAGTTTACCCATTTTAAGTATCCCCAGTAGAAGCAAGGGGGACAAAGGGGATTACCAAAGGTAAGGAGCTGTTAATTAGAGATGGTGTAAGATGGAACTGCTGAAAAGAGGTGTGAAGAGAGCTGGGTGGGTTTCTTTCATTTGTTTCAGGATGTTTTGTTTTAAATCATGGTTTAGCAGGGTGAGAATACTCTGTGTCAAAAGAGGTTGAGCTCAGAGAAATACAGCAGCTTTACATGGGCTGACAACTCTGTTAGGTGAGACCAATACACTGTCTCTGTTAAAACGAAAAAGAAAAAAGTAGCAGAAAGGAGTGACAGTCAGGAAGTGACCCAACATTTAGCTTGTTGATCACTGTATCTTCTTGTTATTTAAGCCATTATATCACCAATGTCTCTCCTATTTATTAAACTCTTCTCAATAGAAGGTCTTTGATCACATGAATAGGGAGCCACGACTCAGACACAAGTGACAGTGGGCTGAAGGGTCAGAAGATCCCAGATTATAGCAGCCTTGTAACTTATTGCATGTTACTCACATGAGAAACCTGAATTCAGGTTTCCTCTCAGTTTTTCCCATACTGCTACCTTGCACTTCTGTAGAAAATAGCGTATCTGGTCTTCCCAGCTACAGCAAACTTGGCTGTATATATCAAGCACAGTTCAGCAGGGTTTCGCCACACTTTTACTGTACCTTTCTTGATATGATACAGAAATAAACCTGCTTGTGCGTGTGTGTTCAATACAGCCCCCAGCTGGTATGTTCTCCCTTTACCTGACATTCAGTTGGAAGCTATTGTGGTTCTGGAGACAGCACAGATGGGAATACTTCACAGCATCTTTCCCTACTAATCATCTCTTCAGGTCCTTCCAATTGCCTCAGAGCCCTACCCTCTTGTACCGGCTTAGGCAAATCCATTATTTCATCGGTATTTACACCTTTCAAATATTTGTACACATGGTTATAATCCCATAAGGGGCACTATGGTCATGCTGCTCTCACAAAGGCTAGTCTGGGTGAAGGAGCACAGCACTCTAGCTGCCACATTCTTACACACAACAGCCTGCGGCTTGGACAGATTTGCTAAACAGCATCGTACCACACAGATCTGGTCTCTGTTTTGAAGTAATACTAAAACACAGGCCACAAGCGCAAGGGGCCTCCAATTAACAGCAGAGAGCAGGGCTGAGTTCACGCATTTAAACCCTTGAAGAAAACGAACACACTTGCAGTCTGGGTTGCTTCCCACCCCAGCCATGTGCACTATCAATCCAGAGAACTCTTAACATATGTCTGTGCCTTGGTTTCCTTCCTACACAGTCAGGAGAGCCACCTTTCTCTCTTGCTGCAGCTCACTGCAAAGACAGCTGCATCAGTGCTCCAGAACACAGTGCTCTGCAGAAGCACTGAAGCCAAGCTGTCCTGTGGCTGCAAGCAACGTCAGAGTTTCACAGGCGAGGCAGCTGGAGTAGGAATGGAGTAGGTCCTGAGGTACACCTCTGGGTGTCAGCTACCCTAGCCAGACACTGATCGGCCCAACAAAATTCTCCTCTTTCCCACTGCAGTGATGCAAGGCTGACAGGGCTGAGCCGTCTGATCTCTGCTCACTAAACCACAATCTCCACAGAGCGTCACTCACCTCTGCGCCCAGCTACTGCAATTCCACATGGCAAGGCAAGATACTTAAACCCTTCTCCTTTCTTGTTCTTGTACTACACCTTCCCCACTGATCACTGCCAGCCTCTCCATCCAGCCTTCCACTCCGACCAACCACACACAGCTCTTTGCAAACACAAGTCTTCCCCTCTCTCCAGTCTCTAGACAGCATTAGAAGAAACTGAGCACAAGAGAGGCCTCTGAGGCATAAATGCAAGGCACTGCCTCTTCCAATGGCTCTGCTCAAGGTAATGCATTGCTTAAGAAGCAGAGCTTGGCAATCTCTACAGTGACAACGATGGGAAAGATCTCTTGTTCTGTGTTAACTTCCCTCCACTGTTTTATCACTCCTCCTTCTGTTCAACTTGACATCTGAGCACCATTTCACTCTTCTGTACACCCCTTTCCTTGTCATGGCCACACACAGTAACTAACCCAAGCAACCATCCTGTCTGTGCCTGGCTAAAGCTGCCCCCAGAGAGCAGTCAGGGCAGGCACCCCACACTCCCTGCCACTACACCTAGTTCAAGTACCTGAGAAGGCAAACTCCATTTCAATCACCCAATCAGCTCTGCTAACTTCTGCAGACAATGCACATCAGTTCTACGTACACACTCAAAACAGCTAGCAAGGAACTGGTCAAAAGAAAAAATATATATCCACAGGAAATCACACTATTTTCTTTTTCACATGGATTCTAAGAAAGTAGATACGAAAAGCATCAAACTAACACTGTTCTTCTTCCACCCCACACTGAGGAGGGAATAATCTTTCACAGCAGGTCTCAAAGCCACAGGACTGCACACAGGGTACACCAGATTGCAGCTACTTTTATACTACTTTGGTTCCAGCACTCAGCACTGTGTATTCTATGTACCTCCTACCAGTTCCCTTCTTTTGCATAGCCCTGTTAGAATACCTAACCCACAAAAAAAAAAAAATTCATCAGGGCATGTAAATTTTATTAAACTACATAAGAACAGGTGCCCCTTTAAAGCATGACTCTTTTCCTCCCTAAAAGGCACATGTAGCAGGTTCACTACTGTCAGGTGTAGACTCGAGTGATGAAAGAAAAATACATAAATGTTTATTAAACCTTTGTTGCCATTTACACCACCAACTTTCACACCCCAGTGCCAAGCTGTTAACGAATTCCCATGCTGTTCCAGAAGACATTTCACAGCTCCTGTCAGAAAAGGGAAGTTTCATGAGGGCAGCACTTGCTGGAAAACTCTGCTCCACCATCATCAACAAAAAATCACAACCAGCTGTTTGTGGAATAAATGTGTCCTGCCCAAACTGTGTGGGAATAAAGAGTTTCTTCCACGGAGGCGTGGGGCCACCTTCGCATATACCTCCTGATACATTTTTATCTCAAGATTGTTTATGCTGACTTATCAATTTACCTAGAACCAGGAATAAAAATGATCCATAATAAGCCAAGTGACCACAAGCCAGTCATTACATGAGGCCCAGGCCAGGTGGCAGCTGTGTGTGTGTGTGTTCCAGCTCAAATGTTCGGACACAGCATCACACCCTGGGGGAGCTCTGCAGCTCCAGGCTGCAGCCCAGGCCGGCAGCCCTATGGCAGGGCCCCTTTGGGCACGCAGCCCCCTCAGGGAGGCACATACCACCTACCACTCTGTGCCACATCTCCTTTCCACCAGCCAGTCTCTGCTGTGCTGCTCTACAGCTGGGAAGCGTGAGGCACAGCCCTGCACACAAGACACACCAACTCGGCCTCAGCAGCTCTGCAGGGCTGCCATGGGGAACTGCAGCAAAGGTGGGGTGAAATCCCACAGCAATTCTCTCTGCTGCCACAGCTCTTCTTTCCCCCCTAACTAGCTCTTCTATCTGCCACAGAAGACCCTACTCTAAAAGGAACAGGCAAAGGCAAGATGCTTCTTGCAAGATGAAGTGAAATTGCTGCTCCTCTCAGCATCATCCAAAAAAAGAGGGGGCCAAAATGAAATACTTTCTCAACTCAAAAGGTGACAATTACTACATGCGAAGTTACAGCTTAGACAGCTTTTACAATACCAAACCTTTGACAAACGTGTTTACTTTGTCCCTGGAGGACACCTACTCATGTCACTGTTTTGCACAGCATGATGTTCAAAGCCTTACCATTTTGAAAAATGCACCTGAGGACCTTCAACTTCTCATGCAGATCCCGTAATTCAGTTGATCATAAAAAAGGACTAAGTGACGTTTATTAATATATATTGCTAATGGAAATCAATTCCAAGCACTAGAACAGAAGCAGACTTGTCCTACAACCATAATGAATAAAGTAAATAGCTTTATTTTTTTCACCAATTTAATATCAGAAAGTTGTGTTCCCAAATAAATCCTTATAATAGCATTTTAGCAGCACACTTCTGTCAACCTTAGTTAACAATTTAGAGCCCTATAGTCTATAAATTTTCTCATTAAACAAAACAATCTCAGAAATCTATTGGCTCTCCCTGCCTGTACCTCACCCCTCAGCTTACAGACAGTGACCACAGAGGCAAGATACTACAGAACATGCTGCATACTTCAGCTTCATATCTCAAAATCAGCATGGCCTGCAGTATTTGTTCAAGATGCCTAAAAGACGTTGGTGGACTGGCCCTTCCGTGTGAAGGTAAATAACCTGACCAAGAGATTTGTTCGCTGATGGTTCTTTAAGGTATTTTTTGTCATTCTAAATATTACACCATATGATGTTGTCTAGAGGAATGTAATTGCTTCCTTAAAGATGAAAATACCTTAGTCTTTTCTTTTAGACAAATTACAGTAATTAAAGATTCAACTTCTATTTTCTAGTCGAGTTATTTGACCAACACATCAAGCAACAGATCAGTATCTGAACCTGCTCATTGACAAAGCTCAAAAACAAAGCAGCCGTTTCCTCTGTGCACGGTGACTAATTTCCTTCGAGAGTCAATCTGCCTCCTCCTCTCTATTCTCACAACAGAGCGATGCCACAAAAGCAAGGTTCCCCCAGGTGAGATGCTCAGGCAGTGTGGATCACTGCACTGGATGGCATGCCTCCTTGGAGCAGGTTTTCTGCAAAGCCCATTCCCCTTTGGAAGTGCCAAGAAACAAATCTTGGCCACCTAATGCAGCATGTTCCACATGTTAGCTCGCAACATGTTGAGCAACTGTGTTAACTGAGATGGATAGTGCTGTCAAACAGAAAGCTGGCTCACCAGGAGGGAAACAGTGGGATATTCTGACCTTTTATATTCAGAAAAAAAGAGTCCCTAAGATGACACAAAGCATTTCATATTAAAAACCAAAACAACTACTTTCTTGCAGGGCTTTTACTACCATATTGTGTAAATAAACACATGAGCTCTGCCTGTATAAAGAACATGAGCCTCTCTCACAGAGCAGAGTCTGACAGAGGAAATGAATCATTATCACTCTGCTTGGAAAGAAGTTTGCACAAGGAGCCCATTCGATTAACCACTCCCTGGAACTCCTGGATTCAACACCACCATTGGTCCTTCTGTTCCCACATTTAAATACCTACCTATACAGAACAATTAAAATCAATAGACAAAATCCAAATCCCGAAGAAAATTGCTATTAAACTACTCTGAATGTGCACAGGTTTTATTGGTGATATGGAGATAAAACAAACTTACAGGTTTCTCATCCAAAAGAATAAGCCCTGAAATAACCTGTTTAGTATAAAAAAGCCTCTTGAAATTCAAAGTTCATTCTGGAAAGATTTTTCCCAACCCACCACCTCCTGCCCATCTCCCTCAAGATTATGATTTTAGGTTGGGGTTTTTTTAAGCTGATATTTTGGGTAGAGAGAGGAAAGCTTTGTTTATTTTAAGATTTAGCTGCTAACAGAATCATCTCTGAGTGGAAGGGACTGTAGAGCTTTACAAAGGGCTTTGCAGCATTATAGTAGGTAACTGAAAACAGAAATCAGCCTGCACATTTAGCCCTACAACTTTTTGCCATAAAGAGAGCATGTATATATATATATGTAACCATTAGCTACAGTGTATAATTAAAAAAATCAACAACTACAATATGCTGTTCAAAACTGCCCGGCTACAAAGAGGAATACTGAATACCATCTAGCTGTACACCTAAAGGTTCTATGCCAAGCAGCAACCTGACTCATGGTACAGAACAAGTGTGTCATGAATATCCTGACTGATCATTATCACCAGATTTCACACTTCAGCAAGATCTAGCTAATGCTTTCTAGGCAGGCTAAAAATGTAGGGCTTGTTGTACACCTAGTTTAGTATTAAGCAATTAACACAACTGATATAAACACTTCCAAGATTTGCCACCAATTTTCTTGCTTTCTCCTTACATCTAACAACCTCAGGCGCTATCTTCTGCAGTGCAGAGAAGTGGGAAAAAACTTTATTGAATACCTTGTGCCTGAGCTGCAGAACTGTGGGAATACCCCAGAGCCAGGAGCGCTGTCTCCACCAGCTGGCTAAAGAGCACATCTTTGCGAACCAGAACGAACTCAGCATGCTCTTCTCGATTATCGTATTCAAGAGAGGCATCCGACTGCTCCACCACACAAAAGACTGGAATCATCAAACCTAGATGGAAAAAACACCAAGAAAAAAACCAGCAAAGCATCAATAACAGGAACAAGAACTGTGTCATACATCTCTGATTAAACTTGTAAATTAACACACCTAGAAGACTCATCGTAAGTGGAAATCTGCCTTTCTCCCTTGTGGGATAACTTTTGTTTTCTTTCCAAGGGAAATACTAAAGTCTCATCACTTGACTCATTTAAAAACCACACTAAAAGCTCTAGAGAATACAGTTCAGGAACAGAATCATAGTCAGTATGAAGATGAACAAAAATTCCTAGTAAGACTTTTTCAACATTGCAGAAGTTTTCTACAGTTCCATGAATGTCCCTATTTCTTTCAGGTCATTTTTCCACATTCAGCCATATGAAAACCTGACACAAAAAGCCATTTCGGCTTCTCTCTACACAGTGAACTTACGGAGAAATCAGCAAGGGGCTGGTCCCCTTGGGGGACCCAGACCATGGCCAGTCTTCTCACTGTACAAGGAAAATACTCGCACTGATTTTGTTGAAAGTTATAATCTTGTGTTGGCAGCTGATGGTCACATAGACCCAGAGAGACCCATGGGTGTCTTTCCACTGCATCCATGAAGAGTGTGAGAACAACTCTTTTCAAAAAAGGATCAAGGATGAGGAGGAACCACAGAAGTGGAAAAATCAGGAGGTCATCTGGATTCAATTTTGTTGCGTTTTATTGTAAATTTACTTTTGTGGTTACAGGATCAAGTTATCTACAGCATTAGATAAATTGTGAAGCATGAACTTTAAGGGATTCAATACTACAGGCAGTAGAGAAACATGCCAATTTGCAGGAAACAGCCCTACAGTGCACTCACAGAAGGAAGAGGGAACAGACGGAAAACCTACAGAACTGCACAGCCATTTCCACCACCTGCTACAGGCCAGACTACCTCCAGCCATAGAAATGTTTTAACTGGTTACATACAACTTGTTAGTCTCTAGGTAAACTAGAAAATATTGATGCAGAGAACAATCTCAGCCTAAAGCAGTTTTCCAAATGTGCCATCTAATGCTCATAATGTCACCAGAAAGTTCACCTCTAAATCTTGTTCTTCAGAATGAAATATAACCATTTCCAGTAGACAATAACTACAAAAAATATCTGAGCATATTTATGAATTTCAGACACAAATCACTGTATTTCTGGACCAGACACTTCTTTAAGGGAAAAAGAGGAGAAAGCCACATTTCAGTTCTCCTTCACAAAGTCTATTAAATATTTTTGAGATCTTCTACTGTCAGTAGCTTCAGTGTCTACAAACCAACAGATATATATCCCTTCAGAGAAGTCACCTTGCTCTGAAATAAATCCAGCCATACCAGCAACTGCCTTGTCTTGAATTTCCAGAGACGAGATCTACTTTAAAATACATTTTAGATACATAATTCTAACTTAGTGACTTATCTAGCACGGAGTGGCTCTCAGTTTGACATTCTAGCTGCAGGAGCTACAAGCTACAATATCCACTTGATGTGTTTTAATTCTCTGTTTTAAAACACACCCCAAAGTAACATGAAAGAAGGTTATAGCATCACATTGATACTGCTGCCTCTTCACTGCTTGACTCTGGGTTAAATTGATGCATTTTTCAAGTTCAAGCAGCCAAATTCTAACACACAGTGCTAAAAAGGAATCTCAGTGAAAAAAAATCTCTAGGTGCTTTCCTGAAGAGACAGTACATGGGTGATCGTGTTCCTCTGAAATCAGTGACAAAATTTCTTTTCCTATCAAAGGTTAAAACTTGAATTCTATTTCTCCATACACCATTTAACTAGTTAATATGAAAATAAGTCTCTTTAAGTGACAAACCTCCAGTCCTGTCGAACATACAGGCTGTCACAGCACTTTTGATGCGGCTATTAATGTCTTAGCAAAAGATTAAGATAATTGGCCAAATGCTGAGGCTGTAATATCAGTTGTGTAAATTACATTTTGGCAAGACAGAAAAAGTGGTGAAGCAAACTGATAAGAAGGATGTCACACTGTCTTTTATGCTCCTGCTGGATGCTTTCCTTGTCATACAAAAATCTCTCCTTTCCAGCACAGAAGTTGCACCTATTCTCTGCACTCATCCTTTACTGTCTGAGTACAAACAGGATCTCAAATGCTAGAACTGATGCCGTACATGATATCACTTTATGGATAGCACAAAGGACTCCACACAACTCCTGCCCATGATGACTTTCCTGCCCCTTCCTGCTGTCCATGCTTGCAGGAGCTCTGCTAAAAAACAGCTTTTGAAAAAACATCACTGAACTCAGTGACCCAGAGTAACTGATGATAAGCTGCTATTAGCACCTTAAAAACAGAGAGCAAAGGGCAGGTTACCACATCTGTCATTACTGACCCATTCTCATGCTTCTCACTATAGCATCTGGAATCTTCATACTGATTTTAAAAATAAAATAAAAAGCAACAGTAATCAAACTTATTTCCAAGTCAATCTCACTCCAAGAAGTTTCAACTGCTTTGCTCTCTATTTCGCATTAGAGAGTTAAACTGTCGTATCTCCAATGAATTTACTACCTCAAACTTATCTGTTTCCTAATGTTATCTGAAAATAAACATACTTTCAGTATGTTGGAATCAAAAGGAAAAACATCTGCAGATGCTAACATGCTCTCTACATGCTGATATACACCATGGCTTGCTCTTACATGCATATATTACACCTCCAGCTTGCTACAGGGCCCTTAGAGAAGAGCAGTACAAGTTAGTCACTACTCACTGTCATTCCAGTTGAAGAATTTGGAGCAGTACTCAGAGAGCTGGAGACCAAGCATCCATAACAGTCTCACATGCAGTGTTACTGCAGTGCAAGCCAGCCTTACTCATAAATCCTGGAACTCCTCAGCTCTTTCCCTAACGAGCAATCAGCCAGAATCCCTGTCATCCACCCTCGCCTGTGCACACTCACGGATCAGGCTGAGGTCCCCCAGCACTGAACTCGTGTGCACTCACTCTCCCAGCTTTAGAGAGAGGCTGTGGGGAGTGATGCTGCACAGCTCATGGTACACGACACATGGCACTGATTTTCACACACAGAGAAAACGAGGAGTAATCCGAGGGCTAAAAAGGAAATAGTTTGTTTCCTTAAAGACAAACACAATGCTACTATGCACACAAAACATTAACAGCAATCACAAATCACAGTAAAGGCTTCTTCTTGATTTTGATTAACGTAGCTGACTCATGAACAGCTCTTTCACGCTTCCCGCAGAGCTTTGACCCCATATAGATGCCATCTGCATAAAATGTCAGGGGAGCATAAACTGAGATCTACAGAAAGGCTTTTATAAGGACATCCATACACATCAAGAATTCCATTTAACCCATGAAAGAGAGCAGTGAAAAACTGCTCCCACCATTACCCAGAAGAAGAGAATGGTTAGCAGCAACCAGTACCTTTGTATAACATAAACATTTAAGCAAATCAGAGATGAGATTTAAGCTCCGCTGTTGCTTTCACGGCAAAGCTGCAATGTACAGAGTCTTTGTAAACACACTTGCATTTTTTGCCAAGACTCTCCTAAGGGGCTGAGAAATTAAGACGAAATTAAATATGTATCAAAGAGACCAAATGCACATTTTCTCCTCATTGCCCATTTTAATCGATAGTTTTATTTCAGTAGGGAGCAATCAATTCTTTAAAAATGAAGGAAAGAGAAATAGATATTTCATTAGAGAAGTTAAAACCCAAGATACTCTGCTGCATAAAGCATTCATTTTTACAAAAAAATACTTAGAGACAGTTAAAAGTATTATCAATTTGCAATCATACAGCTCCCTGGAAAACATCTCCAGCTGTAAGGCTTCCAAGTAAAAGCTGCAGATTTCTAATTACAAACTAGAAGGACGAGAAGAAAGCAGTTATTAAAAAGTCCTGCACTATTTCTTTTATTCATTTGCAAATAATACTTTGTCCAGTGCATGCTTTTTTAAGTGATAAATGTGATACTATTGGCACTGAACTTCTATGCATGGTCTGGTTCCACAGAACCATCACAGGCAGAGCAGAAAGCTGAGGAGCAGGTTCCACTCTTACAGCCACCCACTCCAGCCATTAAATAGGGAGCAGTGCTTGTGTGTCCTAATAAAATGAAGATCAACTAGAAAGAAAAGGCTCCAAAAAAATTCATGTCTTTTTAGATTAAAATCTCTTTCCATCAGGACAAGTTTTGAGTCCCATCTAGGTGTTATTTAATTTAATCTAATTTGAACAATTTCCAAACATCAGGTTGATTAATTTCAACAGCATGGTGTTATGGAAAGATTTACTGTACAGGGGTTGTCTAGCAGGGAATTAATAAAGAAGCCAGTTCTTTGCCCTGAGTAACATGAGGTTTTAAGACTTCCCAGATTTCTAGTGGGAATACTTCACAGCCCAGGCATGTTTTCTTCTGGGAGTGAAACCCACCAAAATTATTAAAAACTGAGATCAAATGGTGGTGTCAAACCCAAAGGAAATCATTCTACAGTGGAGAGATTTTTATCAAGCGAAGAAAGTGGAAAATAAAGTTTTTGTTGTTGCTGTTATGCTTCAGGTTTTTACATTTTGTTTGTCGGCTATTTTTTTTGTTTTGTTTTAAACAGAACACAGGCACACATGCAGGGTAATCTGCCTCAAAGACAAAGCAAATTTCTATGGTTTGGAGATCAGAAACCAGGACATCGACTAGAAAATTCATAAACTACTGAAAATTCTTCATTACTTTATGTAGAAAACATTTTCCCTAGCAGAGACTGTAACATGGGCCACTCTCTAAGCTGGCCTTTCCAGTATAGAGAAAAAAAGAAAAGAAAAGAAAAAAAAATTTAAATAAATCTAGGCAATAGCAAGAGAAGAATCCACAAATGTTTATTTCCACACGCACCGAAAAACCATTGAAGTGCAAGCAACTTTGCCTGGACTTCTAAGATGAGACCCTTACGCTACAACAGAAACGAAGAAGCCCAATTAGCAAAGCATGGATTGTCTTAAGGACATTATCTAGATAAAGATTCCATATATTTAACAATAAAGCATGCGTCTACAACTGGCAGTAACCACAGGAAGCAATCAAACTACAAGCATTTCCTAAACCTAATCTGCTTCTGTTTTTTCTTTAGAGAGAGACCTTTATCCAGCAAAAGCAGTGAAGGGAAAGCAGTCCATTTATTTATTTCTGTCTGCACTGCAGTAGAGCTGACCTTACATATACTGATTTGGTATTTAACTGTCTTTCCCTTTCTTCTAAACAATTTTGAGAAATGAACCTAAACTGAGAAAAATCCTTTAAAAGGCAGAAATCGGCACAGGAGAGGTTTGCCACTTCTCCTTTTCACATCCTGCAGCTCTAATTGAAAAGGCAGAAGCCAATTAAGTTTGACAGCTTTCAGTTACACAGAAATACCTGAATTTCTGCAGCAAAGATGCTATCCTGTACCCTAAAGTGTAACACAAATCCATAATTTCCTTTCTGAAAAACTTAATCCCACCACTAAGTTAATTAAAAAAAAAAAAGAAACTAAAAAGGGAAGCTTTAAAGCCTCAGTGTGCCACTTCTTCTAAACAGTGAAAACTGCAAATCCTGAAGTGATCGGAAATTAAAACCTACTTCACACATTAATAATCAGGAGGTTTCTATTTATGTCTTGACTAGCTGAACAAACAAAAAATCAGAGAATCATTTTGGTTGGAAAAGACCTTTAAGATCACATGTAACAATAGAAGATAAATTCGTAATTAGAAAAATCAACTACACTCCAAAATGTGAGGTATTTTGTCCAGCTGGCCGTGGCTTTTTCAAGAGGAAAGACACCAAATAGTATTTGAATGAAAAGGGGGTTGTTCTGAACTCAACATCACTTTTGTTTAAATCACAGCGTAGCTGTAGCTGGTGATGATGAGAGATCTTCTCCAGAAAATCCTGCAGAGTCCAGCTGAGGACTGCAGACTCAGGGGACACAGTGACAGGCTAACCAAGCACAATCACACCATTTCCACAGGGCCACACACACACATGACTGCTCACACTCAAGAAGGATCTGGCCTGAAGCAGATCCCAGGTTCAGCCCATGCCGGGGCAATTCCGTGATACGATAGAAGAGACAGAGCTCCCTCATTTCAGCAAGCATTAGGCATGTCCATTAAGGCTCACTTTCAAGTTACCCCATAAATTATGAATACAATTAAATCAGACAGAATATAAGTTGTTGGCACTTAACTTATTTACAATAAATGCTTGGTTTGGGTAAATGGACTGTGTTTCAGCCTTTTACTTATCAAGCGCACCAGCTTACAACAGTCTCATTATGAGGCTGAGAATTCTTTCACTGTAAATCTTTTTTAATGGGGACTGAAGGCATGACTTTGCAGTTGTTTGTCACTAACCACTCGGAACCACGTGAAGAAAGCTGTGTGCACACACTGACAGGCGGCCAGCGGGAAATCGCTGTGTCAAATACAGGAGACTGCATCAAGATCTTTGCAACTGTACGGTCCGATCAAGCACCTCATTACAGCAAAAGGTTTTGTTTAAAAACAAGGACCCTACTTTCTGCTAATCCTCTGCTCTCCAGTGTGTTCTAGACAAAATGCACGATATCTGATTTTGCATATAAGCAGTAATGTGATGCTGTTAAACTCCTACTCTTCATGGGTTTATAAGCCCGCTGCAAATAATTTGTTCTGGGATGCAATTTGGTAAAGAAGAGCTCAGTCCAAAGATGATTTTAATGCAATGTTTGCCAAAGAAACAAAATCATGTTAAATAACATTACATTGTAGAATTTTTCTTCTTAGGAGGGCCAGAGGAAGTAAAACTAAGGACAATATCTTTCTACTCCTCCTCAGCTATTTTTTCTGGCTTTACATATTCAATAAATCTGTAGGCAGGAAATGCATTTCTACATTTTATATTTTAGCCAATGGCGAATGCAAACCACAAGATATTATTTACATCTTTCTTCAGCTTCCAGTCCTTTCTGTGGCTTCAGTCTCCCAGCCATCACAGCTATCCCAGATCTCAGGAAGTCTTATTTATAAGTCACTACCGTCTCTGCAGATGTTCTCTGTTTCTGTCAGCTTAACTACCCAAAGAATCCTTCTCCTAGCTGAAATAACAGCCTTGCTGTTTAACACAAAATATTTCAGGCCACTATCCCACCACAGAAACATATTATGAAACTCATAACTTGATTTGATAATACTTGAATTTCTAAAAAAATGATATAAAAAAAGAGCCATATTTAGAGCATGTGCTGTGACAAACAAGAAATGAGAAACAGAAGAACACCAAGCATTTACCTCTGGCACAGCCTCTCCTGCGGCATGTCTGGGACACAAGTGTTACTCACAGGAGATGAGGCCAAAGTGGATCAGCTGTTTCTGGTAACAAACCCCCTTCACTAAACCAGTTGCTTTAACTCAACCCAAAGTTTGAGTCTGTTGCACCAGTTGGGTTCACAGGATAGGAACAGGAGCAGCCCCACTGGGGCTTTGTGCCACCCTGTTAGCCCAAGGACAGCCATGCACAGGGCAGCCAGGAAGCAGGAGCAACTAAACGGGAGAATAAAGCACTTCCACGTCTCCAATTAAATGAGCAAAACTGAGAGCAATGATAGCCCAGAGCTCAAAATACTGTTTTGAGGGAGCCTGAGTGAGAAGGCAGCACAAATAGCTGTCTGGGTTGCTGCAGCAGAAAGCTCAGCCCCCCCGGTGCCAGCAGCATCCCCTGGCACACAGGAATCCTGTGGGGTACCAGCACCATGCTCTCCACCAGAATCACACACAGGCCTTCCAATCCATGGAATAGAATCATAGAATCAGTTAGGGTGGAAAAAACACTTAATATAATTGAGTCCAACTATTCCCATTGAAAGGCAAAGGTGAAGACACTATAGCTACATTTTTCCTAAATAAAACAGCTCAATTGGTTCAACTTGTTTCCCAGTTATAAAAGAAGAAAAAATATCCCACAGCCATACTTTATAATATAAACTAAATGGAAAATATACTCATTTCCCTCAAAATCAGTGGAAGAAACATTTTTAAAATCAGCTGACTTTTTGTTAAAAAAAAATCATCTTAAGCCATTAATTTCCTATAAGTTTTAGGGTTTGGTTTAACTCAAAAACAAGTATAGGGCTCATGAGGGGTTATTAGTTTGAGGGACTACTTTATGTTTCTTTTCTCTCAAAAACGTAACAAAACTCGCCTACAGGGCTAAGACTCTCTATGCCAAGTTCCACCCAAAATTATTTTTAATGACCGACATTTTTAAACCCTGAAAACTGGAACCGCTAATAAGCCCTTAAATTCAGTGGTGCTAGCAGATGCCACCATATTATGTAATTTTTGAAGCAAAAAAACATCTTCTAGCAAAAGCATTTTAATGAAGGTTCTATTAACTAGTCTCCTGGTACTGGGATAAGTCCCCTGGAATGCAACAGAAAAGCTTTCATAGCTGGTTTGAGGTTTTATTTCTGGAGAAGTGCTGCAGACCACACTTGGGCCTATTTTGGGGTCTCCACTGGGACCCACCAGCAAGTACTTTTCTCCTTCACGTCCATCCCTCTGTGAACCGCGCCCTGGCAAGAAAAAGAAATTGTATCACCCCTTCTCTGTGTTACAAGATAAATGTCTGCCAAGAGAGTCTAAAGTAACTACTGCACCTACACCTCTGCCTTCAAACCCACTTGCAGGCTCCGATAGTGAGACAAGCTGAATTACCTGCAACCACTGTAACCACTGCCTCCCTCCCTCCTGTCTTATAGATAATGGCAGCACTAGAAAACCTCACTTCTAAGTGACAATGTCAACAGATATGGCAGAACTGGCTATGGGCAAAAGTTACAAGTATGCACGCAAGAGGACAAGCCACATCAAACTTTGTCTCTGAATAAACGTTGTCAAACTCAATGGTTACTGATGAAGTGCTGCACCCTGCTTGACTTCCAGCAAGGGTAAGGCTACTGCTACAGCAATATCATTGCTAGATGATAGAAGGAGACCACAAAAATCTTCATCGCGTCTTCAGCAGGAAAGTAAGTGGAGGAGAGAGCCACAAATGAGAAGAAGTAGAAGCCATTCTGTCCTCCAGAATGCAGCCAATTTCCCTCTCTGCCTCCCGTTCACCAGTCAATACAGAGTCTTCAGACAGTCTGCACCTACGGCCTATTATGGGTCAGCAACTGCCCTCTGGGGCTTGGCCTTTACTTACAACTCCAATCTTTCACACCCTTGAGGAGAGAGGGCAACTTCAGAGTGGCTTTCTCTTGTATTCTCTTTTTCAAGACCAGAGCAGTTGTGGGGGAATACTCTACAAACACAAGATCACACATTTAACAGCTATCAATTGGAACATTACTCTTCTAGGAATATTTACATTTATCTGCCAGCAGGTTTTTAATAACTACCAGATCTTTATCAAACAAGTCATGAGGTCAAGGAATAAAAGTTAACAGATACACTCTCTTTCTCAGGTATGCACAATACACTTCACACAGTTAGTAATACTTTGGGGCAAGGGTGAAAAAGACAGGCTGACCTACTGTGTGTGGATTCACTTGTGAAAAGTCAGCAATGCTTTTGGGGCTCAACAAGCTGAATTGCTACATTATTATGCACACAGAGCTACACCAAAGAATTAGATATTTCTGCTAGTGCAAATGCATGTGCTCACTGAGAGGTGTTAGCCAAAGAAAGCAGATTACATCTGTGCTCCAAAGGCCGAACTGGCTCCCAGTTCACTTTCAGATGCCATTCCAAGTGTTGATTTATAAAGCTGTATGATATAGGACTAGAGCCAAGGCTACTGTAACAAGGCTCTCTCTTTCCGTGTATGGTACAGCCGAAAGGACACTTCTGCTTACAGCTCTAGGAGTCTGAGAAAATGGGAGAGCCAGGATCCCTCAGCCTCAGGCCTTCAACTACAGTTTGGTCCCTTTGCAAGAGGCACAGAGAGATGCACGCCCCCCCAGCACAGGGCCTTTCTGCCTTTTGGGTTTTAATCTGAACCCTGAGATGGTGAGGTGGCTAAAGGGCCATAGAAGAGTCAGTCCCAGGTAGTGATGGCTTAAGAGATCAAGTACTCTTATTTGCATTCATGCCCACAGATTTCAAGAGGGCAAAAAAACCCCCACAAAACACTCCCCCCACATAAAGTAGCACCACTTTTCCTTTTGAAAAAGGAAGTAATTTTTACTACTTTCTACCTGTCCATGGCATTCTCAAAGCTCATCTAGCTGGCAGGCCAGTATGACACTGTGATCATATTAATGCAATCAGAAAGGCTCAATACAGTCATTATTAAGCCAGACCCAGACACTTAGATAATGCCTAACTTGAGCACTACTGTCAGGCAATACGCCTACTTACTGCATACTTGCTCACAGGAGCCCATATGAAGTCTACTATCTAGACTTCTAGCTTGAGAAACAAACTACTTAAAAAAAAAAAAAAAAGGAAAATTTTAAAAAAAGCCCACACTTCTGTTACTCTGCATTTTCTCTAAGTCTAAAAATTGGTAGTGTGTATGACAGGTCCACCTCATTTTTCTTAATGATGTTTTTATTATTCTTTCACTCAATTAAAACAGAAATGGATATTGCATCTTCTGACTGTATAATTGTTATTGTAATCTGTTTTCGATCACTGCTTGGGAAATGGGTCCAAAACAACATAAACTATCCACAGCCTCAGAATACAAGTCATTTTCTTTTACTACGATACTTAAAGAGACATCTATCATGTTGCTCCACTAACATGTTTGTATTATGGCAAAGAAGTTATTTGTAACTTGGGAAAAGACATTATGAAAATCACCTTTTACTCCAAAGTATTGTATAACTCATAACTTATAACTACATTTCTTAATAACCATTCAAAATAATAAGGCTGGAAATTGTGCACATCTAAGTTTAATATATAAATAATGGAAATGAATATAAACCAAAATATGCTCAAAATATGAATTTATATTACTCTCAAAAAATAGGCTGGTTATAGTTTTGAAAATAACATGCTTCATTTCCAATATATGCCTGTCAGTTAAATTTATGGCAAAACATTCTCCATGAGTTTCGATTACCAAGATGGTAAATACTTCTTTGTGAGTTTCCTCACTTATCTGAAGCTTCCGTCCAAATGCTGACAAAGTCAGCAACTTCTCAAGAGTGACGTGTTGGTGATACACAAATAAAGATAGACTAATCCAGCCCCTTGTCAACATTACAAATAGAATGGTACAGCTGAGAAAGAGAGAGACAAAGTAACCTTGTGGCTGTATGCGGCCATACAAATCATGCTTTTGATATAAGAAACTCCCCTCCCAACATTCCATGTCAGGTTTAGCACGTTTGAAAAGATTTGCTGTCAACAATGCATCTTTTCATCTCAGTGTGTGTCTTTGGGGAACAAATGAGGGAGCATATTGAAGTGGGAGACATTTCTACTGCATTCCGAAAATGCAGTGGGCATATGGTTATCTCAAGAGATGCTGCAGCTTCATATAAAATAGCGTCTGACAGGTATCAAGATTTTTCTGAGCTTCTTTACCTTGCTGACATTGCTATTAACACGGTAGAGTTGTGCTCAAATTGTTTAATATTGCACATTGTCCATCTGATACAAGGACATCAGTTAGAGCACAATGACTAAACATTTTTAGCCAGGTAATTAGCCAGATAATTTTCTATTTAGAAAACAAGTCATGTGCTTAGACTCTTATCTAGAGCTTTTCTTCAAGTTCTTTCTGTTCCCTTCATGCAGCTTCTACAAATAATGACAATTCTCTTTTTCCAAACATCGCTGCATGAAACACCAATAATCATTCGGCATTTGACAGGAAATTGAAAATATATCTTTAGCTCAGAACAGTACTCTTGCCCTAGCATCCAACTTACCATAACATCGACGCAGGGCTCACACTTCATTTTTTAAACAATCTGTAAATTATTTGTGTAGTTTTATTCTAAGTAGAAGTGCCTCCTAGAAGGAGGCTTTACCTAAGTCCTCAGATACTAGTGACATCGACATTCACACCTTTAAAAATCAGAGTAAGAATTACACTTAAAAAACCCAAAGCAAAACACAACACTAACCAACCAACAAAGCAAACAAAAAAAACCTTTCAAACATCTTTTGTAAGACTTTTTCAATGTCAGCAGCCCTAAATTGCTAATATACAAATCCCAAAATCTTGTATATTTGTAAATCCTCAGGGGATACCCGCAGAGCTAGTAAATATATTTTAAAAGGAAAAAACCAAACAACTAAAAATACTATTTCTTGCCTTTTTAAAGTTCCCTGAAATAGAAGAAATAACATTGGAAATATAAAATATTTTTTCCCTTACCAATATTTGAATCAGTGCAATGGAAGACAGGGACAAAATATACTCAACAGCTGCAGTACATGCTTTCATACAAAGCGCAGGAACTCTGGATAAAAAAAATTCCCTAACTATAGAGCAGCAACAATATAGACAACATGCCTTGCTGGCTGAGAACGTATCACACATTAAAGCAGTCAACACTTGGGAACGGCCATGAGAACCTCAACTAGATGGGATAACAACTGCCCCCAAATTAAATGGCAAAGAGTATTTTCTGTCTTTCATACCACTAATCAATGTAAACCCACTAGTAGCCCTGCAGCAGAGACACTGCTGATGAGCATTCTGCAACAAGTACAAAGCTTGTTGGAGGGCAATTTTTTTTAGTATCGCTAGAGGCTAGAAAACATTTCTCAAAAGCCATCAGATACTCAGCTGCCTTTTGTCTGCTGTGACTATTTCTTACACCTGCATTAGTGACACATGCCACCATAAGGACTGATGCAGCTGACCCCAGACATGTCGTACAGTAGGAACCAATTACCGCAAGGCGATTTTTTCTGAGCTAGAAAGGGCTCTGGCTCCTCGTTCAACACAGTGGCCTGGTTTCAAAGGCACTGAGAGCTTCAAAAGGAGAGCACGCTCGTACGGTAGTTACAGAGTATGAATCAGGCACAGGTTATCTCGAACAATCATATCAATTCAAAGGGACTTGGTAATACTTTATACCTTGAAAAACTGGGCCTTTAATCCTAAAAACACAGCTGTAGTTACTAATTTAACTAAATTATGAGGGGCAGTAATTAAAGGCCTAACGTAGCTATGCCTTGCAATTTGGGATTCAAAAGAAAATCTTCCCAAGTTCTACAGATTTTCAGTTACTTTGAAAAGTTTAAAAATAAGATTTAAAAGCAGGTTGCGGACTGCTCAATCACAAAAACAAGAATTTTCCTAAACAGATCACACAGATGTTTGGGAAATATAAATACATGACTGCAATAAAACTCTTCATTTTACGGCACCATAGTTGCCATATCGTATTACCATGTTCTGTGTCAATGCGAGTGACAAAAATCTTACTGGTTCAAGTATTTTATTTAAGCTCCAGACCACCGTTGTGGCCCTTTTCCTCCCCATTCTACATACACAGCTTTAAAGAAAACATCAATAATAGAAAGTAACTGCAAAAATAAATATTCAGGCTTACATCCCCATGAAGAGTACTAAACTTAAATACTTTAAAGGAATTTCAAAGTTAAGTGGTACCATCTGAAAGTCTGTGCTACAAACTAGAAACTTTCAATATGACATAGCTGTCTGCTGAAATGACGACTTGATTACAGTTACATTATACCAGGTTTTTTCTATTTTTAAATCAAGATAAAATATTCAGTACATTAAAAGTATTTAAATAGACATAAGGATTCCACAAAATTAAGTATTTGGGAAAGGAATCTTCAAACTTCACCTCAGAGTGTTTATTCATAACAATAAAAGTTTAATACTGTTGGCCTTCCTTCGTTGCCCAAGTTCTTCATCTAAATCTGAGTGTAAGATATGTCACTATTTAATTTCTTGAAAATATATTACCTCTTTGGCATTTTTATCGTTTTTAATATGATTTTGCTATCTTCTTTAGGCATAAAAACAGTTCTGGGGAGTCACTGAAAACTCCTGTTAAGGTGAGTTTGTCAAAGAATTGCCCTATAAATAATTGACAGTAAATACACTACGTTTTATCCCAGTGACACTAAGAAAAGGCAGTACCAACTTATAAAGGGAGGAGGAAACAGAATTAATGTGGACTATTTCAATTATGTTGGTTGCTTTTTCTTTCCTTTGGTTTATGATGAGAATAACAGCATACAGTTAACTAACATGGCCACGGGTGTGGGGAGGAAGCAGGGAGATGACTTGAAAGACTTAGGAACTGTTGCGGGGGGGGAAAAAAGTATATCTTACTACCGCTAATCTTAAATCTTGAATTCAAAATTGTTGGTGGCTTTCTGCAGATGCAACTTAAGGGCTCCAAAATTACTCTAAACATCAAATTATGTCTAGGTCATTGAATGGGTGGATACCCTATATTCTGTTTAATGCGTATGTTCAATTGCACACATACTTCAACCGTGTCTTTATTTTAATAACAGACCAAGTACTGAAAACACATAAAGAAAGACTATTTTTCTACCTCAGCAAAAATACAGCTGATACACTGCATGACCCTTCAGGAGTGACTGCTCTGCTTGTTCTATTTATATGACATTGCCTGGTTGGAAAACTGAGAGAGGGGTGAAAAATCAGCAAAAAGACCAGAAACTCATTTTTAACTATCAGTCCCAAAAAAGAAATCACTGTGTTGCTTTTCTTACTGTTCCTGTTAAGTTAGAGGTTTCTTCCTCATTATGTATCAGAAACACGTAAAATTCAAGATTTTACATTTCTTCCAAATCCCTACTGAATGATATCAAAGTACAAAGCAACATTTTCCAACTATTCTGCCACAGATAAAATAAAAAACATAAATACAAAAGCACATCTCTGCTGGTTCCTGATCTAACATGGACTTGCGGCTTTCACGCTTCTGTATTTCAATTCGCTTAATTCTTTAGAACAGCTACATATTTCTTTCAGGCAGCAGGAACATATTCTTCATCTAGGATCTGGGTGGGAATCTAAAACTTAACCTTTCGCTTCACTCAATTCCTAAGGACAAGTGCAACATACTTCCTTACTGTGTTCAGCATGCCATATTAACTAACCATTTAGAACACAGGAGCAAATTTGATCATGCTGTATTCTTCCATCTGCACAGAAGTGAATTTTCACTCCAGTCAAGTACCTTAAATCCTTGTAAAGATATAAAAGGTAGTACAAACAGTACAAACCCTACAATATTTTTGCAGAAATATTTAGAATGGACTTTGACAAACAGCTCTTTAACCATCAGCCTGTGTTTCTGTCACCCCAGAGATATAGTAAAACTGATTTCTAAGTACACCTAAGCAGACAGAGCCACAATACATTGAACTTTAGGGGGCTTACAGCAATCAGCAGCAGCACTCCGAAGAGTCACTGCATCCACATTTCTGGTATATCTGACTTTTAAAAGCTCCATAACTACAGCTACTGATTAACATCCTGATCATACACTTTGGTTTGAATTGCCTGAAAGCTTTTCCCTCCACTAATATTTTGTAAATTGAATCACAGTTTTTAACAGTTAAATGAATATGAACATATTATCAGACTGCATCAAACTAATCTAAACAAAAAATGTTTTGCAATCATTTCCTGCTCCAAATTTGAACATGTTCCCTTAGCTATAATTTGGTTCTATGTTTCTTTTTCGGCAAAGCCAAACTTCAGAACAGCTCATTCTGCACACTGGCATTTTAAGTTGCTTTCAGAAGCTTTTGACGCTTATTTTCTACACTCTTCAAATCAACACACACATATATATCTGCACATCCACTCTTACACAAACAGGTTCACGAACTGCAATCAACAATACTGTAAATGTAAGTTTCCTAGTCATTAATCATCCCTCTTTTTTTTAATCCTTATGGAGTGAATTACTAACTGAGAGGAGACGCCAATTCTAGTAAGTGAATGTTACCCAACAGGGATATAAAGCTGTCAACACCATAGTGCTCTTGCTTGCCCTAAACTCTCTCCCAGGCTTCATATGTTTTTTAAAGCAATATTAGCCTTTTTCTCCAAGGAACCTTACTCTCCTTAAAATCTGAGCACTTGTGTTTTATTACATACAGGTTTTAAAACAGACTGGTCAGAAAACTGTTGAAACATTTTAGAAAGCACTGGTTTAGTCAGGCAAACCAAAACTGGACTCTAATACATTGAACTGACACTAACAACATTGTAAACAGTACCAAAACTTTTAAATCCCCTATTAAACACAACATTTAAGACCTCGTTTATCTTTTAAGTGACCTTCACTAGATTACTATAGCTGCTGTAATGGCCCTTTGAATTAAGTACATTCATGTTAGGAATAAAAAACCAGGAAAATCATAAGGCAAAATTTCTCATGAGAACAATTGATTTTCTGTCTGCACTACAAAAGCTTATTTTAAAACACTTTTTCACTCACAAAACTAGAGAGAAAGCTAGAAACAGTGATAGCGCTATATTTCTCTATTTCTCAGGGAAGTCACTAGAAAAATAATTGCAGCAAACAGTACGATTATAAAACTGGTTACCAAAGGTCATCAGGCTCATCATAGCAGCAGGTAGTTGAGAGCTTATTGCTCTGTTCTCAGAAATTAACTTCAGAACCTGATATTATCACAACAAAAAGCCACTTGACAAGTAGGAAGGAATTTCAGCATTTACATATCTAAGGCCCAAAATGAGATGAGATAAAGAATTACTAGCATTTGGCTTTCCTTTCAAAACGTTTAGATACACATTATGGAATTAAAAATAAAACAAAACAAAAACTAAAATGGTCTCTAGTTTTCAGTACAGCATTTCCATTTTTGTCCCCAATGCAATTCACATTCAGTAAGTATGAGTACTTGTTAAAGCCCGAGAAATAAGAATAAACTGAAACACTCACAGCCAAAGCCTTGGATGCCACTTCACTATGACTTTCAATAGTTTCCTTTTTGTCAAACTTTAGGCACAATAGTAGGAGAGCCCTTAACAATATTTATTTCAAATAATTTTTATACTAATTTACCAGTAAATTAAAAGCAAGCCTTTCCACAAATGTCTACAGCTGCATTTCACAACTCCAGTGGAAGAATTACTAACACCACAGTAATCACTGCAAACATACAGACTTCCAAAAATACTCAAAATAGGTGTGATCTGCATTCAGGAAAAGGTCACTTGATCATAACAGGTTCTTAAAGATCAGACTTGAAAAAGAGCAGAAGAAAAATATCTGGAAATTAGCTATGTTGATTTATTGTGAGAGTATTTCCAGGAGAAAAAAATAAATCAATTTTAAACAGCACCATTATCTTATTAAAAAAAAAAATCTACCTTAACTAATTTAGTATTGAGTATTACAGAACCTAGGTAAGTATTCAGACAAGAATAATTTTCTTCTTGCTTTCAGTATCAATAAGGAGTAATGAATAACCTTTATTATGAACAACCTAAAACTAAAGAGACTGAGACTGTTTAAAGAACACCAGCTAAGGAAAAAAAAAATTACTCCTGCATTTCTTATTCCCCCACACTTCTACACTCCAATCTACAATACCTTTATAAATGAGCTGAAGAGTAATGAACGAAAACTTAGGCTCTTAAAAGTTTGCTTTCAGAATGAAAGTCTTTTTCTTAAGTGGAAGAAGTCTTCCATAGCTTAACAGGCCAGATTCAGGCTGAACCACCGATATAAATTATAAAAGCCACTGAATTTCTCTTGGATAACACAGCTGCAACTAGAAAGCAAACATATATTCCAAAACATTTAAAAGAATTCTTTTAAAGTATATTTCTATAAATGCCCCAAGGAAAAACATATCTGCTCTAATTCTAACATTCTTTTTAATATCAAGCAGCTTTAATGCCCAAGTCTCAAAAAAGTAATCTAAAACTACATATACTCCTTTTTATATTATTAACTAGTTCCTTTTTACAATTACTCAACAAATCATTTCTTCACCAATTTCTAAGTGGAATAGTATTACAAGTCTTTCACTGCAAAGCTGTTTCTTCTTTTTCCATACATTGGAAGAACATAGAGAAGAGGATTAAAAACTAGATACATAGTTATCCAAGAAACATAAAAATTTGTGAGCTCTCTTACCCTTCATTAGGTATATAAATGAATCCTAAGTTTTTAAAATAAAATCTGCAGCTCCTTAGCAAACTTCAGCAATTAGGAAGCCTATTGAGCCAAAGAAGTCTAAAACAAGCATCTAATGGTAAAATCGCTAAATAAACCTCACGTAATAGAGAGTCATGTGACGACCATTTCAATGTATCTCTCGAAATGCCATTTACACAAACTCTTTGTGTATAAACAACTACAATTATGTGTTACCACTCTGCTCATTTTAAAACCCAAATACGGAAGATTTTTTTAAGATAAAGTTACTGGTGGCCTTTCCTGCAGTATTTTGTTCACAATATCCGGCTAATTTCAAGATTTTAAAATATATTTTTTCCTAACAACAGGCTGCACTGCCTTAAACACGACAGCATCAGAGTTAAGAGGAAAAAAGAAGGCATTTAGGAGAAGTGACTGGAAAGTTTATCTGCTTGGAACAAAAGGAGGGGAAAAAGCAACCACGCGCTTACCATGCTGTTAACACAAAACTGACCAGCAACTTGATAGCAAAGTAAGAAAGATTAAGTATTCTAGAAAAATGCAGAAGTGCAAAACTAATGCTCAATACGTTTGCTGAAAGAGCTGAACCTTACACACGCTTTGCCCTATCCTCTTTTACAACAACTGCTACAAAATGCTACTTACTGAAATAAAAATAAAATCCTAAAATGCAACCATAAACGCTGCTATTTTTCCCACCCCGGTGACCCCATTCTTAAAGCTGTGACGGTGGGTGTAGCACACCTAAGTGGTGTCACCTGCATCCATGAAGGCAGCCCGATCGCCCGCACCCAGCCCGGAGACGATGCCCTCTCCTGCAGGCGCTGCCCAGGCCCTCCGCCCGGCCGCTGCCGTGCCCGGCGGGACCGCCGGCGGCAGGGGGATACCCGCGGGCTGCCCCAGGGCGATCCGCACGAAGAAAGCGCCAAGCGCAGGACACGCTCTCACCTCGTTACCCTCCGGCAAGATCAGGCCTGGCCCTTTGAGAGCCGCCCGGCCCGGGGTAGCCTCTTTCGGCAGGCGGCCTTCTAACGCCGGAGGGCTGCGCGCCGCACGCCCGGTCCAAGTCTTCCCGCGGATCCCCATCACCGCAGCGGGGCCGAGCAGACAAATGCTTGCCCGGGAAAGCGGGAAGCGGCCCTCCAGCTACCACGCGGACCTGCCGGCCCCTCCGCGCACGGTGCCGACCCGCCCGCCACACGCTCCCCCGGGCCCGCCGCCCTGCGCGCCCCGGCCGGCGGAGCCGCCGTGAGCGCGGCCGCACGGTTACCTCCCACGGGCTTGGTGACGGCGCCGTTGGGCCTCCCGCGGGTGCCCATGGGGCTGCCGTTCTGCTCCAGCCTGGCCACCTTCCCGGGGGGGGGCCCTTTGACATCGGGGCTGCCGCTGCCTCTGTCGGGGCTGTCCCGCAGGCAGGGGCTCTCGCTCCTCCGCTCCATGCTCGGAGACGCGGCTCCCGCTGGCAGGTCGCAGTAGAAGGAGCACGGACCTAGGGCGAGAGAAAAAAGGGGCGCTTCAGTGGCCGCCGGCCAGTACCGGGCCCCGCTCACCCGGCCAGGCCCCCGCTGTGCGTCTCCAGGGCGGTTCAGCTCCGTGAAGCCGGGCGAGTACCGGCCGGGTGCGATGCCGTCCCGCTCCCGCCGCCGGAGCCGGCCCCGCTGAATGCGAGCGGTTCGCCTCGCCCGCCCGGCGCCAACCTGCCGCGGGCGGGGGCAGGCAGTGCTGCGTCCCGGTTCCCATCGCGCTCGGTAGGCAAGCAGCCCGCCCTCCCGCCGCAGCCAGGTGCTGCTCCCCGGGTCCGGCCACGGTCCCGGCCCGCCCCCGGGGGCCGCGGGGAAAGGCTGCCAGTCCAGACGGCCCCGCTGGCACGGCCCCCCCGCGCCGGCCAGCTGTGCAGCCACGGAGTAGCCGGCGGCTGGCGAGGAAGCCTCTAGTGAGCGGCTCCCGCGAGCTGCCGCTGTACTTACTGCTTATAGCCTGTCTGTAAGTTGGCTGAGTTGGGCTCTGTCCATGGATCAGAAGTAGAGAATCCAGGGTGGAAAGTTTTCCTGTTTCTTTCTCTCTCGCCGCGTTCTTCGCTTCTACTCCTTCCCCCCACCCCCAGCCCCCTCCTCGCCCTCCTCCGGGGGTGCTGGGGCGGCGGGGCCGGGGCGGCTGCCCGCGGGGCGGCAAGGGCAGAGCCCCGTCCCGGAGGGTCCCGGGTGGCGAGCGGAGCGGAGCGGGGAGGTCGGGACGAGGGGGCGGGGAGCCGCGGGGCCGTCGGCTGCGGCGCGGAGGAGAAGGGAGAGGGAGCCGACTTCTCACACCTTGAGCGGAGAAAATCAATACCGGGGGAGACAGGGGGAGGAGAAGAGGAGGGAGCGCCGCTCTCCCGAGCTCCGCGGCGGCGGCGAGTGCCTGGCGGCGCGGGGAAGTGGCGGCGGCGGCCCCCGGTGTGTCACTTTCAATCGCTCCCTCCTCTGCCAGCGACAGCAGCGGCAGGAGGGACTCGCCACAGAGAGCGGAGAAACGGTTATTAGTTGCGTTGAGTCATCGAGGCAAAGTGAGTCCTTTCTGGGGTTGTCCTTGTTTTCGGG
Source organism: Aphelocoma coerulescens (assembly GCF_041296385.1). Classification (NCBI taxonomy): domain Eukaryota; kingdom Metazoa; phylum Chordata; class Aves; order Passeriformes; family Corvidae; genus Aphelocoma; species Aphelocoma coerulescens. Next base: position 11,674,153 of record NC_091021.1, read on the forward strand.
TTTGGTGTATGTGCATGCCTCTGTGTGTGTGTCTGCCTGTCTGTCTGCGCGGCGTTCCCGTCCCAGGGCTGTGCATCCCAAACATCGCCACCCCTCCTCGCCTTGACACCCCTCCCCCTCCCCGCCCCCCCGCAAAAATCAAGTCTCGCTGCTACCTCGGAATCGGGCACAGACGGGTGCGCAGCAGCCCACCTCCTCCCGGCCCGGCCCGCCCCGCAGAGCCCCGGCCCCGCTGCGCGCAAGGGTGGGAGGCAGAAACCCACCTGGCAGGAAATTAAACACCAATAAATAAATAATACATCTCACACGCGAAGAAGGAGCGCGGTGCCGCGCGAAGGGTGGGCGTAGGGCGGGCTGGGTGGGGAAGGGGAAGCGTGGCAGGACGACGCGGTGGTGACAGGAGAGACCCAGGGCAGAAAGGCGCAAGGGCAGGGGCAGTCGGGCTGGGGGAGGGCCGAGAGGCAACGAGAGGAGGAGCCGGGAGACTAGGAAGGGCGGAGGGGGAGGGGGGACGTGTGGGATAGTGGGGAAGTCGGAGTTGGGGACACCGAACTGACCGACGAGGAGCAAAGCTGCTACCGGCGCTCAGTCCAGACGCCCGGGTTGGCCTGATGCAGCCCGTGCGGCCTCGACGCCTCCTGCCACCCGCCCCCTACCCCCGTCCCCCCGGGAGCCGAGCGACGGCAGGGATCCTCCCGCAACCTCTCCCCGCCGGGGCGAGGCGACAATAACTTTTCGCGGTGTAGTGGGGGCTACCGCCCCGAGGGCCGGTCGCGCTTCCTCCGGGCCGCCAAGAGCCAGCGACCGGCCCCAGGTAGGGCCCCGCCGTCGCCCTGTTCCCCGCGCCCGGCTCCAGGCAGTTACCGGGGTGGTCCTGAATAATTGATGGTGGGGGCCGGGAGAAGGTGACAAGCGGGCAGGGAAGAGCTGCTGCTGCCGCCGCTAAATTATTTAATAGCGGAGCTCCGGGTAGAGCATGACAGCGCTACCTAAGTGCAGCCAGTGGTGCGGGCAAAGCTCCGGCCGGGAAGTCGCAGTGGGGCGGGATCGAGCCCCTCACCAGTCCCGGGGCGGCGAGCGGTCACCCAGCAGACAGGCAGTCCCCTCTCTCTCTGATGCAAGGTGCACCGCGCCGCTCCCTGGGGCCGGCGGCGGCGCGGGCGCGTCTCCCGGCGGGGCCATGCCCGGCTGGCGCCCCGAGGACCCGCAGCGCCCCCTGCCCGGCCCGGGGGGCGCGGGGGAATGAGCCGGCGGCCCCGCGCCGCCGAGCCCTCGCCGCCCGCCCGGCGGTGGAACGAGACCCGTGTTAAGGTGGACCGACGGAATCCCTTCTGGCGCGGGGGGCGGGCGGCGGACGGGCGGCGGGGAAGGAGGTGGCGGCGGCGGGCACCCAAAGTGCCCCGACACCCCCCTCCTCCGCCTCCCCCGCCGCCCGTCCGCGGCTGGTTCCCTGCGCGGCGCCGCCCTCCCTGCCGTACTCCCTTAAGAGCTCTGCCTTTTACGGTGGCGCCGGAGGGTCAAAAAAAAGGGGGCTACGGGGGGGTTAATGGGGAGCAGAGCCCCCCCATCCCGGGCAGGGCAACACTGGGGACCGGCGGGAGCATCACGGCCGCCGGGCAGCCCTGGCGACAGGTTTTCGTTAGTCCCGGGAGCGCCCGGGGAGAGTAGGGTGGGCAGCAGGGGCTGCCTCGAGCCTGCATGCAGCCGTCCCAGCGCTGACTCGGGGTTTGGAGGAGGGTCAGGTCCCCACAGGAGATCGGCTGCCGCTGCGCCCCTCCTGCCCTCCGAGTGGCAGTGACAGCCCACCCGCCCGCCGAGCGCTCGGGTGTCCCGAGCTCCGGGCCGCCCCTGAAAATAGTGCCGGGAAAAGCAGCGGATCCCCGGGCAGGGTAAGAGAAATCATCCCTTCGTTCCACATCCGACCTCCGGGCCGGCCCCGAAAAGCAGTGCCAAGTGCGGCTTTCCCCGCCTCGGCCGAAGCACTCGTGTCTCTCCCCGCCTCGGCTGGGGCAGGGGGACCCGCCGCCAAAGTCTGGACGCGGTGCCAGCCTTTCCCTGGGACAGCATGCAGTGAACGCGGGTGGGAGCCGGGTCCCATCGCCGGCTGAAGTCTGGGGGAGCCAGAGAAGATACGGGGAACAGCGGAAGGCCGAGGGCGGGGGGCCCGGGGGCCCCGCAGGGCCAGGGCTCCGGGAGCGTTCGGAGGAGCGAGCGGCGGTGCCGGGAACGCGCAAGCTGCGGAGAAGAGAGCGCAGCGGCTGCCGCCAGCCAGGTCTCCTGCCTTCCCTCTCAGAAAGGAACCTCAAAGTTTGGAGAACTCTGTGTTTGCTTTTTAAATAACCCGATCTAACTTTTCTCCTTCCCCCCCCCCCCCCCAAAAAAAAAAAATCTGATAAAGCTCAGCAGCATGGAAGTTAACGTTTTCCGCCAGCTATTGAATGATTGAATAATGTTTTGTTCTTACCTTTGATGTTGAACTACGAATGCCCGCGGATCAATGGCCAGAAGTTAGAAGAATTGGTGATTTAGGACTTCAGTACTTCTGGAAAAAAAAAATGCCAATGGTTTAGCCAGGATCTTCCCTGTCTGATTCGTTACTATTATTATATCTGATGATGTGGATGGATGGAGAGATTCAATCCAAGCCCATTAATGAGGTATTTTATAAACACCACCGTCTGAAGATCTTAATTTACATTTTGTCAGTGATCCTTTCCTTAACAGCGGAGACGTGTGGCGACAGCGCGATTACAGGACTTTAGTAAAGCTCCTATAAGAGTACGACTGGCTTGTTAATCGATTAATATTTTATTAAGTGTAAATATTTTATAAAGTTTTTAGGAAAACTATCGATTCTAAATTATTAAACTAGTCAGAAGGGCATTTGAATAATGCATACAATTAAATACATTTAAATATATGTGTAGCGATTGTTTCATTTGCAATGAATCCCCTGCACCTTTCTCTTGCTTTCGTTTTTTCTCCACCGGCAGCTGGTTTCTCATTTGTGCCTTCACTGGAATATCAGGATTACCGAATATGTGTTTAGTTCGTATTTATAAACTGAATGTTTACATAAATACTCTTAGAAAATAACTTTGAAATCGGAAGCCGTAATAATTTAAAAATTTTGACACGGAAGCAAAGGGGCTTGTTAATGAAACTGAGGGAAACTTAAACCGAGTTCGTAGAAATGTTGTTTGGTAACTTCTGTTTTGTAAACATCACTTAATATATATGGATTTTATGAAGCATGATGCTTATTTTTGTTTTACATATTTTTTCCCAATAAAAGACTTTCTCTCTGTTTCGAATTACAAACACTTTTTTTCCCCTGTTGCATGATTTTCACGTTTTCCTTATTTGCACTGGAAAAAAAGGACGATTATTTCCCATCGCTTTCCTCACCCGTCTTCAATGTCGCTATAAAAAAAACCCCAAGCCTATTTTTTTAAAAAAACTTATTAATAATATTAATAACCTATTTTTCTTTTTCTAACACGAACTCCGGTACGAGAATTTTCTGCTCTCGCACTCTGATGAGAGCAGGAGTAGATGCGCTCCGAGTGCCCAGCGCTACTGAAGTTTGTGGACGCCTAAAGTCGTTGATTGCCAAAAAATTTTGAACAAAAACACCTCCTTGGAAAGGTTTGGTTTTCATTAACTACCGCTCTTAAAGCCAAAACGCATGGAAGTGATCGCAGCTCTGTGCCCACACAGGCTTCAGAGGAGGGCGGCTGCAGCCGGGGCTGCCGCGACCTCCCGGGCCTCCGCTGCCCGCGATGCCGCCCCCTGGGCCGGGGCAGCTCTCGCCCCACGCAGCCGGCCCGAGAGTCGGCTCTCGTGGCTGGCAGGATCTGCCGGGCGCCCTCCTCGCCTCCTTTCTCCCCCTTCCACCCACAACTTCCCAGGGGTCACGGCGCCCGTGGGACGACAGCCTCACCGCGAGGCTCGGCCGGGGCTGAGCGCTGCGGCCGGGGCCGAGGCGGGGTCCCTGGCGCAGCGCGCTAGGGTCCCGGGGGACACGGGCCCACCGTCCCCGGGCGCTGTCTCGAAGCGCAGAGGTCCCGGGCTGCCACGAGAGCACAGCGGCCGGCGGGATCGGAGGGGGGTGGGTCCCTGGACCGGCGAGGCAGCTCTGGGTCCCTTCGGGGTGGCGGCTGCAGCAGGCACTGCCAGGACACCAGATCAGCAGGAGAGGGGAGAGCGGATCCCACAGCCGAGGGCTCCGGTCTCCCCGCTCGGCCCGGGCTCCATCGCGGCGGGACCCGAGCCCGCGGCCGCTCCTGCGGACCCCGGCCGGGACTACGCGCCCGACCCGTCCCTGTGCCTTCGCCTTTGCACAGCGCCATCGCGCGGGCACTGGCGCCGACGCAGCCCGAGGCGGCCGCTGCTCCCGCCCGCTCGCCCGCGGCCCCGGCGGTGCGGGAACGGCGCAGCACCTGCCGCGGGGCTGAGCGGGCCCCTCCCGCCGCCCTTCGCTGCGCCCTCGGCCCTGCAGCGCCGCTCCGCCCTGCCACCTTGCCCGCCGTGCCACATGCCGTCGAGGCTCCGACATCCTCTCCTCTCCCGCGGCCCGGCCCGGAGAGGGCAGAGCGGTGGCACAGGCAGACCGGCGACGGGCAGCGCGTAAGGACCGACCTCCTACCCAACCGCGCCTTCTTCGCCCTGCCCTCGTGGACTGGGAAAGGCGCTGGCCAGCCGAGGAGCCAGGCCGCCTCTGCGGGGCGGCCCCGCCATTGAGCGCTCGCTGTCGGGGACGAGCCATCTAATCCTGTCGCCGTAGGAGGGGTCCCTGTCCCTCCGCAATACCGCGATCCCTCTTTCGGCGTCAGGTTCAGGAGGGGAAGCCGAAAGGAAACAAAAATGTCCTTGAGCCCAAGGGCGGGAGGAGCCCGGCTCTGCCGGCAGCACTTCGAGGGGAGAACTCTGGCTCCAGCCGACAGTGCCGGCGGGAGCACGGCGCCGGCCATCGTCCTTTCCCAGCCACAAGCGGCTGATTTACCCCAGCAGCACAAGCTTAGAACGGCGGCTGTCCGGAGGGGGAGCGCGGCGGCGGCTGGGGCGGTCGCCGGGCCGCCTGGCGAATCCCCCGGCTCCGCGGCACAACGCCTCGGCCCCGCGGGAGCCGGCTCTGCATCCCCTGAGCACCGCCGGCCGCCTCCAGCCCCTTCGGGATCCAGGCGGCTCGTTCGTGCTGTACCAATGGAATAGGAAAAGTAATTTTAAAAAATCAAACCCAAAGTGTCTTTAAGGCGTCCGAGCTCCGACCAAAGAGTTTCGGAACAGTAGTATCTTTGCAGACCTACCCTCATTTCCATCCTTCCCCCCAGTGGTTTTATTGATGAGCCTTTTGCTGTTAACGCTGGTTATACGGAGAAGGAGCTGCGGACAATAGAGAGGCACTCTCTACAGCCAGGCGTATACAGGAAAGGGAACGACACGGCCGGAGCCGAGTAGTATGTAATACGTTATTAAACCGTATTTCGGTGCCCAGAAGGCTGCGCAGACCCGGCCGAGGCGGACGCAGGGAGCGGGGCTCACCGGCAGGCTGGGCCGGCTGGACCCCTGGTGCGGGGGTGAGCTGCCTGCTGCTGGAGTCCTGCTAGGTTCTCTCCTGCCCTCCGGCTCCCCACTACGATTTGCAGCTTCCCCGTGTTCTTCACACACATCTCCAGCTCTTGGCTTTCCCCCTGGCCACGGGCTTGCGTTTTCCTGTAATCACACGCTGCAATGCTAACCGCAAGGGATTTCCTCCGTGAGATATCAAGCTCATCGACCCACCTCAGCTTAACAGACTTGCGAAACTCTTCAGTATTGCATGGTTTCTTTAAAAAAGTTCCGTTCCGATTTGTAAACTGTCAGATAAAAGAGAGCACAGACCGAAGCGTCTGTGCCCTGTGGCCCTTTTCCTTCAAATTAGCAGCTTATAGCTGGAAATGAAGGAAGAGTTTTGCCACCTTCGTTGCAATTAAGGAAAGTTCCCTAGATCCGAGAGAAAAGTGACTAACAAGACCCTCCACCCGAGCACCAACTGCGGCTGCTTCTTCGCCGCAGCCTCAGGCCACTCCAATGCTGTTTGCCCCAGGCCGGGCGGTGTCCCCCGCTTCACCCCGAGGTGGCCGCGCCACGCAAGAAAAAGAGCGTCCCGCCTGCCGCGCACTGCCCGAGCTGCGGCGTGAACGAATGCGGGAAGGGGCTGCAGCAGAGAGCCGCCACCCTCGGCCCGGGAGCCAGCCCAGCGCCTGCCTTTACACCCCTAATGTGCCTACGGGGCGCGGAGGGCCGGGGAACCCCGCTCTTCCCTTCCAACCGCCCTCTCGCCCGGTATGAGAACGAGTGACGGCGGAGCTCTGCAGGACATGCCGACGGCTGAGGACTCGTACCCCGAAGCACGAATCGTTTTAATTACAAAGATTTACTTAAATTAGCAAGATAGCATCCTTTCTGCCCCGCCAGGCTCCGACCTAGAAGTAAAACATCACCCGCCCACGTTGGACACCATCGCCTTCCAAGCGCTCTCCGAGTTCCTACGGCCGGCAGAGATCACATGCGAGTAAAGACCTCAACAGAACCGGGAAGACAGAGCCAATTCCGAGCGCGCTCCCCGTGAGCTTCCTAACGAGCAGCGTTCAGCCCCAGTCCCGCCGCGCTCATTCCCCAGGACGGCGACAGTCATTAGCGACTGTCCTTTTGACAGAGCAGGATGCCATTTTCCTCCTAAATCCAAACTTTGCCTCTCAACAGACACTCTTATCTTCGTATGCCCATGTAAATTAAAACGCCAGTAAACGCGTAGGGAGAACCCTCTGCTCTGCGGCACAAGGCAGCAGCTCCCGCCGGCTGCTGCCATACGAAATGGTGCTCAAGGAGTAGAGCCTTGGCGGGACCGCACGGGGCCCCGGCGCCGGCCCCCAGCTCCCGCTCTCGCTCCCCGCCGCTAGGCTGAAACCAAAGGCAGGTCAGCCTGTGACAAAACTGAGCCCGGCCGGCAGTTGGGGTGCCCGGCTGCGGGCTTAGAGTTTTCTGTGCAAGTCACTGAAGGCTGCGGATCTGCTCAGAAAAAAACGGCAGACAGTGAAGGGGATTTTGAGTGAAGATAAACAACATGGGTTTATTGAACTATAAAGGCTGAAAACGCCGTTGAACAGATCGAGGAAACGCATGCTAATACACACGAGCCGCAAACATCCCGCAGCCTGGCTCCAGCAAGCAGAAGGTAGCTCAGATCCTCCCGGCCGCGCCACGAACCTAGCTTGTCCCTGGCGGAATCACCGCAGATGGAAAGCTGCGAGAGGCTGACAGAGTAACGCTCAGTCTTTTTAGGCTTTCGCAAACCCTGTACTGCTACCTACGGGGCTCAGCAGGGCGCTCTCTCTGCAGAGGGGTCATACATGGGGCCCAGGGGCAGGAAAGGGCCAAATCCTGTCGCTTTTCCTCCTGCAAACAATCCTATCGTCTTTTCCTCTGACCTCAAAACTTTGCCAGCCAATATGCGCCAGCACTTAAAAAGAGTTTCGAGACTTGAGTTCGTACTTGGCTCGTGAAAGAACCCTTTCGGGGTTCGGGGCTGTCCGCCCGCTCCCAGCACCTTAAAGGGTGGCCAAAAGGTGGCCCGCCGCCCGAGGCAGCCCCAGTAGCCTTGCCAAGGTGGCGTCCTTCAACGTGGACGTGGCTCCTCGGTGCGATGGAACGAGGCAGAAGCCTACCAGGGCAGCTGGGAACTGGGGACACTGCCCTGAGCCTGACCACCTACCGCCCGCTGGGCTCCGCGGAGCTGATCCCCCTCTGCTTCCACAGCCCCTGACGACGCTGTCTCCGTGCCACCCCCCGCCCCTCCTCCCCCCCGTTCCTGAGAGGCAAGCAGGGCGCGAAGGGGGCCGGCAGCAAGTGCTCGGCCGCCGGCGGGGGCTGCCACCTCCCAGCCCCGCAGTGCGGCCTCAGCAGCCGCCGGCGAAGCCGCCGCGGCCTCGGTGGCTGCGCGGCCACCGTGCCCAGGCACAGCACCACTGTCGGCACGCACTGCTGTAATGAATCGAGAGCAATTCCACCCAAAACCTCTTCTTCCTCCAGCCCTTGCGTCTCCCCCGGCCGCCCTGCCCCCTCTCCCCCCCCCCGCCTCCCCTCCGGAGGGGCCGCCGGCCTGCGCGCAGTCAGTGCGTTCCCGTGACAAATTTCAGGTTTGTAAAGGGACGGGTGAGAGGTATCCACCGTTTGAAATCCCATTATAAAACCAGAGCAAACGCAGTGCTCGTGTGCTCCCCGTCACGGAATCGCTCCAACTAAATCAGCATCTAACAAGAGAGTTTGTCCCCAGTGGGGACAGCAGCTCTCACTTACTCTGCTCCGTGAACAGCTGCACTGCTGCCCCAGGAAGAGCCTTTCAGCCACACCGCCTCTGCGGGGTGACACTGTTACTTCCTCCTTGCCAGCGTTTCGCTGGGATCAAGAAGCCCCCCGGTTCCCCGGCCGAACGGGCCCGAGCCGCTGCCCCTCGCAGGGGTCCCAAGCCCCCGCAACCTCCCACTCCCCGAAAGACGAAACGCTCCAACATCTCTGCGCTTTGTCAACGCAACGGAGTATTTGACAGTCACAATTACCTGTAAATATTCTGACCGTTTTCTATACGGGACACTTTTTGCCTAAAGCCTGGCAAGCCTCACACAAGCGGAACTGCAACACTACCGCAACTTCACCGCGGCAGACGGCAAAATTCCGCGCTCCTCTCTCAGCACTGAGTGCGATCTTCCCCGGCACTGCAGAACCCAGGAGCGGGAGAGAGAGCTACCGCTTCCCTCTCTCCGCACCGTGAAACGCAACAGCTAAACAGTCGATTTAAAACGCTAACATTTAGGCGAATTCAAATCAGACACAGGAAAAAAAAAAAAAAAGATGCCTGTTATCAAATCACCCTTTCGGACAGAATAAACGGGTTCACACTCTGGCAGATAAACTGCGGATGCCAATATGTTGGAAAAACTGGCACCTTAACAAAAAACAATCATGAGATCTGAGATGGTCACTACTAGCTCAACTACGAGATTTCATAATCGGTCTTCCCATTTTTCACTACAATCTCTCCCTTCCATACCCATCAGATTACAATAATTAGCAGCGCGGAATTACCTGTCTGCTTCTTTGTGCTTCCTTCAAGTAAAGAAGGTAGAAGTCACTTCACCTATTAGCTGTATAAGTAATAAAGAGGTGGCAACTTGGAGCGACCACATTTTGAAGACTGTGTCACATGCTTTAGCATAAATAAGGGTGTTATAGCCCTAGCGATTACTGGATCAATTCATTTGTACAACAACTTACGGCGTCTTTGGTTCTCAGCAGGTATTTTTTCTATCCCTGGGAACAGCTCTACACATCCCGCCTCGCTAAGACGGGCAGAAACAACAACAGTCTCTCAGTTTCTGGGGCGTCATTGGCCGTATTTACCGGGGAAAGCCTGTTTGTCAGCGTCTTGACTTTATATCAACCTATTTTGAACGAGATACGACGGGATTTCTCGGGTTGCAGCATCTCCCTCCGCAGCCAGGACAAGGCGGAGTTGCAGCAGCTCCCGTGGGCGCTCTCACTCAAGAGAGGGTCATGGAGTGCGGCTTTAGTCTCCCCTCACACAAAAGGGACGAATTTGCCCAACTTTCTCAAAGTTTCTCAGCCCTGTGCTTTTCCTAAGTCGCTTTCAAGAGAGACCGGCCACCCTGACGGTTGGCCCCGAGGAGTTTCACAGAACTGTTTCGATCCGACTGAGGGACCGCGAGTGGGCGCCTAGACGCAAGCGGAGCGCACGCCTCGGAGGGGCGAGCTGACGGCACCCCACGCCCCGGCGGCTCCAGCCGTGCTTGACCCGCTCCCAGAGCTCCAGACACCCACTCGGGCCAGTCCCAAGCCGAGCCGAGTCTTTGACAGCCGGTCGGCGAGAGTGGCAACGATCACTTCCCAGGCAGTCACTGCTGCTCCTACTGGAGGGAGCCCACAGCCCTGCCGGCTTGCCGCAATAAGGAGGGGACACTGAGCTTCGTCAGGCAACGGACTGACGGGGAAGCCTCCACGCAGGTGGAGCCGGGCTTCGACTCCTACGGTGTGGGGAGAGGACGGACCTGCTCCTGCCACCCCAGGAGGGAAGTGTTAGTAGCATCCGGACTTCGATAGTTTTGGCCTCGGCAACTCTGGGCGGCACGAGCGCGACATGACTGCCCGCGGGAGCCGGACCAGGGCAGGGCGGCAGGTGCTGCGGGACGTGGCGCGGCCAGAGGAGAGGCCAGCAAGGCGATACACAGGGCTGGAGGCGACTCCCGTCCTTTCGGGGCCGGCGGTAACCCTCCGTCCCCCTCGCACTTGGCGTCACCTCTCAGGCAAGAGTAGAGAGGGTCGGGCGTGGCCCAAGGCTGTGGGCCGGGGCGCGGACAGTAAAAGAACCCTTCCCGGCCCGCTGAGAGCCGCCTGTCCCCTCCGTCGTTTCCTCTGGAGGTTACGAAGGCCACGGCCCTCCCAAACCCTTCCTCGCGCACGCCGCCACACAGCAGGGCCACGGGAGAGGGTCCGTCCCCAGCTCCTGGAGATAAGTAACTCCCCGCACCGGTGTAGAGACCGAGGGCTGAACCCGGGCACCGAGGCAGCCTCCCCCCGGCACTCCGCAGATCCCGACTACCGAGCACCATCAGGCCGGCGACCCGACCCTGTTAAGTGCCTGGGCACGGGGCCTTCCCACTCTCCCCGTGTACTCTCTCCCTCGTGTGGACTCTTCCTGACCTCCCCAAACGCTACCGCCGCTATGACAGCGCGTCGACTCTCCCTGCAAAGGCCGATCCTTGTAACTGGACGGGAGAGTGTGAGCTGCTTTGCTAAATCCATCAATTGCCCTCGACCTCCTCAGCGTGCCTCTGGCAGGCTATGTCAGCATCTGTATACCAAGAAGTGGAAGCATTTTTCCCAGGTTTTGACAGCCAGGTGTTTTGTTCCAATCTGCAGAATATGCAGCTGTATCAGCTGGAGAATGGGGTGAGGGGTGCAGGGGGATTGCACTGCCAGTCTATATTCAAGAAGGATGGAGGCATGGATGTCTCTGCTACGCAATCCGCCCGGGCCCACCGCTTCTCGCCCCTGTTTGTCCTCTCCCTGCCCACGGCAGAGGTCGCCGGGCCTTGGCCCGTGCCTGTGTCAGGGAGCTGTCAGCAGCCATGGCACCGAGGCGGTCCAGCCCTCCACCCTCACAGTCCCGGGCGTACTGCGGGGCTCCGCGCCGGAGGAACGGGAGCCCTCCGGCTTGCCGGGTTCCCAAGATCCGCCAAAGGCTCGGAACGGAGGGCCTTGGGAGCACCTCCCTGCACATTTGCCTATGGGGCGCCCACAGACAAACATGTTTGCGGACTACTTTGAAGCGTACGAACCAAACCGGACCTCCGGCGGGCTCCGACCGCCGGTAGAAGCCCGGCTTGCTGCGCGCCAGACCCGCGGAGCTCGGGCGCTCCGGCCGAGCCCGCAGCGGCACAGAAGCTGCTGCCCCTCGCCGCCTCCAGCGCTCAGCCCCGCTACCGCCGGGAGAAGCCGAGCTCCGGCCGGGCGGGCGGAACAGGAGGTGCTGACGAGGACGAGAACCAAATAAATCACTTTCTCAATTTTCACCTTGATTGTATGGTCCTGCTTTTATAGGCCTGCCCGGCAGCTTGTGCACACACATTTACACCACTTTCGAAAACTTCGACAGTAAAATCCCAACGAACTCCCAGGACCTGTCCACACCCCCAAAGCAAACAGTGGAGTGTAGCGCTCTCCAGCGCTGCACCCTGAGCCCTGCCACCTCTCCTCCACCGCCCAACAGCCCTCGGCATCCCTGCGGCCTTGGGTGGCTTTCAGCTTGGAAAGAGAGAGAGGAGATGAAGTCTGAAGTCTATTTATATTAATATATTTTCGATTAAGTCAATGTACAACGTCTGCACAATGTAGCAGACCCTTCCTCTTAACATTTCCCTCATTTCTGCCAAGACAATTCACTCACTGCAGCTAAAACAAGCTTCCTGAAGCCTTCACAAAAATTAGAAACAAAAGCGAACAAAGAATCAAAATAGGAGGTAGGCTTCATGGGAAACCAGGCATGTAAAGTAACTGTGCAACTGCCAGGCTGGATTTCTCTTTCCTGTATTCATGGTTGATGGATAACACGCAACTCATTTCCACAAGTTCTTAAAGATTTGGCCTAGGCTGCAGCTGGCCATCTGAGTGGTCATGTATAGCAGGATAAAGACATCAAGTGGAAGTGGGGTGATTTTTCTCTTGGAGATGGCAGTGGGAGCCCCCAGTAGCTCACAACTCAGTCTCAGCCCCCCAGTTCTGTATGATCAAGGATTTCCTAGGAAGATGATAAAGGGTCTGAGGAGATGTGTGGAGTGTACCCCCTCTCAAAGGGAATAAGACTCCGACATTTTTTAACACTCCAAGCAAGAAAAGGGTAGAATTTACAATGGAAACCTCTTGGTGATTCCCACTGCAACAAAGAAAAGCTATGCTAATGCCCACAATTAACATGTTTCTTTCTGAGATAATTTCCACCAATGCCTGCAAATACACCAGTGACTTTCTCTGCCCCCTCAGTTTCCTTTCCTAAATCAAACCATACACAGTCATGATACATTCACAACTCCCTCTAAAAACTTGTAGATGATTGTTGAAACAAGCAATTGTTTAAAATTTACGAGAAAGACCTGAAGTACAGAGGTGAAAGGGATCAGTAAGTTCCTGCCAGCAATGAACAATAAGGAGAAAGGCAGAGGAGGGCAGTCCTGTCATTTCTCCGCCAGTGTGACCTGCCATAAGAAAAGTTGCAAGATGAACTGTCTCATTAGACAAGAAAGAATCAACTGAGAAGGAAAGCAGATATAAATAGGCCACCTGCAGCAAAAAACTCATTGTCATGACTCGTAGTCCGACACCAGACACAAGCCATGAGAAACCATGTGTCACTATCCCTGGTGTTCATAAACTTCAGTGTTCAAGATGCCAAAGGTATGCCAATTAGTGATTGTAAGAGGTATCAGGGGATACTTGAGATACCCTAGATTTAACTGTATTCAGAATCCTAGCTCAACTGTTGACTTATGTCCTCCATAATTCAATACCCTACAAAATTTTAGTTGCAGAAAGAGGTGAGGTTTTTTTGTGGTTTATGGTTTTTACTTTCCTGCCTTAAGCAACAGCTAATACAGACAACATTAGGCAGTTTACTCCCTTTTCTTTCAGTAGTTCCTGTTCAGTACAAGTTGAAGTGACCACAGTAAATAATTTGTCTTTGGGTCAAGGTCATGATCCTGTGTCAGCCTGAACACAGCACTGCCTTTGAAGCCAACAGGAGTCTTACACAGGCACAGCTAAGGGATTGTGCTACTAGTTTGTAATGCAATCTGGAATGTCTTAGAATGAGAAATCATTTTGAGATCTGAAGTTATTGTCCTGATACAGCCTATTTGTAAATGGCAAAAAAATTATTGGTACCATGCCTGCTGTTCTCTCTATATTCTCATGAGATCTCTGCTCTAGAAGAGTGCCTAAAAGTTCTTGGGTAATGGCTGCTTTTATGCAGTTTCTATTGTGCTTGCTATTGCTCCTACAAAAGTAAAGTTGTTCGAAGATGCATTTGGTTTTCCTTACTGCTTTGTAAAAGGTTTTTGTTTGGTTGATGGTTTTTTTATAAACAATTAAAAATAGCTTGTCCTCTAAAAAGATGCCTTTTCAGAACACTAGAACAAGCACAAGCAGGGGAAACAGCCTTTGAAAGAAAAATTACTTTGGACAAGTTTTGAATTTCAAACATAGCTTTTGTTTATATTGCACTGACAAAATGCCTCTCAAATATTCTTTGAAAGGTGATTACATTAGGCAGGGGCTATTTTAGCAATTTCACATCTCACAGTACTATTGTATATAGGGATCTGTCCACCCACTTCCCTTGCTGCAGTCACAGCTCCTTGAGCCTTTACTCAGCTATCTTTCATCACTTCTAAAGTAATGAAGACTTTCTTTTCTTGCAAATTGAAGTCAACCTTTTCTGTATGACCAAGGTTTCTCTAGGACTTCTGGTGGGCTGCAGAATCACTTTTGGCCTGTTGGTGATCTTCTGTTTGAAGGTTTGTCTCAATACTTTGCTTAGAGTTGGGCAGAAAATGCTTTCCTGGTTTAACAAAGTTTTGGAATAACAAAACCCAATTTCCATTTCAAATCTCAACAGAAAGTTGAGATTTTGAGTATTTCATCATTTTAAGGGAAAAAAAGTAATTCGCACTGCAAGTCCTTTCCAAATTACATATCCTTCCTTCTCTATTCTATTTTTCCTGTAATTTAGGAGAAGAGCACAAAGCCCCTCCCACAGAGGCATGCACAGCCATGATAAAGCAGCACATCCAATTATTCCTACCATCAGCTCAGGTGGTGAAAGCTTCAATACCCATTTGAGTTCTAGAGTGACAAGAAAGCTCTTAATGTTTTTACTTTCTACATATTTCAATTTTCTGGCTACACTTGTCCATCTCCACTGCAATAAAAACTAAATTTGTTGACATGCTTGACATTTTTAAATACTCTTTAAATATTTTTAGAACACCTTTCTCAAGACAAATTCTGTACCAGCTTGGGATCCACCAATATGGGAAATACCTTGCATTTTTAGGAATGTTCCTAGGTCCCATAACTCAATAGTCTGTGCCACCAGACATTGAAACTGATGCTTGGCATGAGTTTGGAGTAAGCCAACAGGCACTATCTGAAACAGCTCTTGGGCATAGCTCCAGATTTGTCTGAGGCCAGACTTCAATGTCAATAGGCAATTCACCTGAGGCTGTCTTGTTTTGTTGGGCAAGGCTGTGAAACAGTGTCAATGGACACAGTTGTGGGCAAGCTACAGAACCTCCTGGCAGAATGATTCTGACACACCAGCACAGACAGTGTGTCTGCCAGTCCTGCATAAGAAAGGTGGAGTAACATGAGGCAAATATCAGTGCTAGTTTTTGAACTCCAGGCTCCTGCACAGTGTGTAAAAATGCACAGTACAGTGCCATGCATATAAACTGGCTGAAGATGAACAAAAATGGCCAGTGTGGCTGTGATGTGCTTCTGTATGACTGTAGCAAAGCAGACAAAATCACAATTTTGCTCTTTGTTGTGAAGAATCAATATTTGATTCTTCATGTCATTACAACATCTGTCCTTTCTCAGGTACAGC
Organism: Aphelocoma coerulescens; assembly: GCF_041296385.1. Taxonomy (NCBI): domain Eukaryota; kingdom Metazoa; phylum Chordata; class Aves; order Passeriformes; family Corvidae; genus Aphelocoma; species Aphelocoma coerulescens. The sequence goes on from NC_091021.1 coordinate 11,689,370, forward strand.
AGTTACATATGTCTAGTGAAAACATACTACATACCTACTTCAGTAGTTTTGTGAACGCAAGTAAAACCCCAAAACTTCTATTTTTCATCAAACGTAGACAAGACAAAGGCTTCATTGGTCTTCACTCCTCTGTCAATGCTCTCACCATTCAGATAATCACTGGCAACCACTTACATAATCAGGCCTTTTTCACAAACTGATCCATTTAAAAATTATCTCAGAGACTTTTGATCTATTATTTCTCCTGTCATACTAGAAGAGACAGACTAGTGTGCATTTTTGGGCCCTGATTGCGAAGGCTGCAGAAACTTTGCTGTGGGAGCTCATTACATGTAGTTCATTCTTCATTTTGTTTTATGGTTCATTAGAAGGATTCCAGAATTTGATGGACGAGCAGGGGATTGGAGATAGGAGGTGCTAGGTATCTCAGATACTTAAAAGCACACAGATTCTCAGTAAAGCAAGATATGATAAGAATTAGGAACAACACATACGACATTTTCCCTTCCAATATTATAAAAGCAGATGAAATGCATCTGGTCCAAGTTTGGACCTATTCTTCCCTCTCTAGCACAAGTCACTGAAGATAGCAAGCCCACGCCAACCGAAATCTGGCCTTAAGATATCAAGAATGCCCCAGAGTCAGCAGTGATATGAAGGGTTGTATATGCCCCACACAGTAAGAGCCGGAGTGGTCTGGAAAAGATTTACCAGATACCGGTAACAGCTTAGTAAGGATGAAGCTACAAAATGAATGATAGAACTTATCCTCTGAGATGCAGCAGCCATATTTGACAACTTTCACATGAGCGTGTACTTATTAATGTCTGGTGGAGCTTAAGGCTCATTAGCTCCTATTTGAAAGATATGGTCTAAAGTTTAGTGCACAAACCAGCTACTCAGAGGCTTGGGCTACAGAAAAGGGCTTTGCTCCAGTTCTCTTTCAACAGAGAGATTTCTTGAGTGTGGTTTTAGAAGTATACTATTAATCTGAGAGAACAAGACTGACTAATTGTCTGCTGGACACATCCTCCTAAGACACAAAAGGACAACTGAGAGCCTCTCAAGTCACCTCTTATTTTTTTACATCTGTAAAAGGAAACAAACCTGATCCACGTAGCAATCAGAAAGATCTGTAAGGATCTGTTTGCTGGAAATTGTAAAGTCTTAACACTGAACTCGCTAAGGCAGCTCTTACCCTTTCCCTGTCTAAGGAGGAGCCAAGTGCCTCCAGAACAGTCACATTTCTGTTCTGCATAAAAGCAGACTTGAGAAAGGCACTGAGGATCCTGCTGTGCTGCTTCCTAGCTTCTTGCCCTCACATGCATGGAGGGTCATTTAGTGCAAGAAGGAAAAGAGGCAAGGAGCCAAGGGATTCCCCAAGGCTATGCAGCAGGTTACTGGAAGGTTCCCCAGTCATTCCTGGTTCCCCCTATTCTGTGCATTCTTCCGGACCAGTCTGCTTCCCAATCTGGGAGAACTTTTCCAAAATGCAAGGCAGAACGCAGACCCTCAGAACATTTTGAATGATCTGCAAACTTTCTGTATCTAGGATCATTTAGAACTGTTAGTTGAGACAAAAGTATTTAGATTATTATAAAAAGAGACTGATAAAATGTGCAACATATAGAAATTCCCTAGAAAAAATAGCATGTACTTGTTATCTCTTCTTTCACGCATTTCAAAAATTTTAAAATTTCATTTGGCCCATCACCTGGCTTGAATCAGTGATAACTCAACATGGAAAAGCAGCTTCAAAAACGGGGCTGAATCTTACATGTATCAATGCCAAAAGTCCCATTCCTACAGCTGCATTAGGAGTAGCTTCTGCACTGTTACACAAGTAACTAAGCTAAACTTTGCCTTTCAATGATTTTAAGAACCAATTCACTGAAGGTTTATTGACAATAAATATAGTTGTATTTACTTTTTTACATTGACAAATGCCGCTGAAGAGAACATTCAAACTTTGAATAAGCATTCAGATGATTCCCTTCTCATCTATTCTGTTTCTGAAATCTGGGATTTTTGCAGCCTGATACAAATGAAAACAACCTTGCGGGTAAAGTCAAGTAGAATTTAGAATAAGTAACACCATAAAAGAAGTTTTGCCCAAACTTCCCGCCTTCTGTTGTATTTTGGGTTACTCCATCAGGCCTCCTTGACTCAATGAGTCATTTCTGTCTAACGCAAAACTACTTCTGCTGTTACTAAATCAAAGGAGTTAATGACCTGTAGGTATCACCATATGCATCCCCTTCTACACAGGGAATAGCAGTAGCCAATATCAAAGAGAAGAGGTTTTAAGCAAACTTTGCAGGCACATTGACTGCTGTGTCCATTCTTCCTTCCCTCAGCTCATAAACTACAAAAACACTAAACAAAGATTATCACTGCAAAAGAAAATAAAAAAGAAAGAAAAATCAGGTAACTCTGACTAGATACAAAGTGGTGGGGGGTGGGGGTGGGGGTGGTGGGGGAGGGCTAGAAAAGGCCATCTTCCACACAATGAAGAAATTCCCACTTGTTTACCAGTCTCTACCGCAAGATGAATAATGTTCAGCTCTGAAAAAACTCAAAGCCTGGAAGAACACAGGACACTAGCCTGGGATCCAAGACCTCAAAAGGGTGGCTCCTTGACAGACGTGCAGAGTTTTATTCACCTAGACTACTCCTTAGGATAATAAATGGAGCCATTCAGACAGCATTCAGAAAGCACTGCCTCACCCTGGGTGCCTTGAAGGCATCATCAGTTTTCTTTTTTGTGCCACTGGCCGAGCTGCAAATCCTGGATAAACTCCTCAGCATTTTCAAGTTTCCAGCATGTCTTCACCTTGACTTTAGATGGATACTATTGTTTTTGCTGTATTATTCTCTTGCAGATCCTGTTGCCTTAGGTGTTTGAGACATTCCCTTTAAACAGGTGGCTATAATTAATTATTCAAAATTATTTTTAGGAATTTGGATTTCCTGACAGTGCATTAGTTATAAGTATTGTACAAAAATAAGGCAATGGCATGTTGTTTGGGGTATCTGTGATTAAAAAAACATGCTCTAGCTCATTGTAATGTTTCTGTAGGCTGGCATCCTTTGTGAGAAGTTTACTTCTTGTAGCTGCTTTGGGTTTATGTCAGTTGTATATTTTAAGAACAACATCCACTAAAGCAGTTTCATGTGAAAAATGGAACTATACTTACTTCAAGAAAGCATTTCTACTCTCATCTTCTTTCCATTCGCATATTTAACAAATATTTGGTTGCCAGTGAAAAAGGTCCAGAATGGTCAGCCAATAAGATTATTAAAGACAAGTAGGGAGGCAGCAGATTAGGGTGCTGCAAACTATTGTTCTTACAAGCCACAGTATGAAGAAATAGGAAGAATAACAGAAGCTAAAACACACATAGAGAAACCATTATTCAGAATGTATAATACACTGTATTCTTGACCTTGTAAAGAAGTGGGCTGGACCTAGCCTTCAGTTAAAAAAAAATCTTGAGAAGATAGAAGCCTGCAGTGTGCAGGTCAGGAGCCATCAAGTTCCCATACAGCTCCTGCTGTAGGTAGGAACAATGGGGAAGGTGAAGGGATCTTTGCACTACTGGCCTTTTCCCTATGTTCCTCCAGCCAGATAAGGTATTTGGAGACAAATACCATTCTAGAAGCAACTGTTTCTTCACAATATATTCTAGACATCACTTTTCATTTGATGTGATTTTTTCAGTTAAAATGTAACCAAATAAAATTCCAAATTATTTAAAAGTGAGGCCAACAGCTACAACAAGCAAAAAAAAAAAAAAAAAAAAAAAAAAAAAGGAAAAAACCCACCAAACAAACCATGCCAGAAAAACATACAAAAATATTTACTCTTTGGTTTCTTTGGTTTCAGTATGTATCTCATTTGTAATACATTCGGCTAACCTTCTTCATATATTTTTTTAGTTTTATTCTTTTTTTTAAATTCTATTTCTTTAACCATCACAAAAATCTTTTTCACATCTTAAGTGCTTCTTTTCCTGGGTGGGGTGTTTGTTTCCTGATTCACAAAATTTATTATTCTCAAGAAGCAGCCTGAACTAGTAAGGACTGAGCTTAAATAGAGCCCCCTGGCCTTTGCTGTGGTTCTGTGTCTCTATGGGCAGGCCATGTAAGGGGAAGCCCCAGGTGAAGCTGATCATGGTGCATAAACCCTTTTGGCACTCAGGGCCCTGACAGTTGTTGATCTAGCACTAAACTGTGGAAAGAAACTGAAGAGTAAAATTGAAAAAGAAATTTTGGTGTTCTGGAAGCAATGTGTACTTTTGCACTCATTGAGTGCTTAGACCAGGTGAGATGTGGAGTACATGTGAAGAAGCATGTTGTGCTTGGGTCGAAAGGCACTGCAAGATTGATCTTTAGCCTCAATATTAATAAATCTACCTGAGGGATTTTCTTTGGTAATGTGAGCACAGGAACTTCATCCTGATAGAAAACAATTCTAAATTCTATGGAGGCTAAGACAGACTTTGATCAGTGGTGCATGATGCCCACCATAATACTGAAAATCTGAGATGAAATCCTGTGTCCCTACACTCATGCAAGATTTGCCACTGCTTTCCATGGAGCCAAGATCTTGCCTCAGGCAAAAGCAAAACTGCAGAGGTTACAATATATGCTCTTCCACTCCAACTCCCAGAAACAAGACCTGCATGGCAGATGTATTATTATTTATTAATATGCAAACTTGCACAAACCTTATAATCTCAAATGATAGTTGAGTGCTTTCCTAGTTGATAAATCATATTTGAAGAGTTTTTCAAATAAAGCTTAAGCTGTTTTTTCTTCCTGGAGTAAAATGGGATGTCAAAATATTAACTCTAAACAGCAAGAACTGTTCTTTTCAGATATACTGGACATACACCAGCTTCAGTTAGTAAAATCTGGTCATTGTTACAAAGCAAACCTTACCTGGACTTGTACAGTGAGTTTGGACTTTCCACCCCAAAAGATGTTTATATTGGTTTCTTTACACAGGGAAACAAGATTTCTGAAACAATTATCTAAAAGAGAATATTAGGAATTTGTTGTGGCACAGGAGACAGGATTACATAACATAAAAACTGTGGGATAATTAAAAGAAAAATCAAATACATCAGTAGAAACAGATTTAATTGACTGCTGAAACTGCATGTGAAACATAATTCTATCTTCTGTTTTTCTTTTCTGAAAGATGGAAAATCTAATTGTACATTGCCTTGGCTAGCACCTGACAACAGTATTACCATTGGAAAGATAAGGCTTTTGTCCTCGCTGAGCACTGGCCAGCCTGGGACACGCCTGTGTCATGACAGTCTTGTCCTACTCTCCCCACCCTCATTTGAGCTGATTTGTTTTCATCCTAGAACTGCTGGTCAATTGTTATTTGTAAGACCACGATGAAGCCTGTCAGTTGTCTCTCATGCACTTACATCTTGTAGAAAACAAAACTAGATCTTACAAATGCTCTGGGACACCAGTATTCCTCTTCTGCAAACTGGGAACTGGGGGAACTGAGTCAACTAACGCTTTCAATGAGGAGATGAACGCCCTCATCTCATGGCCACACCCCCCCTTCAGTTCAGAGATGTAAATGCCACTGACAGCAACGTCCTCCGGAGGACCAGTACAGCAGAATTAGAAGGTCACTGAAACAGATGACTTTTCCCATCATTTTTCACAGTTGCTTTTTTATTTTTTTAACCTGGCATCTGTTCTCCCATGTGTGCATACATATAAAGGCCGCTAACTCTAGCCATTTCTTTAGGCACATTTCTACAATGGGGATGGAAAAGACCTTTTCTTTGGAGGAAAGGACATCAAGATTTGAAGTACCAAATCTTCTCTTGCTTTCAAATGCATTGAACTGCTGCAGTTATGTGGCACAGCCAGACAACTGGCTTAGCTGGCTCATCACACTCGTCCACAGGTGAAAAGGTAATGGCTTAAAAGAGAGAATAAAATTCACAACTTGCAAAGCACCTCTGGGTCTTCAATATCCTGTGTACATCATTTGTACACGTGTTTGTGAGATGGGGAGGCAGGCCTGGGAGAGATACAGAAGAAGTAGGAATATAATTAAACCTAAAAACCAATAAGGTGAAAGATCTATAGGAAGCTAATATCACCTTGTAGTTTCGCAAGTTATTTTTAAGGACTGTCTAAAATCAGTGAGAATTTGATTGTGGCACTCACAGTTGTGATACTAATCACTGGGCTCAGCTACAACACAAATCTGGCCTCAGGTTTAAATTGATTGAACATCTATTCAATCAATAAAAAAACATAACCTAGTCGTTTATTTCATCTAGTCTCAGAGTCTGCTGACCCATACATTACATATGAATTGAAGCACTGCAGTTCATGCTGTTTGCAGCAGGAACGGCTCAATGCACAAAGAACAGTGTGGTTCTATCACCTTTCTCACACTGTGAGCTGAGCCATTGGTGCTGCTGTGCTAACCAGCAGGGACAGATGCTGAATGAGAAATTCTTCAGATAAGAGCTCGTGACAGCCTTTTCCTCCTGGTCAAAACCTGCAATGAAAGGGGGTGGGGGAAACGGGACTAGTAAGGAGTGTTTGCATAGCAGCAAGCACTGGAAGTCTGTGGCTTTTGGGCCTTGGGACCAGGAATTTACAACCTGGGCTGCTTTTGGATTGCATGACAAGGCCATGAGTTTGGATTTAGTCCCAGCAGGCTAATCAGATAGGCATGATAATCCCAACAGATATGAAAAAAGGTCTTTATCAAATTAGGCAGAGTATTAATTTTTTAACCTTCATTCCAACTCACTTAAGTGTCCAAAGAGCTTATTCTCTTATAAAATTAACACACAAAAAAAGCAGAGGGAGCTTTTACAAAATATGCTTGATCTGAAAATGAAGAAAGATACAAAATGAGAGAAGATATAAAAGACAGAGAAACAGAATAAAGGCTGCTATTCCTCCTTCTCTTTTGTGAATATACCTTATAGTCTATTATCCATGTTACTTTTGTGCACCTTATGAAATTAAATTAAAGTTGGTAGAATACAGTGAATGAAGAACACAACAGCTTCAATTTCCCATGGCGGTGCATGCATGTACATGTAAGAGTGTACATTCCCACACACAGGAACCCTCAAAGACATGGGGGAGAAGCAAGGGCTGTGAGCAGGACTGCTGCTAGGCAGGGCTCACCCTTGTCTTCACTCTTACCAAAATCCAAGGATTTATTCAAAGCTTGATTCCTTGAAACACCCTTCTTTAATCCTACAATAGAAATCACAAGCTTGAAGTTCTGACAGCCAAGGAAAGGATGGGTAGGGAGCAGGGGCAGGTTTCAATGGAAATGATCTGCCTTCAATCAGAAGGCAGGAATGCCCTTTGTTTAATTGCCAGGAGTTTTGGCTTTATAGCAAACATTTTAAGGGACTACTGCTAAAAGCAAGGGAAAAGTACCTTCAATTCTGAAAAACACAATAGGGCAAACAACCCAGGACAATCTGGATTTCCTTTCAAAACTAAGACACATGGGGTATTTCCCTATAGTATAAATAGTACTATTCCCTAGAGTAAATAGCATATAATTATAGTATAATGGATAAATATTTTTATGGGAGCACTGCCTATATAGCACTGATGAAGCCCTCCATTTTACATCCCAATAACAAGGATGTATTCCAGAGGAAGGTATTCTAGAGACCGCTGTTGAGTCTGCCCTGGAATGTCTGTGTATAGCAAAGCAAATGATTGCCCTGAGGGGATTTTCCCACTGCTCATAAAAAATGTCACAGCCTAGCCTTGTCCCATCTGTACTGTGCTTTCTCAGGGCAACATCAGTGCAACCCATTTGGAGAAGCCTGTGCTGTAAATAGTGATGTTTAAAATGTTACACAGGACAGTGGCAATTTTTTCCCCATTTAAAATGTTAAGAAATCGATATATTAAAAGCAGAGCACAGTGTGGTGCTTTACTCATAAAAATGTAGCAGGGCCAGACCAGCAAAGATTCAGAGCCTGTCTTCACTTGAAAGGAAAGGTTAAAGAAAACAGGGACTCAACTGGAGAAATGATGAGTTTACTTGCATATACTCACACAAACCACACAGTTTTTACTAGAATTGCAGCCAGTAACTTTGCTCTGCCTGGCCCACCTTGTTTCCTTACTGGATATAGGGAGATCTGAGGTTTGGCACAAGAAGTACTTCCAGCAAGGAAGGCCTAGGTTGTGGTAGGGTCCAGGAACATCCATATGTGTGCCCTATGGTCCCTCTGTCATCAAACCCATTGGATCTAAAGTGTAACAGCAAAATAAGTTTGGGTCTGTGATGTGTCTTCACTTCCAGTGAGCTCTGGAGGGCAACTTAAGGCTTCCTCTTTGAACAGACTGTAGGACATGGATGCAAATTTAGCATGTCTGAAAGGGAGAATAAACTCAAAGCTGTACAGCACTGCCAGGATGACATGAGAGGCCAAGGTCCTCATCAGGCCTGCCTCTATAGACCAAGACACTTGAAATGGGCTATGGGAAACTTTGTCCTGACAAAACCTTCCAGGTCTATCTATTGGCTAAAGCATTACTCCTATGTATAATCTGCAAGGCAGCATGGTTCCCTCTACCACAGTGTGTCCCAGCCCTGCACTGAGCATACAGAAAAACTCCATATGCCCATGCAACTTTCTAAGTGTGTGGCACTTACACAACAAGCCAAACATGCCCACAGCTATCAGAGGAGCAGCCTACTAGAGCAAAACCACTATTCTAATATTTAGGATTGACTGCTTGCTACAGTTGCATAGTGGCTGCCAGGAGGCTTTGAGAGGTGGCAGGAACAGGACAATAGTCATAGGTCGAAATATCTGTAAGGGAGATAATGAGGGATTGTTTGTTTTATACCCTTTGACTTGTATCTTTTCACTCCCTCCTTCCTATACAACATAATGCTGTCCATGAATCTCCCCACAGTCATTTTGTCAGAGATTTCCACTGCACTTCTACAAACATTTCCTCATGGTGTGTCCATTTAGATGCAAAATTTGTTAAGTAGAATGTGACATACAAAACGGGTTTGTGCTTTTGACAAAGTAGAGGTAACCCTGTACTTTTTGCCCCGATTTACTCAACAGACTTCTTGTAAGTAGGCAAATCAATCTGGACTTGCCAGACTTGGGCAGCCTGTGCAGATGTGAATCTCCAAGGCAAAACTTTCTGATCTGGCAATCTAAAACCCTAGGGAATACAGAGACTAATATAGACACTCTCTGATTCTTGGGGCCCTTTTTGCCTAGTCTGAAATCCCTGATAATCTCTTACTGTCTGCATAAGAGGATGGAACTCCCATAGAAATAGAAAATGAGCAGAACTGGAAACAATGGTTGCTGACAAGCACACTATCATTATAGGTATTTATGTGCTGAGCATCAAATTGATAGTACCTTTATTTGTAACTTTTGCTCATCTGTTCACTATTATTAAACGAGCTCAGAAACCAGAGGAGATTTGAGAGCGACAGAGTGTAATTACACATTTTAGAAGAAGATATTTTTCATTGTGGTTTTAGAACATAACAACCTATTTAAAAAAAAAAAAACAACAGCAGAAAGAATGTGGGTATTTCAATTCAGCTACATTGCTGTCCTCAGACTCATTAAAAAAATCTGCTTTTCACTTTGGTTCTAGCTAAATGTACAAAAAATGCAAAGGCTACAAAAAGCTTTTTCCTTAAAATACCCAACTCTGCTTAATGTAGAATTTTGAAAATCCTGTATTTAAATAATGCTTTTTTTGTTATTGATCAACAATCTTATTATTTTTAATTTTGTTGAGTGATCTGTTCACTTTCATAACATCCATCTGTACAGGAATTTGTATAGTCTAGCTGTAAAGTAGCTGTGTTTTATTTGTTTTATTTGATCTAGCATCAAAAAGCTAAACATTTTACAACATTGAAGTCAGCACTGGCAAACAGGTATATTGAGGATGAGGGTCAGCAACAATGGATAAGAAGAGATGTGAGGGAAAAGTAGCAATCCTACTCCTACTAGCTTCAGCTTAAAGACGATAGTGTCAAAAATTACTTCTTTAGGAAAAATGTAGCATATTGTTATTCTTGGTCCTCTGCAGAGAGGTCCTCCAGGGGCAACCCACCTTTAGTTTGAAGGTTCCATGTCACATTCTGAGGGATCTTGTGGTTCTGTGCTGCCATAGAGAGCCAGCATAATCCAGCTATCGCTTTTTCCTACAGAGATAATTTGGCTATTCTCCACACACCATGCCTGCCATCTATCCAAAAGCCACAAGAAAATATGTGTCATTGTGCCTGAAGAAAGCACAGAAGTCCCTGGTCAAGGGTAATTTCATCTTGGTTTTTTTGCCACCCTTATCAAAAGTTTATTGTGCTTGTCTCAGTGTAGGATGTGTCTGCAAAAGCAACGTACTACAGAACTACAGCTTGAAAAATACCAATATTTGCTTCACACCATTAGGAGAAAAGAAAGCAGCCTCAACAGAAACACGGACTTCCTAAACTGCTTCAGCCAGCACACAAGCATCCCGAGATGTTCGTAATTTTACAACCCCCTCCAGTTACCACAGACATTCTCTTCTCTGCAAACCTCCAGTGCCTCCATTTCATATCATGCAGCACCATGTTGCTAAGGCTCTGCTGTAAGCAGACGTCTTGACATGGTACCAGTGACCACAAGAAGATGGTATCTGTTTGCCTGGCAAAGATACTTAGTGCCTGTAATTTGAATACTTTCTCAATTTGTGCAGGGTCTGACGAGGTAATATCATTATTTGAATTCAAGGAATAATCAGAACCACATTTCAGGTAATAATTTTTTAAGCTACAAAACCTTTCTCCCCATTTCTGAAGAATACACGAAAAACTGAATATTTCCAAAAGGAAGGAACTTCTGGGAGGACTTGTGATCAGTGTGTATGGATACTTGTACGCAAGTATGGTCCCATTTCAGAGTGAGGCCAAAAGGACTAAGTTTTTGGTGTTTTCCTGGGTATTGCTAATCCACTGCAAATGGAATAGTTTGTCTTTCCCCATCCCCTTATCTTCAGAACTCTCCAACCCGATCTGATACTGGTGGCAAACTAACTTAATAAGATGGTGTGTATGTATTTCTGGATCAAAATAAAGTAAAACATTGAAAGCATTTATTGTGTGGAAATTTTCTATGTCAATTTTCTGCTAAGAAGTAGAGATTCAAGAGGTCAGGGCTCTTGCAGTACAGAGTTAGTGGTATATTAGTTACAGTAATTCAGCCTGAAAATTCCAGGAGAAACAAACACAGTGGAATGCCATGAATTACAGGAGGAGACCACAGCTTTAATCAGCTCTTGGGAAAAGAGAAACATGCATTTGGTTATTGACAGTTGATAAACTCTACTATGAAGTTTGAAGAAACTAAGAATTCTAGGATTTTTTTCTTTAAGTAAATCAGCTTTTGTTTTCTTGTCCCCGTTTCCCACCCTCCCCCCCCTTCCCCAATTACAGAGACTTTATTTCCTCTTTACTATACTGATACACTTCTAAAACTGTTACCACTGTTCCTGAATTCAGGAATTCACTGGACTGTAAAGACTGGGACAAGTATGTCTCTAAGTGATGAAATGAAGTCTGTGAAGCAGAGGAGATTCTGAGGTGATTGATTCTGTACAGTGGAACTGTACTGATTACATAAAGGTCTTAAAATCCAAGGTCTGGCTGAAGATTTTAAAAGACAATTCAGTCAAGACTTCTAAGTCAGCTTAATGTGTTTGTTTTGAGGAAACATCTATTTCCACAATTCCATCACTGAGGAACTTATCACTGAATTTTTCTTTTTGTAAAAAACTGTTTTGAAATGTAAGTCACTACTAAAAAGTGAAGATAGAGAAGGAATGGGCATACACTGTCATGGCTTTCTCCACACCATCATTATCATCAATACATTAAGCCGATACAAAGTAATCATCAAAATCAGAAGCTGTGCCTTAATGTATTATTTGAGTTTGCATAGAGCCTGAAACATGAGCTTGGAGAGGCATAAATGTCCCATTCATTTCCAAGGTTTGATTACTCTACAACTTTAAAGATAGCATGTTGATGTTACATTAAATTGCTAATTATATCAGTGAATTTCATGATGTCAAACAACCTCCTATGACTGTCCAGAGTGAAATATGAGAGGTCTAAGGAGAGAAAGCAAGCAAACCCAACTTTATTTATAGGTGGGGTTTTAAAAAATTTCATTATTTTCAAGCCAATATAGTGATATTTATTTCTTTTGCAATTGACTAGTATTTCCAAATGCTTTATCAATATTTTCTAACTTGTCCAGAAGCATTGGAAACTCATACACAATACCAAAAAATTGCGTGAATGTCAGAAAATGAAACAAATAAGGAATTGCCAAATCCAGGAACATCACAAAGACATGAAAGGAGGAAACCAAGTCAGTTTGACCATCTCTTTTTTGATATCATCTTCTGGCAATTAATTCCATAGGACAGGCATTTTTTAAAATAATGTTTCATTATACTGCCTTGCAAAATACCAGCATATACCAGCTGTCAGGTTTTCTCCTCTTTAAGCAATGCTGCCACAATTTCCTATCAAGTAATTGCCCTCACAAGCAGGTACTGGAATAACATGGGACAAAGAGTTTTGTTGTGCTCCTTTGAAAGACATTTGAGTCAGAGGTTAAAGAAATCACTGCTCCAGAGGCTCTTAAACATGTCATTGTCATAATATAAAAACTGACTTACTAACTTAGATTATTTGGAGAGTTAAGTGCTTGTGTTATTGCAAATTAAACTAATTAGTATCATTTCCTGACAGCTGCAGTGAGCGATAGCAATTCCATGATTTTTTCTTCAGCCGCTCATGTGGGATGAAGAGAGGAGTGGAGACAGCTTTGTGATTTAATGGAATGGGATCTGTTTATCATCGTAAGGGCACATCGTTCCATTCTTAGCACAACTCTGCTGTTTCCTCTGCTCCCTCTCCGTTCATCAGCTATTATTGCACTATTAACTTATTACATGGAAGCCAGGGGAGACAGATGGAAGTTGCTGGGAACTTCACAAATAACCAGACAAAAAACTACACTGGAATTTGCTTGAAGTATTTCCTGCTTTTGGAACTGCTGTAGATTATATTCGCCATCCTTTTAACCAAAATTGTTGCTGCCAGTAGAAGATACAAAAAGCCATTTCAATAGCATAACTGGTTTAATTGTTAAAAAGGCAGAATTGGGAACTAGTGATGATTGAAGTCTCTAGCTTACATGAATAATTGCGTAAAAAGAGAAAGTTACAGTATTTAATTGGCAGCATTTAGCAAATCACTTGCATTTATCATGTAGGGAAAATGTGTACCAATCATGGTGGTAAAACCATTGTGCTTACCACTGCCCAGAATTTCCATAAGATTACGTGAGGAACAATAGCAGACAGTCCCAACAAACTCTAATAAAATGTCATACAGAAAACTAAAAGTAATCTGATCAGTAAGGAAATGTCTAAGATTTGTTTAGAAGAGCCAGAATGAAATAAAACTCTTGTCCATCTCCCACTTCACAGAAGCCCACACAAATGGATAAAATTACTCTGAATTCAATTATTCTGGAATTCTAACTTTCTAGAGACCATTGGGTCGTGCTTGAACTTTTCATGAGATCACTTTGGTCAGATTTATGGTCTACTTATATTACTAAACTGGCTCCAAAGATTTGCTCTATCTTGGAGCCGTTGGAATAGACTGTAGCTTTGTGGTTCACAGACTGGATTAATGTTTTCAGCAGCTAATTAATTGCTGATCACCAGCATGGAAATTGAATTATCTATAATCATATTAAAATATGGGGTTTTGTTCCCCTCCTCCATGAATCATTTAGCTTAGAAAGTCCTGATGGAAAGAAATGCGTCTTTTTGAGACAACGCAATACTTAAGTAAAAATGCTACAAGGGTTAGAGAAATAAACCCTCTTCATCACTACTGAGCAGAAACTAATGCATAGTGCTAGCTATCTAATGCCCTAGTACGGTCACTGTTAGCACAGGGTCTGAGTGCCTTCCACTTCTCATGCATTTATTTTCAGAACACTCCATGAAACAGAGAATTTTTATGGTTTCTAGTGACCATTTGTCAATGGAAGAAGTAAAGAACAAGTGAGAATTCCTCAAGGCAGCACTGGAAATATGTGAGGTAAGAGAGAGTTAAAGATGTTTCCTCCATGTGTCAGATTTGTATCTGTAACCACATAATTTTTCATATCTATAATCAAGATGGCAATAATAAAGTCCATCAATGGAGAAGTGGCTGTGGATCCATTTTCCATTCCCTGGTTTCAGGGACCTTACACATTCTGAACCAGCAAGTATCTTCCGTGGCTGCCTAGGAAACACTGCTTTCCCAGCATCTTAACATTTCCAGTCATTATTTTTCCATTAGGATTCATTCCCATCAGTTATTATGTTCCTTATGTTATACCAGAGTGAAGGGTTACATTAAAGCTGATGCCATTCTAGCTGCTCTGCATCACTGAGAAGGAAAGATACTGCTCATCTACCAGACTTCTTCCTGCTGCTGCTCTTGACCACACAGACTTTTCTCCTTCCTCGCCAAGGACCCTTTGGTGGACTCCTTGGTGAGCTAATTCACCTCGCTGACTTGGCACAAAACTATTTCCCTCCCTATTTTTTTTTTTTTTTCCTTTCATAAAATACATTCCAAACCACTTTCCACACAATCCAACCCTTTGCTTGAGACATTATTGTTCCTTGCCATGAGATCTGATGGCTTGCATTCCCCAAAAAAGTTGAATGGCTGGTGAATGCCTTTCAGCTTCTCTGGAAGCTCAAGTCCTGCTCTGCTGGCCTCTGAAGTGCTTCCAGTGCAATTTGGAGAGCATATTTAGCAATACTGGCCAGCACAGAGATGAACCACAAAGGAAGCAAAATCCCTTACAAGTCTGCCCAGCAGTGTCACAGGAGTCAGACAGCTGTTACTGGACTCAATTTTTTTCTCTCAGTGAAAATTATCACCACAGCATGTAAAACAGATCACATCTTTTAGAAACACCTTGCATGGCTTTGAGTTTTCATGACTTTCAAATTGTGAGTCTTAATATTTGTCAGAAGCCATTTGGAAATGGATCAGTTTGGGTCCAAAAAATGTGAGCATGCCTCAGATAGCTCTCAGTTTAACAAATGCTTGTGTGTAATAAAACATGAAGAACACATTCAAAAGCCAGACTCCCACTACTGCTGTCTAACTGCCCAAATCTAAAGAAGGACTTGAGGCAGCAGGGGGAAGAAAAGAGCTAATCTTTTGACATGTACATTTTGCCCCTTGCACTGGTCCTAGACATCCCTTCCAGAATGGTGCAGCCACAGTTTCCATACTTCCAGCATCAAACTAATCAATTTTCCTTAGTTTAAGAATAAATATAATTTCATCTCTAAATATATTACACTTTCACTAATCACACAGCAATGTTATGAGCTACTTCACACTTTCTTTCCCTTTCATCCTCGGTACACAATGTAAAGGTTCCACACTGTTGCTCCCCACTTTTCCACTTCCACCAGCAGCCAGTTTTGTGCAGATGCACAGCTGGAAGGAATAATGCACAGTAACTCCTGCAGTAGTGCTGGCCATCTCTTCACCTTTGATGCTTCTCTCGAACTCTGAATATAATTGAATCTCTAGAACTTGGTGACAATTATTTCTAAACATCCCTCTCAGTTTAAGTTCCTTTGACTATTCAGGAGGCAACTCCTCCTCAGTCTCTGATACACCTGTGTAATTCAATTATGTCTGGATCCAAAATATATGTGGACAGCTTGTACCAAGCTAAAACAGAAAAACAGGATTCTTTTTCTGAAGTCAGATTTCACAGTATCATCAGCTAGGCCACTCTAGTGTGTGAGGGAAAATCCCCAATCTCATAATTTTCTTAATCATTCATTAGAGGGTATGATTTAAGAAGAAGAACCTAATAGGTCTTGCAGGAAATTCCCTTTGAAAGACAAGAAGCTTGTGCTGTTACCCCAGATCTTAATAGATAGATGATACCACTAAAACTTTCTTGGGCAACAGAAACCTTTTTGTCACCTCAATGACAAGGCTGATTTAAAATATCAGTTATTTTCAAGTGAAGAGCTTAATTAGGATTAAAGAAAATAATAAACAGCAATAGTGAATTTTTCTAAGATAGTATAGTTCTTCTCTCTGTGTAAATTGCTACAGGGTAGCTTGGAAAATGCCTGTTTATTTCCTTCATGAATTAAGGAACTGGTTCAATTAAAGCAAAAGTATTTTTGATAAAACAGCTATACCTACCATGGAAGCCTTCAGAATGAATCTCAAAAATGAGAGGACCTCAAAATGTGTCTTAGTACTGCCCTGATGTCATTTCATAATCTCTGTTGCATTATAGAAGCCATTTGGTCAGCAGCACATGAAAGGTAAAAGTGAATAAAAAGGAGCTATTGCTACTAGGATCGACATGTGTCATTTTCAGGTACACTAAATGGGAGAGGTTACACACTTTCAAATTTTTAATTGTTTAACTGAGTGGTCCAGCTATGAACAGTCTAGAAATAATCAGCACATTCTAGACTTAATTATTTTAACTGAATATTTGTGGTCTTTAGACAACTCTTAAGAAAAATAGCATGTCTCAAAAAGAGGAGATATAAAACATGCAGTGTTAAAATGGATTGTATACTGTCATCTAGTAAAGCTCTTTCTTCGTAAAGCTCTTGCTCAATTTGTCAGCCAGGACACAAACCAGAAACATATTCAGCCTTGGACAAACCAGAGCTTTAATATTAGAAATTGGTGAACCTCTAAGTTTGTGATTTTGGGAAATCCTTACAATTCATTTTGCATGGCTGACCCAGCTACACGGCAGTGTGATTTCCTTTTCCTGTGTTTTAAAAGACATGCACTGTGGGGTTTTTTTTCTCTTTAAAACAACATTTAAATATCTACATGAAAACTTTCCTGTGTTAGAGACACCATGAAAGCAGAGATGAGAACACATTACATCCTCTAGGACAGTATCCATTAGGTAAAAGGTAAAATCAAATGTACATAGTAACAAGCCAGTTTTAGGAACAGCCATATAAAAGCAAGTCTGGTTTTTAACTGAAGAAGTTTGCCTTCATTGTTTCCAGCAACGTGATTCTGCTTTAACTTCCCCACATCAAACTATACCCAAGGTCAAGTGACACTTCCCTGCAGAAATTAAGGCACTGTCAGTAACAGGGGCTTTGCCCCACAAGCTTCTCATGACTGGAACAGTGACAACATCTGTGAAGTTTGACCAAACGCTCCTGCTGTAGGCAAAGCCTACCTAACTGCATTTTGTTTCTGTCTCCTCACAGGTCCTCAGAACTGTGCCTGTGTGTCCAATTTGGTTTAGAAATCTACTGACTTGCTCATAGTTTGCTACTTGGGCCAAGCAAGGTGGTTTTTAGTGAGTAGAAAACACACCTCCATATTTCCAGACAGCAGATAGGAAGTTAATATAAAAATCAGCTGAGACTTTTGCTCATAGAAACCCAGTACAATGCTTTTTAAATGTATGCCAGAAGCAAAAGTAGTCTGATTTTAATTTAAATTCAATTTTTAAAAATACATTTTTTATGAACTATTGCTCATATAATTCTAAATGTCTTAAATTATTATGAGCTTTAGAAAGTAATATTTCAACATGATACATCATGGAAAAGCACTCACTGAGGGTCTCTAGCTTTCAAAACTGACTAGTGATTTTGAGTATCTGATCTGATCTATCTGAAAGGAGACTGATTGTATTATGTTTTAGTATCTATAATTAGAGAGCCAAACTTGCCTAAGACATTTCAAGATGTCTTTTGCAATCTGATTTCCAAAAGTTCTTGAAGATTAGTGAATTAATATCCTAGATGGAAACAGGCACTAAAAACACACAATAATTACTTTGAGATTCCGTGAAAATTTAGACAGAGCAATCCTTCCTGGGATTTTTGAGGGGCATAATCTCAAGACTGTGGTCTCAAAATTATTGAAGAAGCAAGATCTGGTGAACACAATGTTTCTTTATGGACTGTAAGAAATAAACAGAATTGAGTTTCTTTACCAGAAGCACATTGCCATTTCTTTATTATAAGATAGATTAAAATTAAAAAGTCAGCTATTGACTTCTTAGGTTACAAGGGTTACCACAATAACAAAACAAGGCTCACACTGCTGATCTATTCCAGGGGTTAGGGCCAGTACTGTCTGGAACAATAGCCACAGCAGAACCCACACAGTGCAGCAAGGATGTGCTACTTAAAAAAAACCCCAGCTTTGCAGAACTTGTTGTGTTTCAGTGGCAGACATTCCTGAGACATATAGTTCCCTCATGACAGATATTGTCTATTACTCAATTAACACATCTTTAAACTGAGAAGACAGGCTCTTGGCAAGAGGCACTTGTATTGTGTAGTTAAACAGATAAAATAGTTGCTTGCCTCATTACAGAAAATTTCTCAGTGGTGGAAGTGTGCACCCTTCCCAGCTGACAGCATCTCTACACCAGGGTGCTACTCCAGCATCCACAGCACCAAATGCTCCACACTGGTACGGAACATGCCTTGCAGTGGCCTGACAAAACTGTACAAGTTTGCAGGGTTGCAGTAGTGCACTCCAAGAGCCATAAAGCCTCAATGCTTACAATCTGTAGTAAATGCCATCCACTCTCCATCCACTTTCCTACCAGCAGTCAACACTGCACCTTCAGAGAGTTATACAAGGTTTTGTCATTGACTCTTCCTCTGACCTGAGTGAGGAGCACATGTTAAAAGCTCATCACACACGGCTGGCTTGGCACACCTTGCTCTTACTTGCAGGATCAGAAAGTACTTCACATCATCTCAACAGCTTAAAGCAGCACTGCTAGCACACACTAAAAGTGCATGCCAGCATTCAAGAAAGGAAGCAAGGACAAAAAGAAAGTCACAGTAATGAAGCTGCTGCCTGTTAGTCATCCCAGTCAGTAATTTAGAAATAAGAAAACAGTTGATCAGATTCTAATTCTAGTGTGGTTGTCTGATTCTTAGTGAGCATCCCATGGCCAAAGGCACCCCCACCATCAGAGAGAGCCTTCAGAATCCCCTCTAGGGGAGTGTACTTCTGTTACACCCCACAGAAAGCTTCCTTTTTGAAAGACCTTCATGTAACATCCTGGATTCCAGTCAAGAATAGAACTTTCTCAGTTACTTTTTATTCCTTACGTCTTCCCTTATATCTCCCACTGGAGAAAACAGGACCTGCAGGTTACTGTTTTGATGTCAACACTGTGAAGTAGGCAAGCCTCAGCCCAAACATAGTCTGTGGCCTCCATGAAATGCCATCTGTGGCTCCCAGGGAGGTTGTTCCAGTCGCTGCAGCACAAGCAAGTCAGCTTGGCAGCAATGGTCTGGTTTTGTTTGGACATTGCAGGTATGTGGACTAATCACCAAGCTCCACAAGCTTAGATTCAGCATTGTTAGATTCATCTCTGTTTTGGTCTTGGGATCAGAAGCCAGTCCTGCGGACTTCCTTTCAAACCCACAGTCACGTGTTCTCTCTCTTCTCCAGCTCTCTCCTCTATCAGGCAGGAGATATTGACCAATGACCTCTGATCAAAGATGATTGATCAACAGCTGACAACCTTTCTGACTAGACTGGAATGGGATCTTTAATACTTTTTTCCACTGTGAAGCCAAACAGGCTGAGGCAATTGCCATGGATCTAGAACTACATATGAATGTACTCTTCAATGCATCACACCTTCTCTCACAATTACTTGCAGATTTTCAACTGCTCCCTATTTTGTCTTAATATCCTAGAACCTCTAAATATTTTTGCTGTTAGCTAACTTGCATCTTTTTTAATACAAATAAAGAAGTAGTACTAAAATGTCCACACTCCTAATCTCTAGTTTCAATTTATTTGGCTTGTGCTTAGAACATAAAAGGATGTACACGTAGGAGACCTTGGTTTCTTATTGTGCTAAGTACAATCCTCTCTAACAGAGTGACTTGGAAATGTGATCATGGATTAAGACTAAAGACTATAAATATAAAGCCTCCAGGCTGGACAGCAATGTCCACTTTTGCTTAAATAGTAGACATGGGGGTTTTGGAGGCAGGAGATCAAGTGCTAATTATCAGTATTAATGGTGAATACACGTATATTTCTAAAAATGTTAGCCATTTATTTAGGCACACAGACCCAGAAAGGGCTACTACTCATAGGCAAACAAATCTTCTATACTCTTTGCCACAGGACTGTTTTCTACATCACTAATCCATATATCTCTTTGCCTTAAATAGCCACTATCAAGCCAAATGCAAAAAATTACATATTTACTTCACAATGAAGTATTTTGTTAAAAAACTTTAAAAAAATTACATCTGTATTTTTATTAAGAAAATTCAGGCTTACATACATACTATTCCTATATGTTGCTATTTTTTAAATGTTAATCCTTCTGCACAAAAGCTACTTTTCTGTGCAACACTTGGTCAAAAATCCAGAGAATAAATTCCTGATATTCCAACAAACTCCCTCAAGCAGAATAATTTTAAATTCTACTCCAATAGAAAAATTCTCTAACCAATCTTCAGTCTGGAGAAAAGACAAACTTCTATCAATATCTTTCTCCTAAGGATCTATAATCTTAAATATCAGAGTTAAAAGAATCAGAAAAGAACAGATTTTTCTAGATTTCTATGACTGATTCTCTACCTGCTAGGTTTCTTCTAGATTTCTATGACTGATTCTCTACCTGCTAGCTACTCAATTCTCTTATTTCAAGAGTTCAAGGTTTTGAAATTAGATGACTAGTCTGTTCTCTTCCTTTCAGTGCTGTAATACTTACATACCATTCCACTATTTAAAAAGAGTTAGAGAAAGTAGTGAGAAGGGCAGGTATTTAGGGTTGTGATCTTCATTACTCATTCTCTTGGCTTTCATGTTAGTTACATTCTGCTTACCAGACATCAATTTACTGTTTTATTGATTTAAATAAGAATAAGTGCTCTGAGAAGAGGAAGGGACTACAAAGGTAATTGTAGGTGTATTCTCTTATCCTATTCCTACCTGATCACATAGGATTCATTAACCATTTGCTCTCATAGTGTCTCTAGACATCAGAAGTAGCAGCTAATACAGAAGTGCAATTTACTCTGGAAGCGTACCCCACTAATGTTCAAACACCCAGCTTAGGAAAGGCTGGGTTATTTGCAGAACAACAGCAATAATAATGACTATTCAGAAATGCAGCCATGCAAACTGAATAAAACAATGCTAGTCCTGGATTAGTGAAGTTTGACTCTGGTATGACTCCTCTTTGCTGTGGCAGAAAGTGCTCCTTTTTGAATGTTATTGCTTCAGTATGGCACCATGCCTTGGGCAGACACAGTCCAGGTCAATGAGGAGGGTTTGCTGCTGCTGCTGCAGGACTCTGCACTTCAAGCAGCACGAGGCATTGTAAGGCAGATTACTGTCATTGCCACCATGCAATCCACAGATATGATTGCATCTCATTTCAGAACTAAGTGGAACTGCCTGCCCCTTTGTGTTCAATCAAAAGCCACACATTGACTCTCAAATTACATCTGCATTTACCACCTAAAACATGAAAGGAAGCCAGCTTGTGTTCCAGCAGTATCTTGACTCTTTGTGCACCAAATTCAGTAACCCACCTGGTCTGGTGTGCACAGCAGTTCCCTTCTCTCACAGACAAGATGATGGGATTTGTTTCAGTCCAAGAGTCTCTTCTCTCATTTTCCCTGTTGGGCAGTTCCAGGTTCTCAGGCTCCGGCTCTGGCCAGTTCTGTAAAAATACAGGTTTCTGAATTATGTAATAAATGCCCTGCCAATGTGAAAAGCCTTGGAGTCAGTATGTAACTTTTCCTTTAATCTTAAACTTATATAATAGGACAGCTGTATTTTGCAGGTATTCTGATTAGCTGTGTAACAAAGAAGGACAGTTGTAATGCTCAGCTGAAATGAGGTTCCCTCCTGAAGAATACCTTGTATCCCCATAGGATGAGGCAAATACCTGCTGTCAAACCTCATACATGAAAACTTACATAAAAAGAGCCTTATTACTATATCTTTTTACATGGGAACAGAGATTAAAGAATTTGTTCAGGTCACCTAGGAATTCTGCAGTGGAACAAAATGAACACATATCTTCTGAATCCTACCTCAGCAACTTAGCTACAAAGCTTTTCTTCTGTTTAAGCAGTCAGAAGTACTTGAACCGGAAAGACTTTATCCTTTTACAAACTAACCAAAGTGCTTATGTAAGACCATTTACTATCTGGTGGATGAAATACCACTCGTGGGACCTCTCTGCCACTTTGTTTTTGTAGAGTTTTAATCAGTTTGATGCCAGCAGTGATAAGATTTGCCCCTACCCAGAACAACACAGAGCTCAATCTCAGAGTCCGTGGATCGGTGACTGATGTTTGAAAGACTGTAGACAGTATTTTCTATTCCTAGCACCATCAAGCAGAGTCCTGCAGGATACTGTGGCTTTCTTGGATTGACAGCTGATTGCTGCCAAGGGGAACAAATGCCGGGTATAGGTTTTCCTATTTCCTCATACAAGTCTCTCACCAAGAGAAGGCTCCTTAGGAAGTGGGAGGGAGGGGAGAGAGGGTGATGCAGAAGATAAAAACAGCAGCAGAATCCCACTAGTCATATGTCTGAAGATAGCATTGTTTGAAACAATGAAAACAGACAGGATAACACCCACCACTACTCATTTCCCTTTCCCAGAACATATTCTCCTCGAATACATGGGTCACCTGGAATAAGTGTCAGGTCTGATTGCTGTTACAGGTAGTGTTGGAACACATGCCATAGCTGAATCAGGGTTGGAAGGGACCTTAAAGATCATCTGGTTCCAACCCCCCTGCTTTAGGCAGGGACACTTTCAACTAGACCAGGTTGCTCAAAGCCTCATCCAACTTGGCCTTGAGCACTTTCAGAGATGGGACATCCACAACTTCACTGGTTGCCTGGTGCCTCAACACCCTCACAGTAAAAAATTACTTCCTAATATCTAATATAAACCTATTCTCTTTCAGTTAAAAGCCATTTCCCTTGTCCTGTCACTACATGCTCATGTAAAAAGTCCCCTCCAGCTCTCTTGTAGGCTCCCTTCAGGTAGTGGAAGGCTGCAATTAGATCACTCCAAATCCTTCTCTTCTCCAGGCTGAAAAAATCCAATTCTCAGCCTTTCCGCAAAGGAGAGGTGCTCCATTCCACTAATCATCTTGGTGGCCTCCTCTGGACTCACTCCATCAGTTTGATGTCCTTCCTGTGATGGGCATTCCAGAGCTAGATGCAGGAATCCAGGTAGTGTCTCATGAGTAGCTGCTCTGATAGACAATTTCTTAACAGTTTACAACTTTAAAAAGCATTCATTTTAAAATTGAACAAAGCAGGCCAAAATTTCCAAACCCAGAGTTTCTTGTGCCATTGCCAGACTAGTTTCTAGCTTTCCCAGTAACATGCCAGTCACTAAGAATCCTCATGGTTTAGCATACTGAAAAACACCTCATGGCTGTTTACTAAAAACCTACAGCCTAGGCAATCCAATCAAGGAACTGGCATGTCCTTCAGTTAGCCCCAGCTTCCACCTTCCAGGGGTCAGCCAAGCAGACATGGAATGTCTGAGTCAGACAGGCAGTGCACATACAATAACAAGCAATATTCAAAGCAGCACATGCTCGTTTGTGAACTGTATATGTCTGAGGCCTCCATCCCAGCACACTGATTGCTATAGTTTTCATTACTTTTTGTTCATCATCAGGAAGCAACAACCTCTAGTGTTTCAGCCCAAGAAATAGTGCAGTCTTCTCCCCACATCAAAGAGACCTCTAATATTAGTGTCTTGCAAAACAGGACATCAACTGCTATCCAGAACTACTTAAAAAACAAACTGAAAACAAAAGCCAAAGCCTCCTCATCATTATACAACTGTGAATGTTTTGGTCCTGCATGTCAAACAAGCTTAGTTTTGACATAGACTTCTAAAGTTTCCGCTGGCTTGGCAATCAACACCCCTGTCTCAGAAGCTTCTTAATATCCTAAAATTCCACAGCTGAATAGGAAGAAATGATTTGATGAGGAACGATGGATTAATTCATCTCACATATCTGTTTAAGGAAATGACAGGAATGAAATAATTTAAAGCTAAAAGTATTTGCACGTCTTTCTTCTGAAAGACTCTTTGTATCAAATGCTATGAAGTCATGTTACTTTGTCACCAGTGAGGCTTTTTCAATGTAGCAGTGGCAGCAAATAACATATAATAACTTGTGGTGAACTGTCATGAACAGTTAATTTGATACTAAATACATTTCCAACAAGTAATTGACAGAGATATTTTCTGGGTGTTAAAGTATTTTTGTATCACTGAATTGGTATCACAAGTGTCTCATGCCCTCCAGCAGGAAGAAGTATCTGCAGTATCTGCAACCAAGGGGATTTTTTTTAAATCATACTTTTGGCACTTTCTAGAGGCCTCCTATTCAGCTAATGGCTCTAGCACAAGTTTACAAACTCAGAGGCAGGCTGGATGCTAGGAGAACATTGACATTCCTCCCAGGGAGCAACTGGAGGTCTGTCAGACCAGCTAGGGGCAATGCAGAAAACTTTCCAGGAAGCCACAGACATTTTTATTTCTCTGTAACATTTTAGCTGTCTGGCAAGCATTAGAAACTCCTGCTTGCATCAATCCTAAAGAGGACTGGCCCATGCTACCACCCTGTAAAGAATGATCTGAGGTCCCAAGACCACCACAACACATGCAAGCCATGTGCCCTGGTGGCAGCAGTCTGATTCCATGCAGATGTTTTAATTTGCCACTTTCAAAGCAGCTGGTGTCAGTACTAGCAAACTTGGAGGGTGCCCTGAGGGACCAGCTGCAGAAGGAATTTGATGAGCAAACCCATGCTTCTGCTATTGCAGCTGAGAACATGGCAGAGGTGCTTTCTCGCCTCCCAACAGTGGCTGTGATCATCATTGTTTAGGCAGTCACACAGTACATTAGAAATGCAAGGGTATTGTCTTAACATAGTAAGGAAGCCACACACAAAGGCTCTACATGAAGACATATGGGAATTATGTTCATTACGTGTTGTCTAAAAAGATAAATAATCCTCTCCTGAAATTCTGGTTTCTATCTACAGTAACACTAATGTAAAGCTTATTAAAAGAACAGCTCTTACAAACTTCAGAAAAAGGGCAGAAAGCAAGCAAAGTACTGTGTATTTGCATTCATACTGAGATCCTTGGGTATTAAAAATGCTATAACTTTTTTTTCGAATATCATCTGTTACATTCTTGAATACAGTCAACCTTGTCCAGAGACTTGGGCAGAAACAAAGCAAGCATATGGTACGTCCCACGGAAATTTATATTCTTATTTTTGTGCAGAAGTACAAGTTCTCATGCAGTTAAAAAGAATATTTACCATACTTTCACATGTATATCTGTACCTCAAATAACCTATGTGAAGTCAGAGGGTAGATGTGAATCTGATTGAACTATCCATGTATATGGAGGATGCATGACCACTGAGAATACACTGCATAGTTCTGGGAAAGAGAGAAGACCTAGAAATGCATCTTATTTTAGCATCACAATCTGCTTGAATTGCTTAAAGGTGCCATCATACCTAAATAGCAGGTATATGAAAAGCAGGAAATTTGAGTTGATACTGATGCAGTGATCAACACAGTCACAGGACAGTCCTCCTCTCCACACTCTGGACTTCTGGAAAGGGATCACCACTATGAAAGCTAGGAAGGCCCTCATTACTGATGGGACATACATAAGGAATAACATTTACATACATATAATTCTTAGCACATCTGTGTTTCAGGCTCACTTCTCATAATGTGCTCTCTTCAATTGCCCCTGTTTCAACCACGATTATCCTGAGCCAAAGGAGTTCATTTATGTTTGGAATGGGCCCTTTGGCTGTTGCACTACTTACTGCCTTGGGTAATGAACACCACTTTTATCTTTTCATTCCAGGTAGACTTATCAACACATGGCATAGTAGATCAAGGCAAAGTTTTATATGGAAAGTGTATAAAGTAAATTTAGTGTTTCAGTTTTGTGGTGGCCAATCTGAAACATTTTAAATTTAAGTTTCTTCAAGCACTTCAGATTAGGCATAAATGTTGTGACACTCAGAACCACACCATATACATCACACCATGAACCCATCTATTTCAGATATCTAAAATCCAGCTTGTTTAAAACAAGAAAATTATTTCAAATATTCCAAACTTAAAGAGCAATGTTCATACTGACATAACAAGCTGAAGAGTCAGTCATAGAAGCCAACCTGTGACAGAATAGTAGGAAAATCCCAACATGACTATATCCAGACATCTTAAACACAGGTTTGGCTGGCAGTCTGGAAAATGCTAGGTTTAAATGCCAGTATTTGCACTTGATAGTACACTAAATGTATAAATCCTTTAACATGATACTTTGCTTGAGTCAGAATTCTACGTCTATAAAGCTATTAACACTAAACCACAAATGTCCCAGCAGTTTAAGAGATGGAAACTGAGTTACTGACATGTTTTTGGGGCTTTATGGAAGCAGGTACATTACAGAAAACTGTTGGTAAAGAATTAATTTTTAAAATACTATTTTGTTAATGAGATATCATCCAGATATAAAAACTATTTATCATTTGCTTTTAAGGCACTTTGGTTACACATGTGGCTGTTGATTTTTATCATGAAATAAAGACTTGCTCTCAACACAGAGTAAAAGTTCAAATATTGAAAATATTTTTCATGTTACTTGAAGAATCAGTTTTCTCAGGATTTTCAGTTCTATCTTTTAGGGTAAACCAAAGAATCCAATTTGTCTTTTTTATTCAATTTTTTCCCTTGAAAAGGTTTTGATATTTCGTACTCACTTGTTTTAGAAAAACAAGGATTTTCTTTTTTTTTCCTTAAGACCACATCTCTTTGGTAAAAAAACTAGACATTTAACAGAAATTGAAAATTCTTGTTAAGAAAAAATAGAATATACTAGGTTTAAAATTCTTTTGACAGGAAACTGTTGGCCAATTCTACTCCTAGAAGCTTATTGATCCTTTATTGGTGCAGAATTTGCTGTCTGAGAACTGCCAGCAGTTTGTAGTGTGCTTTATTGCATAAAGAATATCTCAGCACATTTCAGCAGTAAACATCCTTTTCCCTAGAGCATTTTGTTGTATTACCTAGGCTCTACTCCCAAATTTTGAGCGATTATTTTCTCTTTTCAATACCTCATTTTCATATTCAAATCACTTACTTTGCTCCAGTGCTGAATCAGTGTTGTTTTTCTTCCTTTGTGAGCAACATGGAACTGAAAAAGCAAGATTCTGATTGTTGCCAACTGACTCCACCTTCCCTCAGAACTAGGAGATCCCTACAAGAGTGTCCACACAAACAGAAATAAGCTTACTGCATAAGGGGCATACGGTATAGAAAAAAATTGTCAGTCTATTATTTTTGTATATTTACACTACACTGTGACTCTGTGCCAACCTGAGTCTCTTTCTCCCTGAAACCAAATTAAAGTATCCTTGCTGGATGGCATGATTTCTTGGTGGTTTTTATAGGCAGCCACAGGAAAATTAAGTTATGTGAATTTTAGTCAGAAAGTCTTGATTCAGGTTCAACAAAACTGGGAAGTGATTAATCCTCCTCTAAAATATTCCAGATGAGACCTGATGCATAAAAAAACCCAATTCCAGAGTGGTTACTCTCCAGCAAGGCGATTCCTTGTCTAATGGCTGAAACCGTACACGGAGCAGTGAGTAAAGCAGCTAGATTTTTCAGTTCCAGTAGAACAGTACATTAATAAAAGATTTCAACTTTTGTGTTTCCTAAAGATAAGGCAGTAGCAGACACTGAAACACATCATACTTTACTGGACTTTACAGTGAGCTCAAGAGGTAATGAAACACAACAGGTCAGTTCCTAGAGGCCAGGGCTACACAAGCTAACCATGAGGAACACAGGCCATGAATCCAGAGAATCCTCTTCTTGAGCACTATATCATATAACCTTTTTGAAGACCTCCTTTCAGTGCATGCCCAGCATTAGGGTTTACCTTTAGTGTGGATAGAACATACGTCTGCATCTGCCATTTTCTCTGATTTCAAACATCGAAGTAAATCGTGCAGGACAATGGAGCAGTAAGAGGGAGGTCATGGCTACACAGAGTGCCCACTATGCCTCCCTGTAGCTACCTTGCCACCAGCCTGCATTCCTGAGCTTCCCCTGCTGCACAGCACTGGCAATATATTTGCAGCTCACAAGGCCATATTTCTGGTCCCCAGAGCTAACTCGCTACAGCTACATAATGCTGCATAGTGTCATGTAGACATAACTCACATTTCTGGTAGTGTAACCTCAGTCCTAGATGGAATTATGATGATTACATTTCATCGACCATGCTGCTCACAACAATCTTACTATGAAGAAGAAAACTAACAAGACTTCAAAAATGGCAGACTTAAACACACCTCAGATATACAGTTGTAATTCTTGTTCTCAGTCAACTACCATTGCTTCAGCACTGTGCCTCAGCATGATTTCATGCGTGATCCAGTCACTACTGATCAGTAAGAAAGTTCAGCCAGGCCAGTCAGGCAAAATGGAATTAGAAAGCAGACTGCCATCTGTATGCTGAAAATACTCCTCACCTTTCCAAAGGTCTCATATACACATTCTGAAGGAAAGAACAGATCTTTTGGAAAGATCTTACTGAAAGAAATCCTTGGCATCTTCATTTTCATATGTGTATAGAATAGATTGTTTTGTAATCTGAATCTGTTAAAAACGCATAATTGAAACAAATCACTCATTTTTTTCCAAAGGAAGGAAGGACGAAAGAAAACACTAATAGTTTGCTTTCAAAGCTTTGACATTGACTTGGCATTCTGCTGTACTTAATGATAGCTCTACAAAGAAATAAGTTACTGTCTTATGTGGGAAAGCATATTTGTGGCTGAGAAAGTGCTGCAAAAATTGCAGAGAGCTTTGATAATTTTATACCACATTTTCACCCCTGTTTTTACAGCCAATTCATTTAGTCAAAAGTCATGTTTTCTGCTGCTTATTTTTTCATTTCAGATCTCCCAATTTAATGTTTTAGTTCTGGGCAGAATATCATTTTGCGTGATGAAAGGTACCAAGACACAACTAAGGCTGTAACACTTTGTGAAATTTAATTCCTTCAGCTCATTCCATGCGAGGCTTCTTGAATCAAAACACAGGTTCCATTGCATTGCTTTTATATTCTCAGCTCTCTCCTAACCCAGTCAGGCCTCTTTCACTGTGTAAATGCCTTTATCACAGCCACACTTTCTAACAAATCAGTTTTCCACCAGCACATCAAAGTTCCCTTGGGATCCAAAAGGGGGTTTTTGGCTGAAGTTCAGACACAACTTGTTCTATTGTGTTTCATTCCACTTCACTGCAGACTTTTTCCTAGTAGGAGCTAATGAAAAGATTCCAGCTCCTAAGTTTTAGGAAGAAAGACCCCAAGTGATTTTGCATCTGATTCAAGCCTCTGCAGTTTCTAGGATATTTTTCTCTTGATTTCAGACAGTTTTCCATTGAGTTCTTGATCTATTTCTAGAAAAAGCCAGTAGATTGTGAATTATATTGTCCTCTATTACTTCAGCACTAGAGACTTCCTGATAGAAGACAGATAGCAAGGGCCAAACAGTTAAATCACACAAACCTTTTGAAAGGAAGAGCTACAAGGTTGGTCATAAGCTTCTTGATTTTTGTTGTGTTTCAAATGTCATTGCATTATTGCTATGGTTATTGTGCTTCCTATCAGAATGGCTTTTCATTTTAAATGTGTTATGGTTTAATTTATATTTCCTAGGATTCCCCATTTCTCTGAATTTCCTTAGAATATGTAAAATGAAAGCTTTTACAACTTAGCTCAAGAGACAGTGGTTCTCCACTCTCTAACAAGGGCTCTTTCCTCCACTGTGCTAGCTACTAAAGCTAAATAAATATTCAAAAAAACCATGCAAAACATTTAAAGGGTTCTCTCTTTTTTCCCCTCTTAGGTTATATGTAATTATTTTATTCATTTCACAATTATAGCCTTGCCTTTCAGGCTGGGTAAGACTTTTCTTTTTAATATAAGGAACAAAACCACATCTTTCTGCCTTCTTTACTTTAAAAGCTTGCCTTTTCACAGGCCAAGCCTTCTATAAGGAAGGATAAGTATTGCCTGAACTGTCGGGGTGGGGAAACTGGACCTTGCTCTCTCCTCTGTAGGGACCAATTAAAAGTTATCTGTTTAAATTTTTGGCTTAACCCCTAACCATATTTCTTGCCTCAGTTTAGTAGACAGTGACAAGAGAAATCCAGTTGAAAGAGTCCATCATAACCATTCAGCTGTGTATCCCTCTTCCTGTGCTAGTGTGAATGGTATGACTCCCTCTCCAGCAAGGGGAACTACAAGCTTAGTGCTGAGCACTGCTGCTGTTCAAGTGATTCTGCCTTTTTTGGGTAACTGTAACTGGATCCCCCCATCCTCTTTCTTTATCATCAGGAGTTGCTATTGAGGTCCAGACTTTCAAACATAAAGAGCTGATGCAGGGATTCCCTCTCTCTCATGGTGATACCCTAGGTTTTAACTTTTATATTTTTCAAATCCTGTACTGCCTAGTGTGTAACTCTGAAGTTTCTTGTGGCCTGTTAACTACTGTTCTCTCATGCTGGTTAGACATTACAAGCCTCTCCAAGCTTGCTCTCCAAGGACACCCAGATTGTCCTAGGCCCAAAATGTGTAAACTAACATCCTAAGGAGGGGGGTAAACTTGGGGAAATTGCATCATTAACGGAAGTTTTAATTGGAGAATTAACCCTGATATGCAAATGAACCAAACTTAAAAAACTATTAAGAACTCATGACTTGAGGTCCATCTTGGGTGTACCCTTTTAACTCCCCAGGGTGTACCTTGAAGGCCCTTCAAATAAATAGCTGCCTTTATTCCCTTACTCTTGTCTAGTCTCTGTTTTTAGGTGGCCATCTCAGGCATTAATGGTTTAACCCCTGCATCGGTTCTGTGCAGCCTCCAAACTAAGGAGCCCACAAACTGCTGGTGCATCTTCAGGTAATCTGTCAGGCAGGAAAGAGCTCCACATACATGCTTTCATAAGCAAACCACATCATCTTGCATTAACTCTTCATATCTCCAGGAGATTACATCCAGAATTGTGATTGTGATATGACATATTTTAATGCAGAACCATTGCGGTATGATCCCCAGTGTGATTAGCACAGCTCAGCCTTAGTTGGAATGGATTATTCCTATTAGTTTCCAACTGATCTTGGAACACAAGTATTACATCTGATTTTAATGAAACACAGGGCTTCATTGTTTCCAGTCAGCTAATGAAACAGTTGAACCTTCTCATGACTTGCTGTAATTATACCAAAGGCTGTGTATTATCATGACCAATGCCAACCTTTTCATGAGATATAAAGTTAATTGTCCAGTACTTGTGTGTTGATATCTTTGGAAATGTAAACTGAGGAGTGAAAAGAAATCAGTGCTACCCTGACGAAATGTGAACCTACCTGGCACAGAAGCTTTCACACAATACACTGTGCCACAGCCTCTTGGTTACATTTAACTTTATGTTAACAGGAAAAGTCACTTTAAAATATGTTTTGTTCATGGAAGCCTCGAGCACATACACAAGTTAATCACATTTTAGAAGATCATGTTAAAGTACTTGTAAAAAGTAGTGCATTATGAGGGAAAAAATTTGAGGTGGAGACATTACCAAGAATTTCTTGCTTTTGAGAGCTTTTTCAAAGACTCTGGCAAGATGCTGTACTTTCAAAACTAAAACCCATTTCCATTGGGTGGCCTGTTTGCTCATTTCTGTAAAACAGCTTGGTGGAACCAGGACAGCTCTTATTGGACTAATGCTCTTCACACAAAAGCCATGACTCTAATTTGCATTAACTATAATTGGCATTAACTGTTCCCTGCTTTGGCAGCCTCATCTGAGAAACCAAAAATCAAATCCTCAATGTAGACTGATTTGCCCTTAGCGGTCCCTCCACACCAGGGTTAAGGGCATGCTGAGGGTAAGGAAATGCTTTTTTTTGTTAAGGCAGGCAGAGAACTGCAATTTCTTCAGCTGTCCAGTCTGCAGAAAGATGAAAGGTCTACTGAGTGACAAACAAAAGAGAGAACACTATCAGATCCTCTTTGAAAAAAACAGGCATTTTAGTGGCAAGTGTTAGGAAACCTCTCTCTGCCACTGAGCTGCAAGGCCGTCTTTGTCATATCAATCTCTGTGCCTTCTGGCATACGTACACCTGTTTTAAAATATCGTCTCTCTGGCAAAGTATCCACAGATGGAAAGGGCTGTTGAAGTACCAGCAAACTCTAGCACAGGGTTTTTCAACATTTAGAAATCTTATAACTCTTGGGGCAGGGGTGTGGAAATAGCAAGCATCATCCTGTGTAAAGTTACCCTGTTCCTGGTTACAAAGCAATACAAATTTGAAAGGGTTCACCCTCTGCCTCTCTTCTCCCATTTCATTTTTTTTTTGCTTGTGGGCAGAGGTGTATGTGCAGGTGTTTTCCATATATTTAAAGACCCTCGCAAGAGTCCACAGATCAAAGGCTGATAAGCATAAGCATTGACCTGTAATAAACCCCTTACTGACAGAAAGAGCAGGAGTGAATGAAGCTGAACTGGGTGCACTCTGCCCAAAGTCTGCAGCTATGTCTTCTGTAGCTGCACTGGTGGCTGATAGGCACTGCTATCAATGGTTCACTTTAAATAGTAAGAAAACTCTAACCATGGAAAGTATTTCAAAACCCCAGCAACCTTCTTCTTCTTCCTAAGTTGAGTTAGGGAGCAAGTACATAGGTTCCACAACACCAAGGAGGCAGTACAAAACCATTCTGCCAAAAAACGTGACCTCCATATTAGCCTAAGTCCACTGATTGCACATAGGCCCGAGGCCATGAAATCCTGACCCAGGATTTTGGAGGGTTTCCAATGAGAACAAACAGCCTGTATTCTCAGTTTTCTTCCCACCCAGATAAATAGTTCTATACTAATATTTAGTAAGATTTTAACCACAGCCTCATAACTATATCCTTTCCTTTAAAAACCCTCATTTTTCAACAACAGCACAGTGAAGAACTACTCCTTCAAATGAGTTAAGAACATCAGCAGATGGAAAATCCAAATGCTGTTACATACAAAAGGTAGAGGCAAGGTCATGCATGAGAAGTTTGAATATATGGTTTTGTTCAGTCTGCTTGTGCCTTCAGACCTGATATCATTCAAATACTATTTGTATACGCAGTATGAACAGCTTTCCATCTTGCCTGCCCTGTACTTTCACACAGATAAACGTACATACTAACTCCTCAGCCACTAAGTCTAACTACTAATTTCAAATGCAAACAAACCAGCTGTTGTCAACTATTCATTTGTATGGCCATGTCACCGAGGATCTCAGAGATCACTGTTGTGTTAGGCTTTACACTGGTACAGAAGAAAGGCATAACCTGCTTCAAGGAATTTCAAGGATGTAGCTATGCACTTTTAAAACTTCGCAACCTCCCAGGCTAGCAACAAACAAACAATTACTGATAAGCTAACAGTGCAACCAGTATTTAAATCAGAAACCATAAACTTCCATAGATATAACCTTGTGGCTATTTTTAAAGGTCAGTTAACCAACTCCTATTTAAATCAAAATCACCAGTGCAACTCTATATGCCACACTGGATACCCTTTCACTGCTGCTGTCTGTCTCCTGCTGTGTCATTCCATTTGGAAATAAGAAGGGGAGTTGGTCTGGAATAGATCATGTCCCTCTGCTATTAGAGTTTGGGGGTAAAGTAGATAATTATGAAGGAATTAGCTTCATAATGTTACAGGGATCAGAGGACTACAGACAGAAGGAAACTTGTAAATATTGTTGATCTATCAGCACTTAGGATTGCCCTCCTCCCCATTAAGTTCATAATTTCCCTTCCCCAGAATTGAAGACTATGAGGACTATTATATTTCTGTAAATTAGTTCAAGTACTCCATTAATTTCTGGTTTATATACTATATTTATTCTCTCTCTCCATGAATGCGGTGGAAGTATTTTTTTTCAACTTTTCTATAGTCATATTTGTGCTGAGGTCTGCTATGGAAGAACATGAAATTTTCAAAGTAGAATTCTCTCACACTTTGAAGTCCCTAAAAAATTTCCCCAAATAACTAGCTTATGACCTAGTCTTTCTTAAACCGTAATTATTTTCCTTTTGGGATTAGGAACGCTGCTTCCTTTTCCTCCTCTGACCTATTTTATGGTACTTGTTTTGTTGTTTTCTAATAAATACGCTGTAGAAATAAAAACACAGATTTATAATGAAAGGACATACATTTAGTTCATAAAACTAGTACAAAAATGGCAAGCCTGTCATGATACCCTGCAGACACTGTTTTACAAAATTATGGGTATTTGGATGGATCTTTCTGTGGCAGCAAAGCACAAAAACTGCCATCTCACTGTTGCTACAGAGCTTCTACACACAAGACATCATAAATAATAATGGTTGATACCCCTTGTCAGCAGTGTCAGACAAGAGTTTATGCTTTTGACTTCTAGCACTCATGTGGCTGTGAAGCTCAGCCTTTGCAAGGGTTATCTTCCTATACAGGAAACAAAGCAACATAAGATTGCTGCACCTTTGGGGATCACTTTTCTCTAGCCAGCTTGATATAGGCCACTTCAAATTTAATTAAAACATCTTAGATGAACTTCTGTCACTTTGTAATATAAACTGAATTAAAACACCTTAAGAAACCTTGCACCAGAAAACTGGTAAATTAATGACTGGAAGAATAGTAGCATTTCAGTGTGAAGAAAGGATTCCAGTTGCATTATCTGGTAGTGCTGAGGGCTGCAGGCAGTAAGTCTTTTGAGAGATGCTCTCTTTAACTGCATCTCTCAAAAGCCTGATCATTGCTTGTTCAAAGTTCTTTTTCTTGACTGATCAGTCCTACTCCCTGGTAAGGAGTGACAGAACGGATGAGGTTGGAAGGCACCTCAGGATATCACCTAGTCCAACACTGCTTCTCAAAGCAAGGCCAACAGAACAGGTTGCCTAGGCTCTTTTCCCGAGACAGAAATACTACCTCTCCTTCTGTCACTAAACTCCAGGACAAGAAAGGAAGAAGGACTTAGTAAGCCTTAACCTTTACCTAAGCTCTCTCTGTGAATCTGTGAGGTGGGGAAGTGACTGTCCTTTTCCACTCATTCTGCTGCAGGTCAATACTTTGATGTCCACTCCAAACACAGTGAGCACTACTGATAATACAAACCGTGTCAAAGCTCTTAGCAAGAAATCAATAAACCTCCTTATGCTTAAGGCCATGAGAGACACAGAAGTCAAGTGGATAAAGCTGAGAACTCAGAAGCCTGTTGATTAGTGTTCTGTTCTCAGTTCATATCGAGTTACTTCAAAAAATGTGCCGCACTGTAGAGTGTTTTGAGATCCTGTGGATAAAACGGTCCTCAGTCCCATTCAGACACACAGGAATTCACAGCAGGTCATGAAGTGCTGTTAAAACTACCTTGCATGCCTGAAAACATGATGCATGTGCCAATTTTTTAAACTGTGCTTATTATCAGATTATACAAAATTACATGTAGAGAAAATTACACTTCATTAGTTAATTCAGCATAAGTGATGCCAAACTGCTCAGGAAGATAATTCCTAAAGAATGCTACAGTTGTTATAGTCTGAAACCCCAATCCAGCCCATCTTAAGCAACTATTAGAATAAACCTAGAAAAGTTCTGTTTTCATGAATGTTGATACTTTCTACATCCAATTAATTTGCCTGTATCTTATTTATTAGGCTGTTTCACCAAAGATGCATTATAGTGCCAAAGAACCAAAATTTAATGATCCCTAAGAGAATCATAACTGACTGGTGATATGCTCATGCAGCATCTGCTGATAGATGATCTACTTTAAAAGAAATGCTGTAGCCAAAAATCTAGTACCAACAACTATAAACACGGAAGTTACCATTGACAAGACAAACACCTGAGGGAATTAACAACAAGCAGAGACACTAATAATGATTACACTAATTTTTCATCAAACAATACTGGCTTTCTAAAACAATTTGTAAAGAACCTCTATTCCTCACATTTGCATTAAACTAGACTGCATACAGCTAATCTGTTTGCTAGCAGGCAGTTGTGGAAAGGGTCTGGTTAGGTCAAAGTAGGCTAGCTAGATCTTTTTTCCCCTCTAGTTTTTAGTTATTTCCTTGAGTACTAAAGAAAGCACAGCAGATGCTCTTGAAAGAAAGATTCAGAGGCCTTTTGTCTGTAAGTGGATTTTCAAGAGAAAGAGAAGTCTGACTTTTTTTGAGGACAAAAAAAATAAAAGAGGCTGATTTTAGAATTCAAGTCAGCAGCCTACAGAAATGTGTCGTGATAGGTATTGAGCAGTAAACTGATTACATTTCATAAGCTGGAAAGTGCTTCCATGTGAATTCCTCCTGCTTTCTTGTGAATGGGAGAGATGAAAAGCTACTTCCAATTTTCATCTAACCTGTCAGCTGTTCTAAACATGCTTATGCACAACCTAAAGTGGAGCATACAAAACAGTTTTGAAAATTAACTTTCTGCCTCCTGCAAAACGTAGCTGAGTGACAAGCAGGCAACTTTCCAAAGACCCTACTTTAACTGAGAATGGTCAAATTAAAAATCGGAATAATAGAAGTTCCCTCAGTGTCATTTCTTTTGACAGCACATCCAAATTGTGGTACTAGTATAACCTTCATGCCAAGAGAGAACAGGAGGCCATAATATTGCATGTTTTTCAACAAAGAAGAGGATTAAATCTTTCTCTATACTATGTGTAACATTTAAATATAAATAAATATTTATAAAAGTGAAAAAAAGTACATGAGACAAGTTTGTATGGTTCTCTGACTGATAAGGAACTCAATTTGAAATTAAAATAGATGATCCTTTTTTCACTACTTTATATAGATTCATTTACACAGTACTAGCCTCCACTATACTATCCACTATGTATACTAGCAATTATACAGCACATCTTCTCATGATAAAACACTTTGAAAATAGAAGAAAATTTAATTTGTAAAATAAATCATCCATAAAGTTATGAAAAAACATCTGATAGACTGGTTGCTCCTTTGCTTTATAAGAATTTAGTTTTCTGAGTAGGGATAATTTGCAGTGTCAAATAATGAGTAGCCTTATTGGATAATCACAGAACCATCTTTACAGCATCTAGTTGTACTATTGTATACTTTAAAAAGCTCAAGTTAGTTATCAGTTTTAGCTAAGAAATTGTAATGTTTGGCTGTACTTTCAATAGGTAACTTCATCAGGTTAAGAGAGTCTGTTGTGAAGTGATTATATCATCTCCAGGGTTCATCACACAAGTTCCTCATGCTAGAAGGTGTTTCGATACCCACATTTAACAAATACTATTCATGGCTCATCATAAAGTTCAGTTGGAAGGTGGATATAATAGGTCAGGATATGCTGGCTTAACCCTAACCCTAACCAATTTTAACTACTTGTTTAAAACAGTGTACACAGAAATGGGTTCATTTATTTAAAAGTTTGAGTAAAAATTTCAGGTGACTAAGGTCTGATCCTGAAATAAAGTTCGTATTGGCACAGTGCATACCCTTTCTTCAAGACTGTGGATTTGCAGCATATTTTCCAGGGACTACAGCACAGAAAAAAGGGGTAGGAATGCAAAGGCTGGACTAAAAAGAAGCCATTACTATTACTATTCTATGAGCAAGAGAGCTTATTTTACTTTAATAATGACACAAATAGTGTGCTTGAATATTGTGCATTTCTGTAATTGATTACTGACAACATATTATAGAATTCTGTAGCTGCAAAAGGTTGCTGTGTATTACTGCTTATAAAAACAGCACAGTGTGTGAAGCAAAAGATGGAACGACAACATTGCAACCACAAGGACATCACATTTTAAAGGCCAACACATACAGATCTCCTCACTACTGTGAGGATGTCCCTCCCCATAGTTAGTACAATGCCCAATGCCAAGCAGTCACAGCATTAAGCTAGGCATAGTCAGTGGAACAACCAATGATGAAGGGCAATAAAAATGAGTGCAAAAATTGCTGAAAATTGGCACGTCACTCATAAAATCTCACACTTGCAAAAGCTTCTCTTAGCCTAGGTAGTTTTCTCTCCTTCAAAGGTAGAGAAAAAAACCCACTTGTGGCAATCATAAGATCATGCAGAAACACCAAGTATTTCCAAGTGAGTTAGGCAGACAAGTATTATCCCAGCAGTATATGGGAAGAGGAAGAAATGATGTATCTTGCCAGACCTTCTCAAAGCAAGGTAAACCAAATGGCTATCACTAGAAGATCTCCTTAGAGGGTTTGATTGAGTTTCACTGTAGAAACAGAAGAGTTCAGGCCTAATAGAACAACAGGATGCTAAAAGCAGAGAGGTGGTTTTCACTCAAGCAGTGTGAAGGGGAGGGAAAGAAAGAGAAATGGGGTTTGCACTTTGCCGCAACCTGAAGTGCCAGGCACTAGTGGTCTAAGCTGAGGGAGTGAATTCTGAGCCAGGAAATACCTTGAGTAACCTACCTAATAGAAATTTTCTGTTAACTACTCCTTTTTGTTTACAGCAGGTAGGCTCCAGTGACTTGTGTTAGGAGATTTCAATCACAGCACAACGAATGCCTCAAACAGTGGTTGCAGGTTCATCCATTACTAGCCTCCCACACTGTCTTGTTGCATACCACCAGGGAGGTGCTCCCATAAGGACAAACCAAAAAAGGGCTGATTTTTAAAATTTAATCCATAGTTTAAACTATACTGCTTTCTGGTATTTTTTCCATCTCCTTTCTCATAGTACCTTTAAAAGATTTGTAGACTTGTCTCCCCAACACACTTAATTGTTGCCTAGAATTATTACACACTTGTTAACTTTCAATGTTTCTAATAGTCAGTTGGAATTTAATTATAGCAACTATCCAAATAAATTTGATTCTGCAGATTAAATAACAGCTACTCTTAAGTAAATAACATCTGAATATCCTCTCCCTTTCTCTGTCATACATAAGAATTACGTGGAATGGCAAAACATGCCATTTCCTAGCTCTTTGGTCTCACTAGATATTGCTCTAGCAGTCATTTGTTTTACTAGAACCCTAGAATCATTTGGATTGGAAAGGACTTCAGGAGGTCTCTAGTCCAACCTCCTGCTCAAAGCAGGCCCAGATATGATGAAATCAGATCTAGTTGGGATAGATACACAATCACCCATTTTTAAAATCATGATGCCTGGAGCCTTGACACAGGACAGGAACAGGGTGATTAATGGCTGATGGCAGTGAGCATTGTGCCTTTAAGCAGAGTGGGTGTTCTAATTCCAACCAGCATGGACTAAGGAAACTGGTGTTATAGAATGATCATTTGGGGTTAACGTATGATATTTGGAACATCTGAAACCTGTTATTTTTCCTAGCTGAGGTTTATCCTGAAGCTTCATAAACTTTCCATTTTAAATTACAGAGCTTCCTTTTTTAACTATAATAAACTTTTATCTTAAAATGGTGTGTGCCTTTTAATCATTCCAAAGTATTTACTTTAATTAGGTTTTAAAAACCCTGCAGAAGACAGCACTGTTCTTAATTTTGGCTGTGAGAGTTTGCTCTGCATTCAGTTAGCAGCAGTTCCTAATACCCCTGCTGAACTTCAGCCAAACAGAGCATTTGAGGCAAAGCAAGATGGCGTGAATTCAAAAAAGAATACTTGTTTTCATGAAAACATTGGTCCAGTTTCATGGCATTAGCTATAATCCACTGGTTTAGCAGAAGAAAAGAGTTTTCATCTTTCTTTCTCTATAGACATGCAGCATGTGGCATTCTTAAGAGTGTCAATGTTTCCCTTGGTTTTCCCATTCACCATTTAAGATTTGAAGTTCAGAAATCCTGAGCATCCCCAACCTAGCAAAAACCCCTGAGAGCTGCAAACACCCCTTAGCAAATCTGGGCCAAATGATATGTCTTACCAGAAAGAAAAAAATAAATTGGGGGGGAAATAATAATAAAAAAAGATTCTTATCTGGGGTTGCTGTAACTTCCTGCCTGAGGCTATGCCTGAGACTACAACAGCAGCAAAAAGAAGACAGCTGAGATTTACACTGAGCTTATCAGTTAAAGTTACAGATAACGGAGCAGCTCAAAGCAAGCACTATCCCAAGCTAAAAACCAAGATGCCTTCTTTCTCTGGCATTTTAAATTAAGGTAGATAACCTGGATGAGCCAGTCTGAGTTAGCATAGGCTACAGCAAATTTTACAAGTGTATGACTTTTCTATCCAAGCACTCACAATAGTTCTGTCCCTTTTCTGGTGTGGGGTCTTGCAAACAAGGCCTGAGATGGGAGAGAGACTATGGGTTGAGCTAATTTCTGTATCACTTTCTTACTGCACCTGAGGTTCTCATACTGGACTGACTGCTGGCTACAGCCAGAGGTATAGAGATCAGCATGAAGAGGCGTGGGGTTAATGTTCTCCTGTTCATTCTGAAGAGACATTCTAGCAAAGAAAAACTACTACTGCTTTTTCTTTTGGATAATTTTCAGTGGGCCAGAATAACTGGAAAGCATTAACTCCTGCAGAGCTGTTTTGTAAGGACTTTCTATTGCTCCAGCTGTACAAGCAGAAAGTCTCTCCATCCGCAGACATTCTCTGATATGAACAAAAGAGAAAGTTGTTTCCTCCAGTTCTTTTTGGGAATATTGTAAGATAGGATACCAGCACAGTGAGGGCTATTGGCTCTTACCCTTCTCCCACTCAGTGCACCTGAAACTCCACCGGATTTGAAACATGTTTTGTAAACTGGACTGAGGAACAGGCTTGTCAGTGTTCACACACATGGATGAGTGAGTGCTTGTTTTGGCTTTGGATTATAGACCTTGGCCCTCAAAAGGAGAAAATGGGAATCAAAATACCTTTATTTAAGGACCAACTTAATGTAAGGGTCACAGAGTAATTGTATTTCCCTGGAAAGTTACTGCTTGAAAAATAAAGATGCCTGTAGTGTAGATTCTTGTGTTTTTGGATTGCCCTATATTCAATGGTATGTAAGATTTCTGCATTAGCACAAGTCTCTTTTTCAGTTACATCTTTGTTCTTGTCTGTGCTCTTAGATGTCAGTTCTGCACAGGAATAATGAGTCTAATAAACCTCACAGATGTATGCTTGCCTGGTGACATTTAAGAATTCCAAAAAGTGAATCATATTATTTATTAATCTGGCCTCTAGTCCTAATTTAGTCTCAGAACAATAGACTCTGGTTTCCCACCTAAAAAGAGCTAATGTAGCCCTTAGATGATATGACTTAAAGTAGACTTGTAACTGAAGGGCAAGAAACATCAAAATAAATCACACATCCTGAAAATGCCAACCTTTTTTTCCAAATTTTGCTGAGCTGCGGCTAAACATGCTCTCATCACTTCCAGTAGTGCAAAGCCTCAGTTTGCACTAGCCTAAGCAATATAAGGACACACTGAATTTTATACACATCATTTTCTTCAGCATGGAACTACTGAAATACATAACACTTTTTATGTCCTTAAGCATCTCGCCAGTGCAAGACCCAAAATAAAGCTGCATGCCACGAAGGTCGTTGCAGACTTTTAAACAGATTCAACCTGGTAAGTTGCAAAATCAATTAATGGGTTCTGATTACTTTTTACATTACATGGATGTGCTTCTCTTGCAGTGTGCAAACACCTGAAACTAAATACTTTACCAATAATATTCATAACAATTCCTTTACAAACTAGTGCTTTTGTTCACATAGAAAGCACAGATGAGGAATACTTTTTTACCAAAGACTAGTACGTTCTAACTTAACTCACATCAACTATGCAAAGCTTGAGACAATAAATGAAAGAATACTGCCATCATGTTTTCTTTTGTGGGTTTTTTTTTTTTCCCAAAATTTAGGGCAGCACTGAGTTACTCAACAGAAAGAAAACAAAGAGAAGATGCTGACAACAGAGTGGAAAAAGGATGATAGGAGAGTACTTTGGTTTTGTTCTATGCTTCTGAGGCTGAGAGTATTTTATTTTGTTCTGTGCTTCTCAGCATTTTCAACAGAAGATTCTCCACTGTAGAAATTAATTATTTTCCTATTTATTATGTAAATAATCTTGGATTGATGTTCAAAATACTCTTTCCGGTATTTTTTTTCCTACTGATCTTTCCTGGAGGCAACTGAAACCAGAATTGGGTCCTCTCTACAAAAAGAATTCACAGAATTTTGCATGACAAAAGTGATGGCTTAGTGGCATTACAACATCTTTCACTTCGTCCTTGCAGACATTGATAGGAGTAAAACTGTACACAAGAACACTGATAGAAAAGAACCGGACTGGGAATGCTCAAGTCATTCCAGGATTCAGCAGGTAAATGGTCAGGAAGAGGGAATCCTGCCACATGACTTAAGTAATGAGGTACACCATAAAAATCAACTACTTTTAACAGCAGCCATCCCAGAAAATTAACAAGTGATTCACAGGCTGAAACATATTTAAAAAATCAATCAGAGAAGTTCAAGTAATTAAAACAGTAAAGTCTGCTCTTGGAAACTTCAGGCTGAAGTTACAGCAACTGATGTTTCCTTCCTTCCAACTGAAGCAGGACAATTCAAAGGATGAAATTTGCAGAGTCTTTTTGTAGGATCCTTAGCAACTAGAAAATTTTCATAGCCCCAGTGACTTCAGGGAACTCATAGATTTGTCTTGGCTTCCACAGAACCATGCAGATTCAGACCAGCTCATCACCTGATCTTACACAGTGGTTGATTCACTACCAATTTTTATTGTGCTTTTATGAATACTGTATAAGCACCTTGAGTTACAAGTAGGCACTATTTGTTACACTGAAATAAATAGAAATAACAAGAGCAATTTGGCACTTTTCTTTTACTACAAAGTAGTATATAATTATAAGTCATTAGGAAATTCTAAGAGAAGCAATTTGGAACAAATGTTGCTTATACTGATGTTTAATATTTAGACTGCTGGGTCAACAGAGGGAGTTACAAAAGTCATTTATGGTAGCTAATTGAAGCCTATGAAAAATATTTTTATACTCAGTGGTGCTCCCCTTCTTCATCTAATGGGCTTACCAATCTATAGATTCACTATTTGATCAGTGCATCTGGCACCACAGGCTTCACAGTTTGCAAGCCACAACCGACTAAAAAGCACCCTGCTGCCTGTTTGCTAAATAGATCAGCGCTGGCAGGCACCCAAAACTCTAGCCTTTGAAACTTGGAGCTTTTTTGACTTGCTCAACATATTGTGTGGCAAGAAAGACAATAAACTATGAACCTCATAAATGCTGAGCAATTAAACATAAGTTAGTAATACAGTTGTGGTAACAGAGATTGCTTACCTCAGTCCAATATATGTCTCATTTGTTCTTTGGGTCATTCCTGCTAAAAGCCAACCATAAGCAGCTTGCACAAATCCTAATGGTTGAGATTTCCTTGTAAACAAGATGGTGGCCTAAGGGAACTCCACCATCCAAGTAGCAATAGGATTTTGCTTTCACGTTCAGCAACAAAAGCATTCACTCAAGCCCCCAACTCTCACATTTTAGCACACTGAGAGAACTTCCACTGTAGATAGAAGTTCAACTCTGTGAGCTGAACACCTCCCTTTGCTTCTCTAGAGAAAAAGTGATTTACTTATGGAAATGTGTTTTCAGAATCAGCAGCTTTCCTTTAAATCTGATGAGTATCAAATCAGCTTGGTTAAGGACTCACTCCAATTTGAGAACAGATTATACAAGAAGCAGATTCTGGTTTCATGACTAGGCACTGCTCAAAGCACCCAGGAGTGAAATCTTCATTTCCACATGAGTCAGTTCTGCTTAGGTCTGACCACTGCACAGCCTAGTAAAACAGTAATGCAAAAAATTATCTTCAGATGCTCCAGGAACTGCAAAGCTGTTGAGGGAGAAGCAATCACAGAAAAAGGTTAATTTATCTTTCATACTTTTCAAGATTTTCAACTCAATAATAGTTGTGACCTGTGAAGTAAATTCAGCATAGGTAGTTTGGAGGAACTTCTAGAGGACAGAAAAAAGGTAGGAAAATCTTCCTGAACTGCTATCCTTTTAAATATACTTTGTACTTGATAAAAACAAAAATGGAAGGACGAAATATAGGAGAGAGGGAAGTCTCCCATATGTAACAGCTCCATTTCTAAGCATTGAAGTTATTAGTTTTCAGCTGGATATTAGGTCAGATATGTCTCACATATTTATTAACTCTATTTGGTGCCCAGGGAACACCTTTGGAAGGAGATGGGAGCTGCACTCAGTACTAGCCTTACTATTAAAAAAAAAAAAATCAGTTGAAAATTCTGCTTTCTTCAGACAGGACCAATATGAGATGCTCTTTGCAAAACAGCAATTGTTCTTCATCCAGTCCAAAGACCTCCTCTGGAGACAACTACATTTTTAAAGTACAAAGACAAT
Source organism: Aphelocoma coerulescens (assembly GCF_041296385.1). Taxonomy (NCBI): domain Eukaryota; kingdom Metazoa; phylum Chordata; class Aves; order Passeriformes; family Corvidae; genus Aphelocoma; species Aphelocoma coerulescens. The sequence goes on from NC_091021.1 coordinate 11,734,030, forward strand.
CTAAATTCTTATTCACGACCAGAAGACCCATTAGGTTGATTTTTCTAACTAAATTACTAAAATATTTTCAGCATCTGTTTATCAAGTGTGGACAAAGAAGAGACCTCTATCACAGCAGACCTTTATTTAACATATTTGTTCTCTGTCCCGGGCTTGTACGCCTCTGTACACAACAGTGCACATATCAAATGTGTCACTCCAGGATGAGAGGCTGTTTTGTTTCAGCAATGTCCCTCTATGGGAATGTAAGGGGCACAAATGCTAGGGCACAGGTATTTTCTTCTGGCTTATAATGGAAATCCTATTAGTCAAAAAGTCAAAATGAGTTGCTCATTTATATACATCCCCAAAGTACACATCATCTGGGGAGCTCCTGGACTGGAACAGAAGATGATTATGTCTGTGTGTGTTGGCAGAACAACAGTTTATCACATAAGCTTACAGCTCCATAGAGATCATTCATCCTACCATTGTATTTCAAATGCTAACCCAGAGAGGCCCCTGCAGGGATGGAGAGGGTGGTGCACATCCCCGCTCACTCAGTTTCAGAGCCTCCTTTAGAAAGGTCAAGAGTGCCCTTTATAGAGGAGGTTTTAGGGGTATACACATTACTGCGAAAAACAGGACAAGAACTATCCAACAAGAAGTACCTAACAACCAGTTCTAGCTAGTACTAATCTTGGTTGGATACAAACCTGTAACATACAGGGGAAATAATACCATGCAATATCAACTCCTGGAGACCTTGGACCCTCCCTGAAATCTCTGAGTTTGGATATTGCTGATCTAAGTTTTCTTCACAGTACTAGTATCCTTATTTTGATAGAAAGCAAAATTATCTGTAATGCCTTCATGTCTCACATGAAGCAATCTACCCGTAATGTTAATTGCTTGGATTTTACACTGCCAACAGTCCAGTCACAGGAGACAAACAAGTAATCAATTTTCTTATTTGAAAGCCAGAAGCATATAATGTTTATTAATAGAGAGCATGGTTTACATAGATTTTACTGTTATTGACCATAAAATGTTGTATAGTATAAGCAAGGGTAAAATTTCTAACTAATTAGCCTGTGAAGATCATATTTAATGGGGTATATAAACTTAGGCTCTTTACAAATCTTTAGGGTCTTATTCATTAAGCACATGCACATGTAGTCTTTATGCTGAAACAGGATCTTGACACAATTCAAGGTTAAACAATCCACCTTGAAATTCAAAAAATAGAAGAGTTTACATGTTCCCGTTCTTTTAGCCTGTAAGAAAGGAATCAAGTGAAATATGATGCATCTTCCTTAACCAAAGGATTCTAAATACATCCAGGGAAAAAAGCCATAATCACCCAGATACTTTAAAAAATGTTGTCAGCAGGAGAAAAATAGTGTTTGCAATATACACTTCTATTTCCTAGTGCCCTGATTCAGAATACAGTTTGCTAACTCTTACAAGAAAAGCCCCTGCACATGTTTTGCCTGGACCATCTATTGCCACTGTGCAGGCTGACAGTCTGGCTGTACTGAAGACCTAACCATTTGGACTTCCTTTTGCAGTTCTCCTCTCAGCAAAACACTCCAGCACACACAGAAACATCACTGACATCAATAGGACTTGTGCATAAATTTGCAAGCTTTTTGTTTGAGTAAAACCATGTTGTAATATGACTAAATCTGACATGGGCCCATTCCATTGGGACAGAATTTGGTCATGGGCAGCTAGGTGAGGAGTGGCTAACCTAATAGTTCTGCACTCAGTGCAGTCCTTGTTCAGTCAAAACTTTGAGCAAATTCCCTTAAGCCTTAGGCCATAATATAATTATACAAATACTTGCCCATTTTAGTCCAAATCTTGCATCTGACTCAATCCTAGATCCAAAGCAACTAGATACATCAGCAACTGATGTCCTTGAGTTTTCCTATTAACTGAGATCCTCAGGGCCAGTGTGTCATCACCTGTATCAATACCTAGTTTGTATAAGCTGTGACTTCAGAACATATCAGTCACAAAATGCTCAGTTTTGGTCGTTTTTTCAGTTTGTTCCATTTTTATTTCAAAATACATGTAAACAGAAGGCTGTATGTGTCATAATAACTTAGGTGCAGTAACCAATATTCTGAGAAACGTGTTACTATTGGAAGACAACAAACACGTTATTGCAGAGACACTATAATGCTCAAATAATTCTAAATTGAGAATTTTATTTGTTATTATATCAGAATACAAACTAAATTCTGCTTTTGAACTTAACTGTATTTGTATCACCTTTTGGAGCCTCTCCCGTTTACACTGAAATCCTTAAACTAAATGTGTTCCCACTTCTTCAGGTTGATGCTGCCCTCTTCCGAACACAGCAGATCATGACATTCCCTACCCAGAAACTTCAGGACACTCAGATAGCAGGCAGTTAGTTATACAGCCATCTCCAAATAAGAAAAATAAGAAAACCAAAACATTTCTTTTTAATCTTACATAATTCAAATTTAACCAGCATTTATTAGAAAGGACTAGGCTAAGAAACTATTTTTATTCCAATTTGCAGTTGGAATGTCAACCTTTGAAATTCAAGAGTCTGAGTTTCTCATTCACCCCATGCAAGAATTTAAACTGAAGCAGACTTGTATGAATGTGAATCATAACTTGAGAGTGTTTCACTCAGATTTGTAGAGGATTCTTTCCTGACCCCAAATTGACACTATTCCTTTCTTAGTGGTCCTTTGACCACTCAAAGCAGATCATTGCATTTTCAGAAGTAATTGTCAATGTCTATGATTCTTCCCTAAAATGGTACTATGAAGGTTTTATTTCTGTGTTCAGAGCCTACAAGGTTTACTTTGATTTTCATGTGCAAACAAACTGATAATATGCCAAAATCACCAAGGTTCTTATGCCCTGGGCCATATAGTCATGGGAGCTATTCATAAAGCACACAAATGTTTTTATTTTGGTGGGCTCGGCCTCACCAATCCCACATAATCCCAATGCTTACTGATCTCTTTGGAGCAGTTTCTTCACAGCAAGCACTTGGAGAAGCAGACCTCTAGGCTGACAGTTATGGAATATTGTATTTTTATGGCAGTAAGACTGCTAAGTGCAGTTCACATGACCAAATGCCTGCCCAGACCAGTAGAAACTTGTACCGGTGGCAAAACCAGTTATTTCAAAATTTATTCCTGATAATCAAGGAAAAATGACAGTTTAAAGCTATGAAACATTTTCAAATAAACTCCAAATTATGATCATCTGAAAATAAGCTATTGTTCTGACAAGATACTAATGCCTTTTAATACACAGCCCAGATAATCTTAGAAATTGTGTATCATCTGCAACACTGAATTTTGAGGTTATTTGCAACAAAGAGTGTTTAGATCAATACAGAGGTGAAAACCTTACCACAGTCTTCCAAAAGGCACTTCTCTGTGTGCATCTAAAGTGGAGCCTGAAGAGTTAGGGCAAGCAAATGCTCCAAATGTAATTTTTCTGAAAAAGGGGTGTAACAGCATAGAGAGCACACCAGTCCAGAGACACATCTGGTGCTGAATTCCCTGGCACTTTCTGGCACTGCCATGCAAAAGTGAAGTGGATGAAAGGAGTCATTTGAAGAAATAGATCATTAAAGAAGGAACTTAACTTACTGTATTCACTGAGAAGGAAATGGCTAGCCCCTAACACTACAGGAAATACAATAACATTCCTCAGGATGTTAATTTCGTTTTCCTCCCCCAAACCTGGAAAACTAAAGCCAACACTTTCAAGTTTGGAATTAATAAATTGGTAACTAGGAAGCTTCCATGTGCATTTTCAAGATTAATTTAGTTTATTTGGAGAACTAGAGTCTTCTCATAAGGAAAAATTAAATTCTTGTGCAGCTCCAGGGATAAAGATAAAAAGGAAATAGCCTTGCTAAAAAAATGCTCTTATTTTACTACTGCTAAGATATTATCACATTAAATGTGTTGAAATCCCCTGTTTGCCCCACATCACAAAACTGGTTATTGAGCAACACAGTCAAATATGTCAGCACTTTCTGCTGTTCTGCACAAATTTAAAAATAAAACTTTACGTCTAATTTTGTTTACTAGTTTTCTGAATTAAATATTATTTTGGCATGAGGCATTATCTGCTTCCTTCAAGATATAAATGCATCATGACATATATAGTGATAACTGATATAAATTCTTGAAGTCCACCCAATGCTAACAGGCACTAAAATCAACAGTGCAAAGTTGCTTTTGGGGATTAAAATAAAGAGAATAAAGACAGAATTACAATTCTTTGATGCTAACAACAGGATTGTCTGCATTCAAATAGTTAACCATCTCTAGACATAAATTTGTTGAAATAACACAGGAGGGAATTGCTTACCAAAAGAAATGGAGCAGAGGTTTGAAATTGTTCAGCTATCTGATATGAGAAATAAACGAAGGTGAGAGTAGTTTTTCTACTTTTTTATCCATGGAGTTAAATGTGGGACCACACAGACTGCCATAATAAAAGCCACCTGATACCTAGCCTAAGGCACTGATTATTAATATATTAAAGCTCCTTGCCCAAGCAGTAACTTTGTAATAAAGACAGTACATCACTGGAAGTCAAAGGGGTTGACCATTAGGCACAGGATGTGGATGTGCCTGCCATTCTGCACATGTGTTCTGGCATAGCCTGTCTTAACAAAGATGCCAGACTTGGATCAGAGCCCATTTATTTCCTTTATAATACCTCGTATCATAAGACTCAATAAGACTAAAAGATCACTGTTAATATTCAAGACTCTGATTTGCAAGCTACCTACAGTGTTTGATGCCCAGTTTCTATTCATCTCAATAGGATTTGAATTCACAAATACTTTAAGTAGCATTGGAAATCTCAGCCCAAATTCTGGCCTCATTTTGGGCCCATTTGAAATTCGCATTGTCTCCAAAGAGACCTTGATTGAGATTTATAATTAATTCTACTACATGGGTCAAATACACCGGCAATATCTCACCCAGTTCCCTACAGTTCCTCAAATTCATCAAATCAGGTCTTTAAACTGATGGTGAATTATTTAACCACCACACCAGGGCCAGAATATCACAGGGGCTTCAGTAGCTTCTATTTGTGTTCTGAATATGCCCATAGCAGCTGTTAAACTGTGAATACTGATTTCCATAGAGACCTTCTTTGCCTTCCTATACTCAGCAAAAGTTGGAAGAATGCAAACAAACTGGGTGTTCTATGATTTGCACATCTTAACCTTAAGAGTGATAAAAATCACCATTGGAAGAATTGCTTCACCAGGGAATGCCTTGATTGTACTCCCATGAGGAGCCACACTGACCACCTGAAAAGCAGTTCAGGTCAAAGTAACCACTTTGGCACACTACAATGAACAGGATTTTCCATGAAAAGAGCAATGTCAGTCAACATTTTCAAAATATGTTTTTGCCCATCATATTTCAGTATGATAAAAATTACTTGATGTAGAAACGCTATTTTTTTCATATATTACATGAAAACAGGATAAATTTGGTCCAAAAATGTTCATTCACTGATGACAGAACTCAAAAACTGAAAAGCCGTTTTGAACAAATTTGAAATATACTTTAAAAGCCTACTGGAGTTAAGGAATAAAATATAAAATTAACAAACTTTAAAGGAATAAAACCACAAAATGAAAACAGTGCAAAATTTTAGCAAACATATTTTAGAAGTTGTGAAGTCAACTTTGAAATACTTTAAAAACAGGCACATGTTAAAAACTTTGATTCATTTTTGCAATATACTCTGTTGAACAGAGAGATTGAGGAAAATAGTAGATAATCTTGAGCAGCTTTAGAATTTACTGATTTGGATTAATGGTCTGTTTGGCAAAAACTCCCCAATGTAAACAATGTAACATCTTCAACCTACTGATTGCAGAGAATGTTGCCAGCAAAACTAGATCATGGGAACTACATAAATATGGTTTCATTTTGCATGTGCTGCAGGCAGACATTAAGCAAGTTCATCAAAGGTACACACACTGCATGAACTAAAGGTGAAGCCTTGGCTCTACAGAGATGAAAAGCCAGTTTCATCAATGACTGTAATGAAGGCAAGATTTCCTCAAATTTATACATCAATCTCATGATCATCTCTGGTCCTATTGCCATACAGACCTGGATCCAAAAATGAGCAGTGAAAAATACATGCTTTGTCCTCACCACCCCGCTCATGTGAAAATAACTTTATAAAGGTTATTTTACAAAGGCATAAAAAGGAAGCCTCCTGAGGCTCCCAAAGCGATTCCCCACCCCACCAGTATCTGTCATTCCTTCTCCCTACCTCCTTGTTTTTCTGAAAGCGGACTGGCAGTAAGAGTCAGAGGGAATTTACCACTTCCTCTCATGGAAACCAAGTTCCATCTCCAGTCCCTTCACTGCCTGTCAGGTTTTGAAAGATGTGTTGCTAGAGGCTGGAATACTTCAAAAAAAAAAGCCCAGCAGATTTCTAAAGCCAGCTTTAAAAGTGTCCTTTAAGAGTTTCCCTGAGGTGTTTATGGCTTATATTGCTCAATTAGCTATTTTATATTGCAGTATTTTCTTCAAAAGCAATCTTTTACTAATTGCAAAATCTTAGAAATAAGCTTCACATTTTAAAAGTCCTATTTTTACAGCTGCAATGCAGTCCTCTAGGGCACATATTAGAGGCCATAATGGCACATGGCTGGACTTCAACACTCACCCCATCATCATGATGGGTGTCTCCAACTAATTAGCTGTACCTAGTAACAAGCTGATGTTAGCACCTGTTGTCACAAAATGGATTTTAATAGAAATGGGGCCAAGCTGAATGCATCTGGGGAAGTTCAGTTCTTAGGGCTGGCTGAGTCTCTCATAAACATTAGAAGGTTTTATAAAATCTCAGTGTGCATAGATCTCAAAGTTTAGTGGTTTTGTCACTGAACTTCAGTTAGCAAACTATTTGAATGACCAGCCCAAAGTACCCTTCATTCTCCATTTACACTGGACAGGTAAGTATGAATGCCATAAAACTGGAGGTAGCTGAAGTTCTAAATCTTTAAAGGCAGTCAGCTCCAGCACTTAGTTCTTGGGATAAATGCTTTGAGGTTGAGTTCAGTTTTGAAAGAACTCTGATGATTTTTCTATATGGTGCTTTTACTTGACTATAATAGAATATTACTATAATAGAAGAACTAAAACTTTGTTATGTCTTAATTAGAAAGTAACATTCTCTGCGTAGTCACTTGTGTTACAATAATAGGCAAATATAGCATGTATTGCAGGAGACTTATGTTCATCTGAAACAGTCTAATTTCGTTTGCATAAAGAAAACTTTCCACTTTCCTTTTTTCTGCTCATGTAAACATTTCAGCTATGCTCACAGTGAGTTAATGAAAGATTTGCCTTCACTGAAGTTATTTCTTAATACCTCCATATTGCACTCTTTGAAGTATCAATAGATCACTTCTGCTTATGCCTGTTGGTTTCTATTTTGATACACATGTTTTGTATTACCCAGACTATACTTCATATGCTCTCCTCACTGAGCCTACACAAATGAGAACTCCAACGTACTTCAGCCTGAGCTGCATAGCAGAACTGGGGCTCCCATTCAGTGTAACAGGCAAACATATCCTGAACTTAAAAGCTGAGGGCACTCACACTGACCCAGCTCAATTATTCCCATAGTTTCCCCCTTTCTTTGTGTATTGGTAAAGTCAGATTTGTGCTACACATCTGCTTATCAACTGACACTGCATAAACACCTGAGTTCTTTGAGTGAAATCTGCTATCAGAGTGAAATAAAATATTTATCTAATTCAATTATAAACATTCAGGATACAACTCTAGCTGTAAGGGTCTATTAAAATTAATAAATCCAGATTATACCAAAAATAATTTGATTAATAGTACTGTGACGCAGTAAAGTATTTACATGATGAAATATTAATACACTTCTAAAGAAAAAAGAAAATGTGGAAATGACGCGAGCCATGAACATGAGGTATACTGATCTGTATTTTCTAAAGTCTAGGATTCAGGGTAGCCTTCATAATCAGTGTATGAAAAGCCAGAGCACTGCAACTGAGAGACAAACACAAAACCTGAAATGGCCAGAGCTTTATGCTAGCCTAGCCTAGTTCCCTTTACAAAATCCCTCTTTTCATGAGGTATGTGACTGACTATTGTGAATCACTCACTGATAACGTACCAACTTCCCAGAACCCAGACTTTTAAAAAAGTTTAGTGCTGAAGAGGATAGTTAGGAATTTCGTAGTTAACTACACACAAGTATGCAAGCCTCCCCACTAATGCACTATGATGCTCTCTTCTGCAGCAAAGAAGACTAATTCCCATCAGACCATGCAGTGTGGTTTGGAAGAAGACAGAGTAAATAATCAAGATGCTTGCTCCTCCTGCCCTTGAAAACTTCCAGGTGAAGTGCTAGGGTTGCTGAACGACATGAACAGAGCAGCACAATCATCAGGGACACTCCCCAAGAAAACAAAGTAAGGCCTTGCTTCTCAGCTCATGTTAACCTGCATAGATCCAATAGAGTAGAAAAAGCTGACACTGATTTTTGCCAGCTGAAAATCTGCCCTGAACCTTAAAGCAGCTTGGGAACGTGGCTGAATACCAACTTCAATTTAAGTTACCTACCATTGTCCAGCTAAGCTCTTTATTAGAAAGTTCTATTCCTTGTTTAACTGAGCACTGCTTTATAAAACTGATATATACTATAGTTGTCCAAAGCATAGGCTTTGTGTTTGGAGAGATCTAAATATATTAGCCAACTTAATATCAATGGTCAAAAAGCATGGGCTCTCCCTGAAGGTAAAGAACACCTTCTTAATGAAAAAAACTTGCAATAATCTGAGATCCATCTTCAATTTAGACCTTGTATTTTCCCCTGTTGTCAGAGTTTCAATCGCCTTTGCTATGAGCTCTGGGTTTCAATTTACAGAGCATTAGCCCTAGGCTCCTCATCAGCATCTTCAGGTCTACTGGGACATGCATTCCAAAATGCTGAGCAGTTGGAAGAACAAATCAAAGTTAACAAATCCTGAGTGACAAACAAAGCAGACCAGTTGCTCAAGGAAATGGGAGGTTTCCTCAAAATTTAAGAGTACCAGGTAGATCCAAAACCATAGAGGCCAAAACAGTCTAAAGATGTTGACAGGAAACTGTCTCTAAGAGAGAATGTCTACCAGTTAACTCAGATAAGCAGCCTACAAGCCAGGGAAGACTAAAAAAACTGAAAAACAAAAGCATCCAGATGGAGGCATCAAAACCATAGCTATACAGAGATTCTATTCATTTTTGTAGCTCTTATTATTGAAACACGCAACACAAAGTGCACATAATATGCATTACAATAGGAAACAAGTAAACAAGAATCACAGGGGCTAATGCAAACAAAGGTGATTAGATCTGAGCTGGCTTCTCTCTGCAAGCAGCCTTCTTAAAACAAAGGTGAACGCCCATACATAAAGCTTTACTTTCCCTGTTTGATGTTTCACTTCTTGCTAACCTGTTTTCCAAGTACAGCATACCAGTCCAAGCACTCGAAGGAGAATTTGCAGTGTGCTCCTTCTTGGCACTGACTGCACATGGCAGCTGCAAAGCTTGTAGGCAGTGAATTTTGCAGCTGGTCTGGTAGCAGTTGGCAAAAACCTAGTGTCCAGATGGACATTAAATTTGCATTATTTATAATGCTTCAAAAGTGAATAAACCTATATGAAAGTGACTTACAAGGACGTTAAACTAGGGACTTATTTCTGATGGTTCTAAAGCCACTTTCATCCGAGCAATGCTTAGATGCTGAAAGCTTTACTGGCCCTTAGGAAAAAGTTCCACAGCTCTTGATCACTGTTGACCCTTACATGACACACATGTGGAAGAACAGATAAATCCTGTACTTTTCACAGATTATGACCTACAAGTTAATAGACCCATTTACAATTATAGTGCTTGTGTTCAACAGCATCTGTTGTACAAGGATCTGGCCTGAAGTTTTCCTACTTGCAATGGGAAAGAATGGAGAAGAAGCAGGCTACAAATTGTAGTTTTCAAATTAAAAAGTAAATAGTCACTAGAAGGGCAAGCCACTAGGACAGGCATCCTGATTTTGGCTGGGAGAGAGTTAATTTTCTTCATAGCTGGCACAGTGCTGTGTTTTGAACTCAGTATGACAATAACATTGATAACCCACTGATGTTTTGGTTGTTGCTAGGTAGTGCTTACCCAAATGAAGGACATTTCTGTTCCCCATGCTCTGCCTGTGAGGAGCTGCACAAGATGCTGGGAGGGAGCATGGCTGAGACAGCTGACCCAAACTGTCCAAAAGGATATTCCATACCACAGAACATCATGACTGGTATAGAAAACTGTGGGGGTTGGCCAAGAGGGTTTGATGGCTCAGGGATGGGCAGGCATCAGTCAGCAGGTGGTGAGCAATTGCGATGGGCATCACTTCTTTTAGGTTTTATTCTTCTCTCCCTCTTTTTCATTGCAATTATTATTATCATTAGAATAGTTATGTTTTGTTTTGTTTCAGGTATTAAACTGTACTTACCTCAACCCACAAGTTGCACTTTTTTCCTGATTCTCCTCCCCATGGTAGGTGGGGTGGAAATGGGTGGGTGGCCAAGTGCCTGCATAGTACTTAGTTCTCAGCTGGGGTTAAACCACCAGGCCTGACAGACTGGAAGAGTTACATCACATCAGACAACACAAATAGGTTTCCTATAGCGTTCCCATGTCCCAGCCAACTTTGCAAATTCCCCTTTATCACATAGATGGTAAGACCCACAACATCCATTGCTCTTCAGAATTAACAGAAAACAGTCATTCTTTATATTGAAAGTCCTTTAGCTTTCCAAAATTGGGACAAATTACTGTAATGGAAAATGATGAGGCATGGCTTTTTTTGAACAACTTGAAATAATATATTTTGCTTTGAAACCAATAGCCTTTAAAAAGAAGGTAATAATAATTTCTATCTTCAGTTCTCAGCATTTGGGGGCTGTCATTATACAATCCATTTTGCTAATACAGGCTTTCAAAAATTAGAACTAAAACTCTCTGAAAACAGCTCACTGGAAGATCACTTTTGTTGCTATAGAATGACAAATCAAGACTTCTTTAGGCCCAAGCAGTAGAACAACCAAGCACATTATCTCTTTCTGAAGCTACTGTGAGATCAGGCCATTGATACTGCTTCAGTCCCTTCTCAATACCAGCTGTGAGTACATCATCATTTGTATCATTTTTATTCTCTCCTCACTCTGCTCAGGAGATAAAGCATACTGGTAAGACTTTCAAGCTTGTGAACCAGCCGTGTAGAGTACACCACCACAAAACTCCCTAGTATTTTGACAGCATAAGCAGACTGTATAGCTCGTGGTATTTTAGCACTCCAAGGTCACTTGCCTTACAAATTACTCATTCCTAGATTCCACATCATTAAACAACTGATTCTGCTCACTGAAAAGAGCACAAGCTTCACTGAGAGAAAAATTATTAAATCAGCCATGACAGCTTTGCTATAGATTTGCTAACCTAGGATAAATAGAGTGCCAGTCACAAGTCCAAAAGGATATATTTGAACAACACATCTCAAGTAGTGGCTGTTAATCACAGTTAAATAGCTGTTCAATGGAGATGACAGTTCCAGCCTAACAATAAGGCACTTCAGAGGCACACGGTACTGAAGGAACTGCTGTCTGCAGCATATCACCACTGATTCTACAGCCTGCAACAACTATTTCTATCTTCACATTACTGAACTGTGCAGTAACACAAGAAACCTTAAAAATGCTTAATAATTATGGTATTGTGCTTTGCAGAATGCAACACTTGCTTGATGTTAAACTTCCATTTGGAAAAATAATGCTATAAATTCAAAACATGTACTGAAAAGCACAATTTACAGTAGCACAAAAGAAGGACCAAGGAGATTTTAAGAAGCCCTTAAAATCAGCTATCCCAAATTAAGAATTTGGTTTCTAACCACTCCAAGATACTAAAGTGGGTGACCCAAAGCCTCCTACAAATGAGTGTTACTTCTTCAGCCTACATGGCTTTGGATCACGCCTCTCATATCGCACACTCCAGTAGGCTTTCCCTTAAAACAAAGCTTTGGCTTCAAATACAGAAGGGCATTCCAGTCTAACATGAGACAAGTCAAATCCCTCAAAAGAAATCAGATCTCCCATTCCACTGTCACACCATTACTGAGAAATTCCTGCAAAAATACATTGCCATTGTGGGTGATGTGCAAGAGTGCTGAAGTTAAGACTGCTGCTCTCATGCTATGAAATGGCAATATTTTTTTAACAAAATGAAAATTGTATGGCACCTTATTCAGCAAGACCAATTGAAACATTGATCCAAAATTGGGATTGTGAACAAAGGTATAGGACAAGCAAAGCATGAAAAATGAGGAAAAGAAAGAGTCCTAGAGACAAGTGTAGTCTCAAATAACCACTAGCTCCATGATTCTGAAGGAAAAAAAATGTTTCCTGAGGTGGTAGCTGAAAGAGGGTTTGTTTAGCTCAAGGAAGCTGCCTGCTCTTGTTCACCTACTCCTTTGTTCTGAAAACCAGGACTTGCACTTACCTCTGAAAGGGTATTATAGCCATAGGCTTTGGGGTTTTTTGCATTTTCCAAACTATTTTTTGTCTCTGTCCTATTAATGGAAGAGTTAGTTGGAAATGATTCAGCGTTCACTGTCACTTCCAACACACTGACTATTATGGTCTCTCTACAGTGCAGAGATAAAATCTATCATTTGAATAGAAATAAAATAATGTAAGCTCACAAGTAGTTCTGAATGCTCCTTAGTAATTCAAAAGATTGTACACAACATTATTATATGAGATTTCTTGGAGCTTACATCTTTGCACAAGAATTATTTTGTGAGCAACAACCCAAGCATTTGGCATGACATCAAACTGCAGTCTTCAGCCAATATAACACTTCTCAGCTCCATCAGCCTTGTGCTACAGTATCAGCTGCCCTTTGACAGTCTGTATAAATGGAGGAGTACATTATTTCTCATTTGGATTAAGAAAATTATACTGGATGACTGCAGAGACATTTTCTTATATTTCAAAATTAAACTGTAAGCAGAGTTTACACATAAGAATGTCCTTACTGTAAATGCATCAATTGTCACTCTCTTTACACATGTTTTACATTTGGCACAGCAACAATACAAAAGTGTTTACAAAATGGATTGGAGCCAACAGATGGTTCCTCCAAGCCATCAGTATCATAATCATACTCAGTTCCCACTCCTTCCCAGAAAAAGTCTGGGAAAACAGATTGGGATGATGCCTAAATACATACACATGATGATTTATATCTGGTGTTGTATGTATGTGCATATATAGGCACACATGTAAAACTATGTATAAACACGTACACATGTGCAATATGCAGTGCTCAGGTATCTGGGCTCTTCAGCAGACTATGACCCTCCCAAAACCGAACTTTATGCTAAGAAATTTTCTCTGTTCAGTAGAGATACTTCATTAAAAGACAATGTTATTTTGGGAATACGTAGCTACATACTCTGGTTTCTGCTAACAGAGTATTCCACTTCTACAGACCAGTTTTTTTATTCCATATCTTGGCTGAAGGCCTGCCAGGGCAGGGACTGCAACACCAGCTATGCTTAGGCCAAACTGGGGGAAGCTGTTAAGCCATTCTCTGAAAGAGGTCAGGAAGAGGCACTTCTGAGATGCGTGGCAAAGCAGAGGCTACATGATGCAAGCACTGTTTTGAGGCTGCTGACTGCCACTTCCCACATCTCAGAAAAGACTTTCTCTCTGGCATTGCCATGGGGAATTTTTTTCATTCTGACAGAAAAGAGCAGCTTTTATCCTTAAAACAAATTCAGTAGTTAAATTGCCCCATTTTTTGTGCTGATCATCACTGTTAATGCTAGAAAAGAAGCACGTGCCTTATTTGTCAAGCAAATATTGTCAGACATGACTTGTTGAGATGACTACTTGCATGGTTCCAGCTGGACTCCATTTCTCTCCTAAATGCCATCAATAAAAACAGGACCCATCCCATACATGTGATGTTTGCTAGAGTAATGTACATATGGTTCTCCTGAAATTGTTCCTTGTTTATTTTTATATCACTGATATTTACAACACTACACATCTGTACCATTAGCCTCTAGAAAAACACTATGAGTATGCACTGCAGATAATTTTTACAGATAAAATTCATGTTAACTCCAAAAAGCCCAACAACATAGAAGTTTAGAAATAGGCAAGTGTGAAGGATTTCCATTTCAGACCTCACAAAAGGTTTCCATTTTTAACCTTACAAAGGTCAACCACATCACACCAACAGACTTTTGCTTCTTTGGCTTAGTCTCCAAGAATCCCAGCTGGAGCTGAAAGCCTTTAAAGAAGGTCCTCCAGAAGCCAAAACACAGTGCCTTTCCTACCTGTTTTCTCAGGCAGAGGGAGGGCACGTGATACTCTCTCACTTAGAATTTGAGGTTTGTACAAGTTATCCCTCCTCCTAAAGACATCATCCAAGGAAAACGTATCTTTCCTACTCTGTTGCTCAGCTGGTATGGCTTAATAGCAAAGGAGCAGACCTGGAAGTATTTGTGCCAGAAACCACACAAGCCACTCATACCAAGCTCCTGAGATTCAAAACGAAAACAAAAAGTCATTTCTGCCTGGAGCAAAGTGCAGCCATTTTTCCACAGCCAAAAAGGGATCCACAGACATAACAGAATACATAGGACATATCAGCAACTAAGGAAATCAGAGGAACTTCCATTTAACCCATTCCAAAAACAGATGTAGATCTGAGATATGACAAGGAAGCTTCTTCACCAGACAGGCTCTCACTTCAGCAAGAAAAATTTCTGAATCAAAATCCAAAATTAAGTACTTTCTATTTCCTAGAAGACATCAGGCTATGACTAACACACAGTAGCTCATTAGAAAACAAGATTAGAGCTCTGTTATCTATAAAGATACAATCTCTCAACCAAAAACTTACAGAATGATAAATTGAACAACCCATTCAGGTTCTGAGGAGCACCATAGGCAACTGCTAAGTAGAACCAAATACAGAATAAATTACTGAAAAAAACCTAGTATTGCTTTCCTACCACACAAGACTGGAAAGATTTTCTATTAAACACATTTTCCAACAAAGGTCATCACTAATCACCTCATGAATACAAAGGGAAGCTGCTATTTTCTCACTTCCTGCAGTTTAGAATTAGTCTTGCCAATAAGGCAAGGACCCCCAAAAGCTTTTCTTTCATTTCTCAAGCTTGACAGAAATTTGTTGAATGGCCTTTAGGAAAAATTCTAATCACAACTGGGAATTAAATATAACTAGATTTTTTTCATTTAATTGATT
The DNA here is from genome assembly GCF_041296385.1 of Aphelocoma coerulescens. NCBI lineage: Eukaryota > Metazoa > Chordata > Aves > Passeriformes > Corvidae > Aphelocoma > Aphelocoma coerulescens. The sequence goes on from NC_091021.1 coordinate 11,749,416, forward strand.
TTCATTGGAGAATACTGATTCATAAAAACAATTTCCTCAAACAATATTGTATGTTCAACAAAGTTCTGCTGTAGCACGGGCAACTCTCTTGACAGCTCACCTAGGAAGAATGGGATCTTCAGAATCAGTTTTGTTATGAGGATCTGTTTACACAAGGAGATTTCACAAGATGTCTCCCAGGAGTTGGGGACAGCTATCTGTTCCACTTCAGTGACAAGAAAAAAACAAATTGTATTTTCAGGGCTTTCAAAAACATTAATTTTCTAGAATTCCTTTTCTGCAGAAAGCTTTACAATATCTTTGTTTTTCCTCACAAACAGCAGCTTCCTGAAATTCTTGGGGATTTTTCCATAGAACAAAAAGTCTGAATTCCCACTAACTCTCCTTTCAGTTTCTTTGGGCCATGCTCAGTTGTAGTTTGTGTCCCATTCATACCACAAGTGACTGTCCACATAACACAAGGCTCCTCATCCCCATGAACAAGGGTGCATGAACTGGGATGGCTTGAGCTAAGGAAACCTTTCTCCCCCGTGGTCACTACAGCAGAAATACTGAATACAGACATTATCACTCTCCCTTCTCCCTCCCTCAGTCTCTTTGATGATTTTAAAACACTCCAGGAGAGAAGCTATCTTTTATTCTGTGCTAATTTGTAGCCTCTGGTAAAAGCTACAATAAGTGAAGGTCTGAGCAGAGCCTTGTTAGTAAATTCTTCATAATAAAGTTCGTAATTGTTAGGATCAACAGTAAAGGGGGAAAAAAGACCTGTCAATTTTTATTTTTAATTAGAAATATGGCTTAGAAGTATGGCCAAATGGAGCCATACTGAGGGACAATGTTAAAAGTACAGGAACAGATCCCCAAGTTTTTAGAGATATTTGGAAATTGTTGGCCCTGCCCTGTGCTGTCCAACAACCTAAGCAAAGAATCCAAACTATGTGTAAATTAAAAAGGTTGCTATATTTAAGCGTATTTAGGACAATGAACACAAGAAATCAAGAATTTCTGAATCTATTCTCTGACAAGCCAGAAAAATGAGAATAAAATATGAAATACTGGCTTCTTATTTTAAATCAAACAAAATTAAGACTTTAGAAAGGAACACCATAGAACTCTGATTTAATTGCTATGGCAACTTGCACGGAAGTTTTACAGAGTGGTTCTAGCAGTTCTCTAACAAAAATGTGCTGAACAATAAAATTTAAAGAGAAATTATAATTTCAATATGTTGTATCAACTTATTTAAGAGCAGTATAATATGAAATGTAAATTTAACATTACATCCACATCATACTGAAGCAATTGAAGCTATTCATTTAGGGACACAAGACTTGGGAGAGGACCTTTTAGGTTACAGGTCCATTTTATAGCTGATTTAATCTTATCCTACTCGAATTTATCAAGTCCTCAATTAAAATTAGCAGGGTTTCCTTACTCTCACTGCTCTAACAATGTCATTCCAAAGCCTCACTCTAATGGCAGTTTGTAGCCTTCTACAAAGTACCTGACAGAACTTACTTGTCTCCATATTGTCTTTTTGCTCTTTACCAACACTTTCTTTCAGTTGAAATAACTTTTCTTCTTTGGTGTTTAGTCCATTTCTAGTTTCTCCATAGAGAAAGCTATCATACTCTCTCTTCATTTTTACTTCGCTATGCTAAACAAGCCATTAATAACTTGCAAGAAAATAAATACACACATACATAAAAATATATATACATTACACATACACACAAAAATATCTAATATAAGTGTATATTCACACACAGGTACATAATTATGAAGGAATGGGATTGAGTCAGATCAGATTATATAACTAAAGAAAAGTATGTATTTTCAAATACAAAAAATGCAGTTTTATAGACTACTTTCATTGCTTGGGTTGAGATTAAAGTCAATCAATTGGAATAAAATAGCACATAGCCATAAAATGAGATGCTTATACATACAACTGTCATAGGATTCAAACATGTTTGGGACAGGCAATTATGTCTAGTAGTAGCTAGAACTCAAAGTACTTCAGGAAAAGGTGATCGCAGTAAAAGTTTAAGACCTATATATCCTGTTCATGTCCTGAAAACTAGGGATCTCTTCTTTGTACCCCCCCCCCCCCCCCACTGCAGTAGAACAATAATTCTCACAGCCAAAGAATAGCCTCAAATTTTGAGACTCAAGTTGTTCAGTAACACGTAACAGAATTCCAAGGTTTAATTAAAAATTTACTCTTATACATTTTAAAGGCATTACTTTACACCAAGTGGATTCCTCTCAATATGAGAAATGGGAAACAAGATTGTACCTTCTCAATCTATGATAGTTATTTCTTTTCAGACTACCACATACTTTTTATTTATCTACATTTGAAACTAAAGACAGTATTTTCAATATTTTCCAGTCTCCTCTCCTGTGAAAAACTTTGTGGTTTTTAACTATTTCATCTTCAAACCCACTAGTTTTCTCTTGCAAAAAAGTAACCAGAGCACAGCAATTCAAATAAATGCAAGTCTTAGTTTTCTACAACGGCACTTTAACCTTTACATACTATTCTCTTCTGTGCAATGTAACATTTTCTTTATTCTTTGTGATACAGCTCAACAATGAGCAAGCTTTCAGCTCACTTTTCAAATTTACTCCAGGTTGCAACTGGACTGACTTGCAAGAGTGTTTCAGACATATCAAAGAGGAGTTTTATTACATTGTCACCAATAGAAAAGCACAATTAGCAGTTGATACTGGCATGAAAGTAGGCAACATTCTCCAACCAATCACAGTGAAAATGAACAGCAGAACTATTCCCTTAACTAACAGGTATTCAATTCAGTGGGGTCCACTGAACTAGAGAGTTTTGTCATTTGATTTGTGCTACACCAGCTTAAATTACTTAGAAAGATATTGGAAAAATATGGACAACGAAAGTACAATGCACAATGCTTGCAGTATACCATGTATGTTTTCATGCCGCCCTCAGCAAATACAAAGAAGAACAAAACTTCTATTTGCTTTTACCCTTTGCAGAAGTCAAGAAAAATTTAATTTTGCTATTGAGGAGTAATTAGACAATTAAGGTGACAGAGCGTAACACATGCCTTCATTGGGCTCTGACCTGCCATATTAAGATGAAGTAGTTGCAGCATTAAACTGAATTGTCAGTTATTGCATGCACTTACTGAAAACTCATTTTGAGGTGATTTATCTGTGTCTCCTTAAGACCAGCATGAATACTGTTTTATCATCATACCATCTTCTTAGGGGGTTGTTGATGACACAAATGACTCAAAAATTGGCCATATCACTATTTTCACATGATGAAAGCAACTCCTCATTCATGCTACAAGCTCTTTCTTCAGCTCCTTTTATACCAGGATCAGCCAGTTCACTCTTCCTAAAGATAGTAAATCAGCTCAGAGAGCACTATGTGCATAAACAGTTGGTTAGAAATAGAGCAAGAGAGAGAAAAATGATTGGAATGATCAGATGGTTGGAATGAGAGTATAATTACCTCCAAGCAGCAACATTGCTTCTTGTCAGCTTTAGCAGTTTGTGGAATTACAAAGTTACTTTGCAAGCTGAAGATGTTTTTAGTACTTTGAGAAGCCATGAAAGTCTTGTTCAAACAAATGTAACAGATTAGCAGCATGGCTATATACTTTTGGAAGAATGAATGTCCTGGCAGTAACTGTTTGTAATTAGAAAGCCTGTCTATCTGATAATTGTTATCCAGTTATCCGATCTTGGACACAATTATACAAAGCCAATGTCCAGGTTTCAGCACACAACTGGGGATTCCAGTTCATATACTTAGACTGATTAACTGGCATGAATCCCATCAGCCCCACTGCCAAGGTTACCTCAGTGAAACCTATTTCATCATGAGCGGTTCCGCTGTGTTCCATCCAATAACTCAAATTATATCAGCATCTTCTTAGTCAGAAACCAAACATTAAAAATTGAAAAGCTCTCAGGTCTACAATTTAAATGGCCACCTTATTTAAAGTGTCATGGGCTTTGAACCCTCAATGACTGCAAAATGTGCATGATCTGAAAAATAACACTAATGCAAACCTAATGTTGCCCTTGCACAGTTCCTTGAGGAATTCAATGTGAAATAGTCCAGGAATAAAGAAACCTACATTTAAATTTCATTAAAAATTAAGCATCATAACAGAACCAACAGCAAAACAGCATTAACTAAAGGCAGCATTTCTGAGCATATGATGAAGTAATAGTTTTCACTGAAGGAGGTGTGCTTGAATATTTGTATGCATACCCATATGCTTTGTATTTATACATACACATAAACCCAAAAGTTCTATCACACATTTCATTGTATTACAAATTTCAAAGAATGCAGCCTTGCTTATGGGAAAGTGTTGAGAAGCTGCATCATGCTTCATTTTTACACTGCATCAGATACATATATATTTACTACTGGTAGTCATTAATGTATATCCTATAACTGCCTTAGTAACAGCATCTTTAGGGAAGGGATAAGGCTTGTGTTAGTCATGTAGTATAACAAATAGATTATTAAAATAATACAGCTTATTTCCCTGTATGAACAGCAGCTAAAATTAAATAGCAATAGGATACTGTAATTAAAAAAAAAATCAGAAAAAAAGAATAAAATTTTACAAACATTAAGTTTTTAAATGTCACGAGAGATTCTGGAACAGTTATTCTACATTTAGAGAATTTGTTTCAACTGTGTGAAGGAACTGATTTACTAGTATGCTCAAAGAACTGAGGGTGAACTGAAGGCTGCATTTAAAAGTAGTTTAGAAATAGTTATGAGAATTAAAATATTATGGTGGTTGCCATTAAAAAAAGAACCACCTCCAAACTCAGGGTACATTACCCTACACACCAGCCCTGTTGTCTGTTTCAATTCAGAAAAACTCCCTCAATGCTTTTCAGCTGCTACTGTGTGGTAACATTAAAAAAAAAAAAAACAGAAAATATTTAACGTGACCACTTTATTGCACAACATGGAAGCCATTAGAAGCAAACTTTATACTTGTTTCTAATACACACAAATCGCACAAAGCCATAAAGTTTACCTTTTATTTCAGCAAAAAGAGACTTACCTCTCAAACATAACACAAAACCATTTTAAGCTGATATTGAGAAAAGAGCTAGGAAAGCTTTTTTTTTTTCATTCAAGCTGAAGGCTTAACACCTTTGAATCCCTCTGGAAATCCTTGTGGATTTTAAATTTAGTGTTTTACTTTGAGACAAAGAGCCTAGATTTGTTAGGAAACAGGTAGGACTCGGTCCACTGTGCCCAATGTAAGCAGGAGAGAGGCTTTTCCTAAAAGCAGGAAGTCTGATTTCCACATGCTGCAGGCTTCCACCTTTTGCCAGCAGGTGGCAAGGAGACAAACGGGGAAAGGCAGGATTGCTGAGCCCGTGCGACTCACACGAGGAGCCAGCTGCCGCCTTCTGATGGAACGAAAGGAGAGGCAGCTCCATAAATGCGGAGACCCCAGAATAATGACATTATCTAGACTTACCAAATGCTGAGAAGATGAAAGTAATTACAGTTGCACCTAGCTCTACAAACCAATTTATAAAATGACTGACAAAGCAAGGGTTTCATACTGCAGTCTGCATTGCAATTGAAGTAAGATGCTACTCATCTTCCCACATACCCAGGTAAGTGCTCGGTGCTACTCAGCTCCAGAAAAGACACAACGAAGGAGCAAAATGAGAAGAAGACAACCCTAATCTTTGGGATCTTAATGAAGTCTAACATATGCAAAAATAACCCAAAATATGTCCCAATATTCATTTGCAAAGATACAAATGAGGAGGCATTAAAGTCAATTCAATTACAGAAGTGGAACAAGGAGAGGTAAATAAAAACACAGGTGACAAAACAGAAGCCAAAATTTGACATAAAGGAAAAAATTACCAATGAATCCTTGCTGAACTTATCTAAATGCTTACTCCTAGAATGTCGAATTTGATATGAAACCCATGTCCATGGGCTCCTATTTTAAGTAAAGCATAAGAAAGAATTAATTGTCATTGTAAAGGAGAGTATCTTTTCTAAAAGAAAGATAAACAAAACCCCTCTTGCTACTGAAAACTTTAAGATATTTGTTAATAATAATTTTGGGGAATTCTTTCAATAAAAAATTCTATAATACAAAGTTTCTGGTCTAGAGGGCTATCTCCCCACCTGTTCCTCCATTTTCCAGAACCACAGTGTATTGTACCAAAAGACTAACTCCAAGACCCCTGCTACCAGCAATGTTCTGTAAGATACAGCTAATCGAGGTCACAAAACCAAAAAGAGCCTTTACAAAAAGTAAATTCTATTTGGTTTCAGATACTTTTGTCAGAACTTACCTGCGAGTAGAATGGAAGAACAAATAGTGAATTAATGCACCTCCCTCCAAAGAGATGCTAAAGGGCTACTAGCAGTATTTTATTCTAAAGAATAAGAATATTCTGAGTAAGTCAGGCAGCATGTGAGAAACAACACTTTGAGTAGTGACCCTGTAAAGCAGAAATCAGTCAGGTTGCACTGCTGTAACATTGGAATCAGCTCTACAATGACATTATCCATAACAACGTGTAACGCTTGGATGAGACTTAAATATCTACAAAAGAAAAGAAACACTGAGCAGAGAAAGTCTGAAGGACCTTTAAAATGAATAACAATAAAAGGAACGCCTATACACAAGATTTATTATAACCAAGCCTCTTACTACAATTCATCAATAAACTGCTTAAGCTAGGCATATATTCTTCTTCCACTTCTTTAGAAAAACTTATAATTCTTGCAGTTCAGGCTAGATGCACTATCCTCACAGGGTATAGTATTCAAAGTAACCAGCATGTAGAATGCAAACATTACTGGCATTCCTCTTGCTCCTTAAACCTTTGATTTCTTCCATAATGCTCAAACATTGTTTGCAGTGCAATGTGGTAAACAATTTGCTGCAACAATGCCAGCAAATACAGCCATGTTTAATTCAGACATTGCCATTACATTTCCTTTAACCTCTGCAAAACTGTTCCAACTGTGGGTCTAATCAACATGGAATATTCTAATGTTTTCATAAAGCGCTGGCTGTGGCCAGTGCTTTTCATTTCTTTGTGCCTTACTCCACAAACAACCTTCAAAATTAGTAATCAGAGTAATAGGTAGAATTGCAAAGCTGGGTGCATCTCATCCTGTGCTGATAAGACACAAATGAGAAACAAACCTTTCTGAAGGAGAAGCCTGCTATGTTATATGGAATACACAGTGATCCTTTCTACCACAAGGTTTTCTGCTTTAAGCCATGTTAGCCCTGAAAGTACTACTACAAATGCAGTTCAATGTCAAAATAGAGTAAAATTTCAAGCAAAATCAAATACCATAGGAAAACGAGTGTTTGCTTTCATCCACGTATGGTACAAAATAAGTCTGCAGCAGTTTGCCATGTTCTCAGACAACCAAGAACCACAGTTGAGGAATTGCTTGCATGACCAGATCGCATTGGGAAGGTCATAATGAGATGGAGATTTTGCATTCTCTCCTGCTTGGACATACATGTCAGAATGTAACCATCTGTTTGAATAAAATTGAAGCATTAGTCTAATTTGGTTTTCCAAGCATTCACTAAATAGTGAAAAATGCTTTCTGCAAGACACGTGCAAATTTAGGCCTCTAGCTACGGCTTCTGCAGAATATAGTGCATGCATTTTGGTACTTCTTCCTTTTTAGAAATTATTTATCCCCCTGGTCTCAAATTTAAAGCTGTATATAAATTTACATTTTTTTTTTAAGTCATTGTACATTGTTATACACTTTACTGAAATTTTCTTTACTTCAACATCTATGAAGACATTGAAACAGTGATGACTTTCAGGGAGACACAGAATGGTGATTTGCATGGCTCTGCTCATGCTGCAGGGGTCTACAAAAGCATGAGTAGTGTTAGCTCCAGCTGAAGTCAGGAAGAACTGAGGACATTCCTCACCTTTCATATCTCAACTTGGTATTATCAGACAGCTCTGCAGTGGCAGATGTGAAGATGCACAAGACACATATGTAACAGACTGCATAACAGCAAGATTTATACCATATGCCACAACAGTAATATTTTAACCTTAAATCAATATTAAGCTGAAAGTTTCAGATGAAATTATTACAATCCACAGATGTTCCATGGACAGAAAATGGTTTAGGACAGAAAACCAAATTGTTTGCATAGAAAATGCACTGCAGCACCAGAGCACACTTCAATGTAGAGACAAGTGAAAATCCGTTTTAGTTTTTCACCCACAAATATTAGCTCAAATTTGTCTCAGACTGTCAGTCATGGCCCTTGTTTATGGATACTTAGCAGTATTTTCAATTGTCAGCAAGTGATTAACAGGGAATTTTTTAAGTATAAAAAATTATTTATAGATAAATTAAGATCCAAGCATTTATTGAGGAAATTTTAATCAAAAGAAATGGAAGTCATTCAGTCTGAGAAAGGAAATACATTGGGTGGCCTGACCTAAACACTCAATCAAAAGTATCAGCTCAGAATCTGAGTTGTCAAATGCATGCAATTGCCTATGTGCAAAGTACATGCCATAAACAAATGCTCACAGCTATTTGAATAATGGTTCTGAATACTAAGCTATAGAAAGTAAATTGCTCACAACATGGCAAGAGAGGGAACAGCTAAATTCCTCTCTCCAAATTGCAGCTTTGCCATCTGTGTATCTTGTTTATTGTTCTTTTTACTGTTCTTTTAGCAAAATTTGGGAACCCCAAACTGCTCAGTACAAATTTAATCGAGTCCTTTTCAGTGAAAGATGTTATTATAAAACTTCTTAAGTTTGAGCCATGCCATGCTGCAACAGACAGAGAATAGTTTATCCCATGGTTATAACATCAGTGTGTTCTCAGTGAGAGGTCCCACAGCAGCTCAATCTCAACTGCTTCTGCCCCACACATTTCTCCATCCCAAGAAACTTACTCAATTCTAGTGGAGAAAACTAACCAACAAAAGAGTGACTAATCTTGAGCAGAATGAGGCCCTAATCACACAAAGGCCAGGACTACTGGCAGGAAAGGGTAAAATAATAGAAATAGGAGCACAGTACTATAACCAGCTTTAACTTACATACTGCTAAGGAACCACATCCTGCAGTAGAAACTGCAAAAATAGAAGCAATTTTTGGTGACTTGAACTCTGACAATGCAGCTTTAGAGAAAACCACACAGGCTAGGGTACTGGGAAAAGTACTGGAGCAGTTAACAGCATTCACTTAGGGTGAGTGTCACCACTTACTTGGCTTTTCTTTGTATATTTGATTACGCTAGGGAATAAGAGGGTAAAAGCCAGGCTCTGCTTCCCTTACTGAAGAGGCAGAAAAGCTTAAGTGCTCAGGAGATCAAAGCAAAAAATTATTCTTCTGGTCAGGTTAGTTTTAGAAAGGATTAATAACCAATTAAGAGAGATCCATGCTCCAAGTATAAACGGAAAGATGACTGGAACTAATATGACCTGCAAACAAGACAACTTTTATGTATGAAATAAAGATTCAGAAAATGTAGTACTACCATAAGGACATTCACTTCAATGAATTGTATTATTAGAAATATAGAAGTTGTACATCACAAATTTAATAAACAAAAAGCTTCTCTGCTCTTCCCCCACTCACACTTTAATTTCACTTCCTCCGAGAAGCCAAATATCCTGCATGTTACTTCTAGAATAAGAATGTCTGACACAAAAGGCATCCAGCCCTTGAAGTTAGGGTGATATAACTCTTGAGATCAGCTGAGTGGTAACAGCTATGACAACACTCAAAGTCTCCTTGTAAGCTGTTCATATGAATTATGCTGCTTTTCAGTCACTTCATTCCAAGTTGTCAAAAAGCACATATCAGCCTTTGTTCATCTGTGTTAGCTTGTTAACTATTAAACACATGGAGATGAAAACCATGAAGTACATGAAGCTGCATAATATTGTTCAAGGCAGTGCTTTTCTAAAAAGCACAATTTCACTAAGAGGTTTATTTGTCCTGAGAAGATTATATTTGCCTCAATGAATTTTGAATTCTGAAGTAAAACTTAGATTCCATGACTTAGATCCATTTTACAACCCTATCTTTCCAATTTTTCAGATGCTTTTTCACAGATTAGTTTTGGAGCAAACATATCATACTGTATGAGAAGTGCCTGAGTTACCAGACAATATAGAAATATTTGGAACTCCAGCTCCTCAATTAATGCTAGTTAAGCACTCAAGATGACTCCTGAACTTTAAAATTCTTGGTCCGCAATTTTGTCACAAAACCCACATTTTTTGTGGCTTGTTCCACAGTGGCTATCCAAGTTTACAAAGGAAAATATGAGTAATGGCTGCATTTAAACAGAATAGACTTCAGGAAAAAATACTTGTATCAGATCTGACAAAGCAAAAGCAAAGTGCAAGCCAAAATCAGGTTAGAAAACATGTCTCTTACTTTAGCCTTTATATGGTTCTTATTTTAAACCAGACAAGAGCAAAAAAAATGGATGTAGTACCTGTGGCACAGAAACAATAATGAAGCAGGTAAGATCAACTGTAGGGAAATGCTAAGGAATTGGAGTGTCCCACATGAGGTACAGCATCACAGAGATCAGCACGAATGGGATCAATGAATTCTGTGCCTGTGCCATGGGGTGCACTAACTTTGCCAGATGCCAAGGTATATTGAGAGGTTTGTTACATGGATTAGTTCTACTTGGTGTTTATTTATCTGCTGAATGTTTGCTAAAAAGCAGCTGCAAAGGGATGTGTTTAAATAAACATAACAAGTAAACAAAAATAGGTTAAACATTCACAACCAAAAGAAACTAAAGTAATCAATAGCAGCGATACTAAAAAACATTAGTCAGGTATTCATAAGGAAAGTCAGCAGAATTCCTGGCCATGCTGCAAGTCGTACTTTTGTTCTACCAGAATCAGTACCTAGAAATTCAATGTTTGCTGTACAGATGAAAACAGAGTAATCTTTAACAGTATTTCAATAAAAAATGTAATTTGGGTCATTGTATCCTTGCTAATACAACATCCAGTTCACCTAACTGTAATCCCTCTCTGGTTTAGAGGAGTACTAAACACAGGATTATTTATAACAAATTTTTTTCAGCAGTACATTCAAGAACCTCTCCTGCACTAGCTAAATGACAGCAACACAGCATAGATTCTCTAAAGCAAAACTATATTCGTACATGTAATTCTAGGCAAATAAGATCTTTTGAAAGAACTTCAGGTCATACGCCTACTTTCACAGATAATCATCCAGAATTCAAAGCTTGATTTTTAGACAGCAACTTGAATTTGCTGTGCAGCAGAGAATTCAACACTGCTACATAAACTATAACTAACAAAGGTTCAAAAGTATCTCCAAAAAGCATGAACTTAAGGCACAGACTTACAATCTTATATCCCAAAAAGTAAATCATCACTGGAGCTTATTTGAAGGAAGTGTAACATATGATCTCTTGCTTTAGACACCTAGAAGAAATAATAAATTTCTTACAAATCTCTTATAAGAGTTCTTCCTGGCCACTGACCCAAATTGCAAGACATGAAACCAATTATGGTTAGTCAAGGCATTCTATTCGTGGCAAGAAAAACAAAAATTTATTTTTAATATACATACATTTCCATTTAGTTAACTTGCAGTGATGTCTGTTTCTTTTTGAAGTATAAGTATCAGTAAGAAATGCAAAAATTTTCTTTCAGATTTTGCTTGCCACCCTTTTTATCTACTCCATTCCTCTTCCTCTCAGAAAAAAAAAGCAAACCAGAAAACTCTAAACAGGTAGGTTACTTACAAGAAGAAAGCTCATTGTAGGAAAAACATTTACCCAGTAATTCTGTTCTGTTGACTGCCTGTGTCACTGGTGAGAACACTATTCTGTAGACTGATCTGGAAAGAATGATTTAGAAAGAGGGACACAGTCAGGACTTTAAATGCTCTTGACTACTGACACACTTTGCTAATCTATCTTGAGAAGGTCAGTTAACTTCATTGTGTGAATTTCCAAAAGGATATATTAATTTTATCCATCTTTAAATAAGATTTTCATCTTACATCTTCAAAGCAGTTCCAAAAAGGACTATGCTTTCATTTGTTACTAAAGCCAAAAGATTGTCAGATGGGGGCAGGTAAATTGTGATATTCTATGGCAATATGGGACACCATTCCCTAATTAAAATTGGAATAAAACACAGTAATTAACATGAAATTATTCTAGATTCACACTGTTCATTTGTGCTTCCATAAACACAGCAATTTAGGACTATTTATGTTCATATACTTCACAATTCAATACAAGAAAGTTTTTCAATGCCAAGATTTAAAATCCATATGTTTAAGATACATGATTATACATATATGCATCTTATAAAGTGAGATGGAAATTGCTTTCCCTTTTGCAAAATTACCTAGTGCCTTTCATTAATGAGCACAAAGCTTCCAGTCCTTTGGAGTGATTCCAGCTAGTGCCATCCAAGCAGCATTCCTCCCATGGTCAGGGGCCAATTCTTTGATGTACACCTCTGCTGACTGAGGACAGACACATGGGAGGTATTTTCAAGAACATGGGGTCAAAAATATTCAGTCTTCATGCAAAGTCAGTGTATTAATCCTTAAAGCTTTCCATGCCACACATTTGTTCAATTTTCACATCATGGGCAAAAAGTGATCATCCACAGGTCCTTCACACCACCTGTCCTGCTGCCGTGGGTAGCACTTGCTATCTCTTCTTTGTGAAGCCAATTCCTGAGTGTCCATAGCTGTATTGTACTCATTACACATGAGCTGGCTCCAATACCTACAATCTTCAGAAAAAAAGGTTTGTCAGAACAAAAATCTTCATCAGTTCTACATTTTCTTACATCTTTATTAAAAAAAAAAAAAAAAAAAAAAAAAAAAAGCTGTTTCTAGCTGTTCCAAACCTATCCTGCTGGAACCCATCTGACCTTAACAGTTTCTGGACTGATAACACATCCACTTGCCCCATCAGTATTTAAATTCAGTTTATATTACTTTCTCAAACTTTCTTGTCTCCAGGTGACTTCTTAATCACAAATATCCAATATACACACACAATTTTTTTCACATTGCTACTTTTTTCTGTTCCTTTATTGCAGCATGCTAAAAATAAAGGTCTTCTGCATATACAAAGGTATTTATTGAAAACAGACAAGATGTATTTCATTAGTTCCATTTTATCCACCCACATCAGATTCATTGTCCATGTTATAAAGTAACACCTAAATAATAATTCATGTTCCAAAGATGGGCCTCTTGGCCTTCCTGTTGAGTGTTCCGCATGAAAGAGCAAGAAAAATGAACTGATTTCAGAAAGACTAAACTTTCCACTACTCAAAAATGGAGCCTAAGGTGTATCTACACAAATTCCTTTCAGAGGTGAATAATGATTGGTATATACTTTTTTTCAGGCAAGAACACTAAAATTGATGTATCGTTGTGTTTTAGAATGATTAAAACAGAATCTGTGTTCAACATTCTATCTCCAAAACTCTGAAGTACAATTAACGAGCACTTCTCTCTCCAAGTTACCAATGCTTGTTGCTCAAGGGTAAGATGTTAAAGTTCAGTCTGCTGGACTCAACTTCACACTGCAGAAAAAAAAGCAACTATTCCCATGGCTTCGGGACAACAGCACATTTAACAAAACTTTCCTAGCTGCACAAAAAATAAAAACATCTTGCTTGTAACATTCCTTTTAGCAAACACTTTCAACAAGAGTCTCCAGATCATAATCAAGCTTCTAACTGAAAGAATAAATGCTAACTCCCATTTATATGAAAAGTGGGATAAGTCAACAAGTTCTAAATCTTCTGCTGTTCACTGTCAACTGCATCAAATTCATATTCTTAGTTAAATACATTAAAAAATAATTTGAAATATTTTCAGCTGTTTACAATATCAATCTAAACCAAAATACTAGTACATTAGAAGACCAGATATTAAAACGAGAGCCAAACATAGTGGATTTATATAGACCCAAGAGCATACACTGAAGTTTTAATTTGTCCAGTGGTACAATTTACATCTACTTGGAATCTCAGGTGACAGCATTCCTGATTTATTTGCCACAGTTCTATTGATAAAGGCCTGTGGTTCTGCATGGCATGCAGTCCTTTTTAAGTTTAGCTGATATTGCTTTTGTTCTGAGCAGTGATTTGATCAGAGGTCCTTGTTGGATGTTCTCTAAGCACTCCCTGGCACTTAACTCCTAATAGGCCCAATTCTATTCTTTTTCTACAAATGAGATCTGGCCAAAATCCACAACAGAACCTTTTCGGTGACCTTTCTTATCTTTTTCAGCATATAAAGAATTTATGTTTCTATTACTTTGCAACGAATAAATGTCTTTATATGAGAGTTTATTTATGCTGACATTCAGCACTTCCCACACCCTACAAAATGGAAGAAAGAATTATTATGTGATTCTAGTGATCCATCAGAGACTAATGAATCACAATAATGGTTTTTAATAACTGACCCAAAATACAAAGCCTGAATGACCTATGTACATTTTTCAAGTTTTAAAGCTTATCACTAGAAATGTGCCTAAAAATGTCAGGAAGAAGGTCCTATTGTGGCAGACAAACTTAATCCATGCTCCAAAGAGCTGACAATTCACTCATCATTTGTCTGTTCACAAAAAACGCAAGAGGTTATATTGCAGATTGCCACAATTCTGATCTCTGCTCTAATGCTCAGCCTACTCAATCCTAATGAATCCCACAGATAAACTCAAAAACTGTTTAAAACAGCCTGCAAATAAATCAAATTATTTTAGTTTGGTATTCAGTACTAAAGTCCTACTAATTTTCTTATGGATAAAGTAAACATAAAGCTTCAAGTTTCCCTGGCAATTCTGCCATTTAAAAACAGGCAAAAAAATAGGACAAACCCCCCACCACTGCAAACCATACAGCTGGTGATCCTCATAGTTACAGACTACAGTTAACCAATAGTGATGTAAACTCCTTATGCCAGTTTGCTTAAGCACAGAAGCACAAATGCACATAATTAAGATCTGATGTTTGCTTTTTCCTCCAAACATAAATGCAGTATTTGTGTTTGAGCACTGGCAGTAACAACTGTGAACTATGCTATTAATGTCTGATTTAAAAATGCTTGTGGCAGAATCCTGACTGGAGGAACAAAAATAAAATGTATTCAGACAAAGCAACAGTGAAAAGTGCATTAAGAAAATTAAATACAGTGATTACAAAAGAAGATCATGTATTCGCCTCTCAGAAAGTTATTTATGTATAACATTTCTTAAAATGGATCCAAACACTGCCATTTTCAATAAAAACTAAATTTCTGAGAGGATTTATTTTTAAAGTATATGCAAATCCTTGTTTTATTAAAAGGGAGAAATATAGTTCAGTACCCTTCTTATTTTCCTCAAGCATTTTTCAGGTTAAATAAATTGGTACAAAGTGGTCCAGGAACCTAGCTGCATTTATGGTTTCATTTATTAACTCAGGTTTAAGAATTTGTATCTTAAAAAAACAAATCACAGAATTGAGGCTTCTTAAGTTCAGTAAGGGACACAGTGAAAACTGCCTGCAACTTAAAGAACCATTTCACACTAAACTGAGGCAACCATTTACTGGACAGTCTCCCATAATGATCTCTGGCTCTAAATCAGCATCTGAAGGTGCAGCCTTCCACTGAGGATCCAGGGATTTCAGCTATCTATTGCAAGTGGCTAAAGTAGGACTATATGAAATTGTTCTCCTGCCAGCTCCCACCAAAATGTTCTGTAGTGTTTGCTAATGCTGTATAAAACCAGTCCTACAGCTTAGTCTTTTTTGTGAGATATGCACACAGAAATATTCTGGTGACTATTCTGAATTTTTTAAGGACATACAAGACTGAACACAGCCAAACTAGAGGCTTTGAGAAACCACAGTCCAGGCAGGCAGAAAACATCCACCCTGTTATCTTCTCACTGGGGGGGGTGTTTTGGCAGCCACTTCTGCCAAAGCATGCTGCCGAAATTTGTCAATTCATATTGCTATCAGTCACATTGCTTCCCCTGGTAGATTTAACAAAAATTAAATTTCACAAGATGGCGTCAGACAAATCTTGATAATCGGTTAAGGAGAGGTTTTTTTGTTTGATTTGTGATTTTAGTTGGTTCTTTTTCCTCAGAAAAACATGAAAGGGCAAACCTATGCCAGCTAGAAACACTGAATGTCACTGGCTATTCTGAAGATGGACTTTTATTCCAAATGCAGCTGTGTGAAGTCTGGGTATGGACCTCCTAACAGAAGAAAACATCATTCTGCATGTACATCACAAGGCCTTAGAACTACAAGTAAGAAGATTAGAAAAGTTTTGTATCACAGGTAGATTTAGCTTCAGGTGAACATGGACTGCAATATGCTTGTTACTCTCAGGTTTCACATGTGCTTGCTCAAGATGAATTAGAGA
Source organism: Aphelocoma coerulescens (assembly GCF_041296385.1). Classification (NCBI taxonomy): domain Eukaryota; kingdom Metazoa; phylum Chordata; class Aves; order Passeriformes; family Corvidae; genus Aphelocoma; species Aphelocoma coerulescens. The sequence continues at coordinate 11,765,892 of NC_091021.1, forward strand.
ATCACAGAATGGCTGAAGTTGGAAGGGGCATGCTGAGACATCTAGAGTCAAGTCAACTTCTGATAGCAGGTTCAACTTGGGCAGATGGCTCAAGACATCTGAATATCTCCAAGTATGGAGACCTGGCCCAGTGTTTCATCACCCTTACAGAAAAGAAGTGCTTCCTTATATTTAGATATAGCTTCCTGTACATCAGACAAGTGGGAAATAAGCCTCACCTTCTAATCACAGAAGTTTCTTTTGCGACAAGAGTTAAAAATTCTCTAGGAACATAAAAACTTAGATACCTTCTTAACATATCAAAAGGAGCTGCTTTAATTAAAACAGATTGTTATAGGCATCATCAGGAGATATACTTAGCATTGCTACTTGACTACTTTTGTGCCCTAGAGGAAAACAAAAATTTGAGATTTCAAGTATGCAATAAATAGCAAAAACTTCAGCTCTCCATATCACACAAACATATACATAATTTTCTGCTTGCATTTAAAGACAAATCTTTCAATAAAGCTGAACAGAAGCAGGTGCTTTAATATTTTGATTAATAATAATTTAAGTCAGAGATACCTTTACTTACAGCATTATATATATATATATATATTACATGTGCTGAAATCTTCCAAGTCTATCTGCAAATAAAAGGGATATTCCTTATCCACATGATGCACTGACTGTGACAGGATTATTTGCATTAAGAGGAATGAAGAATCGCCTGATAATGTAAAGTAACAAACATTGTCTGTTACATGCTTTCCATTGTCATTACATATGGGAGAATATAACTGGAAGCTGAAGAATCTGTATCCACCGGTATCATATGGCTAAGTCTGTCCCTTATTTCATATAAACATACTCAAATATTTTTTTTTTTAGGTCAGCATCCCATAAACAAATGAGCTAGCACAGAGTCCTGAGCTTTTCCAGTGCTCTTCCTAAGAAAATACTGTTCTCTGACAAATACTTAAATTCAAGCTGAGGACCTACTTGTCTGCTGTTTGTGTAATGTACCATGCAAGAGGCATCTCAAACCACTTTTTGGAAGGAAAAACTAGACGAGTGGATGTGGTATAAATTCCAGAAACCCATGGTGCAAAAATACTGTCTGAGGCCAAATTCTGACCTTATTTTTGTGCATGCAGCAATCCAAGTTAAAAAAAGGAATGGCAGAAGTTAGTCTCATGCTGAATACATTGCAGTATAACCCTCAACAAAGCCAGAATATTCTAAGGAAAAGAAGAGAGAAGGGAAATTGGGATACAAGCACACATGCGCCAAAATTTCAAAATTTCACTGCCAAACCTCAGATTGCAGAAATTATTAGGCAGCTGAGCTTTGCCCAATTCCTTAAGCAAAAAAATCCCCTTCTATTACCGTCCTTCAGCCACTGTTTATTCTTTTAAATCCCAAATAGATTTCCTAATTTATATTGACTTATACCAGGCAACACAGAACTTCCTTAAGTCCCAAGTTTCTTGTAAACTTAGACAAACTGGGAAGCACAGAAATTTGTCATTAAGTATGTGTTCCATGAACAGCAGAACTACCAAAGTTTTTTTAGGGACTCATGCCCCTTGCTCTTAATTTTTGTTAAAGTAATTCCAGCCCTTTCTACCCACTGTGTCTTCTGAGCACTGGAGCAGGACAGAGACAGCACATGCTGGCTCCAGTGTGTGGAGTCACCACACCAAATTTTCAGCCTGTTATGTTCAAACATGCTGTATAAAAGCTGAATTCCCCCCAGCTTTCCCTCAGTAGAGGCATTCATTTGAATCATCCTAATCTATTAATTCAGCAGTTTTCCCAATACTTCCAGGTTATTTACTCTGCAACTTCCACTCTTCGCTTACAGCAGCCAACAGAGTCATTGAAAATGACTGATAGAAAGGTATTAGAAAGGTAGACAGATACATGATTAAAGAAAACCAATTTCCACAGGGAAACAGAACAAGAGAAAAAGGTGTTTTAAACAGTACAGTGGTTCCAAATACTTTATACATTCTGATTTTTTCAGCATGAAAAAAACCCAGAATGAGATCATACACCCTGTTATTTTAGCAGCTTCTCTACACAGCTGACATAAAAGAAACATGGATTTACTTTTCATGCTGGAAAGCTTTTATTCTCACTTTCATAGAACTCACTAAATTGCCCAGAGAGTAATTTATTCTCTGCTATGATCTCCTGAATACCTATACCCACACAAAAGATGGATGATGGCAGGCAGAGCTGTCAGTAGGTATTTCAGCAGAAGTAAATTGTTTAGTACTTAAAATGCAGCATAATAGCCGTAATTTCATTTGAACTGTTGCCATTAATAAAACTACAAGCCAAGACCTAGGCATTCATCACTGTGCAGCGCTGGGAACTTCTCTGTGCACACCACCACAGAGGCAGGTAGCTCAGTCCTTGAAGTGTTACCATACCTGAAAGAATGATGAGCCAGGCCTGGCACTTTCTCTCAATAGTGAAGGACATAGGTGCATATCAACTGCTAAGGAGTTTCCTATCAGTATTTAACAGGTGTTTTCACAGCTATTCAAATCCTCTGCCAAAATGCAAACTAGCAATTTCAATGCATATGTTTTGAAAAACGTTTAAAAGGAAAGTAAAATATGAAATATAACACACAGATATGCAAATATGTATATATGTACACTGCACATTAGTTGGGCAGGAAGCATGTTACTCTGAAATACTACAGCTGCTACATATAAAGAGATAGAAATTCAAATACATTAAACACTTGGCCAAAAATATCACATCAGCAGACAGTTGGTCTTCGTCTAGACTTTTGGGGAAGCACCTATTAAAATGTTTTAGTGTAAGGGCTATGATTAAAACAAACTAAAAATTATTTTCTTGGTCTAAGAAAATGCATACAACCTCAATTCTAGTCTATGCTGTTTATATATGCCCTGAATGGAAGCACAGGATTAGCATACATGCTGTAAAGGCAATGAAACATAGCCAATTTCAGAAAAATTGCTTTGAGTGTAATAAAGACCATTTTTGCTGTGGTACCCTTTCTACTTAGAAACTGCAGATACAGCTGCCTCTGACAGGTTAAACTAATTAACCACCCTGTAGGCAGCCCCAAAGGTCTGTATGGGAACTCAGAGACTGAGAAGGTGAGTAAGCCATTAGCTCTCTCCAGAGGAATTGGTTTTTACATGCATGTCTCTCATCACTGCTAATCAACCATGATACACATTCCTTCTGCCAAACTCCCCAAGATGTATGGGTAGACATCTGCAAAAGTACTATACACTTTACCATCCAACCTACAGAAGAAGGGAAAAATGAGCAGTGAACTGCACATGCAGGACAGGCTGTTCTACTGGCAACTCAGAGGTCAACTCACGACTGTTCTGGTATATGAAAATGGTGAGGGCTGCTGTGGGGAAAGAAGAACACGTGGTAAGAGAAGCAGCATGTAAAAAGGAAAGGTCTTTCCTTTTGCAATTATAGAGGGCATAGCAAGCAAAGAATGAGTAAATAGAATGGAGACATGAGGCATCACAGAGAAAAGGACAAACATGAAGGCTGACAAAGGCCCCTCAAAAATACAGTATTTCATGCCCTCATTGGGTGATATGCGTAAGGATTGATACACTCAATTATTGAATCCACTTACATATTGCAACAGCCACATGACAAAGATTGGAAGCAAACTCAGAGCAATCAGTCTCCATTAAAATTTATAATATGCCACAGAAGATTTCTTGGATCTTCTTGAGAGTAGGAATAAATTGGTGCTTTCTATTTTAAGTGGGAAAAACAGGTCATGTACACCATTATTTCCTATAACCAAAAGAAAGTCCATTTCACAATTTCAATCATTGTGTGTGTCTGAATTCTGACTACGACATGGACTAATTTCCATGCTCTCCCATAAGACACGTGTAGCATTTTGGATGAAGGTGAAAGTCTCCCTACAACCTTATGTATTAGCTTTAGTTACCTGGTAACAGTTGCATCATGAGCACACTACAGTTAAATAAGAATTTCTGGGCAGAAGTACCAGCACCCCCTTTGGTTACCATAGCTGTCCCCACAATGCTAATAATGCCAGTAAACCCTTGTGGGCAAGCTAATCTCTCATTTGGAGAAACCACTGGAGAGAATACAGGCCACAAAAGAGGAAGAGCACAGATGTTTTTTCATGGTACCAATAGTAATTATTCATGTTTCTCAACAGTAATTACTAAAATGAAAACTTTCTTTTACCTGACCACTTTTCATCAGTGGATCCCTACTTCTTCATCAGGTAGCACTAATCATAGTAGAGCTCTGCCTCTGCAAGCAAGTCTTAGCAATCAAGATCCAAATATCCAGATTTTCAGAGCACAGCCATTTTGCTCTATTTCTGTAGGCATTTTTTGGAGGTTATCTGCTTCATATGAGAAAAGCAGAGCACTAGTTTCTTCTTATATGTATGCATTTAGTAGATTATCTAGTATTTCTTCTGCACAAGTACTTCATAGAGAACAGAAGTGATATGCATATGTTTTGAAAAACGTTTAGCCCACCTAATTAAGTTTTAGGTGTCAGCATGGACCCAAATTGCTCAAAACTGGACTAAGAAAATCTGTCTGCATGAACTGAAATAAACAGTTGTATGAAGGAGCTAGAGATTCTTTTTCCTGAATAATTTTGCTTCATTAGCAGAGGCATTGTGAAAGATTCCACTCAGATCATAGCTTTAGGGCATGCTCACAGAGAGAAATCTAGAAAACATTCTACAACAATATCCCAAAAATTCAAACCAGGAGAAAGTGGATGAGCTTGGGAAAATTCCAAAGTGAACACCTGAATATTTCTAGCTGGCCCCTGGCACAATGAGTCGCATTCCCAAAAAAGTCCAGATGTGTCACAAGGTTTTTAGGAACCTTGACCCTAACCTTTTTCCTAAGTGAATCTTCCTTTGATACAGAATCCTACCAACTCCAATGCAGCTCTGCCTTCCTGAAGGCAATGCTGCACCAGTCTGTGCAGAAGCAAGGATGAAGCAGGGTCCCACACTTGCATTTACTTGATGCCTTTATTACCTACCTGTGCTACTGCTCCTCCAGATAGTCAAGCTGAGTATCTTTCCAAGTATGTGACAGGTTTGAGCCTTCACAGTTTGATTTCTAATACATATGGGTAGCATGCTAAAAAACCCAATTTTTTTTTTTTTTTTCATAAAATCAAAGGTACTCCTAACTTCAGGAGCAAATCCAGGTATCTATTTTTACCCTTATTTTCCCATCAAACATAGCCTGAAATTTCATCAGAAAGTGTTCTAAGTGCTTATATCCTACTTATTCTGTGGCTCCTCTAAGTGGGTGTTTGCAGTCTGCTACCCTGGTAGCTGTGCAAACAGGTTAACCATTGTGATTTCCTAGGCGATGTATCTACAGGAAAGCAATAAATATGAATTGTAAGCAATAAATACATAACATGCAATGTGCACTTGTGGCAAAGGCAGCCTCCTCAGCTGTGCTAGAAACCACTTCAGCTGCAGGTCAGGGGAGGTGGTGCTTCACTGATGTGAAGATGTGGCATCACCAGGGCTGCAGTGCTGTGCCCTTTGCTCCATTTTTCACTAGAGGGGACATGGACATGCTGGAGCAAGTCCAATGAAGAGCTGGAAACATGGTTAAGAGAGTGGAATATCTTTTGTGCAAGGAGAGGTTGAAAGCTGGGATGGTTTAGCCTAAGGAAGAGAAAGCTCAGGGGTGTTGTCAGTATGTATAAGCACCTGATGAGGTAAAGCCAGCTGTTCCAGATTCTTCTCAGTGGCATCCGTGAGAGGGCACAAAGCAGCAGACACAAGTTGAAATACAAGGAAGTTTAACTATCAATAAAAGCACCTTTCTTCCCATGAAAGTGATTAAGCACTGGAATAGAATATTCCAAAGCCCAGGTACACATGTTCTTGAGCAATCTGCTCTAGCTGAATGTGTTTTGAACAGGTGGGTTGACCCAGCCAATCTCCAGAGGCATCTTCCAGCCTCAGCCACTTGATAGTTCTAGATTGCTCAATTTTTAGCTCCTGAGAGTACAGGAAGGTACTCCCACATTTCCAGCTCCAAAGCCAGGCTTGGAACTGGCTGCTAACTCTACAGTAAAGGTATTAGAAACATTGCTTATATGAATCATCTACTAAACGAAAGAAAGCACTATGGAAAGGCACCGGTAATATCAGCCTCCCAAGACATAAAAGCGATTATCACCAGGCGGCTGTTCTGATACGGACTTTTCAAATGGCGCCGCACAGCGCCATCTTCTGGTGACCAAAAGTTGGAAATTTTTCCTAGTCTTTGTGGAAAAAGCTGTAATCATATCAAAGATAATTTTCATACAAAAAAATTAGTAATGTTAAGCTTAAAAATAAGCTATTTTAATCAAGCAACTATAAAACAGAAATCACTAAAAATTTTAATTTATCTCTGCTATTCTAAGAAACATATAAAGTAAAAAAAAATCTTTAAAATATCTTACTCCCTTAATCAAGAGGGCCACACGTCAACCTTGTTCAGATTTCTGCAGCTGAAGAAAAATATGAATTGCTTACAGATCAAACAGCGAAATCTCAAGTATGTATCACAACACAACTGTCTTCTGTGCTTCTAAGGGGGACCCTCAATGGCTCCACTCTCTGGAAGTCTTTGGATGAGCTTTAGAACATAAGAATTATTGCACTTGCTCTGGCATGAGCCCAAAGGCACACTCAGGAAAAATACCAGTGTGCCAAATAGACCATGACCACGTCATAGCTCAAACTGAACCTCCATGGGCAGTCCACACAAAAACATGCAGACTAGAACTTATACTTCAAAAATTAAGCCAGTCTAAAGTATTCTGCTGGCTTCTATCTTGCTGCACTAACAAATAACCTTAACGTCACCATATTTTCTTTAATTTGTTGAATTTTCCAAAAAGAAGAAACCAGTGAATAGCTTGATTACTTGATTAGGCAATTAGTGTTCAATTAACTCTGCTTTCTTGAATGGTTCAGCTAGTGGGAGTCAGGCTTGGTATCTGGTAGTTTCCTAGGTTTGCATACAAATGTTTTTAAGTAGACTAGGAAAATAAAATAAAGGAATAAATATGTGAAATCTCAGGATTCTAGAAAAGGAACCAGGAATGCTTAGGAATAAAGGAAAGGCTCTGTTTCCTTACTTTGTTTGCCATGTAAAATCCAGAGATTCTCAACAGTACCCCTGAAAGCTTTTCTTCCAATGTAGCAGAACCAGTGTAACCAAAGTCAGTATGTCTAAGCTACCTTTTTATTTACTTTTTTGAAATACAACCAGCAGCCCTAGGAGACAAACGAAGACACGTACCTCCCAGTTTGGAAATTAACTGCTCCACGTGGAGCGCTAAATCCCCCCTAGTGCTGTAGCTGCTACAGCCACACAGTCTGCGATTTTGCTGCCCTGCAGAGGAGGCTTTCTGCGGCCGTTCCCCAATTCCAAGGCGCCTCCCGGCCCGGCTTTCCCGGGATTTACGGGCTCAGGTACGGCCCCGCGGGCGCCGCGAGCGCACCCGCTCCCTCACGGCCCCGCGCGCTTCCCGCCGCCGCCTTTTGAAGGACTTCGTGACGTCATCGCGGGGCGGGCGCACGTGCGACACCCCCTGCCGGGTCCCTTTCGAGGGGCCCGATGGGCGGGGCGGGCCGGGCCGGGCCGGTGCGCGGGGGACGGCGCGCGGGCGTTGCGCAGGCGCGGCGCGCGGGCGGGCGGTGCGCGGAGCGGCGCTCCCATGAGCCGGCGCTGCTCTTCGGCCGCCGCCGCGCTGCTGCGGGGGCTCGCGGGCCCCGGAGCGCTGTGCCTGGGCAGCGCCATGAGCCTCTGCGGGGCGCCGGCCGCCTGCGCCGCGGGGCCTGCGGGCGGCGGCGGGGGATTCTCCGCGGTGCGGCTGAGCCCGCCGTGGCTGCGGCTGCCCGAGGTGCCGGGCGCGGAGCCGCACCGCACGAACGAGCTGCTGCTGCTGCCGCCGCCGGCCCCGCGTGGCCCGGCCCCGTCGCCGCAGCACCACGTCGTGTACTTCCCGGGGGACGTGCAGGTACGGCGCGCGGGTGCGGGCGGCGAGCGATGGCGGCCGGGACCGCCCGGGCGGCGGAGCGGCCGCAGTGCGGGAGCGGGGAAGCGGCGCTGGCGGGACGCGCCCCCCGGAAGGGCTGTGCGGGTGGGCATTGCCCGGCTCCCGCCGCGGCCATCGGAGAATCCCGCTGCCCCGCACGGCCGGGCGCAGGGAGCGGGAACGGGCCCTCCGGAAACCTGAGCTGGAGCAGCAGTGGAGGGGAGTCGAGTCGTCCTCAGAGGCACACAGTGGGAGATCATCGAGTCCAGCCTATGACCGACACCAACACGTCAACTAGACCCTAGCACTAACTACCGTGTCCAGGATTTCCTTCAACACCTTCGGGGTCGGTGTCTCCACTGCCTCCTGGGCTACCCATTGCAGTATCTAATCACCCTTTCTGTGAACATACGCTCTCTAATGTCCAGCCTAAACCTCCCCTGGCACAACCTAAAACTATGTCCTTTTGTTGCCCTGGAGAAGAGACCGACCCCCATCTGGCTACAGCTCCTTTCAGGGCGTTGTAGACAGCAATAAGGGCCGCCCCTGAGCCTCCTCTGCTCCCGGCTGAACCCCCCGAGCTCCCTCAGCTGCTCCTCACAGGACTTGTGCTCCAGCCCCTTCACCAGCTCCATTGCCCTTCTCTGGACTCATTCCAGCCCTATAGCACTGCCTGAGGGTGACATTTGTGACAGGGATGGCACTGTCTGAAAGCGTGGCAGGGAATGGCAATAAAGACAAGACAATGAAACCCTTTAGGTGCCCAGTTGTCCCCAGGCAGAGCACCATGTCCCCGTGCAGGTGTACGGACATCCCAGACACCATCCTGTGGGAATTTGACAGGAACTGACGCTTTCTCAGCCTGTCCTGGGAAAGCACTTGGGGTCTCTTGAGTTGGCGAGAAATTGCAGAGAGACTCTGAAGTGCTGTGCCTGAGCATGTGGTTGACCTCTCTTAACAGAACATGCTCTGGTAGCCAGCTAATCTCAGTTGTTATTACTGCGTCTCAAAAGCAGGGGTAGTGCCTTCTTTCTCAAGGGAAAAGGCTTTCCCCTTGTGTAAGGTAAAGATGCAGAATTTTGGGTGTTCTTATTTTAAGGATTGGGATGGCCTATGAAGACCTGTCTGATTGCCATTCCTGCATATGGCTTCATTATTCCTTAGTAAAATAAATGACCTAGTATTCTTTGCCATTATGATTTCAGACATGAGGTTCATTCATGACTTGGGGGTTAATTTCTTTCCATCTATGCCCTCTATGAATGTGAATAAGGCAATAAAATTTCCTACAGCTGAATGAGAGGGGTTTTTTTTAAGTATAAAATCCAGAAAACTTGCTACACAGATTTAAGTCTGTTTTTGATTTGTAGTAAGATAATCAGTATTTCTGTAGATGGTAAAAAGTATAGTAAAATTAATGTATTCTGTGTCATACTAAGTTGAATAAGATTTTAATTTTCTTTTGGTGTGAAGTCAACAAAAACTATGAATATTTTCATGTGCTGATTTTATTGTATTTATCTTGGGGTTATTAAAAATATGTGGTAAAAAATATTAAAGTAAGCAAATCGAAATATACCAGTTTCTTTAATGTGTTTCTTGTTCTGCTAACCTAACAAGTGAGAGCCTCTAATGCATGCTTTTCTTTTGCAATCCTTTCTTATGAGTATGGGTACATTGAAGCTGAATCTTTTCATGATGTAATGCATTTTTTCTATTCTTTTAATTTTTCAGAACTATCATGACGTCATGTCTTGCCACCCAGAAAACTTTCAGTGGGAGCACTGGAGTTTTGAAAATGTTGCTACCATACTTGCTCGCCGGTTCCCCAATAGCTTTATTTGGGTCATAAAGTGTTCCCGAATGCACCTGCACAAATTCAGTTGTTATGACAATTTTGTGACAAGTAACATGTTTGGAGCACCAGAGCACAGCACTGACTTTGGAGCTTTTAGGCATCTCCATGCTTTGCTAGTTAATGCATTCAGACTCTCTCAGAATATTCTGCTGTCCCAGAAAAGTGTGCATGGTGTCAGCAAGGATGCAAAAATAGCTGCTTGTAAATCACAGCCACAGTCTGTTCCTACAACAAATGGCTGCTCATCCAAAGAAAGGGAGAGAGATTGTGAATGCTCTAATAATTCTGCTATGAACTTCATGATACCCTCTGCTGTAGGTGCAGCATCGTTTACTTTGATTGGCTTCAGTAAAGGTTGTGTGGTTTTGAACCAACTGCTTTATGAGCTGAAGGAAGCTAAAAAAGACAAGAATACAGATGCCTTCTTAAAAAACATAAAAGCAATTTACTGGCTGGATGGTGGTCACTCGGGAGGAAGCAATACTTGGGTTACTTACCCTGAAATGCTGAAAGAACTTGCAGAGACAGGAATTGAAGTTCATGCTCATGTTACACCGTACCAAGTATTTGACACAATGAGGTCATGGATTGGGAAAGAGCATGAGAAATTTGTACAGATACTTGAAGAATTTGGTGTGGAAGTAAATGATCAGCTGCATTTTGCTGATGAAGTTCCCTCCTTAGACAACCATTTCAGAGTTCATGAAGTGTTTTGAGACTGTATGTATGTGAACAGGGTATTCTTTGTAGCAGCACTTTTAACACTGTAAATGTTGTCATCTAGATTTTCAGCTTTGAGCAGATGCTTTCTAAACAGAATACTAAATCAGTTCTGTGTTGCTAATAGATACTATATATAAATTTCTGTAGCTTGAAAAAGGCATATTGGGACCCCATAACTATAACAGATGTTGTTGTTTGATTCCTGGAAAAGAGTGTTATGAAGAACAATCCTATACATGTCTTTTTGTTAAATGTGAATGTTTATTCTTAAACTGTTGGCAGAATTTTTAGTCCTGGATGTCTAATATCATTTACTGCATTTAATGGGACTTTAAAGTACTTGAGAATTTCAGATGTGTGGATACTTCAGTTGTGTGGCTTCCAGGGCTAAAAGTACTGGTCTTTGTCAGTAACAGATGTAAGGTTATTTTTTTGGCATAAGGAAATTAATTGTAAGAAGAATCTTAGTTATATATTTTGCTAAGACCTGTTTTATTAGGTACTTAAATCTTCCAGTTTTGTAAGATTTCTCCTATTTGAAACGAAATCACAAAATATTCACCTTTGGAATAATAGTGCCAATGCATTTCTCTCCCTTATGTGCGCCTTGCCATTTCTGTCACTCTAAAGCTTCATTAATTAATTGTGTAGTATCTGCTAGTGACTAGCCATTTCACCTGGGGGCTTGACAATTTTGATCTAGTAGTGTTAAGTAACCAAGAATGTTGATTAGGGTGTAGCTTATCCCTGTTTTAACATACCTGGCTATTGCTTTGCTAACTTCTGTAAGGACCAGCAGTAATACCTTTATTACCACGTCAAGAGGTGATGTCCCTGCCTTGGGGTGGTAAGGTTTTTCTTGGTGGTTGCTGCATTGCTGTTGCTTTAAATCGACCCATAAGCACATAATGTTGCATGTTACAGTACAAGCTGCATTAAAAAAATTTAGACTCTGTTGACTACAGCTCTTTCAAAATGCCTCAGGTTTAAAATCTATTATCTCCTTTAAATGTATTGCAGTAGTTGCTTTCAGAGCCATCCAAAAATCTTATTTTTGGAGCCTAATCTTTCCTACAGAAAAAACTAACTTCTAATTAAATAGAAAGCCAGCCAGATCAGATACTGAAGATGTAATCCAGTTCAGACCTCAAACCTGAGTGTTCTTAAGAAAGAGATACTGAAAGATGGACAGTGATGGTATTAATGGAACTTTTCTACTGTGGTAAGTAGCTTTCTGTTTATCTACAAAGCTTAGAAGCATTCTTAAAGACAACTGCAGCTGTTAAAAATGAACCAGTAGCTCCAAATGGTTTTGGATTTCCTGGAAGTATAGGAATACAAAAGCAAGTTAGAAAAACACTGTGAAGATTACACAAACAACTGTGGCTAAGTTCTGAAAAGGGGTATTTTATTCAACCTTGGTTCTGTGTTTGATAGCTTACTGAGATCTCTGCCCTGCTCCTTGTTTCCTGTGACTCCTACACTGTGGAAGAGAAGTCCTGGGTCATCTTTCTTCTGTTGGCATCATTAAAACTTAAAAGGTTCCCTGTAGACAACTTCTGGCAGATTGTGTACATCAGTGCTCACTGAACAATGAGAAAAGTGTGTTGAACTATGAAAATTTTCTTAACACTCAAAATATTAAGGGGGGTAGAAAGGATTATGCATGCAGTGTGCACTTTACAATTTGAAGAACTATCACTAATAATTAGATTAATGTACCTAGTTTATCAAAAGAAATAATCTGTTTTGATGGAGAAAAGTGCAACATGCAAACAAACTAACACTTGATTAAAAGAACCTGAAATTTAGTTCCATCTGCTTTTTTATTTTAGGCTGTTTCTCTGAGATTTTGTTCAACCCTATTTAAGGGTTTAAGCCATCTTAATAGGCTTATAACAATTTTGTGTTTCAAGGAACATTTTTTCCCCTTTTTGGTCCTTTTGATAACGCAGCATATGTGAGGACTTTTTTCTGTAAAGGAAATATGGGTCATCTAAAGAAGTGGTTTAAATAGAAAGCCGACAAATGGCTTGAAATATATTTAACTATCCACTTACAAAATAAATTTTTTAAAAGTAAACCAACAAAAACCCTAGAACATTCTACTGATTTTGCTCCCTCAGCTTCAGACTGACCAGGCTAAGCTGGGTGTGCTAACACTTGCCCAATCCAATAACACTGCAGATCAGAGACCAATTTCTAAACAATTCTCTGCCTCCCAAAACAACAGGACTACGTTGTTGCAAGCTTTTGGAAATAGCTATTAAAATATTGACATTGTCTTCAAAAGTTTCTGGATGGCTGTCCTATGAAAATAATACTAACCTGTTTGATGGAGGCTGCCTACAATAACTGTTAAATAGGCTCAAGTGTTGCTGTATTACTTTGAAGAATAGGCACTTTGTTGTAAAACTAATCTTGTTATGAGACCTCGTGTTGTGGAGGGAAAACTGACTGGTTGTTTTTCATTCTTTAAACAGCTGTAGTACTCTGTTGGAATGTGCCTCTGTCATTCACTACAATGCATGCTAAAAATAAATTTTGCAAACAATGTAGAAAATAAACTATTTCTAATGGGTGAAACCACTTTGATGTCAGTGTAAAACCATTAAACAAGGAGCGTGCAGTTTTGTGGATTAAGCTTTATCAGGTATTTGTGGAGACCTAGTTTAAAAAATCAGATTTATTTGATAACTTTTCTTCAAGGAGGCTTTGTGTTTGTGTAGTCAGCATCCATAATTCTAAACCAGCTTACTGGCATCTCAAACACAGGAAAGCTGGCATGAAGTAGCCAAGGGTGGGACATTTCTATGTTAGAATGAAATGGGTCATAGTTTGTATATGTCTGTTTTTCAACGTTAACTGTAAATGCAGTTTTTAATAAGCTTAGATGTAAATGCCTAAAGTTAGGTGGCTCTCCTGCTTATAGTGGTATAGTTCAAGACACTTCTGTTTTTTAACGGAGTGAGTAACATGACACAGTCCTTAGTACAACCTAGTAATGACTGGTGTCCTTTATATTATGCTTGTTTCTTGTACAATAGACAAGACATTCTTCAGATTTTGAGACATGCTAACATGTTTTAAACTGTGACTGCTAAATTCCTTTGAAGCAAGGCTTGATTCTGTGAAATTGTCTAGATAACTTAAATGATTTTATTTTGTGTGAATCTAACATGCTAGGAAGTTTGGTAAACTTCTTCCTATCTGGGACTGATTTACTCACTTCTCTGCAAATGCTGATGCATTAATCAGTATTGGCCCCTAATTCTGGAAAATTATTAAGGGTCCAATCCTTAACATGTGGCTGAAAGGAGCAATTTTCTCTCTCCTCCCATTGATAAAATCCTGCTGCCTCCCTGCACAAGCACTTTTATGGTAGGCTGTTCTATCTTTCTAAACAAATATTACTGCTGATAGAGATAACTAACAGCAGTGTTATGTATTTAAATAGTCATAGAAATTATTGTAAATAAGACTGCTAAGTCAGTTCAGGAGTTAGGCTGTTACAACTGTGCATATGCACAGATAAAAGTTATTGTGCATGAACATGCACTCAGATTTTTCCTGGAGGTTCTTTTTTAGCTGTAAGTTACTTCATCTGCACATAAACAGTATTTGTTGTCTTGTACAGACAGAAAGTTGAAGCACTGAGGTTAATTGTATACCCATTCATTTACCTTGAATGCTTATTTTAAATCACATGGGGTCTTGTCAGTTAATACAAGAATTTAAAGTAACAATGAAAATTTTGGGATGTGTGTGCTCTGTTGTGAGAGACACATCACAGCCTAGAGAACCACAAACACAAATATGTGTCTGGTGCCCTTTTGCAAAAGCAAGGGCAGGTGTCTCAAGACTGCAGTCCATAACAGACAGCCTCTAAATCACCTTCAAAGTTATTTCACAAGCTTTTTAAATCTTATATTGAAATCTCATTTAATGTTTGTAAGGTTGGTAGATCAAATAAAAAAAGTTTACTTCTAATGATCATAACTTTATGAAAATTTAGGCACATTTGTATATTGCAGATGGAGAACCTAAGACCAAAGCTGTGTTGGTATTGATCTCTTAACTCTGTTCAGATGCAGGTTGACTGTTTTTGACTTGAATAAAGCAACATAAAGTCATTAAGCCAGTAATGCAAGATCATGTAACACCTATGCATCAGACAGGCACTGCTTGTTCCAGTGCCAGACATACTGTTCCTGATTAACTTCATTCTGTTGGTATTAACAGCATAATTCACTCTTCCTGCTGACAAAAAACCACTTACACCAGATTAGCTGTTCCACATCACCATGGAAACCATGGAAGACTGATTCAGGCAGTCATTTTGCATATACTGTAGTGTGGGTTATAAGGTAGTGATGGCTTTGTTGTTTCCTGTCATTAGGACTTGATTACGTGTTTCCAAGTGACCCAAGAAGTGTCAAATTCTACTTAAGCAAGTGACCAGAAAAGCAACTGACGCAATTAAAAAGGGAAAAATAAATTATTATCTGTTTTTAATTCATGTGTATAAACACCTTATGTACTTCAAAAGGAACAGAGTGCCATTACTTCAAGGTTCAGAATAAATTTTCTTTCTTTCAGTAGGCTCTCAAGAGAGCACTTTCAGTCATGATTGCTAGTTTCTTTTGTTAAACTTGGCACTTCAGAGCTGAGTTGTTTCTAAAGAAAGCACCGCTGAAGGACACAAAAAACAGTCAAGAGACAGACCAGTGCTGAAGGGCAGAACAAGGCTCTTCTCCCACACCAGAGTTTACACACTGAGCAATACCCCTAAGCCTGGACATCAGACAAGGCTGTTGCATCCCTTGCAGGCTACGTGCTTAGCTCTTTCCCATTCCCCATCATGAAAAATACATTAGGGTTTTGTGGTGGAAGTTTAAAGCAATTCATGTCCTGCTTGACAGCTGAAGTATAAATGTTTTCACAGCAAAAACTGTCCATTGCTATGATCTGTGTTATTGCAAGCAACAGCTTCTGAGCATTTTTGTATGAACATGCCACTGCACGTGGAGCTGCATTTTGACATGGTTGAGCAGTTCTTTTAATGGCTTCAATCTGCAACCAGGAACAGACCTGAACAGTAGGAAACAAAGTCATCTGCTCTTGTTGCTCTCAGGAGTCACCACTTAGAGAGATTGTTGCTCCCAGAAACTGCCACATACAGAACACAGAATCTATCCCCACTGCAGAGTCTGACCCAAAATAAAATAGGAAATCTTAATGTGCAACTTTACTGCCCACTTGGGTAACTGTCTGAGAAAATGTAAAACTTCATCTGTCCTTCAGATAACACCAGAATCTTTGGTTATTGAGTGATACCAACTTAGAGAATCCCTTGTGAAAGTTACTGTCTCAGAATGTGTATCTTCAACACCTGTATAATTTGCATGAAGATAATAGGTTTGGGAAGATATATTTTGGTCAGAGGAAAAAAGAGTCGAGTGTAAAAAAAAAAAAAGTAGAGGAATTTATTTCTCTGAAGTTGTGAAGTAATGCATATTGGGATCACATCATCTGTAATATTACCTCTTCTATGGTAAAATAATTCTCATCTTAGTCAAGTCAGTCTTGTTTGGGAGACCACGAGTGTGAATGAGACAAATAGTTTCATCCTGCATATTTAAAAAGAATTACAAATATATTTCTGATCTTTGTGATCAAGTCAAACCCTTTCACCATTAGGCATTTAACTTGACACTTAAGAACCTAGACCCTGTGTAGCAACTGGAGAAGAACGTGTTCTTAGGTACATCACATTGTCAGCACAAACATGACAGGCAGATTTTTAATGATATGTTTAATTGTTTGACAAGAAAAATCTTTTTACATCAATTTTTTCACTTGAATGTTTCCAAAGCAAGCACATTAAAAAAAAAAATGAAATCTGAAATCAGTTGTCATCCTTTATATTTCATATGGCCAAAAATAAATAATTATTTTCAGGTGTTGACTTGCAATGAACTTCAATTTTAAATGCCTCAGTCACCAAATTTTAAGAGTAATTCAAGGTTTGGGGTAGGCCAAGTTTAAATTCCTTATTTCAGACATTGTCTTTACGTAACTATCAACTCATCTTTCAGTACTGGGCAGTCTGCATCACCCAACTCCTATGAATACACTGTTTGAAGTGACTGCTTTGAATGCTTAAGATGGTCAGTGTTTATTTTTCTAATACCTGTTAACACAACTTCATCTGTTTTATTGTGGCAGGATCCCATTTTGGTTTAGCTCTCTAAAGGACAAACGTCCACAAAATGTCAGTGGCTCTAATTCTTTGTGTTATTTCAGTAATGGATTTCTAAGTGTGCCTACTTGTATCTGAAAGTTTTTCCTTTAATGCTTCCATCATTCATTCATCACTTTATTGCCTACTTCACACCATGTAGCACAGTGGCTACAAAGCACTAAGTAACTTAACTTTTTTTTAAACAGTAACTTCCAGAATTTTATCACTAGTCAGATTATGCTCAAATTAAGAAAATATATTTTTTAAATGCTTGTATTCTTCTTTTATAGCATTTCAGAACAACTGCTTTAGAGAAGTTTCTAAATAACAAATTGAAGAAACTTTCAAAGTGAAATAAAGGCTTTATTTTAAAGTTGGCAGCGGGAAGATAAAATTTACACTTGTGTGTTGAGGGGGCCTGAGAATACCAAGCTAACACCTCCCTTTTGTGAATGGAGACCCAAGGAATGGCAGAAGGAGGCATCAGCACAGTACTTCTCTGTACCAGTATATTGAGAAGCTGCTAGCAGTTTTAGTTGAAAGTGATGGCTGTGCAGGCACAATGCTGGAACACAGCTTTGTTGAACCCTGCAGGCTCTCTGAACCTCTCCATTTAGTCCTAACACACAAAGACTGTGCTCTGTTCACCTCTGCAATTCAGACTGGGCCCTTGGCATTACCAGTCTGACAAAGCCAAGAGGCTACCCCAGCCTAAGGGGCAGAGAGATTCTGTCTCAGCAGTATGCACAAGCAATCCTTGTTCCTTTCCGAACAAAAATTTTGGGAGACCTATTTGTGATCCCAAATTTAAATTCTACCCTCAGAACGTACAATGATGCCCGTCAGAATCGCTTGGCTGGTTCCATTCATGCTTATTCATTGAGGTGGCTGGGTGCCCATTCACATGGTACCAGACTATTTTCACTGTTGAACTGCCAAGAAGAACAGGTTTAGAAGAATAATCTGCACACTGTTCAAGCTCCTGCTGTTCTGGAGAAAGCTTTTTTCCAGCACTTTTAACACTACACATTTATTTAGTCTAAGAGCTTTTGACAAGTTACAATTCTCAAAAAACACTGCTAGAAGTAACAGACTGACCTAAGTCAGATAAATGCTGCATTCCCCAAACAGCACAAGTAATAACATCAGAGGCATTTCAAAGAGACAATGACAAGCCTATCCTTTTTGTGAGATCCCCACCTTTATTTCACAGGGCTTTTGTAAGCACCACAATCTGCTGAAAAAGTAACCTTCTACAATGCCTAAACAACAGGCTCCATCCCAAAAGGTGCTATGCAAACCCCCTTCCATATGGTTACAAAGAGCATGTCAAATACAGCTCTCAATAGAATCTATGTCTACTCCAGAACTATGAACTCCACTGCAGATTCTAGGACTGTATCTGAATGGATTTGTGGGCACATTAGTTCCAAGTGTTTCACAGCTGCAGAAACAGCAATGCTGTCTGACTGCACTGGGGTAGTGACAAAAAAGATTTTCCCCCAATAATACATTACTGAGCTAGGAAAAGGGTAAATCATTTACATTGCAGTCAAGCTGCCACACAATTCTAAGCATAACCTGGCACGATTACTTTTTGCTTTTTTTCCCATACCCACTTTGTCTCACTACAAGGGGGAGAAGAAACTCCCTACACTAATTGCCAGATCATTACTTAAAAAGAAACTGTGGCCATTACAGCTACCACCCAAGGCTTTCTTGGGACTCCTCAGAAACCACTATGGCTTTCCTAAACTGTAATGAGGTTGCATTCAGGAAGATGTGCAGTTACTTCTAAGCATACGTGCTGTCAGCCCACATACCAAAACTTTAGTGCAGAAAAATTTAAGCAGAACATTCCAAAAAAGTAGTTACAAGTGGAGGCACTGCAAATGTCTGTCTCGTTGCAGAAAAGAGACTATCTCCAGATCAAGTGGACTGTGTCCCCACTTCTCATGGAACACTGGAAAGAAAATCTACAAGATCGACTTTGTCATAGATGAATGTTTATTGACAGTTTTTATTGGTCTCACAGAAAGTGTAAGTGCATATGGACAGTTTCCATACTAACATACAATTTTCTACTTGCAAGGGACCTTGCTGAATTACAATGTGTTACTTTAGCCATAATCATTCCTATAGGCTTTTTCTTGGATGCGTAAAACCATTCTCCGAGCATAAAAATCCCTATATTCTTCAGGTAGTTCTTCAAGTGTTTTCAAGGCCCTGTCCAATATCTGAATAGCCCTTGAGGCTGCCATGGGATCTTTATTTCCATAAGTGTCAGTCTTATCATAGGACTCAGCAGGAAGGTGCTTCCAAAAAACATTCAGTGCCACTCCAAATTCCTCAGAAATTACATTATGGAACCACAAAGCTGTAGAAGGAAGAGTGTCTAAAATAAAAATTACTGTCCAAAACTTCCATGTGACTCAAAGCGTCAGAATCACCCAAACTAAATCTAGTTGAGGAGAAGTCTCAACTACCGTATTTTTGTTTATTTGTATTCATATGAATATATTGCATTGTACCAAATTTAAGAAGTTTTTCAAGATGTTTATACTTACCCATAACTTCCCATGAAGGTAACAATTGCGGAAGTGTAGAGGTACTCAAATGTAAGCAAAGGATAAGCTTGTGTAGGACGAAAGTATGACTCCTTCCCTCACTCACATCCCCTCTAAATGCAGATACCTATTTTCACTTAGTCCCTAACCTTGCACATACTGCCCAGGCATTAATGTAAACCACCAGCATCAGCCAGGTCACTCAGGCAAGTTGCTAACCTTCCCATAATGAAGTCATGAGGCTTTTCAGCTGAATCATCATGACTGTGATAAGGAAGCCAAGACATCTTTGCCTCATTGAGTACTTTTGAAGGATTAGTTTAATATGGTATATTTAGGCTATTTGAATTTTAAGCTAAAAGACTGAATGCTGTGTGTATTGCATCTTATTCACCTGTAGGTGCTGAAGACATAGAAAAGTTTATTCTGAGAAATCAACATGAAGTTTCTTTCAGGTTAGGAAGAGGGGCTGCTTCTACCTTCTTCATAATAACCACACACATTCCTCAAAAAACTTTTTTTTTTCAGTGATTTGCACTGCAGGATGCTGACAAAGCTAGCACCATTCTCTGGACTCAAAAATCCCCGTTCTCCCCAGTCAGTCTTACGAGAGCTGAGTGTGTCTCAAGTTTGATTCTGCTCACCCACTGGCAAAGACAAACAAGTATCTGGACTTCATAACCAGAAAATAGGGATGCTGACATCAGCAGCAGTGTAACATAGCACTGTCTAACTGTAACCAAAAGTTTATTTAGGAAGAAACATAAATGGTAAATTCAAAATTAAATAATAAGTCCAAGGCTAAGAAACTATTATAAAATAATTTCCTAAAAACCTATTACTTTTTTGTTTACTGACCTGTTTATATTGCCCAGATAATGTAAAAGTGACAGGATAAATCACATCTGCTGCAAGCTCATGATGAGTTAACATAAAATCAGTAACAAGTAGGAGTAGTTCAATAGGAAAAATTCAAATGCCTTTCCCTGACTACCAGAATTTGTCATGTCAGCCCAGGAAGCAGCTTTCTGCTTGTGCAGAAAAATGATTAGAAATTGTCTTTCCATTTCCCAAAGATGATTAGAAATCACTAGAAGGTCCAATAACTCTACCATCCATAATTCCCATCAGACCATGTGCCTCACAGTGCTCAAGTGCAAGAGCTACAGAAGAACAGAAATGGTATTTCACTCAAATTCTATCACTAAAAAACTCAGGGCACTGAAGTAATTTCAGATTTCAGAAGGTAAGTTTACACTATTAATCTATCAAGACACAAATTCAGGACCATACGGTATAAACTTGAGGGAAAGTAAGATTTGTCAGTAGATGTAATAAGATCGTTTTTCAGGTAATTGTACAGTTGGAAGAAGTAAATGAGTTTTGCCAACGTTTTTCAAGGCTCCTACTTGTAACACAGAAACGCCTTAGTAACCTCTTACCATCTCCAGAAATCACAAATTAGAAACAAGACTGTTTAATACCATGCTATTTATTTGGCACTATTTGGAACTGTTTATTACTTACCTGGAATAAATAACACATCTCCTGCTTCCAAAACACATTGATAGCGCTTGGCTTTCACAAAAAGGGGGTATTTCTCCAAGTCTGGGTTATCCACATCCAGCACCTCTGATTTAGTACCTAGCAAAAATTCAGTGAATAATTATTCCCACTCTTCCAATAGTGACAAAGCATTATCATATTGCTGGAAACAGCAATTCTTGAACCAAATTTAGTATTGGTTTATTTCTCATAACCAGGGAAACTTGATGGCAGGGAAAGGAGATGTTCTCCTGTTGTCTGTATTTGTTCTGTAACTGCAACCTTATTAACATTAAAAACCACTTTTCCTGACATTTAGAATACCATTTTGAACCCACACAGAACATTTTACTCCTTCAGTTAGGTGCTGAAAACAATCAGGCAAAGCTGCTGTTCTCCTTAGCTTTGACTAAAGCAAACAGGATCAGAGTTAAAGGAACAAATGACTTCTTTATACCAAGTCATCTGTTAGTGATTATTTTCTACAAGTGCAACACTTTTGAGCTGAAAGGCAGCTACAATCACCAAACTCTGAACTAGATATCTATGATATGCATACCTGATAAATATAAATATGGTGCATCTCGAGGACTGTACAAAACAACTCGTTTTTTCCCTGTGACTTGGATTAAGAAGTTGTCCATCACCTGGGATGAGCATAATAAAAGAGATGTCAGCCAAAAGTTGAGTGAATATATAGACTTCAACTAATCTGATTATTAGCTTTAAAAAGAGAATTATTAAAACTTTCATGTATTAGGAATTATCTTCTAAATAAATTTATTCTGAATTCACTGCACAATGTTAGAAGACAATCTTATTTGACATCTATTGCATTGCAGCTAGAAACCACTACAATCATTGCATGGTTGCCAGGCTGTTGTACAACTGGAATTTATTCTAATCTGACTATTAGCATAAAAAAAATAAAAGGAAAGTAATGTTGAAGACGAAAATATTGAAAGTTAGTGTTTCAGATTTTCAACTGAAACTCAAAACAGTTAAAAAAAGGGAAACAAAATACAACATTGTTTAATCTTACGGAATTAGACATAAACCCAGTTATTATGCCCATGCAATGCATCATTTAAAATTCACCGTACCACTGATTGTGATTCATTTCACTCTTTCAAAATATGTGAAGTTTGTCATTATTCTCTGATCTTTGACAGAGATTTTCACCTTATTATCTCAACTCTGTAACGCCATCTGCAACATTTTATGCTAAACCCAGGTATTACCTACATCATAATGTGTCCATAACTGTAATCCAGCTGAGCTGATGCGGAAGACACTAGAGAAAAACTGTTCCTTCTCAAAATACTCTGGAATATTAACATCTTCTGCTAAAATAGGAAACTGCTTCCTGATATCTGCAATATCCTGAAACAGAAAGGACATAACTCTTAGAGCACCATCTATGCCCATTTAAATGGAGGAGCACTTCACAATGATTTCCCATCATATGAAACAGGGGGTTAGAATTCAGCATTGGCAAACACCTGAAATCAGCAAAGCTTTTCAGCACTGACTTGCTCAATGCCATTAATAAGAACAGCTAGAGAGCTGCTCTTAACCATGGCTGCTAGGAATCACACTGAAGAAGCAAGAGATCAGCAGAAATCCTTTTGTATTAGTTGACAACAAAAGCTAAAGAAAGGGAGTTTAGCAATGTACTCTTCAGTGATCAGCTAAAGCTCCCATGCAACAGCAACTATTTTAGACACATTGAAGTACTCTGACCAAAATCCAGTCAGAGTCACAAACCATGTGACCCTAAGTAAGTTGTATGATAACAGGCTTTAAAAAATAGTTCTAAACTGCAACTTTACAATATTAGAACTGTAATCTCCAGTAACTCACCTTCCTAACATCTTCACCCACTGATCGCAAATAGTACTTTTCATCCTGAAGAGAACACAAAAATATAATTGTTTGGGGTTTTTTAATAAGAATTACCAAAACACTTAAACAAAGAGCTGGTATTTTCTCATTAATCTAATGCAGAGTTTCATTAAAATATGGTACAAATAAAGGACATCTACAAATTCAGCTACTTTGTTATACTGCCCTTTACTGATCTCTGCTGCTCATCTTGAGAAATGGGAAAAATAAGTTAACTGAAAGAAGAGTGAAGTGTAGGGAGACTGGTCAACTGCTTCAGCATTGTTGTTACTGAACAGACTCAAAGCAAATGCAGATTATCATTTAAGTACTACCTTAATTTTCTACATCAGTATACTGATGCAGAAAACTATTTTAATTGGCTTCAAAACTTACAGCATTCTATGTAGTATAAAAGGTAAAAAGCATGTCTACATCCAAAACTATCTGCTTCCCAGTCATACTTACCTGAAAACTCCCTAGCCTGAACACTGATATGTAGAGATAACCACACATTTGCTACTCACAAATTATGTTACAATATATCCGGATTTGTATTTTGATAATCATCAAATGTTATTCTTCATGACATTTTCTCACAAAACACACAAATGATATGGTTGTTAATTTTAAAGCAAGGTTTGATTTCTAAATTTTATACTGGAATTTTTACTCATGTAAGCAGTTTTGTTAACAGAAACAGGGTGACTGAAGTTAACCACGTGTACATATACAAAACAACTTCTGAGGAAAATTACTTCTCCTCACATTTTTAAATTAAAGATCAAGTCTTTTACTGAAGTAAGACTTTAAATTACAATTCATCACTTTCCTCTCCATATACCAGCAAAATAACCAACAGAAGAAACTGTGACACTAAGGAAATTACCTCAGTAAGAAAGTACTCCTTGTGCTTGACTTCAGCTGCTCTTCGTACAAATACATCAAAAGGCAGAGTTCTGAAATATAAATATTTATTTATATATAACTTATACCATGAATCAATGTAACCACACGTGGCCTAAACTCCAGATTTATAATAAGCTCCCTTACCAAATCAAGTATAATGGAAGATGCAATAGTCTGCTGTCTTACTTTTTTAACTTAACATGGTAACTAATCAGTGTTTGCAGCAGATGTTTGAAGAGTTCTCCCAAGACAGAAATCCTACACTTAAAAACTTCTCTGCTTTAGTAAATTGTTCCCATATATATCCAAACAGCATCCCGTAATTGCTGAGGCTGGAAGCACCTCTGGAGATCCTCCAGTCCAAGCCCCTTGCCAAGAGCAGGGTCACCTACAGCAGCTTGCACAGGACAGCATCCAGCCAGTTCAGTTTTGCGTATCTCCAAGGATGGAGATTCTAGGCATAAACTCTCTAGGCAACCCGTTCCATTTGTTCCATTGTTTGACCATCCTCACTACAAAAGAGGGTGTGTCTGTGTGTGTTAAATAGATTAATAGAATTTCCTGTATTCCAGCTTGTGCCCATTGCCTCTTGTCTTGTCACCATGAACCACTGAGGATCCAGGTCCATCAACTGTTTATACACTTTGGTAAGATCCCCTGTTCAGTTTAGGAGTTCTGAATGGTCTGAGTCACAGAACAAAAAATTTTTCACAGTCAAATTAACACTCAAACTGTGGCAATAATTGCTTGAACTATTTCTTTAAGTGTGTCATTTTTAGGCTTGTTTACTATACATTTTTATAAATTTGCAGAAAAGCTCAGTGTCAAGAAAACTACAACAGGGAAGATACACACGTTTATGCATTTTCTGCTATGAATTTGTGCAGGAACACAAATAACTACCTTCATTTGTAGATCCATAAAATTTATTTCAGTTATATGAACTTAAAAAAAAAACATATGCTTCCTCAGCTGCTGAAAACACAGGTATCTTGATATTTTCAAATGTTTCTTTACAGTTTTCCTTAAATTTACTAAACACAACTCCAGAAGATTCAAGAAGAGTCACTGGGCATTCGAGCTGGTCCTTCTGAAGTCAATAAGAGTGTTACACAATTATCTAAATAATTTTCATACAGATTACAAATTTTGGTATCAGTTGATAGCTGAATGGCAAACCAAGCACAAGCAGCAACAGGACATGTATTCATTATTATGAATTAAATGTTGCATTCACTCAGCTCACCATCTCACACTAAGTATCACTGGATAATGAATTATTGCATGTAAACATCACATTTCAGAGCAACCACTAAGTACTCAGGGTTAAGAAGAAACCATTCTCAAAAGTTTTCTTGATCCTGTCATCTCTTCTACCAGAATGTGAACCTGCATCTGACAGTAATTAGAGCAATTGTCTAAACATTTTAGGCTTGTTTGCAATAGGCAAATACAAAACCCACTGAAGTCAACAGAAAACCAAACAAAATCCAATGCTCTGACTTCAGCCAAACTGTTCTATTATGTCCACTTACATTTGCTGCTGAAGAAAGTGAGAGCACAGCTCTACTACAGCTTAAACTGATGCATTCTGGTGCTACCACAGCTCCACCCTTGCTGTCTGCCCTAATCACCCCATCTCCCCCTTTACAGTAGCACTGGCACTCATCTGACCTCTCCGTGAACCTGCTTACAAAGCTAAAACAGCAGAAAAACATTCCGATTTCTGCAGCACGTCACAACCTGGCTGAATGCGTTCTAGAACCAACACAAAAACGGGTAGGAGCATGCAACTTACAACCGAACTGCAGTACTACTAATGTTCTTCTGTAGTTTAAACTAATGGAACTGCATGTAAGTCCTCAGAGTTTCTATTATTTTGTTTCTACTTATTCTCCCTTCAGATTAGATTGAGGGGCTTGCTGTGGAAAAGGTCAAAGCTTCCTGAATTTCAAATGAAGTACATGAAAGTCCTGACACCTGGTATGATGAAACACCATCAGAGCATCAGAGTCCATATAGCTGTCTACAAACCTGCCAAAACTAGGACTCCAGAACAACTGTATGTGAACTCACAACAAGAGGTACTAAAAAAACCCCAAAATAGAGTGGGTAAAATAAAGTATGGAGATAAGGCAAAGATATTCAAGTACAACCTAATTTCAAAGATTCAAAAGTTCATTACGCAGCAAGAATGCATCGTGATTGTAATGTGTATTTTTATCCCGTGAACAACAGGCCCCACTCAGAGACTCATAGCTTGTCTACACCTACAGCATACATTCCCACCTGCTTAGAAGTTTAACAGACTGCATACATCCTGTTCCCACCTGGGGAAAACAAAGGACTGCTAAAATAAAGGCATTTACCCTTGAAGAGCAACACAATGACTGAGATTAGATGAACTCTGAAGAAATGTTCTGGCAGTTACAGAAGAGGAGCTCCAGAGGAGATCAGTGTTTTTGATCAAGATTAAAGAGCTGGTGAACTGTGTGCTACCCAGTAGTTTGAACATTCTGAAAGTTGCACATGCTAACTTTGAAAGGAGCTTGGTTTTAATTAGTTACACCATTTCTGGAGTGGAATACCATGCCTGCCACACACCAGCATTCAAAGGGGATCAGACCCATGGTGAGTCAGAAACTATCACTATTCAGGAACATTGGGAATGCACCATATAACTAGAACAAAATACCATGTCATCTACTGTAGACATCTGGTTTGTTTTTAATTAACAGCTGCAAGTGCCAGGCTCAAATTTCCTACAGGAGTGCTCTGACAAAATACCTTTACAAAACTTCTTCATGACATCACTTTCAAGGTGCTGTTTGGCCCCCTATTTCACCCTCATTGTATTTATTCAGGATGTAGAATTAATAGAAGACAACCCTTTGATACCTAATGTAATGTTTTCACAAACTATCTTCCTGTTCTCACCCTCAGCTTCAAACAGATGCAATTACAAGCACATATCTTTAAAATACAAGAGACCTTGGAGTGAAGTACCTATACACAAAGTTCTTACTGAGGAAATCCATCTGTGGCACTGCAGAAACATGAATCTTTACTTCTTTAGATCCTTCAGCTTGGCTCAAGTAATCTATTGTCCATTTGGTGGTGCAAGTGCCCAGTTCCAGTCCTGTCAGCACTACCGGCTTTCTCTAAGGAACAACAACAAAAAAAATTCAATGGTGAAATGACCACAGCATTCAGTGGGAAAAAAAGTCAGAATGAATTTTTCAAATTACAATCATGCAAACAAGTCAGTTGAATGCCAGGACCCACTACACAAAGTCTCAACTAATCTGTTCACAAGCAATGTGAATCAAATGCTAAATGTTGAAACAAAATGCAGTAAATTATGGAACTGTTTCTCTATTAACTATGGCTTCTTTCCTAGTTGGGTAAGGAAGGATCTGAAGAGGCAAAGACAATTATAGCCCACACTTTGTGCTGGGGCCATTGAGGAATCCAACCAGACGAAGGAATAGATTTAATCTTTTTAGCCAAGGCTTAGCACAAAACATGCAAAAGCCCACACAGTTAAGGTGTATCTTGTGAGCTGTGGTGATGCTGTTATGTTCTCATGAGAGAAGCACTTTCCACCTGTATCAAGGTTCCTCGCTGCTCACAACCACGAACAGGTTTGATCCAGCCGGCACACAAAGAAAGAAACTTTTGCTTTTAATTGGACATCGGGGAGGGATGTCCAATTTATGTATATCCTCATTTATTTATTGCGAATAAAGCAAGAGATGACAAAACAACAAAACTAACGCTCACACTTTTTAACCACTGCCAAAGGAAATGGACTCTTACAGAGATCAGCTGTCGGAGGTTGCCAGCAGCTCAGAGAGGATCTGCCTGTAGAAGCTTCTTGCTTCTGAACTCCCATTCCCCTCAACTGATTAGGGCACCTCTCCAGAAACACAAAAACCCAAACCCTGAGGTTTGCCTGCACCAGCTGTGCCCGCCGAGGAGGGGTCCCCGGACACCTCCTGCCTTGCCCTGTGTCCCCGTGGACTGCCACCTGCTCCGGCGGGTCCCTCTCACAACGCCCCGTACCCGCGGGTAGATGTCCCGCAGGAAGCGCTCCCGCGTCACCCCGCCCAGCCGCTCCACGGCCACCGCCGGCTGCTCCCGCCGCTCCACGGCCACCGCCGGCTGCTCCCGCCGCTCCACGGCCACCGCCGGCTGCTCCCGCCGCTCCATGGCCACGGGCACCGCGTCCGCCCCGCTGATTCCCCCGGAACGAGGAGCCTGCGCAGAAGCGTTCCTGCCTCTCCCTCTGGGCAAGGGTCGGGAGCCCGCGGATCACTGAATTGTTATGGTTGGAAGGGACCTCTGGAGACCATCGAGGCCAACCCCCTGCCACAGCAGAGTCACCTGGAGCAGGTGACACAGGAATGCGTCCGGGCGGGGTTTGAATGTCTCTGGACAGGGAGACTCCATGACCCCCTGGGCAGCCTGTTCCAGTGCTCTGCCACCCTCAACGTAAAGCAGTTCTTTCTCATGCTGAGGTGGAACTTATTATGTTGTAGTTTGTAGCCATTACTCTTCATCCTGTCACTGAGCACCACTGAGAAATGTCTGGCACCATCCTCTTGGCAGCCGCCTGAGATATTTATATGCATTGCTGAGATCCCCTTCAGTCTTCTCCAGACTGAACAGGCCCAGCTCCCGCAGTCTCTCCTCAGTAAGAGAGATGCTCCGGACCCCTCATTATCTTTGTGGCCTCCGCTGCACCCTCTCCAGCATCCCCTTGTCTCTCTTATACTGAGAAGCCCAGAAGTGGACACTGTACTCCAGACGCGGCCTCACCAGGGCCAGCAGAGGGGACGCCTCCCTTCTCCGGAGGTGACCGGGGGTCGAATCCCCTGAACCGGCGCGGTTGGAGCCGCCGGCCGCCCGGACCGTTTGCGCCGTGCCGGAACCAGCGGCGGCCGCAGCCGTGTTTCCGGGGAGCGGGAGTTGCGAGCGGACAGGGCGGGGCAGGCCCCATCATGGCGCTGCGCTGCGCGGCTCCGGGCCGTGTCCGCTGGCTGGCGCGGGCGCTGGCGGGCTCCGCTCGGCTCCTGCCGCCGGCCGCAGCCGCGCCGGGCCCCGCCCGGGCCCGTCCGCCCCAGCCCAGCGCTCGGTTCGCCAGCACCGCCGGGCCTGGGACCGAGGGCCCTCAGCGGCGCGTAGTGGTAGTGAGGATCACCAGCCCCTTCGCCTGGCTCCGCACCCGCTTCTACTACCTGCTCATCCGCCTCTACTTCGACCAGGAATTCAGCATCGAGGAGTTCACGCGAGGGGCCAAGCAGGTGAGTGGGCCTAGGGTTTCGGGGCGAGGAGAGCGGTCGGCCTGAGGGGAGAGGTCCTGCTGAGCCTCCCCAGAGGCTGCCGATGCCCGCGGTTATTTCCATGGAACTACAGAATCAGTTAGACTGGAAAATACTTCGGAGATAGTCACAGATTCACAGAATAAGTGAGGTGGGAAGGGACCACAGTGAGTCATCTGCTCCAAAACTCCCTGCTCAAGCAAGGTCATTGTGGAGCACGTTGCACCGGACTGTGTCCAGGCAGGTCTGGAATATCTGCAGCGAGGGAGGCTCCACAATCTCTGGGCAGTCTAGTGCAGTGCTCGGTCACGCTCACAGTAAAAGTCTTTCCTTATATTCAGGTGGAGCTTCCTGTGCATCAGTTTCTGCCCATTGCCTCCTATGCTATTGCTTGGCACCACCGAGCAGAACCTGGTCCATCCTCTTGGCACTCCTCCCCTTTAGATATTTATACACACTGTTGAGATCTCTCTCAGTCATCTCTTCTCGAGGCTGCACAAGTCCAGTTCCATAAGCTTTTCCTGTAAGAGAGATGCTTCAGTCCCCCAATCCTTGCTGCTGGACCCTCTCCAGGAAATCTGTGTTTGTGTTGTATGTTGAGTCCAGCCTATGACCAAACACTACTTTGTCTGATGCCATGTCCAGTCTTTCCTTAAACACTTCCAGGGATAATGACTCCACCACCTCCCTGGGCAGCTCATTCCAATGTTTAACAGCCCTTTCCATGAATAAATTCTTCCTGATGTCCAGCCTGATTTATTACCTGTGGACGTCGTAGCACTAATGTGCTCCTGTGTGTAAAATACGTGGAGTTCCCTGCTGCTGGCTCCAAGCACCACACTTTGCAGGGAGTGAAACAAGCAGGAGGGTGCTTTTCTTCAGGAATTCATTGTCTTCCTAGATTCCACAATTAAAATGAACTGGTTAAGCCATACCCAAAAGAAGTGTGAAGGAAGGTCCTTCCAAACATTACAAAGACTTTAAGGAGAAGTGTATCTCCTCTTAGCAGGTTTTCCTGAAATTGTAAAGCTTAGGCATGCATGGAGCTGGTGTATATATTTGTTTCTCCAAATTTATGAGCCCAGTAAGCTTTGTCAACAGAATGTGTCAAAGAGGTAATTATCTATAAGCTGGTCATGTAAAAATTACTGAGTTATCTGTTGGGAAACTTTTTATTATTATATTTACTTTTAACAAAAAAAAACAGCTCAAAACAACACATCGGGGGAAGAATGTTAAAATGATTTAAGATCAGTTCAAGAGAGGAAAAAACCCACAACCTACAACAAATAATTTGACATATATGCAGAACCACCTGTTTTACCTTGGCCTGTTTTTTGGGATTTCGTTTTAGTTGTTTGTTTGTTTGTTTGTTTTTACTTGGTGTAGAGTCCTAAATACATTGTCCTTCACAAGTGCACTACTTGAATACTTAGAGGCATAATTGGATGTAAATATACTTTCAAAATTGAGGGGGGAAAGGGGAGTTGAGCTTCCTGATGTCTAGAGATGAAACCAGATTTCTAAAGAAAATTTTTAAATTGCTACATCAGTTTTGACTGAAACCAGAAGATGAGTTGGAAAAGAGAGCAAGGAAACAAAATATTTACAGAGAAAGACATAGACTGTTGGAATTACCAAAAAGAGCAAAGACAACATAGAAAGTACTGCAAAGCTTTTTTTTTTTTTAAGTAAACTATGAATTCACTTACCTATTGAAAGCTTTGATGTTTTAAATGAGAGATTGAAAAGTAATTGTATGTTTTTATCAGTTGACGAAATCACTCATTTAATGCTGGAGGGCCTATATTTCAATGGTGATACCCTCTGCAAATATTGAAATCTTAAATCATGGAATATTTGAGTAACTTGTCATATACTTATGGATTTGTCTGAAAAAATATGCCTGCTTAGAGTTTCTTGTTCATGTTTGGTTTTTGTTTTATTTTGGTAGGCCTTTTCTGTTGTTTCAAAGCTGCTGTCCCAGCGTAAACTTGACTTGCTGGAAGAACTTGTATCAGCAGAGGTAAATGCTCTCCATTTCCTATTCTAGCAGTTGATTGTTTGTTGTAAAGTAATGTGGATGCACTCAGCCTGTCGTTATCTACAAGGTGGCAGCTTGGTTTAATTTGGGAAAAACAGCATAATGCAGAACAGGGCAATTGTTTGTCCTGCAGCTCTTTTAATTTCAAGGCATGAAACTTAGTTTGAGGTTACTGTATTTAAAACAAAATAAAATGTATTTTAGCTGTTGAGTATAAAGACCAAATGCCAGAAAGATTGCTGGTGTGCCAGGAAGGATGGAAAGGCAGCAGGCTCTGGATGGCAGGTAGAATTTTGTGTCTCTAGGGGTAGGCAGGCAGCTGAAGCTGACTCAGTCTGTGCACCAGAATTCAGGTGAAGAAAGAAACTGGTTTGTGCTCATCCCTGCTGCACTGATACATTCCCACACCCATCAGATCATACAGCTGATGACTGGGTTTGGCTGGAAGGCTTAGTCTTGTGTCATAGTCTCAGGGATATGACTGACCTGGTTAAACATCAGTGCTGTGTTTTCTGTGTTTTTATGAATTTTTAATTGCTGAAGCTGTCTTGGCCTTCCCAGGGCATGGAGGTAGCAGATCCATCAGAGTCAAGTGGAGGAGACACTCCAGGTCTATGGCTGCCTTGTTACAGGATGTCAGCGTGGCCTGTCCTATTGCCACCCATGCCTTTGCAGCAAAAACTCGGGTGCTGTTCTAGTGCATCCCCTCTGAACAGTCTTGCCTCCTCTCTCTGAACAGAGATAGCAATAAAACGTGAGTTTGTTTCTTGCAGTTGTTTTGAAAGGGCATCTCCTCTGCTTCCTCTTGAAAGAACTTCCTCTGGTCATTGTAAATTTTTCAGGTTTACATTGATGCAGAGACTTCATGTTAGCCAGGGATGTAGCAGATGAGGCTGTGATCCCACACTGCTTTGTCATTTCTTTGGCCAGTGAATTTTGTGCCTGAAAAATATACTAGAAACCAATGTCTCCTTGTGAAGATTGCCTCTTGCTTCCATGTAACCTCTGAATTTGTTTGTTATTCAAAAATGGTAAATCAAGTTAGGGTAAAAAATGAGTATTAGTTAAAAATAAGTTCTGCGGTTTCATCCTTCCTTGTGACTTTCTCATGTGGTGTTTGAGGTGCTACCTCAGTGCAGTTTGTGCACCCCACCATTTTCTACTTAACACAGCTGTGTTGATCATAGGACACTTAGATAGCATGAACGCAAGTGTCATATGGAAATGAATTACCAGGGGAATGATTTTGCATTATTTTCTGATTTGCAAGTGTTTAAACTTTTTTTAAATGGAGTGTGGATCACAAAATGGCAAAGATAAACTCATTGGTAATGAAACTGATTTTCAAAGAAATTTGTGCAAGATAACTAAGAAGATACTGAATTAAAAGCTTGGGAACCTGCACATAGCAAGAAATCAGCAGTGAGAAGGCAGAGTGTGTGATTGTGGGAGCAAGCTCCACTGGGGTGTTCTGGACTTGCATGGCTTGTGTTGTAGCTGCTGTTTTGACAGTACATTTTCTAAACGTTTTTTAAGATGCTTGGTTTTCATTTGTTTTGAGCAGAAAATGGACCTTCTTCAATCCTGCTGAATTAGGGTTTAGGAATGCCCAAACTTCCCAGTGCTTTTTCATTTTAGCTGTTACATATGTTAGACAAATGTTTTAGCAATACAGCTCATTTTATTAACTGCAGTAGAAATAGATTGTAATTTAAATTTCCTAATGAAAAACTAAGTGACAGTTTTTCTGAATTTAGGTACTTCAGGTGCTGAAGGAAAAGATTTCTTTGCTCCCTGACAGCCACAGGGATGCTTTAGCAGCTGACATTGATGCAATCATGTACACAACAGAAGGAGATGTTCGCATTTACTATGATGATGATGGTATGTTTAGAATCCTAAAACATTTCAGCAACGAGCAGTCTTATTTCCTGGTTTTGCTGCTAAACAGACATTTTCCTTACAGATGTGGTTTTGAGTACTGTTTCTCATTCCTTGTTTCTCTCTTTGTAATTCATCCATATAAAATTTCTTGATTTCCTTCTAAACCAGAGACAGAGGTTTTTGTTAATACATCGTGGTACTATTTTGACTTCTGTTTGGGTTTTGCTTATTCCTCTTCTTGTGTACGGAATTTCATATTATTAGTCCTCAGCAATCTGAAACCACTCAAAAACTGATTCTAATAGATGCTGAAAGCTGTTTGCTTCAACAATGGAAATGCATCCCCGAAGAAGAATGGTGAAGGCTGGATAATGAAATTAATTTTGCTGTTTTAGTATTTCTGTCATGAAATATACTTTTTTCTAGAGTCATTGATTGTTTGGGGGTTTTTTAAGCTCATAATGAGCTCAAGCAAGTCTTTCTTCTGGTTGGATACCAGCATTGTTTGCTCTGTTCACTCTCAGACACAGTGGAGATGGTTTATGGGTCTAACCCTGGGTCTTCAGTTGAGCATTTCAAGTTGTCAGACCCAGTTAGCTTTTTTCCTGGTTTGGGAAATAGGAGGGGTTTTTTTCCTCTCTTAAACTGCTCCCATGTTTGAACTACTCTACATACATTTGTTATATCAGTAGTTAGCTTTGGACTTTGTGGGAACCAACTTTTTTCATTCAGTTTCCTTATATACACTGTCACACCACACTCATGATAAAATACATTTTTTTTTACAGAGTGTATTTGTATTGTTGCTAAACAGCATGAGTATGGCTTGAAATAGCTTTATCACTCATTATTCTATCCTGTATTCTTTATGGCTGAAGTCAGCTGTCCTTCCAGGGACTCACTAGAACATATGCTAAGAAGCAAATAGTAGTGTTTGACCAATGAGAAACATGAGATCTAACTTAAGTTTTGGTTTATTTCCAACAGGGAGAAAGTTTGTTAGCATCCTGATGTGCTTCTGGTATCTGAATGGTGCTAATCTACCTGATGAAGTACCAGGTGAAGCCAAAGTCTTCCAGATTGTGTTTGGAGATGAAAACACAAAAGAAAAGAAACATCTTTTAACAGCAAACTATGAGTAAGTTCGCTTGTCCCTTTCTATTCCCACGTCCATGAGGTACCTGTGTCATAAGCAGCTCTGCAAGCACTCCCACTGTGCCACTGCAGAGCCCAGTGTTTTTAATTTACCTTGATTCTAATCTAAGTTTATTCTCATCCAGCTTTCCAGTTTTGATTTTAGGGCCAAACTTTTTAAATACCCCTAAAGTCATTATGTTGTTTCCTTGCGTCTGAGTTGATATTTATGGGGACTCTTTCTCTATCAGGAAGAGCAGTATTTGGAGCACTGAATGAGGTTTCTGATCCTCAAAGCACACATTAGGAAGATGGATTTTCATAGGAATGCTTATAAATAATGTCTGTGTTGGTGTACTGATGTCAGAGCAGTGCAGAAAATATCTACACAGTTGGCAAAATATACTGAAAATAAGATTCTCAGAAGCTGGGAGAAGTGAGGGGTTTTGTGTGATAAATGCAGTATGATCAAGGATTCCTACACCCACATTTGAAATTGAAAATATGGAGTCTAGGTGATGAGGAACTCTGAAACAAAGGTAACACTCATGAGGAGACCAGTACTTTTTGCCTGGATGGATTGTTGTGGATCCATCCCTTAGCTGAGTTCAGCACCTTCCTTAGAGTTGGAAGCTTCTGCAGTTATATTAACCTTGAGAGCCTTCCCTTAAAGCCTAAATATCTTCCAAATCCCACTTTGTAGGAGTGGATTTGCACATGATTACAAAGCAATGATATTATACTGCTCTTTCCGTGACATGCAGGTTATTTGAGAACATGAGTATTCAGCTTGAAGCTCAGACTTACCTTTGGATAAGGGAGACTCAGTACTACTGTTAACTTGATCCTTGATGTAGTTCTGAAAATACATTATACTTAAGTAAAAATGAAAAATTTCAAGTAAAATATGGAGCACGATAGCCCTTTGCTTACTGCCTCATTAAATGAAACCCCTTATTTACAGATTAAGATCTTCCATTAAGCTTTATTCATATTCCTGCTGTGAAAAACTGAGTGCTGTCTTGATATCGGGGTCTTTACTGTTGATGCTTGATCCTGTCTGTGGGATCTGAACCAAAACACTCTGAAATCAGTGTATTTTATTTCTTACCATAGAAATAATTTTTATGTTCCATTTTGGGGCATAAGCATTAAAGTTTCAGTAGTTTTTACAGCAATCTGTTTGAAGTAAAATATTTCTTTATGATTCCTTGTTGTATTAGTAGCTCCTTAAGGTCAAGTAAATTTTAACAACTCTTCACTTATTCTCTTTTCTTTTTCAGGTTCCAAAGGGAGTTTACAGAAGGAGCAAAACCAGACTGGACTATTACACGGATTGAACATCCAAGGCTGTTAGAATAAATGCCTTCTACAGCCTTTTTATGTACCATTGTTATTGTTCCAATGTAACAAATACCAGGCTTTTTTAGGTCTTTTTTTCCCTTCCTGCCCTTTCCTCCAAAAGAGGGATGAATTTTCTATGTATGATTTCCAAAAATTGTTTCTGCAGCTGGCACTGTGCTGCAGCATTACAACAAAGCCTTTTCCCTGGAACAGGCTGGTAGAAATTTAATTGGTTCCAGTGCTCATCCAAGGCATTTAGACAGCACAGTTTCATTCAGGCAGGTGTTACGGATATGTCGATTTCTTACATCCTGAGAAGAAGTGGTACTATTTGAAAATAAACACTTAAATGACTGATGGCCCTTCTGAGTTACTTTCCTGTGTTTCTTTTTTCCCTAGGGACTGTACAATATATAACTGAAAAATATGCAAGATGAAATAGAGGTAGATGGACTTCTTAGCTTGTCTAGCCTCAGCAGTTCATTTTGAGGTAATCTTGCTTTTGAATATATTTGAGGTCAAGAAAGTTAGAGCTGCTATTAGTTTTTGCTACAGGATTGGAGTAAGAAAAAGCTTTTAGCATTGCACTGGGAAAATGGATCAAAGAGGTAGATACGTTTTGGAAATCAGAAAAACCCATTCCTTTCAAGTAATATATAGGCAATTCCAAGTTTAAAGAATTATAGAAGAAAAATTAGTTGAAAATTTTAAAATCTTCACAAATTTAAAGAGGACCTGACAGTGAAGTTAAATGAAGTCCTCTGTTTGAAATGTGTGTTAAAGAAATGACCAAATCCTTAAAATTAGATGTTGCAACCAAACAATTTCCTAGTTCTCACTTATCTCTGGTTTCTGGAACATGAGAATTCTGGTGTAAGTTACCTGGGGCTTTTATATGCAAATCAACAGGAGATCATAACAGGTTTCTTCATCCCACATAACGACTTCAAATATAAAGCCAACTTTCTACCAAGGCATGTTGTAGACATTAGTGCAGTGCTTTCAAAGTGTAAAGTGTAATTACTGTGATTCACAGTAATTGTCATTGAAGGTATAAATTAAATTTTCCATAGTTTAGCTCTTTTGATCCAATGACTTAATGAGAGGAACATCTAAAGCTTATCAACTAGCTGATAACACACTTTTGCTGCAAAAGATGTGATTGGGAATTTACATGCACTGTTTTATTCTTTTGAAGTTGGTTATGTCTTGTGGGTTGGAGCCAAAGGGGTCAGCAGTTCAATATTTGGGTTTTTTTTCCCTGCCTCTAATCTTCAATTAAAAAATTATCCTGGAGACTGCATATCTCCAACAGACACAGAACTACCCATGGACTTACTGCACCATAAATAAATCAGAAAGGCATATAAATTACTAAGCTTGCTGTATTGGAAAACGGCATTCTCCTACACTGAATAAAACTGGTGTAATTAAATTGGATTTATAGTCTAATACTGGCTTCAGAAAAAAACCACCACCCACGCCAGAAAAACCCTCACAAACCAGCCCCAAACCCAACTTGTAATAGACAAATGTGGAAGGTTTGACTCCTTTTTACCTGCCATACATAAATCTGATCATCGTAGCAATTAATCAGACTGAAGTGATGCTCACTGAAGGGCATTTGTCATTTTATGGCATCCACATTTTCTCTTGTGGAAATACTTTGCTTGTATGCCATTTGTTCAGGCAAAACAAGAACTTCTGCTTTCTACGTCGCCATCCAAAAGTAGCAATAAGAAATTATTTTAGTTTCTTCCAGCTGGTTCCCAGTGAATATATTTCTCTATGCTACCAAGGTTGTCCCAAATTATTATGGCAAAAAGGATGACCAAAGGGTTAACTTTTCTTCATCTCAAAGATGGAGAGAATATTGTCTTGTAATTTGGGGATTTTCAGTGCTGCCATTCAAATACCTTACTCTAAAAGTCATAATGCTAACTTAAGAGTTACAGAATTTGAAAAGAAGAGCTAAAGGAAGTGTTTTATTAAACACTTGTTCGTGATTTGGGAATAATGATGTTCAGCACGTAACAGTAGAACAGTGTGGGGATCTCTGTGTCATGGCATGCTATTGCTCCCAGTTTCCCTTGCTGATTCCCTTACTTGCTGATTAGTCTCAGACATCACCTTGGAAATGTGTGTAAGGATCTGAGCATGCTTAATTTCCTTTCCATTTCCTTGCCTGGTATCCATTTCTGTTGCCTAATGTCTGGGGACAAGTACAATTGTAACTATGGTGTGCAGCCAATAAATTCTCATCTAAAATCCCCATTTAAAATATTTGCAGTTTTAGCCTACGAATGTCTCCATTCAGACCCCATTAATTCTTGAAAACAATGTTACCAGGTTTGGTTGTGATTTTGGGTCTAAAATTAATATCTCTGTTACCAACACTGACACGGCTGATTCATTTTACACAGACTGGTGAGGTGACATGGTGCCTGGACTACAACAGGATGCAGATTCAAAGTAGCACACTCTTCTCCCCTGGGCAACATCATGGTTCTTGAGGTCCATGTGGAGTTTAGGAAGCCTTAATTTTTTATTTGTTCATCCAAAACTGTGATCATGCTTAATAATTCCTGACAGCTGCCTGGCACAATTTCAATACATGTGCCTAAATCTTGACAAGCACTAATTAAATCTGGCCAACCAACCTGCCATTAATTCGCACACCCCTCTCACCAGTAGATGGCCTTGGTCACAAAGCTATTGTGGCTGGGAAGTGACTGGCATTAATGAGAGTGTAAGCAGGGTAGAGAATAAAATGGTAGAAGCATTAAGTGCTATTTAAATAATTTAGATTTGTCTTATTAAAATGTCATTGTATTTTTCCTGGCTTTCATCCCAAGTCCGCAATAGTGTCTTGTGTTCTCTCTGCAGTGCCTGCCCATTTTAAAGTGGCAATTTATCTGCATTCTTATCGTGGGAAAGGGCAGCTGTACATGTGAATTCACACAGGCACCTCTCTGTCTGACAGTAGCAAAGCTAATTTTTATATTCACATTTTAAAATACGTTTATCATGTTGATTGTGGTTCCTTTCCCTCCTGTCCCAGCATTGTCTAATTACTTCAAGGGACACATTCAGCTTTCTCCAGTTTTTAAGGCATGTTCAAGCTTGACCTGATCATCACTTCAGGTTATATTTAGTTAACTCTTTTGAGGTCTTATGGCTGAGAATCTGTTTAGTAGTAAAAGTCATATTGTTTGTCACAGTAGTGATCGTACTCCCTCAAAACTTCACAGCTCCTGTGCTGCTCTTTTTGTTTGTTGTGTGGTTAAACCTGATTTCTGCCCCATGTGCCCTATTGGCTGTAGGTGGGGGCTTTGAGATTCCTCACAGACTGTAGTCACACGATGGCTCACAGCTTATAAGAGATGGGATACAAGAGTGTGTAGTGCTTTCAGTTTCATTTCTCCCTCATACATGGGTGTGATAATTGATCAGGAAGAGGTATTTAGCTGTTGAAAAAACAAGCATTGCCTACACAGCTGTGCTTTTGTTCTTCAAAGGGAAAAGCAGCTGGGGCAAATGCAGTTGCAGAGTGAGTACTGACCACCCTAAGTCATAGAAGTTCCCCTCCTTGTTTTTTACCTTCATTTTCCATCACTGGTGTGCCTTTTGGATTTTTACAGTATTGCCCTAGGATAGAGGTTGGGTAAGTCACTGTGAACTTATGCAGCACTATTGAAAACACTCTCTTAGTCACAATGCTGTCTCTTACGTGTATTTTATCTGATTTCAGTGGTGTGTGCTTTTCCTAATATAAAGTTCTCCTGTTGAAGTTGTTCAGGGGAAACTTATGCATTTTAATGGGAGCAGACTGCAACTACTTCTCTGCCTTTGAAGTTATTTCATCAGAAATAGAGGGAAGCTAAAATTCAACATGCTGTATTTTCTTGTGTTCCATTTCATCCCTCCTCTTCACAGAACACGGCTTTCCATAGTGAGCTTGGTATCGTAGTGCCAACAGAGGCACTATGAGGGAAAGGAGCAGGACAGCAAAGCAAGTGCAGAGGAGGTGGCATTTCACCAAGAATGCAGCAAGGACATTGGGTATTTGGAAACAAGTGATGGCTTGAACGTTCCTCTAAATTTTGTTTTGCAGTTGACAGTAACCTTTTGCATAAAAAGCTCTACTTGTGTATGGGGAAGAATTTCAAGATTAGAGCTAAGGTCCCACCTTAAGTTTGCAGAGATTTCCCTGTCTGACTGCGGAAGTGTGGGAGAGGCCACCCAGGTAAAGGTGGGGTAAATTAGAGCAACTAAAGGCTGTTTCTGCCTTACATTAATTACCAGCTGGCACATCACTAGAAATCAGAATGAAAAAGGAGAGAGGCAGGGAAGATGCCTTGTAATTCTTCTCTTCTGAACTTTCTACAACCAGTTGGTGGGTGCAGCAGCCATAAGGTCGGTGCCATCTGCTAAGCCTGGAAGTGGAAGTTTTAGTGGTGCAATTGGATTAAGTGGGCACCTTGTTCCAGCCTGTGGGGCTGTCCCAGTGTTGGGTTCTGTGCTCACTCATGGTGTTAATGCTGTTTGAGGACCTTCACGTTGCTCATCTGCACTACAGCCAAACAAGGTCATTACTTGTAACGTTATTTTTTGTAATGTGTGTTTCGTTTCATAAACTGAGAACAGGTGAATATAAATAATGCTTTGGGGGATATTTTTAATAATACTTTCAAAGGGAACAGGATTGAGGGACTGCAATATAAAGTGACAAACAAGCTAGTGAAAATGAATTTTTGTAGTCCGTAACTCATGTCATGCAAGGCATTGGCCATTAACTAGGTGACCATCTAATCACTACTGGTGTGATTGGGATGGAATTGTCATTAAGAGGTCATTGGAAGCTGCCCGAAATCTCTTATTCTGTATGTTCAAAGTACATATATTATTAAAATCTGTAATGAGCTTAGTCAAGTACTTTATCCTTTTAATTATCGGTGGGGTCATTATCCCTTAGGCCTACCTCAGGCTCAGCTCCTTATAGCAGAACTTTCTGAGCTCTCAGCCTGTTTCCTACATTTTTGTCATTAGTGTCATTAAGTGACTTCTTTTTTCTGAGATAAGGTATTTTTCATAAAGTAGAGCAATAGAGAGATTGCTGATCCTCTGGATGCAGTGTGCCCTGCTTGTTGGTACAGGAATTCTGTCTGAACTTCTGCTGAGGTGTGCTCTTGGAAGGTATCATTCCTGCTGTTGTAAAGCAGTTTCTGCCTATGAAAGTGTGGTGCAAACCCAGTGGTGTGAGACTTAAACTGTGTGATTTCCATCTTGCCATAAGGTTCCAGCCCTCCATCTAAGAAGGTAGTAAAGCATTTGTACAAGTACTTGTAAAGATGGTAGAACCATTGTGGCTTGAATTGTAAACTTACTGTGTATATACCTAAAAGTTTCAGAAGCAAATCTACAGATCAGATGTTAAGTCTGAATTTGTATCAGCTGCATTAAGACAGTATTTATAATAAAATCTTAGCATAATTTCTGCTGTGAGTAAGGGAGGGCTTTTTCCTTTGTTCACATTGTTCTGTGGTGGGTTTTGTTTGTATTTTGTTTTTTATTCTCTCATAAACACCAGCAGTTAGTCAAGGCTAGAGAAAGTGTTCCATTGCCTAAGACATAGCATAGACATCCAAGGGAAAAGTGGATTCTTTATCAGTCATTTTTACATATATCATGTTCTATTTCAGATCCTGTGTTGGAAAGAAGTGAGGTTTTAGTGCCAAATTGGTAACATCCACTGACTTCCTCTGCAGTGGAGGCTGTTGCTTCCTGATGGAATCATTTGCATGTATTTTTGCCCAGTTTTCTGCCAGTGCAGCTTGTACTGCAGGGTCTCCTGAACTGTACAATTTAATCTCTTGCTTTCGTTTCATTGAAGTGTATGGGTTTCAGCAGGGGTAGCTAGTTGAAAGTTAGTGCCTGCACTATACTGGAGATCTGCTTAAGTGATCTAATGGTTCCTCCTGGCAAAATCTGTGAAATTATAATAGCAGAAGTAGAGAGAGGAAGGGGATCAAAGGTGGGTGGTAATGCAGGATTCATATAAAGGGGAAGCTCTACGTATTCTGTCTCTAGAGCAGAAGCTGAAGCAGCCCTGAAATGAAAATAAGTTTAGAGAACCTGAGAAAGATAAATTGTGGGAAGGTTGGTGTTCTGACCGGATGCTGTTCTCTCAGATAAAAGGCTGGAGAACCTGCCTCTCAGCTGAGGCAAGGATAATTTCTTGTCGGATCCTCAGGTGGTATCCAGGGTATCAGGAAGAAGCAAATTTTAGAGATTTATAGTGACTTGCCTCAGTTGTGAGGAAGGTCTTCAGAACACTTTTATAAAGCGAATACACGTCTGCTGAAACCTTCACTTGCAAGAACCAGGTATTCTCTCTAGCAGAAGTCAGTGCCTTCTCATGAGACTGTCTGATACATTCAGTCTGCAGTCAAATGGCCTCTATGACTTTTTTATTTATTTACTGTCACACATCCCTCTTCTTTCCTAACCTTCTTGCAGATCTAGCAGCGGCTGTTTGAGAAGAGGAGCTGGTGACACTCATTCACAGATGCATTAATCCCACTGCAGTCTCAGAATCCTTTGATTGTCTTCTCAAAAATCTCAGTGTCTCTAACAGCCTAACCAGAGCTGAGCATGCTTCTGCAGATGAGCCTGCTGAATTTATCCAGTGTGTTAGAATAATTTCCTCTAATTTCATGTTTAAGAATTCTCAAGCTTAGTTTGCAGGGTCTCATTTCTTCTGTTAAGCATAGTAGCAAAGAATACTTGAGATTTCTTCCCAGCATTACTTCTGACCCTGTGTGTGACCAGTAGGGACTTCTTTCCTTGTTTAACTGGGATTGTTTTGTCCAGTCACACATTACCACCATAAGTTTTTTCCCCCTTGTTTTTAACCTTGTGCATTCCTACTCTTTCTACTATATTCAGTATGCCCTTCCCTTCTTTCTTTTTCTTTTTTCTTTCTTTATGGTGCATTAAGTGATTATTTCTTTCATCCTGTGCCTAGAAAAAAGATAAAATCTGTGTTTCAAAGATTATGCCCAAAGCTACTTTAAAAGAGATTTGCTGATTCAGACATTCAAAAAATGCCAGAGAAAGGCCAGCTTTAGTTTCCTGTACTTAGATTTTCATGAGCTCTTATCTTGCTGGCTGTCTGCATGTCTCTGCTGGGACAGGCACAGCTCTGTCACTTGAAGTCAAGGCCTGTCTGGATGCCAGTGATTCTGAAAATTGGCCAGTGTACCATGTCACAGTTGTGTACCCCCTCCTGCACTGATCTGTAGTCATATTCTTCATATGTAAATTGATACCCCAACTCTCAATACAGTTTATTTGATACGTAAAATTTCTGTGTCCATTCAAGCACTAATTCAGCCAATTGTTTGAACACAGAAGACCTAATTGTTTGCTTTAGCTTCCCTGCTGCTACTACTAAAACAGTGACCCTTTAACTTATATTTACATGATCTTTCCTTTTTGCTTAAATTTTTCTTGAACTTTCACTAGACATTTACTTTAAAAACCCTCCCTGTACCATTTTGGTGTAGAATGAGCTACAAAGCAAAGAGGATTTTAAAAGGATTAATTTAGATACATAGTGTTGCCTGCTTGCTTCTTAGCTGGTTTGCTGGGCTTTATAGTTTGTAAGAGCTGTTGTGGGGGAGTTTTGAATCGCTTTCTCTTCTAATTTCTTGTTTGCATTCACAACAGGCTGCCTGTTTTAGTAGTCTTCTGTATTTCTCCCCAGTGGACTATATTTCCTGTTTTCTTTGTGAACATCACCACATGTAATTGTTTTACCATTCTTGCTTTCTTCCTGAATGATTTGGGAGCTATTTTGGAGCCTTTATCCAGATATACATCCCTCTCCCAAGTGTATGAGCTCTCTTATGTTCCCAGGTTAGTCCTGAACAAGACTGTTTTGAAATCCACATGCGCACTTTCACATACTTTGTTTTTTCTTGCCTGCCTTTCTGTTGCATTTCTTCATGGAGTCTTGACAGCACTATTGCAGTGTCTGGGCTGATGCCACAGCTGTTTGGAACACACAGGTATCTGAGGGAAGTGGCTTTATGCTGTTACTTCAGTTATTCTTAAACTGTAGTCCTGACTATTGATGAAGACCACATCTAACTATATGGTCTTTGTGGGTTTGCTTGTGTATTGGTTTTATGTTTTGGTTTGGGTTTGCTGGTTATGATTTTTTTTTTCTTTTTTTTTTTGTCCAAATGCTGCATCCAACTTACTGTTTCATAAAGTAAATCACTGAATAAATTTGTGACTTCTGTCATTAGGGCCTTAAATGCCTGAGGTGCTTCCTGTTTCATATTCACAGGGCTGAAGTTGCACATAATTAAAATCCTGTCATTTCAGCATGAATTATTTTATTGAATCATATTTTATTCACATGCCTTTTCTCTTTCAAGGGTCTCTGGTATGCATCAAACACTTACACATTAGTCCTACAGTCTGCTGTAGCAGCTTAACTTGGATTAATTTCTTATGCTTGTTAGTTTGTGAAACAGCTCTGGTTTTGAGTTTTAGCTTCTGTGTTTTCCATGCTTCACGTTCTCCTCTTCTGTTTTTGTTTCCCCCCCTAGAAATTGTTTAGAAAGATTGTATTTTCAGTAGATATTTGAATGTCTGGCCTTAAATGCAGATCAAAATTCCTAAAAAGAATACAGTGTATGTGTTAGTGGATTAAATGTAGCATGGTTACTATAATTTACTTGAATAGCTTTCTGTTATTCACATCCTATTATTCTCAATGCCATGTTCCATCCTAATATTCATAATGGTGATTTCTACCAACGCAAACAAGCAAAACCAAATAAACACGGAAGAAAAGTCACTTTGGAAATGAAGAAGTACTGTTCTTGGTCAGAGAGCACTGATGAGAGATAGGCATTTGTTTTGTTTTGTTTTGTTTTGTCT
The DNA here is from genome assembly GCF_041296385.1 of Aphelocoma coerulescens. Lineage (NCBI taxonomy): Eukaryota > Metazoa > Chordata > Aves > Passeriformes > Corvidae > Aphelocoma > Aphelocoma coerulescens. The sequence goes on from NC_091021.1 coordinate 11,810,377, forward strand.
TCCCAGGAAAGAGCAGACTGTGCCACATGGAGTTTCTTCAGGCACTGTGCAAGCTACTGTGCAGTTAAGATTATCCTGGGATGGGTCTGCTGGAATTCTTAAACTATGCACTATAGAGCTGTATGTGGGCATCCTGAGGCAGTTTTTAAAATAAAAGGTACGAAAGTAAGTCCCCATGTTGCAAGAGGCATAAACACCTCAGGGGGGTCAGAAAGCACATGCAAATATATGACATGGTGGCACAATAATCCTGGTGTTTAAAGTACTGCTTCAATTTTGCTCATCTTCCTCATGCTTAATTCTCAGATGTAATGAGAACAATTGTCCTTTTTGCTTGCTACACAGCTTCATGTGTTCCTGGGTATGACTGTTTAACCAGATCAAAGAGTGGTTTAACAGTGCATATCATGCACTAACTCTTCAGTGTATTTGCAATGAGGATAAGGAACAGACACATAACATATATATCACCCTTAAAAAGGTGTTGTGTTCATACAGAAATGTTAATGTATGTCTGCCCTGTAAGACAACCTTGGTAACTGGTCTTTCTAAACCACTGAGAAATGAAAAACCTGTTTTGCATGCAGCTTTCAGAGCAATTTATTATGTTCATTTACAGATGGAAATGGGGTTGAGTGGAGGAGTTCCTGGCTATATCCAGGTTCACTTGCTGAGCTGATGAGAGAATACAGTTCTCCAGTCTCAGGCTAATACAGTTTCTCTGGGGTCAGAGCCTACCTGCCAGTATTTGTGCTTTTAAAACTTGCATTTTGCTTGTTTGAGGCCTGAGGGCTCTGTTTCCAAAAGCCTCAGTACCTAGAGTTTTGCAGTGCAACTGCCTAATACCATTCACTGAAGTCAGCTCATGTCAAACATCACTCAAAATTTGTTCAGTCTTATAAATGACTCTTTGATTTCAGTGTGCTTCAGAATAGGCTGCAATTCACTGATGAGCCTGGGCACTCAACAAGGTAAGGTGCTGCTGAGTGTACCTAACCAGTGTCCTACCAAATATTCCATAGAAGTACCATGGATTACAGAGTTTCACTCTTGCTTTTTAAGTTCTGTGGATTTCTAGGAATTTGTTGGTTGTTGAGGGTTCGACTTTTTATTTGTTTTGGTTTTTTGGATCAAAATTATAACCACATCACCTGTCACATTGCATAGTTTATAATTCCAATTTTAGATTCCTTTTATAAATCTGAGCCTCAGTTTCCCCGTTTGATAAGTTTTCTTAAGTACTGCTAGGAACCTGGTTTTGAGCCTTACTGTCCACGTGGCTTTCGTCTCAGAGCCGGAGCAATGATTTTCCTCTTTTTGCTGAGTGCAGTCCAAACCCCAGCTTTGCGTGAAACCTGGCCTGTTCTACCCTATCATGGTCTTGGAGCAGTAAAATAGTCTCTCTAGTGTTCTGTGGGGAACAGCCTGGAGCAGAGCTGTGTATACAGCACAGAGCAGCTGTATCCTGCTTTCCTCAGAGCAGCAGAGCTCTCTGAGCCAGCCCTCTCCATGAACCAAGTTGTCCAGTGTTTGTATTTCAGATACTACCCTGACCTATACACCAGACTAAAGCTTCCTGTTCTAATATTGATTTAAAGCTTAAGTATCAGTGGCTTTTTTTTTTTTTTACATTATCATTTTCTTTCTTATTTAACAGTTCCCTGAGATATGCAGAGGGCTATAGTCAGGCCTTCCTAGCAGCCAGAATGAAGGGAAGGGAAAAGCACATGAAGGACATTTATGAAAAGAGCCAGAGATTGAATTGCCATGCAACATACAGAGTATTTTGGTTCAGCAATCAAATTGTGTGCTGTACTATTTGCCAAAAAAGAAGAAACACAGCACTCATTCTTTTTGAAAGCTTTCTCCGACAGGAATTTGTTAGCTTACTTTAAGTTCCATATTATTTATAAGCTCTGACCCAGACTCCTCATTAACTGTTCCCAAAGCACTAGAAAAGGAAAGTAGAAGTACTTCCTGCTTCATGTATCTGGTTAACAGCTGTGCCTCTTAAAGGAAGGAGAAAATAGCCAGTAGAGATAAAAACTCACCCTGCTTGCCCTCATAGGGAGCACTGCTGCAGTGTGTGCTGCCTCTCCCCAGGATCCTCACGTGGCAGCACTCACTACAGTGCTCTCAAGTGCAGCTTGCTGAAAGCAGTTTTATTGTGGGCAAAGAAAGGTTTAGTCATTCTCCTTGCCCCACCTTTGGCTACCTATTCCCTCTATTACTTATTTGGTGTTTTTAATTTTTAAAAAACTCTGCTAGGCTGGGCTTCCAGAGAGGAGCAAATGGTCAGAGATTATGGGGTTCTTTGCTCAGATATTGCCCTGGCTCAGCAGTTTTGAGAGTGTGAGAAACCACTTTTATTGCATCTCTGCATGTGATCAGCCCTGCAATACTGGGTTGCCTCCTTTCAGCAGCAGTTCTCCCTTGTGGAGCCTGGTCTCTGCAGTTGAACCAGTGCTTGGGCAGCCTCCTGTCCCCAAATGAGTCTTGTTACATCAGACCATCACCTGCATAGCTGCTGACATCCTACAAGTACATACTCATCTTCCCCCGTAGTTTTTTGTGGTTGTTCTGATCCAATATTTCTGAACACAAACAGTCAAAAATGACAGCAGTGGCTTAATATTTGTTAAATGAACTAAACCCTGAGTTCTGACTACTTTTCGTTTGTTTTATTCTGTCTGTCTGAGTTTATATGCTCGTTAAAGGCACATTTTTGGAAGCTTTTCTCTGTAATATTGAAGACAAGGAGTGTATCTTCCAGTGCCACCAGGACTGTCCCCAGTTCATATGCGTGTAGGAAATCAGGGTTTAGGATCCATGTGAGGCACAATGATAATCACAGGAGCTGAGAAGGGCTGACTTGTGTTTGCAGATGGGGACAATACACAAGCATGAGCCAGCTGACCATCCCTGCCTGTGGAAACCAAAAAACATCCTTAGATCTTTCCATCTGTTCATTGGCATCTGAGATTCTCTTTTCCTAAGTGGCACGTACATTGCTTCAAGGAGGCTGGTGACATTCTTGCCCAAACTGTACTTGTTAAGTCAAAACCATCTAAATGTAATTCTACAGGTTGCTGTCTCCTGAGGCTTAAACCTTTCCACCTTTTCTGTTTTACAGTACTGAAAGTAGTTTACCCTGTGAGCATTTTTCAATCTTAGGAAGGGAAAGCATTTCTAATCCTTCCAACTCAGGAGAATTTTAATGCACTGGGAACACTGGCAGTCTCTCAATATTCCCCTTCAATATACATTTTATATATAAATATATAAAACTATAAACGAAACTCCCCACTATTTACTAAAACTGCATCTTCCATAAGGCAAGGCCAGAATTCATAACAGTCCCTTGAGTGCAAGATCAGCACCCAACCATTACTTTTTCTGTTAGGAAGAAAGGAGTGTTCTTGTATGGCAAACTGTTCCTCAGAATGTTTGATGTGTGTCCAAATGAAAAAAAGGATGCCTTTGTGTTTAGCTTAATCCAGTTAGTATTCCCCTGTCTAGAGTATTACACTTTTTATGACAATTAGGGAATTTACTTCTCACTAGACAAAGAAGTAACTGGACCAGTTTTTTTCAATGAACAGGAAATCCTCTTGACCAGTTTAGTTCCTGCCCTAGAATATAATCTGTGTGCTTTACCTCTCCTCACATGTGTGTATATATATATATATATATATATATGTATGCATACATCTGTGGAAGGTTGGAGGAATTAACAAGTAATCTAGGGAATTTTTAAGAATAAATTCCTAACCCTCAGCCAGTCTGTTACCTGGAATTTGTCAGCACTTCTAGAGTTTTGACTGAAAGAGCCAGGCTCCAAACTGAAAAGTTGTCTATTTTGAATAGCTTAAGGTAACAGGGATGGAATTGTTAGGCATGTTACTATTGGTTAACATGACTGTTAGAAGATCTGGAAGGGGGTTATCTTGATGACCATAACACTGTGCTCCTGGCTGCCTGAGTGAGTAAACATCCCTGTGTGGAGCTCCAAGTGCCACTGTTTCAGTTACAGTTGAACTTTCAGTTGGCAAATCTATTTGGTGTCTCTCTTCAAAAGCTACCCTGCTGTCTTTATTTCCTTGAGAAATAAAACCTCTGATTTTCTTCAAGGCGGCCACAGGGGTTTTTATGTACATTAATTACCTGCATTTAAAGTGCTTTGGGAAGGATATTGCAGAGAAACAGTGGATGGAAGTGTTGGTTTGAAGCTGTCAGTCAGTTGCAGTCCTAGGTTTTGAGATGTGAAGTTTCAAGCTATGCAAGACCCAGACTCTTTTCTGACCTCTCTACCAGCTGGGCTTGTCTAGCTTGTAATAAAGGGGGGCAGAACAGTCATGGTGTGTCTCTCCTCCCTGAGGTGATTGTACTTCCTTCATGTAATGAAGCAGCAGAGGAAAGGAATGGAGCAACAGGGTTTCAGAGAAACTGGCTTGTGCTAGGGAACCTTTCCTGGAAACGTAATGAAGCACAGGATGTGATAAGCATAGCTTATAGTAAAGGAAACTGCTTCAGAATGCTGCAAGGAACAATGCAGCATCACTTGAGGCAGACAGCTCCCTGCAATTAGAATGCATGGGCTCAGGCTGAAGAAAGACAATCTTGAAAGACAGTTTTGAAAAGTTTTTATTGTTTATGTATGGAAAGCATATGTGTTTCCTTAGCAGTTGCATTTTGCAAGTCTGCACACACTAGCTAGAATTGACTGTTTATGAAAAGTGTGAAATGCTCCCTGGTGGTAGCATTTATCCACTCCCTGTTTTCTTCCAGGGAGATGAATTGCCTTTCTAGCAAACATTGTTCCTGGAGCTGGAAGTATCAAGGAAAAGGAGTTGTGGGTGGGCGCTTGGATATTGCCTGAATCTGCAAAATATCTTTGTGCCACAGGGGAAAAGGGAGGATTTACTGAGGGGCAAGGAAGAGCTCTGTCATGGTTTAACCAGGTCAAGCTCTCACAAGGGTGAGAACAATATCACAATGCTAAATATCTTTAAAATGACAACACCTGTCAGTGACACATCGATCTCAGAATCCTTCACAATGCCAGGATTAACTGCACAAGATTATGATGTAAAGCTGAAGGTTGCCCTTCTGCCAAGCTTTTTGCCTACTGCATTTGATGTTCTCAGTCCAAGCTCTTGCTATGAATACTGTACAGTCACCCATCACTTAAAAGGCTGAGGAACATGAATGGCTCTAGTTACAGATGTGAACAGTGGGGCTGATATTATGAACTGCCCAGTGCCAAGTTGTTTTGTTCACTTACTTACTTGCATTACAGGGTCAATGAAGTTAATATCCTTAGTAAAACATTTCTTTGAGTCAGACAGAAGTCTCCAATATGGTCTTTGACTTGGAACTTCAAAAATATTGAACTCTGGATGAGTGGATGTGCGCATAACACTTTCATTATTTTGCATTAAAATTCAGGTGGTTTTAATTTAGACCAAAATAATCTTTGTTGTACCTTAGAGACAACTTTGGCTTTGTATATTTATGAAATTAGATGGTAGTTAATTCGTGCTGATGCTGGGAGGAAGTATGCAAGCACTGAAGTAGTTTAACCAAAACCAGGCAACGTGGTTTGCTCTTTTGATAACCACCATCTTTTTCCATCACAGTGAAAGTCATCTTATGAACCTCTGACATTTGATGATTATTATGACAAAAGCCTTGTGGGGTAAGTAAAGCAGACAACTTTTTTTAATGCTTTCTTACTTCTCAGCTTATACTGAAAATGGAAAAGTGTAACTCAGATAATATTTTAAAGTTTAATTCTTCATATGCATAGCTCTGCTTCCATTATACAAAGTTGCAGATACCCAGAAAACAGAAACACTATGATCTGCATTATCAAGTGACATGTCACAGATGACAGATAATTGTTAGGACTCGTGTTACCATGATCAAATGGTTTGTACATGAACAATGTTGACAACATATTTATAGAAAGCATATTTAATTCAGAGAATTCATAAGCAAAAACTCCCTTCTGCATGTTTTCCAGTTTTGTTCCAAGTGACTTGTCATAGCTGTAGACATTACAAAAGTGTTTTTAAATGACTATAAGCTAGTACTTCTTTTCTTACAAAATTTGATGAGGCTAATCTTACTTTGTTCTTGGCAAGTTTTTTAATCACTAAAGTTGATAGGGATTATTTCACCCTTCTGTGAATAATATCCTGAACAGTTACACAAAGCAATGCAACTGTTTAGAAAAGGAAATGCTGTGTAATCATAGAAATCATAGGCAAGATTTAAGTTGGCAGACAGCTCTTGATGCAGGTTGAATGTTGCAAGGTCACTATGTCCTTCCTGCCTGTTATTTGCTGAAAGAAGAATTCCTGGAATTCTTGATTATGGCCAGAAACACAAGCTTCTTATCTGAAAGCCACCATGTCTGATGCCCTTAACATTATGTTTTAGGATTAGATCTTGATGAAACATGAGGAAAAACCTGAAGAGTCATCTTAATATAAAACGTTTCATGCAGTTTCATTTCTCTGATAGTTGGTCAAATAGATTTCAAAAAGCCTCTTTAGCTAAAATGTATTTCCGTGTAATAACATATTCTAAATAAATTTTTTAAAAGCAAACACTAGGAGGAAAGTAGACAACCAAATGTCCCTTCCTTTTCTCTGGGTTTATGTGTGGAAGAAATACATCTGTGGCTCTGTATTCATATACCTGAGACCAGTGCATGAATGTTTTGTAGGAATCCCCTGTAGAGTGGCATGTGTTACACACTGGTCCTGCTGTATTCTCAAAGCCTCACAAGCATAGGAAATAAAATGTACTTCCAGCACTCTTAGGATTATGGTTTCCATCACAAGCCAGGGAGCAGTTCCAGAGGCAGGCTCTGAGAGCAGGCTCAAGTGGTGCCAGCAAGTTTAGAACACATGGTGCCTCTTTAGAATCCCTTCTTGGAGAAGAAGGATACTTAAAATAGACTCGTTTTCTGTAACACCATATGTAAGCTATTATCAATCAAAACTTTTCCAAACTATTGTTTAACTTTCTATAAAGGGAACCTTCTCAAGCAAGAGGGAGCCCCCACCTTATGAAATGCAGAGGAAATGTGCTCAAAACAAAGGAGGAGTCTCCTCCATTTTAAAACCCAGAGAAAGGTTTAGAGGTACAAGCAGAAAAAGGTTTTTATGGCTGTGTTTATGTATTTTATATATCTAGCAATGTGTCTCTTTAATCTAAAAGTATAAAATCACACAATGCCATTCTGAAGAAGAAGGTTCTCTTGTTCTGTTTATATTTTTAGGCTGTGTTTTATAAGAAGCTAGACAGTGGCTCACTGAAAGCAGAGTTAACCTTAGTAACTTAATAACACCAATTTCATTGCGTCTTTAAGCACAAAGCAAGCTCTTCCTTTGCCTGCTCAGTATGAAAGCAGACAGTTTTTGAAGCACCAGCTCTCTCACCTTATGCTGTTTGTCTGTGTAGTGTGAGCAGCACAGAGCAAGTGGGCTGTGCTGGGCTGTGGGCAGTAGCCCGTGGCCCCCACGCAGAGCCTGAAGAGCAGTTCTGGGCATGGGATAGAGCTTTGGGAGTTTCAAAGGGGTTTTCAATCCTCTATAACTATTGCGGCAGCACTTTTTTTTTCTTCATGGTTGTGGCCACAGTGTTTATTTCTGTCTTGGAGGTTGGCTGCAGGGGAAGCAATTTTAAAGGCATCAGGTAGATTAGAACAGTTTCTCGCACTGTGTTGCGTAACCATCACTATCTCTTCTTGACAAAACTTGCAGTGCAAACACGATATTATGTCCTCAGGGAAATCGTAGCTGAGTTGCAGGTTTAGACTTTGGAAAAAAACACAAGTGTTTTGGACCATCATTTCTTCTTTCTGCTTTCAGTCCCGGCTTTTTTGGAGGTACATAAATCCCCAGTACATTAACTTAGTGTCTTTTAAAGCTGTGTTGCTACAAACACAAAGCATGTCCTTATGTGAGCTGCTGTCACAGAACAGGTAGAGCTCCCATGAGCTGTCTTCTGAAGTTACCAGGGGCAGTCTGGTGAGGCCATTTCCTGAAGGGGTGTTCTGATCACATCCGTGAGGTTTCTAGGACAAGGTTTCTAGGGTAAATGCTAGGATATGAGTGTATATTGCTTCTGGCATGTAGTTGTTCTTTAATATGATCGCTCTGCATGTTACATACAGTGAAAATCAATAAAAAACAATAGACAGGCTTTCTCTGCACCAAATAGTAGGTACTCAGGCCCTCAGACTCTGCATGGCTGGACCATGCTGGAAAAGAGAGTGTGGTTGTCTGCCACCTGTTTGGGACAGAAACACATATCAATACTCAGTTCAGGTTTTAGCCGTGAGACCAGAAATTGGTCTTACACAGCACAGGTCACTGAAGCTGGTATTTGCTACCAAATGTTTTGCATGTGCTCAAACAGGGTAAGATCTTAAAATCAGTTTGGGTTTTTTTTTCACTTAAGTACAAAACTGGGCTAGGTGCTCTTGGAAGTCTCAGAGGATATCTGAACAACTTTGCATGTCGAGCCCCTGATCTTTGGATAGGGCACAAGGGACTTGGGCTTCTGTATTCTGTGATCCTGGGCTTGGCCTTCAAGAGATGTCATGATATATCTGGGACTTCAGAGTTTAGCTCCTATGAAGTGGCTTTTATTTTAAGCTGTTATATTGAGAATTGATGTGACAGTTTTTAGCAATTTGATGCACATGTGAAACTGTTGGTCTTATTAGTTCAGTTTTGTAAATACTGCATTAGCTTCCAAAAGCCACATATAACTACTCAGGATGTATTTTCTAAAACTGCTCAGCAAGCAGTGCCTTTGAGACTGCTCTGATTTATGAAGTAATCTATGCATATCAGCTAGCTCAGTTCTTTCAGTTCTTGATAGATGGCTACTGAGATTAGTTATATGTGCCTAATGATCATCCAGGAAATATGTCTAAGCCAGGAAGAGGGCAGGAGGTGTGAGAGGCTCTGTGCCAAAAAGCTTCTGGTTAAATTCTGCCATACTTCCAATGCGATGTCCTGTTACACTCTAAAAACTGCATACACTGCAGTTGGGAACAGCGTTTTAAAAATAAAATTGAGGTTTCCAGGTTCACATTAATGATTGACTGATGTAATCATGACTGCATAATAGTGAGTTGAGAACTGAACCCCTTAAATTAATAACATGTCATTACTTTTGAAAATAGTGAATAACAAAAAACCCAAATCTGGTCAGTGGAGAGCATCTACTTCCAGAAAGCTAAAATGGGAAAATAATTTGAAGTGAGGAAGTTCTTTAATATATTACTTTGAACAGCAGCCCAGTTAAAAAAATTGGATCAGATTCACAAATCAAAATGTTGCATTTTTCCACAAAGCTGGATCTCTGCAAAGAAAAGCAGTGACAGCTTGGGAGTACCTGTTTTCTCTCAAACTCTGCTAGTCTTTTGAAAACTCCAGGGCATGCTTCATTTTAGTGCAGATTTTTTGAGTCCCTGCAGGATTTCACTAAATTAGTAATACTCTCTACAGGGAATTTTTCCTTTCTGATCTCTGTTATAAGCAGTTAAATAAAACAGGGGTGAGTAATGGGAGCTCAAGACTGGTGGTAGAGCACATTATGGAGATGGGCTAGCAAGGGGAAAGTGCAGATGTTCAGGATGTGGTTCTGGCCATCCTGTTTGTAGTGCCTGTGCTCTGAACACTGGTGCAGGTTAGCCTGGCTGGCCAGTGTGGTTGTGGCAGCTGTGGAAGTGTGGCTGGCCCGTTATGCTGGAGGGCACTGGAGAGGGCTGTGTGGGCATCTCCCAGTTTCAATGACAAAAGTGTGCCAAGAACAGCTGTGGCACAACCTGTGCTAAGTGAGTTGCCAGATGTGCTCCAGAATTAATCTTCTTCAACCCAGAGACATCCAGGACACTGAGGGGATGGCTTAGACTATTGACCTGGAGCTGGAAGTTGTCAGCTGAATAATCACATTTAGCCTCTGGCACTGGCTAAGGGTACATCTTGTAACCTTATTATTAAACTAGTTGAGAGGGGGTAGTGGGTTTTGCTTGGGGGGTTTTTTGTTTTGTTTTGTTTTGTTTTGTTTCAGTAATACTAGCAGGAGGTTGTTCCAGGTCTTTAGCAGTTGCCTATCTCAAGCATAAATGTTGCTTAGGTGACACTTTCATGACATCACCTTTTTTCCACTGCATACTGCACCTTGACCCCACAGTACAAGAATGAGTCTATCTACTTGAGATACACTTGTGTACCTCTATGGAAACACAGATATTTGTGGGTCACAGATGGTATGAATAGGTTGAGTATAATTGGGGCACTTGTTTGATGTGCAGAGAGTAAGTAAAAAAAAAGTCAAGCTTCTATCTTTGTCTTCCAACCCTATCCCCATTGGAGTTGTCAGACAAAAGTAGGTACTTAGCTGAATCTTGATAGACTGCACAGCACATAAAAATAGGCAAGGTGGGTAGCTGTAGTAGTGGAAATCATAGATTCATACTAACCAGCCCATTTTGGACCAAGCCAATATCCTGACTTTCAAAGGGTCAACATGCGAGATTTCCCCCCCGCCTCAGGCACAGTTTTTTATACTGGACCCAATGATCATTTTGTCTATGGATTATATATTCTTATTTAAACTTTTATATAGCTTTCTAAGATTTCTGAATGCTTATCATTAGTCTATATATTTTTGAGCCCAGAAATACACTTTGCAAAGCAGGAAGTAATTTGCTTGCTAAGCAAATGAAGTCTGTGTTTTGCTGCAGTAGTCTCTATACCTGACATAGCTGATAATGATGGTCAGTTTTTGCCAATTCAGTCACTGTACCTTTTCCCTTTGCTCAACCAAGTTGTTTAGGATTCCTATCAAACCTGCAATTATACAGGAGTAAACAGAGTAAGAAGTATTTCTATAGAGCTGTTGGATCTTAAGTCCTACAAAGTTAAAATGGTTATAGATGTGTTTATCTGTGCTCACTGATGTGTAAACCCTTTGTTTAGTTTATTGAGCATCTCTAGGTTTAGGATTGACTCATCTCTGTATTCAGTCACATGGCCATATGCCCAAAACTGTTGTTTTGCAGAATAAATGGTTTTGACAGTACTGCTCCAGCATCCTGTGGGCTTGTTCTGCCCACATGTGCCTACAAGTATGTAAAAAGCCAGCTGTTTGCAAACTTTTGTGTCGTGTCCTGTTTTAAAGACAATGTCCCATTGACATGCCACTTCCATTCAGGGCCACCTGTTTTTCTGCATGGATCATAGCTCCTCCCACTAGTGATCTCAACTGGTATTCAAGTAGAAGAATAATTGTTTGATGTGGCTTTTGCTGTATTTAGGACAAACTGATTGCTGTACTACTTGAAAAAAATTTCATGTTTGCCCTTTTTTTTTTAACTGCTTCTCTCAAGATTGTTTCTAGACAATTTGCACCTTTTTCTACTCCTTCTTATACCTGCAGAATCACAAGGAGCACCATAGGAAGCAATGATTTCATATGAGAATGTTAGGAGGAATGGGAGTAAGGTCTGCACCGCAATGTGTCATCTTTTTGCCAAAGCAACCTCTATGAGCATTGATTCCTCTCTGTATCTTTCACTCTGATCCTGTGAAGTGCTTTTGCTGCACTGGTTGCAAGTGAGATTCTTTGAATGTGAATTCAGGTTGTGCAAGGTCGCTGCATATCAGAAATGTAAACTAAGCTCCTGTGTGCCTAGTCCATTGCCAACACAAAGTCAAATGTCTTAGGTTAATCCACCACGAAGGCACTTGAGCAGATGGTAGTAATACCCAATATATGGGCTGTCATTCTTTTACCATTGTGGAATCATACTTTTATGGTTTCTGTAGCTGTTTGCTTTTTATTATTGATCAGTTTTTTAATTTGCAGAACAATGAGGAAGACATTAACTCGGGTTATGTATCCTTGCTCATCAGTGCAGATTCAACCTTCTTGATTGCTATTAATTTTACTCTTTGTCTTTCAGCCATAAGATTTAAATCTTCTCTGAGTAGTGTGAAAAATATCCACAACTGGACATACATTCACACTCATTGTGGCAGTCAAATTATAGGAAAGTGTGGCCATTAATGACATATGAGAGAGCAGACAAAACAGAAATGATATTTTTTCTCTTTTTCAGTCCCTTGATAAAAGCATGAAGGCAGTACAATCCATCTGTCATCATTGTCCTGGGACTTTATAGCCAGGCTTCCAGGCTGTGATTGCTGAAGACTGTGGCAATAAGTCACAGCTATTTTTGCTCACATAATCTTCAATCCAGTCATGTTTTTTAACTGGCTTTTCCTCATCTACTACTGTAAATTAGAGGAGGCTTGAGGCTAGTTTGAAAGCACATTTACTACTGGCTGTGGTTGACTGGAACACTTGTCCTCTGGATTTGACGGGAAATGTTTTGAGCTAAAGAGAGTAGGCTGTGTAAATCCAGATCTATAAATATGTTGATAACTTTTGACTGAGTAGAAACTCTACAGAGATCACCTGACTTTCTATAGAGGTGTCACCAATGAGGAGTCAGCTGATGGTCCCTGTTGATGTGAATGTCAGAAACACCAATAAAACTTGTAGAACTGCCAAATCTAAATTTTTCTTTCAAGTGCACACATTTTTCTATGTTTTAAAGGAGGCTGTTACTGTGTTTTTATATGTGCTGAAAATTTAGAGTAATTTTTCTGCTTGTAAAAAAGAAAAAATGATAGAGAAGCTAACAGCCATAGCCAAGAAGTACATAATGCAAACTGCTTGTCCAAACACATTCCTTCTAACTTACACCACATCCTTTTAGTCCCTTAATAGACCTTGTATGAATGGTTAAAGCAGATTAGAGGGTCACCAACACCCTAAGCTAGTTCAAAAAGACCTTAAAGTACAATTCTACCACCAGCACTATTCGTTGGAGTTGGCTGTCGTGAGAGTGTGAATGCAGATCCAACTTCGGACATTTTTCTCATTCCTTAGAGATCTGAAGAGTGAGAGATTCTTAACTTCAAAGCAAAACAGACAAAAAGGACTCCCTTGGGTATGTCTAAATAATACTTACATTGAAGTGATTGATATGGGATTGTTAGTAAGGCTAGTTCTTGTGATTAAAATCAACATCTGAGAAGGAGCCCTGTCCAGTGTGTGAGAGGGAATAAGCTCTTAGCACAGGCTGGACTCTGAAGTTTGGTCATGAGTAGACAAGATCTGTGCTGGGATCAGTCTCTGCCCAAAATGAGCTTTCCCTTGGGGAGTTATGATGTGGTCAGTAAGGCAGCTGTGTGATAAGCAAACTCACTTCCTATCTGTCTGAATAGCTGCATTTCCCTGGGCTATGCCTCCACAATATAAATGTGGCAGGAGTAACTTTCTATAGAATAAGGAGTGCAAAAGAAGTTCTGCTCAGGTCCTTAGAAGTATGTTTTGGGCTTCTTTCTCTTCTCTTCATTCCCACCCTTCCCCAGATTTGGTCTAAGCATTTTATCTTGCCCTTTTTTTGAATGCTTTCTCTTCATTCACTTTCAGACATGACCATCAGATGGTCACAGAGCTGTGTGTGTTTATCATTGCAGCATTTGAAGGTATGTAAATGACTTGCAGATGCTCTACCGGGCTGTAACCAAACTTGGCTGTGTCAGTTTTAACATACACATGACAAAATTACACTGGCTCTCAACAGGCCTCAGTGTAATAAGCTCTCTAGGTTCTCCTTCTGCATAAACACTTTTATGTCCCTATTAATTAGAAACAGGAGTCTGTTTCTTTCAAAGTTCATGTGATAGCTATCAGGCCAAAGAATGAGGAACATGTAATATCTGAATGGTTTTATGATAATACTGCCAGGGATCTGAAGTTTATTTTTTGAGAAATATATGTTTATGAGTGTGTTTATATATATGTGTGTGTGTATATATATCTATAAAAGTTAAACAGGCATAAACAGTAAAGCTCCTGGAATATTTGATGTGGTGTATTTGCAGTTAATGCATTTCAGGATATATTTCACATGGCATATCGTTGACCTTAAACTTCAGTGAATATTTTCTTGCCCTTATATCTTAATGTCTTTCAGCACAAACAGATCTTGAAGCTGCTTTATGAGTTGGCAACAGCACTGTGACTTACTGAAATAAAAATATAAGAGCAATCTGGTAATAATTATATAAATCTCCACTCAAAAAGGCCTTTAGGTTGGCTGTAATTAGGAGTATATATCAGTAACTTCTATTTTATAGCACTGTTTCATAATATGGCAATATTTGAATGTGAAGTGTTTTAAATAGCTGTGGCCAATTTAACTCTGCACAAATGGGGAGTAACTTCATTATTGATCATTTATTGACAGATAAACTGACACAAGAGAGGACATGGTTTGATTACAATAGTCCAGTTCCTTGAGTAATTTTTGTCAAGAAGTTCTTACCTACTGTGCCAATCAACAAATAATTTTCAGAATTTCCTTTGGCTGTAAATCACCACAAATTGTAACTTTCTGTGCACTGGTGTCACGTAAGTTGCAGACTGGTGATGGTACAGAAGCCAGGAAAAAGGATGGAGAGAAGGCAGCTGGTAATGAAGAAAGTCCCCTCTGGCAGGAAAGGGTGTGTTTGCAAGTTGCAGTGATGATGGAGGTAATGAACAAGCAGAGATTTGGGGCCCTTAGTGGGCCCGTCTCTTGGGGCTGTAATGTTATTGGAGAATAGTGGGAAATTCAGATAAATGTTGACAAAAATTCCCTAAGCTGACTGAAGAAGCCAGAAATGTTGATGAATTGCATGCTAGTTGATGCAGACTGCTTCATAAAGATGTGGCCTGGCTTAGCACATATCATCAAATCTGCTTCCCTTCAAAAACTCATCAGAATCTCTTTCAGTCCCAATCACTTTCCACCTCCAATTTATACCAATTTAAACTCCCCAGAAGAACAGATGAATATTTTCTTGTTTAAATTTCTCTTCCCACCAGAATCCCACAAATCTTGCTGCTTTTGTCCTGCTTTGTGCGAAAGGGGCAGTAACATTCATCTCAAGTGAACTTTTCCATTTAATTTTTTTAATTACTTTGTGCCTTGAAAGGATTGTGTGAATTTTCTCAAAGTCTTTAAAATTCAACTTATTTTGTTTTTTCAAGAATATTATTCCTGAATATTGTATTTTGTAATTCACCTCTGTGCCTCTTCAGGAAGATGTTAAATTGGCTGTTTCAAGTAGTTGCTTGGGAGCTCCTTTCAGAATCTTGGTTTATTGCACTCTGCCCACCCCTGATGTGAAGGGGATGATTCTTTCAGTTCCCTGCCTTTCTCTTGGCTGTAATCATGTACATGGAAAAGATATGTATAAAGACAGCAGGTTCTTTCCATGTTGCTGCTAGCAGGTTGTCTATCTTCTTTATCATTTCCTCTTTCTTTAGAGAGAAATACTCCAAGTATATTCTGGAAACCAGCACTGTATTTTTGACTGTGTAATTAAGAAATGCCAGATGTATTATTGCAACTCAGTTTAAGGTTTTCTTAGTCTGGACTGTGGCATGTATGAACTGTAAATGCCTGAAAGTGAGCTATTTGAGAAGCTGTAAACCTGGATCAGAAGATTCTGCGTTCAGTTTCTGCTACTTCTGAATTTTTTCATGATCCTGGATGAAATGGTTTCATTTGTATGCCCCTCCTGCCTCCAGACAGTAAGGACTGACTGGTCTGCTTTTCATCTGATGCTTTCTGCACATGGGTGCTTAGACCCAAGGACCAGAGCACTCAAATGTGAACGTGGCTTTATTGATACTGAAGTGCTAGAGATAGCTCAGTGTTTGTACAGCACCTAGCAGATGAAAAGCAGAACATCATTTGGGACATCTAAGTAGTGTGCTGATACAAATAACAATGGTACGTTTTACCATATAACAGAGATAACATGCATACTCTGGCAGTGAAGTCTGTTTTAGATAATTAGCTGCATAGCAGATTGGGGAGAATTGCAATTAGCTACAATCACTAATTAAAAAGCATGACACTTTGACAAGGAAACAATTTAGCAGATTAATCTGCAGGATGGATGTTGATTGTGATTTCTAAAGGAAATAAAAAGGTCAATAGTGATACTAGAGTTTGTATGGCATTAAGATAATTAGGTTGAGGTATCTTTTTATTTTAAAAAAGTCTTTAGTAGCAAGATAATATTAGTGCTGCAAAAACTATCTTACACTGAGGCTAAAATATGATTAGAGATATCAGTTCAAAAACTCATGCTGGACAGAAATAATTTGACAGGAGCTTTATATCTTGTACTGCTGGGACATTGAACAGTAACTGCTGTAATTTGTCATTTTTTTCATTTTTTTTTAATATCAAGCTTTGTTTTCCCAGTCAGCTTCTATACTGTTGCTCCTCTGTTATTTAAATAAACATCCGTTCTGTGCAAACTCCAAGAAGACTAAGCATTTCCTGAAGTTGCTGGTTAAAGCAAAATAAAGACTGCATTTTTCCTTGGATTGATTCTGTTTGCCATTTGTCCCTGGCTCTAATGGAGAACTGGAGAGAGTGGCTCGTGTCTAATGCTGGATGGCAAAGTAAAGCCTGGGTGCCATTAAGGTTTTGGTTTTTTAAAATTCTCAGCTGAGCCAGAGTGTGAACAGCTATGTATCCATTCTCAGTCCTCCCCATCAGAGCACAGTCTTTTCAACAAAGCATCTGATTCATGAGACAAACCATACAGGAGTTAAATTTGCAAAGGGGTGTGTCATATGTGGCCGTGTAGCATTTATCAGGTGTTTGGAGAAGGAAAGGTAGCGGGTGTTCGATTCAAATCTGTCCAGTGAAAGCACATCACAGCTCACATCATTTCTCATGCTGGGATAAACTTGGATGAAAAAAGCCTATTTGTCCTCTTTAATGACTTGCTTTACTCTGTGTCCAGTTTGATCTTGTTAATTACGTAGAGAACACAGATTCTGCAAAGGCAGAGTTTTTGCACTCAGTCAGGACCCACCAAGGCAGGCACTCTTTCCTCACAGGAAATTCTCCAGAGTGACTTCATAGGCCTGGGGTTGTGACTGGCATCTTCTGACTCAGAGGAGAATGGAGATTAGCGAGTACCAGGAGAAAGGATAATATTTTTGCTTTTCAGCATCTTCTTTAAACTCTACCCCTGACACTAGGAGAATGACAGTAAAGCACACTTCAGCTCCATAAACTCTAGTTTAAGACCTGAAAGCCTTTTCCCAATGTTGTTTTATAACCCTGAAATTAAATTTAAAATGTTATATTGTTAAGACTGTAGAATGACAGTCTCTCCCTTATGCTTCCAGATTTCTTGTTTCACCACAGCACCCAGAGCACCGTAGTCAGGTGAAGGCCATCAGGGCTCTGACACATTTTCAGCCAAGCTTGAGATACATCATCACAGTCTGAAGGGTACATGGCACTTTCAGCACTGGAAATGCACAGTATCAGGTGGAAATCAGCAAAGTAACATTTACTTAGCCCTTTGTGAAGTGCTCCTGTTTTCCTCTTGCTTGTAGAACTTTATTACTTCTGTAAAACACACAGCCCCTGTTATAATTAGATGCCTTTATATGACCCCGGGGTCACAGACTTCTGGAATGTGATTCCAGCTGTACTGACAGCAACATCTGCTGTCATGTTGGCAACAAAATCCTCTGTTGGTGACACACCCACATCTCAGAGCAAGCAAAACCAACAGTTTCATTACCACCAGCAAAGAAAACACTTTCTTCTGTATTCAATGAATTTCCATAAAGGTGAAGGGCAAGGTCAAAGTGAAAACTGAGTTAAAACAAGAATTCAAGGGAGAAAGGAAACTGGTGCCAAGAATGCTTTAATAACCTTTATCTGCTCTAGTGTTTGTACCAAAATAACCTCTTGACTTCTTAAGCAAAATACTGTATTTGTTGTCTACCATTCAATCACTTAGGGGAAGCATTTAGTCCCCCATTTTCTATGTGCTGTGATACTGTGATGGGATTTGTGTACCACTGACAAATCAATGTGGGAATAGTATCCCATCCAGAAAAGCTTTGAACTTTTCCTTCAGAACAAAAAGAACAACTGAAGTAACAAATCTGGTTTCTATAGATTTCGGCTACATGATTTATGCAAACTTTGACTTTTTTATAGTTGTAAATTTTAAAAGAGTAGCATTCCAACAATGTTCTCTGATGTCAAAAGCTGTTCCCTCAGCCAGCTGTTGAAGATAGTGTCCTCTATTTAGCTGCCTGTTTCCTCTTAACTCTGAGTTGCCCATTCCTTTGTCAACTTTGTTAGAAATCTGCTAATAAATTTACAAGTCACACAGGATCTGAGCCTACATGCACAAAAAATTACTCCTCCATTTTGACTGTCACCATTCCATTTCCTTTGGGAACCAGCTGATTAACCCAAAACAGAACTCCTTGAGCTGCCAGGAGGTGCTTTGTAGCCGAGGGCTAGACTTTGTCACACAGCTTGGCAAATTGGTGCTCTCATTACCAGTCAGTGACAGTCAGGTCAATCTTTTTTTATTTGTCTGAAGTCTGGGTTGCAAAATGTGTGGTCCTGTACAGAAAACACCTCTGTGTTTGTTGAAATAGGTCCATATCCTGTAACACAGACTCATTGAAAAACAGGGCTCCAAGAGAAGTTTGGAGTCTGACCAAGGAGGCCATCCTTCCCACCTCATGGTGGGCTGACACATGATTATATCCTGGTTTGTAGTCATTTGCCTTTCTTATTCTCAAGTAAAAACTTAATTATCTCTCCAGGTAAGGTATTTTCAGAACTTTCTTACTGCTACCACAAGATTATGCTAAGAATTGAGAGACTTTTGAAAGTTGTAAGCTCTACTAAGAGTTATATCCAAGCGAGAGTCTGTGGGTCCCAGGATCACAGAGGAAGATGTAAAGTATTAATTTATTAATTGTGTTTAATTACTAATATACACCATTCTAGCAGGGCAAATACAGATTTCCTCCTTATAGTGAGGCCTGTGAAGTGTCATCCAATTCCTCTTCTGTACTCCTGATTCTGCGCCTCTGAAGGGGAGCAGACTCTGAACCCAAGCTTCTCTGCTCATGGAGGAGATGATTCTTTTTCCTCTCATTTGTCCCACTCATCCCTTTTTTCTTTTTCTTGGCCATACCAACATCTTCACGACTAGAGCTCTGTTGCTTTAACAAAACAAGTGGCCTAATGATTGAGGTATAACTGCACACTGCTTTAAGGATACCTTAATGAGAGCACAGTCACATGTCAAAATGGCACACGAAAGATCTCGCTGGTTTCTCTCACAGGTTATGTTATTCTGCTTGCTCGACAAAAAACGCCTCAGTTATGACCTCAGACAGGAAAGCTGAAAGGGTAAAAAGATCTGTTACAAACATCCACTACAAACTCCACACAAATGTCTGAGCCTTTTGGGTTGATCCCCATACTAGACATGTGAGTTCATAGGGGTGCAGCTCTCTGAATTTCCAAACCTGTTTCTTGTAAAAATAACCTGATTCACAAGGGCAGAAACACATGAGAAATCTCCCTACTAGCCCTGACAGCAATATCCATCCTGCTGGTGGAGGGATATTATTTTCATTGGTCAGTGATAACGTTTCCCAGAGTTTTTAATCTTCTCTAAAGCTCAGATCAGGCTCCCCTGGAGGGCCAAGAAGTTGTTTGCTGCCTGCTGTTGCCCAGTAACTCTCTGTTCTGCAGGAACTCATGCAACTGGAGATCTTTACAAGTCGCCTGTCTGTGTAATTCTCTGGGAATCCATCTGGATGTTATTCAGCAATCTTTTCCACATCTCTGTTTGTAGGGGACCGTCAGGTGCTGCTCTTGTGATCTGCTATGTCTGCATCACTCTGCTAACCACCCCATATGCAGATATGGAGCCTCCTTTTTTAAGAGCTACTTGTTAAGAAACAGTTGCTAATATTTTCTCTCTTGCATTATCAATCATAGCAACAACTAAGTTACTCATTTATGGCTTAAATATTACTCAGAAATGCCATTTTGTTAAGACTGGACAGATGCCTCTGGAAAATCCTAACATCCCTACCTGTCTGTTGTGTAGAACTTAAGAGTTCTGGAGAAAAACAGTAGAACAGGATCTCAAAGGCAAAATACCTTGGTACTGTTACAAAAATTGCAAAAGATTTACTATGGATAGATCATTTTGCTTCTTGGATTCTCTGTTTCACTTTGCCCTTGTGTCAGTTTAGATCATAATTTCTGAGGAATGAGGTCCTGTATTATATATGTTATCTGACTTATGCCTCTGCCATAATGCAATTAATTGATACTTTTTAGTGGCTGCAAATAAGCCACAGTCCATAAGTGTTTACCATCATTCCTTCAGTGATAAATCTCTAGTTGTCACAGAAAAGCAATGTTAACTTCAGTTAAAAGATTTGCCAGAAGTATCTTTGCATGCTTGTCAGTCCATCGTTCTTGCCCATGGAGCTGCAAAGGACACAAAGCATTCTTAGCACCACTGCATCCTTCAGCGTGGGTAAATGCATCTCTTATAGTTTTGGCACTTGTAATTGGAGGCCAGCTCACTATAAGCTATTAGAGGGTTCTGGTAAAGGCTGTCCTACCTTGGCACCTGAGAAAATGGGACCAGTGAATTCAATGGCTTCTGGGCCAAATTTAGGACTGCTAGAAATGGGTGCAATTCTGTTAAGACAAAGTCATAGTTACTGGTTACTATTTTTAATTTAACAGTCAGAGTTCATTATTAGAGTGCAGTAAGGAGAAGTCTGAAAATTAAATAGGCTTGGTTATTAACAGGTTAATGGTTTTTTAGCCTAAAATTGCCATGTCATTAATTCATATGTTACCTCAAGGTTAGTGTGTTTTGATGCAGGTGTACTTCAGAGCAAGAGTTTTGTCCTCTGCAATAATCCAGCTATGACAGCACTGAAAAATGAGGCTACAGTGGTGTCTGATGTATGAACACTATGCTAGAGAGCAAGTGTGTAGAAAGCTGATACAAAGTGTGAAAATGTAAATCAGGTGCCTGCCAAGCCAGGACATGTGTGAAACAAATGTTATCTCAGTGGTGCTGACAGGTGTTAGCAGCAGCCAGCACGGGAGGGTTTCTGCTAGTGCTTTGTACTTACTTCTTTCTGTTAAGTGAATCCCAGGTTTTTCTGTGTGGAGAGCTTCTGTCTTTTTATTGTTTTTATATAGCAACAGATATATAGATAATATGGTGGTGTGATTGGTTCTGGACTAGTCCAGGCCCTGCAACCCATGGAAAGGGGTGAAGGGTCCTGATTTCCTTCCTGCCTCTGGCTCCCTGCGTAAACCTTGAGAGTTCACCATGCCTGCAGGAAGGGATAAAGGGGTGGAGGTGACTGAATGCTGAAATTAAGTAAGAGTTGTGTTAGATCTCCAGTTCTTATGTTGTGTTGGGATGCACAGCTTCTCTATCAAGAATCCATGTGGTGAGGCTGATGGGAATTTTGGGTAAGAGGTTGGAAGAGGAAAGGTATGGATACATTTAAACTTCAGTGCAGTACATACATGTGGAGCAATGCAGAAGGAACCCCTGAGGGTACACTGGAAGCAGGATATAAGGATGTGCTGGTAACCTGCTTTTTCACATGGAGGTGAAGCACCAGGTTTCTGGTTTTAGTGACAACCAAAAATACGTCCCCAAAGAACACTTCTATGTACAAACATGAGACTTAATACTTACTTTCTGTGACACTGCTGTGTCATCTGACTCAGTATGCAATAACTGAATTGTTTGTCAAAGACAGGAGGCAATTTGACATTGTCTATATGCATGACCAAGTGAAATTTGAGGTAAAGAGACATATACTGGTACCAGAGAGTCTTGAGACCTCTCCGTCTTTACCTTGGGGGTAAAATTACCACCTGTGGCAGTTTAAAATGAGAAATGGAAGCTGTTCACATGCTCTGCAATCAGCTGGGGATGAAATGCTCTCTTCCAATGCTGATGTGGATCATCTGTGTTGTCCGTGTTTTTTCTACCAGCTGGTTCATGACAAGGGATTTCTGACATCAAGGTGCAGAGACACCTGAAAACCCACAAGGATCATCATTGCCTGAGCATCTGCCCAGAGCTTACTGAACCTGCCCAGAGCTGGTACAGTGCACGCAGAGCAGGATGTGCCTGGCACAAACCTGCAGATGGGCTCTTTGGGCACCTACTTAGGAAAAAAATTTTGAGTAGGAAAAGAGGAAGAGGAGAGGATCTCTACATGACGCAGTAGAGGCTGGGCAGGTTCTAGGGATGTTGTATCTGCAAATAGTTCTAATTTACCTTTGTTTCTGTGCCTCTCACATTCACATCAGCAACTTGGTAGCCAGTGGGAGTAGACTGTGGGTGTGATGGGAGCATTGTGGGTGACAGCAGGTATCTGTAGTGCAAATGATGGAGCAGCTGCCTGAAACCTCTACATTTACAGTAGAAGCCAAAGTGAAAGTCTGTCCAACTAGTTGAGCAGATAAGGAGCTGATTAGCACCAGCCCCTGACAAGTACCTTCACAGAGGCCACAGGAGGTTGGATTGGATAATCTCAACACAGAGGTAACAAATCCTGCTCTTGCACTTCATTCCATTGTGTTGGCAACAGTATTTTGTGACCAATTTAATTGGATCTAATCAAAATAAATGTGTGCCTCATCTTTGCTGCAAGATCTGTAGTTTTCCTGTGTACGAGGCACATGTATGTCCCACATACAAAGGCTTGACAAAAAAGGGTGAGTTGTGGTTTGTAGTTTTCTGAACATTGGACTAGAGCTTTTCAGTAATCATGTCTTAAGTATTGCAATGAAGGACTTGGAAGTCATTCTTTTGTCTGTTCTAGTCAAAGGTGACAATGGGAAGTGTCTGAAAAATACTTCCCTAGAATATTTTTTTCATTTAAATTATCTTGCATTTGGCAAGGATCGAGTTTAATTATTTATTGCAGAGGGCTGCAACCTTGTCATATTCCCCTAAACTGCCAAAAAAAATCCATAAAAATGCCATAAAATCAGAGTTGATTGACTCCTTTTGATATCCTTGTAAGTCACCTTAAATGTCTGTAACCACCACAATTACCTAGAGAGAGTTGAAGCATAAAGGAAGTCCTTGTGAGCTCTCCTAATAAAGAGCTGCACCAGTTTTTGCTATGTGAGAATCTAACCCTTTTTATGGGAATCTGTTATAAATTCTTCTAGCTGTACCATAAGGCCTGGGTCCTCTGAACATGTACACAGGTATAATTTTACTTGCTGGTTGGTGCCATTGCTCTGTGATTGTCTGTCCCCTTAATTAAACAGAATAAGATACAGAAAGCATTGCTGAATAAAGACCTGTAAAAATCTGTGTTGTAGGGGGTATCCAAGCTCTATTTCCTGTAGAATTAGAGGACCCATCCAAGTCATCTACAGAAATGTCCAAGGTCATCTTTAAGTCTGTTGTGTGATCTGATGGATAGACACACAGAGCTATGTATTCCATGCTGTTAAATATTCTCAATTTACCACAGCTTTTTTCCGTGGGCACCAAACATTAATTGTCTCAAGAGGCTGTATACAATGGCAGCAATTTTTAAAAGTTACTGTTTGTGTTGAAATAGAGTTGATTATGTTGTAGCATGAACCAGATTTTTCTTCTTGTGGCAAAACTCTTCCAGCTTCAGATCTAAAAACCTTAGGCCCAGATCCAGTCTCTCCAGTGCTTTTGCTGGCAGCTGGGATAGGCCTTCAGTACTCTTGTATTGGCCCAGTACCTGGTAAGTCCTTGGCTCCTCCATTTTCTGGCATCTTCTGCAATAGATTAGATGATACAAAAAAATGCCTTGGCTTCTAGTTGCAACTTCACATATGGTAAAATGAACTCAGCACTTAGTTATGGGACTTTTTCCTCAATCCTCCCTCCTGGTGACAATTCCAAGAGCTTATTTGGAAAATAGAAGTGGAAAATAGGAAAAATTGAAGCAAGTACTGGAGATCTGAAAGTATGGAGCTCTTGATACAGGCATGATATGTTAAACAGAAAAACATCTTAAAATCATCTCTGAGAACTCACAGAAGAAAATATGATGCATGGGTCTTGTGCAAAAGATGAAGAGTCTGGAATGTTAATGCTCTGAGCTAATTTGGAGGCATCTGTACTGGCCTGATACATAGGCAGTAACATGAATGAGAAGGATTATAACCTATCAGTTAGCCAACATTTGTTGGAAACCAAAACTGAGTGAAGCACTAATGGAGCCAATAGGACAGGAAACATCTGTTATACTGGCATAGTCAGCATTATAACTGAAAAGGACCTTACCTTGCAGTCTTTGCTAGGGTGGGCTGAAGAATTTTAGGTTGAACGATACGTAGTTAACATTTTAGACAGCATATTCCAACTTCCTGCTTCAATGACAAGTATGTGTTATTTTGTTCTCAAGTTTGATGAACTAGAACTTACTTATTTGATCCTGACCACTTGAGGGATTTTTTAAGCTATCCTCTTGACAGACCACTGTTAAATGTTTTCCTCACTTGTGCACATTTGCAGTTCAGCCACTGAAATAAAAAAAAAATAAATTCATCTGTAGTCACGACCATTACGTCAAAACATTTATATCTTCTTAACTGCAGTATTTCTAAAGTTACTAAGTGTAGGTCTTATAAAGCGACAGAAAAAGCAAAGTTGCCACTAAAAGCCAGGCACTGGATTTATAAAGATACATCAAAGTACAGTAACCACACAGTGCCGAAGTCCATCATCAGTTCTACTCCTTAGGGTGGTAATAGAAATAGGACCATGTGCAGGTGGGATCACCAGATTACTTCACCCAGGCTTACCCAGTGATTAATCTCAGCTCTATATGTAGTTACCACTCAACTCACAGCATCTGTCAGGACATGAATGTTTTTGACAAACCTTGTAACACACATGTATCTGCCTTTGAGCTTGCTCTTAATTTCCTTTTCTTGCATAACCACTGGTGATGCTTTATACTACAAGATTATATTGCTGAAGCTGAATGTAATAAAATTAGCATCGAGATACAATTTTGGAGAATAAAAGAACTCTTAAGAAGGGAAACATGAAAGAGCTAATAAATAATCCCTAACAAACATCTCTGCTATGAAGCTTTGTTTACATGTTTAATTTAACGGGCAAATTATTAACCAGCAGTATGTATCAAAAGCCTCTTTTAGTCTGGCTTGCTCCTACTGTTTTTCTAGTAACTGAGGAGAGTGCTCCTAGCCATTTTGCAAGGCAGGTGGAAGAACAGACCCAAGAGATTTCAGAGATACAAGCAAGTTCCTAACAGCTGTAAATAAAAAATGTATTATAACGTCTTCACATTAGCTTGTATTTATAGTTCCAAATATATCCTGCTGTGGTCTCTGTGGGAGATGTGCTCCTGCTGTGCATCTCCCCAGGGACACGAGGCTCTTCCAAGGTCACACAGTGCGTTCAGCCCTGCTCTGGAGTGTGTTCTCCTCACTGATGTGCAGCGTCAGCGCTCTGTCCACAGCAGGCTCCAAATATTCCCGAGGGAGAGGCTTTGCTCCTGTATTGTGCCATATGGAGCTGAATGCTTCAACGCAGCCTGGCAGTCAGAGTGCTTCAGACTTGTCTCTGAGGCCATTAGGATTGATGCCTCACTCTTGAACTTGATGATCAAACAGCTTTTACTACCAGCTGAGCTGTTCTTTTGAAGAGGAGCGTCCTTGGCTCCTGACGAGACTTGAGACAGGGGACTGTTGATTGTGGATACACTGAAACAGCGTCTGTCAGGAGAAAAGGAACTGGATAGCTGTCTGGCAGGGCCACTCCCACAGGGGTCTGTGGAGCAGGTGGCTTTCCCAGGATAACTGCATTGGTTGGTGTGGATGCAGGAACAGGAGAGCTGTGTATTGTCACTGTAGCATGTCCACCAGAAGTCCTAGGAATATATGCCCCATATGACAGGAGCTGAGAGGGGAGGGACAACCTTCTCAAATCTTCTCTATTAAGTCAGCCCCTGATAGGGGATTCCAGTTAGACACTGTGGCTGCAGTGGATTTATACTTGAGTAGAAATTAACCTTTAACCTTTACCAAAAAAAATAGGTGAAGGAAGCAAAAGCTTTTTGAGCCATAAACTGAGTTATTGTGAAAGGAATACCTACATTTTCCTGGAACTCCTTGGCCATGATGTCTGGGGATTTCTTCAAGCTGAATCACATAAAGCCTTAATATTTGCTTTTTCTGGGGTAGTATTACATAGATACAACCTGGGACCATGACATCTTTCTTACTGATGTAAAAATTAAATCAGACCGACGCTTTTTGCACGAGCATTTTTCTCTGTGTGTTCCTGCCTCCTAGTATAACCTTGGCATAGGCAGTGGGATTTTTACTAATTTTTATGAGAAGGATGGGCAGAAGTCCAGTGATCTGTAAGACCTTAGCACAACTTTTGCATTCTTAAAGTACAGGAATTGCTCTTGAACCTTATGATCATTGCAGCTGCTTGAGATTCCTTAATACTAAATTTGTGCCCCAGCTCTGCAGCAACACAATTAACTCTGTTGTCTCTGTTACCTAGCAGATGATGTTTATTTTAAACAGGTGGCATTAACATCTAAGAATTATTAAAGTTTTAATAATTGTTGTTGATTTAGACGGAAAGCAAATGCTGCCCTTGTAAATTGTTCTTTGAAATTAATTATATAATGGCTAATTGCAAGGACTTAATAGATTAGTTAAAAGAAGGGCTGGTACTGGTAACAGTAGCATTGAATGATTTCTATAATGGCCAGAGTGATTCAGTTTTAAGTGTAATAATGTTCTTACTGTGAGAACTGCCAGATGTATCTGACATCCTACTGAAATCAGTAGGGCCCTGTTAGTATATAGGATGCGTTTTATGGGTGACCCAGTAAGTTTCCTGCAAGGACTTGATGACAGGAGAACACTTTTTTGTTGCATGATCTCCCACACAGTATCTGAATTTTTGTAGTGTACTGTGGTACAACTCTGTGAAATGAACCACTAGTGAAATGAGTTCTGAGAATCCATGTAATTAAACTGGTAAGAGCTATAAACCCACTATGTTAAAGTACAATGTGTACTTATTGTAAAGGAGGAGCTGTAAAGTTTCTGGAATAGAATCTAGCTATAAATTACCAGTAGTTTTTAAAACTCTTACACAAAGTGGTTCTGTTTTTCAAAATTTTCATCGTTTGGTGTTGACAGTGGTTTCCTTTAGAAGATTATGGGTCTGTCCTCTCTTGATACATCCACCACCCCTTTATTCACATTTAATCAATGGAAGAGCAAGAGAGGGATCTGAGATTGTTCTTCTTGCTTCTAATGTACCCTAAGTTTTGGTACAACTAAACAATACAGTGTTAGTTCACAATGTGATACATCACAAAGTATTTAAAGCTTTATCATGAATTGCTTTGTATATGGATTGTGACAGAGCTTCCATAGTGCATGTCCTTGATATGGAAAGGTGTGGGGGCAACGAGGTAAAACTTTCCCGGCCTCTGACTGTGGATCTGTAGGGGAAGGCTGTAGAGATTATTGGAACCATCAGTACTTGACTGCTTAGCAAGTAGG
This sequence comes from Aphelocoma coerulescens, assembly GCF_041296385.1. Lineage (NCBI taxonomy): Eukaryota > Metazoa > Chordata > Aves > Passeriformes > Corvidae > Aphelocoma > Aphelocoma coerulescens. The sequence continues at coordinate 11,837,945 of NC_091021.1, forward strand.
GGGAGGAGGATTCTGTATTCCAATACCCTGATATAAACTCATACAAAGCCTATTCAGACTCTTACACAGGGTGAAGAAACTGAATCATCAATACACATACAACATTTTACTGCTTTTAGAAACTGGATTTACCTTTACCTGCCACCTACCAGAGCAATAAATTCCAGCTCTCCACTAAGTCAGCTCATGGACTAGGACACAATGGAAGATGTGTGTGTTATTCTGAATCTGGCCACTATGTGCTTAACAGAGGTTTTGGATAAAAGGTAACATAGGTAGTGTAGCTGCCTGGTTTTTCTTGAGTCACAGAACTGGAATAACAGGACAGTTTTGTCATATTCACTGAGCTGCTCATTTGCATGTGGAATTCATTTGCATGCTATTGACATTTGGGGGGAAAACGCTGGGAAGGTTCTGGGAGGATCTGCACTTGATGCAGAACAGATCTCTGGCTGCAGTTGGATGGGAACAAAATTATCCTGGCCTGTGGGAAAAATTGACAAACTTGGCTTCACAAAAATGTCTCAGTCGTGCATTTTTTGTTTGGAAAAATGCAGCAGTCCCTTGTAAGTAAGGCATAGATGTTAGGTATTCGTAGGAAGGAGAATTTCATTTCAAATCATCTTCTGCATAGCTTCCTTTCATCTTTGGGAAGCTCTTGTACATTTACTCTTTCCATCTTCAAAATATTTTTCTGGTTTATTGAAAGGCTCTATAGAGTCCAAAGTTCTCTTCCTTACTGTGCCAGCCAGGTTTGTGATCTTGTATGAAAGAGATTTTTTTCAGAGATAGCCTATGAATGCTTTCTGGGGTTCTGAAATACACCAGCTACACACTTGTCTGCAAAATGTTCCTTTGGTTTAGTAAGTACAGGAGCCAGGAAAACTTGTCCTGTGTTTACCAGGACCAAACAGTCTGGTGGAATGAGTATTTAAGGTAGTGAACCGTGGCTGGAATGACGCAAATGTGTGTGGACACACTCAAAGCTACTCTTTTGCTTGGGGCGAATGTTAATGACACTTCCATGTCTCATGATAAATTCATTCAGACATTAAGTCACTGGAAAAATTACTCTCTGAAAAATATGCATGTGTTCCTGCTGACTCAAAACCTTGTAACGGCAGCATGCTTGGGGAAAGAAAAGTTTTAGTTATTTTGTGATCTTAAGAATCAAAACTTGGCTGAGAATGTCCCGGATTCGGACTAACATGGTCATTTCAGCTTGTCCAGGACATCTAGCTTCCCTGTGGCTCAATTAAACTCTGGGAGCTGGGATGTCTGTGATTGAAGGAGGAGGCCCCTGTTGCACATAGTTGAAAAGGATTTGGAGCAATTGGTGTACACTTGCACTGGAAAGAGGGTTTTTGTGTTCAATTACTCTGTTTGGTAATTCATTCTTTTTAAAAAATATTTTTCGAAGATTATAACATGGTTGTGATCTAATTTATTAACTTATTTCTATAATTACTTTAATTTCTAGACTGGTACTGCAATGTTAATTTTAATTAGTGGAAGACTACTGTCTGAGCAAACAGAGAAGCACCTTTTGGGACATCATCTGAGGTGAATGTATTAGAGCATTTTCTACACAGTCAAGCAGTAAAAGTAATTGTTCAGCTTGTGCAGTGGTGATGTGCGTATTCTTGGCAAGGAATAGCCAGTTCTGGACTTGATGAGCCTTCCTGTGTGATTTTGGTCTCCTTTTACTTGATCATTTTGTGTCTTGAGTACATCTGTTCAAAAGGCTGGTCATTTACCTAGATTTGTTGGTTTGGTTGTTCTGTAAGGATCATCTATTCTTCCAGGCAGAGCTGTCTCCTTCCTACTTGTGATGTGTGTAGCACCGGGTACAGTGTGTCCTCAGAGGTGCTATTGTAATACAGAGCTCACTCCTATTAATAGTTATAAAGCATTCCCATTCATTTGAGCAGGAACTGGGCCTTGGTCAAACCAGGGAAAAGGCTTCACTGGGTGATTGGAGGGTACACCGGCCTCATGCTTGTGTCCCTCAGAGGAACATTGAGTGGCTGCAGCATGAAGCAGGGCTGGGCATTGTGTATGCCTCCTCGGCGTTTCTTCATGTGAGGAAGTTTCAGGATGAGCTTTACATTCTATATTTAATTCAGGCACCTGGAACGTTTGATATATGTTGCATGTAGTTGCTGTACAAAAAGGGCCTAAGGGAGTTCAGTTTAGGGTGGAGGGGAAGAAATATATCTATGGAAAGAATTCCTCTCCACTTCTACAAAGGTGTTGTTTAGATGACCGGTGGCTGGCATCTCCTGTATAGGGAATACTTCCACATATATGAGCAACCTCCCCCCGCCCCCACTAAGATGCTTTCTGCTAAGAAATGCGTAGCAATGTGCATAAGCCAGGAACTGATAAATTAGTCACAAAACAAAGGCTTGCCATCTTCTCCCTGCAACTTTTCCTTAGAAACATGTATACATGTTCTTTATGTGCAAGAATACGTAAGCTTGTGCTATTTTTTAGTGTGTGGACAATACACACAAGCTTACAAATCAATTCAAAACTAAGTGCTTTGGTAATCTCAAGCTTGAGGACTAATTTGCAGCAGAAGTTGCTGCTAGGTGAACACTGAAAGGAACATCAGTTTCCAGTTTCTCCGTCAGTGGCTACTAATAGCAACATGGATTCCTCAAGCCTGACATTTACATAAAATTTTATTAGTGTGGATTCCAAATCGTGGCGTGTGGATTTATTAGTGGATTCCAAATTCTGTGCCTTTTAGGTTCTAAACTTTTAGATTAAACCATATAAAGACACACCTTTGAAAGGTCTGATGGGTGCAGATTTACATCAGCTAAGGATCTGGTTCAGGGGTGTGTCATCAGCCCAACAGGTACAAATCCCACTGTGAAGAGTTTCCATCAGTTCCTGTTCTGTGGGGAATAACTTCAGTTTGCACAGTGCACTGTAACTGAACTGGAGTTCACAGCTAACCCAGAGTCACTTCTGGAAAACTGTTTCACAAGGGACTTTGTTTAGGTTTGAAAGCTATCCAGGCACTTAGAAATGGTGGGTAAATCCCTCATTGCATTAGAAAATCTCATTTAGTGCTTACTGCCAGTTAACTTCCATGAGAATTGAGTTTGTTTGTGTTTTTGGAAAATCCCATGAGTACTTACATGAATCTTTATCTACTCAAAATTCTGACTGTTGACAGTTTTGAAACTATTGTCTGATGACTAGCAAAGTGGAGAGTTGTTTTGTGTTCTTGTCTTAGGATTTTAGTGATTGCTAATATGGTCCTGTCCAAAGGGTGAAACTTTTCTTTAGCAGGAAGATTACCTTCTGGCAAATGCCAGTTAAATGATTTGTTATTTAATTTATATTTGTGATATTTCTTCTGCCGTGTTTTAAGGTGTTGAGCTGCATGGGTCAGAAAGGATTTCTGTGCCTGGAAATTAAAAGCATTCGGTAGAAAACAGTGTTTATATATGCAGCTCCTCTTGCATTGAAAAATTTTCACAAAAGCAGAGTCTGACCTTTAGAGTTGCCAGCACTGTATTTAATGTGCTTGTAATTTATTTGAAGGCTCCACTGATTTTTATTTTAGCTTTTAATATCTGACACATTCACATTACTTAAGGGATTCTGCCAAGAGCAATTCCAATCACAGGTGAAAAGAAAAAGATGCAGAGTCAAATGCCTCACCCATTATTCACTGTTCATAGAAAATCTCTATGAATGGGGATATCAGATATCTGCCTAGTCTGAGAGATCAGTGATTTTTGGAAAGAGTATCAGCTACTTGCACATGTAAAAAGTGTCTGATTTTTAACAGCCAAGTAAATAACTAGAAACGCAGAGTGAATTTCACCTTATGAAGTGTTGGTAGTGAAGAAACTGACAGATCATGAAAGTCATCCAGCAAAAACTAAGTTGAACTTGGGTTTGTTCTTTAAATGCTGGCAGGAAGCAGTAGCCATGGCTGTTTGTCTTGCTGCAATGATACTCTGCAAGAATAGGCAGCCAAGCCAGGATGGGCAACTGCAGCTGACACTGGCTGCTCAGTGAAAGAGCTCAGATGGGTTTTAGCCCTCTGGATAAAGTTTACTTGCTGCAGCTCCAGACCCAGAACTGCTTTGAGACAGCAAATCTTCAGTAGGAAACAGAAAGGTACAAACACTGCACATAGAGACAACAGGCCCCACACTGTGCAGCATTTCTGACCGAAACGAGTTATTTGGCTTCAGAGTTGAGTAAGACTGTACAAATACAGAAAAATACTGCTGCAAATGGAATTTCTGCCAAATTCAAAATTAGCAACTGTGAGTGACAATAGTTAGCAGATGTCAAGTTTCTATTTATTTGCTTATTTTATGGAATGGTTATAGGTTTCATTTTAATTTTTTTTGTATGTTAGTCTTTCAAATCTTCTCATGTGAGGTGCAGAGAATTTGTGTACCAGCTCTTTAAAATGGCATCATATAGCCATCTGGGTGAGATTGTATAGGATAAGGAAATTTCTCTGTATGTTTTTTGTTGCTGTAGATCTTGTTTGTTTACAGGTGAAACAATATTAAACAACTCAGCAGACAGGCAGCATAACCATCTACCCACACTGGCATTTTGTTGGCCATTATCACCCACCTAGCTTCTCTGCAGAGCCCGCTGATAAAACTAACATCCCTCCAAACACTAAGTAGCTGTCAGACAAGAAGTCTGGGCCCTAGCAAAGCAATGGCAAGACCATTTCCTTTCCCTGGAAGAGAAGAGCAAGGACTTGCCACAACTGACCATGCACTGAGCTGCAGCAGTTCTGGAGCAATCCCAGGAACTGGCCTCTGCAGTGTAATTGCCACAGCTGGGGGTGTCTCCTGTGACTCCACATTTGCAAGGAAAGCATGGAGGGAAAAGAAAAAGGTGTATAATTTTGCTTCCAAGGTAGTCCTTTCACTCCTGGCTGACATTGTTCTTGGTACAACAGACACCACGAAAATCCATGTTAGCAGCTGCTTTCCCAATCAAAGTGTTTTCCTTGGATGAGAGTGTCAACTGGCTGAAAACTGTCTCCAGTCATCTGACTTTCCATGCTGGGCTTGGGGCGTGTTACTTTTATCACCAATAAAATATGAGAACCTTTGGATGTGGCATTACCTGTCTGACTTACACATCCTGGTAAAATTTCCAACAGCTTTCTTTATTACTGTCAGCTTAATTTAAATCTCCTAATTTTTCTGTGCAGGAAAATAAGTAATGCAAGCTGAAGGGTGGCTTTTTCAATTGGCTTCTTCACCAGAAGGGCATATATTTTGTATGTTGAGGAGGGTGGAGATGGAATGGGATGGGAAATAAGTTTACTTCTCTGTAGTTTGAAAGGGAATTTGAAAAATCATTCTCAATTTATTTCCAACTTCCTTGTGTAGGCAGCTAGACCATTGGCAAGGACTTAGTGTCCTTCACTTCAGGAATGATATCTTGGGAATTTTACATGTTGACTCTCTGGTTTTATTCCATTTTAGAAATATATGGAAGAGAGGAAAAAAATTTCCACAACCTACTTCAAGAAAACAAAAAGGCAGGCTGGAGAGGACAGAATTCTGAGAGGCCAGACATCTAGGTCCTATTCCCATATCTATCATTTAATGCCAAACTGAAGGCAAATCACTTTAGGTCTCTCTTATATTTTCTTCTCATGCTTTTTTCTGCTTGCCTATCGCCCTTGAAAGTGCTGCACCTGACACGATAAAAACTAGAGGTCTGGGTGGGGCTGCCATTATTGGCAGTCGTGATGACAGTGTCTCTGCAGTGTGTCAGCTGTGTCACATTTGCTAGTCCTTACCTGTTCCTATTTGGCAGCAGCAAATAGGAATTGCTTTACTTACAGGTATTGTCTGATCAAAAATGTACATTTCAGTGATCTGGAAATTTCTACAATCGCGAATACTTTGGCCAGCATCTGGGATTCGGATAACTTTGTTGAGCCTTCCTGTGCTAGTTAAACTGTCCTCAGGCTTAATCTGTCCATCACACTCTTTTTGACATCTTAGTTCTCTCCTGGATACAAGGTGTTCCAAAGATCTCCTAGGTGTGGAGGTGTTACTGAATGTATGCCCAGATAACTTCGCTATTACAAGTGCTCCCATGTGTTTGATATTGCTGTGGAGTATACAGAGAACAAGGGTTATGCTAGAAGGTATGGAATCTTCCTGAAGCTTCTTCATAACCACAAAAACTCCCCCCCCCCCCCCCCCCCCCAAAAGCATTATAATGCTCCTTTCTTTGGTGGGCATTGAGACAAAATGGTGGAATTAACATTTGATTAATATCTTCTTTCATATTGATGGGTGTAATTGTAACTCCAGGCAAGACAGCAGTCTGCTAAAGATTTAACTAAGAAAAGTGTTCACCTTCTCAAGAAGGAAATTTGGATTTGAGTCTGCAAGCTACTGTGTGCAGCTATTGCTTATTCAGAGCTCTAATATGTTGCAGAGATGGAAGATAGGGAACAATTTTTCAAAGTACAGGTACTCAAAAGCCTGTCTTCATTTCAGTGCTGGCATCCGTTCAGCCATAGGCAGGGGTGACATTGCTTAGCACTGTCTGCATCTGCCTGCAGAACAGCATCTTCCATCTGTGCTGTCAGACTGCTCTGCTTAGTTGGCTCTGATGTTTTCAGGGGCCCCCAGTGAGTTACATCAGAGATGGACTTTGTCCAGGGATTCAGCCTTAATTTGAATTTACCACCTCCCCACCCAGAAGCTAGGCTCTGAGGTTATTTTAGGAGTGTATATGTACGTGTAATGATTCTCATGTGTTTGCCTCAGCAGGGTCTGATGGACTGCTGTGCTCTTTTCTTTATTTCCCATCTTTGACATAATGAATTGTAGCCACAATTGCATGAAGCCATCTACAAAGTAATTTTTTCCAATGGTGACGTTTTTTTCCAAAAGGTTGCACACTACTCTGCTGCTCACTGTTTACTTAAAGAGAAAGAATGTAGCCACATATGTTCACATATATAAACCATAACTGGTCTGATATTGTACTGTGTACAATGCTTTTGTAAAAGTAAGTGAAAACAGACCAGCACACTTAGCTTCAAAAGCTGAGTGTGCAAGGGAAAAGGAGGAAAAAAAGCTGAGATTTTTGTTTCAATTTTTTTACAAAGTATTGTGAGTACTGTCCAGCAAATAAATGGGTAATTTGTTTGAAGTTTCTGCCCAGTCAGGACACGACTAACAGATGAAATTGAAACCCTGTTGTAAACATTTGGAAAGACAGTACTACTGATGTGAGATCCCCTGGTACAGTGTAACTGAAGCATATCTAGCATCCATGTTTCTGAACAGGGTGGGAATGGCTTTGTAAAATCCTGCTTGGCTGGTGATTTCTGAAGAAAATAGGTCACAGACTCTTGATGGTCTTCTTGCTAAGAAGTCTATAGTCCTCAAGATAACCTCAGTACTTAGCTGAATGGGCTTTGTATCTTCCTGCCAAAGGAGGCATGGATTTCAAATTAGAGTGAATCACACCAGTAAATGATTTCTGAGGCCCAGTTATGACACCCTTGTTCCAATGGCCAAGGAGCACATGACATTTCCAGCTATCCTGCTCTCACTCCAGGACTGTCAAGTAATTTGGCTAGTGTTCCAGGGACCTGACAGAAGTTTTTTTTCCCTGTAAAAATTTGCTAGAGTGATTGCTACAGCTTTTAGTTTAAATTACAGAACATGAGAGGGTGTGCAGAAAAACATTGGGTTATGGATAAAACACTGAGCAGAGATGTGCAGGAGAATAAGCCACAAAATGCAGTAAAGGAGTAGTAAAGGAGTAACACAGGTTAAATGTGGCAAGTAACAGGGAGAAAGATACCTCACCATGATGTTTGGATACATTCAGCAAAATTTGGTGTTGATTTATCAGAGGCTGACCTGTACCCCAGCTGTGGTTTATTCCATGCATTATGTAATGCTCAGGGGACATAAACCATGCAACCCCAGGATCCATGAGATTCTTGTGAAAGCTTCTGAAATGTCTGATTGCTCTTCTGGTAATTCACAAATGGTCGGCACACACAGACCTTGCTGCTTACATCATAGTATTGTTGTGTGAACTCTTCTTGGTTTTGCTTTGTTAAAGAATAAGGAAAGAAGGTTACAGGAGCAAATGGGAGGCATAGTACAGGTTAGTAATTAATTTTCTGTTTCTGTTTTCCCAAGACATATACGTGTGTTGAGATATGCTAAGTACGTGGATGCTGTTGCAAGTGTATATGCAACATATCAGTGACCATAGAAGTATGCAAAAAATTATCTTCACTAGGACCATGTACCCTGGCAGTAATGTGCATTTCCTGCTAAATGTTTATCTTATTGTATCTGTGTTTACTTAGATGGCTTAATGTGTGCTTTGAAGCTATGGGGCTGCATTTGTGCCTGTTTCCCCAACCAAGGATTATGTGGTAGACAAGCAAATGAGCGCGTTAATGAAATGTGCTGAAGGGAATTTAACACATTTATATCCTCTGAGTATTCCTCTTCCTTTAGATTGAAGGGTTGTGCTGTTGATAGTGAAATGATGTGCAAGGATAGAGGACGGTCAGTTAAAATCCAGTTGGAGTAACAGATAAAGGCTTAAGAATTCTTGCTTCGAATGACAATGTCATTTAATGATAAATACAGAGGAGTCTGTTGTTGAACTGGGAACTATGCAAAGAAGATTGCTTGGTGATGTGCACTGTCTTTGCAGGACAGGTGTTAACTCACTGACCTAAGACTATCTTTGCTTTTTCTGAAGACCTGAGAACAGGATGTGTAACTAGCATAGGATTCTTAAAAATAGCAGAGAAGAATGTGTCCTTCAGATAACTCTCAAAACTCGCTGAATGACAAAGGGCTCTTCTACACACCAAGGCCCAAAATACTGAATTTCAAGAATAGTTTCTACCATAGCTGCTGATGATGATCTGTGCTGTTGAACTCTGTAAGATTGTTGATTGTTTTGTCCTTCTTCTGATTTATGCACTGTGCTTTCCTCTGGTGTGTTTACTTTAAGTTGTCCACCACACAGAATTCCTTCTGACTAAATAATACAGGTTGAGGCTACTTCAGAGCTCTTGGTTATCTCCCTGGCCGTAAGAAAATTCACTGAAAAATTAGGCCCATTGAGCCTGAACCATTCTTTTTCTGAGCTCAAGGCTTTTCTCCTCTGGTTGCTGTTCTTGGTAGATGTGTTCTTTTGCTGTTTCTTCAGGGATTTCAGAGAGGACAAAATACTTAGTAAAAAAAAAAATAACACACAAGCAACACCACTTTCCTTACTCTGCTATGAGTATTATGACAGGGAGTGTAACAAGAAAAATATGTGTCCATTTAGGGAAATAAAAAGGCAGGCATTTAGTAGGAATCCATTTGAGCTTATAAGAATATAGAAAGAATTTCTGATTTGAAACAGGAATAATTGTGCTGACAGAGGGAGACTGACTTCTTATACCCAACTAGTTATCATGTGATTTTATTATTCTATAAAATCTCCTTCACAACTGTATGCAATATCATACTGAAAAATTAATCCTTTAGTTCCTCTATGTTATATGCTTAATCACATTAAAAAATGCAAAAGATTCTGTGTAACTTAAAGTAGAAAACCAAACAAAGCTTATGGTGTCAGCCAAAGTCGACCGAATTCAATTGCATGATTTGTATCAAGCCTAAAATAACAAAATGAAATTTATCAATTATCAATGTGTTCATTTTCTGATTATCAACATACTCATTTTCTTACTGACTTTCTAATGGAGCAGTAGATTTTTCCAACAAAACTGAAAACTGACTTCATCGTTGTACATGGGGGAAGTAAGAACCTCAGATTACACATTGATTTCTGAATATACAATGCTGCATAAACATTTGAAATCACTGAACGCCATTCACATGCTTAGAAAGTAAAGCAATTTTAAAGATAATTGATCTGCTGTCAAATTGAAAGAAATTTCCAGAAATGCTTTTAGTGAAAAATAATAAATAGTGGATGAAGAGCACTTCAGAAGTGTAACACTCTTATTCCACATTGTACACTATAGTTGGAAAAGGCTGTTTAAACAAATCTGATTTGTGTAAGTGTAAACCCACCACCTCGTGACACATTTTTCAACTGCAGTTTGTAATCAAATCATAGGCCCAGTGGAAAGACTGATTTAGTAGTAATGTCACCCAGGCTATGCCGTACGTGTGTGCAGTCAGTAGATTCACAATGGTCTGTGCTGTGTGATACGATGGGGATTGTCCTGAGTTTAGCAGCTCTGAGGAATCCAGCTTGAAACAAACTGTGAGCACTGTTTGATGCTCTTCTGGATGTGTGTGTCTGTGACCTTTGGAACAGTTTTGGTGGATGACAGTCAGTTATTCAGCTGCCAAAACCATCAGTGCATCTGCATTCTTTTGCACAAGCTGATACCTCCTCTCAGAAGACACTGCATTGTCTTACCATGATGCTAACAACAAAAGCATGTACAGCAATTTATTCAATTTATTAAGGGGAGTAGACTCATGAAAAACCTGTTGGATCACATCCTGTAAAATTAACTTCAGCTTAACTGGAAAAAAATAGATTATTGTTTTCTAGAATGGATGCTTAGCAATAGATTATGGTATTCATATTTGGGCAATTCTGAAAAGTGCTGAGAATTGAATTCTCCTACTTATATGTGCTGAAAAGGCACTAAAAGCTATGACTCTGTTTTCTGTTCCAAAATCTTATTACCCAGTAGGACATGCAGAAGATATCCCACTGAGCTATGGCGAGCCCACCCATTGTGCCCTGGCCTGAGAGCACCAGTGGTTCAGTGAGCAGAGCAGTCAGCTATGAAATGCAAAATGTTCTAGTTGGAGTTTGATCTGTGTTGACATGCCACAAAGTAGCCCACTGGTTGCACCAAAATGTTTATGGTGGAACCAGTGGGTGTTCTCCCATCAGCCAGGTATGGAGTGAACTCATCGCTGGGAGCTGGAGCGTGTGGGAGGAGGAAGGGATGCTTTGGGACACAAAGCTGCTGTCCCAGAAAACAGAAAGATATACTGGTTGTGAAGTGATACTACTTGTTTGGATATGAGAGTAGCATAATCTGTCATATGGTATAGTTTCTTCCATTTATAATAGGCTGCAATTATGAAATACTCTCATTTCGATTTATATATAAAATTCATTTGGTTCATATCATAAGTACCTCTCCAGCCTTATCTGTGAATTTCATTATAATTCATAGCTTTCTCCTAAGGTAGCCCCAAACTAATCAGTGCTTTACAAGCTAATCAGCTCATACTGTCACAAGTGGCATAATGCAAGTAATTATGCTTTAATTCAACTTCTAAACAAGGAGAAGAAAAAAATCAGATTGAACAAAAAGCAGCTTATCATGAACTCATGAATTGATAATCATGATTAATGGAGGTTCTCTGGGAGAAGATGTGGTTAAATCTCTTGCCTGTGACCTTTTCACTGGGCATGGTAGAAAAATAAGCACACTTACTCTTGTGGTATGTTGACCCAGCCAGCAGCCAAGAACCTGTTATCTCCAGCATCTTCTCCTAATCAAATCTGTTACCACTTTCACATATTTTTTTAAAAAAAATCTTTTCTCTCTTAGACAATCTCACTATTAAATATGTATATCCTGGTTCTTTATGTCACCTATGTATTCAAGTGAAAGGACAAACTGTTCCTCTAAAAATGCACGATTTTGACAGTGAGTGAGGATTCCCAGGTCCCATTCTTCATTGTGTTCTTGAATCCTTGTAAATATATGAACAACAATTGTCTCTGTCTAATATTTATATCAAGATCTGCAAGGGAAGATGATAGAAACACAAACAGTTTTCCTAGAGAAGCTAACTTTTAGTAGGTCTTTGTTTTAGAAAAGTGCTTCTGTGGTTTGGCTGGTGATTCAACGTGACTGAAAGAGAGAACCTCTATAACCTCACCAGACAAGCCAGGTGAGAGGGGAACCCTTTGAGAGGGGAAAGGGAAGTAGTCAGAGTTCCACCATTGTATCAAAACCAGATGATGTAGTGTCTACTCTGTGTCAGAAATCACAAACCAAGTATACCTTCTTTTCCTAGAAAATAAATCTATATCAAACCAGAAACCAGAAGCTTCATCTTATTTAGCACCAGTAGGAATTATTTCTAACTTGGGCCCATAAGGCTGCTTAGGAGTCAGTCACTAATTCAATTAGAAGTTGTGTTGTGTTAGAACTAGTGTTTGAGGAAGAGATGGATTAGATTTCACTTGAACATTTGCCTTTGCCATTTGGTGGAAATAATGAATGGCTTAAAAAGGGTAAATCACGGTAAGACCCAGACACACACAGTCTGTCAGCTCTGCAGTTTCGCTTTCTTGGAAATGAAACTGAGATCCATATGAGAGAACAGGGTTGTAAATGGAAAAACTTTTCTCTTTCACTGGACTGAGTCTAGTGTAATACTCAGGATTTTTTCATGTGCCAAGAAATTCTGCATGATATTGGATTTTTAGATCTTATTATTTTTAGAATTTACCTATTCTCTAAATGAACAGAACTGTAGTTATCTGATGAGACTGAAATACGGATGTTTTAAACCAGTTAAAATAAATACACATTTGCTTAACATATATTGTCCTTTGGTAATGAGTTCCATCAGTTTAAATCCCAGAGATTAACAGGATTTAAATATCATTAAAATGTAGATAGCAAAATCAACTGTTACGTATGCTTTTTAAGATTAGGTTATATATTTAAGATTAGGTTATATATTCCTGAAGCCTCTAACTGGAGGATATGAGAAGAAATCTCACATTTATCAGGTCTCCACTGAAACCAACTGCTCAGTTAACCAGACTAGAAATGGGAGAGCTTGGTTTGTTCTCCAGGAGTGTGTGATGTGCAACCTGGATGTGAAATGGGCTCTCTTAAGTGCCACAAAACTGAACACCAGCCTCCACTTGCTGCATTCAGCAAGGAGCTGGTGGCTGGCCCAGGGTGCCAAATGTAAGTGACTGACATTAGTAGCTACATTTATGTCTTAGGGTTTTATAATAGGCACATATGTAGGTAAAGTGCTCCTGAAACTGTGTAATATTGGACATTGAAGGATTCTCAAACTGGGTGAAGAAATTCCAGGCAGATGCTGTTCTGCCTGTAGCAGTGGTTGCAAGTCTGGGCAGTTGCAGTAAATGCAAACACTGCAGTTAGACTTATGTTTTTCCCCTTTAATGCAAGGTAAGCGCTGTGAAAGCACGGTACTAAATAAGGTGCCTCTTCTTCTAACCAGCATCTGACCCCAGCCAGCAGCTGATAACACTCCCTGCAGCAGCTCCTCACAGTGGGGAGAAAATAGGGAAAATGAAATTGAGAGAACTCTACAGTGGAGATAAAAACCAAATTGATAGGTGAAAAAAAGAATGGGGTGGGGAGAAACAAGTGAGGCAAAGGAGATGGCACCACCTCGCACAGGCAGAGTGATACCCAGACAATCTCTAAACAGCCACTTTGGAAGCCATAACCCTTCCCCCCTCCCCCCCTCCCCCCCCCCCCCCCCATCTTTTTCTTCTTCCAGTTTTTATTTTTGACCTTGAGGACACATCACATGAAATATCCCTTTGGTCACTCTGAGTCAGCTGTCCCAGCTGTGTCCCGTCCCAGCTTCTTGTCCACCTTCAGCCTGGCTGTGGGGGTGTAGTGGGAACAGAGGTGGCCTTGACACTGTGCAAGCACAGCTCAGCAACAGCCAAAACACTGGTGTGTTGTCAGTGCTGTTGTAGCCACAGCTCCAAAGCACAGCACCCTGTGGGCTGCTGTGAAAAAAGTTAACTCCATCCCAGTCAGACCCACCACAACCCCAAACCATACTACCTTTTTTTTTAAATTTACCATTGTATATCTTAGTTTAAAATTCAGATTTTCCATTTTCTTTGAAATAGTTTTCTCACTGTAGAGACATCAAATACTCAGTTTTCCTTGGATGGTTGCCACATTTCATTGCTGCTGAGACTCCATGGCCTATTCAGCTATGGTATGATCTCTGACTTGTTTTTCAAAAGCACAATGAGGTCCATATTTGCTTATGTTACAAGCAAAATCTGTCTTGCTTAGCCTGGCATTCTTCTTGATACTCCTCATGGTTCTTCACAGGTTCTTCAAAACTATTCATTTAGGGCCAGTAGAAAAAGTTATCAGCCCTCTTTGTTCAGTCACCAAATGTCTTTCAAATTTCTCTCTTTTATGAGTGCTTTTCTACCCAACACTTGCAAATCATCTCTGTTATGACAGACATCTGCCCCTGTCTTGGCAGATCATCGCCTTTGCAGGCACATAGAACATGTTCACTTTATTCCAGTTCTCAAAATCATTATTGTGAGATTCTAGGGCAATGCTGCATCCCCATTACAGTTTACTACCAGAGAAGGTGTGTCTAGTTTTTAATCAAATTGCTGTGTATAATGCCTAGCTCTAGACTTGGTGTCACTGCATGTTTGCATATACTCTGTATTTTTCTTGGAGCAGTTGTGAGCAATTTACTTTTGCCTTCACTATCATATTCCCCTATAACTGGAACCCACTTAATTCCTTCAGTTTCTCAATGTCTTTATTAAAATTGACATCCCACATCCATCCTCATCTTTGCACAACAGTTCTTTTAGGTTACTGGTTTGGAGCAGCTGGATGCCAATTTCACTCCCTAATTCACAGTGCTAAGGAGCCTTTGTAACCCTTACTTGCCTGCAGGAACGGCCCCAAACTTGCACTGACCCACTTATAACTCTTACTCTGCAACAGTCTCCTTGCCCAGCTTCAGAAGTTTCTCGTGGCTGATTCCATCTTCTTAGGTCAGTTTATAATCTCCCCTTACAGCTTTTCTGCCTTTCTTTTCACGTTTTCAGGTTTAAAAAATTTACTGTATCCTGTTCTCACATGGAGTGAAATTAGTCGTACAAGTTGCCCCCTTCACCTGCACTAGATCAAAGATACTACAAATACTTGCTGGATGTAGGGAAAGGAATTTGATCTCTTTTCCTTTCCTTTGCATCTGTGGCTCCAGACATTTGAGCTTCTCTCAAGTCTTCTCTTTGAGAAGAAAACATTAAAAATTTTCCAAATTTCATCGCCTTAGAAGAAATTAAACATTCCAGTAATTTAAAAATGTTTGAAATTTAGAACTACTGGTGATATTATTCAAGGGCTTTGTATATTGTCTTAAATGTGGAAGGTGCACTACAGAATAGACATCAGTGAAGTTCTTCCACCAAATGTAATTGAAAAAAGTACTGCAGGAAAAGAGAAAGATCATTGTGGAGAGATCATGAATCTTTTGGCAGTGATGACACTGTTGACTGACAAGTTATATTAATATGTTAAAATGTAATGGGTTTTTGTTTTGATTGCTTTAATTGTTGTTGTTTATATACGTACTTTTTTGGGTATATATATAAAGTAGGTCACAAGTTTCTGTAAGAGCTACACAAAGAACCTGAGCCTAGGGAGGTTGGGATTGTGTGAAAGCTAAGAAAATACAGCTAATGAGATAAAGTGAGGAGAGGGACTTCTTAATCTAAAAAAAGGAAAAGCAAAATGGAGATAAAAATGAAAATATAAAAATTGTTCTAAGAAGAACAGCGATAAGTTGTCCTTCCACTGCACATGGGAAATTAATTTAATACACAGCAAGAAAAACAGAAGTTTGATAAGAGGAAAGATTTTTTTGATTATACTTTAGGCTTTGATTATATTTTAGGCTTTGAAATGCTGGAGTACTGAAGGAGGCTGAGGAACTTTCCTCAGCAATGTTGAACATACACCTGCCAGGATGGGCTAAGTCTGTTCTGGCGTTCTCTTGTGCACCCCATCTCTTTTCATATACTAACTTGATTTTTAATATACAGTAAAGGAAAGATTTTTCCCACTTTTGCCCTCACAGAAAGCTGATTCTTAATATTATTAATGTTCAAGTAATAACAAGAGTATAAACCTTCTGGGTTTTTAATTTTTCTTTTTTTATTTATTTTTTCTAAGTTTTTTGAATGTTTAACTTAGGACACATCACACCTTCCCCCATTCAGTTCAGTTTTGTTCACTCTCACGATTTTATTGTGATTTTTGCACTATATTATATTTTTCTTCAAGTTCCAGCTCCTTGGCAGCTATGATCAGGTGAAATGTTGCTTCTGATTTTTCAAAACTAGTAAAAAAATTATTCATCATGGGAGTGTTTGACTAAACAGCAAACACTCAAAAAAATCAAAGTTAAACAAATCATTTCTGAAAGATAGTACTGTTTGAAAACAAACTCATGCTTTTGGGTATGCTGGAACCACAATTTTCAAGGCAGACAGTGCTGAGCCCGTCTAGACTATGCGAAGTTATTTTAATATATTTCCCCAGTGTTTCAGATAGGAGAGCTGACTGGCACTTACATGACTTCTTGCTTCAGTTCCTACATAGCAAACAGGAA
This sequence comes from Aphelocoma coerulescens, assembly GCF_041296385.1. Lineage (NCBI taxonomy): Eukaryota > Metazoa > Chordata > Aves > Passeriformes > Corvidae > Aphelocoma > Aphelocoma coerulescens. Next base: position 11,854,402 of record NC_091021.1, read on the forward strand.
ATGTTTTTGTGCAAATGGCAAAAGTGCCAGATTTTGTTAAGGCAAGAGAAAAAACTTTCAGAACAAGAATTTTGGAAATGGAGAGGACTTTATACTGATATGAGTTGCTTTCATTGAAATCTTTGGGTAACTTGCTGCTGAGAGCAGCTCTGTATATGGTTTACATAATTTGGCTTTTTAATTTGTATATTTTTTGTATGTATTGCAAATTATTATGAAATATTTATGCCCTGCATATAAGCAAACCCCAAGCTTTCTACATTTGACTGTTACCTGTGACTATATGTAATAGTCATAATTTATTTTTTTGTTTAATCTTGTAAGTACAAATTTTAGGTTGATACAGAAAGCTGTTTCTCACCTTCATTTATGTTGCACTCAGGACAGTTTTTTTTTTTATTTTACTGAAGGTTTTGAAAACATGTATCTTCTTGTTTGCAAGAAGTTCTGAATCCCAGACTTCTTTTGGTCTCTCAACTAAGGAAAAAATGCAAGAAATAATTATTCAGTAATTATTATATATTTAACGTGATCAGGAATTGGGGATAAAATTCTCCCTCAATAAAGTCAGTTGCCTTTAAAGGGATTAGATCCTGAAGCTGGGTTGTTTCCTTTCCTAGTATTGAACTGCACGTAAGTTTTCTTTTTGAGCTTAATTTACCTTAGGCTGAAATATTATAATGCTTGCATAACTTGTTAAAGTTCTTTTGAAGTTTGCAGAACTGGAATGGAAAAGATCTCCAGTCTGGCCCAGTGTTTCTCCAGATTATACCTTTGAGTAACCACTGAGATCATAACACAGTTTAGGCTTGCCTTCCTTCAAACTCTGGCAGCCTCAGAGTAAAATCAACCAGGATTAAGAAATTATCTTCCTTCTCCCATGGTCTCTTAGACTTTAATGTTTCAGTTCTGCATGGGGCTTAGGAGGCTGGCCTTGATCCAGGCAACTATTTGGATTTTAGGTGTTGTCACCCATATAAAGGGACACACTCGGGTGCTGTTTGCCATTTCCCTTGTTCAAACCCTGAAAGATTAAGATCTTCATCCTGATAATTTCCACCATGCCAGAAGAAAGGTGCCCAAGCTGCACAGTCCTGGAAACTGGGAGACTTTAGTGGAGAAGCCACACTGCCCACTTTCTTTCTTGTCACACTCTTAACCATCAGTTACTGACTGTGACTGAGAAATGAGACACTGAGGTCAGATCTATGATCTGCCCCCATGCCACTGGTGTTAACAAGTTCAAGTTTTCTTTCCAGGCCGAAATGTCACTCCCTCAGCTGACAGGAGGTGTGTCTCCTAATCTTTAAAATGTAGAAATGAGCATTGCTTTACTTTACCAAACAAATAATATCTGAAAACCACAAGACTGACAAATATGCTTTTATCCTGGTGTTGCAAACTGCTGAGTTGTCAGGGAACAGAAGGTGAAATCTTAGTGGCAGTAATGGCAGTGGGCCCCTTATTTTCCCTGTATTATTTTCCTGGGACCAAGTGTTTTAGATGATTGGTTCCAAATTTTACTGCCCTACTTATCTTTTAACTCTTCTATTCCAATTAAAAAATGGGAATAAATATTTTAATAAAACATACTTAGTAAGAGATGTGAAGTGCTAAGAGAACTGATCTTATGGGTATGAAGAAAACTCCCACTACTCCGGACCACTTGCAAGTTATACTTAATGCCAGTCCCATATCTCTGAAATGATGGGAAAAGATCTTGATGAAAGAGAAATTGCTGGTTTATGAATATTCTCAGGATATGCATTTTTCCAGACATAATTTCTGGAGTGATTATTCTAATTATTGTTAAATACAGTCAGAAACTGGCAATAAATATAACTGAAGTGACAGATTGTTTCAAGAACCCTCATAGAAACTTCTCAGTTCATTCAACTATCAGATGAGCAGGTTGGCTAGCAATAAATCACACATTGTAAGTGACAGTTGAATATCTTTTATTTGGAGTGATACTCAGGCAAGAGTAAAAGATGTCAGAGAACATGAAATTTAATTGATAACATCAAATGATTAATAATGGATGAAATCTGGAGGTCCTTCCTTGGTTTTTGATTCAGGGCTCTATTTTAACAGAAGCTGAATAAACATTAAGTAACAACTGATTCTGAACCTCAAAATGTGACCCAGTAATACTTACCACTTATGTTGTGCTCTAAACTTTCAGAGCTCTTCTGTGGGTCAAATTTTGAACACAAAAGGGTTATTGAAGTGAGCATGATTTGGTCAATTAACCTGTTAAATCTTTGCGTGCAAGGCAGTCAGAGGCGTGCTGTGATTTTGGAGAGGGGTTACTCAGATCCAGCAAGTTACAATATGTTGAGAATCCCATAGAGGTTGTATCCAAGTAGGGGCCTTGTTGGACCCCTGCTCCTTGCAAAATAATAAATCACATGGAACTTTTTCAATTGGAAAAAAATATTAACTTGTCTGCTACTCCAGCTGGAGAGAATAAAATCATGATGTTTTATGATAAATTGCATATATTTCTTGTATATATACCATTTGTGAAACATTTTTCCCCCGAAGTTGAAACCACAATGACACATATAAACGGGGTTTTGTAATGCACCATCCATGGAGACTGGAGAAATATTAAGGATTAATTAAAAGCATAAGTCACCAAAGTTGATTAGAATGCAAACTAGGTCTAATTTCATGCAGGATCCATTAAAGGCAGCCAAGGTTGTAGCAGAGAGACAAAAAGACTGAAGAGCTGCTATATTTAGATGAAAATAATACACTAAAGGCAAGAATCCCACAGATGGGAGATGAAGGGTCAAAGTGAGAAAGGCAATAGGAAGCACAAACCAAAGTGGGGAATACTGTTGCTGGATTTCAGTCACACTGAAGGCTTCTCTGAGGTGACTTACCAGAGCAAGCGAAGCAGTAGTTGGTCAGAATTGCTGAGTGTCCTTGAATCCTGCTTTCATGGAGGCAGAAGTGCCCAATTGGTTTTTGCATGGACAGTCCTTCACACCCTGTCTAGTAGGCAAGATAGAGGCAGAGTGCTAACAGTGGCCCAAGCAAAATCAGTTTTGTGTGACAGTGGTATTCCTATTGCCAGCTTGGGAAAGCTGTTTCCAGTTGGTGTGAAGCATCCACCATTCTGATTCTTTCTCCTGGTGCTCCCTGAACATAGCCTGTGACTGCAGCTGACTAGGAAGAGAACTAAGTTTCTCTGCTTTTACCAGGTGAAGAAATGTATAGACACACCTTTTGTTTAAATTGTGAGATTGTGAGCAGCAGGCATAAGTATCTCTCCTTCAAAAATCAGCATGACATGATTTGGTTTGCTTTTAATAAAACTTTTGATATCATTCCTGTGTTTTGGGTATTAGCAATTACCATGCTGCTTTTCCTTTCCTCTAAAGCTTTCTACATGCTAATAGCAGCTTCACTTATTAATTTCTAGCAACATCCCTGCAGCCAGCTGTGTCATCACAATTGTTCAGCCATTAGACTCACTGTAGTTATTGGTTTGATGGATTACAATCAAGATTTTGATCCCAGAGCAGCTTCGCAATAGCAATCAATGCTGAACATGGCAAATTATATCATCCTGAACCCATATTTGGCTAACTGACAGCATTTCATCTCACTTGACCACTGTGTAGCTTTCTGTCTTTTTAATCACAACACATTGCTAAGGGGTTTGTAGCCATTTGTTGGTATCTCTGGAACAAGTATCAGAACTGCATTTACTGTACCTTTAAGTCCTGCATTAGATTTTATTGTAAATCTGATGTTTTCTCCCTTTGGAGAGCCATTTTAGAAGAAATATGTATAGGCTTGTCTTTTCTTTATTGCTTTTTGTTGTTTGGGGCTTTGTTCTTGGAAATGTAGCTGTTCCTTTATATAATTTAGTTTAAATTAACAACTGCTTCCTAGCCTGTATTATTACAGCTCGGTACTTCTGGGACTTAAGGTTTGATATTGCACATAGTCAAGTTTGCAGTTCTTAATTTACAGCTGTTACAGAAATACAAATGCACAGCAAGTATTTGTTGAGGCCCTCTTCATCAGTAGTCATGGAGAATTTTGGGAATTTTGATGTAGATATAAGGGCTATCAAATCTCTAAAGTCCTGGGGATCTCACAGGTAGCAAGGGTGAACTCCTTAAATCAAGCAAGATCTATATAGCAGAAAATAACAATGACATTCTTTTACTGTTGTGTGTGGATATTACCCATCATTCTGAAAGCTCTGTTAGTCTTGCCTCCTCTCCTTCACCTTTCTGGTTTTAACAAAAGGATAAATTACGTGGATTTGATTGGAAAAATTGCCAAACTTCCTCAGGTAGGTGCAAACTTAGTCTTCATTTAGGAAGTTATTTGCACTTCTGCTTGGTATTTATAGTCTAATTTAATGAGGTGTAGGAGAGAGGAGAGTGCTATGAAATCCAGCTCAGCAGCTTCAGCATTTATTTGTTCACTTTTGTGGCTCTAAAGTTCACAGAAATAATACATAATATTTTTCTGTAGTTAATTCAGACTTTTCAGTTGTGAAGCTGTACCAGATGACAGTAAAATATTTGAACTGTGCCTGCAAAACAGTGTCATCTCTTATTGTAAGACAGTACTGCTGCAGCTAGTAAGTGCTGGATGTGGCACAGGAGCTGTGGGAATGATGGGGGTCTGCATATGAATTTTACACTATTTTTTCAATGTTGAATATCCAGTTTAGAGTTCAAGGGGAGTAATTTTTGCAACTTTATACAGCGATGCAGACAGAAAAGCAACTTTTTTAATTTAAAAACCCTGTTCTACTTCAAAGGGTTTATTTAAAGCTGGGAATCAAATGGCATAACTGTTGCAGCCTGCAGCTTCACTCTAACCCCTTTACCTTGATTTCTTTTTGTCTGCCTCTGTTCCTGTGTGGATATTAACTCTTACTTTGCTGTAGACAAAGCGCAGCTTCTACAGTGTTTGTGACGTACGGGGGGGGGACAGCTAAGTACTTTGTTATTTTGTGGTTAGCTCAGCAGGATAAACTTGGATTACATGACAGGTTTTACAAGAGGGAACAGGTTGTTCAGGTAACTGTCTCCCAAGACCTACATGAGCAAACTACACTGTTGCGTGGAGAAGACCATCTGGATCTTTCATGATCTTCACACAGACACACTCTGAACCTCCTGTCCAGAAGAGTAAGACTTGCTGCCTTCTGCTTCGCCTGCATCTCTCTGTCTTCTCAACCTTCCCTTCCAGTTGTTTTCCAGCTTGTTTGTGTCAGAGTTCTGTTTCACTCAGCCTTGCTCTCCTGCCCTCTATATCTCCTCCCAATTCTTTCTGCTCAGGAATGGTGGGAGAACTCCTATGAGTTGTTTATCCATGAAACTTTGGTGAACGGGATTGGTGAAGGAATTTTTTTAATGTCAGAGTGACTCCTTAATTATTTGACCTGTGTGGAGCCAGATAAAGAGCCTGAACCAGCCAGGAAGTGATCAGATTCCTTAGGTTCTTTGTCTGTGGCATTCTTTCCCTTTGTTTTTTATTCTTTAGACAAGCTTTAAAGTGTCAGAGTACATCAGAAAATGCAATTCTGATGCCCCAGCAGCCACCTCCTGCACCAGTTGTCCTTCTAATATTGATAACCTATTGGATATGCAGATGTGAAGTGTAATGATGGCTGGCATGTTACATGTTCTTGACTACTCCTTTGGTGCATTCCACTTACTGTTTTACACAGGTTCCTGATGAACCGATTGTAATTTCACTGTACGTGTTCCTTCTTGGCAATCATAGGTGTCCTGTCGGCAGCAGCAACATGCTGATCCCTGCACTTGTCTGTGAGCAGCAAAAGAAGATGCAGATAGTTTTTTGGGCACATTTTACCCAGCAAATGCTTGATCTGAGTGTTGTTTGATTCTTTTCATGCACGTTGTACTGCAAACAGCGTAATCGGCCTCCTAATGTTCAGTTAGCCTTATGAAATGACAGCCTTTTGTTCCACCTTTTCATTAAACTTCCTATCAGATTGAGCTTTTAGGACACAATGAAAAATCTGGCCTCAGACATTAGTTTCTGTTAAGATTCTGAATTTGGAAGTGAACTGTCAGTTCTGAGGGAAGAATGGGGCAGAACAAAATGGTCTTCGCCTTGCTGCCATGGTAATGGCAGTGAAGTGCTGATAAGTAACAATATCCATCTATGTGTGAGTTAACTCCTTATGTATTCTCCAGGGAGAAGTACTCTGGCATAGAATAATATCATCTTTCTCATAAAAATTTTAAGCCATCCTAAGGATTATAATTAATAAGGGTTTATATTCTTGTATAATAAATTGGGTCGCAAATCGTACATATTCATTACATTCTAGAAGATTTGGGGACCATGACGACAGAAGTATTGTCTGAATTCTGTTACATGCAGTAAGGCACTTGTACAAAGGATGACCCCAAAGTTTGTGGGGTTTTATACTGGTTATATATATATATATATATATACACATATATAGATATCCCTTTTCCAGTTTTGTCTTCTAGGTTTTTTATATTCTCTTTCTCTTCTCTTAGTCCATGAGCAGTCCTTTCTGGTCTTTCAGAGTAGCAGGCTGTATTTGTGCACTAAATCAAGTAACTGCACCTAGATGGATTTTGTTCTTGTTTTAGCCAGAGTGCTGTTTTAAGCAGATTTTTTTTTTTTTTTAGGACAACTTTCAACAGCTACTATAAGGTAGTATAAGGGTAAGGTTCCTGGTGGAGGGCTGTGTTCAGTCCTCACACAGCTTTCCTGTGCAGCCATGGATGAGGCACTTTCTGCACTCTCTCTTCTTGTTAAACAGAGGTGCTGCTTTCCTAGTGCAGAGCCCTGGGGACACTTTCCTTTTGCTTTTGAGGAATTTGGATTCTACATTGCTAAGCTTCCCTTCAGTCTTTTCTGAGATAAATAAAATCTATGCTTGGCATCCTTCCATATTAAACCTTAAGTTACCTTGGTAATTTATAAATCACATTGCTCACATATTTTCTGTTATGATCACTGGACTTCTAAAGCACCCTGCTGACTGATCAAACCTTGGGGGTTTGATACCTTTTAGTTTCTTCTGTAATTACTATGTTTTAGTACTTTCCTTTAATTCCCTGTGTGCTGTGTAACAACACTAAAATTATGGTAGTTGCATTTATTGTTTTTTCTAACTTGATTTTATGTTTCTGCCTGTTGATCCACTCTTCTTTCAAATACTGTCAGACATGTCACTGTATCAACCATAACCTCAACTGCCAAACTCCTGAGCTAGTAGTTAAATCATAATTTAAATGTGCCACTTTTATTATTTACATTACTTCCCAGATAGGTTTCATGTTGATCTTGAAACCACACTTCAAAGCACTCAATACTTTTGCTCTCTTTTTCCTTCTGGCTAGGATTATCTCGTGCAGATGACTTTTTGATGTGAAGGAGACCAGGGTAATGTCCATATGCAAAGCCAGTCCTTCATTGTGGTCCCTACTTTGCATGGCTCCCTGTTACATGCATTTTTTCTTTACACCAATGTAAGTGTCATTTAAACTACCCTACATCTCCAAATGGCACTGGAAAAATTTGTTATCAGATTGGGAGTTTAGGGGAGATTGTCTTGATTTGATGATTAGTAAATGACATGGTGTTTTTTACCTGAAGATTTTTGTTCAAATTGAGCCTGGCGTATTAATAGCAGAAAGTAAATTGTCATCTATAAACTCACCCAGCCCCATGGAAAAAAGTTCAAACTCTTGTAAATTATTCTTGTTAGCAAAACAGAGAGTAGGGCAGGGGCTGGAGTAGCATTTTGCACCCTGCCTGGAACAGAACTCTTAAGCAGAAATTGGAATTGCTACACTTTTTGTGGAGCTTTTTTTCTTTTTGTCCAGTGGTGTGAGAGAAAGGATTGTAAATATTTTCTCCTGTAGATCATCTTGCACTGCAAAACTTGGAAGCAGATTCACATCTTTTAGATGTCAATTTTTTCATCTGTCTTTAGTTCCCACATGAGATTAATCAGACACTAGGACTGAATCCACTTTAGAGAAGTGGGACAACATTTAGAAAGTAAATCAATTAATTAATTTAAAAGTCATGGTGCACAAACTAAAGATTCTCACAGAGTTGCAGCATTTTTACACCAAATCTTTAAAGCTGAAAAAGTTTGCACGCTGGACTATGACACAGTACTGAGTTTTCATGTTCTAGAGTTCCAGTCATAAAAAAGAAAAGGGCTTTTTTGCTAAATTTTGTTCAGTCAGTGTGTTTGCTTTACCATCAACACTCTGAGCTGGCTGTACATCTTTGAAAGTTAAAAGGGAAGAAGTGATCTCTCTGTCAAAAGCAGCTCTCACAGACCCTCTCTTACTTGTGCCTAGAAAGGCAGGGCTGTTGGATATAAAATGGAGACTGGAATGTTCAAAAGCTCTCATTCAGCTTATGAGCTCTTGATCTTCTGCTCACAGTATCAAGTCCAGACAGAGGACAGCAGTCTACCAACGCTAGCAGCTAATGGAAGTTCCTATTCTTCCTTGCTGAAGTTTTGGGGTGGCCCAAGTGCTTTTGGAACATGAAGCTGCTGGATCAGACAGTGGCATGGTGCCTCTGGGTTACTGAGGGTAGTTTTCCTTACAGGCAGGTGCTGCAGGAAGTAATGCAAGTAATGCTATGATAAAGTCATCACTTCATGGGGGATTTACACACTTTAACTTCAGGCACCTAAGTCTCGTGATTATGGAGCTGAAGGCTCCTGCAGGGTCAGCGGGACATCTATGGCTCCCCTGACAGCCCAGGCCCTGAGGCTGCTGGCTTAGGACTCAAGTTGGATGCCTGAAGCTAAACAGTGAGACCAGCCTCTTCAGCCCAGGGTCTAGTTCAGCCACAGAGCAGGAGTTAGCCATAGCTGCTAACAGAGGTACCTCTTTCGCTCTCTCTTTAGTGCTGAGCACACAGCAGCACTCTGAATGCATGATGGAAGTCCTCAAAAAAGATAAGCATTAACCCAGCTTCAATATCCTGGAACTGCAAGCCATTATCAGGAACTCTTCCAACCAAATACAAGGGGTTTTTTTGGTTGGTTTGGTTTGGTTTGGTTTGGTTTGGGTTTTTTTTTTTTTTTGAGATTGACTGGTGTCACTGAGAGCTGTTTCTGTATCTTTCCCCTCCTTTTTGGATGCTCCCTCAGGATAAGGAGTGCTGTGGTCTCAAACAATTCCATAAATAAGTATAGAATATTTTTTTCTTCCTATGCCTTTCCACCTAATGATGAATTAAGAGCTTGTGCAAAAAGAAACAGAGAGAGAACCAAAGATATCAAGCCTTATCTTGTTCACACAGAATCTGCTGCTTTGCAGACTGCCCTTCTCTAGAGTCCTGGGAAACACAGAGAGGAAGAGGATGGTGGGTGCCAAAGTAAGAGTCACAATCCCAGGACCTGATATATATGGTGCATTGTTAGCTGTGTTTGTTTTGGGAGCTTTTGGTAATTTTTCTTCTAGGTTTTTGTCTCTCTATTTAATTATCCTTTTCATTACTGATTTCCTGACTTAATCTGAATGTGCATAAATCTCCACTGCAGATTTATCATCTCTATAGAAAGCGCTTTCAGAGTGGTTGTGCAGCTTCCCAGAAAAGGGACACTGTTGGAAAATGAAGCTTTCAGATGCAACAATAAGCCCACTATTATGCTGATTTTTGCCAAGCTTTCCCTCACTTTTTTCCCATTTACTACAAGAGGGATCTCAAGGCTTCTTTTTGTTTGTTTTCGAACTTCAGTCATTCTTAAGTGTTTACCACCCTGCTCAAGTCCACTCACTCTGAAACATTAGACACTACAAGATATGGCTGCATTGCTTCTGGAATCAGAAAATGCTCAGGTTCTTTTTTTCAGTTGCACATTTCTGTGAAGGTTTTAACCAGCCTCTTTACCAATCTTAAAAATAAAAAAAAAAAAAGAAAAATATTTCTTAGAATATTGCATTTTGATTGTCACAGTCATTTAAGGACTTTGTATTTTTAACCAAATGGGAGATCTCAGAGAAGCAGCTGAAATTATCTTTGATATAAATAATCTCATTGCAAAACAGATTTTTGTTTATATAGTATATAGTCTGCATGCTCATAAGCATTTAATCAAATTCAGGTCTTGTCTGAGCAAACATAAAGGCCATTGACTTATGTGTGAATTGTGAGTTATTCTTTCTGAATTTGACCTGCTTCGAGAGCTATAAAAGATGCCGTCCTTCATTTTTTTGCTTGGGATCACACAGGCAAGTGGAGAGGCTTTTCTATTTCTAAATTTTTTCTGAATGTTGAATACAACTTTGTGCTGTAGGAACCCAACCTCTCTAGGGTTTTGGTCCACTATGACTGTCAGAATTTTTTATAGTTATCATGAATTTTCTTTTTCTTCTTTCCATGCTTGTACTCTATATAATGCTCTTTGGGATTCCACCCAGGTCCCTTGAAAGGATCCTGTGTCTTTTCTTTGCTTGGCTGCTTTCTCCTAAGCCAAGCATGTAAACATCTATCTCCTGAAGATATATTCCTGTTAATCACTTCTGGTGCCTCTCTTTGAACTTCTTTCCGCTAACATTCCAGTTTTTAACTGCTGTTAACAAAGGCCAGGATAAAATGTTGTTCTCAGTCCTTCTGACTCAAAAGATCCTTGTTATATTTATGCCCTAGATTAGCAGCTGCTGGACAACATGTAATTTGCTGTTTTCCATATCTTCACCCTCAGATCTGTTGCCAGACCACTATGACTGTACCACTTGATATCCAAATTTTTGTGTTGAATCAATTTTCCCTTGCTGTGAGCCAGAAACAGCTTTGAGCCAAGGGAATTTCAACTGATTTAATTTGTTGCCAATTAACAAACTTTTAATCACTGATTCTGGTACTGAAACCAACAAACAAATACATATTTAGAGAAACACACCTCAGCTCCCTTCCAAACACCTTTCCTCCCTGCTGCGTGGTCTCCTATTGCTGCTGCACATGGCACACAGTCCCTTTGGGGAGGCAACAGACCTCACCAAATAGCAGGAGATGAGGCTTTGTAGTTGGGCAGGACTCAGAAAACCTGCACTTTATTTCTGCACCTGAGAAGTTCTCTGCACCATTTCTTTCTTTGCTACTGTCTCTTATCTGTAAGCCAGGAAAAATGGCAGTGACCTGCTTGGGGCAGTACTGATTGCCAAGAGGATGTGGTGTTACTGATGCAACGGAAGTGTTGGAGTCTGTCAGTCTTGTGGGAGCAGTAGGTGTTTGAAGGAGATAAAGGAGATAAAATGTATCCTATGTAATTGTTCTATTCCCTTTGCTTTCAGTTGGCTCCTGTTCCATCCCTAGCCCCAAAACTAATCAAGTAGGACCAGATACAAACCCATATTATGTGTGAGGGGTGTTCTTCCCCTTCAAAAACAATGATTTTACAAAGGCTGTGTTGTGACATCCCTCTGGATTACTGCAGCTCATTATCTGATATTAGACTATGACATGTCAGTTTTCAAGGTCCTTTTCATGACAGGTCACCAGCTGCTGGAGCTTCAACATCAACTGGATCTCAGTTAAAAAAATCTTTAAAGAAAGGGGGGGTGGGGGTGGTGTGGTATTTTTAACCCAGGTCATTTCAGTGGTTTGGACTGTGGGTAGGTTTCAAAAACTGAATAGAATAACAGATTACAGTGCCAGGATGGAGTCAGGGAGGCTGCAAGTGAGCAAGAAATCATTAAGACACCTTTCCTGCCAGAGTTACTACTTTGTACAGTTACACGTGGAGTATCTCTTAATCTTTGTCATATAAACTGAAGAAATTCCTTTCTTCTTCTGCAGATGGCAAACTGAGGGTGAGAGAAACCAAATGAGTTGTCTGGGGTCACATCAGAAATATGACCATGGTTGTGCAGGAAATACAGTGACCTAAGGACTTAATGCAAAATCCAAAATTGGTGCTTTGAGCAGGTCATCTCACTTCTAATATAGCCCAAATGATCCAGCTGGGATGCTTAATTGTTGTTGCTCATTTTACCTTTAACAACTATTACCCTCTCCACAGAAAGTGAACCACTGCAACATGTGTTAACTGTAAAGTTCATACTGCTATTTGGCATAAACAGAAGATGAGAACTAAACTCTGGACAGCTGGTGTCCTCTTTCTGAAAATGTAAGCTCAGCATACAGTCAAATATGCTGCAAGTCAATGCAGATTTGCACATTTGCTGCAAAAATTAAAAATCTTGTGGAGTAATGATAACATTTTTTCAGTCCTGCTGTAGAATCTGTGTCACCTTGTCTGGAGATCACTTTCTAGATATGGGCCCATTATTCCCTAGAAAAAAAAGCTGGCAGATGTTGCATCAGTCTCCGTATGAAGAGCTCCTGTTGCCTGAAGATTTGTTTGAGGCAGCCATTCATGACCTTCACAGCAGAACATACATTATTCCTTTTATGTTCCCATTTCAGCCTCTGCTTCCAGTTGCTGTGGATGGCAATTTCCTTGTGCCAGCTTTTTCATACACCTGAAGGCTTCCCAAAGCTGTTATTCCTCCTCTATTTGTTTACAGCTGCCTAGTACTTCGTGGGTTTTTTTCACTTGTGTTTAGAACCCAGAAAACTCCCCCTCAAAACTGTCCAAATACACCATTTCTCACAAGAGTGGTAGATGGAAAAAAAAAGCAACCTTAGGAATTAATTGCAGTGTACATAGAGTATAAAACTTTATTGGAAAATACATTAAAAAGTAGACCACTTAATTTTTGTTTAACTTCTCTAAATAGATTTACAGTTCATCTTAAATAATTAACTTGAAGTCACCACTGTTTCAAAAGCCAGAAGTAAAGATCTGGAATGAAGTTTCAGTTCAGGTTTTTCTTCCTGCAACGCTGTCACACAAAAACCTAAGCTATTTCTGGCTGTTCTTATTTTTAGATTGTTCTTCATATACCACTTACCGTCATTGAAATTAATGACAAAATAAAAGGAGTGACCTTTGGCTAGGCACATACAGTTTATGCATGAGCTAAACAGCAGGATTCTTTTTCATTCTTCTTTTTCCCACATTCTCTTTCTCCCTGCTCTCCCCCATCTAAATATAATTTGTAAAGCTTTTAGAGCCTTTCATCCTATGTGTTTCCACTGTATTCCTTTAGATGAATCTCAGGTCCATGATTCACATCTATTCTCTTGTGCTGAAAGGTCAGTGGCACCCTTGTTTTATGAATATAATCCACCATTCTCTTGAACTTCAGAATCGTTTCCAAAACTCCCAGGCAAAATTCATACAGCTCAGGGTGCAAACAAATGTTAGCATTATTGTGAAGCACACTCTCCCTACACAAATACAAGCCTGGACATTCCAAGCTACATTGTTTAACATGAACCTGCATTTACTGAAGATCTGAATAGTTTTGAAGACATTACTCCAAGTGCAGACATAATTCTCAACCTGTAGCCTCACAGTAACACTAACTATGTCATTCATGCCTAGCTTTCTGCAGCAGGTGGACAAGTCCATTTGATAGATACTCAACAAAGCCACCGTGCCTGAATAGAGCAGAAAGTGCCCAGGGAGGTTTCCTGGGGTACCATTGTCGCAGTGAACCTTGCACTGTGCTGCTGCGGCGGTTCCCTGCCAGCCCCACTCCCTGCCAGGAGGAAACGCTGCCAGCTCTGCCTGGTTTGCAGGGTGGGTTGGGTACGTTCTTACTATAAATTGCACCTTGAATGATTTTCAGTGCAGCAGCTTTGGAATCCTTGGTTGAAAACAGTAAGGCCCGAGTGTTGTCTCGAAACTGTGTTTGAGGATGAAAGAAGTTTGTTTCCTGGCTGAGGGGAGGGAGTCAAGTAGAGGTGTGCTATGACCAAGAATGTGCCATTTGTGCTAGCTGGAAAAGAGGTGTGCAACCATTTTGAGACGGAACACTATGATTTTCCAGTACTTGTGGCACACATTGCTAACAAAAATGAGAACTGATATGTGTTTGGGTTAAGGGCAATGCTTATGAAAGTGTAAGACACCAATACTGATAGTAAATCCAGTTTATAGTTGTTATGGAATTTTTGGGGTTTTTTTGTTTTGGGGTTTTTTTTGGTTGGTTTGTTTGGGTATTTTGTTCCAAGCGTATGGTTATACCTCTGCATTCTAGTGTTTAAATTTAAGTGGATAGTTATTTATGGCTTCTTAAGCTTTGCGTTAACAATCCTGACTGTATTTTATTTGGAACTTTTAGGTGGTATTTTAAAACACTGATTACTGAAAAATTTGTGGTAGATTTTTATATTCTCATTGTTTGCCATGAGTATTCATTGAGATTTACAGCATCACAGAATGGGTAAGGTTGGAAGGGATCTGGGCCAACCTCCCTCCTCAAGAAAGGTTATCCCAGAGCATAAGGCACAGCATTGTATTCAGATGGTTCTTGAACATGTCTAGAGAGGGAAACTCCACAACCTCTGGGCAATTCGTTCCCATGCATGGTCACCGCACAGTAAAGTTCTTCCTCACGTTCAGGCAGAACTTCTTATGCATCAGTTTCTGCTCGGTGCCTCTTTTCCTATTGCTCAGCACCACCGAGAACAGCCTGATTCATTCTCGTAACACCCCCCTCTAGATATTTATACACATTAATGAGGTCCCCTCTCGGTCATCTCTTCTCGAGGGAAATGTATCTCCTGGCCGTGACTGATGTTGCCTGTTTACTTTCACTTACAGAGAAGTTCCTGAATAGTTCCTTACACGAGGCCCAACGCTCTCCTTGCGCGTCGTGGGTGGTTTATTTGTGCGTGGCAAGCGGGGTACACGTAAATCATGTGCCCGCGGCTGTAGCCAACCCCTGCGGCCGCTCTCCATCCCTCACAACTCCCCCGGCGCGGCACGCAGAGAGCCCAGGACCCGCGCAGCGCTGCGGAAGCGGCGCCTCCAGCGGCCTCGCCCTGGGCCCGTCCCGCCGCTCCCGCCCGGCGGCGCCCCCGGCCCCGAGCCCAGCCCGGGGCGGGCCGGGGGCGGTGCTGGCGCGCGGGGCGGGCCGCGAGGCGTGTCCGCGGGAGGGCGGCGGTGCCACGGCCACCACCGGCCCCAGCCCCTCCTCGGCCTCCGCCGCGGCCGCACCAGGTAAGGCGTCCTCGTCGCCTCCCCTCAGCGGCACCTGCGCGGGTCGGTAGGGGGCCCGCCGGGAGTTTCGTGCCGAGGGGTGCCGGGGAGGGAGGGGTGCGGCTGCCGCGGTGCCCCACCCGCTGCTCTGTCGCCTCGGGTCCCGGCGCCGAGCCCCGGTTGCGGGCGGGCCCCTCCTGGCGGCACGGGGACCGCAGCCAGGCCGGCCCCGTTCCCTGGACCCCGCCTGGCGTGCGCTGGGACCGGCTCCGCCAGCGCCCGGGAGCTGCTCGCCGCCGCTCGCCCTCGGCCGCCGCTCCGCCAGCTCCCGGCGCCGCCGGAGCCGAAGCGGGGCTGGGCTGGGCTGGGCTGTTCAAGGCTATTCGGTAACAGCCTCGGCCATAAATGATTAACTGCACGCCCGGGGAGCCGGGTGTCGCCGAGCGCAGCCGCCCGTGCCCGGCGCGCTGAGCAGCGGAGCGTTCGGTCCCGAACCGCCGCCGGGGGCTCTGGCGCGGCTGCAAACGCTGCTGCCAGCGCTGCCACACCGCAAGGTAGGCACGGAGCTTGCTGTGCCTCAGCTGCTGTTTCGGCATAAATCCACCCATTTGACGTTATTTTTTATATCTGCCAAGGCAAAAGACCGCTACGATGATAAGGGGTTTTTTTGTTACTGATTTTGTGTTTGGTTTAGGGTTTGTGGGGTTTTTCAAATCTTTGTTGTCTTTTTTACTGTGCACAAAAAAAAATTAGTAGGTATGGAATTCGTTGATAAGCAGTAGCAGCTGGCAGACTCTTTTTATTCTCTATCAGAATGCAATGTGTCCTTTGTTGAGCTGTAAGTTAATAGTGTAAGCTCATTCCCCACCCTCAGCCTCATCGTGTGGAGATGTGAATCACTTGTACTACCAGATTTGTTTTCTTTAGGAGAACTAAGAGGCACCACAGAAAATCCATCTGTTTCATTCCAGGTCACATTCCACTGGATTGATTTGGTTGATTTCAGCTTGAAAATGTGCTTCAAGGCAGCTAATGATATTCTGTGGGAATTTTTTTTTTTTTGTTAACCTTTAAATTTGAATTACCAGTGTATGCAAGAGGCATTTTTCTTCTGTTTCTTTGAGCTCTTGATGCAATTATAAAATATTTTGCAAAACATGTTGATTCAAGAAGGTAAACTAAAAACTTTCTACACAGAAAGTAGAATGTCAGGTTAACAGGAGTGTATTTGCACGGTCCATGAAAGAAATCCTAGATGGCAACCTGTTGAATGCTGCTAACCAGAGTCTTCAAGCTGCTGTGAGCAGGACACTGTGCCCTTGCCACAATTGTTTCTGTGAATGCAGTCAAACTGTGCAAATGCAGAATGATTTCCAGGTCAGAACAGGTTGATGAATTTAGTGAGCCGCCATCACAAACTGCTGAAGCTGAACACTGCTGCAAGGCTGTGAGTGTTCTCCCACTAATTGTGCTAGGGGAGTGGAAGGTGTTTGGCCCTTTGAGAACAGCAGGATCTGTTAAATGTAATGAGACACTAATCAAGATAAGGCTTGTACTGTGTCAGGTGCTGTATAACTGTGTAAGGAGGTAAGGTCACCACTCCGGGAAATTTATGGCATAAAAAAGTGTTATGATTAAGACGAATTAAACTAAGTACCCTTCAAAATGTCCTCAGGGTTATCCTTAAGTCCACAGTCTTTATGCCCCAGCAGTCCCCTGAGAAGAAACATGCTTGAGAATTATTGTTTTGTCTGACATACAGTAATGAGCCTAAAAATTGAACACAAGCATCTTTCGGTGTTGAGAGAGATTTGGTTCTGAATATGGATCGCTTATTCTTATCTAGTCCTTCTTGCCCAAAGAAACGGAAATGAGGCTATGTCAGGACACCTTCCTGCTGTTTCCTGAATTTTAAGGAAATGCTTGTCTGGAGCTGAAATTGATTCAAGCCTGTTTTTAAGAGAAAGTACAGAGTTTCCAGTGGCCTACAATGTGTTTTGTATTTTCTTCAAGTTGTTCTCCAGCAATCATGGAGGTACCAAACCTGTGCCTGTCAGCAGTTGTAGACAACCTGTATTTGGTATTAATTCCCGCAAACTGTTATATTTGTGTACCTTTTCACCCACACACATGGCCTCTGTTGCCATTCTAGGGGACTGTGTTTACTGGTGTACTTTCAGAGGCCATGTCTTGGAGGTATTTAGACACTGTTAGCAATGTTAGTCATTCAGAATACAAAAAACTCCACCTCAGTCATGTTCTCAAAACAATCTGCTGTGGTGCTTTACAAATCTAAAGGAAAGGTCAAACTCCACTTTTCACTGTGCACTGGAGGATAAAAGTAAAGCTGTGTAATGACTTGGAGCAGAAGACCCGAGGGCAGTGAGACTTTGCACGAAGATCTAGGGAAGAAAAATAACAGTTAACTGTTAATTGTAGTTGATTTGTAGCTAATATCAAGGATTTTATTGTCCACATTACTCTTGAGAAATATGACTCCTGTCTGGTGGTACTGTCTCCTCTTTGTTTTCCTGCACTGTTACAATGCTTCGGTTTCTCTATTCCTCCTGCCTTCCTTCCTCAGATGCTTCACCAGCTTTCTCACAGTTTTCTTCTTCTAATATAAAAACAACAGTAATGAAATACCTTTATTTTAGACTGGGCACCTTCTCCTGTTAAAAGTTGTTTGGCAGCAGTGCTCCATATCATTTTTAAATCAAAAAGATTTGATCCTGAACTTCACTGAGATTAGCAGGGGGCTTCACATGTCACACCTCTATGCCCTGTGGTTTCTGAGCACCTTGAACTTCAAGATGTGCAGCATTGTTTTGCCTCTACTTTGCATTGGCAAGAGTCTCTTTACAGTCCTCAGAACTGTAAGCTCTTGGTTTGGAGAGCATGGGATGATGGGGTGTGTGGAGTTACCCTGAGGGTGTGTTTGTCATGACAGGGCTTTTACTTCCAATGTGTATATGGACGTGGTATGGTGGCTGCTTCCCACAGCAAAACTTTTGGCCCTTGTGCAGTCCTGTAACATGCCAAGGACCAGCTCCTTGCCTGATGTAATTTGATAAGGTGGTCAGAAGAGCTAAATGTAACTGGCACCCTGACCAATGGCGTGTGCAAAATACATTGTTTGGCTTCAATGCCGTTGTGGGAGCACAAGGAATATAAATTTTGGGATGTGGCAAGGAGCTGGGGAGTGAAAACCGACGCTTTTTGACTGTTCAGTTTCCTGGTATGTGGGTGGAACATACAGGTGAAGAGAGCAAGTCTGTCAGCCGTAACTCTTGTTTCTGAATGGAAGTGTAGTAATTCCCTAGTTCTGGGTATGGGTTAGAAGAAATCTATTTTATGTTATTAGCTTCCACTGTCATTCCTGCTGAAAGTTTGTCCATGTGAGGGTTTAGAAATTTCATAATGAAATCATGTGTGCAAGTCCTGTTTTGAGTGTGTGTGCGCCTTCGTGTGTAAAATCTAAGAACTGAAGTGTCATTGGGTTAGGGGGAGAAATAAAACATTTTTTTTCTTCTGGGAAGTTGTCAGCAATGTAACTGACATTGTTTCTGTGAAAGACTTCAGAAACAGACTTCAAAATGAAAGTCTAATGCTAGTTTCTCAATATAAAAGAGGCCTTTTTCTTGAATTGGCCATCTTATACTTTATGGGTGATGCCAAATTTGCTCAATTACTAAAGTGATTATTAAGCAACAGTGACAATGGTTTCACTTATTATCCCAGTACAATTACACTTCTACTAGATGTTGTACCAGAAAAAGCTCCTGATGATTTTCTGTTTATACAATAGTGCTACAGACCCTAATTAGGGTTTGGGAATAAAGTCAAAACTCTGCAAGTGTTTTAAGCTTCTCTTGTAAAACAACAATAATCTAGAATGCCAGCCCATCTTTTTGTAATACAAAAGAGACTAAAAATATGCTCTGCATGTACATAGTAGGAAAGGATTGGGGCATAACATTTTCAAAGCTTGTTCTTTTCTTGGTTTGCTTTTAACTGAAGCTCTGCAGTTTCTTCAAAAGCCGTGAGTTACAAATGAATCTGCAATACTTTGTGACTCCTTGTCCTTTCCTTCAGACAAAAGGCCCTTTCAAACCATTGTAGAACAGTCACTGATTTTCATGTGGTCATTCAAGAAAAGGATAGCAATTGGCCTTCATAATAGGCCTTTCAGTACTCTCTCGAGTGGTTTGCTGGCTGAAAAAAATGCCTATGGCAGTGTACTGTGTCCAGTGTTTAAATTACTGATGAATCTAATCTCCCAAGTGTTGGAAAGGTAAGAGTTCAAATGGCAAAGAAGCCTCACCTGTTTGTGAATACCAGTGTGCTGCTAGTCAGAGTTGGGGACAGATTTGACCTGTGTGATTTTCTTTGACTGAAGGTCTCTTCTATTTCTCTTTTTTTTTTTTTTAAGTGGTAACTTAAGCCTGGTGTTATCATGAACTGTCTTTCTAAGAGGGTTGATGCTGTTTTATGTCCTGGGTGGAGTTGAGCAATGTTATCTGTTTGTGCTGTGCATAGCCAAGTCAACTGTATGATTTCTTGGAAGGTGACTATCCTTGAAGGTTTGTGGGTGTGTTTCGAGTTGGCATTCAAGAAGCTGCTGCCACTGTTGTGTTGACAGCTCAGTCTCATGGAGTTGTCTTTCTGTGCTGGTAAAGCCAACCTGCCTGGCAGCATTTCAAAATAAACACCTTGTGTTTGGTGTAGGTTGACTGGTGTTTGTTGGCCCAACCTTGTGTAAAACCCATGCAAGAATTTATGGTACTTGACTGAGTCTTACATGGAACACCACCAAAAGATATTGTCGGTGCTATGAGACATTTCCAAATGAGAGTAGCTCTCATCTCAAAATCAGCCAATTAGGATCCTGGCTAATTTTGTTAGAGATGTGCGCAGTACTTGCCCTGAAGGTTGAGCCCTGGAGTGTCTGCCTCAATGCTGTCTGTGGCACCTGGCTTTCATTGCTGCAGAGGAGTGGTTCACCGTGGCAGATTAGGACTTGAGGCTTTCTTGCTGGGTTAGATACAACTACCAAGAAAGAGTATTTGGGCTCTGGACAACTCGAAGCTCATGCACATACTCAAATGATTGTTTCAGACTAAATTACTTAGTAATACATAAAACCAGCTTTCAGTATGTACTGTCCCACATACATCCAGTTTGTGGCTTCCTCTTCTGCACTACACTTAAGCTATTCACTTTTAGTATCTAAATTACAGTGCTGTGTATGGTTCTCTGTGTAAAATTAAATGCAGTAAAACCATTGCACATGCAGTTTGGGCGTGGTGGTACTTCTCAGTTGGAATGTATTCAGAAGCTGTGGTTTATGCTAGCAGTACAAGTCCCAAAATGTCATCACTATGGGACTTCTCCTTTCTGTGTTCTGAAGGAATAACTATCTTAGCAGTGATACTAGCCTGTGCAGTATTTGATTTAGTGATCTTTAGGACAAGGTCTGAATGAAATGTTGCCGTTTCTGTTTTCCATTAATAACTTAGTTTTGGCTAGAAATTGTTTTGAATTGGCTGGTTTGTTAAGGTGCTGTCATGAAGTTGTGCTTTTGTGTTAGAATTGGAGCTTGTGGTCCTTGCGTTGGGTATGTTGGAGTGAGGGATGGTGTGGAGATAGAGCTGTGCAGCTCTAAGGTGCAGAGAAGCTTCATCGTGTGTTCCCACAGCAACTGAGGTCTCCTATGTACTGCACGCACTTTGTTACTAGGATGAAAGAAGGAAACCTATTTCTCATTATAATCCTTGAGGGTTTGTTCCTCTACAGTAACCGAATTATGTTGTATACAAACACAGTGGAAGCTAAAAAGGACTGGATAATTCATCTGGCCAGCAGAGAGGCAGCCGAGTCTGAAATGTAAGGAAAGAACAGGAGAAATGAGATCACATGTGTGCTGTCAGGTGCACAGAGCTCTAGTGCAGATGGGTCAAGAGGTGCCCTGAAGAGATCTGAAGTGTGAGGCAAATGCAGATGAACTAGAGCAGCTGCTGTGTAAGAAGAGTGCCTTGTAGGGTTGTGGTAGGGAAGAGAGCAGAAGGTGGTGGTTGGAGGAAGCCCGGGTAGGGAGGAAGGTTGGGCTTTTTGATACAAGAGGATTCAAATTGTGTGCTACTGGGTCTGCATCACAGCATGGCTGGTAGCCTCACAAATTTTTCCTGTTGTGAATGACACAAGCTCTTTGTATGTCTGAAACAGGTGCAGTCTATGTTCTCTGTAGCTGAATTTCTGGGGAAGAGGTATTTAAAACTAAGGTCCTGTCAGACCTCTACATGTATTGGCAGTTTTGCAGCACCTTGATGTGAGTAGGAGTTTGATTCTATGTCCTTAGCCAAGAATGTGACATGAGAGACAGCTATGGAGCAGGCTACAGCAGTGTGCTGCCTTTCATTCCACTTAGTGCTCGGTCCTGAAACTTCTGGCTGTTCTGTGTGAGGCTTCAGAGTCCCAGGGTGTTTCAGGATGAAGGGTACTCTATAATGGGAAGTGTTGTACTTTATTTTGTAGTAAAGAGAGTAAGCCTAGAAACTAAGGAAGTTCTGAACAAGGAAAGCTGTGTGGATGTGCATATCATCCCTGGAGGTGTTCAAGGCCAGTTTGGATGAGGCTCTGGGCTACCAGATCTAGTGATTGATGTTCCTACCCCGGCTTGGGAGTTGGAACTAAGTGATCTTTAAGGACCCTTCCAACCCAAACCATTCTGTGATTCCATGTTTTGGCAGCCTGGGAAGTCACTCTGCTGTTTCATAATCTGGCAACAGATGGTCATGTGTGTAAACTCATCCATTGCACTGCCATGAGTACAATGAGGATTGCAGTGAAGAGATGACTGAAAGGGGACCTCGTCAATGTGTATAAATATCTAAAGTGAAAGTCCCAAGAGGATGGATCAGGCTCTTCTTGGTGTTACCAAGCAGTAGGACAGGAGGCAATGGGCAGAAGCTGATGCACAGGAAGTTCCACCTGAACACGAGGAAAAATTTCTTTACTGGGCCGTGACTGAGCACTGGAACAGACTGCCCAGAGAGGGTGCAGAGTCTCTTTCACTGGAGATATTCAAGAACCGTCCAGACCTAATCCTGTGCAGTGTGCTCTGGGATGGCCCTGCTTAAGCAGGGAGGTTGGAGCAGATGACCCACTGTGGTCCCTTCCAACCTAACCCATTCTGTGATCTCGACAGAGAACAATGGGTTTCCGTTTTCCTTGCTTCTGGGATGAGGTTGGCGTATTGGCATTTTAACACCTGATTCCCTTCTCTGAAGTTAACCTGTATGCAACCATGATTATTTTATGCATTACCCTACAGATGAGGAAGGGGTAGAAATTTTTAATTGGTGTTCCAGTGTTGGATTTCCAGGGACATTGAGCGCAGGAAGTTATAATTGCCATTGTCTACAGTCAGGTCCACTAAACATCAGCCTGTAAGTGAATTACGGTGCCTTCCAAAGCATTTTAGTGAGAATTGCTAAAAGGCAAAACATGATTTATTAAGCTGTAACAAGAGACTTTTTAAATGAAAGAGGGATCATCTTGTAGTTGCAAGGTCTATTAAATTGCAAAAAGGTTAGTCATTAGCATTGTTGCATCATATTAAAAGAATACAGCAATGTAAACTCAGTCATTAATTAAACTGAATAGCAGATTTTTAAACTATTGTTCGCTATTTTAAGTGAATAATGTCTTCTTCCATCTAGAGAGCTGCTTAGTCTGCTATTAGAAATTTCTGTGAATTAAAAAAGAAAAACCTCAGGATTGCTGTTACTGATGACAAAAACCAGACATTTTGTACCATGGTATGGTGCTTATTCTGGACTGAACTCAACCTACCAGGCTCTGCATCCTCACTGAGCTGGCTGTGAAGTCAGAGTCCAGCTCTGCAGAAGTGGTTTGATAGAGGGAAATGGTCAAACATGTGATAGCAAGAGCTGTTTCTATACAGTGCCAAAGACCTGGGCAAGGACAACTCATTTTGAAGTGTCAGTCTGTAAGGTTGGAGTGTGGTGAGGGTGCTTCTCCATGTGTATGGGAGCGATGCTCCTGCAGAGCTGCATTCCTTCTCCAGGCCTCTGGCCGACATGGGGAACCGCTGGAGCTGCCGCCAGCTGGCAGCTGGGGTGCTTCGCAAGGGCTGTTGCTGAGTGTGCTGGTTTTGTTGGATTTTGTCTTTAAACAAATTTGGTACCAGATTCCATAAAAGGCTTTGCCTTTTGCTCATTTAGGATTTTTTCTGGAGGGGACCTCAGGGACTCTTAGGCGCTACATTTTTGGACATTTTTGGTGTCCAGTACTGATCACAGAGCTTTGGGAAGGAATCTGTTGTTAATTGAAATGGAAAATACAGCAGATGGACTCCTTAAGAGACAGGCCATAAATGATTAACCGTCTGTGTTAATACAAAGGTAGGAAGGTATCTGTTCATGGGTTACAGTTTAACACCCCCTACCTCCAAAACACAACCAGCAACACAACCACAGAAAATTCCACCATAATATAAGGAAGAACTTCTTTACTGTGGGAGTGACTGTACACTGGAACAGGTTTCCCAGAGAGATATTCAGTATACCTGGAGATATTCAGGAACTGTCTGGATGCAATCCTGTGCAATGTGCTCCGGGATGACCCTGCCTGAGCAGGGAGGTTGGTCCAAATGACCCATGGCCATCCCGTCCAACCTTACCTAGTCTGTGACTCTGTGAAAAGATATAATCATATCACTCTTTATTTTGTAATTTGGTAATTCTGCTTTTAATAGTCAGCTTTTACAGTGTGCTGTATTCCTGAACATATACCAGGAGTTGCTTGTCTGGCCTCTCAAGTTCATTGACTTTGGTAATTCACTGGAAGAAATGTGCTTATGTGCTAAGGTGGCTGAGATAATTTTAGGATTTAATATATTGGTGATCAAGGTGAACATGAGGTGGTCAGGCAGTGTGTGTTTCTGAAACCTGCAGCTATGGATGTTGAGGGATTTGCTTACATGTGAAAGCTTTGGTTGTTCATACTGGGGACGGGAGTTACAGGTGATGCTAAGCAGAGCCTACGCCATGCAGGTCCATCTGTGAAAGCCAGGAGACCTTGGAAACAAGAAAGATAGGTTGTAGCTACTGTGTGCCACTCCCCTCTTCTACCGAAGCAGCAAATATCTTAGGAAATAAAATGGAAAAATAAGTAATATCAATGCACTATAACTTTGTAAAGCTAAAACAAACAGAAGTCTGATAATTCTCAAAGCAGGGGTTGGGCTAGAGATGGTAGCTTGGCCACGTGGCGTGCATTTAATGTTTTCCGTGCAACACTGTCATTAAATAGGATGTTACTTTTTTTAGTGTACCATAAAATATTCAGACTATGTCTTGTGGGTGAGTGGTTATTACTGGAATAAACTTTACTCTTGGTACCTCAAAGGCACTTAGAGCAGGGGTGCCAAGTCATAGATCAGTTGCTGAGGCTCAGTGTCAGCAGTAAATGCATGTTTGTTCCTAGGAAAGTAAATGCAGACATGAATTCAGAATAAATGATCCATATAGAAGATGCTATACCAACAAACTGAGGCAAACTCCAATTTGCTTTAACATGGGGTATATCTGAGTTCCCTGAAGGCGTTCCAGATTTGCACCAGCACCTATTTGCTTTTATCCAAACTTACTAGCAGAACAGAAAACCACACTGTATTTTTGCTTTATTTTACCCAGATTCCTTCATAACTAAAAGACTGAGACAATCATTTCAGCTGAAGCCCAGGCCAAAGTAATTTAAATCATCAGTGAAACAGTCTCAGTTCCAACGTGAGAAGTTTGCTTACAAACTTTGGGTGTTATTTTGTTATTTGTATGTCATTCCCATGAAAAGACTGCTTTGACAAACAAATTGCTGTTTCATGGAACCTTCTGTCTCAGGACTGTGAGAGCTCTGTGTTTTCCTTTGTGATGTGAAATACCACATGGGAATGAGATCTCATTTACACTCATGGCTGAGTCTGACCAAGATGCCCTGGGTAATTTTGCTCCTCCTTCCTATTAAAGCTTCAAAAGAGGTTAGAGTCGTATTTACATTTGTAAATTGATTTCATTCTTCATTCTTGTTCATTATGATCCCACTCTTAGAATCTGAATGCACAAGAAAAGAGTATTTCTCCATTTTAGGTGGAGAGAAATAAGGATTGGAATTTTATACGAGAAGGGATATGTCTAATCTCTGTGCTGTCCAAACATGCTTCATGGTTGTGTTCAGCTCTTGTAGGACTGTCGGGAAGGAGACAAGTGTGAAACTGCTTAGGTGATAGCAGTTTGGGAGTTGTTAATCCTCCTCCTGTCCACACACCAGGGCAGCTGCAATGGAGTGAAGTGGAATTGGCCTTGAGGATCCCATTGCTGCTGCCATACTGGGCCCTGGCATAGTGCTTGCTTTCTGGGCAGGATGCAGTCCAGTAGTACCTGCTCCAGTGGATGATGCAGAGTGTACATCCCTCTGCTGGGCTACTTCCTGGTAAAGATTCCCAGGAGGTACTCTGTGCTTTGAATATTCAGACCCACTTAGCTGTTACAGAGGCAGACTCAACACATCGTGTTGTGTTGACAAACAGTCCTACTTTTCACAGTGGTGGTGTGATGTTTTTTCAGGAGCCCAGCAATGGTGGCAGTAGACCAAGTCCCCTGAAGCCCCCTTATGTCTGTGTCCCAACAGAGCTTTTAGGGGACATCTTTGGATGTGGTCTCTATTTGGGGCTTTTTGGTGATTTTAATTCTTATTTATTGTAGTCTTTGATATCAGTTACTGCACAATAAAACCCAGTATGAATCATACAGTATGAGTAAAGTTGGAAACCTGTTCCGCAGGGTTGAGCTTTTTAATGCTGTAGCTGGGCTGTCTTGGTTTTGGTACTGATTTCACTGTCTTACCTGTGAGACTAAGGTGCTGTCTGCTGAATGGCAGCATAAACTCAGTATCTACAGCCTTGATGGATCCACCACACGTTGGTTGTGTTCAGTAGTCATCCTTTGTCTCCTAAAATAACCCCTCATTCAATTTAAAGCATATGCACTCAGACATATTTTCTCTGCTTCTGCTTATTTGGATAAGCAAATGATTTTAACTTTTTAGAAAAGCATCATTTGCGTACTTTTCTATCTTGAAATGTTTGTACAAATATATATATATTGACTTTGCTATTAAGAAAATACCTACTTTTGTTTTGGAGCAGTTAAAAAAGTTATTTTATAAAATGCTGAATAAAAACCATTTGACAGAGGGAGGGCACAATTGATTTTGCTTAAGTGTGCAAAGTAAGAAGTACTGGTTCCTTCAAAAGCTTCTTTCTTTCTGTTGGGAGGCTGAAGATTGATTACAGGGAGGATGTGCCAGTTTGAAAATAGTGCTGATTGCACTTGCATGGAAAATGAGTTATTTCAGCTGTTGTTCATTGCAGCAGCTGTAAAATACTTGATTGTTCTGATGTGCTTTTCTGACCAGAAAATAACATTGTGGATATTTTTTTTTCAATTTAGTTACACTTTTTATCATCAACATTCAGTTATAAGGTTGTGTTCTGTGTAAATGAACATACTCAAATTTACATGGATCCACGGTGATATTTCTAATAAATCCACGGATGTTATTTTTAATATCTTAACAGTTACACTGTCTGAGACCCAGTATTTTTGAGTTCCCAAGCCTCAGTAAGGGGAAGCTCTCCTGACAGACTGACCTTGCAAAAGTGGCAAGTAAAACTCACAGTGGACTCCCAAGTGGCAGCAAAATTCATTTCTGAGGGAGGCAGTTTTCACACTGAAGCATCAAGAGTCCACAGATTGTACAAAATATTTTCCTCATTCTTTTTAGGATCTTGTGGCCCCTGGAGTGTACAAAAATGCAGATCCCATAGCTCCTCTAGGCACTGAACACATCCTGGCTCATCAGGGTATCAGCAATTGTCTTAACTAGGGCTTTCCAGGCTTGCGGTGTTGCTTGGTTACCATCATTCCTGCAACTTTCAAAGAAAGAAAATAAAGCAAATGTAGAAAAAATCCACCTGGTTTCTATTTATGGGCTAGGCTACTGTACGGATCCAAACAAAACAGAATTGTAAATCCTCTATAGCTTCTTTCATGATCATTTTTTTTCCTCAAGTATTCCACTTGGCTATTCCCAAAGGCTTTCTGTTTTAAGTATGTTGTATACTGGACAGCTTCTAGGATTCTGCACAAAGTCATCAAGTTCAGAAGCTGGAATCTTGACAAATAATGGCTTGTATCATCAGCCAGTCTTGGTAATGCTAGCTGGGATGACTTTTCAGGATGACTTTGTGCATCCTTAGGTCAGGGCAGGGAAGAGTGCACAAATCTTAGCTTGGAATATGTTAGGGAGTATTTTCTTTAGTAATGATGATAATGAACTATCATAACCATTTGGCTAAGGATGTCATACCATTTTTTGAATATTTCCAAATGTAGCATC
Source organism: Aphelocoma coerulescens (assembly GCF_041296385.1). Lineage (NCBI taxonomy): Eukaryota > Metazoa > Chordata > Aves > Passeriformes > Corvidae > Aphelocoma > Aphelocoma coerulescens. Next base: position 11,881,958 of record NC_091021.1, read on the forward strand.
AGAAGTCCTCACCTGCCCTTAAGTGGAATAATTTTGGCAATGTGAGCTCATGTGTTTTAGGAAAAATTCTCATCTTAATTTCAATTAGCTGATCTTGACAAAGTACTCTGAGAACTTGAGTATAGCATATGTGCCCAAGTAGCTATTCTGTTGCTATCCCTGCTCCACCAGAGAGTTCTGCAAAATGAAAAGTATCCATTTTTTATCACTTCCAGGCTGAGATAGATAACAACTCTTAAGACAGTCATTCTATTGCTGTGTAACAAATGAGTTTAAGTTTCTTTTCACTAAGTTAATTCCCAAAATAAGACATTTTTGGGAACATGTGGATGAGTTTCTTAGTGAAGAGAGCTTTCCATAAATCTGCTAGGCTCATAGACAGTGTACCTGGTTATGATACAGTTGGTTATAGAAAACCTCTTAGTTTCTGAGAGTGGAGAAAACTAAAACAAATGGAGATATCTGTGGGTCAGACAGAGATTGAGGAAAAATAAACACATCCAAGTAAAGCATCCCCAGCTGTGGAAAAAACTATCCCCATCTATTAGAAGTATGGTGTGTATATGAAGCAGACAGCAATTCTTGTAGAACTTGTAAATGTTGCCCTATGTTCATTGTCTGAGAACTTGTGCTTTAGTGGGGCCCACAACTCAGTCTTCTAACCTTTTTGGGCTTCCAGTGGGTCCAGTTCTTCTGACAGTGGAGAGATTTCTCATTTGGTGAGATACTAGCTTTTCAACACCGTGCTGTTGAATTTCCAGTGTCACCTGGCTCATGTATGTCTGTGTTACGGATCTGTTCCAGCTCCAGTTCTGTCAGGAGGAATTGGGTGAGGCCCACAATGCTTTGGGAGTAAATTGTCAACTGTTGTTACGTTAGGTGGAGTAAGAGACTGAAATAATGGGAGATCACTGGTAGGAGAATAAAGGTGCTTACAGACAGCTGAACACAAATCCTATCCTTTGCCCTACTGTGGTATCATTGCCTGACTTGTGTCACTGAACAGAAATCTGGCATAGGATGAGAGATGCTCCAATCCTGAAGCTTTTATTTGGTTGTTTCCCAATCCTAAAGTCAACAGATTCTTTTGCTATACAATCTCTGGCAAATACCAGATGAGGATTGTTTTAGTCAGAAAGCTTATGCTGCTGTACAATCACATGCATCTTCTGTTGCAATAAGAAATGCACATTGTAAATGTCTGTATGAAACTGTCCTCTGAAAGCTGGATCCTGCTGAGTGTGCTTAGCACTGCATGCCCTGGCCAGAGTTAGAAGCTGCAGTGCACAAAATGGAGCATCGTGAGTTAAAGGCAAGCAGAGTTCAGCTTTGGAAGTTGTTACAAATTGGCTGATACTGACAGGATCTTACCACTGTTGAAGTGTAGCAGTGACAGACCAAGGAGAAACCCTTACTTGCTTTGACTACATCAGAGCTTACGGTCTGTGTGGGGTGTAAGGTTGAGATAGATGTCTTAAGGTCTGACTGTCAAAGAAAGTGAGATTTGCTTTCGGTGTGCTAAATAGCTGCATTGGCAATTAGGGAAATGTGACTCACTAGCTAGGCCAAAATTGAAACCCAGAAAAGGGCCAAAAAAAAAAATCCAAGTGCCATAATCATCAACAAAATCTGACTTTTTTGTGTATGTTCCAGCAGACTCCAAATAGCCTTTGCAGTCATTCATATAAACATTCAGAAGATTCCCTGCCTTCTGCTGACTTTCCTCTCACCTAGATGTTCTATCAGTGGCCTCACCAGAGAAATATCCTGGAATGAAAGCTGGCTATCTGTAGTCCAATGTTTTCTTGTGTTACCGGTGTTCATCCCGGCTCAGCATGCCTCTGATTCCACCTATAAACTTAGCTTTTAATATTTTTTAGAAGTAAGTAAAAAAACCAACCCAAAACAGAAGCCAAACAAACTAGTCTTAGCAGACTCTGACAACTTCCAGTTAATTTCAGTGCTACTGTAGTCACTATGCACTGGGATATATTTAGCACTGTGTTTTGCACAAGTGTGCAAATCCTATCTGTATAGGCTATTTACTTGGGAATGAAGGGATTGCAGGTTATGTTTACCGTTAGGGTCTGGAAGGCTCATGGGTCTACAGTGGAATTAGCAGAGTGCAGTGTTCTAGTTTTTGAGCTCTTCTGTGATGGGTGTGTTGTGAAATCCTAGGTTAAGTTTGGGGTCAGGGTTAGATGTCAGAAGAAGAGGGGTTAAAAGGGCTTGTTTTACTCTTCTGAAGAGTAAAGAAGATTCCTATAGGATGAGGACTCCAGTCTAGAGTGTTCTGTAGCTCATGTTATGCTTTGGTTCTGCTCTTTAGGTTCATTAAGGGCCATGTCACAATGAATAGCTGTTCTGATCTAGATTTAAATTATATATCTGGTTCTTGTATTGTCACATATCACATTAATACTAGGATTAGGGAACTGTTGAAAAAGTCACAGCTCAAGATGGGAAGGCTTTTAAATGCTTGATTTATTTGTATGTTCTGCTGGGCTGTAGGGCTATGATGAGCACTGATTCCTGGCAGGTGTTTTGGCTTATGTTGGTTTTGGTGCAGTTGTTTGCCACTGAGCTCTGGTAAATGTGTTTGGTAATGTGATATCTGAAGCTCTGCTTTTCCCCCTCTTCATACTCTGCAGTGGAGGACAATGTGTTCAAGGTTCTATGGGGGGGTGTCATGCCATCTCCATGCACATGGCCTTCATCAGCTGTGGATCTGCCACAGAGGAATATGGGCCACTGTTTTACAGTCTGTATTCTATGGCCTGCAGAGTGACAGCATGCCTTCCAATTTTGGGGTCTTTTTGTTGTTTGAGAATAAAAATCACTTCAAGAATTGACCTTTCATTACAATGGGAAATTACCTTGAACATTTACAGATGTTAAGCAACAGTATTTTCTGTGGTGATACATACGTGAAATAAGTTTCCTTTTAACTGTTGTGCCTTTACTCTCCATTTCCCTTCTCTGCCCTTGAGTCATTTTTTCCTGCATACTGTTTGATAACATGTCATGAACCATTGAGTAAAGACAAAGTGGTGATTTAGGAAGGTGATCAAGCTATGGAAAGATGTCCCACAGAATTAATTAATTTTTTCAAGGTAATACATCTCATTTGGTCAAATTTGATAGGTGTGATATTGCTTGGAAAGAACAAATCTTTACATCACCCAATAAAATGGTGAGGTAAAATTTTGCATGTAGTGTACAGTTGTCTTGGCTGTCTGCTTTGTTACTTTATGGTGATGCAAAATAAGAACTTTGGACTTCAATGTTTCGCTTGTGTTCCTTTGTCTTTTAAAATAGTTTTAATAATACCTCTTAAGGGGCAATAATTATAATTCTACCTTGAATAATTTCATACCAGTGACCAAATTTCTTGACCATGTCAAGAAATGGGATTTTGACATTATCTATCACTTTCTTCTTCAAATCTTGTGAAGTTCAAAAGGACGAAAATCGTCAAAAGAACTCACTTTTAAGCAGGAGGAAAAAATATTTTTTAAAGTTGTAAAGCTCTTCCCAATTGGCTTTTTTGAGTTTTAGTTTTCCAGTGAAGTTGGATTCTCCTCTACAGCTTGGGTTGAAAAAGATCAGAACTGGGGTTTAGCAGGTGATGTGTTATGCAGGAAAAAAGTGGAATCACTAGGGTGCCTCAGTGCAATAATGTCCATATCTGATTTTCTGTGTTTAAATCCTAAAAATACTGCCTGCAGGCTACAGGCAGTACTGGAAGGGGTTAAATGTCTGTATGTTGGCATAAGAAATGCAGTAGCTATTAGGAATGTTGCTGTCTTTCTCAGTTTAATTCAGGTGCTCACTGGACAAAAGGGACAAGTTCTCAGCCCTTCCTTGTGTCCCTTTGAAGGAAATAGCCAAATCTTGCTCTTGCTTGCACTAAAGAACAAACTGCTGGTAGGGCCATAGCATAGGCCCCTTCCCCAGTGCTTGGTTGGGGATTCTGCCCAAAGGCAAGGAATTGGGTATGCTTCCCTCACCAGGTTTCCAGCCCCTCTATTCATCTCATGGATCTGTGCCTGTTGCGTAGATTCCAACACCCAGAAATGCTCTTTAACACTGACATGTGTGATTACTTGTGTTTCTTCATCGAAGCATCACATTTTAAATTGCTCTATTCATTCCTTTGATTTTGAACATAACTGTGACTCAGCAAGCCATGCAGAAATGTAAGTTTAGATTGTAATGGACTTTGGGACATAAGCTATGAGAGTCTTTGTTGTGGGAGCCTTTGCCAGGTGAAGTGCTTCAGGCAACATCTGGCTGTTTCGGATGCAGAAGCAATTAAGAGCTTTCTGCCTTGCTTTAAAATAAAACCTGTGATGCTGACAGGACATTTGCAGTCTAAAATTAGTTTTGGCCTTGGCAAAATACGTAGTTTCAATAATGATAAAATGGATTAAATAGGACAGCAGTGACACATTTCTAGTCTAATACAGAGAGTGAGTATTTTGTAGTACAGAAGGAAAAATTAGTCTGTAAAGACAATCCAGTCATAGTGGCTTAGTAGAGGCTGATTTCAGCAGTCAGGATGTTCAGAAATGTCACAATATGCTTTTAAGGTTAGCTGAGGGACTGCTGAACAGATCTTATTCCAAAGCAAACAAGGACCAGTGTGCAACTCTCTTAATAGCAGCAAAAGAGGAATAATTTCTATCTGGCATGCATGGTAAACCATAGACCATGACTGCCTTCTCTTCACAGCTGCATGAGAGAATACAAAACTTTACTTCCCTGCACTAATGAAATTGGGAGATCAGTTTCCGTTCATCTGTGTATGGATGTAAACAGGCACTCAGTTTTCCATGTGGTTGTGTGTCTTTAACTTTGAGGACAATTCCTCTGAAATTTATATGCAAATCAGCAAAGGCCTTGTATTGCGAACAAAGTGCTGGTGTCACTCTTTGGGTTTCCCTTTGTTTCATCTGAGTTAGTATTCTTGAGATGATAATGTTGTTTCTGGAGAAGGACCACAGTGAAACTGCACTGGTGCTGCTCAGAAGGGTTTGATTAGTAACTGCTAAGTTACTGTAACTTGCGCCGACGGTCCTCTTGCATTAATGATAAAATAGTTTTCATTGCTTAAGTTTATCTTTCTGCACCAGAATGGGACTAACAGCAACGCTTAGGTGATTGCCTAAGCTTTCATGGCAGTGAAGATAGGCCCTTAGAAAAGGTAGGCCCTGTAAAAACAGGTAAGGGCACCCCCACGTGTTGACCACAGCAGTAAAGGAATGAGGGATGTTTATTTCACAAAAGTCTCTTGTGAGAAGACAGTAGAGTAAATCAAGAGTAAATTAACTAAGTACTACTTTTTTTTTTTTTTTTTTTTTTTAAACTTCCAGCTATTTTTGCAGGAGATACCGTCTACTGGAGAAGATAGAAAAATAGGAACAGAAACTGGAGTCATTCACAGTGGTAAGATACCTTTTATCTCTCTTTGCTGGTCATTCAGATAGGAAGGTTCTTTACTTACAGGTCTATCAGTGCAGGAACAAGAAGCCAGGAACTTTGGGGGCAGTGCAGTCTATTTGAACATCTTGGAAGCTGAATCATATGGAAATCGTGGAGTGTCTTGGGTTGGAAGGGACCTTAAAGATCATCTTGTTCCAAACCCCCTGCCATGGCCAGGGACATCTTCCACTAGACCAGGTTGCTGAGAGCTCCACCCAGCCTGGCCCTGAACACTGCCAGGGAGGGGCAAATTTTGTCTCCAGAGTCTATCATTCACCACTCCAGATAAATTTCTCTCCTTTGTCTTCTTTTTTTCTGTGTCAGCAAGTTGACCAGCTTATGCTATATGGTCCTACTGCTTCTCCTCACCATCTCCTAATCTTTGTAATTGTTTGAACCACAACTGAACTACAGTTTGTTTGTGAAGGTGTAGCATGGTTTGCAACTGAAAGTTCTGCTGAACTGGTATTCTGAAGTCATATCACACTAAGCATAGTCCAAAGTGATGTTCAGAGGGTAGTGGGAAAGGGTAGCTTTGTAGTAATTAAAAAAAAAATTAGATGCACATATAGACTACAAAACTGAGAAATGGGGTCTCTGCAATTGCCTAATTTTAGAGGTGATCTAAACCCCATGTTTTTTGTAACTTGTTTTGAAGAAAATACTTGTTTGGACATATCAAGTAATTCCTTTTGCTATTTTGTCCGAAGGAGGCAGTTTTTCTGTGTCCAGCATGTTAAAAAACATAGCTAAGCCTATTCCAAGCCTGAATCTAACAAGTGGGCTAATGACCTCATCCTTCTATGTAATTCTAATGGAGATGCTCATTTTTTTCAAATGTCTGTAAGGTTCTCCATTTTCCTTGCAGATTGGGACACCTGGATTGTGTCCCCTACGAATGGCTTCCTGAGAAATCATCACTGAATCATGTAATTCCTCAATTTTAAATCTGTAAAATGAGATAACAATACTCCTGCACTTAAGCATGGGTGTCAGGATGATAAATGTATTTATGTATTGAAGTTTCTGAAATGCTCAGGCAATATAATAAATAGACTGAAGGAGAACTCATTTCATTTGCACATTATTCACTTCATGCACCCCTTTCTTTGGTGGAGGCAGTTATGCTGTTTCTTAAGGATTTCCTTTTTGCTTCAGACTTTTTACACAGAATTGCTATTTGGCAAACTTCCAAAGCTTTTGGTAGTGGAAAGATCACAGGGAGTGGCTGAATAGAATCAAATCTGGTAGTTAATAATTCAGCATGCTAAACTCGGTAGTGGTGAGCTGTGTGACTTCCTCAAAGGAAAGAAGAAATTATACGTGCCCAAAGTGGTTCTTACGCATCTGCTGATTGCAAGTGTGGCCAAGTACATGATGAAATATTGCTTGTCTGGCTCGGAGCTCTGTACAGTGCAACCAGAGTGACTCATCGGGTCAGTTGCTGACCAGAAGTTGAGCCGTCAGAAACAGATGGGCTGCCTAGAGAGCGAGATATCTTGGAAGTATCTCCACCCTTGTCAGCAGTGTTACAGCACAGGGATTTCTCAGAAGCAGTAATTTCAGTGAGAGATGGTAGTTTTTCAGCTGCACTTGATCTTTCACATCTAGAATGATGCCTTGTGGCCCTGAGAATAAGGAAACTTGCTGGCTTGTTAGTGAAGGTCCGTATTTGTGAATCCTGTACTTGGAGGGGCAGTAGTAGGGAGGTCAGTAAAGTCCTCAGACTTGCAAAGGGATTGTTTGTCAGCTCTGAGAAGCCTTCAGGTTGCTATTAAAATATGGTTGGTGTGTGAATGTTCTTTCTGCAAATGAGGCCAAAATTTTTAAACGACTCTGAAAATCTTTTCCTGTAGCCTCTCTCCACCTCTTTACTCCTGAGCAGAATGGGAATAACAAATGCTTCCCCAGACTGTAGAGCTGGGCTGAGGATTATACTCAGCTCAGATATTTGGAGTTCAAGTACCCTACAAGTATCTAGGGAAATAGTTTTGTAGACACTGAATACTGGGGCAAGTTCTAGATCAGCATCTGAGAAGAGAGTACACCAATCTGGGATGGGTTTTCAATTTGACTTGCTCTGGTGGGTTCACCCTGGGCAGCAGCCAAGCACCCATACAGCTCCTAACTCACTTGCTGCAGTAGCTCTCCACAGTGAGCAGGAGGAGGAAAATAGGAAGAACAAAATCAAGACAATGTTGAGTTGAGATAAAAAACAGTAAGTGAAGAGGAAAAAATGGATTCAGGGGGTGCAAAACAAGGGAGACAGCGCACTAGGTCATGGCAGGCTGATACCCAGTCTCCAAACAAGCCAAAAAACTTGCTTGAAAACAAAAAAAATCCTTTTGTTCCTCTATCCCAGTTTTTATTTCTGAACTTGAGGACACATCACATGAAATATCCCTTTGGTCACTCTGAGTCAGCTGTCCCAGCTGTGTCCCATCCCAGCTTCTTGTCCACCTTCAGCCTGGCTGTGGGGGTGTAGTGGGAACAGAGGTGGCCTTGACACTGTGCAAGCACAGCTCAGCAACAGCCAAAACACTGGTGTGTTGTCAGTGCTGTTGTAGCCACAGATCCAAAGCACAGCACCCTGTGGGCTGCTGTGAAAGAAGTTAACTCCATCCCAGTCAGACCCACCACACCCCCAAATCATACTACCTTTTTTTACTTACTTTTTAATGTAGTACTGTAAAAAGAATTATTAGAAGAACAAAATCCTGTTGTAAGATCTTAAGAAGAGAGTATTCATGATGAAAAATGTTTTCTTGTATGTGCAGATTCAAAATTTTTATTAGAATCATGCACACTTTGAAACAGTTCAAAAAGACTAAGAATTTGCTGAAGTTCATTTTTCTCTGAGAAGAGTCTCAAAAAATTTGTTTCAGGGAATTCAGTAGCACTTAAGTGCTTGTCTGAATAGGGGCTGCATATTCAAGCTGACTCTGTCCTGCAAGAACAATTCTGGAGAAATTTTACCCAGTGTGAACATGTGACCTATGTCAGAAATGGGTAATTCTCTAACTGCCTATAGGTGCATCTTGTTACTGTCTGTATAAGTATGTAATTTTGTGCCTTAAAATAATCAGCTCTGTGAGTCTTATTTATCATGAGACTGGACAGATAAAATGCTTTCAAAGTTGAAACATTAAGAATTAGAATTATGGGGTTATCCTAAGAAATAGAAAAAGTAAAAAATAAAAGATTTGAATTAGGAATGAAAGTTCACTTCTGAAAAAAAAAATCAGTAAATGGCCCTATGCTTCCCTGCAACACCGTATTTTTGATTATGTATGCTGCTGTCAGTGAAAAGTTACTGGCAGCTGTGTGATGCAAAGAGTTCAGATAATTCTGATTAGAGCTCACTGATTACTTTGATCAATATCAAAGTCTGAAACTGAAAGCAAGTTGAGCTTTCACAGATTTTTTTAGAGAGAATAATTGAGATTAAAGGAGACTCTTGAGTTCTTGAATTGATTCTTTATTTTTAGGGTATTTGGCCTTCTCTATTATTGGTGGCTCTTCTTTATTCCACTTGTCAGTATGAGGAGAGATAAGCATTTGTTCCTGGTAGTGAAAAGCATCACAAAGGCTTTGGTGGATGTGTAGTAGCGTGACTGGTCTGAATTTAAGAGTTCAAAGCGGCCACCTCCAAACCTCTTACTGGGTTTGTCAGTCAATGCTGTCATTCCAGGAGAGAGATGACATTATGGGATTTGGTTGATCATGCAGTAAGCACAGTGAAACTGAGACTTCGGTGTTTTCATAAGAAGGTCTGGGAAATTTCTTATGACTTTTTAACACTGAAACACTGACTTGAATGAAACGTTCCTTGTATCATGGGGAAAAGTGAACATATTCATAAAAAGGCAGTCCACAGAGCAGAATTGCCCCCTCTAGTATGTTCTGAAATGGTTCAGCTCTAAAGGTTCATGATTAGAGCAGGTAGTTTTTCTTTGCCAGTGACAACTTCAATTTTTTTGTTCCCTCTATGGAGCAGGCAGTTAGAGGAGGTTGGAAGAACTATGAATATCTTTGTTTTCAGCAGCAAAGGAACAAATGTTCTCTGAGGCCACTAGGATGGAGTGTGTATTCTGCTAGAAGGGAGGATCAAGGCAGTAATTTGTGCCCTGCCTAAAAGCAGGGTGTATATGGGGATAAAGTGTGAAAGAGTTCTTGTATTTTTCCTCCAACTGCACAGTTCAGGCAGTTTAAAAAGCCCTGTTTGCTGTGCTCTGATTGTGAGCAAGGTGGCTAGACTGTCTGATCTCAGTTAATGAGCAGAACCCCTGGAAAAATAATGATAGCTAAAGTTCAGGTCTTGGAACAACTCTACCTGTGTCAATATCATTGGGAACCAAATTGCATGTTTGAGGAAGACAGCCAGTGGAGCTGAATCTCATCCTGTGTAAATTGCTTCTCATACATGGGTCTTCTTTTTTTCTCTGTTATTGGAGAGTCCGAATTATGAGCAACTATAAATCCAGCTCTCTTCAGCCAAGGTCCTTGGTTCTGTGGATGCCAGGGACAGAGCTCTGTTAACCACAGAATCCAGTCACAGCTCACGTCTGCTGCCTGCAGAGCCAGCCCTGCTTGTTTTGGTGTGTGGCTAAATTGGAGACGTGAATTTGTGGCAGCTCAGACTGTGCTTTTCCCTGCAGTAAGAAATCTGTGTGAGTGACTGCCAGAACTGCTCATTATGAATGAAGATGATAACTCTGTGCATGGCTTCATGAAAATGCAGTCATACACTTTGAAAAAGACTAGCTGTTCAGGAGTCACCTTTGCCTTTACTTGGTAAGGCTCTAGAATAATGAAGGAAAGGCATAACTGATACAGGGCTTTACTTGATAATGAATGCTGTGGTCAGCTCTTCTTGTGTCTGCACAAGCTACAGTAACTTCCTGCTTTGTTAAGCTGAACTTTGCTTATCCCAAGTTTTGCTGTGATTTGGGCTTTCTGGGAAAGGATAACTGGCTAATAGGGAATTCAGTTAGCTTTTGGGGAGCCCTTGCTTAGCTGGTGTTTGAGAAATGTTTTGGTTATGCTGAAGTAGCTTCACCCAACCCCAACAAAACCCATTTGATTGGGAAATTCCTACCTAGCTCTGTTTATTGTCTGGCAGTTCTTACTGCTGGCAGGATGGTTAGAGGAAGTTGAGATACAGGGAGTTGGACTTGCTGAGACTTTGACTTGCTTAGTGTGGTAACTGTTAACCAGCACTGGTTTTTTGATAGTGCCCACAGGCAATATGTAAGAGCTTGTCAGTGCTGTTGTAATGTTGCTAATTAACAGCAGTGAGAAGAGGAACATGGCAGTTAAGGCAATTTTGAGGTTCACATACAAAACATGCTTTTTTGTGTGCTTATGGTGGATTGACCCTGGCTGGATGCCAGGTGCCCACCAAAGCTGCACTGTCCCTCCTCTCCTCAGCTGGGTAGGAGAGAGAAAACATAACAAGAGGCTCATGGGTCAAGAGGAGGACAGGGACAGTCATTCAGCTGTTACCATCACAGGCTAAACAGACTAGACTTGGAGAAATTAGCTTAAATTATTACCAGTCAGTAAGAGTAAGATAATGAGAAAAAACCCCCTAAATTTTAAAACGCCTTCCCCTCAGTCCTCCCTTTTTCCCAGGCTTAACTTTACTCCCAAATTCTCTAATTCCTCTCCAGAGCAGTGCTGGTAGATGGGGAATGAGAGTCATGGTCATTTGCCTCTGCTGATCCTTCTTCCTCAGAGGAAGGACTGGACTCCTCACACTCTTCCCCAGCTTCACTGTGGGGTCCCCGCCATGGGACACAGCCCTCCGTGAAGTTCTCCAACCTGCATCCTCCCCATGGGCTATAGTTCTTCTCAAAATGCACCAGTATGGATCCCTGTACTGCACCAGCATGGGTCCCTTCCCACGAGCTGCAGTCCTTCAGGCACAGCCTGCTCCAGCGTGACCCCCCCATGGCATCACAGGTTCTACCAGCAAACTTGCTCTAGCATGGGCTCCTCTTTCCATGGGTCCGCAGGTTACTGCCAGGAGCTTCTTCCAGTGTGGGCTTCCCACAGGGATACAGCCTCTTCAGGCATCCACCTGCTCCCATGTGGTGTCCTCCATGGGCTGCAGGTGGATCTCTGCATCCCTGTGGTCCTCCATGGGCTGCGGGGGCACAGCTGCCTCACCCCTGCACATGGGCTGCAGGGGAATCTCGGCTCTGGTGCCTCCAACACCTGCCCCTCCTTCTCTACTGACCTTGGTGTCTGCAGAGCTGTTCCTCTCACATATTCTTGCTCCTCTCTCTAGCTGCAATTGCTGCTGCACAGCTTTCCCCTCCCCCCCCAAACCGTGTTTTTCCAGAGGCACTACCATAGTTGCTGATGGGATTGACCTTGGCCAGTGGCAGGATCCGTCTTGAAGCTGACTGGCATTGACTCTATCAGACATGAAGGAAACTTCTGGCAGTTTTCACAGAAGTCACACCTGTAGCCCCTCCACTATCAAAACATTGCCACACAAACCCAATACAGCATCTGAAACGTGCTGGTATCTATGTTTGCCCAAGAAAAGTGGGTTTGGCATCCTTTAGAACACTGAGGGTTTCAACTGGTAGGGCCTGCAGTGGTAAGTAGTAACCTAGGTAACTACAAGTTAGAGCTTAATTTGATGCTTTTGAATTCTGTGAAGCAAACAGTATGTTACCTTGTCCTCCAAAGCTGTGTTAAATATTCGTCTTCAGAAATTCTGGACAGATGCAAAGGGAAGGTTTGTCCACAGATTTTATTATCGTTTCATGGATTCTGGCATGCCAGAGATAGATCACTTCCAGTGAATGGGCACAAACAGATTAGCTGAAAGATGCTCTAGAATATGTATCTGTGCTATACAGTGTAACTGAGCTTACCTGTCTTTGAGAGAAGTACCTTAAAATAAGACATACTTTTATTTTCTTGAAAATGTTCCTCAACAAATAAACTATTTTCTTTTCATTCTGTTGATAAAATTACTCCATTTGTTATCCATATGTCATAGGTAGTCAAACAGCTTTATCTTGGTATTGCCCTTGCCAAGTTAAGAAACCTGAAATTTTAAAAAAAATCCAAAACCTTAATATATCTGACTAAATGGGAACCTCAGTTCATGCATGTCAGCAACACTTCATATGCTATTGACCTTCAGAAGCAGCAAAGTTTTTTGAGATTGTCTCCTCACTATTGGGGAGGGTGTGAAAGGGGGGACTGGTTAAGCTGTCTTTGCATACTTTTGGCAGTACAGAGTCTGCATTGACTGACTGTACTTTTACAACTAATTTTGATGTAGATGGGTAGTGTGGGTTTCAGATGAAAAAAAATAATGGGTTTCTTTTGAGTTTTTCCTCTAAAAAGTGCAGTTCAAAGTCCAGTAAATGCTCTAATAGCAACTTATTCATGTGTAATAGCAATTAGGTTGAAGGACTGTATGAACAATAAGTAATTATGGGTTAACTTATTTGTGTGCTTTTGTTGTTGTTTCCAGGAATACCTTTTGTTAACATCAGAAAATCAGTGTTTTCCTTGGCAGTAGGAAGGTGGGGGAGGAGAGGAGACTAGCATTTGTTGTAAATCTGAGAATACCAAAATGTCAGTGGTGGTGTTTCCAGTGTAGTGTGTGACTGTACAGGTACTGTTAACGTGGGAATACTGCTGGGCCTATGTCTGTTCATTGTGGATATACATCGGGTCATTTTACTAGAGAAACTTGTCAACATTTTTTAGAGCTTTTATGTACATACATTTTGTGTGTGTACATATGTATATAATATATAATAATCTAAAATACTGTTCAAGGAAAAATTTGCATCTTCTTCAAAGGACCTATATGAGGTGACTTAGTTATAGAAAATGAAAGGCTGCATTTAATTTCAGTGTTTGGATTTGGAAGGTTCAGACTGCTTTAGCACATTTAAATCAGGTGTTTACCTTCAAGCATATACATAACCTCACTGACTAATAAAGTATGCTTACCTATACTTTGAATGTATGTTACTTACCTGAGGTCTTGCCACCCTAAGGCTGCTTCAGGTCTGTTTTGCCTCCAGTTGAGCACCTGGCTTTATCAGTTCTCATCAGAAGCCCTTTATTCAGGGAGCTCTTTCAGAGCTCTGGTGAAGTGCTTCCTTTCCCCAAACTCACTGTAAACTTGCCATCTCATCATGACTGTGGTGCTTCCATGTGTGCTTGGTCAGGGCAGCTCTGATGACTTCTCTGTCTGCAGCTGGGGGGGCTCCTGTGGGACCAGCAAGCAGCTGGTTAAAGTCCACGTAGCTCTTTGAATTCAAAGGATTGTATTTGCTGAGAATCAGCCTTGCACATCTAGCAATAGTAAACTGGCTCTTCAGAGATGTCTGAGCAAGAAGGAAAGGTGATGTGAACTTCAAATACTTCATAGAAAGAAGGCTGAAATCAGAATAGCTCCAGGACCATCTTTGAACTTGAGGTTTATTCCAAGATTGAGAACTTACTGTACTGTACCAGTCTGCTGGTAGAAGTTTGATTCCTTGTGATACTTTATTTCTTGATGTCCAAAACAAGTGTGAATTTGAACACTTCTGGCATGCACTTTTGTACTTCTGCTCTTACTGTTTAGAGAAACCACTGTGATTGAGGCAAGTTAGGCTCCCACTTTACATCCTTCCCTGTTAGCATTCCCATGCTGTGCTCTTGTAGCAGTCCACATTTGGGCAACCGCAGAAACAAATGGAGCGACGTTGTCTCTTGGCATTCTGTTCTGAGCTGAAATAGGACCCAGCATAAATGGCTTAATAGCTCAAGTCCCTGGCAACCACAACTTGGAAGATAATACCTCATTTGTAAAAACTGAAAGCTAACCTTTTTTGTTGTTGTTTTGCAGGAGGGCCATGCAGATGTAGAATTTGAGTAGATTGTATTTTGCTATTTGACTCTTCTTTATCAGTATGCTTGGTAAGATATTTTGAGGCACTTGAGGAAGAGCAAGAGGGTAATGTTTATTTTGGCAAGTCTTAACTGTTGAAAGCGAGTTTTCTGTCTGAATTTTTCTTTCCAGAACCCCCATCCCTCTCTCCTGCCTGTTAGAGAGAACCATTTTGCTGACCATGTAGCTGAATCCATCTATTGTCAATTGGCCTCAGCTCTAGTAGTATGATATACGTAGTAAAACCAGGAATTCAGGTTATGCTGAATCACAGTGATGCTCTGCAGATGTTCGTCTAGGATGCCAGCCAGCAGAGCACAGCCTGTAGGCTTCCAGCAAGATTCTCCTGCTGAGTGGGGAGGATACAGAGCCCCTGGATGCAGTGTCTGAAGTGGAGAGCATCAGAAGCCAGCAAGTGGATACTTTATCCTGGGCAGCCACTGGCAGTTGTGGTAGTGATGGAGTGCTTCTGGGTTTCCTACCTTTGGAGCTCTGGAGTGGGGGATATGCCTTTGCTGGCTCTTACCTGGTTCTAGGAGACTAATACAGGTGTGTTTGAGGGAAATAAAAAAACTCTTCAGAGAAAATCTTTTTAAGAATGGCCTAGGGATTAAAATACTCTCCTAGTGTAACAGGAGGCAGATTTGGAACAGGCACTAGATCTTCAGTGTCTGTAAAATGGAGATGTTCCCTTATCACTAGGCTGCTGGGATGAGTTCTGTCTCTTCCATTTGAGCTATTTCATTTTCTTTATATAAACATTTATAGAAAATGACTCCTCATTTTTTCTGAAGTTCTGATTTTAATGAATTGATGATTTCCTACTCTGAAATGAAAAATTGTTGGGAAACTTTCTGCCTTACCCTATTTCAGCTTTTTGATATTTTTGTAGTTCACTATAGCTTCTTAATGTGGAGAAGAGTCAGTGGTGTAGCCGAGTGTTCCCTTCTTAAGTGGGTGGTATAAATTGGATGGGTCAAAAAGAAGAGCAATAGGAAGTGCTGTCACCTCAGTTTAGAACTACATGTGTGTTTGACCACTCAGACTTTTAGCCTTATATTTGATAGTTATTCAGGTGACAAAAACAACTAGATAGGGAGTTCAAACACATGATATGTGCAATAGTTTAGGTGGGAAACTGTTGGCTTCAGATTACTGATTCACTGCTTCACATGGCAAGCTGTGCAACTTTAGAAAGGATCTGGCTTGAAAATAAACGTTTGGCTACTAATCAGTATGGAAAGAGGTAGGAATTTTCAGAGGTTGTGCCTAAGTCCCTTGAATGTTCGCTAGGAAATAGCTCTTCTATCCTGTAAAATACCCTTTCATGGAAAAATATTTGCACAGTCTTGCTGCTGTGCAACAAGACTCCCTTCCAGAAATTTGACATTTTTTAAAATCTGAATTCCTAGGGTTTGTTTAAGAAATGTGCAGTCACATGTGTTTTGGAGATGTTTTCCAATGTTTAGAATGCTATTTTTTTTAAATTAATGGTACTTAGTTTCTTTTCAAATTTATTTTACTTAAAAGTATGATTATTTCATAAAGCATTTTATTCATTCTTTGTATGTGCCTGCCTGTAATATACAGACACATACATATGTCAGCAGTTACAGAGTATTTACTTTGTACTGGTACCTACCTGTCTGTTGAAACATGGATACATAGCTCTACATGGGACTTGCATGTATCCCCTCCTGTATCTCTATTCTTCATTCTAACATGTTGCTGTAAATAATGCAGAGCTGGCCTTTTTTTAGTGCTTTTTAAATTGATCTCCATTGCTCAGAGGCAGGATGGTGTTAATGACCTAAGTATAAACTACTGTTTTGGATTCTTCTCTGCCCGAGCTATATTCTACAGAGGTAGCAGCTTGTTACACTTCCAGGTCTCTGAGGTGGTAACTGGTGTCACTGTTTGAGGGTGTCAGTCACTTGCCGTGAACAAACACCAGCTCATACAGTGACACCAATCTTCTGGGGAAGCCACACTGAAACTTGTGTCAGAGAAGAGCTTAGCTCCAATAGGACAGACCCAGCATTCAAAGACTGTACAGGAAGTGGGTTTGCAAGCAGCCTTGCTTGTAGCCAAGGGTGGGTGAGCTGTGGTCTGTGGACCAGTGATAGAAAATACAGCCGGAGTCTTTTGTGATGTCTGTATGAAAAGATACGTTATATCTCTGAATACTTGTAAACTGTTTGGATGAAATATTAATGGAGTTTGGGGAAGATGCCAGCCAAGCAGCTTTCTTTTGACGCTCTCTTTATCTGATCTTGGTAAGGACTAGAGTGTTCCTCTGCAGGATTCTAATACAGTGGAGCTGCAACACCAAGTGCAGGGAGGACCTGAGGATCCCTCACACACCACATCTCTGTGAAAACACAAATGCCTGTGGAGCCCACGTATGTAGTGGTCTGGCTTCTCACACACTTGAACTGGGAGAGGGAAGCAAGTCAGGTGACAAGAGGGGAGAAGCACAGGCTCTCCCTGGGTTACATGCATGGTACCATCTCTGCTTAGGAAGAGGAGAGCAGAACAAGGTCAGAGAGCAATGGGTTTTATCAGAATGAGATACAGAGGTTACTGGTACCTAACCATTTTGTTGCAACACTGACTGGGCGTGGTGGTGTGTCTGTGGTACCTGCTTAGAGCCATTCCTGCCCTTGGCAGAAATCTGAGGAAGATAGAAGGCAGAAGCACACTGACCCAGGTGCTATGGACTGTCCTTCCTCATGTATCCCACTCTCACCTCTGTCCCTTTTTTCTTTTTAGCAGATAGGTCTGTGGTCTTTCACATATGGACTTTATAGTGTTAAATAGCATAACTGAGTTCCTAATGCACTACTGCACATTTTCCAAACCTTTACTCCTTACTGCCCATTTCCAAGCGAGCAGCCTGCAAGGCTGTAGATCTGAGACATCCACTTCTTCCTCAGACTGGCTAGTCAGACATTTCAGAAACCCTCAGGAGGAGGTGATAAACAATGGGGGAGCATAAGCCTCCTTTCTGTAGGAATCCAGAGCTGCATGTGGAATCAGTGAGACATTTTATTTCCTGCATCCTGTTTCCAGATCTGCAGCCAATAGGTTTCGGGCAGAGTGTGGTGACCAGTAGAGAATCTGGCTGCAATAGCTGAGCAGGAGGAAGAATGCAGAGGCAACAGCTGCATTCTGTGATTGAGAAAAGCGTGACCAGGGATGGAAGTGGGACTGGACTCTGCAAATGGGGAATATTCTGGAATGTACATGCACTCTCATACATATGTTTAGGCAGGCATTTAAAAGAAAGGATTTTAAAGGCCTCAGATGTCATGAAAATTACCTGGGGTATTTAACTAGTCCGAAGTGGCTAATCTCAAACTTCAGAAAACCAGGAAATACAAAATGATGGTGTGGATAGAAGATTTCTACATGCAGTCATTAGAAAGATGTAAAACAGTATTGGAAACCACTGGTTCTGTATTAATAACATTTTATGTTGGTTTTGCTAGGTGTGTTCATTTCTAGTGACAAAAAGGCTAAAAGGACAGCTGTGAGGGCATTTGTTAATATGGCTCAGGTGCTCCTGACTCTGGTTATGTTTATGCATTTATTTTTTAATTATTATGTTTATCTTTAGACACTAGACTACAGCAAATAGAAAATCATACCCACTGCTAATCTCAAGATACTGAAGACAAATGTCTGAATCTTGGATTTCTTGTAGTTTCAACATCAGTGGCAGGGCTTTGTGTACAACTAAGAGCAGTAATCGTTGTAACTAACAATCATATGCATGCTGATGTTTGCCTATTTGACCTAACTATTTTTTCTTCTATTTAAATAAAATCTGAGTGAAAACCAAAATAATTCCTTTCTGAAATACTTGAATTTTGAAATCTCACTCTTGGAGTTTTTTCAGTCTTTCTGGTGCAACAGTATTAGCTTAAAACTGCATCAGAAAAATTGTGTTAATCTCAGGCTTCATGTGCAGTTCTCTAGTAGCATTTCTTTGTAATGAAAAACAAAGTCAAATGTGAAATGGAGGCCACATGTCTCTGATTCTGCTGGTTTTGCTTTTACCTGGAACATGTGGAAGTCTACAGGCAAGGCAGTGTAATATAATATATATGGACAGGGGTAGGAATCCCATTTGAAAATGAGATGTAATGCTGTAGAGCAGGTAGAAATAGAGAAGATGAAAGCATAGTGCAGGCTGCTACAATCTCATTAGATACTGTCATGGTTTAATCCCAGCCAGCAACTAAGCACCACACAGCTGCTCATTCACTCCCTCCCCATGGGAGTGAGCTTGAGTGGCAGAGCTTTGTATGCTGAGCATGACATCTTATGATATGGAATATCCCTTTGGTCAGCTGTCCTGGCTGTGTCTCCTCCCAATTTCTTGTGTCCCTCAGCCTCCTCGCTGCTGGGGTGGGATGAGAGGCAGAAAAAGTCTTGATGCTGTGTAAGCAATGCTGGCAGTAACTTCAACATCCCTGTGTTGTAGCTGCTGTGAAGAAAATTAACTCAATCCCAGCCAAAACCAGCACAGGTACTTAGCATTTTTTTTCTTGTCTTTTGAAGTTCCTCTAAAATTGTGATTTCTTTGTTCTGCCCATACCTGTCTAGCTTTTTGGAGCTGGGTGATTTTGACTGACGTATTTGGAAATGACAAAACGATCCATAGTTAAAAATAGAAAATAATTAAAATTCATATTCTAGTGTTGTTCTACTTCGTGAACAAATTTGAGTGACAAAATTGTAAACTCTAGTTTCTCTGTTAATTGAGAAAGCTCACTCAGTGACTGGGATTAGAGAAGCATTGGCAAGGGTCAAGTCAGTTAGACCTGGAATTCTTGGTTTGCTGGGGTGGTATTTCCTTATAAAAGGAAACAGTTGCAGTGGGCAGATGAGGAACTATGACATTTTTTGGTGCGTAGGAAAGCATTCATCCATAAGCCTACTGATGGGAAATCCTCCCAACACCAGATTATTATGTGCTGTTTAATGGGGAATTTTCTGATTCCCCCTTGCCAAAGTTGTGTTTTCAGATGTCAGAAGTGGTGGAGCAGGTGTCACACACAGTCTCCACTCTGATAGACTTTACTGTGACAGGGCATTTTCACAAATTGTATCTTTCTGGCAACCCTTATGCTTTCATAAACTACTTTTCCTCTCTGTGTATTTGCAAGGAGACTTTATTTGTTGTTGTTGTTAGGAGTGGGGAGCATACCTCTTCTTTTTCTGACAGAGTTTTGAAGTCTGAAATTTAAATGTGCCATGTTTTGCAGCAGTGGCAAGACACAGAGTTGTTGTGGTTCCTTGGTATTTGAGATGCAGACAATCCCACCCATCAATAATGTTGTATAGAATGGAGTCTGTCAGCTTCACCCAAGGGTCTGTCTGGCTGGAAGGTGTCTGTGGGCCAAATACCTCTGATGCTGGTACCAGTGGGAAGGTGGTGGGCATTTTTTGGGAGTTTAACACAGCAGCAGTGGGATTTCGCAGCTGCTTGGAGACAGAACACAAACTTCTGTAAAGGCTGGGCAAGCAGCCACATACTTAAAGCTGTGACAGGTGAGCTCTGACATATTTTTCTGCAGTGGTTAAAGGCTGTTCCTGTAACTATCTGCCTGCTGGATGTTGCTACTTACAGTTAAGGTCAGCAGGACAGAGCACGTGCCAGCGCCGTAGATGCCCTGCTTCAGGTTCATGATAGCTTCAACCTGCACAGACTAATATGAATAGCTTCATTTGGTAAGGGAGAGAAGTAAAACTCTGACAAAGTAGTCCAGTCTTCTCTGCAGCATTTCCTTGAATACTACTGAAATGCTTCATTTTACAAGGCAGGTGAAATGTTTCATTTGGATTTGTGTAATAGGTTTAGAAAAAACACTCTGTCAGTATTTGAGGTCAGGATGTAATGAGAAACTGAGAGTGATCTCCTGCTTCAGGTAGTGCATTTGGAAATTTGTATCAGAAATTAATGATCCATTTATATAAGGGATTTTGTAGTTTTTTGGGGTTTCTTTCCTTCATTTATTTTTCTTGGAAGTCTGTTAGCATGATATGCAGTGACATTTCAGGAGCACAAATACAAGCAGGAGATGTGGAGAAAGACAAAGCATGTAAGCTGACATTCAAGCTGAGAATCTCTCATATTCAGTACACTTTGTGTGTTTTAAATTTAGTACTTGTATTAACTTAATCTTGGCTAGTGCAGAAAATCTTCTGTCAAAGACCTTTCTCCAAACGTTCTTTTGTGTGCATGCTGTTGGTTACATGTAAAGTACTGTTCTTTAGGTGCCTTTAGGGCTCAGCTGAGGGTCCTAACTTGATGTTTCACAACTTGTGCAGAAAAAAGCTTCTCTGAAGAATTCAGGATGAGAATGTAGCAGCTCAAATTTAGATCCAAGCCTGGAGATAAAGCTTATAAAACTTCAGTGGGACTATTTTGTTCATAAAATTATGGATGTGCTATAGTCTTTTGCCACAGGATTAGAAACTAAGTAGTTGCTCAATACTGAGATTAAAATAACATCAGACCAAAAACACTAGTTAAGTCAATAAATCAGTTGGTGCTACAATAAGAAAATTAAATTTTTTAGCTATTAAGTATGGTCATAAAGGATGGTGCTTTTAAGAATTAGTGCAGCATTGACATTTTCTTTTTAATGTATCATCTGTATTTTATGTAACAAGCAATGCTGGACTGAGTTATATAAACAAGTAAGTGTTTTATGCATGTTATTTCAATTATCTGTCCTTGGAGAAGGTGAATGAAAAATAGCTCCAACTCAGTTTTAGCATCTTCATTTTGACAGTTGTAATATGCATATTAATGAAGAGTGTGAAGTGTAGAGAAATGGGTTCATATGTAAAAGCTGATGTCCTCTTAGTTCTTTATCTTAAAAGGAAAAGAAAAAAAGAGAGTAAGGAAGAAAGAAGCAGAGGGTATGTTTTGTGGGGCATACCAGATCTTTTTGAAACAGCTTGCACAGTTCCAAGCTAGCTGAATCAGCAGCACGTTTATTGGTGGAAGGCTATAATCATAGTAACACCTGCAGTGTACAGCAAAGAAGAGGCACATCAAATCTGGCAAAGTGTTGAATGAAGTTTTTACGTCTGGTTTTAAATCAAGTTAGAGCATTGCTACAAAGAGTAGAATTGGTTAAGTAGTAGGGTTTAATCAAAAAATTATTTTAAATTTGAAGGATTATTTAGCTGGTATCTTTGAAGAAACCTTAGTTGAGAGGCATGGGGCTTTCACCAAGTATCATTATTTGGATTAGTTTGCTTTATACAAGATGCAGTTTTAAAATGTACAATTTTGGTACAAAATTGGTAACATATATGTTTGAAAAAGAACCTGAGGATTTAAAGTGACAAAGATCTTTTCCATTACTTATTGGTTTTAATATATTAATAAACTTTTAAGGCCAGAAGAGTTTGTTAGCTCTAACTCTTATTGAGCTTGTTTTTGTGTTGTGTGTTTGGCTCTTGAGTAAAAGATTTTACTGCTTTTGTTAATGTTGTTATAAGGTGCTCGGTCAGATTAAGTGTATTTGAATCAGTATGCAAGAGGGCAGGCATTGATCAGTTGTCTCTAACATTACAAAATCTGCTCAGTACTAGATACAAGAGCAAACTAGTCAAATTAACTATTCCTTAACATACTGTTATCTCTTAAACAGAGAATAGGACCCATCCAGTGTGGGTTTGATGTCACTAGGTAGGAGGCTTGCTTTTATGAAAAGTAGTAAGGGAGATGAAGACTTAGAGTAACTTTAGAGCTGACTTTTCCAGTCTGCATGGGAAATTTGGTTATCTGTATTTCATGTTCTTTGTCCCTTTGGAATGAGAAATAGCTGACAGCAAAAGACAAGAAGTACATTAAAAAAATGTTGTCTAGGGATTGCAGACTACAAGCATTTCTTAACACCTTTCTTGTGTTATAGGAACACACTAAATCTTGGGAATGGAATTGCCCTGAACTTCCCTTCTGTGTGATCTTCCTGCCTGCTCTGTACAGATGTTTTTAGTTCTGCTTTTAGCCTTTGGGTGGGCTTGACAAAGAAACTAATTTGAGCTCTTTCATTCTTGATGTAAGGAGGGGCAGGAAGGGGAACCTTCTGCTCTGAGATACCAGCAGACAGTAAGGCCTTCAGAGTGACACAGTGGCCCAGTTGCCAGGAAGTCTTATCAAGCACAGTGAGACTCCAGTCTTGGCCAAGCATTTGAGCCACTGACGTAATAAAGGTAAAAGGTTTTTGAGTTCTAGTAGAACATCTGTTCATGGTATAGTAAAATGGAGATGGCACAAGCAATCTTACTCATTTCAAGCATGTCTTTTTAATAGCTGGCAATGGAAATGGTTACTTTTGTCTTTTGGCTCTTCATCAGACCAAAACTCAAATTAACTTCTTTTTCTGCTTCCCATTATCTCTTTGCCATATGCTTCCTCAACTCTTATCTCTTTAGATAGAAACGGGTGCATACAGAAATTAATTATAAGATCTAAACATTGTCAGTGAATACTGTAAGAGAAGTGCCTAATTTCTGAAACTCTACTAAACTTTTATGCTTCAAAGAAGGAGTTAAGGAAGGATTGTTTAAGGGCATTAAAAGAGATTTAGAAGAATTTTTGGAACACTTATATCAGTCCACATAGCAAAGGCTCACATGGGTAAAAGGACGTGTTTCAACTTAAAAACTTAGAATGAACTTAAGGGTTCATTCTCATATATCTATACCTATACCTTTTTATCAATGTACAATAGAGCTAAAGAGAGTGACCAAACCAGGCTTGTATTTAATTTGACTTTGCTATGATTCTTTGTGTGTGATTTAATTTTAAAATGTGAAGATTCAGCTCTGTTCCTTAGTGAAGTTTAAGGCAGTTGCTTTTTGGAAGCAAGATTAGGCAATGGGACTCCTTTCCCTGTGTTAACTCTTCATCATGTGGTAGAGTGTCTCTCACTTACCCAGCCACATAACTGGAAGTAGAAAGCATATTGCAGGGTTTCTTAATCACATGCAAATTCCATTCATGTGCCCAAGTTTTCAGAGAAGACTTAGAGATTTAAATCTACAGACCCTGTTAGTTTCAGTAGGAGCTGTGTGACTAAATCCTCTGAATTAGTTTTGAATTAAAAAAACAAACAAGAAGCCATGCAGCACTTGTCAGCCCAACCTCCTGGCACATTTAGCTGCTTTTTAGGACTGCATTGATTGATAAATTGTTTTGGCAAAAATTGAGGATGCTGGTGAATGAGAAAACAGGAGCTGTTGGGTTCATCTAAGGTATTCCTGCTCTTCACAGCCTCAGAACAGGGTCTGGGAGGCATGGCTGGGAGGAGTGTGATACATCTTCTACCCAGATTCATAGCTATAAGGCATTTTTAAATGTGCTTGCAGAACTAATCTGGGGAAGGTTTGAAATTTGGACTAGCTTTGGTTTTTGGCAAGATTGAGCACTGTTGTGCAGGACATTGTGTTCTTATGTTTCTCTAATGCTTACAGGTAAGCATATGCAATTAGTCATTACAGTGGTAGCTTTGACAGGTTTGGGACTAAAACTTCCAAATTAATCTCTTTGATTTTTTTTCTCATTTCAGAGACACTACTCTCCCCTGAATAGAGATGGCAGAAATCAATTCTCCTGTAAATATCAAGGAAAAGGTAGGTTTAAGTAACCATACAATGCAAGCCAAAATTATATTTGCATACATATTTCATTTTTGCTCTTTCCAACACTGTTCACATACTGAACTTTAATGTGTATTGACTCTGTGCATTAAGTTAAGTACACAGACGGGTATTGATAGGACTAATCTGAATCTTGCTTGACAAGAAGCATTTTTGGTTTTTTGCAGAGAGACTGTTTTGTCAGCTAGTCTTCTCTTACTCCTTTGTAATTCCTGTGCACACTGATGCTGTGGAGAACAGCACTTTGGGATGATTGCTGCTGTACAAAACACAATCATGTTGAGGAAACATGCCCTTTAGAAAATAATTTTCTGCCCAAGAATGTTATGCCTGTAATACTTAAAGAAATTCCTAAAAGTGCAGGATCTGAAAAGAGCAGATTACTTTTTCCTATGAAAGTATGTCTGTTTTACAAAGTGCATTCCATGTGCTTGAGTCTTCTTCATATCCTTGGCTGGAGCTCGAGCCTCATCACCCTTTCAGGAGCAGTAAAGGACCTAAAGCTAATTAGGATAAGAGATAGGTCAGGAGATCTTTTGTGACTCCCAGCAGGCAGATTGTGAAGAGACAATCTAACAACAGTACTTCCTTTGCTCTATATCTGTTTATGGGTAACAGTTCCTTACCTGTTGCACTGCCCAGGTGCCTGGTTTTTGAGTAGTTTTACCTTATATTTGATGTTCACATCTCAATTGCTCATTGTGCTTGAGGATTTGGATGTCAATATGAATCTCTGTTTTGGTGATGAATATCTTCCTTAGTCCTTAATAACAGCACAGGGTTTTAAAATTGAGTAGCATGATGATTTTGCAGTAGAAAGTAATGTCATCAATTTCTTTTTCCTGGTGCCAGAGTACTCAAAGGTAAACTACAGTAATTCTCAAAATACAACTCAGTAAATAAATTGAAACTCTGCATATTTACTGTGTAGCTTGAATTTTTTATTTAAATCAGTTTTACAAGTGCATGATTTTACAAATCACATGTTTGTCTTTTGCAAGTTTAAGAATGAGGAACTGCAACAGGACTTTTATTCATGCTAGATATCTGTTATTCCATGTGTGATATCTGCTGGGAGTGTCCAAAATCAAATGTTTGTGAGCGTATGCATTTTTAGGCAGGCAAATAATTGGATCAATACATTCTGTTTTAAATTGTTCTACTCTTTATTCCTGTATCTTCCATCAGTATTTAAGTCCCACTAAATCCCTATGCCAAATTGAAAACTTAGTTTAATAGCAATTGAAATTCTTTTGCAAAATCACTGGGTTTCGTTCTGGAAAATAAAGATTAATAACCTACTAAATAAAGGGTTAGTGACCAAACAGCATAAGCCTCATGCAATCTACATACATCAGCTGGGAAAGTGTCGTGCTCAGAGAGCCATTGCACCAGGACAAGTCTGTCCTGTTTTAAAACAGGATTGCAATGGCTCTGTTTGGTATCTCGTATTTTGTTTACAGCATGGGCAGCAACAAACCGAGTAACCAAAACGTGACTAGCTTCAGAACTCTTTGAGTGATGCACTAGAAATGTGAGGAAAGGGTTGAACATAGAAATCCTGCAGAGTTGCTTTTGATTATATTTGCACATAAACTGCTGAAACGTAAGGATTTCATTTGCATGTTTGAAAAGCCGACATATTTACAGTGTGCTGGTAAGAGTCAAAATCACATCCCTTTCTCTTAGTTTGCAGAGCTTACATGGTCATGCTACACAACACTGAAGCAGAGTGAGTTTAATGTTTACTTTTATCCACCTTTTGGGAGGCAGTATTTCTGAGTAAGAAAACCAAGGTTTATAAATACAATACTTCTGCTGAGCTCCACAAATCCATTGCCATCAGTGTAAATACAAGCAGGCCTTGTTTAAAAGAACAGAATAGAATGCAGTTCCTTCCCAGCTCTCCTTTTCTTCTTCCTTAGTGCTTGCAGATCATAATGTACTTAAGGCTTTGATCTTGCTAGGACTTGCATGAAGCCAAAGGACCTGCACATCTGCACACAAATACTTACTCATGGAAGCTTCTGCAAAAGTAGCACACAGATTTCTCCTTAAACTGAAGGTTGTTTCACTGTGGTAAGAATGTGGTGCAGATCCCATGCAGATTTCAGCATGTTTGCTCTTTTGTTTGAGGGTGGGGGACAGTTGTTTGGGGGTTTTTCAGTGGTGACCTTTCCCTGTGTTCTCTCCATGATCAGCTTCTAGTTATTCAAGAAATTAAAACCTCTGCCACTGTTTTAAAAGTGATGTGAGGCCAAGGCAGACATTTTGGGCATTATGCTCATGCCCAGACTCTGTAAAGCCCCACCCCTGAATTTGAGTCGTAAAAGAATGCTACTGTGGTAGTGATACTTGTATAATTCATTCTTGGCATTTCAGCTGACATAGTTCATAAAGTCAATAGGTTAAACATTTTATTTTATATTTTCTTTTTTCTCCCCCAAGAGATTTATATAAATGTTGGCCTGTGATGTTAGGAAGACTAATGGAAGTTTCCATAGTTGGCAGAAACTCCTGCAGCTGTGATACTCTTGTGGGGGAGCCAGGACTTTTTCAATTACCATATTTTCATGCATATAACCCGCAGATTTTCTGGAATAACCTAAGTTCTGCATTTCAGCAGACACAAAGGTCATTAATTGTCTGCATAACTAGTATAAGAAGTTTACCATCAGGATCTCTCTCAGAATAATTCCCTCTGCCCTGACCCTTGCTATAGTCTTCCTTCACTGTGCCACTCTCCCTCTTGCCTCTGATAACACTCATCTCTGTGCCTGATAATACAGGATAAGTAAGGACTTTTTTTTTTGTATCAGGATTTTCAGAGACTGAGTGTTATACATAGTTCAGATCATATGCACAAAAGTTCACTGGATTAAAGGATAAAATGAGCCAAACTCATTGGCTTACATCCAAAATCCATAAAATCAAAGGAGGTATTCAAGCATTAACCTAGTACATCACCAGAAGAGGTGCTGAGATTCTGAATTACAAGGCTTCCAAAGAAGAAGCAATTGGAGTGAGGAATACAAGTGATGTATTGTCTCCTGCAACAATTAGACCCTCTTAGTTTAACAAGAGAAGAGTGAATATCAGGCACTCCCCAGGATAACCATTCAGCTCTGGCATGTGACTCTGGTTTTGATCCAAAGAAATATCAGGAATTGTTTAAACTTCAGGATTTGCTTTTGGGCCCATATTTTTTCTTTTGTTTTTTTTTTTTTTTTTAATTTGCTGTGTGTCTAAACATGTGTGAACAAGTGAGATCTGCTGTCAGATGGAACTAGCAAAATACTCATTCAGGTGAAAATTCTCCTTCTGAGATTCTGTTAGGAGTGAAGTTTTGCTGAAATTCTCCTGAAAGGCTTGCTTTCTCATTTGTCATTTCAACTGTCAGAGCTGGAGGAGCAGATGGGCAGCACTGCTAGAAGGAAATTTTATTCAGATGTGGTTTTGGAGGTTTCACAGTTTTGTTTGCATTACACCATAAATGTGGTTTTCATAAGCAACAGTCAGCATGCAAGGAAAGAGTAGGATTTAGAGTGGAAGGAATGGAAGTAGTATGTAAATTTAAAATCATACATTACAAAAGCAGATCGTTTCCAATCCGTGATTTCACTTTCTCCATAAAGTTGACCTTTGCAGCTGTTCTTTGCCCACGTGTTGAAGTAGATGGACTGTTCAAAGACCAGAAAAGTTGATCAAAATGCACTTTTGTCACTTGATGAGCCATTTAGCTTGGGTTAAGGATATCACAGACTTATGTCTGTAAATGGTGCTGTCATCACTCAAGCAGAACAGTTCTTACTAAGCCAAACTTTTCAGGAATCCTGAAATAACATATTAGAATGTCTGGCTTTCTATTTCATGGGTAAGAGTGAAATAATAAATCCATGACAAGTGCCTTAAGAAGTTTACTGCAGCAAGTAGAACTTTTTTGGGGCTTACTAGGAACAAATGATCAGAAGGTATCAGAGTGATGAACTGATGATCATGTAGCAGAAAGAGAGGTACAGACCTGCTCAAAGGGGGTATTAGCAACATTTGTTCAGTTTGTCAGGATGAATTTAGTAAAGCTTCTGGGAAAATGTCTCCAATGTAAGAAATAACCTCCAAATGCAACCAAGTCAAATTGTATTCATGAAATATGTCTGTGTAGAAGTTCAAAACCTTTTAAAAAATTTTGCCATGAAGTGGTTTTAAAATGCATTTTCTTGCTTAATGTAGCCAGGACATCTGCTAATGCTAAATTCCTAGAGTATCAAAACCAGCAGTATTCTGCAGGCAGCCCTTCTTCTCCGCTTCACTTGCAGGATTTGGGAGGAACTGGAGGTGTAATGTAGTTGAATGATGTATATGTGTACATAAAAGTTTGCTACTGACATGGAGTGAAAATAAAGTAGGAAATGTCTGTGTTTCTTGATAACCATACTTATAAATTAATTTAGTTCTTAACTTAGAGAAAATCTGTTGATCTTAGTGTTTAGTACGAAGTGAAGGTGGATCTGCGTTAGTTTTCCTAACCAAGAATAAGTAAGAATATTTCTGTCTAAGTGACCATAATAGTAACTTACTTCAAGGGGATTACAGCAGCTGTGTTCAGGGGTTTCAGAACAGCCGTGAGCTTTCAGCAAAGAAGTTCAATTTGTCACTATGTCAGAAATACATAAACAAACTCTCTGAACCCCGGATATGTTACTTATTCACCAGAAACATCCTCTTTGAGATGATGCCAAGGGGGACCAGATGGAGCAGAGCAGCAAACAGGCAGTGATTGAGTCCATGTTGTTACAGTTGCCTGGGAACCATTTGAAACTTGATAGAGAACACGTAAAGGACTTAGAGGAATACACAGCACTGTCAGCTTGGTTCTGCATGTGGAATAGGTAATCTGGTGTCACAGCTTCCAGGCAGGCTCTGTTTCTTTTTGAGCTTGACTTACCCAGAAGATCTTGTGAGATGGATGTTTGTGAGAACTTAAGAGTAAGCTACCATGAGAGGATAGAATTCAGTATCCTTTCCTGTGTGCTATATTCTTCAGAAGTAACCTGTTACTGATTCATTTAATATTTTTTTTTTAGGTGAGCCAAAAATTTGCCCCAAGTGAGATGTTTAACAGTAATCATCAGAAAAATAGTCAAGTATATCTGATAGACCTTGGGGATTTTATTGTGAGGTAGAAGCTTATCTGAGGGGACTAGAAACCTTTTTCAGTTTTGATTCCACTTCTGGGCAGTCTTCAACCTTTTTTGTAAGAGATAAAAACATCCTCATGACTGTGGAATTCTGATCCTGATGAGACATAATCTGGCTCAAATTGCAGCAAGCATTAGCATTACTTGAGCTCTGGATTGTGAGTTTAAGTGGAGGTGGACCTGCATTCTGTCTTTTACGTTCTTGACTGTATGCAGTTTTTTTCGAGATCACAGATTTCTATTTCAGATCTGTGATTGCTTGAAAGTAGCTTTTGTAAGCTGAAATTCTGAGAAAGTTTTCTTAGTAGTAAACAAACTAACGTGCTTGCATGTTAGGCTACAGGAGGGAAAGCCCAGGAATTTAATTACTATCAGCGACAGATTCTCAACTAATGCTGACATTAATAGTGTTAATTATCTGTGGTTCTGAAGGTATGTTACTGAATTCTCTTGGTGTCCCAGAATGCTGTCTAGCATCCAGATGATGACAGAAGTTCACTGGGAATCTACACCAGGTAAAAACAGGATGTTTCACAAAATAATTAAAATAATTGACTTCCTTGTAGTCTGTCTCGTAATGCTGTTTCTCCTATGATCAGGTTTCAGTAAGTAGAAAAAAAACTGTTTTCTCCCACATACATGGAAATCTAATAAAGTACACTGCTGAGTTAGCTTTTGCAGACTGGCATTAATGCAGTACCATTGCATGGTAAGAGATTCTTTTTCTCTGGTACTTTCTTTCATCCTTTAGCATGCTAAATATTTTTTAAGGGAGTTTGTTGATGAGAAGTCATAAATATCAGATTATTCTAGTTGCATATTCTGTTGCTTACATATTGAGGAGAAGGATGTTCTTGCTGAGTTTGAGGACTATAAATTTAGAAATTTAGGAGTTACCTCCTGCCATGGAATCATCCTGTCACAGCTGTAATAAAAATGACCTCTGTACAGTTTTTTGGATTGGGAAGTGATGGACTTCTCTCAAGCAACTGGAGGTTTGTAAGTGGGTCAGATGTATAGCTGTACTAGCACAAGGGCTGTTTTATCACCTGAGCTAGCAGGTGAACCAGAGAGGAACCAGCATACCTGGACTGCCTAGGTCCAGCTCACACTGAGCCCTTCTGTGTAAGTCCACATTGCCATCTTATATTTGTCAAGCTTTCATGGAGCTTTGATATGCTTCTGTTCCTCACAGTCTGTGTTAGGTCTCTTATGACCTACAGCTAGAGAAGTGCATTTGTGTTAGGCTTATGCTGTCAGGAAGTTTCCTATCCCTCCCTTTGCCTTTTTCTTTTCTATCACTAGGTCCCTTTCCAGAAACAAATGGGACACATTTTGCATGGGAGCACAGAGCTGAGCTTCAGACCTAGAAATCTACACATTTGAAATTAGGGTTAAAGGACTAAGGGGTGTAGTATTAGGGACCTTGAAATTTGCATTTCTAGGTGAAAGTTGTCATATAGCCTGGTCTCCCTCCACATACCTTGTCCTCCTCCCAGATGCACTGTCAGGTCACAATTTGAGTCTTGTAACCATGTGTCAGTAATTTCTGTCCAGTAATTGCTGACTTTTTCATTGCTGTGTGCAACAGCTCCAGTCTATTCTGGATTAAAACATTGGTCAAACAGTGCATATGTTGTACACCTGATGTCTGGCACACAGATCTTTGTCTTTGAAATTCCAGAAGAAATACGGTGACATGATGCCATTTTGTTCCTAAAAATTTACAAGACAAAATACTTTGTTTTAGAAGAAGAACCTTCTGGGATCTCTGCTCTGTTGGAATTATGGGGTTATATCTACTTTTATTGTTTCTGAACTGAGATGGTTATATATGTGTGTGTGTGTGTGTCTGTATTAATATTGATGCATCCTACTGGTTGCAAATTTTAGTTTTCATCTTCTCACCCACATAAATCACTGCACAAATCTGGAAAGGAGAAACACTAACTTGTAGGGATCATGGATATCACAGCATACATACACAAGAGAAGCAGCTTTTAAAAGTCTAAGCAACTTCTGATTTGGGATTTCCTGGGTCTTGGATGCTTTCCTTTGCAATCTGATGCTCTTTTCCTGAGGAATTATTTCATTAAACTTCTCATTTTTTTTATATTTTCCACATAGAAAGATAATCAAATGTATTTTTTGTGCAACGGTCAACAAAAAATATTGTTGGGTTTTGGCAGTAGAACTGTTGAGCTTTACAGAATATTAATTCCCTAAATCAAAATTTTTAGTAGTCCAGCTAAACCAGGGCTGTGTCCACAGTGTTGTCATATGCTTAATTTCTTTTCTCTGTAATGTTGACCATTTTTCCTAAGATCATCATCTTGGTTTTTCTGGGTTATCTCCACAACGAGAATGTTTCCATAACCTTTTTGTATTTAATTATAGTACTAGTTGGATGAAGCACAGTTTAGCTTTTAATTCTGGTTTTTTCTGTTAAGCAAAAAACTCTTAACAAAGACCACACAGTGCAAACAGAAAGTCTTCAGTTGATTTTTTAGTCTAAAACATAGTCTGCTTGGTTGAGTTCTTGAGTGTCAATGTTCTCCACCCCACAGATGTTCTTCTTGTCTTTAGGAAGTTTCCAAACTGCACTGTGGCAAGTTGCCTGATCCTCCAAGTGAGATCTTAGCCTCACTTGGTTGTTTCCAGATGCTTCTTGAGGCTCGCAGACCTTTCATAGCAAAGTAGGACCTAGAAGCTCTGTGAAATCCCTATGCTTATATTTAAAGTTGGTTAGAATACTCTAGATATTTCTTACTGTTTTCCTGTAAGCAGTTACCACAAGGAGGTTATGCAATTTTGAGTAGGCAGAGAGATGATCCACATGATTGTGAAAGAAGAAGGGATTTTTTTGTGAGAATATGAAGATGTAATCCACATGGTGAAAATATTTGGGAGCTACCAGCTTGAATATAAAATGGACTGCAACTTGTGGCCTGCTCTACCTTAGTGTCTTTGCCAGCTTTTGTTATGGAGCCAACTCCGTTCACGCTTTTTGCAGGTTAATCACTAAATAGCATGCCTGTGCCCACAATCACTAGATTAATGATGCCGTTTTCCACTGCTTTCTCTGCACATCCTATTGATCTGTGTCAGCTTTCACTTGGCTGCCTGCAGTACATAGCAGAGTGCTATACTCACTTCCTTCCCCGTGCATGTACGTCAGCTGAAGAGAGAAACTTGAGCAGACAGGGGTTTTTCTGGATAGTTTCTGGCAACAACAGCCTCTGGGTCAAGCAGTCTACTTGTCAGCCTAGTCTGTATGAACTTCAACATACAGTTGCCCCTGTTGAGTCGATATTCTGAAGCAGCCTCTGTTGGCTGGGGACCGAGCTTGTGGGCAAGCCTGGTTCAGTCATAGCATGGCAACGTTAGACAGACTGAGACAGGCCTTTGGGAAAGGGTCCTTGGGAAGTAGACAAGCACTTTAACTCCACTGCCTTCTAAGCTATGGCTTTGGCCTGGACTGTCCAAGGCTAGACTTGCTATCTGAAAGGAGTTGTGGGCAAATGTAAAGCTTCAGAGAGGGGTGTGGTGGGATGATGGACAGGAACAGAATAAATCGTCCTAAGTAGCTGTACTAACATTGTGTGCTGAAGCCAAGTATGAGCCTTTTGTAGTTCTGAAGACGAGTCCAGCAGGCATCAGGAATCTGAGCTGTCCATCACTGTGCATTGAGAGAATCTGCCATGATTCCTGGTTTATGGAAGTATGCAGGACAGGGAAACGCAGTGCTTGGGGAGTGGGGTGAACATACTACAGCAAAATAAGATTTTTTTGGTCAAATCTGAGCACTTAAGTGTTCTCAATCACCTTTTGATATCTCCATTGATGGAGACTCCATAGAGATTGTCCTTCAGCATCTTACTGGACAGCTAAGACAAGGTAGTGTGAATGCTTTTGCCATGTGAGCCAGCCTAGTTCCCTTAAACAGCTCTATCTTCATGTATTACTTTTTCGCAATTATATTTCACAGTACAATAAAAAGACCACACTGCTTTACAATTATCATGATGACACTGGGATGCAGTAAATAAAGTACACCCTAATCAAGGATGTATTCCCACAGAAAGATGACAAAGGACGGTGCCAGATAAACATTTGCAGGACAATAACAAGTTTCTGATTGTAAATACATGCTGGATGTCTTGACACAGAAGCTCATAAAGCTAATTTGGAACAGATAAACTGGTTTGGCAGAGTCTCTCATTTTTTTTCAGAGTATTTTCACAGGCTTTTGTTTTGCTAATTATGTTTAAATATTTTTATTTTGTTCTGATCTTTATAGCCTTAAAATAAAATAGCAACAATGTTTCATATAACTATTTATTTTCAGCTATAGTACATAGGGAAGAGAAAATAAATTATCAATGTGATTCCAGTAGGAGTATTTTATTAAAACATCATGAGTTGAATTCCATTTGGTATCAATGGATACTGACAATACAGCAATAGCAAATGCTGTGAAATTGAAGTATGGCATGCCAGAGTCATCTGTGGGTGTAACACCTCATCCATCAGCAGTTTCCTGAAGGAAGCATTTGGCATTGATGCCTTAGGTTTTAACTTTCATATTCTTCAAAAACTGCCTAGTGTGTAACTCTGAAGTTTCTTGTAGCCTGTTAATTTCTGCTCTCTCATGCCTCTCCAGGCCTGCTCTCCAAGGACACTCAGACCATCCTAAGCCCAAAAAGTATAAACCAAAAGCCTCTAAAGGGGGGTGGCAAGCTTGGGGAAATTACATCATTAACCGAAGCTTTAATTGGAGAATTAACCCTGATGCAAATAAACCAAACTTATAAAAGTGTGAAGAACTTGTGACCTGTCTTCCATCTTGGGGTCCATCTTTGCAATAGCCTCTGGACTCCCCAGGGTGTACCTTTGAAGGCCCTTCAAATAGATACCTACCTTTATTCCCTTATTCTTGTCTAGTCTCTGCTTTTAGGTGGCCACTTCAGGCATCAGCATCCCATTTGTTCAATCCTTTGTTCAGGATTTTGTTACATAAGCTTCCTGGTTACTTGTATATGGAAGAGCGAACTGAAATTATGTTGAGTAGCCACTAGAACTTTTAAAAATAATATTGTTCTCTTTTAGCCGGTGACTGTTTTCATGCATATGACTGTTTTTCAGATGCCAAAAAACCACCAATCATAACTTTGATGTAGTAGGGCCACGCAAGAGCCTTGTTGCAGTTGTGTGCTCACTAAGTTTGTGTAGGTGATATGTTGAGACCCTTCGCAGCAGATAGAACATTTAGGAAAGAAGCAAAAGGCCAAATTCTGTCAGTTGAATTAAGATAATTCTTCTGCTGTGACTGAGAGTAGGATTCATTTCCAGGATTACTGGCTACCAGTTTTGTGATACAGCATCCTGAAGAAATTGCTTCATTATTTGCATGGCTGGGTAAGGATAGGATGGATATTGCTTTGTACAGATACACTGACATGCTCACAAGCATAGGAATGTAACAGGTATTTATATAAACATGCACTGGCACAGAGGTACCTTACAGTCTAAAGGAGTATGATAAATTCATATGTTATTGTCTTCTTTTACTTACAGATCAATGCAATCCGATCGATTGTTCCGAACAAAAGCAATAATGAGATAGTTCTGGTGTTGCAGCAATTTGATAACAGTGTAGACAAGGCTGTTCAAGCTTTCATGGATGGTGAGTACAGTGTACCTTTTTCACTAATGCAGGAGGGATTCAATCACATGCCAAAGTATTCGTTGTCTGTAGTGGCTCAAAATATATTCTGTAGTTCTTCTGAAATCTGATGTGTGGCACTTACTAATTATAAAAGAATTGATCCTCCTGTCTGCATCTTTGCTTCTTCACAGTACGAGATTGACATGGCTGTTCATCTGTTATACCTGACTTTGCCATTTTTGAAGCCATTCTTACTGCAGACCTCCTTCTTTATTTTGCGTGAAAGTTAATGCTTTTAAAGTAAAATGTCAGGAAGTTATTCACTGTTGAAGATACAGTAACTAAGAACAATTTCGGATAGTTCTGAAGCAGATAACCAGGCCCCATAACCCATGAATTTGATGCATACATTGACATTCAAACCTCAATCTGAATTTTGCAAATAGCCTTGACATTTATAATGGCTGAACCAAGACTCCATTGAAAGTTCGAGCCATTTAAACCTGGATCCACGTTTGTATTTTGCGTCATGAGACCATCTCTAATGAAAGGTCACTTGTATTTAAATAACGCTTTCCTCGTAAATATATAAAGTCAAGTATTTTGAACTTTCACCAGAAGAATCTGTGAGAAACCCTTTGTAGAAGTAATGGCATACCATGAGCAAGTCTTTTCAAAATCTCTGTAGCTTGTAAATGATACTAGAAGTTCAGTGGTCTCAAAGGGCCCTGTATATCTTAAAAATGACTCATTTTTGCTATCTCAGCAAGTTGTTTAATTCATGCCTATTTTACTTCAGAATATTTTTGGGTTTGGTTTGGAATAACTTACTAAAATATATCAGCCAAAAAGACTCATCATATACTAGGAATTACCAATATGCAAAAAGCAGATGCAAGCAAACTGGACTATTTATAAATGTATCGAAATTCTTCCATCAGATCTATATGGTTCTGATTCAGGCAGCTGCACAGATAGTTACATTCTGATGGATATATTGAAATTGCTTTTGTCTATGCACACACACAGAGAAAAAGGGAAGTGTGATGCATCTAATTAACAATAATTTTGTTTTCCTGTAATGTATGTCCTGGGGAAGGTAGTGGAGGATTCTTCCATGACTATTCAATAAGTTGCTTTCACTTTATTTTGTCTTAAGTTACCACTGCTTGCTTGTGGCTTATGAATTGTTTCCAGTGGTTCCTCAAAAGGGGAGCTGCTTTCAGAGCTTTTCAGAGTGTCATCACCTGCTGTAAGGAAGAAACAGCGCAAACACAAGCCTTGGAAGAAGCACAATAAAGTCCTGAAGAAAAGCAAACTGTTGTACCTGAGTTCAGATGATCTTTGTTTGAACTTCACCAGTTCATGATTACTGTTCAGAAGTCTTTGTGAGGGAGTATTTGAAAACAGCTAATATTTGTTACTGTCTGAAAAGAGCACAAAAGATACGTATCCATGCAGCTGTCACTGTGGGTAGAATGAGTAATTGAAATGTTTTTTTCAAATGAATGTCAAAAATTGCTAAGATTGAAATAATACTTGCAGAGAAGTCCTGCAATGAAAAACATAGGGGTGGCCATGCTGAATGCAAAGGTTGAGCCACCTCCATGCAGTGCTTCTCTCAGAGGTGCTGCTTGCTGAATCAAGAAATGTTCAAATTTAGTTTCCTATCTTGTTTCTTGGCAATTAGAGTGGCATTTAGGAGATGCCTCTGTTACGAATTTTATTCTATATGTGAAATTTGATTTAAATGAAAGAGGCTTCAAAAGTTTTATTTGCTATGCTAGTGTTTACCTAATGATGCATAATCAGAAGGTCTGTTCAGCTGCTTTGTAGATCTGTTCGAGAAAATATACTAGTGGGTTCAAATGAGGGCTTTGGGATTTGGACAGTTAGTGCATTTCCAATAGGAAGAAACAAAGGTTAGTTGGATGAATCCCTTAAGTAACTCAGCATGCATAGTATTCACAGGGAAGCTGAGGGAAGCAAAGCAAAGACTCCACCAGCCAACAAGGGTGTTGGTTGCTACTGTGAAAACAGTAAACAAAGCTGTCACATGAAATCACATATTTTCAGCAGCATAGAGTAAAATGGGCAGCAAATGTTTATTACTTCATACAGAAACATGGTGCCTGTCAAGAGATGATATACCTTTAGGAGAGAGGATTGTACCTACATGTACATAAGTATGTGTGTAACTAAATATAAATATGTATATAGTTATACACCAAATTGAAGTTGCCTTAGCCTTCTATCTGCATTGTCATGTCATCTAGCAAATAAAACATGGCTTTGATGGATTCCATGCACAATTTAACAAATTGGGCTTAGCACTGCTAACAAGATCCATAATCTTTCCTATTGTGTGTGAGAGGCTTACCAGATCATCTTGGATCTGGTTTATTGTGATAGAAAAGTAATTTTGGTACATCTGAAAACCTCACATGTCTTAGGCTGAATACAAGTTGTCAACTCATGGTGATCTGAAAACAGAAATTCGTCTTAATACTAGTATCAGGATTTCACTGAAAGGAGTGAGAAGAATGGCTGAGTATGAAATCCACTTGGAAAGGCTAATAAATGAGTATTTACTACATTTGTGAAGAGAGGGTAAAGTGATTATTAAATTCAAGCAGAAGACCTTTAACCTGATGGTGATTAAAAATGCTATTGTGGCAGATACTGCCATAGTAGTTTGGATGACAATTCAGACTGCATGAGCATCTATTTTCAGCATTAGACTCCAGGAGAACAAAATGATGATGTTAACTAGAAGGAGAAGAGTTTTCTTCTAGCATGGCAGCAGGCGCTGGTCTGACCAAGGCTATGTCTGCTTTGTTCCATAAATTTATCTAAGCAACTCATTGTGGCTGACAGGCAGAATTTCAAGTATAACTGTAATTACTTTTCAATATAATTTTTTACCATTCTTTTCTGCCTGGCCTAAGTTTACTGCATTTGTGTGATGCAGATTTTATGCAAGAGTCAACAGAATTACTCCTTTGGATGCTACTTAAGTATTTACTTTTTATGCTCTTACGTCTTCTGAAGATGACAGGTAACACTAGAAAATACATGATAAAGATGCCAAAAGTTTTTAAAACTTTCAGA
Source organism: Aphelocoma coerulescens (assembly GCF_041296385.1). Taxonomy (NCBI): domain Eukaryota; kingdom Metazoa; phylum Chordata; class Aves; order Passeriformes; family Corvidae; genus Aphelocoma; species Aphelocoma coerulescens. Next base: position 11,920,026 of record NC_091021.1, read on the forward strand.
TGCTCTAGTGTCAGGGTGGATTATTTCGTGTGCTTAGTGTTCACTCTGGGGTGCTGAGATACTTTCCTTTTCAGGCAAGAGATTTGAGTGTTGATTTTTCTGGGTCTTATGCTAGTGCTTTAAGTTAGGCACACAATCGCTTTGTGCAGTGAAGTCCATAAAAAGCCAGTAGTGCCAAGTAGACCATCCACTGGAAGTAGTGTAATCAAAACAGGTAACTGAGAAGAAGAAAGGCAATAGTGTCCATTTTGTTCTCCCCACATAAGAGAATTCACAACAAATTGAAATGCTCCTCAGCCAGGAAACTAGGAACTGACATGAGCACACTAGTTCTTTCCCATAGCTGAGCTTTTGTTGAAATGTTTTATTTTTCCTTTATCTAGGCAGCGCAACTCAGGTTCTAAAGGAATGGAATATGACAGGGAAAAAGAAGGTAAGAACTTGCTCTTGAAAATCAAGGCATTTAAATCACTTATCAGCTGTCTGTGCTTGAACTGTAGTACTCTTGGTCAGTACTTGGCCTTTTCCAGCATAGGTGACTTAATTCACACCTGCAGACAGTACTTGAAAGCAAATGTGTGTACTGTTTTTGATCCTATTCCTCTGTCACTGTCTCACTAAGCCCAGTGTTCTGAGCGAACTTCTGGGACACCACGTGCATGTACCTGTGTGTGGGAGCCAGACCCTGGACAAGCACAGGACAAATCCCAAAACAGCTCATGTGCAGAAAACACTTTTAATAAGAAATCCTGGATAGTCACAGCCACTTGCAGTGGCTCAATTTACTGATTGTATTTTGAGCTTATAGGATTTGCATTGAGTGATGTCTCTGTTCTTGCAATATTTCCCCATTTAGAACAATAGGAGAAAAAGAAGCAAATCGAAACAGCAGCAAGGCAATAAAGATCCTAAAAACAAGAATGGTGCACCTGAGAAGGCATGTCAAGAGCCTCAGCGAATAAATGACTGTCATGTGAATGGATGCCCTAAGGACAACTCTGGCCGTGGTTCTGCCAATCAGAAAGTGGAAACCACTTCTCTTGACAACAAAGGCTCGGGATTTGCAGGGTCGGCACTGGACTGTCCAGAAATCAGAGGTCAGTTCATCTGACAGAGAGCATCTTTTCAACTGGCAGAAGCCAAGCCTTCTTCGGCATAAAGATCGTGGTATTTTTATTGCCATGAAGATGTTGTAGAGATGTTTTTGTGAAAAATAATGCACAGAACTCTTTAAAGTCATGCCAGTAGATCTGTATCTGCACACTATTCATCTTGCAATATGTTTCCTTGCAAAATGTCTTTCTCCTCCCAGAGACAGCCCAGCTGATACAGAATATTACAGGTTGACCTATAGAAGAATGCAGGGTTAGAAAATGGCTTGAGTGTCAAATTGTTAACAAAAGGATAAGTCCCTTGTGTGGGGCAAAGATATCTGAACACTATGAGCTTGTGGTGTATTACTGGATTTCTTTATTGCTTAGTCCAAACTAGTCCATTTTTCATTTTTCTCACCTTCCCTACATACTCTAGTCACAGTAGATCTCCACTGGCTTTCCCTAGCCGGGAAGGGAGGGCCTTTGTGGTGTGGAAGGCACTCTGATAGCCCTTTAGTACATGCTCTTAGTTTCTCATGGGGTCTAGTTACCATTTCTGAAACCAGGAGGGGCAGTAACAGAGGAAGTTCTTCCTCACTGTGGTAGATACAGAGTTAGGATTACAGCAACATCAGTGTGAACAGACTTGCTCCTCTGGGGCAGAACCTTTGTGAAAGCTTTTGCCTACAAATTCATAAAGCTCATATTTAATTGTTGTCAGTACTGGTAGTGTTCTTCCAGCTCTTCACATTTCAGACATCTACCAGGCCTGGATTATTGCTGCTGTTAGTATTTTCTTCCTGTGTCTTAAGAACTTTCCTTGAAATCCCTTTTTCCATGGTTGCAAATACAGCTCTTAAACCCCATTTTAAAGGAATGTGCCAAAGTGATAATTGTCCTGAAATTAATTACCTGCTGCTTTCAGATGACTTTGGTGGTGCCAGCCTCTGGTCGATTAAATGAAGACTATGCAACCTGTAGCAGCCAAACAAACTACTTACCAAGAAATTTTGTCCTAATAATTTGATGCCTCGCAAAGGACCAGAGATGCACTCCCTGCCCTTGCTAGACTCCCACTTAACTTTGGATAAAATATTCCATAAGCCAGAAAATTCTGCATTTCTATAATACTAAAAGCATTTTTGCCACTTATTTTGCAAGACACAAACGTTTGTGGTATAAATCAGACTTCTTAGAGTGGCATTTTTTGAAATGCTACATGCATGAATAAAGATATATAGACTTAATTGCATATGCATGGAGAGTGTTTTCTAGGGGGTAGAGAATGCAAGACGAGTACCCATGCTGTTAGTGATTTTTTTCTGGGTCATTGGGATTGAGTCCTGCTTTTTTCTCTTTGAAACAGTTAAGACTTAGTTGTACATATAAAGGACAAAAAGTATCTTGAAATTTTTCTTTGCTTTTGCAAGTGGCAAATGAGAAATTACCATAGCTTTTACAATTCTTTTTCAACTTATATACATCTGCCCTGTTTCAATAACAAGGGGAAGAGAGAGCTTTCCAAAAAAAGGACAGAAAAGAAAGGAAACAGAGAGAAAGGAAAACCTGTAACTTTAATATTCGAGTTTTCCTTACATAGTAAAATAATTTCCTGGCAAAATTTTTAGTAGAGAGAAGGAAATAATTTCTTCTTAACTCTCAGTTGCACTAGTATCCTTTTCTTTGCAGTCAATATAATAACTACTTTCTTAGGGTCAAAAGCCACCTATATTCATATTGTTACATTTGTGCTGAAGTGATCAGGATCCTTCAGGGGCCAGCAGCTGTGCCCTTGTGGTTTCTGAGCAAGTCATGCAGACTCTTCTAAAGCAGTATGAAATGCTGAAGTGAGTCCAAAGTGCACCTGTTTCATACTGCTCTCTCTTGTGTTGTTGTAATCTCCTTTGTATTATCCTTGTCTGGCTTGTTTGTTTTGGTTCCTTCCCTATCAGATGAATGTTACTGTAGTCATTTCACCATCTCCTTCAGAGGCGTCACAGCTTAGAAGGATGATAGGTGTCTGTTTAGAGTCCCTAATACTTTCTTCCCCAGGAGGAACATGAGGTTGAAGCTTTGCTTATTCCAACTCCAAGTCTGTGAGGACTCCCAGAGCCATAAAATCCTGGCAGCCTGGAAGGGATTTCAGGAGCCAGAAGGGAGGATGCAGCATTTCTCCATAGAAAATTAGGGGGGAAAACATACAGCTATTGCCTTTAGTTCAGGTCTGCTTATTTCTTGCCATTATTCCATCTTTCTTTTTCTTAGACATCTTTAGTTGCTGTTACTCTTTCTGTGCATGGCCTTGTAAAGAAGCAGTGTGAATGCACTGAAAGGATATTTAGTGCTGCCTTGCCATGCTATTGCTTTTGCAGGGACCTGGGTAAAATCAGATCCTGATCTCTTCCCTACTTATTTTCCATGTAGGAAAATTTTTAATGAATCTTTCAAACTTCTGTTGATATCTCAGGGGACTTTTTTTTCTTTCAGCCAAAGAATCTATGAGGTTCACTTGATTTGAAAGGTGTTGAATGGTAAGCTGCTGCAAAAAGATAAACCACTCTTTTTGAAGATGGCAGCACATTTCAAAGCAAGTTAATCTGGGCTGTTGCCATTACTGGCAGGTGTGGTCATACTTGACTGTTAATACAGTGGATACCACACGATAGACTGGGGCTGAAGCTCCAAGCCACCACATACTGAACCATGTAACAGTTTACTTGCAGCTACTATTATCCAGACTTTTGACTTCTCTTGTAGGTGTTTGACAGAGACTTTGTCCCTAGATTTTGTTATGCACATGTCTTAGCTGGTGCAAGTCTTCAGAGACTTGCTGCAGACTTTCTCCATCTATTTTTAATTGTGTTGATTGTCTTCAGTCAAATTTGAAAGTTCAGCTGCAGCATACAAAACTACTGTTCGCTAGCCTATGTTGGTCATCTTTCTGCTGGGTTTCAAAGTAGGTCATGTAGTTTTGGAAGAAACAGAATCAAAGTACATTGCATTGATGATCAAGAAGTTTAATTTAGAGTGTAATCGTTGTTCTAGGTGACTTTCTTTAGGCAAAAAGCTGTCAAGTTTGTAATTTTTCTTGACAAGTGTACCAAAGCTGCTAATTAAACACAGTAAAAACAATTATGCACTTTAACAACGAATTTCAAAAGATCCAACCTTACGGACAGAACCCAAAAGCCTTTATACCTATAACCTTTATAGGTTAGCTGATAGAATGCTGGCTTCTAATTACTTCTTAGTTTAGTAGCAAGGGCAGCCTCAACTGAGAGCAGAAAGCCTTGATTTATAAAGAATTTTCTGCCTGCATTAGTGAGATGCAGCCAGGGTTGAACAGGGTTAGTGGCAGTTCTCTCACAGGAGAATTCCTCACTGTGTGCAAGACTGGCATCAACATCGAACCTTTGATGTGTTCAGAGGGCTGCATTACTGGTGTTTCTTGCTTTCACAGATTCACAGGTTTCTTTGACTTCTTTCAATACTTTCTTACATACTGTTTTATGCAATATACCTTTTCTGTTTTCAGACTCACTTTTTAAAGCCCTTAAAAGCTGGTTTAAAATGTGAGCACTGATGTTCCTCCTTGTTCCTCTGGTGTTACGTGATTGCCATGAAAACATACCAACATGCACTTTACACCTGTCCTAATGCCCAGCCAGGGCACAAAGAAGTCACTAGTTGATATGCTGCACCTGTCCATGTGATATCCCTCAATCCCAGCAGTGTTTATCCCATTCCATGGGCTGTAATCCAGCTGTTAATCTGACAAGACTCTTTTCTCCAGACACCACACATCATCAGTTGCATAAAGTGATTATTAAAAAGCATCTTCAGAATGAACAATCATTCATTCATCGAAGTGAGTACAAAGATTAGAAAAATGAGTTAACACAACAAACCATTTCCTGTGCTTCCTTAACTAAAATTCACAGTGGCAGTAACAGCTAGCCTTGCCTGTCAGTTTTCACAGTCATTCTTTGGCTGCTTGTTCCTCTGCTGTGATGCTGATATCTTAAATCCCTTTGGAGTCTTGGAAAGAGGAAACCAGGTTGTCTTGTGGCAGCCAAACAGGCTCAGGCATTGTTATCTTATCCCTCTGAAGCTGTGGAACCCAGGAGCCTAATCTTTGACATAGTTCCATTTCCTGCTTGGTTCCTCTTAGCAGCAGCTTTTGATAGAAATCTGTAGTCAGGCAAGGTAAGTATTTCAGGTAGGAATGTTTAATCAGTGCTTTTAAAATGTTAATAAAATTAGGAATATTTTTTGTGTGCTATATATGTGTGTATATATATATCAACATTAAAGTCTCATGCTTTCTGTAGAGGACTTCCTCTCTAGTTCTGATCTGAAATATTTGGGCAAATACTATAATTGATAGTATGCTTTTTATTTTACGATTTTTCATATTGGCATGAAAGAGTTGGGCTTTTTTAATTAGTTTTTCTTTTATACACTGTTGAAATATAGAAGTGTTCCAATTAGTGTTTAATTACCAAAACAGTTTCATTTTTTTTCAAAGCTCTCTGAGGTTCTAGAGAATGTGTGCCAGTGAGAACACCCTATACACCATGAGTATATAGTCATAAAGTCATTCTGGCTTAACAGTAAGGCTTCATACCTTTCTTCATCTTATAACTCCCTGTTTTCTTCCTTAATGCTTTCTTGCAGACAGAGAACGAGAACGCCAGAGAGCATCTGTGGAATTAAACCCAAAGACTATGAATGGAGTACAACAGCCAGAACCCCTTCAGTCATCAGTTCAACTCCAGTGTAACCTAGGCAGGCCAAAGTCAAAATCTTCCTCAGTTAAATCACCCAATGCGTCAACCCAACTTGAAACAAAGACAGATGACTCAGTCAAAAAAAGAGGTAAATTGGATCTCTGGTTGCTGTGTTCTGAGGTTATAAAACAGCTGAGGCCTCTAGGAAAAAAATTGTGAATTCACGTAAGTTAGAGATGTGTTGGAAAATAAGAGTAGAATTTTAACAAAATGAGTAAAACTATTTATGGTCTATTTAATATCATATTAAACAAAATTTAAACTAAATCATTTGAACTAATAATGCATTTCTAATATTTATTTGATTTGGGGGATGTGTTTCAGCAAACATGTTTAGAAACCCAAGAGCACTAGGGAGGGACTATGGGAAGGTCGGATTTATGGACTTCAGTAGAAAAACCACTTCATCCTAATCTGGGCAAATAACATGTTGAACTATTCCTGGTGCCTCATTCAGAAAAACTAAAACCAACTTTATGATTTCCATGCAATTTTTGTTTTCTGTTTTAGGGCCAAACATTGAAAAATCAGTAAAAGACTTGCAGCGTTGCACTGTTTCTCTAACCAGATATCGTGTGATGATCAAAGAGGAAGTGGATAATTCAGTGAAGAAGATCAAAGCTGCTTTTGCAGAATTACACAGCTGGTAGGTAAATCAGCTTCAGAGATCCATCAGCTCCACCTAGAAATGGGACTAATTAAGCCACTGGCATTAGTGGGGAGGGGTCACTTAACACCCTCTTTGTTTGCAGCATTTGGTTTCATAAAAAAAAACCAACATGGTGCCATTAGGTAATGACACTCGTCACCAACCAGGAAGTAATATATGCATTTATTGTATACAGACATAAAGTGCTTTGAAAAAAAACTCAGGTTTTTTTTACTCCTAAATTATCCATCTTGACCTAATTCTTCTGTATCAGATTCAGTAGCAACATATATGAGCAAATGAAAGCTGTTCTAAGTATCCTGTCTGGGATTTTCTGAAGTCTCTTTTACCTTCTTTAAATCTCTTCTTTCTATACTGCATCTTTGATCTTATCTTCTCTGGCAGACAGTCCTTTACTGTCTCTTCATGTCCCATCATCTTTGCTTCTTATCCTACCATTGTTCTCTTAACTTTCCCTCATAGTTTCTTCTAACAAAGTTAGAAGAATGTAAGTTTCCCATACATCATCTTATTTCCAATTCGCATCTCTAGTTCATTCTTTTCCCTCACTCTTTTATGTTTTTTTTTTTTCTGTTATAATTTTGAATACTCCTGATCTTCAGCATGTATACCTATGCCCTTTGAAAAGTTATGGCAGAAATAATTGCTGTAGTAGCAAGTTGCATGTTTGTTATATTCTTGTCATGGAAAAGTATTTTCTGCTTTGAGTTTCACTCGGCCTTGGTTAAGCATAGATGTCATATAAAACCTATGCATTAGACAGTGATGAAGTAAATAGAAGAAATCTATTAAAGAAATAGACTAAATCTGTTAAAATGTACAATACTTGGTTTCAAATCACAGAAGAGTGAAAAACCTTTCCCCTTTAATTCATCCACAGTATTTGTCAGTATTTTTATGACCGTATTTTATAAAAGAGCAGTAGTATTGGCAGGGGTTTGTTAACTTTAGACTTCAGTGGTGTATTCAATGGCTTCAAAGAGGCATCTAAAGTAACTTTAGGGCCACTTGGGCTCCCGTCTGTATGGGCAAAAAATCCAAGTGCTACTGAGCTGATTTTGGGGAGGTTTCTGTTTCACTGAGCCCCCAGTGTACTTTACTGTATAGCAGGGAGAGCTACATTTCTGTCTCTCCAGTGAATATGAGCTGTGATCACCAGTTGTACTAAACTGTGTAACATTGTCAGGATTGTTCTGGAGCCATCACAGTGATTTTTGCTTATGAACTTAAATGTAGTAATAAGATTGTTGAGATGGAAAAATTGAGCAAAGTTCATCAACTTCTTGCACCATTTTTTGGTAGTTCTCTGAGGGGACCATTCCTCTGAGAAAACTGTAGTTGGATTTCATTTGCTGTGTAGTTCACACTCACTTTTTTTATTTTTGGTAGCAGTTAAAAATACCTTACATCACGTCTCACCTTGGTTGCAGGCAGTCACAGGCAATTCAGTCTTTAAGCAGTTGTCACTCTGGTCATGGAACAGACTTAAATTTCTGTCATGATCTAAAAGTGCAGGGAGGTAGTAAGTTCAGAACTGAATTGCTTCATTTTTCATGTACTCATACTTTAGCTTGAAAAACAGTGAAGTGTATTGCCTAATACAAAAATACCCCAAAAGAGTCTGTAAATGCACGTACTTAAAATGATGAAAATAGCCTGGACAACATTTTAATAGGCTTCATTTCATTTTGCCTCCTACCAGCTTCAGGGCCTAAATTACTGAAGTGGAGTCTGCTGGAAGCTCTAGAATGTAACAGATCTGTGGTCTGAATATTTGTGCCTCAGCATAACATTGCAACGAGGACAGCACAATGTCAGGAGGATGATTATGGAAATCTCAGTGCTGGCTTTGTTGCTTTTGGCAGCTCAGAAGTCTAACATTAAGGTTTTTCTTCAAATGAATGAAGGGGATTTTTTGACTAAACAGAAAGCTGCATGACTTAACACCTTCTTTGCTAAAATTAAAGAGAGTTTTGTGATATTTCATATGATCTTGTGGCCTAAACTTTGAAAAAGATGGGCACAGCTGTTTTAATGCCTTGTTTCCAAAAACTCCCTGACAACTGCTGTAGATTTACTGAATTTGGGTAGAAATCACCCAAGCCAGTGATACATACGGCTTCAGACCTCATACAGGGATCACATCATATTCCTGAGCTGCACAGTTTAGTGGGTGTTATTTACATGGGAGTTTCCTTGCTCCAGAACTGAACAAAATATCCCTAGTGCTAGCAGGAGAATAAGGTATTAAGTGGACATATTTATTACCCTCCTTGGGCATGGAGTTTCACAAGCTGACACAGTCAACTTGTCTGTCATGGAAAAATTAAGGAATTCAGCTAACTGTCACTCACAGAATGCTATGGAGTAACCAAAGCAAGGGTATGCTGTCAGGTCCCCATTGTGATAGTGGTTCCAAAGCTTTTTCCAAGTTCCTCTCCCAGTTGCTGCTGGAGTGTGGACTGGTTGAGACGGACAGTAGATACAACAGCCACCAAGTGTTGTCTGTGTTCAGAACTGCCAGGAATACTGGAATGGGCTCAATACTGTAACCCCTTCCTGTTACACACAGCTGTCACCACCTAAAGGATTTTAGTGAAGCTAAATGAAGTCAGAAGCTTTTATCTTGCATTGCAGCTGAATGCTGAAACACAGAATTAGTTTGTCTCTTTTGGGTTTATTTTTCTTCCTTTGGTAATAGGATAAAAGACCACTTTTGTGTCCTTTTTTGCATTTACTGTCAAGGTCAGAATCAAAATTGCATTGCAAGAGTCAGTAATATTTTTGACTTTCTGATGATCTGTTTTGGTTTTCTAAATCTTTTCATGATTTTACCAATCACAGAAAGAATGAAGCATGCAAAGATAATAGCATGTATCTTCCTCCTACCTCCAGACAGTAAATGAAACCATTATCATGGAGGTAAATGAATAGCGCATGTGGCCTAAGATGTCCTGAAGCTTCAGCAGAAAGATTCACAAGAACTTTTCCTTTTAGCAGCAGAAACTATTGAGTGATAGCTGCCAGTGAAACTCCATGTTTCTTTCTAGCTCAGTATTTCACAGCTTGACTTAACCAATGAAGGGAAGTTACTCCTGAACATGTTCAGTAGGTATGCTATGCTGCTGTTTAAAAAGTCACCTACCTGGCAAAATAGTGCACACCCTCCCACAATCTAAAAAACAGTGCTAGGGAGCAGATGTGCTGTGAACTGCTGTAAAAGCTTGGCAGAAAAGCGCAATGCTTACTTCAGTTTTGACTTTCTAGTAAAATGGGGCTAATAACAGTCCCAGAAATATGTTTATTTAAAAACACTGCATTGAGCTCACTTCCTCTTTCTTAAAGAGCCTCACTAAGTTTCTGCTAACTGGAATAATTCTCTGTGTGCTCAGAAGAAGTGATAACAGCTTGCATTTATTTAGCTCTCTTCATGCCAGAAGACACTAGAGCATTTTACAAGCCGTGGGCTGGACCAGGCAGGGCACTTTGCACCACAAGAAGTCTTTTTACAGTCTCATGTGGATTGTGCTCCTGCTGTGTGATCCAGCACTCTGGTCACCCCTGCTCTTGCTGGGCTATGACATTGCTTTCCCAAGGTTATGAGAGCACTCAGCAAAGCAGGGTGAAGGGGCAGTGTTCCTCAGGCTCACATGAGCCTGCAAGTTAGGAGCAAAATCTTCCTTACAGTACTCCTTGATCCAGAATTTCTCCTCATTGCATTCAGCTTTGGTGTATGGTTTTCAGGAATAGCTTTGTGTGAGTGAGAATATAAGGAAGGTGCTCCCCTTACGACTAGGATATAAAATATATTAGAGCATAGCTGTGTCTCACAGTAGTGTAGAACACAGAAAAGGCAGCTACCAAAGTCCTTACGTTGCAGGGGAGGGTCAGAAAAGCTAAGTGAACTCTCCTCTCACTAGAGTGCACTTGAGACATTTGTTGCCAAGCTTAAAACCTACATGTGTTAACTGTGTTCTCGCTTCTTTTCCACCAAGAGGCTGAATAACCATCCTGGAGATAAAAGGAGAGGCCCAGGAAATCTGAGTGAAATGTGTAGAGCACAAAAGGAGCCACCATTCCCTGTAACACCTCTTGCCAGAAAATAATTTTCACGTATTGGGCATTCATACAGTCATATGGAAAACTCAAAGGAAACATCTGCTACTTGCCCATATGGTCTGCTGCTAGCCACAGATAGTATGTAGAAAGTAGTAAGAACCAGGTTGAATTACACTGCATGCAGAACTGAACCACATAAATACAAGCGTCTTTACTCTTTTCTAACATGTTGGTATGTCCAGTGCTTTGTTAAGAGCATGAAAATCAACACAACTGAATTTTTGGAGTGAAGAAAAAGCAGTTGAAAGCTTTACCATAGGCTAGATAAAAAATTGATTCTGACATAATGCTGGGAAAATGGAGTTTGGCAAAACTGACAATTTAAAAATTATTAAAATAAATTCAGGGTAACAGTTAGAAAGCATGTGCTCTATGTTTGCGGAAAATCAAGCAGTTTGTATATTGACTTCTAAGTTAAGGCCACAGGAGTGGTTGAATGGGGGAAGAAATAATCTAAAAGAACATAATGATGTCTGTACTTACATTGTTGTATCTGTACTGACTCAGTGTGGGGTGCTGTGCAGTGCTGCCAGCGTTCACAGCTGTAGAACAGTGAGAACACAGTTGCCCCCTTTCTGGGACCCCTACTTGGCAAACTGTAAAGACGATGGTTTTCTGTCTCCCATAGCCCAGAATCAGTGGCACCAGATGAGAGCTGCCTGTTTGTGATGTGGTAGTTTGGAGATGGGCAGGTGGCTGGAAAGGCCAGAACTAGTATTGCTTTACACTGAACAGAGTTCCTGTACTGTTTTTCCCTCCATTTACTGGCAGTTCTTATGAGATTTCTGTCTGTCTGACAGCCAACCTTTGGTAGTCCTTACACCTCTAAAGTCCAGGTTTTCAAATCCTCTTGCAGTTTGTTGTGATACTTGTTTGCCCATCAGTCACACGATCCAGTCCTTAACCTTGTCAGCACAGAGAAGATAAAAACAGTCTGCTTGCATTCAGGTTTCCTTGGCCCCACTGGGTGTTCAGGTACCTTCAAAGATCAGTGCTTTGACCGAGGCCCCTGGGCCCTGCCCCTGCTGCTTGGGGAGTCTGGGGGAACCTGATCCCACAGCTCTGGCCTCAGGCTGGGTACTTGCCTGGAGAGCTGCAGCATTGGGAGAGGGGCTTGTGCTGGCATTCTCCTCACGACCTCCAGCAGTCTGGGATCACTCTTGCTGTGCATTAGTGGAGAGAACAGAAAGAGTTCATGAAACTGGGGAGAGTTAGGTTTCAATGAGATACTTAAGTCCCCCTTCTGACCCCTTTGTCTTTTATAATTACTTGCTTCATCCTGCTGTTTTTTAACAAGTTTGTGAAGATAGATTAAAGAGGTGAAATTCAGAGGTAGATTACACTGTTTTTTAGCTGTTGTCCATATTTTATGTCCTTGTGTCTCCCCTCTCCCCTCCCAGTCATTCATAGATGTGTTTGTCATCCTCAGTAAAACACAGAACACACTGCTTTTGAGGCTGTGCAGGTAGACTATTGCTTTTGTGCATGTCATTGTGGATGAAAAGTGAGTATCTCCTTTCTGATCTCAGTGTTGTCAGACTAATGAGAAATCTAGCTTACTAAACATAAAAAGGGAATAATTATCTTGAAAATTTCAAGTGATGTTACACCAAAAAGCCAGACTCTTCTTTCTTCGAGGCCACTTTCCAATGTGCTTTTGGGAAAGTTGCCTCTTTCCTGTAGCAGGAGCTCAACAACTGTCTCCTTCTTGCTGGAGTGTGTTTAGGCTAAAATATATAAAACCAGTAAGGTATTCAGATACCTCAGGAGTCAGATCAGAACTGAAACTCAAATAGGAAAGAAATACTTCACAAGTTCATGTAAAAATGTGCGGGATGCTAACAAGCTGTGGTGCAACTCATACTCACTGTTGTTAAAAGTGCCAAATTGTGAGATGATGCCTTCATTTCTAAATAACTGAAATTTAGAAATGTTCTTTCAGGAAAAGGTTTTCCATGTCAGTTTTTAGCTTAAACAGGTTTTTGTGATGAGGCAACAAATTTCTAATTGTTTGTAAAGAGACCTTAAAAGAAAATGGCAAATAGACCTTTAATTATGGTTCATTTACCAGATCACACTGTGCTAGCTGGCTGCTGAAGAGAACAATGTTAGTGAAGGTAGATAAAAATTACACAAATAAACTTGAATAACTAAAAGCCTTTGGGTATTTTCAGTTCTGCTAGATTGTACTCTGCAGAGGAAAGGATTTCAGTGAAATTGATTTATGCTGTCTTTTGTTTATCTTCTTATTGTCAGACTGTACTAGTGATCAGAATGAAAATTCATGTAATCTGGTTTGCTGTGTAAACATCGTGCATATGCTAATTTGGGGATCAAATAACCTTCAAGCATTGTGAACATTTAAATAATATTGAGCTAATACTGGAAGAATATATGATCTACTGAAACATTGCAAAATATGTAGTGTAACAGCTTTTCCTACAAGATATTTTCTACAATATATATATTTCCTATTAATATAAAGGAAACTTGAAGTATCATTTCTCCAGTTACAAAATAGCTTGGCTAGGCAGTAATCCTGTAACACTTGTAATCACCTAGTACAGGTGACTGGGCTACAGGTGACATTCTCATCACATCATTCTATCTTCTTATGCCAAAAGTTTGACAGGGACAGTTCTAGTTTTTGGATTGAGGTGCAGGATTCTTTTGTGAAATAAACAATTGGATTAGAGGTTCTTATCAGTTGTCTTTTCACACTGCTTGTGGGTCTAATATGTTTATGCTAGAAGGGAAGTATGTGCAAGAAAAAGAGCATGATACTTAAAGACCAATGCAGAGCTTATCAGGACCATCTCCTGAATTTGCATGTAACATCAGCTCAAATGTAGCAGAGACAGTAACAGTACTAACATCCCTCAAACTTGCTTGAGCTTGTCAGCAGCTTGTCAATCAGCACAACTTCAGGGAGCTACTGGGGTCTGTTCCAAAGTGTTGACAGAGCAGCATCACTGGAGTATCTTGTATTTTTGTTGATGCCTAAGCTGTCAGACTCCAACAGTGTCTAACTACTCAAACTCCCTTTCTCATGAAAAAAGGGCTCAAATTGTACCTCAGTGTTCAGCAGCTCTCCAGCTGAACCAGCCCCCAGAGGATGCCCATGAAAAAATAGCTCTTCCCCCTTCTGGATGAAGAGCCCTGCTGCAGTTATTCAGGATGCCACAGCTGACACTGTCTTCCTCAGTCTCCAGAACAACAGTCATTCTCAAACTGTGCACAGAGCTGGTTCAGGGGAGAGTAAAGCTTATTAAATGCTCCAAGGAGAAAATTGGCATTTTGAGGGGTTTAACAGGGTTATGAACGGACTCATTCGAATTACACTTAACAGTAACCTCTGTGCCATGCAGCTGGGGCTTACCTTTGTGAGCTATGTCAGCATGTTTGCCTCCATGTCAGCTTGGTCTTTTTATTTCCCCATCTCTTCAGGCACAATAGGTTTGTCATAATGCCTAGAAGAGGCAGAAGGAAAGAGAAGATTCTGGTCATCTGGAACCCTTGTGATTCTCATCAGTAAAGCTATAAATCAGCCAGCCTGGCAACCTGAAGCAGCTTTTCTCAAGAGGCACTAATAACTTTAATCATTTTAGTGGGATTTGGAGGTATTGCAGCTGACTGAAAATATCTTTTCTTTTTCACTGTGCAAATACTAAATTTCATGCAGTAAACTAGAGGAAGATTAATTTGTTTCCACTAATGTCAGAACAAATTCTGAATTTGTTCTGAGTATGAAACTGTGAAATGAGGCAGCTGTCAGTATAATTTGCCCTTATCATTGCTGTGCCAGCAGCTCATGGTAGTTTGGCATTTGCAGCTCTTTTGCCATTGCACACTAGTGTGAATCCTGCCAGCCTGTGTAAGGCCAGACATGAGTACTGTTCATTTGACCAGGAACAGGGCACTTAAGTTTTTGCTCTCAAAATCACTTCAGCCAAATGATTCCTAGAGAGCTGCTGTCTCTCCTGCTGCGTTTCATATCTCTACAGCACAAGCATTGGCTGTGTCTCATTTGCATGCCCTCCATGTTAAGCCTCTGCTTTGCCATGTCCCCTCAACAAAATTGTCTCCTTCCTGAGCCTCGCTTCAAAATTTCACCTGGATATTAAGCTCAAAGAGTGCTAAATCCTGTGCTCCAAACTGCAGATACCTGTGGTGAGCAGTGATATGATGCTGGTAGCTCAAGTTTGGTACCTAGGTCGTGATCCTGAAAACGTGAGGGGTAAGAAAAGGAAGAATCAGTCCTTTCAGGAGCCTGGTGTAGTGAAGGGAGACAGAAAAGAAAGGGATAATAATGTTACTCTGGTTTTTTTTCTGTATCATCAGTCATGGAGATAAGTCTCAGTTGATTCAGAGCTATCTTGAGTCTGGTCAGTGGAGGGGGGAATTGAGTCCCAGTGCTTGGTCTACTACGGCAGGGGAACCTATGGACTGATGATTAGGGCATGGATTCAGGTACATTCAAAGAAAGAAGTGGTTCTGAGTTGTGTGTTTGTCGCCAGAGTCTCAAATGGTATGTGGGAATATATTCAGGTGTTGATACTGATAACTCAAGGTAAGGAGATTTTTAGTGCTCAGAGTAATTAGAAAAAATTGACAAGATTATGAACTCTCCAGAACATCAGCTAAAGTAGTATGTCCATGATTTTAAACCCAGTTCCAAACATCTATAGAAAACCCAAGAGAACGTAACTAGAGAGGAAGGAATTAGCAGAATGTTTTCCCTCAGGTGTCTTTAGATCTGAAATGCATTCTGTTCCTTCCTCTGCTAGAGCTCAAATCTGGTTATACCTGAGTGTGCAGAAAGTTCCTGTAGTACTCAGTATCCAGTTCTCCACAGCACACCAATGGCTACAGGCTGTGCACTGGAGTGTACCAGCTTGATACAACATTTTAGTGTCAAATGGACACTAAGAAGCATTAAAAGAAAATGCTTTCCCAGGAGGTATTGCTGAGCTGAGCTCTGAGCAGTTCTCAATAACATTTTTGCTGTGGTCTAATCATGATCACTGTATTAAGGCTGAGTAGGGCATTTTTCCAGAAAATACATTAAAATGGTTGAACTCCTAAGTTAAGGAGCTGTTCAGTTTAAGTGACTGTGGGACCTTAATGTGAAAACAGTGGGATCCTAGCAGGAATGAGAGACAAGATTTGATCCATTGGTTTTTCCACACTGTTCTTGTCCTTTCTCCTTCCCTGTTAGCATTTAGATTTCTCTTTGTAGCTGTCTTTTTATTTTTCCCTCAGGCCAGATTTTTTTTTTCAGTTTTCTGTCTGTTGTCTTAATCTGTTTATAACTCTTATAAATTCTTGTTGGAGGAAGTGTTGCTCTATTTTGCATTTGCTGGTGCTGGTTGGCCTAGGACATTTCTAAAGAAACATTATCTTTTCCCATGTATGACACATGGCCATTTATGGTTTCCAATGCTGAGAAATTCCAGATGAAAATTAGTATGTTCCCTTTTTTTAGCCGAGAGTGCATGTCCTCTGCTGATATAAATTAGTACAGCTGTATTGTCTTCAGGGAGGGGAATCCTCGTGAAGGTCTGTATGTTAAAGAAACTTAGTTTATCATATTAACTAGTCTGACATGGGCAAAGGCACCAAACTGTTTTTCTCTTGTGTTTTTCTTTAATTTTTCCAATGTTAGTTTGTAGCTAGAAAGGAAGTACTCAGGTGGTTGTTCTTTAAATTCATCGGTCCTGTCCTCTACTGCTACAACATCCAAACACTTTCCTGAAATATTTGTCAGAGACCAAAATGAAACATTAGGAATGGAAAACTGTCTAGTAACAGATAAGATTTGACTATAAAATATGATAAATATGGGACTGCTATGGCCTTGCTTTCATTCTGGTATTAAAAGTGGTTTTATTTGGCATCAAAATAAAATGTTAGGGGCCAACTGGTTTAGTAAGGATCTGTTGTTAGACTGCAGAGAGGACAGTCCTGGAATGAACTGCACTAAAACACTCTTCTCATGAGCTCTGCTGTTGTGACCTTGTTGCTTGAATATGTTTTCCAGACAAAAGTTCACGTTTATATAGCCTGTGTAGTGGGCTAGGGAGACACTTTGATAACAGAGGCAGAAAAGACAAAAATCTGCAGTTTTTTTAATTTAAGAGAAAATAGTAAAGATGATTAGATTCTCTTTGTAGAGGGTAGAAATAGGTAAGAACTTACAAGAGTCGTTTCAGCCACCTGTTGTGAAAGTCAAGGAAGTTTATTAAACCATGTAGTTACAAAAGCTATTTGAAAATGGATTAATCCTGAGAAGCTATGACTATTTAGATTAGCAAGCTGAAATCATCACCTGCTTATTTGGGGTTTAAGCTTAATGCTTATGCCTGGAGAATACTGAGTGCCAACTGGAACAAGCGTGTCCTTCCATTGTCAGAGCCTGCCTCTTAACTGATTTGCTCTACCGTGAAAACACCCTGCTGTTTTATTTCCTCTGGTGTGTAGGTCACACTAAATTGATCTGGCAGGCCAAAACAATAATTTTAGTCTTGTTTCTATGTATGAAACAAAAAAATGTGTTACACTGCAGTTGTGTTGTCTTACTGCAATCTTTGCCATCAGCCAACCAGCTTCTGTCCCTCTTGTTGACTACTGGGAGGCAGTGTAAAGATCTCCTCCTCTACAGGAGGCATGGGAGGCTGGGAAAACCCAAGGGTAGAAGACTGCAGAGCTTCTGTTGCAAACCTCCTGTATGAGGTTGGTTGGAAGATTTCAATGAATGGCACTTGAACATGCTCTAGCTGGTAAATGCTTGGTTGTCAGCTGTGTGTTTGCTGTGTTCCCCACACTGCCTGCTCACCAATCTTTCCCTGTTGTAGTTAAGGACCTTTCAGTTCTTCTCTGTTAAAGTCTTCTGTCTCTCTTTACTGCCCACTGAACTCTGCAGGATCTTCTTTTCTTGCTAAGGATGTTCTAGAAAAATGTTTTGGGTTTAAGTTTTCTATAATGTCTTCCTTCAGTAGAAGCCTGTTCACATGTAACTCAGGGTCTTCACTGGGTACAAAAGCTAATGTTTAAGGTTGATTTTACTAGAAGGGTTGAGAGCTCCACTCTTCCCATGAGTGTGTGCCTAGATGTACTCCTGGTGTTTGACATACTTTCTGCAATTTCTCTCCCAGCTGCTTGAATTTACTCGCTTATGCAAACACAAACATTAATATTGGTGGTGTTTATTAAATGTGAATTTAACTTTAAGAATAATCTACTGAGGCAAAACCAGAATGACACACCAGAGCACTGTCCCCTGGAGAGAGCATTCTGCAGAGATGCTACTCCACTGGACAATGTTACTGCGTTCATAATGTGACCAGTTTACCACATGACCTGTCTGCTCTCAGACAGTTGCACTTAGACAGCTTATAAGCATTGTCAGGGATCAGACACCAAACGTTTGTGAAGGAGAGGCACATGACTCCTTTAGGAAGGCCAAGTAAAAGTGGAACAACTTGACTTCCCAGTCCTGGAGGGAATAGGGGGCAAGGAAACTGACTTCTTTTATGGAGATACTTTAATGTTTGTTTACATCACAAACCATTTTCTTGTTTACCCTGACATGTTTTGCAAAAATACCTCTAAGGAAGAGAAGGACCTCATTTCACACATCTTTAATTTTGTTGCATTCTTAGTTTTGTGCTGAGACCTAAACTGTATTAATCTGGGTAGCAGCAATGGTATATCTGGCTTAATTAGGAAACAGGCTGTTTAGTCATTTGAGGATTGCTGTGCTGAATCAGACTGACTTCCACATCTCTGCAGATACATGGGAAGGCCAGTGAGGTGTTTGTGTAAAGCAGCACACACTCATTATCACTAATTTTTTGTAGCTGGCTTGCCTAGGTGTTTCTTCAGCTTCAATTTTTTAAGTCTTACTCATTTCAAAACGGCCCGTAATTAATGTCTGAAGTCTGCGTGTAGTTACAGCTTTTGATTTTGTTGAAGTTCTAGCATGAATTAAATTATTATTTTTTTCTTTCTTTTTTTCCTTTTTTAGCATCGTAGACAAAGAAGTGTCATTAATGGCAGAAATTGATAAAGTTAAAGAAGAAGCCAGTAAGTAAAAAAAAATATGCAGGGAAATTCTGGAATACTGTGGAAACAGTTGTTTTGTTTGGCAGAAAATTACACAATCCATAAATTTAGTTAGCAGCATTCCATCATCTTTCATTCTATATGTATACAGTCAGATAAGGCTTTGATGTTCCAGGGTAGTTTCTGTGAGGATTGTTCATCAAAATTTCAGTATTATGAAATTAAGGTAAACCAAAAGGTGATATGGAGTTAGACTTAAATTACTTACTCCTTCTGCTTACCTATCAGAGATTTTCGACCACTCTTTTTTTTTTCCTCATTTCTGTGGTTATTCAATTACTTTGTTTCCATTTATCAATCACTGTTTTCTTGCTTATATTACCTACGTAAATTAGGATACTGGAATTACAGAGTAGGGGAGTAGGTTATTGTGTTGCCTTGCATAGCTTTAAGGGAGAGTGATCAAGCTTATGAATTAGAACAATTTTTAAAAAATCTAAAAACAGATGTTTACTGCAGTCTGTTTTCTTAATAATCTGTGGGAGTTGATCTGATTCTAGGCTTTCATGTTGTCTCTGGGTTTTGCATTTTCATGTATATATATTCTGATTGGGGGGGGGGGGAGCAAGATGAGCCGTGTATTAGGATACCACAATACCTGTCTCACACTCCATCCAAGATACAGTATTTGTATTTACCCCCAGTAAATACAGGGGAATGTGTTTCAGTAGAGAATGCTAAGCAATAAATTGAACACTAACCAAAGCATTGTTAGAATGATACTTTTCCTGGCAGATGAAAATATCCTTTCTAGGAATGTATATAATCCTTTTATTGATTTCTGAATTTAAGGTCCTTCCAAGCAGGGTCACAAATATATGTAACATTCTTGAATGCTTCATTTGCATTTAGAACTCACTTAGTTTACAAAGGTATACTAATTGAATTTTTGTTTAAAAAAATGGTCTAAATTCTCTGTTGCTGCCCAAGTCTCTTGCAGTTGTATGTTTGGAAACTAGAAGGTATGAGTTATGACAGCAAAGATTTGCATTAGTTTGTGTTTTGAATTTTATTTGTTAAATTTCTAGGAATAACATGAAAGAGATGTGGATTGGAAGCTCTGTGTTATTCTGGGAAGGAGTTGTGGAGGGATATGTATCAGCAGCTTTTTGGTTACCTGCAGACACCAGGTAGCCATAATCAGCTACAGAGCATGCACTCATTCCCAGGAAAACCAGTGGTAGAATTCCCACTGATCAGCAGACACAGGTTTAAGCCCTAACTGCATAAACAAAACCACATTTTCGAAATCCACTGTCCAGGGCTGATGGTATTATAGGGTCCCTTCATTAATCTTGGCCAGTTACAGGAATTTTTGTAGAAAGTAAACCAAATTCCTACCTACTGGCATGCAAAGTGCTCCATTTGCACATGGCATGTTCTGTTTCCCTGTTTTCCTGCCAGCTCCACGCATGACAGTGGATGGCCCCAGTACCTGTCTCCAACAGCGTGGTTTCTGCTGTCTCTCAAGGTTGCTGTAGGCTGTGAAGTGCCTTCAGAAAGAGGCAGAAAGTTGTTACAGGATTCTAACATGCTAACCGAGATTTAGAATATTATTTATTTTCATATCTTTTTGCTGCACTTGAGGACTGTTTTATAGTGGGTAATCTTATTCTTACTGTCAACACTAGGAAAAATTCCAAATATGATAATTTCAGGGTTTTTTTAAAACATGGGTTTTGGCTGGCATCTCATGGAAATAAATGCCAGTATGAGATCATATGGTCTAGGCAGTCACTTCAGCAAAGAGGATGTTCATCTTGGGGAGGAACAGTATTAGCATTACCTAGAATAAGCAGTAAAGCAGAACTATTGGACAAGGTAAGCAGCTGGTAAACTGTTCAATTAATCTGATAAAATTTTCTCACTCTCGTAGATCATATTCTACAAAAAAATGAAATTAAAAGATCAGCTGGAGAGATAGCAGCTGTTCTTAGCATAAGTAATAATGTAGGCACAGATTTACCAGCAGGGCTAAAGGAACTGTAGCCACCTCTGCCTTCCCTGCCCTGTGTGACACGCGCTCCTCTACAGTCACACAGTTTGTTTGCTCCCACACAGCTGTACAGGTGCAGCTGTGTCTCCCTGTGCCTGCTGGACCATGCTGCACTCAGTGAAACGTGGGAACAGGTTTCCCAGAGGAGGGGAGATCCTCATCCCTGGCAGCATTCAAGGTCAGGCTCTGAGCAACCCCATCTATTGAAAATGTCCCTGCTCATTGCAGGGGGGTTGGACTCGAGACCTTTAAAGTTCCCTTCCAGCCCAAACTATTTATGATTCTATGATACTTTCAAAAGAAGGTATTAAATAAATTATATTTAATGATGATTAAATAAATGATAATGGGTTAAGAAGCAAACTGTCTGTGAAATATCATTAATTCTCACCTTTAAAAATAGCGTTAAAAAGTATAAGCTGGTTACATGACTTCTCAACTGTGCCGTGGAAATTTGTGGCAAAAAGAAGGCGAAAAAGCCAAGACCTCCACAGCTGTAATGGAGTGTGTCCTTAGGATAGTTTACATTAAGTACCACTCCCCCTGACTGTATGTGTAAGTTCAAGGCAAAAGACTGTGACTGATACTACTTTACGTTTAGATGTTGTTTCCTCTCTGCCATAAGTACTGATCCCATCAGATAGTTAATCAGTTGTTGCTTTTACACTGAGTCACCATGTAGGTAATAGTTGGTTTCAATTCAACAATATTTTGTTTTCTACCAAAATTACAATGTCGTATTATCTTGTGTATAAGTAGATCATTGCCTCGTGGTTTATGATTAATCTTTCCCTATAAGACTATAACTACTCACCCCTTCCTTACATAGAATATACAAGACAGGCAGTAATGAATATTTAGTATTATTTTTAATAAAGACTACTGGCCTTTAAAGCTGCTTTGCTGTTGAAATGGCAAATGTGTATATTCCGTATGTGAAAGCAAAATGGTGATGTATATGAACAGGGGCTTTTTCAGAGGAAGTGAAATTCCCCTGGGTAAATCAAATACAGCATGTCTTCAGAAACAGACTGGTGACTCAATGTAATGCTTCTTTCCATGTCTCAGTGGAAGTCTCCCTGTTTTGCGATTCAGAATAAAGCACCAGAAAACTCAAAACAACATGTCTTTGCCCCTGTTTGTCTGAATGTTGGAGGATTGGTTTAACTTTTATTTTCTGACAGCTATCCCATTTTCAGATCTTTTTGAAAATCAGGCAGTTCAGTGAAATATGCTGATCAACTTAATCTGTGCAAGTAGCATATTGGAAGTCCAGTTGAAGTCAGTGGTCCATGTTTGTCTCGCATGTGATGTACCATGTTAATGCCCAAAGACTAATAAATTACAAAGCAATTTACCTTCCTAGCATTAATGGCTGACTATTGGTATTTGGCAGTGGAAATCCTGACTGCTCGGCAGAAGAAAGCTGAGGAGCTGAAGAGACTGGCAGACCTAGCCAGTCAGATGGCTGAAGCACAACTGTCTGAACTTAGGGCTGAAATTAAGGTCAGGCATTCACTTCTGCTTGGGTATTTTAGCTGTTTGCAGAAATGTCTGGGAAGAGTTGTCACATTAACATGCCCAGGCTGTTCATTCCTGCCATGGGCTGAGGGGTAAATAGCTTTCCATAGGGAAAGTGTAGCTTCTTAAAGTACTGTAGCACCTCTGAGCAGTGTACAGATGCTATCGGAGAAGTGTAAGCTATCCC
Source organism: Aphelocoma coerulescens (assembly GCF_041296385.1). Taxonomy (NCBI): domain Eukaryota; kingdom Metazoa; phylum Chordata; class Aves; order Passeriformes; family Corvidae; genus Aphelocoma; species Aphelocoma coerulescens. Next base: position 11,942,527 of record NC_091021.1, read on the forward strand.
CTCTTCAGTGTAGCAGTGGGGAGTTTTGCTGTTTGTGTATCATTTAGACTTGGCAAGTAAACCTGATAGCTTCAGGTTCAGTGATCAAACACATATTCTCTGCTGAAATGACCCTCTTCCCAAGTGTGGGAGTGATCCACCCATCACTGGGCTGTGAGACGTAATTTTGTATGGATGGGATAATACTTGGTTCTGCACAGAGATCTTGTGTACAGGGCAGGGTCAAGAATTTGTTGAGCCTTAAAGTGAGCTTAAGTATTGATTGGTTCTTTTACCATCCATACAGTCCTTTGTTCAGAATGTAAATTACTGTTATCATGTCTATTTTTGCAGCACTTTGTGAGTGAACGGAAATACGATGAAGAGCTGGGCAGGTCTGCCCGATTTTCCTGTGATACAGAGCAGCTGAAGACCCAGATTCAGCTCTGTGGAGAAAGTAAGTGCTAATGATTGCTCTCAGAGTTTCTCAGAACATACCTGTTCAGCAGAGCTGACAGCACATGTGCTGCCAGTGTGTGTGTGTGTAGCAAGCCCAGTGTGAGTGGTGTCTCTGGCTGCAGCAGGACTGCTGAACACACACAAGTCAACTTTACAGTATGCAACATGTTAGACTCACTGTGCCTGGGCTGCACAGTCCATCTGCAGGTGCACAGTACCATCTTTGTCAGCAATTTCCATGTATTACTCAGATCAGTTGGAGTTTTCAATCTAAACAGGATCTCCAACTCTAGGGAATACACAAATTCAGTAATTTATAAATAAATAGTAAATTGGAAGCTTCTCTGTGTGAGCATAATGTAATGAGACCAATTCAGATCTCTCCTGCTAAGAAGTAACTCCCCAGCTTTATAACAGTATTCCCTGGGTTTTTCAGGAGACATATGGAGTCCTAAATCATAGAATCACTAAGGTAGGAAAAGACTTCTGTGATCACTAAGTCCAGCTGTCAACCACCATGTTCACAGTTAAACCATGCCCTCAAGTGCTATATCCATGTGTTTTTTGAACACTTCCCTGGGCAGCCTGTTCCAATCCTTGACAACCCTTGCTGTAACAAAATTTTTCCTAATATCCAACCTAAACCTCCCTTGGTGCTACAAGAGACTACTTCCTCTCATCCTGTTCCTTGTAACCTGAGAGAAGGGACTGGTCCCACCTTGCTACAATCTCCTTTTAGGTACTTGTAGAGAGCAATAAGGTCTCCCCTCAGCCTCTTTGTCTCCAGGCTCCTGTTTCCAAATCATGTGCCCTTCTGCTTGGAAATTCAGTTTTTCATTTTTTTTGCTAAAAGTGTCATGTCCCCGTGGCAAAATAAGAGCCTATTTTTCATTTTTGTCATGCTTTTTTCCCGTAAAAAAAGTAAGTAATACAAGGCTTTGCCCAGAATGTTACTCTGTCCTATGGTATTCCAGTCAGGAGAAAACTGGTAAAATAATACTTAACTAGTGCATCTTGGTGGAAGGAAAATAATAAATGTTTTCAAGTAGTTCCTTAAAATAGAAAACAGAGAAAATGCTACACAGTCTGCCAATACAACGTTCTGATTACATAGCTAAAGAACTGACTGCTTGGAGGCATAACCAGTTTAACTCATTAGACCATAAGAATTGCTTTTGCAGAACACTTTGAAGATCCATCTAACCCCATATCCTGTCTCTCAATGAAACCAACCCAGGATGTTTCAGAGGAAGACGTAAACTTCCCAGTAATGCATCTAATTGTTTACAGTCACCTCATAGACCCTATCTAATACCCTGAGGCATAAGAGATTGAAAATGCCATAAAGATTATCTTGACTAATAGTACCAACAGCTGCTATTGATACAACCATAGACTATTTTTCTTAAACTCAATGAACTACTTTCCTAAATAACTTCCAGCTGCAGTTAATTCTGCAAGTTAATTATTTATACCTCGTTTCAGTAAAGCATTACATAAGCATAGTTTGATGCAGGCGTGTGCAAATCAGGTCAGTGAAGTCAGAAGAGCAGCTATTAGCAGGGGAGCAGTGTCATCCTAGAAATGACTGATAGTGCACTGACTGTCTGCAGAACTTTGCTCATACCTGCCCTCAGTGACCTTAGATGAGCAACTCATGATGATGGATGGCTTTGACAAGAGCTTTTCAGTGCAAAAGATGTTCCTCTTAGCATCATCTCTCAATGAGACCCCTACCCTGCTAGGACCTGCAAATACCCCTCAAACAGAGACTATACGAGGCCTATAGCTACAAACAGCCACTGTTAAGGGCTTTAACAAAAGCAATAACCAAACCCACAGAGCTTGCGCAAAGGAAGAAGTGTTCTAGCATGAGAAGAGCATAGACAGCATGTACTCAAAATTAAGGACGAGAAGAAATAAGAAGAATTGGATTGACATGTATCAGAATGCCCAGCAGAGGATTGTATCCTTTTCTTGTACACCTTTTTCTGTTAAAAATACATTTTTATGACAAGCATCTGGGTTTTTAAATGGTCTTCCATGTGCAGCAGTGTGTTTTAGACAAGCGAGAATTAACAGAATTCAGGGATGGTTGGCCTCACTGAACTCAGAAGGGAAAATTCAGTTCATTGTGCAGATCATTGCACTGTTTTTCTGAAGAGGACACCTAGTGGGAGAAGTAGCTGATGTTGGCATAAGTGAATAAGATCCTCAGAAAACCTAACAGACGATGCTTAGTTACTAAAATGATTCCTCATCTTCTTTCTCTGTACTAGAAGTGAAAAAATAGATGAAAACAACAGGTGTCTCTCTGGAGTGAACCTCAAATTTGTCATCTGTACCAGAAGGAAACAGAAAAATTCCATAATCAGAAAAATCAGGACAGCAAATTAAGATCAAGAACTTCATTAGCCTCAGAATCTTCTTCAAGACTGCTTGGGGGCCATTTCACAAAGGCAGCTTGAAGAAATGCAGAGAGGAATCAAGCATTTTTTTGGGTGCATTTCATACCCAGATATGACAGTGCTTAGTAAATTAGGTGATCTCAAAATACTGAGAAGTAGAGAGCAGGAATATTCTGAGATGGGCAGTAGTGGTTCCTGATTGTGAGGAACAATCTCACTGCTGTGGTCTGCATGAAGTGGATTAGTGCAGTGCATTCAGTTCCAGTTTTTATAGATATCCATGATATGGAAGAATCTTTTTTACCCATTTCCTTGAGAGAGAAATAAGTGAAGTTCTCTTGGATGCCAAAATCCTGGCCTTTGCCAGGCTCCTTCCAGTTTTAATGTAGTGCCACCACATTGGCTCTTTTATCTCCAGAAGTGCTTTGCAGTGAGGCAGATTCACAGGTGTGGAACACTATGGGCTGACTCCCACCAAGTTACTTCAACAGTTAGCTTAAGTTAGCTGACTCCATTATTTAAAGTGAGACTGAAACCATGCTTCCAAAATTAACTGTAAGCAGGGTAAGAATACAGCCCTGTTGTTTAGATGTTGATCATTTAACTGGTAACATAATCCTTTTTTTATAGTTTCTCACCCAAAGAACAACTATTCCTCAAGAACACCATGTAGTTTAGTGCTGTCTTCAATGACCTCACATGCAACAACTGGCAAGCAAAATACGCACACTCGAAAGTCCTCTAGTAATGCCAAGAACTCTGATAATAAAACAGCCAGCAGTAAAGTACAAAGTCATCCTTCTTCCAATCCTACAGAAACTTCTTCTCAAGGAGTCCCAACAAATAAGCAGGTAAGATGTCAATCAGTTGTGAACTAAACTAAATTACTTCAAAACTTTCAGAAAAATACGTAGTGTTGAAAGTTGTTAATACGAAATCAAATACTGGTTTGTGGTCTATATTTAATTAATTCTTTTTGAAGATATGTAAGCATATACTTTCCAGCTTCATTTTCAAGTCAGCATGAACATACAAAGTAGAAATACCATATGAGTAAAGACAGCTGTCAGTTTAGAAGTGACTAGTGGCAGTAATAGAGTGAAAAAGAAATACTCTCCATTATATCTAATTGCTATGGTGGAAAAACATTTAGTCCTTGTCAAATGGTCAGTTGATGTGCTGTTGAAGCACAATTATTAGATACACTTTGAAAGTAGAATCTTGCCAGGTTTAAAAGCACATTATTTCAGAAGCTCTATAATACAGGTTATAGTACTGTGCTATGTTAGTAGCATTATATTATATATGTATGATACATATATGAATTATATTTTGTTGTAATAGCACCTTAAAATGTCCCTGTACAGTTGTTCTTAGGTAAAGTTGCCACTAAAGTTGGTCTGAATTTTGTACCAGTGGGGGGGATATTAGGCTCAAGTAGATGCCTGAAGGGAAATATAAGAGCAGTGCATAATGTCAGTGCATGTATGGAATCAGCTAACCTGTCAGGCATGCAAAGAAAACTAATTCAGTCACTTCCCACTAAGAATCAAAGCATCCTCTGAGCAAAATATCACAATGGACATGTCTTCCACAATGAGGATTCTTCACTTGACTTTCATTTACATATGAACGTCTGTTCTTCCTGCAGTCATACTGTAGGACTTGCACAACGCTTTACTAGGAAAGCAATATACATTTGGGAAAAAATCAGTCAGTATCAAGTTCTTCAGTACTTCTTAACTGCTCAGAGAATCACAGAGAGGTATCCTGAGCCAAAAGGGGTACACAAAGAGCGTTGAGTCCCCCTCCTGGCCCGGCACAGCACCATCCCCAAGAGTCACACCATGTGCCTAAGAGCATTGTCCAAACACTTCTTGAGCTCTCTCAGGGTTGATGCTGTGACCACGTCCCTAGGGAGGCTGTTCCAGTGCCCAGCCACCCTCTGGGTAAAGAACTCCCTGATACCCAACCTGAATCTCCCAACACAGGTTCAGGCCATCTCCTCGGGTCCTGTCACTGGTCATTATAGTGCCTGCCCCTCCTCTTCCCCTCACAAGAAAGTTGTAACTGCAGTGAGGTCTCCCCTCAGTGTCCTCTTCTCCAGGCTGAACTGACCAAGCAACCTCAGCTGCTCCTCATACAGCTTCCCTTCCAGGCCCTGCACCGTCCTCGTAGCCCTCCTTTGGACACTCTCTAATAGTTTAATGTCTTTCCTATATCATGGCACCCAAAACTGCCCCCAGGACTTGAGGTGAGGCTGCCTGAGTGCAGAGCAGAGCAGGACAATCCCCTCCCCTGCCTGGCTGGCGATGCTGTGCCTGATGCCCCCCAGGACACAGGTGGCTCTCCTGGCTGCCAGGGCACTGCTGAGTCATACTTATCTTCTGTTGACCAGAACCTGCAGATTCCTTTCCTCAACAGCTGCTGTTGAGATATCTAGAATTTCATGCCCTTTTCTGTATTCTCTTGAATCATGGCAGATTTTAATTTGGCACCAGTGATGAACCTGCCATCTGCATCTCTAGGCTACTCAGATGTAGTATGGTATTCGCAGTTGTGGTTTTAGTTATTATAGAGAGACTCTGGTAACAATCAAAACTTTTTAGTGTTTTCCCTCTCCTAGTAACAGTGTTAATTTTGACTGCTGTGTTTCTTGGCCTGTTGGAAGGATTCAGACAACCTAACAATTATCCAATTTCTTTCTGGGTAGAATGGGCCTTCTAGCCAGAGACGAAGATTCAACCCACAGCACCAAAACATGCGGCTCAATGGATCTCATAAGTCACAAGGTGCCAGTAATGAGGCAGATCAAAATACAAAGAGTGGTTCCAGGTCTGAGCACAGAAGACAGCAGCATAACAGCTTTCGATCTAAAAACAAAGGAGCTGTGAAAAATCAAGAGCAGTCTACAACTGCAAGGACCACAGAGAATCCAACGCATTCGGAGAAGTCCCGACGGAAGCATCACACGCCGGACACCGCAGAGCACAGGCCTTTCCAAGACAGGGTGTCACAATGCAATTTATGTCCTGCAAGAATGGAGGTCTCTGCTGATGCCACTGTTCTTTCAGTGCCAGCTGTAACTTTGGTGGCTTAAAATGTCACAGTGATGGCAGGCAGAGAAATTTAATCTCTTCATTTTAGTTCCTTGCTCGAAAAGCTTGTTGGTGAAGAAAATAAGTCAGAACATAGTCTTTTAAATCTTTTGCTGCTTAAAACTTGTTGGTATCTTTATTACTTGCTAATTATCAAAATTAAATCATACTTCCAAGGCTTTCCCCAGTATGTTCACATTTATTTTCTCATGACTGTACGGAATCTTACCAAAGCAGCATTTATTTCTTAGAAAAACGAAATCTAGATTGGAAAGATAAATTGATAATTAAATTCATAATAGCAAAAACCTGTTGTAGATATGTGGTTATACCAGCCAACATTATTATTTCATAGAACAGCCTGTATTAGAGGGATCCCAGGAAGTCTGTATGCTGTGGTCTGCAATGAAATCAAATAATCTTATAGAATTTTTCAGCAAATCTCTATACACCTCTTCTTTTTTGTGCGTGTATACACGTACATGCATGCACACTGTATATGCAGAGAGTATTGTTCTCTACAAGAAGAGTTGAAAAAGCAGTTCATTTGATTTTAGCTTACTGTTCCATAATCTGAGATCTTTAAATTCAAGTATAAATTGTATTAAATGTATTACATATTGGTATTTTTCATGGACAAACTATTTTTATGAGGCTGAGGAAATACGCTCATTTAAGTTTGGAATGTATATATAATGGCTATTCAGATGCACAGCCCTGTTCTCCATCCTTATCAGCCACTTTTCTATGACTAGTTGGATTTATTTTTTGCATATGAAAAGTTGCAGGTCTTCTAGACTTGAATTCAAATTATTTTTCTATATTTTTGCTGTAGGAACCATCTGTCCATAACAAGAGCTATGAGTAATAAATTACTTAGTCTTTATGTTCTGAGTCTGTATTTCAGAAAACCTGTTTCTTCCAAATAATTAAAATCTTCTTTCTAAAATACTCTGGTGTTTGCCGCTTTGCAGTGCCTAACCTTGTGCTCTACCCAAATTGTATTTGCTTAGTTGAACTGGTATCAGTGGGAGGCTTGCAGCTGAGTTTGAACAGGACTAGGCTTTTGCTTCTAGCTCGATTCTAATTATACAGCGCACAAAACAACCTTGCCATGAGAGCAATGAACACATTTTAAAGTAAGTTACTGTTTAACATAGTAAGGTGTCAGAATCCAGAGATGGCATCAGGTGACCTATTGGCCCAAATGTCAGAATCAGAAAGGTGTAAAAGGTCAGTAAGATTGACCTCTCATCCGGGTCAGTAAAAGCAGGAGGACACTTGAGCAGCTTTAGAAGTTTTTACACCTAGGTGATTGTTCGCTGTTGCTTTTTACCAGTTTCCTCTGCCTAATTCCTGTTCATTGACTGCACACTTCCTTACTACTGACAGGATTGGTATTCCTCTGGGGCCCTTGAAAAATAATCTCCAAGGGAAGAGCGAGGTGTATTCCTTAATTTTGTTTTTCTCTTGATATACGCATACCGTGTCCCACGTGTGAATATTGGTAAAACCTGATTTTAAAAAGCAAGTAACTCATCTTCATCTGGAAGAGTGGTGAAAGAAAAATAAACGTGTAGGTAGACACTGGCTTTCTTAGCATTGCAAGCACTGCTATTATCCTAGTTTATTACCTATCACACTTTTAAGCTAAATATTTTGGAGTAAATGGAAATGAAATTCCAGAATCTCTGTTGTGCATACCCATCAGATAGGTAGCTTCTTAAAATTTATCTGCTGCCTTACGGTTTGACTGTAACCTCACTCTAAGAGATGTAATTATAAATTCCATGCAGATATTTCACAGGAATTTCTTATATTATCCATATATAAGTTGTGAAATGTCTCTTCCTGTAATCCTTCCTAAAAAAAGAAAACCTAACTTATTTGTAATAACATTTATTCCTTCCTTATAGCTTCTACACTTGACTATTGATTATTGCATTATTGAAAGCTACTTTATTCCTTAAGTCAGTTTATCACAAGCTGCCTTCTGCAGATAAATAAATAAAATCTGTAATGTAAGTCATAACTCAGCACAACAGGACCACCTTGTGCTCTTCAGTACCAGCCAAGCTTTGATGTACTGGAGGCTCAGTATGTGACAGATCCAGGACTAACAGGTGAGAGATGGCCTTTCTCTTTTCTCTTGTGATGCAAAGACATCTTCCTTGTTAAAGAGCTGTGCGTGGGTTTGGTTAGGCTGAGGAGTGAGCTGCTTGTGGGAATGCTGCAGTTTTAGCACACCACATTTTGTCTAGTATCTGTACTGGTTTGGGAAGCTTATTCCAATACACATTTTAACCACATTATGTGGCTGTGCTCTGAAACTGTGTCAGAATCTTCATCTTTCATTTCATGTGTCTGTATGCTTGGAATTATATCTGCCAATTTCTAGGAGTGTTTTACTGTTCATGGTAGTTACAAATAGCCAAATGCTCTTGCACCCATCTTCAGCAGAACTCTGTTTTATCTTCTCGTTACAGAGACAACTACATGCAATTCTCCTTTTAACATGAGGGACTTGTAGAGGGGCAGTGAGGGAGTTTATGGCAGGGCAAGGTTTCCTTTCCAGGCCAAAGTCCCCTCAATTAGCAAAGCAAATGCAGCTGTTTGGCCTCACTCAAACACAAACATGGAATTCCCACTGCACTTCATGCTCTTTCAGAAGTGGAAAAACACCTTAAAGGGGCAGTATTTTAAAGCAGATTGAATCTGTTTATCTTTTGTGTAATATTAAATCCAGAGTAAGGGCAGAACCCAGCAAAATAAAGATCCAAACACACAGTTGGAAAACTAAAAAGCAAAGTAACTTTATACAAGTCAAGCTTTTTGGAAAACTTACATTAGTTAACCATGTTTGGGGGGGGAAAAAAAAAAGATAAAAACCCCAACACTTAATGAGCTTGAAAATGTCACCTTGAAAGAAAAATTAATTATTCTGGAATTGGAGTAACTTGTTGAACATGGTCTTTCCTGAACATGATCTCTTCTATAAAGATTTATAATTTTACAAAGATTCAAAGTAAACCATTGTCACACCACTTGACAATGCATCTAGTTCCATTCACCATGAAGGTTAATGCTATCCATCTATCATAAAACTGTTCAATATCACTCTTAGCAGTTAATAGAATTGGAACAAGATTCTATTATATAAAAAACATGCTGGAAGAAGACCAGGTTTACACCCCATCCAGTTAAAAATAAGTAAGTAAAATCAAGCCTTCTTTCTTTACCTCTTCACCACTTTCTCATTTCATCTGCTGAAATTCAAGGGGGTTGTTTTTTATTCTTTTAACCACAAGCTGGTATGTCCAGGACAAAGAGAAGACTCATTAATGCTGCTGTAATGCAAACTACACAAATGCTACTTGAAAAACACTGTGCTACAAAATAATTAAGTGAACACTGAGATAGTACAAACTCATAAAGTCCTGTAGGATTATTCTCAAAGCTTTTTCTTGTATGTCTTTTCTCATCTAAATTATATTCTCTGATTCTATGTTTATAGAAGCTTTCTAAATTCAAAAGTAGAAAGAAATCAGCCTTAGAAAGCATTGTAAAAAGATTTTAAGGTGCACGGTAAAGTGCTCAGCTGTTGAATAAATAGTGACGTAGAACTCACACAGAAAATAAGTATTAAAACCTCTTTCAGTCAGATTATTATGAAAAACAAATTTCACAAACTTAGTCTCAATGATGAATTGCATGTTCAATGAATAGTAGATTATGGTATGTTAGTATCTTCCCATAATTTCTGCTTTGTCCTTTTTTCAGTGAAAGTCTTTTTGTTGAGACAGGAAGAGCCTTGGGATTGTTGATCTTCAGGTTTATTTTTAGAGAAGAAACACTAGCTTAAATACTCTAAAGGTCAGCTGGTCTTCCATATACACAGCAATAGCAGAAATTATAGTCCTCTACACCTTTATAGTGCCTACTGCTCATGGCAAAGTGTCTCCTTAAGAGTATGTTAGTACATGAAAAATTGGGGGTTTTTTTCACTTGTGCAAATTATGTTTCAAGTCCTTATGGCTGGGATAAAAGCCTGAAAACGTGATGGCTTTAAGTGACCTGGCAAATAAAACATTTAAAGAACCCTTCTGTAATTCTAATAGTCTCAGGAATTTTTAGAACTTGCATTCTGGCAATGTTCTCAGTGTTCAGAGGCAGCTGTATTTACAGTGCTGGAGAAGCAAAAGCAGTCATAAAACCAGCAAAAAACCCCAGCACCCAACTGTAAGCAAGGGTACAAAACAAAGCCAGGTTTTGTTCACTCATTTAAACAACTAAAAGGGCTCTTGAAAATCAGTGATCCAAACTTGCCTTTCCTCTGCTGATAGAAACATACAGCAGCTCTTTGTTTCAGTATCATTACTCAACATCTGCCCTGGCACAAGAATGTCTCCTCCAGCCTGCACGGGGGGAAGAAGGGAGACTTTTACTTCAAACCGCAGCACTCCAGCCTCAACTTCTGTGCTTTGCTGCCTGCAAGTTGAGGTTGTCCCCTCCTGATCTGAAGGGACCTGCAGAAGGACACGAAAAGCCAGGTGTAACTCAGACCCTGCAGCCCCAGAAAAGCCACCCCCCAGCGGGGTGACACAAAAATGCTGAGGCTGCACCGAGGCTGTACCAGGGGCAGATCACACCACGGTACTGTGTGTCTGTACATGTGTGCCCCTGGAAAAGCAGCCTTGTTACTCACACAGCACACTTCTTGCCTTTCTGTATTTCTGCATTTTCTCTGTGTACAAGCACAGGTGATTCCTTTCATTGCTGGTAATGACAAAAACAGTGATTTACCCTCACCAGAAGTGACAGTGCATTCAACCACTGGTGTCTCTGCAGCACTCAGGATGTTGCACACTTGTGGCAAACTTGTATCTAATAAAAGCTTATTTTTATCTTTTTTCCCTCCACTTTAAAGGTACAAATTGAGGTTCACTGTAGTTAATGTTAACTGTAGTTTAAGTTGGTAAAGAGGTCGTCTTTTATGATGTGCAAGTACTCAAGGTACAGCCCAACAGAAATACAAATGGGAGTTACTGGAATGTTAAACTGCATGTGCTCTGTGCTTGAGTGATCTTTTTAATCCATTTTTCTTCCTCCCTTCCCAACATCTAAAATAAATAGAAATAAAGCAGAAAACACACTTCAGTGCTCACTTAAAACAATTTCTTTCTGTGCTTTTCATTATCTTTTTCATCACAATTTTCTACCTAATCTTTGAATAAAGGATCACATGAGATGATGACCTCTTCTTTGACCATATAATGCAGAGCTGTCCAGTCTATCAGACTGAGTCAAACATTAGCCATCCACTTTATCATTCTTAAGCGTAATACTTTCTGCTAATACAGCTGGATCTTTCTTGTTTAGTACTGTAGAGGTAGTAGGAGTTTCAATAGCAGCACTGTCCAGTTGGCTTGTTTTACTGGATGCAGAAGAAGGTGGCTGAGATGGTGTCACAAGAAAAAGCGGAGTCCTTTTCAGCTTCACTACACGGTTGCTCACAGGCTTCTTACTCTGTGCAGCTTGGAATGTCATTTGGCTCAGTGTCCCATTGCCAGCACTCTGCCCTCCACAGGCAGCCTGGGAATTGCTGAGCACTGATGTGCATGTTGTGGATGTGGTTTCAGAAGCTTCTCTGTGCAGCATCAAACTTTGACTATGGGGTTGTTTAGGAACTGCTGCAGAATATGAAGCATTGCAAGCAGCTACCTTTAATGAAGATGAATTCTTGACTTTTATGTGGGTACTTGTTGAGGGACCTGAGAATCTAATTGGCTTGGGACCCACTTTACATGGTAAACAGCCTTCCTCTTCAGTATAGTCGATTAATCGTCTGTAAAACAAAGAACTTCAATTTTAAAAATGAACTGTATACATAAATTATTATTTTTATAACATTATTACAAAACAGACCATCTGCAACAGCCATATACAATTAGGTTTAAATTATACTGTAACAAGCATAAATTATGGTTCCCAACAGTTCATGACTACAATCAGGGTTGCCTTTTGTGAACAGAACCATCAATCTCTTCTCCCTCTCTAAGATGACACATTAAAAACCATAGCAGCGAAGTGGCTGTCGGCTGGCTCAGGTACCTGTGCAATGGCACCTGCAAAAGGCTGCTTTTAGGCAATGTGTTCAGAATGGAGGTGTAACCAAAACTATCACCATAAAACTGCAGAGAGGAAGTTCTAGAAATTCCTTCTAAAAAGAAGACATCTCACAGCAGTGAAAATCAGTTAACCTTTTAAAGTTTTCACCTAAATTTCTGGTTTAGCAGTCCATTCAACTAATACTGCTCGCTAGTTTTTGAAGTTACTCCTTGGCAGGCTGCTGAGATTTCTCAGCAGCCTAAAAAAAAATGTAATTTGTTTCTAGCAAGTTCAGTTGTGCAATTAAGCTCAGACATTTTATTAAAATGTAAATTAAAAAACCAGAAAGCTCAACGTGCATAGATACTTAAAGAACCTGAAATTATAGAGGGAAAAAAACCAGACTGCACAGTATCTGTGCTTAAATTTAAGCCATCTATGCAAATCAGCATACCTTTTATAAACTGGAGGCATATGATGCAAACTGCCTCTCAGAGGGCGTTCTTCCAGAGTCCAACATTCAATCAGCTCCTGAGGCACTCTCCAGTAGCTGACACCTGCATTTCAAAGCAACATTGTACAGATAAGCTGAGACAACACAGCCATGCATGTTTACACCTGACTAAATACATGAATACATGTATTTTATTATGCAGAATTTCAGCTCTGAACCTGCTGACATGAGCACTGCTTACAGCCAGCATGCTGCTTCATTTGTGTTAGCTCGTGTCCCCTCTCTGAACATCCTGTAAAACATTTTCCCCCCTAAACAGACACTACTATTTTACAATGTTATGAATGAAAGTTTATGCAGACTTTTAATTTTACTTAATTGGCAAATATTTTTCTTATTTTTATGTTAAAAAGTAGTAACACTGAAATAAAAAATTATTACCTCTCCCTTCCCAGGCATTGAAAGCATCCATCATCTTTTTCAGCTCAGCTACTGAGTAATAGCTCCAGATGTATTGGATGTTATTTCCAGCCTCTCTAGAAACATTGTTTTAAATGTAACAGTTATGTGATTAGTTAGCTAAGTCCTTAAAAATGTACCACTGGTGAAATATAGCATTCTTTTTACCAAATCCTAACTATAAGGACTTAGCAGTAAATGTTTTATAATGCAGAAAGGAAAATGTTACTCTGATTTTGGTTTTATTCAAATAAGAGGTGGTAACCCCCTGTGAATGCCTATTGCCAAAAATGGATACTCATGAAAGAATAGATGTTCATAGAAGAATAATTACAGAATTAATTATGTAAAACCTATTTTTCTAGAATACACAGCAGGAGAACCGATACCTGATATATTATGTTTCTAAATACTCTTGGAATAAATATTAATGTTCCCAGCCTAAATTTAGGAAGATATGCATCCTAATTATAAAGATGGTGAAGTATCAAGAGCTTTATCTTAATCAAAAGATGCACAGTGAAGTTCACTTCTGACACTGCACTGTGAGAGTGACAAAGACCAACTGCTTTCAGCTGTAAGTACAGGTCTACCAATAACTTCCAATTACTGCCATGTAAATACATTAATAGTGTAGTACAGCTGTACAGGTTCTTTAAAGAATTAAAACCAATTCCTTTCATCTTTGGTTCTCAGTGTTCAGCTATCTGAGAAGACTGCACAAAAGAACTGCATGAATCACAACCAACTTTGCAAATATTTCTGGGGGGTTTTCTGTAAGGGGATTTATTCACTGTACTTAGTGTAAATATTAGTAAATTTTAATTGTTGAGACATTTTAAAAATAATAAGTCAAACAGAGTAAGAACTTACAATAACTGCATGCTAACCACCTTGTGTATACTCTCTCAAATTCTGAACCTCCAGGCTTAGTTTTTCTCTAATTTGTTTAATGTGACCATTCTATTATCCAGCTGGAAAGATTCCTTCCACAGATTTATAGTACAATAATGCTCCATTATGCTACATATCATAATAATTAGGCATAATTATAATATGTATTTATTCTCACTTCACAGTGCTTTCATGTGTGACAGTCACCTTACCTTTTGTACATGCTTTTACTATGAATTTTCATTCCTAGCACCTTATAAATTGCATCGGTCCCATCAGCTCTTGTGGCATACACACCAATAATTTTACTTTCACAGCTTGCTCCAGAAGTGTTGAGATAGTGCAGGACCCAAACTGTAGGCTTGGTACAAACTAAATTGTAAGAATCACAGAAATCCAACAAAGCCTGGAAAAAACATAAAACATATAGAATATTAATAAGAATGCAGTATTTTTAGTTGAATGAGCTTTCATAATTAAGTTTTCTTAACTGTACCAGTGCGCTCTTTTAAGTAAATCAAGGAGGTAGTTTTTCTAGAATAATGTCTGCAGTTATTTTTTATCTGATGTTACCAGAGAATGTTATGAAACTAAGAGGTTCACAGAAAGGCAACAGAAATAGTTAAAGGCAAGGCAACTCCTTAACATGCAGAGAAACTGAAAGGCCTGGAATTGTTTTACACCTTTCATAAGGAAAAGAGGAAGGGAGAGTGTGAAATACAGAGAAAAGTAACTTGCTAAGAGAACACAGATGACTGTCAGGAATAACACAGCCAGACCTGGTAACACAAGTTAATTTCCTACTAGTTAATTAGAATTAGATTTTAAGCTACAATACTCTAAAACCTTAGGATTTTAAATAATACACTAATTTTCTTTTCTCCTTTCTCATTCTAAAAAACCAGTCAAGTACATTTTGTCATTACAAGTTTTAGGATGAATTTGTAAAACTAAAAAAGAAACCCCAACCCAAGCACCTTGAAGGGATCAAATCTAATTTCAAATAAAATTTGAAGCCAAATAGGAAACTAAATGTCCTTCCTACTACACAAGTTCTACAGCAGATTTGCATGTATAACACTCAAACTGTTGCTGTATTGCAATGATGGTAAAAGCTGGTGACCTTAACTATACTGACTGCATTACCAACTCTAGGATTTGTTAACGTAAAACTCTGGATTTACTCATGGTTTAGTGTGGTCGCTATAAACTGCTAACTTGGACATTCTGTAGCTTTAGTGTTTGGTGCTAATGAATGCCATGGGTTAGAAAGTTCAGCATTAAAAATATTAAGAAATGTCAAGACCTTTTTAAGCTCTATATTGGACCTTGAAGAATATGTCTCCATTTCATTGGCCAAATGATCAGACAGACTGTATGGATAAGGGATTCCAAAATAATCTGCTTCCTCCTGCAGTGCAGTTCGAACTTGTTCATCTCCAGGAATCCGAACTTCTCCGTGAAGATAATCCAAAAGATATTTAAAAAGGTTTCCATCTCGATCAATTTGACATGCTCCTGAAAACATAAAATATTGTTTCCAGCAAGTGAAAACAAACATATCACATTCTACCAAATCATCAAATAGAGCCTTTTGTATAAAACTTCTGTACTGGTTTTACTTAGTAGGAATATACTGTCTTTACTCTTTTAAAATTGTATTTTGTTTCCCTGGAATATTTGTTATTTGAAGATACAATTCTTAGTGCAGTAAACATTTATTTGAATTTCAGTGAAATCACTAATCTACATAGGACCATAGCAACATACAACCTCAGCTGTGCTGTAATCTGCTTAAAATGCTAAAATCTAATTCTAGATGCATTTCTAATTCTAACTGCAGGTGCAGCTTTACTCACTATTGCAGGGATCTTTTCAATTTTGCTTCTAGACCACTTAAAAGTGTTACAATTAGCATCAGTTCCAGTACACATCTAGTCAAAACTTCCCTGAATATTGCTCAATTTCTACTGTATTTGTTTCTTTTTCTCTCCTTTGCTTGAAGGGCTCAACCAACCAAACCATACGGTCTGTACAACAGGCTGTTCACTGCGACTGTGAAAGATGGTAGCAAAGTCCTGCTCTGTTATGCAAAGTCCATATGTTAAACATTTTAGGTATTTTAAACAGTCTAATGTGTGCAACAAGGCATTACTATTCTTCATCCATTGTGTCTTTTAACTGGACCTACTTTGGCAGGATTTCTAAGGCACAAACAAGTGTGAAATTTGACCCATTAATAGTTTTATTCGAACTTTTATATCAAACCATGGTGGTGAAAAATGCAATCTTTACTGGGTAATGAAGTATTCTGAAACAAAGATTAGACCCAATTCTCCTTATGTTATGAACAAAGGGAATGAGATGCCTCTGGATAATATAAGGGTTCACAAACAGGATCCAAGATAAATGCTACATACTCTGCCAACTTCATTTTATCTATTTTCATATTCTTACTGAAGAAGTACATTCTAAAACCAGTTTGGATTGGAACAAGGCAGGGGTAAGCACTGTATAAATGTGTGTGTTTGCAAGCATGAGTAGCCTTGTGGAATTCAGATGAACTACTTGTACGTATAAAGTCATGCATGCATAATTGTTTTACGTCCTGGAATTAGAAGCCAACTGATGCTCAGCAGACTGGGAAAAGAGATATACTATAAAATGCATGAATATATATAAAAGCATGTATTTGCCAGAGAGTTCCGTGATCAGAATGTGGTATTTACAGCTTCAACGTATTTACCCGACTCATCCACTTTTAGAGGAAAGCGTCCACTAAACATGGAAGCCAGCATGGAATCCTTAAAGCGGCACAGAGACTCGCGCCTGGCTGTGTATAAGCAGCCTCGTACATTCAGTCGTAGGATATCCTGGACATCATCAACCTTTCCCTCTTCCATTGCATTTGCCACTGATGATGTTCATTACGAGCTACTGGAACCTAAAACAGAAACAAACAGAAGTCAAACTACTGCCAGCTACACAACATATCACATACAAGACCTAAGCAATAGTTCAGCTCCAGCATGTCTGTAACAGGAAACTGCTTTGAAAACAGCTCTGGAGACATAACAGTGCAAATAGCCAAATATTCTGCATCTTTACTGTAAAAAACTATGGCATTTTACTTTGCTAGGAAACACAAAGCTTACCCTTTCCAGACAAATGGGCAAGCAGAGTTACGTGGTTAGGGTGTGCGACCAGAGCTCTGGAAGGAAACCCTGGGAAATCCTGAGTACAGGTCACAGCACTAAAAATGCAGCTATTTTTGTACGAATGACAACGTGGCTTCTTTAAAAATCGATTTTTAATTAAGGCTGCTTTAACTTCCTGGGCCGCTCGCTCGTTCCCTCCCTCGGGGCGCTGCTCCGCAAAGAGCGGTAAGCGCAGCGCGCCCTCCCTCCCTCCGCAGCAGCAGCCGGGGCAGCGCTCAGGGCCCGCCCGGGCGGGTGCCCCGCGGCCGCCCCGCGTTACCTGCGCGCCGCTGCCTCAGCGGCCGGGCCGCCCCGCGGGCCGCGCTCCGCAAAATGGCGGCGGGGAGGGCCGGGCCGAGCGGGGACAGCAGAGCGGCAGCCGGTGTGCTCCGGCCGCGCCTTCCCCACCCCGAGGTCCCTGCCCCGGGCCAGGCGAGCGCAGGGGCCCCGGGGCTCGGCTGCCGCTGCTCCCCGGCGCTGCCCGCAAGAGCTCCCTCAGGCACGGCTGTGGTGCCTGCGCCCTCCGAAGTGTGGCTGACCCGCCTGCAGTCGGCTGCTCTGTAAGGCACAAACCGTGCTGATACTTTTGTTTGTTTAATTACAAGTACGGGTTTATTCAGAGTGGGTTTGATTCTATTGCTGTTTCTATAGTCTCAGTAGTCAGAATCATAGAATGATTTGGGTTGGAAAGGGACCTTGAAGATCATTTACTTCCAGCCCCCTGCTTTGAATACTGAGGGGGCATCCACAGCTTCTTTGGGCAACTTGTGCCAGTGCCTCACCACCTCCACAGTAGAGATTTTTTTTTTTTCCTCATAACTAATCTAAACCTGTTCTCTTTCAATTTGAACTCATTTCCTCTTGTCCTGGCACTACATGTTCTTGTAAATACTCTTGCCCATCTTTCCTATCAGTTCCTGTAAGGTAGTGGAAGGCTGCAATTAGCTCACCCTGGAACCTTCTCTGTTCCAGACTGAACAATCCCAATTCTCTTAGCCTTCCCTCAAAGGAGAAGTGCTCCATCCCTCAACTTGGTGGCCTCCTCTGGATGCACTCCACCAGGTCCCTGTCCTTCCTGTGCTGGGGCCCCCAGAGCTGGATGCAGTTTGCCAGGTGGGATTGCAGAGCAGACAGGCAGAATCCCCTGCTCACTCTGCTGCCCACAGGGCTTTGGATGCAGCCCAGGACACATCTGGCTTTCTGGGCTGCAATTGCACATTCCTGGGTCATGTCCAGCCTCTCCTCCACCAGTTCCCCCAGGTCCTCAGCAGGACTGCTCTGGATCTGAGAGCAGCTTGAGCTGACTCCTGACGTGGTGGTGCTGGTAGATGATCTTGAAGTTCTCTTCCAACCTTGATGATTCTGTCATTCTGTGGTTCTGTAATGCAGGCAAGATGCCTCACCCTTAGTCATGTCAAAAAGACATACAGAAAGTGTCCTGTTAAATTCCTTATGTATGACATAGAGTCGTGTAGTCATCAAAATGCATGCGTAAACAACAGAAAGGTAAAGAAAATAAGTTCTCATTATGCTGTTGTCTCAGCCTCGTTACGCAAAGTTTACGTGCATGAAAAATATTTCTAAAATGCAGCCGCATTTTCTAAAAAAAAAAAAATTACAACATTATGTCTAGTTCCCACTTAATTCTCCTTTATTTGCTTACAATGTTTGGTTTTTTGCCATAACATACAGTAAGAAACTATCCTTGTGGATACAACTGCCAAGTAACTAGGAGTTGTGTGCAAAAGTTAACAGCGCCAAACTCTGGATTTCTGCAGGCTTTCTGGAAGGTATGAGCTGGTATGTTTAGAATATATAATATGCAATATATTATATAAAATATGTAATATTTGATACATCATATTCACTATATGAGATAACTGTATCTAAAATGTCAACAGTGTATTTTAATTGCTACCTCAAGTCCAGTAAAAATCCACTAACTTAACTGTATGCTGCACATAGAACAAATGTGCCTATATTGTATTTAAATAGTTTACTCAGTTATATCTGAAATTCCTATTGATTTTCATCTTGTATCATCCTAATTTTTTAGTCATAATTTCCTTTTGGAGGTGTTTTGTCACCAATTTAAGGTATTTAAAACTTCAGCCACTTCACTTTCTAAAGGGTCAAATCAAACAATGTCTAACACAGAGCAGCTACAGTTTCAGCTGTGTCGCTTGCTTTATTCTGGTCTGTTACTACACTTTTATTTTTGAGAATACCTAAATATTCATAGGCTACAGTGTTTTCAGTTAATATTTAGGACAATAAACTTTTAATTCAGATTTCCCTTCAGTCAAGTGAAAAACATTAAAGGCAAGATCCATATAAATCACATAAATCATCATCTGGTCCTAGTAGGGCGATAATAAATTCTCTTTGAAATTGTGTAACTTTGAGTGATCACTTACTACTTAAAACTCACTTCTTTTTATCTTAATGCAGATTTGCATTAGAATGGCAGTTCAAGCCATTTAGTAAAGCCATAAAGTAAACACATTTCATTTTTCTTGGTGTCTAATCATTCTCCAGTTGCAGCAAAGAGAGGGAATGGCATGCCAAGCACCATGGCTCTCCTGTGCTCCCTGGACAGTTCTTGGCCAAGAGTGTACCCAGAAGCCAGGTCTCTGATGTTTAATGTCTAATGAATTAACACAAGTTACATGTGACTGAATGCAATACAGGCTGATAATTCATGGATGTTGGATTTGCTGTAAAACAAGTGAAAATAAGTATAATAGATTGTTTTCGGGGAATAATGGTATCTAGTTTAACTGTATCTTTTGTAAGGATATGTTTTCCCTTACTCACTGGGAATTGTTCATGCATAGCAATTGCAACTTAAATGTGGCCATTGTTGTCAAATGTTACAGTGTAAGTGCAAACTCCAGCCTTTCTCACTCTAAAACATTCACTTAATGAAGCTGCAGCTTTCCATGCTTCTTTTCACCTTTAAGCTTACTAATTTCAGTCAAATTTGACAGAGAGGAAAGAGGCATTAAGAAATGGATTTTTCATTAAGCTTGTGCAAGAAGGGGTGTGATTAGAGGAAGATTGGTTCTTAATACTATAATTTCAGGAAAAGCTATAGCTTGAGCTTGGGTCCTGTTGGACATCAGAAAATCCACAGAGGGAGAAGCTGTTCTACATAATCTACCCACCAGAAGTGCTTTAGTCATAGCTCACACTTTATTAGGCCCTACAGGATTAATTCCTCAACCAAGACTCTTCTCAGACAGAATATGTAGGTATCTAGTAAGGTACAAATTCAGTTCCCACATGATTAGAGCTTTCACAACAGTCTGTGTGTTTTTCCCTCACTACCCTTCATTTCTATTCGGTTTAAAGACCAGTCATATGATCCCAAGTGACTGAAACCCATAATTCTGCTCTTAATATACATTTAAGATATATAGGCTGTGAAAGTTGGCAGCGCTTTAAGTTCTTCCCCACTTTGAGTAGCTGGCAATTAACTGCAGATTTTTACATGTGAAGTGTTACAGTGTGGGAGTTCCTGAGTGAAGTGTGAAGGAAAGTATGACCATGGGGGGAAATGCAATACTTCACATTTTGTTTTAAATTTATTGCCCGCAGTAGTGACATAAACACTAAATGGAAGCAAATCAGTGATTGCCTCTTCAAGACTTGAGACCAGTGTGGAATTGGAGGAAATGAAAGCACATTGTTGTATCTGGAGGAAAACACTGCTTTGTGGAAAGGAGAAGGAGGTAAGTTTTATTTGATTGGTTTTCTATTTTTAAAGTTATGTAAGGTTATTTGCTCTTTTATTTGGCCAGACTTTATAGTGGCTACAATCACTTCCAAGTTTCCTTGTAAGGGAAAATGTACCAAAGGTATATGATGTGTGCTGGATCAAAGCTGTATTTTAAGGGTTTTGCATAAAAGCATAGGGTTTTGCAGCTTCAGGGCCACACTGAGAACTCTGTCATACATCATTCACTAAAAAAGGTAGAAGAGAGGGACTCTCCAGATGCTCTTTAGAGCAGATTGTGAAATTAGTACATTCATGAAGATCCATTTTCACATAATGCTACTGATACTTCATGTGTGATTCCTTTGACTTACTTTATAGCATACTGTAATGTTAGCACACAGCAAGGCAAGGTTTTTGTGACAATTACTGCATTACAGAAACTGATGCTGTTTTTTATTTCAACCTTCTGCATCTCTGTACATCTTCAAATAAAACATTAACTCTGCTTACTCCAAAATTACCAATTCCTGGATCAAATTTTGCAATTAATGTCCACATGAGCTAATGGTATAACTGGGCACACATAGCCAGTGAAAGAGAATGTATGTGAAGAGAGTGTGAAAGGGCTTTTGGACTTAGACGAGATCTTGGGGAAAAGCATTTAATTAGACTAAAACACTTCCATGCAATTCAAACTCCTAATAATACCTGAACCACATTAAAAGTGGGCTTGCTCAAATTCTGTTGTCAGAGAATTCCTGCCCTTGCAACTCTGTAGATATGCAGGCAGCATATTAATCTACTAGGCTGTAAATTTATCACTGTTGTCTTCCTAACTGCCCTGATGCCTATTTTGTTTGTTATTCCATGTATTACTGTGAAAAACGAGGTTCACTCTCCTGTGAGAATTTAAAGGGTTTAATATAAAGACAATAAGAGACACATAAAATAAAGCAAAGGGGTAACGGCCGGGTGCCTTGGCGCTCTGCCAAGAGCACACCTGATGCTAGAGGTGAGTCCTTTTTATACCATTTTTAACTGTCTGTTCTTCATTCATATTAAAACTTTTCCTGGAGCTGTTCTGCATGGCCACTCCTTGGTTCCGCCTTTTTAGAGCATGCGTAGTCTTCTGCCTTGTGGTTTTATTTCTCTTGATTCTTGGGGTTGGGCCCGCTAGGTAAGAGTCGATGGTAGGGTGGATCTCTTAATTCTCCAGACAGTCAGGGCTGATGGCAGCTTTGGGCCTCTTCGTCTCTCCGGGCAGAGCGGTGATAGCGGCTCTCGGACTCTCCTGCCCGCCCGTTCTCTGGGCAGAGCAGCCTTTGGGCCCTTTTGTTCCCTGGACAAAGTGTTGATTAGCAGCTCCTTGGGCCTCATCCTCTGTTCCCTTGGAGGTTATCTTACTTGCTCACACTTGCTAACATTCTTGCTAAAAAGAGAGAAAACTACATCCACACAGCAAAAAGTATTTCTAACATTATATAATATCTACCTTTATACTTTGCGAGAAGCCAATATAATATATGTTTATAACATTACTAATAGCTCAAAATCAGCCAGAAAGAAATGTAACTTGCCATTGAGAAGGAATTACATGTTTTTCTCCCTTAAACCTAAAGGAAATCTTTGAACTGAAAGCCAAACACCTCAAACTCTTCCTATAAATCTCTGACAGCTAAGAGGACTATCTGGAGTTTTCTACTCCCTTCCTCACAGTGCACTGAGATGGATGCTAAGCGTTCATACTCTTAATATCTATTTTTCTTAAACTTACTTGTATGTCATTAATGGTTGGTATTTTAAATGGTTTTCAAAGATACGTAGCTGAGAAGTTAGACAGCCCACTCCTTTCTAAAACACGCAGAGATGTCACCAAAGAGCCGGTACCGTGGATTAGCCGTTAATGACTTATGCATATCCCACTTCTGAAACGTCCTTGAGCGAATGCAAGAGCACAGGTGAACTGTTTTAACATGGGAGATTCTGCATGTATGTGGCCCCTACAGCGCCTTTCCCGTTTTATCAGCAAAGCACCAAAACCGCGGCCGTGGCTGTCCACACTTGGGCGGAGCGGGGCTGTGCGCGTTCCCTTGGGAAGGCGCAGCTCCCGGGCAGCGTGAGGCGCGCTCCGCTCCCGCGCTCCCGCACGCGCCCTCGGGCCCCGGGCTGGGCTCGCGGCGCCGCCCCCGCGCGCCCGGCCCAACGGCCCCGCCTCGCCGAGGCCGCCGGCGCGCGCGCGGCCGTTGGCCCTGAGGGCTCCCAGGGCGGGCGGGGCCTCGCCGGGAGCCCGTCGGTCTCTCCCTCTTTCTCTTTCGGGTTAACTTTACAGCGTTTGTAATGCGGTTTATTTAAATGTGTCGGTTTTAAATCTGTCCTGACAAAGAGCAAGCTGGTCTGGTGGTATTGTGAAATGATATAACCTTGGGGTTTTCCCCTTTTGTGTGTAAACTTGGATAGTTAACTGGAATAGACGAGTGATCTGTGACGAATAGACGAACGATCTGTGATCCTTTCAGGTTTCATGGTTTACTAGTTAAGTATTTTGCCTCTCTGTGTTAATGTCTCAATATGTTAATTCAATAATCTGTTTTAATTGACTGAACAAAGGTAAAGACCAAAGCAATGTCTTCAACTTCAGACACAGAAATCCTCATAAGACATAATAAATTCAATTTTAACAAGTGTCAAGAAGATAATTTTATTTATTTGGACGTTCCCCTTGACAGTGTACAGGTTCATTTTGAGGATGGATAAAGGCACATCTGTGAAATCATCATCTACCATGTTCACCTCAAATGTTGCTAGAGGACATGTAAAGAAGAGGGATGGAACATTACAAGCTGCAAAATGGAATGCTTCTTTAGCTTCTAAAATCAAAACTAAATTAATAAGTAAGTCCTGTTAAAATTGAGGCCATCTACTGTACTTAGAATGTACAGCTTCAAAAGGAATAGTAATTGTATTTAACATGATTTGCTGAAATTCTGCCTGTTAAAAACATTCTGTAACATAAGTGTAGGTAGGTTTTCATTAGGACAGTGGAAGGTATATGTTCATATATATAAAGCTTTTCTCTTTATGTTGTCAAAACTCACATTTATTATCAGAATCTTTGAATATTTTAATTTGTAAAATTTATTTTTTTTTTAATTTGTAAACATTTTTCTGCTTGTGAAACTATCAATTTTTAAATGTTTTCTTCTTAAAATAACCTTATTTTTAAAAATCCAGACTAGAGCAGAATCTATGCATGAAATAAGCTTGAAACAGACAGATTAGTCATCAGAATGACAGCCACATAAACAGTTTTATATTGGAAGGTGTTAGGCTTTGCTGCTGTTGCACCAGAACCTACAGAAACGTTGTCATATAGTGATAGTTCACACAGGGAATTGAAGCTGTTGAAAATAACATTATTTTGTCTCCTTTAGATAACTCATCTATGTTTAAAGTATCTTTACAACAAAATAACAAAGCATTAGCTGTGGCTTTGAGTGTTGAAAAAGAAAATTCCCGCAAGCTAAAGAATGAGAAGATTTTTCTTCAGAAGGAAGTAGAAAAACTCCAGCTTCATAATATCTCACTTCGTCAAAAACTAACCTGTTTGGTATGCTGTAAATAATATCATTTAAACTTA
Organism: Aphelocoma coerulescens; assembly: GCF_041296385.1. NCBI lineage: Eukaryota > Metazoa > Chordata > Aves > Passeriformes > Corvidae > Aphelocoma > Aphelocoma coerulescens. Next base: position 11,966,941 of record NC_091021.1, read on the forward strand.
GACCAGCTAAACTAAGCTTTTAACTTCTTTTGAAACTTAATATTACTTCTTAAAGTGGTGGTTTAAAACACGTCTCAGATTTGTGAAGTTGTAACACCTGACAGCATAGTATTTACATTTTATTTTTCTTTCATAGCTTTTTTTGAACTATTTTGTCTATCAGCGTGTGTATCTATAGCTATTTTAGTCCCAGGTTCACCTTTATATTTATAGGTATTTAGATACGTTTGTGCTCAATTAAATCTAAAAAAAAATTGCAGTATAGATTCACCTTTTATATCTTGTCTCTTCTTACAGCAGAAGCCACTTAAAATATATTTTTTCTATTATATGCAGAATAAAACTCTTATTGGAATCGATGCATTTTTGAATGAAAACCTCTTAACTGCAATAGAAATAAGCAGTCCTTCTGAGGTAAGATGTTTTTTGAACTTTACCATATTGAACTCATCTTCTAAGGTAAGATTTTCACAGCATCAAATTGAGTGCAATGTTAAAATAATATTTGAGTTGTAAAACATTTACCCCAATTCCTTAAAACTTCAGGTTAAACCAGTATAGTAAAATAGATTGAATTTTACTGTACTGAAAATTTAGGATTTAATCTGGTTTCCAAAGTATCTAAAAGTTAAATATCAGTTAGTCTAAAAGAAGAATCATGTGGTTAAAAAGAAAAGCTTAGTACTTCAGTATGTAGTGAGCGAGCTACCTGCCTCCCTTGCTTTGTGCTGCAATAAATATGTTACATCTGGAAACTTAACCAGAAAACATAGTCCATGTTAGTCCTTGTGTCATGGAAAAATACAATTAATTTTAAAAAAAGGAAAATACTGTGTTGTCTGTTCTAAACTGTTGGTTAGTGTTGCTCTGTGCTTCTGTATGTATAATGCAGTTTGCATGAGTTATAGCTACATATAGAAAGCTTGTATATGCCTTTGGGATTCAAGTAGCTTATGGATTTTGATGAACTTAGTTACAAAATATTTTGCTTTAAAATTACTGTATGTGTTTGAATATCATGTGCCTTCCATCAGTGCATGTATTTTTTTCCCATTGGTTTTTGTGGGGTTTATTTTTTCCCTGTGGATATTTCCAATACTTAAAACATAAGAAAATATTTAATTATTTGTACTTCCCTGCTGTTCTTCTTTTGAAAGCATCTTCAGAGTTCCTTTCCTCTGTCAGCTGGCCCAAGTAGCCCTACTGGTGACGAGTTCAGGAGTGCATGTCAGTCAGCTCGGTAGGTGGCTGTAACAAATGCCAAAGGTGGTTGGTGTCTGTGGCCTTCTCTTACAGCTAATCTTTGCGTATTGTCCTAGGTATTTTTGAGAACAGTTTCCTGTCCAATTCAGAAATTACTTGTTTGCAACTTGGAATTTATAGAGAGAGTGGTAGACAAAACTTGCATTAGAATAACTTGCTGCTTGTTTCATGTGATCTCATCAGCCTGAAGCAGGGTTCTGTATCATCAAAAACACATTTGCCCCAAGACAGAACCTGATATCATACTTGAATTCTTGTTTTCTGCTATTATACATTATTAAGGGAACATTTTAAACAATTGAATGTCATGATAGAAAATATAATAAATATCTTCACGGTAAAATTTCCTCTTTTCAGATCTGTAGAATTGCCAGCAAAGCTTCCTTTCATTGCAACAGCTAATGCAAAACAGCAAGGCAGCCCTTCTCAGGGTGAAACATCAAGTTCTTATAAGTGTACCACTAATTTGACAGAGGAAATGCATTCAGATCAAGTCAAGTTGGCATCATCCTTGGCTTCTGGTACAAATAATCAAAATTTAATTGAAACAGAAACAATGGTTGACAAGAGTAGATTTTTGAAAGGTATGGTGTATTTCTGTATAAGTGATTTATTTTTCCAGCTCTCTGAGAATTAGTATTTAGTAATTCATTACTTTATGTGCAATAGAGAAGGTATAGTAAGATTCCTAAACTGTAATAAACTAATGAGAAATAAATGTTCACCCATAAGTATAGGTGTCCTGACAATCATTTATGGAATATTGTTCACTGAAATTACATAGCTAAGATAACCAAATAATAGCTGAAGTAGTTATAGAAAAATAGTTTTATGTCCAACTTCAAAAGCCCAACTTCAGTAAATTATGAAATTAGCTTCAGTTTACTAAATTTTTAAGGACCAACCATAGAATGTGTGTATTCAGCTAAAAAAAAAAAGTGTATAATTTTCCATACTTCTTGTTCAACTTTCAGTAGTTTTATGCAGATAACTACATTCTATTCTTTTTTTCCCCAAGCTGCTGAAATTTTTCTCTTTGCAGAAACTCAACTGCGTGCAGAATTAAATTGCAATAGTGCCTTCGTGACTCATGGAAAAAATACACAATCCTTAGAACAGGCTGAGGAGGCCACAGAACAATATCGTGGTAGTTCGTTGCCATCCTGTGAACATGGGACTGAAAGAAAGAAAAATGCAGTACTTTGTAAGTCAAAACCTCAACCTAATATAAAGGATTTTGATAAAAAACATAGGCCATTGAATCTGCCTCATCATGATATCAACAGTAGCAGCAACGCCAATGATACAAATTTGCAGGAGGGTTCAAGTGACTTGTCTCGCATTCCTTCACCTCTTAAATTTAGCAATGAAAGTCAGACAGATTTTAACAAGCTGCTTTTTACTGACAATATGAAGCCTGAAGAAACTGTATATGATGCTGAGATGGAATTGACTGCCAGTGATGCAAGTGAACTACTCACAGTTACAGCAAAAGGCAATTATAATTTTCACAAAAATAAAATTAGTAATGCCAATTCTGACCAAATATTAGCAAATTTCAGAAAAGTAAAATATTCTAAGAATAAAGAAAAAATTAAAAGCAAGACTGAAGTCCATTCAAATTTACATGAAAAGGAAAGGTACACTAGGGCTGACAATAGTGAAACTTCAGAAACTACTGATTCACAAATTCAGCTCTTCCAAAGTCAGACAGAACATCTACCTGCAGGAAATTCTGTAGAGAAACAGAGTAAAACAAGTAAAGCTAAAGATGCTAGGAGGACATACCAGGTTAATGTTATGAGTCCAAGAAAACAAGAGACAAATAAAGGAACTTTCTCAGAAATGTTTGGAGAAGTGGAAAGCAGAATACTGAAAACAGACTCAAGCTCATCTGTTAACAAGATCCCACCAGAAGCTCATTGTGCTGAAAATTTACCATTCCAAGATAACATTTCTGATGTATTGCCTTTCCAGGAGGACTTTCTAAATACAAATGAGAAAGATAGTAAACCAACAATAAACAGGAAAACTTCTCAAAACCCTTCCAAAGCAAACACAGCAAAATCCTGTAGAGAGGAAAACGGCCAGTATGGAGAATATATTTCAAAAAAATCTCAAACAGCGATAAACCAATGTGACAGCAGCAAGATAAAACAAGACCAGAAGAATATTATAAAGAGAAAAAACAACAAAAAAAGTAGTTACAGACAAGGTAGAGAAACTGAAAATGACAGCCCTCATAAAGTTAGTCAGAAAGTAGACCAAAAGAGCAGCCATTTTTCACCAGGCAGATTAAAACGTACATTGGCAAAGGCCAGCCGGAAAGCATGCATAATACCAAAGGAAAATCTTACCCGGTTCTCAGTTTGTAAAAATGAAGAATTAAAAAATAAGGATTCATTGCTTGCAGAAGCTGGAAAGAAAGAAACTGAAACTCAGCAAATGCAGGTAGCTTTAGTTACTCAGAATGGTGCAGCTCTGAATACACCACAGGCTAAAGAAGAAGTTGATGATGATGCTAACAGATTAAAGAAGGTAGATTCCTCAGCGGTGGCAAGTAAAGACCTCCACATTAGTAGTTCTCCTGATCAGCAGGTAAAGCAGAAGCAGAGGTTTGATTCTGATATTACTGAGACCAGACGAGAAAAAAGTTATTTCAGGCATATTGATCAGGGGGATCAGAATATTTTGGATCACCAGGAGGTGCCTCGTGCAATTACTTCCTTTGTGAGTAAGTTGAAGCCTGTGATTGATGTTGAATATTGTAAGAATATGCCATTAAAGGTTGATAATGTTTCCCAGGAAGATCTATCCAGTGTGGAGCTCCCAGCTCTTGATAACCACAATGCTTCCATCAACTTCTCTGTACTGAAAAGCTCTGAAATCCATGGGCAAAGTGATTATAATGAAGCACTGGATGCTGAAAAAGCAGAACAAAATATGGATCATATTTATAAACAGAGTAACAAAAATACTCTGACACCTTGTCCTGGTAAGTGTATGGGCTAGAAAAAGCAAGGCATTTTGAATTAGGTGGTGCCTGAAATAGTGGTAACGTGTCTTCTCTTAATTCTGTCGTCTCATTGCTTGTTTAGAGCAGATAAAACCAGAGTGGAAAAAGGTAAGAATGAAAATCACCAAAATCTTCTCTATCATGTATCAGTCACAATATCTTTTTAAACTGTGGTAACTAATATCCATGTTACTTTTCAATATATCCCAAGATGATACTTAGTCGGGCAGATGTAAGTAGTCTACATTCTTGAGAAGCAATTTTAGTTAAAAAATGTATTCCTTTTTTGAAGAATGTAATGGAATTCAGAAAGCTGGGGATTGAAAGATAAAATAGCGTGAGCTTTTATACAAGGAAAACAGGAGGACTGCACTGTTCAGTTCTTAAATGGAAAATATTGCTGGACCTAAAGATTTCATTTTTGTTTCTTTAGAAACACTGCAATTAACAGGAATTCTGATATCTAAAAAAAGTATGTTGAGTAGGTTTTTCTATAAGCTGCCCATGTGCAAACTTTGATGTGACAATCTCTTTTTTAAAGTAAGATACATTAAGAAAATAATTCAACTTTATGTAGTCCAGAAGATAGCTTTAGAGTTTTCTATAATAAATGCAATTATTATAATGCAATGTAATGGAGTTAATGGAATATATAACTAACACATCAATACAAGAGTTTAAATATACTTTTAGAACATAGCTTTGAAATTTCATAGCATTAGGGGTCTATTTTGTAAACATACTTGTTCTTAACAAGTTCCTGTTTATTTCATAGTCTCTGAGAAAGCCCCAACACCTAAACAGTATCCTAGCTCAAATTAATAGTTTGAATCCCAGACTATTAAGCTAATACTGCCTTGATTACTAGGACACAGTGGCCAAAAAAAATCTCCTCTTTTACATGAGCACTGAATAGGAACACTGGCAGAATGAGACCACTGTGTGAGGTATCAGTCTTTGTAATTTTCAGTTGCATCTTCTCATCTTCATTTCCTTCTTTGGAAAGTGGAAAAAGGATCCCATAATTTTAGTAGCTTTAATGGTAAATTAGTAAGGCCTTGTGATCAGCAGTATCAAACACTGCTGCCATAAAAAGCAAGGTAATTATTTGATGTTCATCCATTTAAGCATGGTTCCAAAAGCAGTTTTCATCCTAGATCCAAATCCCGATCTTGAATTGAAAGATTGCTATGCTCATTTTTTACACATAGGCCCAAAAAGAAGGCATAAAGCTGGAAAATGCAGAACTAAAGAACTCCTGTACAGCTTGACTCTTCAGATCATGCATGTGTGTTCCCCCGCTGTGTTCAAGGCCGTGAGCTGTGTGCAGTGTTACTTCTATAAATGCAGTAAGGGAGTCTTGAGTAGTCAGCTGCAAACTGCAATGCTCACGGGGCTTTCTGAAATGTCCCATAAGCCAAGGCAGAGCTCAAACAGCTCCAAGTTTGTATAGGATGAAAGCTGCTCTAGAGGCATTTTCTTCGATCATCTATCCCATTTTGTGTTGAGTATCTTTAGTGTAGGACCAGTAACCAAAGTACCTGAATTAAGAAATTCATATTAAAAATAATTATTAATTGAAGTTTACTTAATGATTGAGGAAATATTTAAAATGAGGCATATAAACTCCTGTATTTACAGGGAGAAAAGCTTTCCAAGATCTGACAAATACTAGTATACAATTTCACACTTATGTACCTAAAGCCCCCCAAACTTTAGAAGACTCAGCAGCACCACTGAGACGAGGCAGACCTACTGTTTGCTACAAGGAACCCAATCTACACAGGTAGGTACATGAAAATTGGGGCTTTTGTTCTTGTCTTTTGCTTATGTAACTAACCCCAGTAAAGGTTGTTTATTTAACCCCCAAATAAACAGTTGAACTGTCACAAATCTCTTTTGCAAAGATACTTTAGTGTTGATACAAAGCTTTTACAGTTAGTGTGGCAGGCTTTCCAAGTGCCAAAGTAAGAAAACTAGTATTCAAATTCAAAAAAATATAGTTTGTACTCATAGAGAATAATAGTGAATCTTAATGTTTATCATGATATAAACCCCTTTAGAAATGAATAATTATAAATGTTATACTTAAAGGTAAATTATACCATAATAATGTCCTTGTAATCTTGTCAAATGGAAAGGAAATTTATGTACTAATATTATATAATTCAGTACTTTTGCTTTAACTAGTGGTATGTAATATAAGAAGTCATCTAAGATATATTAATTTGATAATTAGTTAGATATATTATTTTATTATTAACTTGCCTCTTAGTATTCTTAGCAAATTTAGTGGCACAGGATTTTATAGGTTATTAAAAGACAAGACATAAATTGTGTAATAACTTTTAAAATTTAAAAGAGGGTTTTAAAGCCAATTTTCCATTAAGAAAATTAATATATTTGCAGTTACATGAATAGATCTAAATACAAATGGACCTTTCATTACTTCTGAAAATATTCTGTGAGTTTTTGCCAGAAAGCTGTTTGAGTTTTTTTGTTTGGTTTGGATTTTTTTAAAGTATAATATTAATTTAAGGAACAGTTACACTGTGTTGAGTGTGTGTTAGTAGAATGTGTATTCATGAGGTAAAAACAGTAGCAAGGCTACCATGTAATAGTGTTGAGAGTGAAAGGATTATAGCAACTTACTTTATGACAAAGGTATAAAAAGAGTCTTTTTTTTTTTCTGGCAATACTGTGGCAGGAGAAAGAGATAAATGCACAAACCAAAAAAAAATTAGAGCACTATTCTCATACAACCTCAAAATATTTTTTTACTTCTGTAAGTAAGCTAAAAATTGAAGCAGTGAGACTGAGGAAAAGTAGGAGCTAAAACTAATGTAGGAAGTGTCTTCACTTTACCACTGGCAATTCAGAAATATTTATGCCAGATAACTTGTAAAAAAAATTGGAAAGGGATTAGTCACACTTTTATTTTACTAATTGACTTATATGCTAAAATGCTCTAGTATTATATATCAACACACTGACACTCTTTTACCCCAAAATGATAAGGTTCTATATTTCTGAGAGATGGTACCTAATATCAGAAAATGTATTGAAGTCAGTCAAGATTTTAGATGATTGTCTCCTATTTATATTTTAGTTGGAATTATATTGTCCTGAATGGGTGCTGTTAAGTGTCTGGTTTAAATAAGTTTTGAATTTTGTTTTATGGGAATATCACATCCTAATATGATAGAGGTCAAATAAAAAGACTAATATTTCTAGTTTTATTTTGGAAAGCAGTAGTTATCTATGTCTTGCTTTTTCAGACATACTTATTTTCCATAGATTTAATTTCTTTAGCGTATCAAGCTTTCATTAATACTATTTACCATTTGAATGGATGTTATGGTTACATTACTATAATTGCAGAGGTGTTTGATGATATTCATATGTGATGTCTTTTATTTCTTTTCTTTATAGCAAATTAAGGCGTGGGGATCGATTTACAGATACACAATTTCTGCATTCCCCAGTCTACAAAGTAAAAAATAAAGGAAGTTTTAAAAGCAAATCAAAATTTAATTGAAGAACAGAAAGTTGCCTTTTTGAACAATACTTCTAAAATGGGTACAATTGTTTATGTATATATGTAAATGTTTAGTAACATAGAGTGTTTGTTGTTTTTGATCAGTAAAGGTCTTCCGCAGCCAAATTTTCTGGAACAGAACCTCTGTAAGCGGGGCACAGAATACTTTACTGAGGAGGGCATATACAGGTTAGGCTCACTCGTGTTTTGCATTTCTGGTCAGTAATTTATAATCTGTTCAAATGATTTGGAGCACTTCTTAAATTGTTAGAAAAGCATGTTTTAATGAGAAATAAAAATGAAGCAGCTATGGGAATTGTACTGTGAGTTTTTCATATTTATTTTGAGTGGAACCGTTTCTCAGTGCTGATTGGAACAGACACACGCATTCCAAATTTTTATGGATTTGTTGAAATAGATGGAGATAGTCCCTCTTTTTTTGATAGTTGACTTTTGGATTCAACAGAATCACATTGAGATTTGAATAAGGAAGTCTCATTGAGGAATAATGGAGAGAAGTCTAGTGTCCATGGTATGTGCCAGAGGCAGCAAGGAGGAAAAAAGCACTGCAATAGGAATTCAGTAGTAAATAGGATCCAGACAAAGCAACACCTTGAGTTTCCAACTGAGAGTGCCAGTGTGACGAGTAATAAAATCACATCATACCAATCAGCTTTCAAGTTTTTGTACTGCTTCCCCTCTGCATTCCATAGTGTGCTGTCAGCTGACAGTTTTCTGGCATTATCGGATTTGTAGATGCTGCCAGGTGCAGGCAGTAGCTCACTATCCACACAACTTCTACACATTACACTGGATAAGGATCAGGTTAATTTTGCAACAGAGAGCCATTTTTAATTAGATAGAAATAAGTTAACTTATTTTGGTTATAGATGGTGGTTCTTCACGCATATTCAGTAGATGTTACTAGTTTACACAGGCTTAAAGATTGATCAGTCACATTAATGGAAGAAAAATCTATGAGGAATTACCAGAAACACCATTTCTGGCACAAGATGTTCCTGAATTGCAAGTTTTTGAAGGCTGGAAGATGATTCTGGTGAAGCCTTACTATGCCTTTGACCAATTTTTATACATTTTCCAAGGACATTGCCTATTGAAACTTTGAGACCAGTTCTTGGGTTAGCTTGACCTTTTGTCTGATACAGTATGTCTCTTTTTAAGAGGTACAACTGATACTCTATAATATATTCTTTAAAAACGTATTCTTAAAATATAATATATTCTTTAAAAATTATTGTATATTCCTAAAAACGTTCTTAAAAATGTACTGTTTGTACTTCATTGTAGAATTCCATTGTAAGCTGAGAAGCTGATGGAGAAAGTAGTCTTGAACACATGTTAAAGACAAGAAGGTGGTTGGGAGTAGCTGGCATTGATTTACAAACAGAAATCAGGCTTTATGAACCTGATAGTCTTCTACAACTAGCTTGGTGGGTGAGGGTAGAGCAGTAGATGTTTATCTCCGTTGTAGTATGGCTTTTGACATTGTCTCTGATTCCACAGACAAGCTGACAAAGTATGGTTTTGTTAAGTGCACAGTGAGGTGAGTTGAAAACCTGGAGGGTTGTGATTGGTGCCACATGGTCCAGATGGAGGCAAAACATTAGAGCTCCTTAGGGTTTCGTACTGCTGCCAGGACTGTTTAACACATTCACTAACAGCCTGTATGAGACAGTGCACCCTACACTAATTTGTAGTTGATACAAAACTGGAAGGAGTGGTTGAAATACCAAATGGTCTGTCATCATTCAGAGGGATCTGGACAGGCTGGAGAAACATGCTGAGAGGAATCTCAAGAAGTTCAACAAGAGGAACCTACGTCCTTCTCCTTTGAGTTGCCAGAATTTCAGCTGCGTATTTTGACAGAAAAGTGAATCATACATATCAAAATACACTCCTGGATGTAGCTTTCAGGTGTGTCCATTCAAAATGTAAGTCTTGAACTATAACCATAAACACTAAGAGGCATAAATGTATTATTTACAAATACTTAAGTAATACCACAACTATTTTCTGCTGTGGTTATTTTATTATGGTCTGTAGCCCTAAGGCAGCTTCCTCAAGATCCTGTAGGACATTCCATGCATGAATTTAGAGCTGAATATATCACTAGTGAGAAAGTGTACAAAGAGAACCTTTATTCCCTAAACGGAGGGTTGTCTAGCTGTGGTTACCAGTTCCAGAGATCATGTAAAGATTGTAAATATACACTAGTAAGTAGAGCAAGGTGTTTTCGTATAGAACCTTGCAGTACAAATAGAGTATTTAATCAGTATGAAAATTCTTCCAATAAAAAACCCAGGCAATGTGATCTGCATTACAAAGCAGAGCTGTTAAAATTATATTAAAATTATGTGCGAAGTTTCAGCAGACAGACATTTTTCTTTCTGAAATATGCTGTGTATGTCACCCCATTAGCAAGACAATTATGAAGAGGTGCAAAAATGGTTGGGAAGATATATTCTATCCTTATTCAGTGTTATTTTTTAATAAGAATTACACATAGAAATTATTATGCATTTTTCCTTGTTTTTTATTACCAAGTTTGTAATTAATTAATTTTATTTTTAATTGAACTGTTCTTGCTAGCTGCCACTATTTATCAACATCACCAGCTGTGTCATTAGAAACCTTCAAGAAATACCTGTTAAAACTTGTGTTCCCAGTGCTGGCACTGCAGCAGCAAAACACAATGGTTTTTTAAATGGTTTCTCTCTACTGCCTGCAGTTTGAAAGCCAGAAACAGAAGTACATGCTTTATCTTCCCTGAAAATAATCTCTTTGGGGATAGGCTTAATTATTTTTTCACTGAAGGTGCTGTTGTTCCACACAGCCTCAGGTGTTACCAGCTAGACTGCTAGGGTGTTCCAAATTCAAGCATGTAATTTTCAATAAAAGTAAAAGGCCTAGGGCTTTATGCCTTCATTTCTTCCATTCCTTGTAGTATAGATATATTTCAAAGTAAAAAAGGATAAAGAAAATGGCCTGAAGATGCACAGAAGTTATTTTAAAATTACTCTAAAATAATTTTATTGCTACTGCCCTTCTTTGTTTTCTCCATCCTTTCTCGTTGCTCAAATTGATGTTCAATAATAGAATACAGAAAAATTTACTTTATTATTTCCTAGTGTCAGAAAAAATAACCCACAAACACCAGAGGTTTATGTCCAAAAAGGAGACAGAGGAGTCCTGTAGCTTTATTCAAATAAAGGGAGAGGTCATGGGCATTTCCCATGGGGTCTCTCAAATTGTTAGGAGGATGCAGCCTCCTTTTTATCCTAATTTCCTGGCCGCATTTTCCTCTCTCATTCCCCATTGGCTGAGGTACTTGAGAGGTACAGACTTCCTGAATCGCTTAATACAAACCCCCTTTCTAATGTGTACCACCCCCATTCGTTTCCTTTTGTCTCTGTTCTTTTTCTCTAAATTCAGGGATTAGCACAGTCTTGAGTAACAGTCTGTGTCAATTTAGTGGAATTCCTATGGAATTTATGGTTCCTCCCATTGCTTCTTTCACCTCTCAGTATCTGGCTTTATCTACCATCAGGCCCACAGTTTGTTTGTAAAGACACCTCCTTCTCATTCCTTTCACTAGGTTGCATTTCTTTTAATTGTTACACAAAATGATCACATAAAAGCAGCATAAAGAATGTTGCATTGTCTTTGAACCTTCACTAAATGTACTTGTTTTCCCAGGTCATTTGAAATATTAGAAGCTCTTTTCAGGAAAATGAGGTAAAAGCAGCTCATGATTTTTGACATAAAATAAATTTGTAGCCATCACCAAGAATTAGGATAATTTTGTTGAGGATTAAGGTAATTTGAACTTCTTTTTATAGTTTCAAAGATGCTTTTTCTCATGTTTACTCAATCTAATTTCTTCTCCTTTTCTTTGATTTTAATACTTTACACCTATAAAGATTTTTGTTTGAAATTTTGTAGGAAATTAATTCCATATATTTTGATTATACGGAAAGAGGAAAATATTTGTTTCTATAAACCCTTGCCCGCACAAATGATTATGATACCCGGACCTTACTGCTGATTATTTTGTGAATGCAAATATAACCAAAAATCCCATTGGTCTCATGACCACTACATCGCTGGATTTTATCTCAGTATAAAATTACTCTTGAAGATTTTGTTATAGGAACCTGACAACAGGAGCACCTACGTCCTTTGAGAAAATGTGAGGTATGGCTTAGCTTTTGAACACTTAAATAACACTTTAAAAGGCTGCAGTAAATAAATATTTGTAGTCAGATGGAGCTATTGAGACGGATGGCCGTGTTCCCCCTTGGGTCGGGTTGTGCCGGCGGGGCGCGGGAACCCCTCCGAGCGGCCCCGCCCGCCCCGCTGCGCCGCGGCCCCGCCCCGCAGAGCGAGGGCTTCCCTGCTGCTCGCAGTTCTGGGGCTGCGAACGATGCCTCTGCAAGGGGCCGCGGCGGCTGCGGAGCTCGTTTTCTATGTGAATGGGAGGAAGGTAAGTATAGCCCGGAGAAAGAGGGGCTGCTGGGCCAGAAGGAACCGTGAAGGGCACAGATTTGACTTCCTCAGGCTTATTCATGGGAGTGACTGAATCCTCACACAAACCTCCAGAAGAGCAGGCATGGTTGCATCCCATTTTGGCTAGGTCTGCTGTGTTTGGAAGAAAAAACGAGTCAAAGTGAAACGCACTTTCAGCTGGGTATCAAACTTGGCTGGTAAGCAAACCGCTTTTTTCATTTGGATGTGTCTGGCTTCTCGTCTTTGATGGTGTCAGGTTTTCAGAGGTGCAACTGAAAGCAGGACTCCGGTGCCCAAATTTGGACTATTGACCATAAAGATAATATTGCAAGGACTGGTTGTTGATCCAGAGCAACTGTACAGAACTAGCTGATTCTAAGGGATGGAATAAGAAATACTGTACTCGATCAAGAATGTGTGTATTTCTGTTGCTCTCTGTTGTCATTTTTGTACAGCTCATGAAAGTTACTATAAATAAAACTAGAAAATAAATTGCTACTGCCAATAGCCTTACAGGCTTCCTCCAGTGTTTATTCCAGTACGTCAGAGTGCCAGGGAGACTTTAAAATCTGCAAATCATTACTTAGTTCATTATGCTGTCTCTAAAGTTTTGCTGCATTTTTCTTTCTAATGTGGCTGAAGGTCAATTCCCTCAGTATAACATTTCACTGAGCAGCAGTTATTTTTAGTACTTGCAAGGTACTTTTAGTACTAACACTTCTTTTCTGGAAACATATCTGTCTGAAAAGGGATTTCCGGAAGGAGCCCAAACTCTCCTGCAGTGTTTGGCAATTAGTGTAGTTCTATGAGTGGGAACCAGAGAAGGATTTTCCTCTGGCTTTTGTGGGAATGTAGCCTGTGCCCTGAATTTTGAAAGGCCTTGGTTTCTTACTTAAAGCTTGTTTTTACTTTCTTACTGCAGATAATAGAGAAAAATGCTGATCCTGAACAAATGCTCTTATCTTATCTGCGAAAGAGGCGTATCCTTTTCTTGTCTATTCCCTAAAGTCACTCATGTGAAAGCCTTATTCAAGCAAAATTTCCGTAAATTTTAATTCAAGGCTTAATTACCAGATTAAGGAAGTTGTGATTCCTTTAAGATAAATCAACCATACTAAATGGTGTCTCTTTCTTAATCCAAATATTCTTCAACTGAGCTGCTGTACTTTTAGCCTAGTTTCTTAACACACAAAGTTATGCCATCAGGCACAGTGAATGTCCGTGTTCCTCCCCTTCTACCTCATGGTCAGTATACAAAAAGCTTGACAGAATAGAAGTCTCCAAGTTCTGTGATAGTCTCTCTCCTGGTAAAGGGGAGATTGTGTGATGAAAACCTGAGGCTGATGGAATTTTGAGGAGCACAAAGGCATCTTCCTTTTGGTGGCTTTGGAACATTAAATTATCTGGTTGTTGATTCACAGCTTCAGGTTGAACACTGTTCCAGATTCACAGAAATGAGCACTTCTCTCAGAAGTGTGATCTTTCAGATGAGATGCAAGGCAAATATCCTGACTATAAATGGGCCTTCTGGGAGAAACTGGGATATTGATTTTAGTGTTCCACTGGAATTTCAGATATACAGCTGGTTTGCCCATTATACATTTCTTCTTTTCATATTTTCACTTGGAAAACTATTTTTCACTTCCCTTTTCTGTCCCAACTTACTCCTCTTCCAAAATAAGGCATAATCAAGTTTTCTGTTGAGGAGATGATTTTGGTCATGTCATTCCTGAGCTTCAATCTTGCTTTCACTGAAAATTTTATTCCAATATAGGAAGGAGTCCGATACACATGCTATGATACAAAACTGATTCTATGTTCCTTAGAGGTTTAGGAAAAAAGGTGGTCTCAAGCCTTTGAGCAGAATAAAGACCAGAATGGAACTGCGTAATTATTTTCCCTAATGACAGCATTTTCAGTCCATCTTACAGGAACTAAGTATGGCTGTGGAGGAGGTGGCTGTGGTGCCTGCACAGTGATGATATCAACTTATGAGCCAGCTTCCAAGAAGATACGGTATCCTTAACTGAATATTTTGAAAACCACAGAGAATTTTATGATTGTAGATACCATTTCCAGATATGAAACTTTAAAAACAGAGTTGTAGAACTTGTACTTAATAGTAAAAGAATCTAGAGGAAAGGTCACTGTAATCCAAGAAGAGAATGCTATTAAAATTACTTTGGTTCAGCTATATTGTAAATTTGCTGAACTATCATACTCAAATGCTTGATTTACTTATAAATACTGACAGCCCCTGCAAGGAGGTTTTAGGAGGCATTAATATAAGACCCTTCGGCATGACCACTGGAATGTGGCTCCTCCCTGCAGCTCTGTATGGTAGTTTAACTCCAGCTGGTAACTGAGGACCAGGTAGCTGCTCGCTCACTCCCCCGAGTTGGATGGGGAGAGAAACAGAAGAGCAAAAGAGAAAACTCATGGTTTGAGAAAAGACATTTTAATAGATAAAACAAAAGCTGGTAGTAGAAACAAAGCAAAGTAGGTAATTTACTCACTACTTCCCATCGTCAGGCAGGTGACCAGCCATCACCAGAACAGCAGGACACCATCATCTGTAATGGTTATTTGGGAAGGCAAACACAATCACTCCAAACCTTCCACCCTTTCTTCTTCTTCCCTTGGCTCTATATGCTGCACATGATGCCATATTGTATGGAATATGACTTTGGTCATTTTGGGTCAGCTGTCCCAGCTGTGTCCCCTCCCAGTTTCTTGTGTCACTCAGCCTCCTCCTTGGTGGGGTGGGATGAGAGGCAGAAAAGACCTTGACCCTGTGTAAGCCCTGCTCTGCCGTAACTAAACATCCCTGTGTTATCAGCAGTTTCCAGCACAAATCCAAAACACAGCCTTCCACTGGCTACTGTGAAGAAAATGAGCTCTATCCCAGCCAAAACCACCACACTGTCATATCATTGGTGGGAAGGTAGGGTAGGCAGAAGTTTGAGACTTACCAGCCCTTTAATACTGAACTCCATCCCTTTCACCCCACCCACAAAAAGAAATATTTTGAAACTCAAAATCCAAGTTTCATTAAGCTAAAAATTGGAATAAATTGCTTTTAAGTTGAGAAAACTCCAATCAAATTGTTAAATGGTTACATGCCATTGTGCATTGAAGTGTTTATTAGGTGGGGGGAAAAAGTGTTCCAGTTGTCCTTTTGTACAGTTGCATTACATTGGAATGCAACACAAATGAAAATGTTTAAAGTTAATGAAAGAGCTGAAATTAAAGCAGATGGACTCTTGAAAATAAACATTTCAACTGTATTAGAAAAACCAAATAATTTTATAAAAATTATGAAATGCTTTGAAGAATTTTCATTTTGGGGTGTTGTTCCTATTTAGTATGATATTTATTGTACATCAGAATTTGGATCAGAAGTTTGATTATAAACTTGAAGCAATAATTCTTTACTTCCTTCCTACACCAATCTTCCCTTCCCTATCTTCCTCCTCCAAAATACAGTTGACAGATTGCTTGTGGGCAAGAGAGACAAGAGGGCAATTAGAAAAGACTGAACTATTAAGGAAGAACTAAATTCTATGGAATTGTCCTCATAGATATGTTTTTATACTGGGGACAAGTGACATAGCTAGAAAGTGATCCCTTCTCATTCCAAATGTTGATAGTGGCTGCTTTGTAAGTATGAACTATGTCTTGGTTGACTGAAAAATAATATTCACACTTGTTTATTAAAATAATATTAATGGGTTTTTTTCTCCTTTGTGTTCCAAAGACACTATTCAGCCAATGCATGTTTGCTTCCCATTTGCTCCTTGGATGGTGCAGCAGTGACTACAGTGGAAGGTGTTGGAAGTACAAAAACCAGGATTCATCCAGTTCAGGTGAGAGTACAGTATCACCATATAAAAAGATTACTGATTTCTTTTTTGTATGGGATGACTTTAGTGACAGTGCTTTTAGGGCATGGGAATTTCTTAAGATGGTTGCTTTCCCTGCTAAATGACAACAGAGGACAACACTGGTTTCTGGTGGTTGATTAATCAAGGCTGATGACATATGGCTCATAATGGATCTTACTTTAATATTGACAGTCTGATCAAGTAGTTGGCATGTAAGGATTGTTGGAGTGAGTCAGGCTTTGCTCTGTTTGGGTTAATGGCACATCTTGGACAATGTCTCTTTGGCTCATGTTTTAGTATAAATGCAAAAAGGCAGAAGTCCACTGAAGGTTAATTAGCTTCTTTAGTAAGATTCGCCTGAACATCAGACTCAAAATAATTATTCTCATTTGGTATTGCTTAAAGTGTTTTATTCAAAAGTCTGATTTACTATGAAGGCAACATTTTGTGTGGCATCTCCCATTTAAGAGAGCATTTGTTAGAATGGAGGTGAGTGCTGGAAGGAGTGCTGTTTGTGGTATTTCATTTCAGGAAAGACTTGCCAAGTGCCATGGCTCCCAGTGCGGTTTCTGCACACCTGGAATGGTGATGTCCATATACACTTTGCTAAGAAACCACCCAGAACCAACTTCGGAGCAGATGATTGCAGCTCTGGCTGGTAAATATTGCCAATTGTTAGTTTGCAGGTGTGAAGCATTTCTTCAGGTGCTTTGTGTATGTGAGTGCCTGTCTGTGTGAGTACACATGCCTGCATGCATGGATGATGTACCCCTACAAATTGTGCTTCTCAGCAGAGTTGCTGCTGGATGCAGGCTTTGTATTCCCTGTCGTTCTTTTCTCCTGGAAAATGAAACAGGGAGCTGTGGATTTTTTCAGATGTTCAAAACATCCCCATATGTGTCTTTTGAAGTGCTTTAAATCAGATGAGCAAAAATGATGTTATCTTGGAGAAGGAGCTGCATCTGAGCATCTCCAAGGTCCCTTTATATCTGGAGCTGAGAATGTCATAAGCCTCACAGGGCAGCCCCTTTGCGGTAGGATTAAAACAGACAAGGCAGAGAGATGCAGACTATCTTCAGAAGGGAAAGTGTGAGCATTTATTGTAGGTAAAATAGCCTTCTGTCATCTGTTGTGCTCCAGAGTCACAGTGGAGCCAAAGACATTTCCTGTTGCTGTGTGGTGAATTACATTAGAGGTGTAATGTTAACTTCTTTCACCTCTAGAAAAAAGTCAGGGGGAAAAAAACCAACATCTTGAGTGGGTGAAGAACATTGTACAATCTCTTATTGTCCTGCATACTGAGCTGTAGCCAGCATTCACTCTAGTGCAGATATAAAGTATTTCATACTCCCCTTGAAACAAGCATGTTTTTTGTCAGGAGCTGCGGGGTTGTAAGTCTTGTGACACTGTTCTTTTTTTGTGTTTCTGAGAGCTAACAATTCTCCTTGAGCTTCAAAAACACAAGACTCACATAAAGACATGACATTCTAAAGCCACGTGCTTTAGAGCAAAGCCTTTTCTGACTGATTTCCTTTCTTCAGGGAACTTGTGCCGCTGTACTGGATATAGACCAATCCTGGATGCCTGTAAAACCTTCTGTAAGGTAAGAAGTAGTGTCAATAGGATTACTAGATTGGGCCTATCAATGTATGTGCATATACAAGCCATCAAGATTTTCATTAAGATCATCACTTCCCTCTGTTAAGAGATGTAGTTCTGAGTAAATGGCCCAACCCATTACAAAAATTGATTAACACAAATGAACATGGTGTCTAGCCTGGATTATGAAGACTAATCTGAAGTAACTCCATGTGGTTTACTGTGGGTTAGTACTGGCATGAATAAAAGCAGAATTTCAGTCCAGGTTCTTAGTAATTTATCATGCAATGCAGTGTGTCAGAAACCTATAGAGAAGAAATGGGAGTGAACAGTTGGTAGAGGAAGCAATACACACCATTACATCTGCTCTCACAATGTCAACTGAATTCCACATAGTAAGAATTATTTTGTATTAAGGACTTCAACATCTGGTGTTTTAAATTTTTTTTTTTTTAATATCACTTCTTTAACACTTAATCCTTCTAATTCAGCTTGTTCTTAAACTTCATCTAGAACTTTATTGAAATACAGAGTCACTCTTACCAGCTTTAACTCACTGCCATTCTGGGCAGTATTTCACTAATGGGATATTCCTATTTTAGGAATCCATTTGTTGTCAAAGGAAAGCGAATGGAAAGTGTTGCTTGGATCAGGAAGATGATTTGTTTGACAACAAAGAAGAGAAGGTGAAGTTTTAAGTATATTATCTACCCTGCTTCAATATAAAACTTAGAGAATGAATATTACATATATTATTTGATAAATAAGACATTTTATTATTCCTCACAAGAAATTTGGAAATATTTTGAAAAATGGAGGATTCTATATGTATATTTTTATGAGGAGGCAGTGCCTATCAGATAGTTGGTATAAGGCAGTTTGGATCTCCAGAGCTGAGATTTGAACAGCTCTTCAGTAATATTAATAGTCTCAGGTCTACCCATACAGTGAGAATTACAATGTGCAAGACATTCGGGCATAAGTGAAATTTGCTTAAATCAATAATCAGTGATGGTCTGAGTCTAAGTACTTAGGAAAACTTAGGAAAACTGCTGACCTGAGTCTGAAGAATTGATATGCCCTTAAAAATTAGAGCTGTGATTGTGATTTTATGTGAAACCTCTTATCCATACAAACATTTCACTTTGTTCTCAATTTTCTTTCAATAGTATCTGATCTGTTTCTTTGGGTTTTGAGTACTCTAGGTTGGCATGAAACTACTTTGTTATAGTAGAACTACAGGAAGCCTGTATTTAGTCCTTCAGTTGCTTGCTTCTCAACTGTCATTTGTGTTAGCAGTAAAATTCAAGAAAATGTTATTGAACACTTCTTTCACCTCATCACCTCCAAATGATGCATGGTGATTTAATAACAAATCCGAATGATAATGAAATGGCTAATTTTTTACTGACTTCACTGGGAGTCTCCTGGTTTGGTTTTGCTTTTGCTTTTGTTGTTGTTTTATGAAATTAATGATGAGAGAAAATTCTTGCTCTTTGCATGTCTTCTTTTTAAGGTCTCCACTAGCCTGTTTTCAACAGATGAATTCCAGCCCTTAGATCCCACCCAGGAGCTTATATTCCCTCCAGAACTAATGGTAATTAATGGTAACTTTTGCTACTTATAGACTATTCTTAAGATCTGTTCAGAATTAATTCTTAAGTCCAGCTTAGCAGGAATTCATCAGAAAAAAAGTCAAAATATTTTAATGTCCAACCATTATTATACTTATTTTTGGTTTTTTGTCCAGTAAGCTTTTTGAATATTCACATACCAAAAAAAAATCATATTGGGAAAATGAAGGTGCAGAGTTAGGTGTTAGAGAAGATGAAGAAGCAACCTAAACTGGGTTTTCAGTCCAGCAGCTGAAGATACATATACTTTACAGTAAACTGAATGGCAAACACTATTTAACATTGGAAAACAATTTTGTGGCTTAACAGTTTTGTTAGTCTTTTCTGAGATAGCCACCCAGATCAGGGAGTGTTTAGCCCCAGTGATTAAGGAATGTCAAAGATATAAATAGCTGAAATGGAAAGTGTTAGGCATCCCTAATTATTGGCAGCAGTATTTGCCCTAGAAAAACTGAAAGCTGTTTGTTTTACTTTATTGTCAGTGTAGAGATTCAAAGCCAAATTCTCTGTAGTTAGCTGACTGCTTCTGGAGAAATGTTGATAACTGTAGGATGGGAGTTCTTGACTGTGTGTTTGTACCAGCGCTGGTTCACAAGGTGTTTCCAAGAGATCAGTGAACAGTGCTAGAACAGCCAGACACGCTTAAGTGCATGCATAATCTACAAGGGGATGCTGCTGTCAGTGTCATTAGTGACCTCCAAGCAAGCTAAGTGGGTAACACCTCCCTAGGCATTTTTTATCACTTTTCTAACAGTTTTAGCAATTGCTATTCCTACATCTTTTGCTTGGGGACTATTTCTTATCAATCTTGTATATTACCCCATTGGAATTACCTGAAGACATTTCACCCACACAGTCTTGAATTTCACCACTGTGCAAAGATGCAGTGTAGTATTTCTGTCCCATTTTTGTCCAGTTTTGAAGGATTATGTAGGACTGCTGTTAAGAACATTTTTGACTTTCAGTCTAATGTCTATTAGACCTCACACCTGTCTATATGTCTAAATATTTAAATCTGCCATGTTTCTCCATCAGAGAATGGCAGAAAGTCAACCAAAAAGAACTCTGCTTTTTCGTGGGAAGCGAGTGACATGGATTTCTCCTGTAAGCTTGGATGAGCTACTGGATCTGAAAGCTGCCCATCCTGAAGCACCTCTTGTGGTTGGGAACACCAGTGTGGGTATGTATGTGACCAGAATGGCTCCTGTTGCTGTATTTCCAGTGTGCATGAGAGGAGTGGGGCTACATTTGTCATTCTTTTTGCATCTTCATCCTTAAGGTTGCGTTCCACTATGTGGGAGTCATCATTATGGAAAAGCCTTTTGTCTAAGTCTATTCTTATGTTGTAGGCCCTGAGATGAAATTTAGAGGTGTGTTCCATCCAGTTCTTATTGCTCCTGCAAGGATCCCAGATCTGAATGTGCTGAAATACACAGATGATGGTTAGTAGACTTTACTTTATTCAGAAATAGGAGATTTCTTTGCAGTAAGGAATGCTGCACCATTCCATAGCACTGAAGGTGTGAAATGCTGTGCAACTCATTCCTAAGCATGCTTGGTTCTTTCCCAGGTCAAGGGGGCTGTTGCCAACATTCCAGTGCAGGATGGTTTTGTCTTCGCAATGCAGTGCAGAGCTGACCAGCAATATTAACTTGGGCCTTAGTGCAAGGGTGATTATTCTGGTAATACTGGTTCTGGTGCCAAGTCATGCAGTATGTGCTTTGTGATTGCTGTGCTGGGCTCTGCAGGTTAGCTGAGAGAGACCCATACAGAACCACAGTGAGAGTTAGCTGTGGCATGCTTGTTTACATTAGAAAAAAGGCTGTGATTAAACTGGCTTTGCTAATATGCATTGACTAATCTTGTTCTCAATCATAACAGCATTAATTATAATAGGTTAAAATTTTGTACCTCAACTTACTTGTTTATAATAAGCATGGAGGTTTTTTTAGTTAAAATTAGACCCAGGCTTTGGGTTTTAAATAAATTCTGGTGGATTAGAAATACAACTAGAAATAGGTTTCAACTTACTGTAATAGTCTAAATTAATTGAATAAAAATTACCTTGTACAAGTTTACAGCCAAAGTTTTAAAGAAAGTCATATCTGATGAAATTACTTCCTATATGCCTGAAGCCACTTTTTTAAAGTGGTGAACTGTGTTTGATAGTTCTGTCATTGCATTTAGAATATGTATTTTATTTCGGATCGGTCATCCAGTTCTATTCAAAAACTAGTTTTTACTTAGCTGAAAAGTAGCTAGGAATTGAAAAGAAGCCGGGAGAATGCTTACTGCTTTTTTAAAGTGTGTAAATAAAACCTAGATATGCAAAGGTGAGACTTACTAGTTCAAAAACAAGAGATATGCAGTTCAGTTTGCTAGCCAGAAATAACATTTCCTCTCCTTAATCCGATTTAAATGCAAAACATGTTTTGATTAAATTTTGCTTTTAAATACAAAAAATTTAACATTGCTTTGCTTGATTAAAATTAATTAAATTTATATATTTTTTCATTTATATTTTATTGAATCCCAGTATTCTTTGAAAATATACATCTATTATGCAAATAATTATTTTGAATAGAAAGAAACTGTGTACCATTTAAAAAAAAATTAGAAGTATAATCTTACCAAAAAAAAATCTTAAATAAATGCATATAAGTTGTCTTTCTAGTGGGAAAAAGAATACTATCTTCATTGTTAGGACTGTTAGGGGTTTTGTTGCCAATGCTACCTACCCACACCTTAGAAGAATACCTAAAAGGTACATATGCAAAGCTAGATCAAATAAGGATGAAAATCGTGCTTAAAAATAGGAAGAGTCTGTTGAAAGCATTTTGAAGCTGACTCACCTTTGTGTGAAACGTCTCCTAAACGTTTACTCAGTCAAAGCAAGATGCAAGGGAAAGAGTTGGGATTGCAAGGTGCAGCTGGAAGCAGAGAAAGGATTTCCCTTTGTGCAGAAGAGGTGAGGTATTAATTCATTCTCATCATTTCTAGAGATTTCACCCTCAGTCTCCTGAAATGAAAGGTTCCAGTTCCTTTAAAATGCAAAGGCCCCTCTCCTTTTATCTGCCTGTAGCCCACATGAGCTGTCCTAGTCTACAGTCTGAACACACTTTAAAACCCAGGCAGTGAAGCAATGCACACATTACACTTTCATCATCTTTTGGTTACAGGATTAACTCTGGGAGCTGCCTGCAGCCTCTCTCTAGTGAAAGACACCTTGACAAATGCAATTGTGGAGTTCCCTGAAGAGAAGACAAGGGTTTTCCATGCTGTCTTGCAGCAATTAATAACTCTGGGAGGAGAACAGATAAGAAATGTTGCTGTATGTTGTGAATGACTTGCAATTAAAATTTGAAAAAACTGTAATAAATGTGAAATTGATCCTGACTACATGTAAAACTTGCATTTTAAGTTTTGATTTTGCCATGAATTTTCTATCAATACCTCTTTTTTGAGCTTTCAATATGTATAAATGTATATATATTCTGCATGTCTTATTGTCACTTAACATAAAAATATGAAGGTTATAGAGAAAGGTAACATAAATTACTTTCTTTTTTTCCAAGTCATTTGGCGGAAACATCATAAGTAGAAAATCAACCTCAGACTTGAATCCTGTTCTGGCAGCCAGCAACTGCATGCTCAATCTGGCTTCAAGAGGTAGGACAAAATAGCCTGTCTCTGTAGCATAAATGAAGTTTTAAGTGTTTAAAGGACTCATGGAGGTTTAGGTTCCTTGCAGAATTTTATCATCTTCTCTTCTGAAAAATTTAACTTTCATAACGTATCGTAGAACAACAAGTACGGTCACTTTTAGAATAAAATATCAGAAGGAAAAAGTAATAGCATTTATTTCTTTCTGGACTCCTGGAAATGTTCAGAATCTCAGGGGAAAAGCAAACAAAGAAAAGAAGAAATAAACCCAAAACCTAAACACCAAAAACCCCACCCCCTAATAATTTTTTACTTTTGCAGCATTTCTTTACCACTGTGTTTGCTTCCTCATTTTTTATGTTTTAGAATGAAAGGTAGTAAAGAAAGCAGCTACAGAGATTTGGAACAGATTGACAGGAGTGAGGGTGGAAAATCATGGCAGTATCGAAAGGGAGGATTACAGAATAGGGATTGACCTCTGGGTACTTTTTTAGGAATCTGTTATTATGATGTTATGGAAGATGGAGCAACTATTTGAATTTGTAGAACATATCACTGATAACCTTTTATGGACACTGTAGTGGTTATTTACTCAGGAAGGCAGCAGGTATTTCTTGCCAACTAAAATACTATTGATATGTGTCAATTGCACAATTGTATGGAATTTTCTGGATTTGGGATTTTTTTTTTAGGACAAAAGCGACAGATTCCTGTGAGTGATATTTTTGCAGATGGAGTTGGTAACAATACCATTACACCAGAAGAGATCTTAGTCTCTATCCATATTCCCCATTCTAGGAAGGTAAGTTGTTAGTTTGTTTAGATCTGCTTTAAGCAGAGTTAAAGACTATGAAATAAAGAGCAGAAGGAGGCATAATCCATCTGTTTAAACTAGCAATGTTACTGCTAGCTTTCTGAATTCCTTATGTTTATTCATTTCAGTGCCACACTATCAGTTTCAGCCAAAAAACACAACTCAGCAGGTAGCTGGTGATGCTATATAAAGAGTAAAATTTAGACAACAGTTTGTCCTAAAATGATGAGGGCAACAGCAATTGTCTAGATCCCCTACAGAAAGGGGTCTTGGACAAGCTGCCATTGTGCTTACCAAAGCAGGCTGCTCACCTGTGATATGGCTGGCATCAAGTAGGTAAAGCACTGTTGTCTCTTGAGGATTTTTCTTTAAAATGGGATAAGATTGGATGTGTGTGTGGTGGTTCCATAAATGTTATTGAACTGAATGATAGTCTTTAACTGATACTGGGTTTGCAAGAGTGGATAGGGGATCTTCTAAGAGAATTATGGGTCCTGTTATCTGAATACTGAAGTTTGGCAATACTTTGAAGCCTCTCAACTTACGGCCTTGTTGTAAATACGACCCCACTCCACAAGATCCCTGTCTTCCAGCTATTTACCATGAAAAATCTAGGTCATCTGAACTGTATAGGTGATGGAGGATTGGGTATGAGTTGCTAGAAAATCAAAGATGGTAAAGCTACTGAAAGGTCAAGAGAAGAATGTGCATGGTCTTGAATGCTCAGGAAATTGAATTTGTGCTTTTCATTTTTTGTTCTCTTGCTTCTCATAGTGCAATAACAAGTTCTGCTTTCAGATACTTACATGTCTGCACTTCATCTTGCTCAGGGGGAGTATGTCTCTGCATTTCGACAAGCACCAAGACGGGAAAATGCTCTTCCAATAACCAATGCTGGGATGAGAGTCCTTTTTGAAGAAGGTACAGACATTATAAAGGATCTAAGCATTTTCTATGGAGGTGCTGTCTTGACAACAGTCTGTGCAAAACAAACCTGTTGGACACTTATTGGAAGGTAAAATTTCTCTGTCTTGTCTGTGTCTCTGCGTAAATGGACTTTGAAAGCTTTGGTTCGTGTTCCTTGGGACATGAAAATGCAGAAGGATTTCATTTGCCTGACTGATGCCCTGTATGTTCAAGTGAATGATCAAGCCTTAATGATGACTTTTCAGGATTGTTACATTTTGGAGTTTGCACACGAACTCCAGTGTGAATTATGCAGAGATAAGACAGATGAGCTGTGAGATAGGTGGATGAGGTACACATCAGTCAGTTGTGCACATAAACCCAAATATTGGTAAATTACGCTGTATCTTGTACATTTGATTATCCCCTCATATCAGTGTTCATGAGTCCTTCAGCTTGTGTCTAAAAGCTACACAGTTTGAGAAGTTCAGATGTGCCCAATAAAGTTAGAAGCACAAAGTCAAGTCTTCACTTTTTCAATACCTCTTCATCTACAAGGTCCCAGTAATCTCAAGAATTAGTCCCCGATTTTCCCTCCCAGTTTGCAGCACCTTTCCAAGCTTTGGAGGAAAAAAATTGCAAATAATTCAAGCAACATAAAAACAGCACTAAACAAAGCCCTACTGGCCTGTTTTGCCATTTAATATGCAACTGTTTCATTAGTTGAAGTACTCATTATTTTTTGATCCCTTACATGATTAAATTTAGTCTAACAGACTAATATTTTGATATCTAGGGTTGTGTAACTACAGAGAATTAACAGTGTTGAGATACTTGAAGAAGACAGCCCTTTCAGGAAATGTAACAACTAGCTAGATCCCTTGAAAGTATCTACATATTGCATCTATATCTTTATCTTCTTTTCTTCAAATGTAGGATACTTTCTGTAATATGGTGAGAATCTGTAAGACTGCTAAAGGAGCTTTAAAGCTGTAATAGGGTTTGTTTAATTATTTACTTGTTTATTTTAAAAATGTTGGCATAGCACTTAATTCCATTTACTTACAGGAGCTCAGTTCTGTGAGCAGCATTGATCCACACCATTTTAAAAATTGTAGACATTATTAGAATCAATATTTTGGCTTCACTGTGAGCAGGATTATGCCTGTGGTCCATGGCACACATGTATTACTGCAATTTGTATTTACTTTTTTATTAGTCCTGGTCTGATTGTATCTATTATTCTTCCTAACAGACACTGGAATGAAAAAATGTTGGATGAAGCATGCAGACTAGTTCTTAAAGAAATTGCTCTTCCAGGTTCAGCTGGAGGTGAAAATATAGACTATAAGAAAACTTTGATGGTCAGTTTCTTCTACAGATTTTTCCTGGAAGTATCGCAGTCATTGAAGACAATGGTAAATTAGTTCATAGAATCATAAAATCACAGAACATACTGAGTTAGAAGAGACCCATCAGGATCATTGAGTCCCACTCCTGGCCCTGCACAGAACACCGCAGGAGTCCCACCATGTGCCTGATAACATTTTCCAAAGCTTTTTGAACTCAGGCTAGGGGCTGTGACCACTTTCTGGGGAGCCTGTTCCAGTGCTCAAACACTTTCTTGGCAAAAAATCTCATCCTGATATACAATCTAAAGCTCTCCCCACTTGGCTTCGTGCCATTTTCTCGAGTCCTGTCACTGGTCAGCAGAGTGAAGAGCTTGGTACCTGCCCCTCCACTTTCTCTGGTGAGGATCTTGAAGACCTCAGTGAGGTCTCTCTTGAGTCTCCTCTGTGCTGAGCAAACCAAGCATTCCCCATGTGTGCTCTTGTGCAAACAAATAAAAGGGGTGTTCTTGCTTTCTGTTAGTGCTTGCAGTTTGTACAGTGTGCTAAATCGTTGTCTTTGGTGTCAGAGCTATACAATAACTTAAGTGTTTAACTCCTAAAGAGATTGATAGAGAGATGCCCATTTAAATTTTAGATGCTCAGATATCTTTACCTTGGACATTAGGCTTTAAAAGACATTTGAGAAATACTAATACAACAACGTATCAGTATCAAGTTCTCAGGCCCAAAGAAAATATACAAGAGATCTTTATCTGTCTGTAGTTCAAAACAGAAAGAGATGAAATAGAAATAAAGGCTTTGGAAAACAACTGTATATGTTAAACCAGCACTCCTTGTATGAGCTGTTGACTGGGAGATGAGGACACTAAAATTTCACTTGCCAAGACATTCTAGGTGTAATTTACTTTTCTTTTTGTCTTAAATATATTCTTACAGAGAAAAATATCCCTTATATGTTTTTCTTCTGTGTTACCTTGAGCTCTTTCCTCTAAATTGCCATTGCTAGGTAATTGACTCTTACCAGGAGTGATTCTGCGCCCGTTTTGATCTGACCTCAAAACAAAGCTCCTCTGTCTATCCCTACTTTACTTGCTTACTTTAAAAAGCGTATTTGTTGAATCCAATATATTTTAAAATATTATTTAATGAAATCTAAAACCTCTACATTGTTTTCAAATTGTTATTTTAGAGCCTTTCCAGTTTGAGTCTGGAAAGACTTTCCTGTATAAAGACTTTGTATTTGATTTTGGTTGTTGGCTTTTTTAATTGGAACGTTCAAAATGTGGGTTTTAGTAGTAATTTGCTTCCTTTTCAGGATCCTTGCCACTATCCTGGCATACCTATGGAATACAGAAGTGTCCTACAAGATTTCAAAACCAGAATGCCCCAGAGTATCCAAATGTACCAGGCAAGTGATTTCATTCTGACATTGTTTTGTGCTTCATAAGAATTGGTAAAAAGTCATGGTTCAAGCATGAGCCCTGGTTTGAAGGTCAGGTACAGATTTTCCTGAAGGACTGGAAGCAAGAGGCTTTTAGTGGTTGGTTTTAATTGTATCTCAATTGGAGAATTCTTGTTTGTAAAATAAGATTCTTGGGATACTCACTTTTTCTAGACAGTTCTTTAAAGATAAATATGCTAAGCAAACTCCTTTGTCAGACTGCTTAAAATTGGTATATTTCAGTGTGCAACCCAATTAGAAAGAAATTAGATGGAAACAAAAAACACTGAAAATCCCAGGTATAATATATATATATACTATAGTATAGCTACAATATTCTTGTCTCAAGATCTCAGAGGGCTCTTAGGTCTTACTGTAGATTTAGGAATTACGATGGAGTGTGATGCTGTCTGCTCAAGTTAACACGAGCAGGTTGTCCTAAATCAACAGTAGAGAGCAGCAAAGGACACATTTAGTATTTTCTGAGCTCACCATATAAATAGATTATGGTGGAAACACCCACAAGGATTTTTGATATTTTGACACCCTCAATACACAAGTCAAAATATCCAGCTTTTGAAAACCTAAAGAAAAATTAAAATGAAATATAGGTAATTTTTTTTTTTTAAATTTTTGGATATTCCCTAGAATAACACTTTATCTTTAAGTACTTTAAATTTGTTCAAGTTGTTATCTTCGGTTTCCTTCAGAGTTGTTATTATTCGTATTAAAAAAAAAAAAAGACTACAGGCAATAAAAGGAGCCAGGGTCAAGGAGACTATTTCTTTGTGACTTTTCCCCAATTTATTCCCCATCTGTAATAAAGTGACTGAACAACAGCTATTGAAACAATTTGTTACTCAGATCAATCAGTGCTGAGCAATAGAAATTTAGAAACCCAGAAAATCTGAGTTTTTCTGCTTTAAATTTCTATCTAGATTTTGTAAGGCTGTGTTTTTTGTCTGCACTCCTTCATTTGGATATTATTAAGCTTCTAAAATTAAGAGGAAAAAGTGAACGTGTATCCTGAAATCCAAACACCTTGTCATTCTGCTGTGGAAAAGTTGAAGTGATTTGGCTGAGACATCCATTTGAGGATCTTTAGGCAGTCAAGTGATGAGTGTTTGTTCTTGACTTTGTGCCAATAGCAGACGGTGTACCAGAAAGTGCAGGAGGTAGGAGTGTGTAGCCAGAACACCTGTGTGCTGGAAGCTTTAGGAGTAAAAACATTTTAAGTTGTAAGCTATTAACTAATTCTAAATGTAGAAAAGGAAAAAGTTAGCATGAATACTGACCCAAAAATTGGAAAGGTGTTCTGGAAGTTGGTAACATTAGTTGATGTGGCAGATTTAACTGGAAACACCAAATTAATTTTCAAAAAACTTAGCAAAGTAAGATTAATAAGACACTAAATTCATACATGGGTGCAAGGAAATAATTGGGAAGAAAATATTTAGCCAACGTTTTCTCATTGATTTACATTGATCAGTTGCAATCTTTCAGTGAGGAAGACAAATCCTAGAAATGATTGCAAATAGCCCACAATACACTACCAGACACTGATAACATTCAGAGCAGAATCTTGTGAGAATAATTCGGAAAATTATCAAACTTCATGACACCGTTCAGTAAGGGAGGAAACTGTCCTTCTGAAAAAGTGCTGGGTTTGTCACTTTGATATAAATAGTTCAGGAAAAAAATCCAAGTAAACAAACCCATGTGGTGTTCTCAGAAGGGTACATAAGAGAAGAGGAGAAAGAAATCCCCAGGAGCAGCAGTCACATCCTGCAGCCACATCTCTTTCAATGTTGAACCACAAGATGATAGTATGAGCAGTTGTTTGGTCATCAGGTTTTCTGATTGCTGTAAGAATAACAGGACTGTTCTTTTTTTAACTGTTTGGGGGTGCTGGGTGTGTGTTTTTGCCTGTACAGGACATAGAGCCGAGTCAGTCTCCCCAGGACCCTGTAGGACGGCCCATTATGCACCAGTCTGGGCTAAAGCACGCCACTGGTGAAGCAGTCTACATTGATGACCTTCCTTCTGTGGATGGGGAGCTTTTCCTGGCTGCCGTCACTAGTTCCAGAGCTCATGCTAAGATTGTGTAAGTGTTCAAAATGGACCTGAAGAAAGTGTTATCATGAATTGCTGCCTCAGATTTTTAGAGAGACTAATGAGTCACGTGTACAGAACAGCATGCCTGATACCTGCAGGCAAATCCATGCTGGAAGCAGTATTGTTGCACTAGTAGAAGGGTTTGTTAGGATTTAAGTGTCTCACCCCATTTTACTGT
Organism: Aphelocoma coerulescens; assembly: GCF_041296385.1. Classification (NCBI taxonomy): domain Eukaryota; kingdom Metazoa; phylum Chordata; class Aves; order Passeriformes; family Corvidae; genus Aphelocoma; species Aphelocoma coerulescens. Next base: position 11,996,871 of record NC_091021.1, read on the forward strand.
ACTAGTAAGAGTGAACTGTTTCTGGTCCATAAGCCAGCCCAGAGCTAGCCTAGCTACCTCTACAAAGGGCTTAGCGGTGCAGTGCAAGCAGACTTTGAGATTCAGTGTTACCAATACTGCTTTGAAACCTCACCTCTATGATGAAAGAGGAAAATTGTTCAAAATGTAGGAAATAGTGTTGCAACATTGCAGCAACAAGGTGGCAAAGCTCATATGAGGCTTACAGGAGAGAAGGGGGAAGAAGAGGATTTTATTTTGCAAGAAAACTGTTTTCACATATGCTTTTATGCTGCCAAGATACACCCATTCTAGCAGTTTGTTCAACATTTAGGCACCAAGACATATTCAAGTGATCTAGTTGTGATTAATCGTCATGACAGACAGGACTGGGGCTTCTAGCTACAGAGTGCTTGTCATATTTCCTGGCTTATTCTTAGGTCAGTGCTGGGTTTGGCAGCCCTCTTTTTGGTACCACCACAGAACTGGCATCACCCCCATCTCTGTGAGTCAGTAGGATCTATTCAGTCTCATTTGTCTTCTGATCTGGGTGTCCAGAGAAGATGCCTGTACAAGTGCTGGGATCTGATGACCTGCTGAACTAGATGCTATCAAAATATGCTGTTCCCATAGACCCTCTGCTGTTCCTTCTGATCCTTCTACACCTAGGCATTTCCATTCCTTCTCCATTTATACTGATCTTGTCATTTCTGTTATATCTCTCTATGTGAATCCTCCACCTGAACGTGCATATTTGCATCTTTAGGTGTATGTGTAAGATGTGAGGTCTTAGAAAGTTGCAGTTGTAGTATCATGATAGTGCAATGATCTTTATTAAACCAGTGCAGTTCAGGCAATCTAATGAGCCAATGATTGTTGTATCTAAAGTATCTCCTAGAAATGAAGCAGATTAGTAGAATCTTAATTTGTCTTTTACCTGCACTTCTTCACATGCCAGAGACAGAAAGAACAGTTGTGTAAGCCTATGAGCAGATCTCAGTAGTACAAGAAATATACTTCTGTGTTGAAAGCCCTTCCTCTGTGAACACTTTGTAAAACTAACAAATTACACTTCTCTCTTCCCATATCCCAATCAGATCTGTAGATACCTCAGAGGCCCTAAAAGGAGCAGGTGTGTTCGATGTCATAACAGCTCATGATGTGCCAGCTGCAAATGAGTTTTATTTTTCTGATGATCCAGAGATTATATTTGCGAGAAACAAGGTATAACTACAATCTTTTTACGACTGATTTTCTTAATTTTAACTGTTTTTTTACTCCAGCCTTCCATTCTCCCACTATCCATTTCTGAATACAATATTTTCCTTGATTCTTTAGTTACAGTGGTATTTTTGTAATTTGTTAGCTTCATGGATGATCTAAAAATACAAAAATCCTAAGTCAAAGAAGACTTCTGAACAGGAAACATAAGTAGTGGTTATGTAAAAAGAAGAATACCAATAGCCCATACAGGAATTGTTTGAATCTACCATACCATTATGTGATGTGTATTTTACAGGTGATTTGTGTGGGTCAGATTGTCTGTGCTGTGGTCGCAGATTCAGATGTTCATGCCAAACAAGCAGCTGCAAAAGTGAAGATAGAGTATGAAATGCTGGAACCAGTAATTTTAACAATTGAGGTACTAATAATTTCTTCTGCCTTTTTATTTTTTTACCAATTTAATTAATGGAAGCAGCAGTTCACACTCTTTAGTTGATTTTTAAATAGGATTTTTAAAGAAAACAATATGAATATGAATATGAGCATCCAATTAACCAGTCTGAGTATCTCCTTGTAAATAAATTTTTAACCTTTTGTCTTATTTTGACCACTTTTGATAGACAGGCAACAGTTTCAAAATTATGCAGGTGTCACAAGTTTTACAATAATAAACATTAGAATGCAAAAAAAAAAGAACTCTCCTAATGTTCCCAGTGAGGAAAAGGCAATGAGCATGCTGATTTCTAATTTTTTGGTAGCTACCAGCTGGTCAGTCAGCATGTGTATACTGGCTAACCGTCAGCTCCTGATTATCTCTAGCATTTTTATCTGTTGCCTAGCTTGAAAGCTAGGCTGGAGACATAGAAATCATTGAGGGAATATGAAGGAAAGGTGTTAGGGATGTACAACATTTTAGAAATGTAATGTGGGAGTCCCAGGGAATATGGATTTATCCTGGATTGAAGAGAGTAGAAGTAAGGAAAAAAGGACACACTTGGTAGGGAGCCAACATCAGTTCTGGTAGTCAATTCACAGCTTGTTTTAATAATGTGTGTGTGGTCTAATGGAACAATCTTTCTGATAGAAAAATAGAAGTAGTCTCTTCTTAAAGACTGGCAAATTTTGTTAACATGTCATTAGAATTGAAATTTATTTCTTATTAGAAATAAAGCAAATGCTACTTTATTAATTAGATTCCACCTTTACTTAGTCCTTGTGATTTCTTCCCCTCTTAATGGCAGCACTCTTTGGATAATGTGGTTGCATTCTTACTCTGTGGTGTCTTGGTCAGTTCCTGGATGTATGACAGGGAAGAGCAGGTTGAATAAACTGCATGTATTTCCTTCAGAAACTGCAATCATCAGTTACACAAGATACATCAGGAAAGAATTGCTGGAATTAAATAAACAAACTCAACAGTGACAGTAAAGTGATGACGTACAGTTGTTCATTGACTTTGGTAGCTGGTGATTCCAGTCTCTGAAGACAATGGTGTTGGTCCTGAGACTAAAATGCTGCAACAAGCTGGGAATCTTAAAAATACTTTAAAACTCCTATTTCTCTTATTCTCCGTTGCAGGAAGCTATAAAGCACAACTCGTTCTTTGAGCCAAAAAGAAAATTAGAACAAGGAAACGTTGATGAGGCATTTGAAACTGTTGATAATATAATTGAAGGTAAACTGCAGAATACATTTGATGAAAAATTTTTGGTTGTCAGTATTTGGCTTTGGCTGTCTGCTCTTCCAGTCCCAGTTCCACCTTTTTTCCATATAGTCATTAGGCATGAGAAAACTCTTGGGCACTTGGAAGACAACATGACTAAACCTAGTGTATTGTTGTTCTGCTACTACATTCAAGCTTTTTGCATCATCTGTTCTTGAAAAAAGTTACAGAATAATTAGGTTGGAAGGGTGTCTTCTAGTCCAACCTCCTGCTTAAAGCAGGTCTGGTTAGAGCAGGTTATTAAGGGCCATGTCCTGTCATGGTTTTAGTATCTCCAGATATGGAGATTATGCAACATCTATAGGCCCCTGTTCCAGTGTTTCACAGCTTTCATGCTGATTTTGATTTTTCTTCTATCTAGCTGGAATTTCTTGTGTTCATTGCCGCCTCTTATCCTTCCACTCTACACCTCTGAGAACAGTCTGGCTTGCTCTTGTCTACACCCTTCCATTAGGTAGTTGTAGACAACAATAAGATCTCTTCTTAAACCTTTTCTTCTTTTGGGTGAATAAATTTAGTTCTCTTAACCTCTTGTCATGCATCCTGTGGTTCAGCTCCCTGATGATCTTGGTGTCCCTCTTCTTCACCTGGTCCAGTATGTGCATGTTTTGTTTAACTTATCTATGTTTTACTTATTGTTGTCACCACTTGTGGGCAATATTGTTCTACTCTTAATCCAGTTCTGGTGATGCTACTGGAGTAAGACAGATTTAATATATTACAAGGATTTTAATTTGTATTTTTATTTTAGGTGTTGCTCTTTCACACAAGGAGTATCAGAGGATTTGATACTGATTGCCATAATTTAAATTATGATGGGCTGTTAGTTCTTCTCTAGTTTATTTCTTCTGTCCTTTTCCCTCAGTAACACTTGTGTTTTTCTCATTGGGTCAGGGGAGATTTGCATTGGCGGACAGAAACACTTTTACATGGAGACTCAGAGTATGCTTGCTGTTCCAAAAGGAGAGGATAAAGAAATGGATATGTATGTGTCAACACAGCATCCAGCAATTATTCAGGTAATACAGAGCATTCTCAGAGAAAGTGTTTAGACTTGTGACAATAGAGCTTTTAAAGTTTGGTTTACAAATCTGTATGAGCAGAAGCCATAGAAAGATGAAATTGCCCATCTGGATTGTCCAGTAACAGCTACTTTGTAGTACTGCTGTATTCTGGTAAACACTGAGCACTACACTGTCAAGATAAAGCTCTTCTTTCCCTTTGAATGAAGTACTTCATACTCCACTACTGTAGGCATGAAAAACTCCCTGTGGAGGGCTAAGGTTCCTCCATCTCTGTTAGCTTTCTGTTGGACTGAGGATCAATCTGTTCCCTACAGAATCAGAACCCGCTGAGGATCTGACCAAGTCTTAACTAGCTGTAGGTGAGAGTGCTACTCCATGCAGTAGTCTCATAATCATAATCCTAGATTGGTTTGGGTTTCAAGGGACCTTTAAAGACTATTTAATTCAACACCCTTGCCATGGACAGGGTTATCTTTCCCTGGACCAAATTTCTCAAAGTCCCATCCAATGTGCCCATGAGCACTCTCAGTGGTGGGGTGTCCACAGCTTGTCTGGGCAATCTGTTCCCTTGGCTCACCACTCTTACTGTAAAAAAATGCTTTCTGATGTGCATTCTAAACCTGCCCTGTTTTACTTTAAAACTGTGGCCCCTTGTCCTGTCAATACAAACTTTGCTAAAAGTCTTGCTCTGTTTCTTGTAAACCCTCTTTATATTTTGAAAGGCCACAGTAAAGTCTCCCTGGAGCTGTCTTCTCCTGGCTGAACAACTCCAAGTTTCTCAGTCTTTCTTCAGAGTAGAGGTGTTCTAGCCTTCTGATCATTTTCATGGTGGTAAATGACAAAGCAAAGCTGCCATAGCTTGTGGCCTACATAGCAATAGCTCTAATGCATGAAACTGATGGTATTTCAGACTCAACATTGGTATTTTCAATGTTCATTGAATATTCAAAGCCCAGTTCAGCTCCCTTTATCATTTCCATTATTATTATATTGCCAATAGCCAATTAGCATGAAGAACTTTGTGTTTGTGAATATGATTTGAAGCAAAAACATTCCTGACACTAGCAAGACCTTAGATTATTTAAAAAGTTTCATTTTAAATAAAAATAAAATTTATTACCTTAGTAATAAAAACAGTAGAAATTGTATACTAATCCATTTTTATTATACCTGAAGCTTCTTACTGTTTAGTTAATGTAATCCAAAGGTATTATTCTTCACATTGACCAGTGGCCCTTTCATGGTCTGCATGGTAAAGATTTTAAATGTGAGTGCTGCTGAGAGTTTGTTGTTATTCTTTCTTTGCTTTTTAACCTAGGGCAAAGGAAAAACTATATTCATCTGATAGAAGAATAGAAACATCTATGGAACCCTTTTCTAGAAAAGTTTTCTATTTCAGAACCTAACTTTGAGGCTTAGTTTGAGTTGGCATAACATACTGAAACTTGTTTTACAGGAGATAGTAGCTGCGAGTTTAGGTGTTCCAGCCAACAGGATCATGTGCCATGTTAAACGAGTTGGTGGAGCTTTTGGTGGGAAAATCCTGAAAACTGGCTTACTGGCATCAGTTGCTGCAGTGGCAGCACACAAGTAAGTGCAGTATGTGTGTGTTGGGATAGGAAAAGAAAATGAGGCAAACAAGTTTTCCATTTTGTCTAAAATGCTTTCTCCTTTCCTAAAGCTGCTAGTCAAAAAGTCATACAATCCTGACTTCATGTTTTGTGAGACTGTTTGCTGCATTTCTTTGTTTTGTTGAACTACTTATATTAAGCAGCTCTAGCCTCAACTAAATTAATGGGCTGCAAGAAGTTGGTATTAGTATAAGCCAGAAATACTCAACAGGACCAGTCCCTAACTACTAAGACTTTGTATTGTACATACATTAAAACACAACATTAACCATCCAGATGTGAACTTCACTGACACAGCAGGATGCAGAAGGAAGGGTTCATGAGTGGAACTGCTTTTAAGAACAAGTCGTTCTAGTTCAGTCCTCAACATCTTTCAGTCAAAATTAGCTTAAATCTGTGAGGTATTATGCTTTTTCTAATACTGCTTGAATTAGTCTAAGAACATTAATACGTAAAGCTCCATCCCCCATCTTCCAGATTTGGCAGGGCAATATTGGCAATTAGCTGTCAGGGCATACTGAAGTCCTTTAAAAGCGTAACTGATTTGCTACAGAACTCACATCAGGCTACATCCTGTCAGCCAAAATGGTCTTGTCATCTGAGGAGTTAGCTCAATATGTTTATATTGCTTCTACTGTCACAAAATTGGTTCTTGATTATTTTTGGCCACATTATCTGTGTTTTTTATTAACCAGTAATGCTAAAAATAGTATTTCTTTTATGGTTTAAACTATCTTTTTTATTCATAGGACCTTATTTTAGACCTTATGCCCATTTTTTCTAAAGTAGTTATTTTAAATTGTATATGCATCTCTAGACTAATTCTCATATTTTATTGTTATTTGTATTTTGGTTTTATTCCAAGGTTCTCTGTTTCAGTATGATTCTGAATAGCTAAGAGGTAAAGAACACTTAACACTGAAATAGTTTCTACAGGAGTAGTTTGCACTGAGTTATCTTGTTGGCTTTCATGAGATGAAATGAAAATTCTTACATGATTGTAAATGTGAGAAATATGAACTCTGGTTATAGGTTTAAGCATATATTCAAGCTTATTAAAGTTAAGTTTAATCTAAATGCATGTTTGTATGCATGACCGTATCTGGTTACATGATGAATAACCATAGCCATCTTATTCATAACATTCCTTATTTTAATTGCAATTTGACTTTTCTTTTTTGGATTTAGAACTGGCAGAGCAGTCCGTCTTATTCTGAGCCGAGAGGATGATATGGTAATCACTGGTGGCCGACATCCTTTTATTGCTAAATATAAAGTGAGTGCCACTAGAATTCAGTGAAAAAATACCCACCTATATTCTGTGAATAAGTATTTCAATGTTACTGGTTAATGTGTTCTATTAATGAAAATTAGTATAACCAGTTCAATTTTAAAACAAAACTACAAGCCAGGAAACCAAGAGAAAGTTTCTGTACAGCCCCTTTGTCTGCTTTGTCTACCTCTGTCTCTTCAGGGTTTTATTTAATTTTTTTTCTAGTTCCTTCATGTCCTTTTCCTTTTATAGCTCTTTCTGTCTTTCTTTCTTAGAACAGGAGCTAACCTATATCAGACTTCTTCTGCAGAACTTTATTTTAAACTCTCCATATGGTTAGATTCACACAAAGAAGCAGCTAATTTTTCACAGAAACAGTGTCATGCAGAAAACTCGCCTTATGGAGGAAATTAATCTCTTCCCTGCCCATGCACTGTCATCAGTCATAATTGTTCATTAGGATAATTTCTGCCTTCTTTTCCTTCTCTACTTGTCATATAAATTATGTATGCCAGCCACCATATAATGGGGTTTAAATCCAAGTTTCTGCTGAATCAATAAGCTGAAAGATTTCTCTTTAAAAGTACCTTTTGTTAATAGCACTACAGCTCAAGCTGGATGCCTTCAAAGACAGGCCCTGAACAACAGGATTCCTGGGCAGTTATAGCCTTACAATCTAAGTTTCCCATCCCTGACGGTTCAGACCAAGAGTAATATTAAGGGTCTGAAGTCTTCACATTCTTCATGGGTTTCTTTCATTGTCTGTAGCTGGGTCATTTCTTTTCTTATATCTAAGTGTGCTGCATCTACTAGAGATTGTAGCTTCTTTATCTTTCAGCTTGAACTGGTTCTGAGGCCTTCTTTTACTTGACTAGGTAACAGTTCAACATACCATGGTGAAAGTTCACAGCTTGCAGCCTAAGGCTGCAGCAAATTTATCTGCTAGTACTAAGCAAGTTGCATGACATACTACCTAGGTAAAGTAAGAGAGGTTTTATAAGATGCTTCCCTAAAGCTGAAATGAGCTGTAGCTCATGTTGAGAATTCAGGAACTGTTAGTGGTAACAGGTGAAAAGAGGGATGTGAGATAAAGATAACATTTCTTCATTAATAAACACAAATGTCATATTCCATCTGCCAGACACTATTCTTACCATTAAAGTGGGATTTGATTTTATCTACTTATAAACTTTCCTAGGTGACACACTTCTCAGCCATCTCAGGCAGTATAGAGGAAGCCACTGCTTCTTCCTTTCCCGGTGGGCTGATGTTGCTTATTATATGCTGTACCTATACAGATCACAGATGCCAGGTGGGAAAGCCCATATCTTAGAAACATACTTTCTTTCTCTCTTGCCTTTCTATAGTTTCAGTAAATGCTGCCCAGAAATTAATAGTGCAGTATTACCCTGAATGTGTGGGTTATGTTAGTTTTCAAAATATAAAAGCACTTAAGAAACAAATGAACGCCAAATTCTAAATAACATACTGTTGTAACCTTCTAGGTTGGCTTCATGAATGATGGTAAGATCAGAGCTGTGGATGCCAAATATTATATTAATGGAGGATGTACCCCTGATGAATCTGTCCTGGTAAGGATTTTATACTGACAAATCTTATAATATGGAAGGAATCATTAGCTGGAAAATTATGAAGGTCAAATTCCTTTGCCCATATATTATTAAACATACAGACTTTTGATACAGGGATTGTGGGTTGTTGGAAGAATCTGCCCTGAGTAGGTTATCGTTTCCATATTCAATTTAGTGAAGCATGTTACTACTTTTTTATATTACCCTACACATTCCCTTCATGAATGTTTTCTCAGGCTTATTTTTCTGTTATGAACATCTCAACTAACAATGTATTCCTTTTAAAATACTAGTACCTGCATTTGTCCCTGCCTAAAGCTTTATGTCCTCAGGGCTGGGAGGACATTTCTTAGCCTTCAGAAAATTCATAGTTATAGTTATCCTGTTGCTGTCCCTATACATTTCTGTACTGGGTCAGTATTTATTGTGCTGTATACCTCAGTTCCTCACTTACAGGTCTGCAAAGTATAAAATGTTTCTTGCTTTAATATCATCACTAGGTATTTGTGTTTGTACAGGCTATTCTAGCTGTAACTGAAATGTTTGCTGTACTACCCCTCCTCTGCTTGTCATTGCCCACCTATGAGTATTTTCTGCATCCTGAAATCTGTCAGTGTAACTGCCCATGGTACTGCTGCCTAACCTAGTTCTGAAAAATAGCCTAGGTTAGAAGAAAACCCATTATTAGAAGCATGTACATTAATGCAGATCATGTCAGAACTGTCTTAAGATGAAGTTCTACAATGATACAGTGGGCCTAGCACGAATGACCGAGGCTTAAATCTGTCATTCTGAGAAATCTATTTAACACTGAAGAGAGACAGTGACCTCTTTTGATTAGGCATCAAAACTCTTTTTTAAATTATTTTTTTATTTTGATACTGACTCCTAGAGCCTAATTTGAGGTCTCTAGTACAGGATTTTCCTCTTCATCTCTAAATTAAAAACTTAAGGACAAGAAGACACTGTAGACTGCAGTACATATGCTTTCTGGTGGAACTAAACTTTAAGTGTGGACTTCCACAGGATGTGATAGTTCAGAATGCTTTCATCAGTTCCTTTCATAGCTACTGTTGCTTTAAATCTAATCTGCCTATTTTTAGTTTTGTGTGGCTTTTGGTATTGAAGTAGGAGCAAAATCAGTCGTAAAATGACACATCTGCTACATCCTTAACTACTAATAACGTTCAAGTCCAAGTAACATCAGCTGTGTTCTGTATCAAAAAAAGCCCCTGAAAATTAATATATTTCAGGAGAAATGTATTAATAAAGTCTGTATGTGTGCATGAGTACTTACAACCAGTGATTGCCAGAAAGCAAATTTTAAAGCTAATTGTCTCAAGTTAAGGTCTTTCATATAAGAGATGAGGAAGATTTAAATGTCAATTTGAAGGAAGCACTGTTCTGACATTAAACAAGATCTGTTTATCCCCTACCTCAGGTAGCAGAAGTGTCCTTATTAAAAATGGACAATGCATACAAGATTCCAAACTTGAGATGCTGGGCTTGTGCCTGCAAAACAAACTTGCCATCAAACACGGCATTCCGAGGCTTTGGCTTTCCTCAGTCAGGACTGGTGACAGAAACTTGGATAACAGACGTTGCAGATAAAACTGGTTTATCGCCAGAAAAGGTGACTAAATGAAGGCCTATTCTCTCCTGAAATGAAGTCTATGGAACTGGAAAGTTAAAAACCTTTAGATTAGTTAATTTTGTGAACAATTCTTTTCTAAGTCAAACATAATTTGAGCTGAAATTCATATTTTTTTAAAATCAATGTCTGTTTGTTGAATGAATAGCATGGTCTTACAAACTGGTAACTGTTCAAAAAACATACAGTGATCTTCTTGTCATCTATTAGTCCTCCCAGATGGTCAGTTTGCCTTTAACAGGATTGTGTGATAACTGTAATTTCATTTTTTTCAGATTAAGGAAATAAATATGTATAAGAAGAATGAGCAAACACACTTCAAACAAAAACTTGATCCACAGAATTTAATACGGTGTTGGAATGAATGTATGGAGAAATCTGCATACTACAGTAGGAGAACAACTATCAATGAATTTAACAAAGAAAATTACTGGAAGAAAAGAGGTATCGCCATTGTACCAATGAAATTTCCATTTGGACTAGGTACACCTTACCTTTCTCAGGTGAGTTTCATTAAAGAATAAGTGAGCTAAGCATTTTATCCATAGAAGATTACAGTCACTTTATCTTAGGATACAAAACAAATATGTTATCTTTCAACTCCTGGAAAATGATCATCCTCCTGATGGTTGTTCCCTGAAGAGGCTGTACTAGCTTGTAGCTCTCTTCAAGCTGAGATCAAAGTTGTTTGGTTTTCAGGACTCAGGCAGCTTGGACCCTGCCTACCTAAAGGCTAGTCCTATTTGTTGTGGTGCAGTGTTGGAATAGGTGAGTTGAACACATTTACAAAAAGTTTTTGAAGGCTGATAGAGAAATGTTCATTGAATAAGTTGTCCACTCCAGAAATAGTTCTGACCTTCCTCTTTCTGATGATGAGGGTATTATGGAATGCTGCTCTTAAAGACTTAACCCTTTGATGCCATCAAGGGCTAAGGAAGGAAAAAAGCACAGTAGTATTTTTGGTCCTTATATTTTGTTTAACGTAGATGTCCAATTCTTCTGAAACAGACAGCATTCTATCAATTTAAAATTAATTAATTGACTGACTTATGTCATATAAAACTGGCTGTCTCTGCCCAGCATTAAAGTCACAGGGTCTTTGTAGTCTACAGCTACTTCTAGCTGAGTCTAGGAAGAAAATTTCATTCAGAGATTCAACTCATGCAACTGAGAAACCTCCGGGACACTCACATGTCAGTGAGAGAGAAAATGGAGCTTGCAGCAAATTGCGCTTACCGCCACTACTGAGGGGTGTCCTCCAGCTTCTTTTGGAACCACTGAGATACTGTTGCCAGGTATAGGTTTACTTCAGGATCTAGTAACAGAAAAAGCAGACCACCAAGGATTTGTATATTTTTCTTTTGAAGTTCATTGTAGAGGAAGAGCAGCAAGTAGCATTTCATATTTTGCCTTATATTCCTAAGCATTAAACAGATAAACTGAAATATACTTAAACACTTTGTCTTTTTTTAATTCAATTCATCACCACATACAACACATTTCTCGCTAGTCTGATCTTGACTTTGTTTTTCTTTTTTAGGCTGCTGCACTGGTTCATATTTATACTGATGGGTCTGTGCTTCTGACACATGGTGGAATTGAAATGGGGCAGGGTATTCATACAAAAATGATCCAGGTAAAAAATGATCTAAATAAATATTGCCATGTGCTTTATCTTTCCTGCAGATAAACAGTGTAAGGGTTTTCTTTTTGGTTAGTTAGTGTACCAGCAGGACAGTTTCTTTATCAGCATAGCCACTACTTCTTTGCATTGATAGAATTAGAAAGCAAAGGTACCTTCATTAAGAGTCATAGAGGCAGAAAGAAGGAAAAAACTGACTGGTTTTTGTTCTTCCAATAGCATGTGAAGAGGCTTATTAGAAATAAGATTTTGAGGGGCTAATCCCATAAAACCCATAGTGAAAAAGGCAGACACTATTCACACAGAATCACCAGGTTGGAAGAGACCTTCAAGATCACCGAGTCCAAGCCATGCCCTAACACCAGCTCAACTAAACCATGGCACTGAGTGCCACATCCAATCTTTTTTCAAGCACATCCAGGGATGGTGACTCCACCAGCTCCCCAGGCAGATGATTCCAGAACTTTATCACTCTTTCAGTAAAAAACTTTTTCCTAACATCCAACCTAAATTTCCCTTGGCGCAGCTTAAGACTGTCACGATGATAACATTATGATCATATTTGGTTAATGGATAGTTCTGAGACAGATCTGTGAAAGTATTTATCAAGTCAGTGAAAGTTTGGGACCTGGAATTGTATAATTTGCTCTAAGTCTTACAGGGTATAAGCAGGAAAATCAGGAATGAGTGTTGGAGTTCAGAGTCTCAATCCAGCATTTGAGTACAGCTGGAACATTGTCCTTCTTTTCTGTTTCTTTGTTCTAACAACTTGGACACGATTTCAGCTGGAGATTGGAAGAGAACTCGCTTAAACTTTTATCTTTCCTGGTATTCCTGACTTCTAGCAAATACTGGGGAGTTGTTGGAGTGTTTAGATTGTTTCTAAAACAAAGAATATGTTATTCTTCCTGAAACAGGTTGCTAGTCGGGAATTGAACATCCCCATGTCATGTATTCACTTCTGTGAAACGAGCACAACAACTGTTCCCAATGCATGTGCCTCGGTGGGATCTGCAGGGACAGATGTCAATGGTATGGCTGTGAAGGTAAAGAGTAGTATTTAGCTGAAAAAAACCCCCGATCCCTTGAGGTATCTGCTTGCCAAACTTTAGGTACTAGTGGTCCCATAAAAATCAAGTTTGGGATTACCAATAATACTGCTGGAGGTGGCCAAGAAGAAACATGACTTGACAGTTTCTCAATAACGGTGCTTATGAGTTCTCAGAATATGATCTGGACTTTCCCAAAAAGGCTTACACTTTTCAAAATATTTCTTTCATCTAACAAGCTAACTAGTCCCATACAAGTCTTGCATCCTTGTTCATGTTTGAAATCTACTGATTCATACAGATTCCAGCCCTTGTAACTTAACCATTTTGAAGTTTTATGTGTATGTAGTTAATATGACACTTCCTGCAATACCTTTTCAAACTAAGATGACAGTAAAGCATATACTAATTAAGTCGTAACTAGAACATAACTTGAATAGTAGCAAATGTATCTGTGTTAATTTTGTGGTATATTCTCCTGGCTTCTCACCAGGATGCTTGCCAAACTCTTCTGAAACGCCTGCAGCCCATCATCAAGAAGAACCCAACAGGAACCTGGAATGATTGGGTAAGACCTGTGAATCCTATGGAATGTGTTTGAGTGCTGGCAGAAACTGTGATATATGTATTGTAGTCTATAAATCTGCTCAGCCTAATAATCCTAAAGTTAAAAACTGTAGAAACAGGCTATTTCACAAACAGATGAAATGCAGAATAGTCAAGAGACAGTTCTTGGCCAGGCACAAATGATTATGTGGAAGATAACAACTAGATTTATTGCTAGTACAGTATTTAAATATTGCCAGTGCAATATCCAAGTAACAAATCTATCATCTGTTACAATGGATTATAGTAAAATCAGGTTATGGTCCCTCCTGTTGAGGAGGGAGATCCCCTGGCTTTCTAAACTTTTCGGAGGAGTCCAGATGCAGCTAGGTCTACTTAGTCTCAGATGTGGTCCACAGCCTATGTCTAAAGGGCTATGATATGTTGTGGTGTAACCTCAGCCAGCCACCAAGCACCACACAACTGCTCACTCATTCCCCCACCAGCAGAATCAGGGAAAGAGTCAGAAGAGTGAAAACTAGAAAACTTGTGAGTTGAATTAAAGACAGTTTAATGGGTAAAGCAAAAGCCATACACACAACCAAAGCAAAGCAAGTAATTCTTTCAATCTTTCCCATGGGCTGGCAGGTGTTCAGCCATCTCCAGGAGAGCAGGGCACCATCACATGTATTGGTTACTTGGGAAGACAAACACCAGCACATCAAATGTCCCCCTGTTCCTCCTTCTTCCCCCTACTTTCTATACTGAACATGATGCCATATGGTATGGGATATCCATTTGGTCAGCTGGGGTCAGTTGTCCCATCTGTGTCTCCTCCCAAAGTCCCATGCACCTCCAGCCTCCTCACCAGTGGGGCAATCAAAAGAAGCAGAAAAGGCCTTGTCTCTGGTAAACCCTTTTTAGGAATAACAAAAACACACTAATCCAAAACACCTAATCTCCTCTACTAGGTACAAAATTAATTTGGATGATTCAGACACACTAAAAGTATTATCAGAAATGGCAGACCAAAGAAAGAATGTTAACATATGCAGAGAAGTAATTTTATATCTTACGAAATCAGTAAAACCAACCAAAAACCCCACAAAAACTTCTTGACTTGTAAACGGAGTAAATCTAACATGAGAATCACTCAAAGGGAATAGATTTGGTACCTCCTACTGTCACTTTTATGACCGGCAGAGCTTTACAAAGAGCGTTTCTCTTGAAAACTGTCATCTTTGTGCAAATAGGTCATGCAGATCTTTTATGTCAGTGTGCTGGTTTGACCTTGTCTGGACTCTAGGTGCCCAACAAGCTGCTCTATCAGTCCCCTTCTCAGTGAGATAGGGGAAGAAAATAAGATGGAAAAGCCCTGACGAGTCAGTGGGTAAAGATAAAGGCAATTTATCAAAGAAAAAGCAAAAGGTTGCACATGCACATGGTCACATGACCCAATATAATCAGTGACTTATCAACCAGATCTGTTTAGCTGACAAGGAGGGACCCATTTCTATTGAACTTCATCAGAGAAATTGAGCAGGGCCCTTTCTGACTATGGCATTACCAGCAATAAAGATTCAGCAAGAACACCACTGTTGACAGGTCTATTCCTTCTAGTATTGCCAAAAGAATTCAGATCGTTCATGCAAAGGGGGCTTAGTTCTGAAGTCTTAGGCACCATGTGCAGCTAAACGTGCTTAACTCAGCTTGTCTTCCTTTCTTTACAAGTTTTACAGTTTGGGGTTTTTAAGTAAATATGTGTGGGTAAGTATATATATGTAAATAAAGTAAATATACCTATGCTGTGTTCCTTCCTGACTCCTTCCTTGGCTTACCACAAGCACTGCTATATTTTACAGATTAAAGAAGCATTTAAACAGAGTGTGAGTCTTTCAGCTACTGGCTATTTTAGGTAATATATTTTTGTTCCTTAAAAATGCATAAATTAGACCAGGACTGATTTCTGAAGATAACTAATGCTGTAAATAGAAGTTCCTGTCCAACAGGTCTTTCTAATAGCTCATTTTATGTTTTAAATAATTAGTTGATATATGAAGGGTTGGAAGCATAAAGTTTTGGTGTTAATTTATGTCTAGCCCTCTGTGGACTCTCTAGAAATTATTAAAAGAAAATTTTGCCATCTTTGCTCGATGATTTGACATTTAGCAAACCAGAAAGCATCAAGGAAGTGACTGCTGCCTGTAACAGTCATGTGCAAAGTGGGATATAGTTTTTTAACTGGAGACTGTATTGCTATAAGCTATAAATATTGTTCCCACTGCTCTCAGAGTAGTCTCTTGGTCCTTTTTCTTTGAATTCTTTCACAGTGTTTATAAAGAACCAGAAATGAAAAATTTCTGTGCTATAACTCAGGTGGGATTCAAAGCAAAGCTTTTCTCTTATCCTGCTGTGCCTTATCTTTTCTCTCCTTCTGGTGGTTCTTACTTATTAATAGCAACTTTTCAGGTCTCTGGGCAGTCTGGAGTAAGTTGAAAGGGCACTTGGGAAGCCCATACTTTTTTAAAGCACCGAAAAATGTCCAAATAAAATGTCCCTTCCTGCTGTTAAGCCTGTTCAAGTATATCTTCTGCTTATGCAGCCCTTTAGGAATGTTAATATCACCAAAGTAATGAACAACCGTGCTATTGACATTTAACAGTGTCCAAAACCATCTGCAGATCCCTGAGCCTCAGGTCCTGTATTGATCTAGTTCTTATCCAGTCATATTCTCTACTTCCAGGAATCTCAAAGGCAGCTGAGGTAAATGGATTATGAGAAGTTGAGTAGATGGATTTTGTGTATCCCTTTTTCAGTGCATGGTTCTATACTATAATTGCTTTATGATAATTTTAAATATGCTCAACAAAGAGATTTCAGTCATACACTGTTGAAAATACAGCTTAGTCACATAGCTCCCATATTTGGAAGACACCACATTTCACTGTCCTCTCATGTCCTTGGTTTTACCCCATCAGTCCTGACTACTATGGTGTCCTCAGTTAGTCCCACTCCCTTCTAAGTAATTACACCTTTCTTTCAATATTCCCATTTTAACCCTCTCACTCAATTCTGTACGCTGTTTCTGTAATTTTGACTTTTTCATTTATGTCTTGTAAATTATTCTTCGTAGGTCCTGACAAGTTTTCCTCCCGTTTTCTGAATTCCTATATGTGCTATTATCCCAGTAACCATTATCTTAAATGTTTATTCTGTATTTGGTTATTGTGCTTTTATTAGTATATTTCTAGGAGTGTGCTGGTTATAGACTCTCCTGAACTGAAATAGCTTGCTTGTCTGCTGTATTTTATGTAAATACCAGATGCATCAAACCTAAACTACTAGGCTTTGTAGGCTTTCATGAAATTTTGAAGTTCTGAGCTGTTACTTAAGATTTCATTTAAGATTTTTTACTTAAGATTTTGCAAGCAGTTTCAAACTTTTTTGTGCTCATCTGCTTTGTTATAATGCAAACTGTAATCAGTTTTCTTCTTGTGGACTTTGTTTCTTCCATCAGAGGTTACAATGAATACATGGACTGGGAGAAAGGGGAAGGACAGCCATTCACATATTTTCTTTATGGAGCTGCTTGTTCAGAGGTTGAAATTAACTGTCTAACAGGAGATCACAAGGTAATAACTGAATGTCAGAGAAGTTTTGGAAATAATGTGAATGAGGCTTGCTCCAACAGTCATTCAGGTTTGCATTAATAAGTCACCTGTCTTCACATGATAGTAAATATATCAACAATGTAAATACAAATTACAGGTGGAGCAGAATGAAAGCTCTGCAATATTAAGCAGCTTCTGACACATCTGCATTGATGTCATATATGTTCACCTTTTGGGTTATGGCTGACATCTAAAATGTTCTTTGCTTGTTCTGTCCCTGTTTGCCAGCAAACACCTTATAGTAATATTCAATTTCCAGGCTTTTGACCATCTGGACACCTAAATGCTATAGACTGGTGATCCTATGCCCTCTATCTGTACCTTTTTATGCCTCTATCTGTACTTTTATATGGGGATTTCCTTGAGCAATGGGAAAAATCTGGCAGAGCTGTCTCTAGCTAAACTTCTGTTAAAGTTTAGACAAGTCCATTTTGCTTGTGGTGAGATATTGGAAACTATTCTGAAACATGGAGAGGCCTCTATCTCAGTATTTCTTATTTCACTGAATACCAACTCTAACACATTATCTTCTAATGCTTTCAGTCCATCTCTCTGGGTGATATAAATCTGAATTTTATTAACAGAACCTCAGAACAGACATTGTTATGGACATTGGATGCAGCATAAATCCAGCTGTGGATATAGGACAGGTATGTGCCAAGAATTCTCTGCTGCCTTATTTCTATTATGCTATGGTCCTTATCCAAAATGAAGATTACCCCATTAATTCAGAAAACATTCATTTCTTACTAGATTATAAATGATATTAGAAGGTCTTTTGCCTATAGACTTACTCCATTTGAATTAGTGTCAGAGCTTTATAGATTTCAAAGAAGCTTGAATTTTGCCCATGGCGTCAACCTGTAGTACTTCCAGGATGTATGTATGCCTTCTATCTACTGGACTTCAATCCTGTTTGTGATCTACAGTCTCCAAGTTGTTTCACCTGCCTTCCCCACTTGATAGCAGGGAAACACCTTTATTCATTGCAGGCTGGTCCACAGATCTCATCACTTCATCATTCAAGTATCTGTCTTCTCAGGTATGAGAGAGAAGTGTGGAAGGTTTTCTGGTTACAGTTGCCCCAAAATGTTGAAGAATCACATTAGTCAAACAGAAGTGCATTAGGCCTCACATATATTAGACTGACAGATAATGATACAAATGAGTTCTTGGTGAAGTTTTACTCAGTTAACAAAACATGAGTACATAAATGCTACTTTTCTTATTTAAAGATTGAAGGTGCTTTTGTTCAAGGCATTGGACTGTACACAATGGAGGAGTTAAAGTATTCTTCAGAAGGAGTCCTCTATACTCGGGGTCCAGATCAGTATAAGATCCCTGCTGTTTGTGATATTCCAGAACAGTTTAGTGTTTCCCTGCTGTCATCTTCTCAAAATCCTTATGCCATCTATGCATCCAAGGTAAGCAAATCTTCACAGGGCCTAATTCTTAGATCCCAGGCCAAACAGAGAAATTATTCTGATATAAAACACATGTAAGTTTTCAGTTCCTCTTCTTTTGCATTTCAATGAAGTGTTCAGTAAATTGTTTTATTTATGACATTAGGGAAGATAATAAGAAAGGACGTAAAGCCAGCTACTGCGTCACTTTAATGGTTGGCAAGAAGTGATTTTAGAGTTTTGTTAACAGACCAGACACAGAAGCTGCAAGATGAATTTAAAGCCATACTTCTAAATGTGGTGATAAACTGAAGGGTTAGACTAAAAATATTAACGTAATTGATGGAGAAATCATAATGTCAATCAGAGTGTGCAGTACACACAGTACTTGTGTGTACTGTGCAGTATGAAATAGAGCTGCATGTGTGTATCTATATGAGAGACTGGCTTTTTTCATCTTTTTCAGGGGATAGGTGAGGCAGGACTTTTCTTGGGATGCTCTGTGTTCTTTGCTTTGAGAGATGCAGTAACTGGTGTGAGGAACGAAAGAGGACTGAAAAAGACCTTTGCACTGAACAGCCCTCTGACTGCTGAGCAAATACGGGCAAGCTGCGCTGATGCCTTTACTGAGATGGTAATAGAAGGTGGGGGAAGGGGCTGTTTAACTATAGCTGGGTAGGAGTGTTTACTGATTTTGGCACCCCTGAATAGTGGAGTGCCTAATGATGTCTCCAGTCAGTCATGCTTTATATACAGCTCCTTGTAATTGAAATGTCTGGTAACAGGTCTCATTTATACAAGTTATTTCAACAAATGCCGTTCAAACATTGTATTGGAATTTCCCTGGTTTCATATAATTTTTTTTCTTTGAAATTTACATAATTTTTACAACCTTCTCTTTCCCTGAACTCTCCTCCTTTCTTTTGTATGTCAAATCCCGTAGAGGATTAAATAGCTCATCTTATTAACATGCAATGGATCAGCCTCTAAGCATCTTCAGTCTCCTTCCAGGTGCTTTGCCCCATTTGCTTGCTGGTACTGTCACTACATTCTGGTACTTCTTGCTATGCTCAGTACTCTTTGGGAGAAAAATAATCAACTCAGAGCTAATAAAAAGGGACAGAAGAAAAATAAACAAAGCAATACACTTTGTATAATGCTGATCCTTTTTACTCTGTTTTCTGCAACTGTTCACTGTAGTCATGTTCCCACTGCTATTACAATTCTTTTTCTGGGTAAGTTTTTACTTAGTGCGGCAAGTTCCTTGCCAGCATATTAATCCATGCTGTGCTCTGAACCTCTGAGCCTCTGCTGTGGAAAGTTTGGAGCTCTCATTCATAGATTACTCCCATGGTATTTCTGTGATTGTGCTGAGGCACCATTGGCCCCTGAATTAATAGGTTTGTGGGCTTCCTCTCATTGCAGGAACTTGCAGGAGGTGAGGTCCACCAGTGCAGGGACCATGCTTCTCCATCCCTCTTTAGTCCTAATCCCAGTTATCACTGACTTGGAGGCACCTGATAAGGGCAGTGTTGGGAGTTTGCCAGTCAAATAAAGTCACTGTTGTCATTTCTTGCTTATCTCTTAGATGGCAAGCAATGAAGCTCCTTCCTCCACTCCTCGGGCCACATCTGTGTGAATGACAAACCATAGTGCACAAGACCGGAATGGAAAACTGATTTACTGCCCAAGACACACTAATCAACACACAGATAAATGTATTTTCTCTTTTTCCAAATAGAATCAGCTGCCAAAAATATGCACTTAACATCTTCCATCCTTATCTTCATTCTTCCTGTATACTCATTACAGTATTTTGCTTAAATGCCTGCATTTAGTTGCTAGAAATACATCTTCTGCATTTCAACCATCTGTTTTCAACAAGAAAGATCTGATCAGCAGCATAGCTCAAATGCTCTGCACGAGATGGAAGTTAGGATGAAGTGTAAAGGTATGCTAGATAACTCTCTGCCACATATTACATTAAACAGCTTCATATGATAAATGATTTTGTAATGGCTTCAGCTAATTTTCTAATACAGTTTTGAGTCTTGCAGTGAAGTGTGAGTGCAGAGATCTTTGTCAAAGACTCAGAACCTTGTTTGTTGGATTCAGAACCTTTTTGATCAGAAGTGATGCTCTGACTTGTAGTAAAGCTGGTTTAGATTCTTCTGGCACAGGTATCTTTGTGTTGAAAGCATGCAAGAAACAAGAGTTATGATTCTCTTTTGCTATGCCAGGCAAGTTGCCATGTCTGGCCTAGATATATAGAATTTTATTTCCAAAGTTGACAGAGTTGTAATTCCCCCAGAAGCTTTCTTTATCTCATGGAGTAAGCCAGAAGCCTCTGAACATAATGAGAAAACTGACATGGAGTTCAGCGTGCTTTGAATGGGAGAATGGATGAACCTGTCTCTGGAAAGGGTTCTTAAGCAATGCTTAATCTTGTGCTCAGCCATGCAAGTACAGTTAGGAACTTTCTCCCACTCTTGGCCACTGCTGAAATAAAGAAGATAGAAAAAACACAATGAGATCTAAGATGATCTGTGAAGATCCATCATCTGATGCTGCTAATGTGCAATGGAATTAGACCACACCCAAGCAGCAGCAGCTGGAGAAAACAGGAAAACATAAAGCTGCACTGTATTCAATGGTAACAATAATTCTGGTGTTAATAAATTTCAAGTATGCATGTATTTGTAACCTAAGGTGAGACCAAGATATAACTTTAAAGTTATGAAAGCTTCAGTCACAATATTTAGCTTTCAGCATCAGAATCCACAATATTGAATTCACTGACAGCTTCAGCCTTTCTTCCTCATTGAGTGCAAAGACAAAATTTCAGTTCTGAATGTGCACGCACATAAATACACAAATCTCCATGGTATTTGTATTTGGGACTTTGATATGGGATACATCCTGGTGTAGAGAACACTTTATGTTTTTTGTGAGTCTACAGAAGTTACCTAAATTAGCACCTGAAAAAATGCATCAGGTTCTTTGATAAGAAAACAGGAATGGGAAAATTGGTAGTTTGTATGTTCAATGTGTGGTTTCAGTGAGTCTCTGCATCAGTTATTCCTTGCTAAGCATGGTGACTGTTCTTCCAGTTACTCATGAGTCATATTGCATCAGCACTATGAAGACTGCCCTTTGTACTGGAAGTAAATGGCTTTAATTTGTTTGACATGTCAGCCTGCAGGCTCTATTATTCCACTGTTTCTCAGTGTTCCACAATATCCTCCTGTCGTCCTTTCATTTTACGAGCTGATACTGTATCTGTGACAGAAACAGATCAGTAACTTAAACAGCTTTTGCATTGGCTATTAAGATATGAAATCTTTATTGTTGCAATTTGTCTTTTTGTGACCACTATGAGTCAGCAAAATGCAGTTGCTTAAACATAGGTGTCTAGACCATTTTAGTGTCATAAGACAGCAGAGACATGGGACAGGAGAGCACAGGACTGGAAGATATGATATAGAAACTGGAGACCAAGCAGGTAACAGTAGTTGTAATCACTGGAAGTGGTACTGAAAGTGGGGTTTAGGCAGCTGAAGCCTTTTTGGTTTTACTTCATTTTCTTCACTTTCTTTGTATTAATTTGGCTTTTATATATTGTTAGAAGGTCAATAAATTAAATGTGAATGCTGCTGTCACAATTAGTTTTTCTGATTTGAAATATCTTCTTAGTTTCACTGTTTGGTGTTATAATCCTGTTATGAGAGATGCCCCTGCCCCACCTAAGGTGCAAATGAGACCCTATGCCAAAGTCAATAATCCCAGAGTCATTCTTCTGGAAGTACTACTTTTCTACAGTCCAAGTCTTGGGTATCCATGGGGCGTACATGCCATTCCCATAACTGGAGATAGCATGTGTATAAGCACTTGTTTCCTTTCCCATGTTTTGTCACAGTGAGAATTTTTGTCCGGATGTTAACCAAACCCTTACCTCTGTTAGGTCTGGAATGAGCTCCTTCCTGCTGTGCCAACGGTGCTATCTCAGTTTCCATTATCTTAAGGGGACAATGTTTTGAGGCAACTATATTCTTTAAGTCCTTACATATGGGTTTGTCAAGGACAGCTTGCAACCCCACATGTCAGTAACACCCCAAAATATGTGTGAATTCTGGGATATACTGAAGCAGGGAGCCTACAGATCTACTGAACTGGGGGAAAGCTCTATCATCTCTTGTTGTCCTATGTACCTGTGCACCAGCAAGAGTGCTGGTTCATTCCAAGCAAGTCAAATCTTGTAAAAATCTTGCCCAAACCTTGCAGGCAATGACATCTCCCCACCTGCAGCACTGAGGTGTTCACACTCCAAGGATTCATCGTATTCTGGACCCACACATGGTTTTCTGCAGTGCAAATCTTGTCAGCTTCTCAGTCATTATTAACAAAGACTCCTCCCTGCCACTTTACAAGTGGCTCTTTTGTCTAGTTGCCTCAGTAAATTCTATAAATGTAGCAAATATGGGTTGTTGGGTTTTTTGGGTCTGAAACATATTAAGCTGTCTGCTGGCTTTGAAGTGTTTGAAAAACTGCATGGAAGCTAGAAATATCAGCAGTTAACCATCCTGACAGATGATAATATGGCTACCTGCAATGTTATGAACGAAGCATTCTTAGACTATACAGGGAGGCGGATAAGCAGAAATGGTAGGCTCCAGAGGAGCTGACATATTGGATGGCTATAGACACAATGTGCACTGTAACTGCACAGTTACACCCAAACTGGAGATGGTTCAGGAGAACTCTATCTACTGATTTTCTTCATGAGAGAAATGTTTCTGTAGCAGTCCACCGTCAGCAGGCCCATTCTGTGTGGTGAAATCTTAAATACCTAACATAAATACTAGGTTCTGGTTTGGAGGGTTAGCCTGTAAATTAGATATTGGACTGCCAAAATCAAGGATTTGGTCTGGTTCTTTCTGTTTTCAGGCCATTGAGCCTGCACTGTTGTACCTACAATGCATGAGGAATACTACAGTGGTTAGTTACTACTACTGCACTTGGCAGCACCCATTAAGGCTTTTGCCTACAGGGACCTAGTGACTGACATGACTCCAGTGCTTGTGTTGTGGTAGCTCTCAGGCATATGGTAGGGGATAACCACAAAACCAGAAGCATATCTCTGCTAAGAATCAGCTTCTTGCCTTCCAATGGGAGTGGCAGAAGATCAGGGACTGACTACTTTGGCCTGCAAACCTTCACTCACTCTAAATGAAATACAGACAGTTTTACTCTAAAATTTAAAAATGGTAAATGAAACAAAAGACAGGTACATGCAATGGAGACTTTTGAAATATATATCCATAATTCTGCTTTAAAAAAAAATAAAGGCCAGCTGTAGTAAGGCATTTAAAGATTAATTTGTTTCCTGGACATGCATACAAGGAAATGGATGAGAATCTATAATCCCAAATCAGGATTTGGGACTTCTCTCTTTAAGAACACAACATGTGTTGAGTGTGGTACCATGGGCATAGAACTGGCATGGCATAGAGACAACCAGAAGGAAATTTTAAATGTGTGTACAGTAGTAATGTTGATTTTGTTAAAACATGGTCATTCTGCAGAAAGAAAAAATATTATAGATAGTTCAAGTCAAGCTAAAATGAGAACTGGGACTCCATAGCTTTGCATTTGGCACCTTAAAGAAGGGGATAATGTTGCATGTCCTTGGTTCTAGCTTCAGGCATGCCTGTGTATTCTAAATTCATCAGTTACTCCATAATATACAGATCTGAAAATAAAAAGGATAAACAGACCTGGAATTTGTAGCTCAAACTCAGAAATCCCACTTTACAGTTATCTCTTATGGTACAGGCTTAGAATTAGAGGAGCTCAATTTCTTTGCAGATTATTTCAAGTCATCAGAGAAGAGTTGAGGTAGGGAGTAGGAGGTGGTGCATTAACATCTGAACATGCATTTATTGCTGAGAAATGGAAGACATTGCACTGGCTCATCCCCACGTGCTTATTTTTAGACTGAGCATCAAATTAAATTCTGCAGGACAAAGCAAACTCAGTCAACCTTTAGGAGCATACAGCATTTCATTAATTTCTCTTGATGCATAAAGCTTTATTTTTCAGACTTTGATGCAAGAGCACGGCCTGCCCTCAACAATCAGATAAGCTTATCTTTTTTGTGAATGGCAGAAAGGCAAGTTATGAACAGAAAGGTAAGTTTATGAACAAAACATAGCTACACAATCCAGCACCGCATTTTCCCACAGTAGACGTTGCACCCGATGTGGTTGCAACACATTTGTTAGGACTAGTTTCAGAAAATACTGGGAGATCTTTCTTAAGGCTTGATGTGTTTCAAGCAAATGTTTAAGAGTGATTAGTATGATATCCTCCTGTTGAGTAGTTTGTGAATAGATTTAACAGAAAAAAAGGTTAAAAAATCAATTTGGACATCTTGAATTTTTGAGTGCAACTCAACCTGTAAAGTGTCAAAATTCCTTGTCACCCTAGGAAAGAATCTCATCGGTTGAGAAAGACTTGCAACTTAACCTGAATATATGTATTCTTCCCCCACCCCCACTCAGTTTCTTTGCAGATCCTTTCAGGTCTTTGCAGTCCAGAACAATTCCCACCCATGGATCCAATACAGGAATTTATATCTCCTCCTGAACTAATGGTAGGCCTTGCTGACATTTGTTATCTCCACCATAACTGAGTTCCTACAGATGTTGAAAACCTGATGTTTATGTAAAACTGAAAGATCTGTCCTTGGATAAATAGAAGATGCTAGTTTTAGTCACACATAACGAGACAATTTAGTGTGGATAATCGACATGTTGTCGTTATTACAAATACCCCACTTTTTCAAAAAAGAAATCATTTGCCTCTGCAAAACCAACTTTTCCCATAAGAGTTCCTTACTCAGGACCATTTCATTTTGGACCAGTTGGGTTTTTTTGTGGAATGTAGTATTTTCTTTGAAAGATCCCAGATGAACTTGTCCATCTTTTCTGTCTTGTATTTTCTGTTGGATGGTTTCTTCCAGCTGGGACATAGACCCTAACAACCTGAGGCTGGACTTACATACAGGTCCACAGGAAAGGCAAAGGACTTGAAGAGGAAAGAAGAGGGTTAGTTGCAGTAGTTATTGGAAATTCACAGAAGGACAGATAAAAACTTGAACAGAGGGGGAGGAGGAGGAAAGACCCATGATCTGCAGACAGAAGCAAGAAAAGAGATCTGTGAAAATGGTAGTGCAGGATTTACCCAGACCAGACTGAGTAGAATCCAAGGAGTCAGGTTCAGACTGTTTTTTTAATCCTCACTCATGTTTCAGCAGCTTCTTGCAAAATTCCTTGTTTGCATTCCTTTTGCAAATATTCGTGGGCAGTTCTTGCTGCTATTACACAACCACCTCACAAGCACAAAAGTTCGTTTGAGTTCTGAAAACGCACGGCACAGTTCTTTGGTTTACTGTCATGGTATCACAGAGTGCTATTTGCTGCAAGGCAGTTGGCTTTGCAAACATTTGTCAGAGAGCACAACTTTCTTATTTAATGATTGCCTCTCAGGGCAGAACATTCATAGTAAGGCATAAACTCCTTTATGAAACCATGAAAGGGGAAGTAAATCTGCCTTTCTGCTGGTTGTCCTGCCTTTGAGAGACTCATGCTTTAAGAATGCAAGTATTAAATTAATGTTTTACAAATCTTATACTTGGATTAAAGATCTTAGCTAAACTGCTGCTGGCTGATAAAGCTGGTCAGGCAGACATCTGCTCTACATGTTTTACATGCTCTACAGACTGAGCTGCCAGGAGGAGTGAAGTGCTTCTCCAGCCTGCACAAGGTGTCCATACCAGTAAGATTATGACTGGTTCCACAGACACATAGGAGTTTTTTGGTTTTCAGGCATGTCTTTTACCTAGAAGGCCAGTCCATAGTTGGAACAGTTCTCTGGCTTGTCCACTGCTCTGTTAATTGCATTGTCTGCGAAGACAGGCGTTTCTCAGGGATTGCTTTTGCATGAAACCATGATTTCATGTGGCACTTGTCAAATATGGAAAGAACATACATTATATTCTCAGAGGCAAAAAAAGGCTATATATAGTCTTGTAAGAAAGGAGGTGTCAGAAAAACACTTTGATTAAACAAAAATGTAAATACTGATCAACCATCCCAAGGAGACAAAACTTCTGGAAAGACAAATTTTTAAAACATTTTACATATTGTAGAAACTGGTCTGGGTCTAATATGGTAGATACATGACTCAGCAAATGGAGATTTAGTGATCCTCCCTAAGAGAACACACTTCCTGTATTCTGTCACATATGCAATGAGATTTTAGCATCCTGATTTCCCCCAAAGTCCAGTAACATTGCTTTACTGTTTACATTATATACAAAGGAAATCTTTCAAAACCGTCAGAGTAGGAGAAAGAAACATAATATTAATCTTCTCCTACCATTTATGTAGTGTGTCTCTTACCAAGTCATTTAGTTCATTCTCATTTCAGTTTCCTGAGCAGTAATATAATTATAAGCTCAACACTATTCAGCACCACAGGAACCTCAGATGAAAAGCCTCATTAGCGACTCACTGTCTATCATGACAGTGTCCTACTGAGCAATATGGTGACTCATACTGGCAGTAGTCAACTTTACCGAATCTTTGTCCCTTCCATCAGAGAGAATGGCTCAAGAGCAGCAAAGAACAACTGTGATTTTCCACGGCAAGGGAACAACATGGATTTCTCCCCCTCGCCTGAAGAAGCTGAGGGAATGGCCATGCCTTTGAGGGGGAGGAAGGTAAACCTGGTTTCTGTCAACAGAGATGATATGAGAAAGGATTTCTGATGGGAACACTAGATTAAATCATATTTAAAAATACAAAGGTAGAACTTCAGTTAAGATTGAACAAAAAAAATACCATTTCTAACAGGTCTTTTAATGGAATAAAATGGGGTTATGGTACAAATCCCTGTTACATATAAGAAGGGCAAGCTTAAAAATAACCTCATTGTTTGTTAAAGTCCTTAGGAAAACACATTGTAAGCAGGGGATCATCCTGGGACTCAAACCCAATCTCACCAGTTGGCACATCTGTCCTTTGGCATCAGAAGGTAAGCTTTGGTCCCCCTGCCAAATATCTTTGCAGATGGGCAGACCACTGCAACAGAGAATATGTCTATGGGTAGCAGTTTTCAAATTAAATACTACTGTGCATCTCCTAGATGACTTAGAATGGTACATTCAGGAGAATGGAAAACATCCTGGTCTTTGCTTGTCATTTTAACTCACAAAAAGTATTTGCTGGTAGAGAAACGCTGTCTTTGTGTTTCACAAGGCAAAAGGAAACAGCATCTAGCCATCTTGGGAAAGTGAGGTGGGTAGGAAGGCCTCCTTCTACCCTCTGGTTATGTCACTCCATTTATCAAACAGGTTAGCTTTGTCTTGTAACTCCACCACTGTTTGCTTTTATTGCTTTTCCCTCTCACATTTTAAGAAACACTTTGGCTCATTCTGTAGGGCCATGCATCTAGAAACTTCTCATGAAGTCACTGGTATTTTTGTGGAGGTGTGTGTGTGTGTGTGTGTTTTGGTGTGTGGAGGTGTGTGCATCGTGTTTAAATAGCATTCCCAGTAATCAAGCCAAAGCAGGTCCCATCCTTGCAACATGGAATCTGTGAGGAGTTTGGAAAATCTTGGCAACAATTTCTGCAGTCTTTGAACTAAATATGTACAGGGCTGATTCCCCATGTTATTGCAGTGCTTGTTAGCTACTTAAAACTTATTGTAATTTCATGATTTAATGGTCTGAAGAGCCTTTGAGTCGAAATATGATAGCTGTATTTAAACCTAAATAACTGATTTTCTGACTAATAATAGCCTTTTTAGGACATATATTTTCTAGAAAGTATAAAATACTCAGTCTTTTGTGTGTGGTGAAGAACTATAGCATTCATATAGGGAAATACACTACACTTAACATATATCATAGATTAGCCTTTCCACTGACCTTAATATATTCTTTTGCACAGATTCAACAAAATTTGAATTTGCAATGCAGAAGTGTTTCCTTCTTTCTTCACATTCAATATCAGACTACATTTTTCTCCAACAGATGGTAAAGATTCTTTTAAATGATTGGTTCCTTGCTGGCTGTGAGCATGCAGACATAAATGCCAAGGGGGTCATTGTTTCTGGTTTCATCCCATACTCTATAAAGATAAGACTTCGATGCTTCAGAAGTTTCATTCCAGTTCCCGTGTAGTTATTAGGAATATTTTCATTATTTCCAGTAGGCATTGAAATATGCAGGCTACTCCTGCTTGGAAGTAGTTAAGAAAATTCTGGCATCCCTCCATCACCTCTCCTACTGTTTCCAGCTGGACATCATCTTCTACTTCTTTGGGCCTCTTACTGTTTTTCCCCCACTCTTAAATGTGCGCTTGTGCCCCTTTCAGACACAGAAAATTAGGCTGCCTGAGTACTTGCAGGAAGAACGCCAAATTGTCACACAGTCTTCAGCAATAAGCTCATTTCTGACCTCTTCTAACAAACTAATTAGCGATTTACGATGAATAACCCTGAGTTGTGGTTGCAGCTACTCAAAAAATAAGGTCCTAACTACTGTAACAAAAGGCGGCAGCTTGTGGCATTAGGGGCAAAGGAAACGTGTCCTCGTTCCTGTGCTCTTAGGTATCCCTCTAGTGGATATGAGGAGAGGGACGGAGCGGGTAGAGGAAGACCCAACTACAAACCAATGTGTTTGAAGTCAGTGAGGGAGTGACCACAGGAGCCTCTGCCAACCTTGACATCAGAGGGTCAGTCCCCAGAGCAGCTGCCCACTGCAATGCAGCTCACTAAACATATGTGGCCTCATGCTGGATGAGTGCTTCTGCCCAAGAGAAGTTGGCTGGCTGTGACAGGTTTCCCACAAAAAACAAAAAGATTCCCATGAGCTCAAAGCCTGCAAAAGATGTGTTGGCGGCAGTAAAGGTGCTTCTGCTGCCCAGAAGTTTTGAACTGTAGTAGTGATTTGAGAAACAAACAGCCTGGGAGAGAAAATTCAGGAGAAACGTGTTAGTTCCTTCCACAAATTAGAAGAAAAAAGAAACCCCAACCTGCTTTGTCCAATGACAAGTTGTGCCACAGAGCTAAAGCTATCACAGAACGTATTTCAGAGTCTTGCCTTTCAAAGAGAGATGGTTGCACCCAAAAATAGCCAAGGTGGGGACAACAAAATGAACAAAATACAATAGTACTGCTGGCAATCAAAAGGTCACTTCGAAGAGCAGGAGGATTATCTACCAGCTGTCACATGAATGACATGTGAGTTTAAGCAGTCTCACCATGGGAAATTAACACCACTTTTTGGGGAGGCTGCTTCTGCCATTCACTTTCATGCTGAATTGCCTTTTTGATTAACTCTGCTGACAAAATGAAAAGGCACATGAATCTTTTTTTTCTTTGCAAGACTTGTCAACAGAAGGTGCAAACCTGGCTGTCAGTTCTCCCTCTTGTCCCTGTCAGCTGCTGGCTTTTGGTTTTGGGTAGTTTGATGTGAACATTGCTTCCGTAAAGCAATGTAAATCCTGCTGAGAGGATTTTCCATCTCTGACAAGACATATTGTTCAACATGTACTCCTGATTTGTCATGAGTATTACATAGTAAAGATCTAACCTGCTAACCCCTACTTTGAAGGTTCTGTGGCTGTCTGCATCTGAAGTTTCTTTCTGGAGCTACAGAAAGAGCACTTCATAGACTTTCTTCAACAGACTCATCTGTACCTGATTGAGAAAAATATTGCAGTTGTGTTTTCTTTTAAAATATGTGGCTTAGCCTCCAGAACAAAATATTTCTGACGATAGAAAGGCCAGCTGCTTCTAGTGCCTCCCTCTGTAAATGCCATTACTGGAGCATAAAAATTTAAAGTCTCTCAGTGTGAAATTTTCACAAAATCAGAGTCCTTAGCACAGTGGAACTTCCATGTCCTGGAGAAGAAACAGCATACTGGCCATATATATATACCAGAATCAGAGTGCTTTTCCAGCATTCTGAAATCATCAAGCTGCTGATAAAGGTAAAAATTTGGCATGTTTTCTTACATGTAGATAACCTCAAATCATGTCCCCTCTTAGTATAAGTTTCTAGGATTTATTTAGTCCTTCAAGAAAAATAAAAAGTTTAACTGAAAATTTGGGCAATGGTAACACCTAAAATACAAGAAATAACATATTTCGATCAATTTCTGACATTGAGGGAATGTTTCCTTCTTTTTTTTCCCCATTAGTATGACTCTATTTCAGTTTTCAGACAGGCTGAATGACAGGAAAATGCTTTTTCCGTGGTGAATTCTGGAATGCTAGTCCTCTTCCATCCAGGCACAGACACCATTGTAGATCTGAGTATTTTATTTTGCTCAATCACATTTGGTGCAAGAAAGTCCTGGGAGATTTCCTTATAGGAAGGTACTGGATATTTTAATGTATTTAACTGAAATAGTCATAGAGTCATAGAGTGAAGCATGGGGTTTGCTGGACTTCACCAGTGCAGATCCCATCGTCAGCCTCTCACAATCTATATTTGACCTGTCCTCTCTAACAATAGGTTATTTCTTGATATAACTTATGCTGATTCACTTATTACTTCTCACATACTTCACCGTATCTTTAGCTTCCTGTTACTTAAAAAGAAGTGTGTATTCATGTCAGTCTGGGGTTTTTTTACCAGGCATTGAAATCAGATGCTGAATGAAGCTTGTAGACTGATGATGGAGGAAATTTTTCTCCCTCTACCAGCTCTGGGTAGAAAAGTAGAATATAGAACTCTGCTTGTCAGCTTTCTTTTCAAATTTTATCTGGAACTGTTGTAATGAGTATTTTGCCTTTCTAACTTTCTATTCTTAAGCCTCTACTAATTGTCATGTGAAGCTGCTGAAACATTTGACACTGTGGGCAATCGTTTATATTTTTATAGATTTCCTGGTATTTCAGGGTGCAGATGCCCTCCTTGCCCTCAAGGTGGTGTGCAGATCAGGCTGTCCTGACACAGCTCGAACAGGGACGCAGCTTTCAGCAATGCAAGAGCTCAGCAGAATTTAGTTAAACTGTCCAGTGGGCCTCAGGACAAATAAATGAAATAACCTACTGCAGCATCTCTGTGACTGTTCAAGCCTGAAAGATCTATTTGCAAAGCTACAGTATGAAAAGGATAGGTGGTTGGCATGTGAAAAAGTTTGTTGAGTGGAAGACTTCAATTAAAAAATTTTCAAATTTCAGCATGAATTTTCACCCTTTTTTTTGTTTTGTTTCAAAATTTAAAAACTTTTGAAATCTAATTTTCTTCATTTTTTGCCACTAAAAACTTTCAGCATCAGGCAAGAATTTGTTTTTTGTCCTGTAAGAGATTAAAAAGATGTTTTACAGCGTACTCTTTACTCAGTAAAAGCTCAACCAAAACATAAATGTTGGAAGATTTTCATAGTCCCTGATAATAGCCTGTTTCAAATTAATGTGAACTATCAGCAGTTCAACAACAGAGAGCAGCAAAGATGTATTTTAATTAAGTAGGTATGAAATGCTTTCAATTACAGGCTGACTTTGAAATTAGAAGAGTGGATTGATGATGAGAATTTAAATAGCCAAAAAATGGATGAAACCATTTTTCAGTCTAGTCACCACTGGCCAGAATAGTTATTTACCTGTCTCTTTAGGAAGATGGGCAAGAAGGAATTAGAATGATTCCTGAATATATTCCTGACTGCAGGTGTGTTTTATCTGAAGTAAACAGTATGAAATAGGATTGTTTGAAGCAGTGGTGATGCTGAAGTTTGCAGAGGTGTGGCTAGTGTCACTTTTTTGGGCTCAGCCACCTCAATTCTGTCAATCTTTTCCATATAGGTTCTGACCTCTGATGATTTTTTTCTGCTCTGCTTTTTACTGTTTCAAACTGTCCCTAATCAAATGTCATGTCACCCTTTAGTGGTTTCAGTTCTGATTCCTATTACTTCTGAACAAACATGTTTCAGGGAACATTTCAGGAATAACCACCAGGCAAATATTGTCACACTCAAGGATGGCATAAAGTTAAGGGTAAAGCAGAGAATTTACAGAATTAACTTTTATGCTGTGCTGACTGATTTCCCCCTCTTTAATGAAAATTGTACAAAAGCCGGTAGAAATGGGTAGAAAAAGTGTTACTGATGGAAAGAGGTTAAAAAAGGAAGAGGAACAGGAAAGTTGTATTTTCCCTCATAGAGTGATTCAGAAGACATAATCCTGCTACAGCAGAAGAGATGTAACCTCCTAAAGAAGGAAAAAGCATGAGATATTGAATTGATACTGATTGAGTAATTTTCTCCTAATAAACACAGGTCTATAAATAAAGGAGGTGTAAGCCAGAGATTCAAAGAAATAAAAAATAAATTAAAGGATTCTATAAAAAAACTCTTTTTCTCTGCCTTGTATACATATATATAGTCAAATATAAATTTCCTCGCAGTTCATTTGAAACCCAGGTTATTTTTCCTATAATTATATACATAACAGGTGAATTGCACATGGGAGGACAGAAACATTTTTACATGGAAAGAAGTAGGGTGCTTGTTATTTCAAGAGTGGAAGATAAAGAAATGGCCGTGTATATGTCAACTCAGAATGCACCAGATGTGCAGGTAAAACAAAGTATTAATGGAAGGTTCAATGCACATATGGGCCATTCACTTAAGAATTGGACTTGATGATCCTTGTGGATCCTTCCAAATCACAGTATCTGTGATTCTGTCATACTTGCTTCTTACCTTTCTAAATAACCTTAAAGCTGAACTACATGACCAGGAGTTGCTTTCAGCCTTCTATGCTTCTCTTGAAACTCCCTAATGGGGTTCCCAATTCAGATTAATTTATCTGAATTGTTTTATGAAAATAAATGGCCTGACTGCCAATGATGAAGCTGAATGGAACAGCAGGTCTTGTGCTGTTAGTTTTATATAAGGCAGTACAGACACAAATGAGCAGTGTTACTGTGGGATGAACAAAGGGTATCTTGGATAGATAATATGACTGTAATCATCTTGTTGAGAAAACACTAATTCTGTCTTAGATACATTGGTCAAATCCTCCTAAACTTAGTGACAATCAGTACAGTACTGGACAATCACTTTTTTGCAGTAATGAGTGTCTTCTCCTTGAGAAAGTGTATTTCAGACAAGTTGCATTGCTTGTATGAGTAGTGACATTGATGATGATGGGGTCAGAATCATGTATAAATAATGATAAATTAATATGGAAATAATAATAACATATGAATGGTATGAAGTTTTGTGGGAAAAAAAGTGAACAGGTCCCAGTTAACTTCAAAGCTGGATTGTAGGCCTGTAGCAAACAACAGTTTCAAAGAATATATGTTAATTTCTACATGTTTAGTATTAGCTTTTGCAGTTCATTGGTGGCTTGCATTTTTTAAGCTTTTCTTTTTGTCAGCCTGACAAGTTAAACCTCTATTTACATCTTTGGAAGCACTGTCAGAGGAGGTATTTTCAAAATGCACTGTCAGTATTTTAGTTACACTGACTGTGTGCTGTAAACAATCCCTCGGTTCCATTTGGCTTGCTGTTTTAGTGCATGTTTTATCTCCAGCTGCAGATGAAACATGCAGTTCTATACAGGGATTATCATATCTGGCATCAGATAATTGAACGAGTTTACAGAGCTGTTTTTACATTTCCACCATTCTTTTAAAGACTAGACTGTGCTTTCACTGGCACCTTTAGTTGTTGGAAATTTTTTTGTTTGTTTCTATAGCAACTCTGTTTTTCTGCCCTGGAGTCTTAAACCTGATAGCTCTTAATATATTATTAGTCACAGACAATAGGCATTTTTTAATGTATTTTGGTAGGTAAAATTCTGGATGTTCACTTTAGCAGGAATTGGTGGCTTCAGCTTCAAACCTCCAGTCCAAAAAATATATGTGTGAAAAAAAAAAGTGAAACGTTGATGGAGCATTTGGTGGGAAGGTACTAAACCTTCACTCTTTGCTGTACTTGCAGCTGTAGCAGCCAACAAGTTAATTTAACTAAATCAAAGGAGTGATTTAACTAAAATAAATTAAAGATGACAAGACTAAATGAAAAAGGAACTTCAGTCCTGAACCCTCCTTGGGGGGTTATCCTGATGACATCATCTTTTTTATCTCTTTGGCAGTAAATCTTGGATAGAGGCTTGAAAATTCTCTGGCCTTTTGGCAAAGATATTCACTTAATGTCTGAAAGCCAGAACAAAGGCATGGAGGCAGTTTCCCTCTGGTCTGATCTGTATAAATCCCAACAATTCAGGCCTCTCTGAGGCATGGTGGCATGAATTTCACTCCAGATATTCAGTGGAGATGGTTTTTATCCTAATACATATGTATGCTCACATCAGCCCTTTGTGACACAGCTCTCCTTTACTTTGACTTCCTTGCCTTTCCCTGTCCTGTCCATTTTTCATGGAACTTGCATCTCCCCATTGCGAAGCTAAAGAGAAAACTACTGAAAAACTCATTTCCTCTAGTTTGTTACTGTTGCCAAAAAAAAAAAAAACCAAAAAAAAAAAAAAAACCAAAAAAAGCCAACCAAAAAAAACCCAAAAAACCACCAGGAAGAACTTGCTGAATCAGCCCAAACTCAGGCATGGTAGGTTAATAAGAAACTAAAACATAAAATGGGCTGATTTATTGCCACCACTAGGAGTTTGGGCATGTACATGTAATGTCGTTTGCAATCTGCATCAATAGGCTGTAATAAAATGGGATTTTTCTAATGTTCCTTTTAGGACTGGGTGTCCACTCCATTTTGTCCTGAAAAGAAATATGGATGTGTTAATCACTGATGGGCAGCACCCTTTCTTTGGAAAATAAAGTGTGAGTGAGATGAGAAGGCATTTTACCAGTTACTGGGTAATAGTTTCTTTTGAGGCAAATCAGCGTAATGTCATTGACTAACAAGACACAGCAGGAAACCAAACTCCTCCTCTTCTGAAATTCTAACCCATCACCAACTTTCTCCATTCCTAAGAGTACCCTGACAAATGCCATGAATCAAAACAAAAGCTATCATCCTACAGCCCATGCAATATCCAGAAAAAGCAGAACACTCCATCCCTTTTTTTACTTTGGAATACTACTAACATCCTAACTGCCCTATCCCACCTGCAAATGATAAATAGGTAATTCAAAATTGAGTATGAGCCACTTCTCAGATATAGAGCCAGCCCTGCAAGGTAATGCAAGATCCAACTTGTAGTAAACTGTTACTTTTGACTTTTAAAGCCTCACATTAAAAATAAGTAGGTAAACAATGCCAGCACTGAAATCAGCGTGGTAACTGGAGGTAGCAGGTGTATGAATTGAGCACCCTAAAACCCTCCAGGACAGGGTTTATGGTTCAATATGGTTTGGATAGGGAAGAACTGAGGAGCTGGCTTTTCTGTGGACTCTTGCATGAGGGGCAGAGTTTGCCTGATGACTGTTCCTGGGAGAGTCTGCCTATGTTTTTAATTTTGCTGAAGATACTTCTCACAAAGATACTGTTCAATTCTGGTTATGATTAGAATAGGTTTAGAACTGGTTTGGGAAAAGAAAGGAGGAAAGTTTCATTTTTGGTTAAATCTTGTATTAACCATAAGACAAGGAATGGGACTGCAATTGCCATATGTCAATAGCATATGTATTTCATATTCCTCTGGGCATCCATTGGCCTCTCTGAAAGTGCAATGCAGTACCAGCTCTGGCTGTTTTTCACATGCTGTATCTTCCCTCTCGCATACATGGAACAGGTAACCCAAAACTAGTGGACTATGCCCTTTTATTGAAATTTCTTCCACAGTCACTAAAGTTATTTGGATAACCACCTCTGTGCTTTGCCTCTGCTTTCTTCAAAATGAGGATGGCAAGAAAATGCACCCTCACCCTTGCAGTTCTCTGTGTCTTTCCAGAGTAATGCCTTCAATCTGCTCTTCCTGTGTCTTGCACTTCCCTCACTACAAGGGTTGGCAGGACAGAGCAGTAGCCTGCTGGAGAGTACTTATTTTTGTAGGATGAGGCAGGAGCCAACTTCCCTCCCCATATCAGTCCCAGCCAACAATGATTATTACCCAAGTGTTTCTTCAGAAAGCAGGGCAACATGGGAATGATGACATTGTTTCCTGACAATAGCCACTTCACAGGTTTTCCATTACACTCAGTCCTTTGGACTGTAAAAGCAGATACATCTGGAGTTGCTTAATACATTGTCACTTGGCCCAAATTTCTGCTTATTTATAAGTTAAAGAGGAAAAAAAAGGGACTAAAAAAATTAAAGTAGTAAAAACACAGGAGCAATTATGAAATTGATAAACAGCAAGGGTTTAGTTTACCAGCCATTTTCCCATCAATGCATATCCAGTCAGAATGCAAACTAAAAAAACACTTTGGGAGACTGGAAAATAGGAAACATCTAATGAAACTGTGACAAGGTCAATTAATTAAAGCTTCCAACTTAAAAGGCCCCATGGACCTGAGTTTGAACAAATCTGTTGTGCTCTAGACTGAAAATTTCTCTATGAAAAGGGATACAAATTACATCAGGCAGACCTGCAGGCCCCTCTTTTCCAATAGGAGCCAGCTAGAGACCCCTGCCTGGAGGTTGGGGCTGGGAATTCTGCATCCATCCACTTCTGCTTCCTTCTGTGCAGGATATCCAGCAAAGTGTTTCTCAGTGATAGAATTTCTCATATTCATAGAAGCCATAACTAACATCAAGAACTTTTGTGGGCTAAGTGTTGTGCAAAAACTTGGTAACAACTTAGAATTTAAATAAAGATGAATTTGTTATCCAGTCATGAGGAGATGATGTACTATCTCCAGGAACGCACAGAACTCAGAACTCAGTAGGCTTTCTTTGCAAACATCATGGCCCCCATGATTCAATGCAGTCTCATTAAACTGTACGGCATAGTGGAACTGTAATCTGAGCCTTTCAGGCTCAGAACTCACCTGTGCTATGGAGATATGAGCTTAATTACCTGTTCAATTACAAGAATGCCGCTGTTCACTACAGGCAAGTTGGTTGATTTCCCAATCTTTTATAACATGAGAGAATTGAGATATGTGTGTGCAATGACATTTGCAAGGCTGATAAGGAACATGCATTTGTGAATTACAGTAAGTTTTTTTTCCCCTTAGCAAAATGATTTTTTATATTTTATTTCAGGTTCCAAAAGACAAACCTGGAACCTGTAAGCCATGGGCCGTTTATATAGATTAGTACTGCTTTCCTAAGCATCAAACTAACAGATGACTCCTTCAGCCACTTGCTGACTGCAAGCATTCCTGC
Source organism: Aphelocoma coerulescens (assembly GCF_041296385.1). Taxonomy (NCBI): domain Eukaryota; kingdom Metazoa; phylum Chordata; class Aves; order Passeriformes; family Corvidae; genus Aphelocoma; species Aphelocoma coerulescens. Next base: position 12,034,627 of record NC_091021.1, read on the forward strand.
AAGAAAAAATGAGAACTGTACTACTTACACACACACATATATATATACCACACCATCTTTGTAGAGCACAATATAAGCACCAGTTCTCTTGTCCTGCCAAGTAAAAGACCTGTCATTTATGTGTTTCATGCTACACTGGAATAATTCTGGAGTTGCCTCAAGAACTTCAAAGAATTTGCATGCCATTTTGAAAATATCTGCAATGAAGAGCAGATCAAAAATATACCATTTTGTCCCTTCTACATCCAGTTTGAGAGTCACAACTGTTGTTATCTGTTTTTTCTGTTCTTCCAGCATATGAAAATCCCAAAGATCAGAACTAGAAACTGTACAAATTAGTGATGGGCAATGTATCAATATTTCAGTAGAACAGATTCTAAAAGTACATAATGCCAAGTATTTCTAGGCACTGATACATTAATACCACCCCAGTAACACACCAGTTTAGCTCTGCTTCCTGGCAGCCCACTTCACATCATCAGATCTCTTTGAATCACTGTCAATGCTGGCCTTTCTCACAGCTGGAATATAATCACTGCTATTCACCACCTTGTCATCACCACTCCTCCTCTGCTTTACCCACAGTTTTGCCCCTTCTTTCCAGCAAAATGGTGAAGCAGGACAAAGCTGATGCATTCATCTCTAGGTGAGGAGAGGGCACAAGGTGAGGGAGGTGTACTGGCAGTAGGAAGGGTTAAACAGCAGGACAGGTTCCCAGTACCAGCTTTGTTCCCAACAGAGGTGAGGTTGCCCATAGCAAGAGCAGATGTGCAGCAGGTGACCAAGAGGGAAAGGTGGAGGGGAGGGCCGAGAGGGGAACCATGACAATAGGAGTTCATCCTAGGTGTGGCAGCTCCCAGTTTAACCCAGCTGTGCTAAACAACTGGCACTCTGACAGACATAGTTTTGGAAAGGAGGTTTTAAAGTGATCCAGTGGCAGCTGTATGAATCTTGATGGAGCATTTCCCCATGAGGAGAAGAGACTGAAAAACAAGTGCAAAGGTATTTGAGAGGGAGAAAAGGAAATGGCTGAGCTGAGCCAGCATAGGTATACATACAAATCAATATTCAACTTTGATAGTTCAAAGCAATAAAATTAACAGTAAGAACACATTTAACATCATTCTGTACCCAAAACACTAGCATAAGAAATAACTCTGGAGATCCTCAACAGGTATTGCATTAGTTCAGATCCTGTGCTTAGTTACATAAACACAAATTTATTTTCATTTATTTCAATGATGACAGTGCAGGCTTAAATTAGCATAGCAGAGAAGAGAGTGTGACCTGCGCACACACTCAAATAAGTCACATTTAATGTAAATCTGTAGATACAAAAATATCTTATTCCTTTACATTGGTAAAGTTTTCCTGTTCATTTCTCTTGTTAAAGTGTGAGAAACTACAGCTAATGGGAAAAGCTCAACTGGTAATAGGCTTTGCAGTTTTGTCCTATCAAAGACTTTAGGGAGCTGACAATAGGAACTATTATTTCTTTGTGTGTTCTTTCCTTAAAATGTGATTTTATAATTTCTGATTTTTCTTTTTGGCTTTTTAATTAATTGTGATTTAGACAAATGCTCTCATTTTAGAATGAGCACCAAAGTAATCAGTGCCTTGGGTTTAGAATTAATGGGCAAATATTTGCAAATATTAAGGTGAAAATGCTTCCTCTAAATGTGGTATTTTTGCAGTTAGTACTTTGGGGATTTCATTGGGCTGTTAACTGGAATCTGCAAAAACGTTTCTTGAGTAAAACTTGTAAGGCACTGTCCTGCTCTTTTGTGACACTGGAATCTATTACCAGTAGTGTTTCAAGGAAGAAATAGTAACAAAAATGGTATGAGATGAAATCTGGCTCCTACCGACAATAAGAAGGATCGCGTTTTCCACTCCTGCAGCCCAGTGATTTGTTCTATTCATACACTTGTTAACTGGTCATTTCAAGACCTTTAGTCACGGGAACATCATACTTAAACCTAATGGAAAGTTGCGGCTGCATAAAGTCTAGAAGGAAGCTTGTGTTGTCTAGATTAGTTTGGTGGTTTGGCCTTTTGGGGAGCAAAGAACTGAGCTGCAATTGCGTCTCCTGTTCTAGAGCAGCACGGAGATTATTCTCCATGTTGTTCTCCAGTTCTGTGCTGCTGTGTGAGTTCGGCAGCCTATCTTTTTTACACAGTACTTAAAGGGCCTCCACTAACACAGTGGGTGTGTTTATGTTGTATGCTAACAGACAGACTACCCTACTTAGCCTGAAGGTAGGATGAGACCTGTTGTGGTGATTGCTAGCAAAAGACCCGGCATTTTAACGGCAGTAGAGAAGGCCTGCACTTCCGGAGCTCAGGGACTTTGTTGCGTGACAGATGCATGCAGCTTGTAACTGGTAGTCCTGTCTGCACAGACTGCAGTACGTCAAGTGCTTATATGGTGATGTTACCACCAGGATCTGAAAGAAGAAATTATTACAACTGCAAGAGCAAATCTAGGGTCAAGTACCACACAGGTATGGTATTAAAGTTCGATGCACCGCACGTCCTGGTGCTGCCCCCGGCGCTTCTTGTCTGCTGCGCTCCGTGGGCCACAGACCAGGCGAGGCAGGACGTGTCCCTGCGGTGCTGAGCGGGCTCCACCGCAGGGCCGGGGTGCGCGTGGGGCACCAGGCGCTGAGTCCCGGGCGCGATCACCCCCGACTAGTGCTCGACGTGGCAGGGAGACCCAGGAACCAGCAAGTCGGCAACACACGCGGCCCCGAGAGAGCCCGCCCCGTTTGCCGCCCCTTCCCTCCATCCTCTCGGGCGGGGCGGGGCGGAGGGCGGCCCTCCCTTCTTCCTCTGGCGTCGGTTCCGCTCGTAGAGCTCTCCCTGCCGCCGCTCTTCGCTGCCGTTCCTGCCCGTCTCCGCTCCGGGCCACTCGGGCGTTTTCTCTCTGCCTTAAAGTCGGTGAGGAGACGGGCGCGGGCGCGGGCGGGAGGCGGCCGGCTGTGACAGCCCGGCCCGTGAGGGCCGCACCGCGCTGCGCCGCGGTGGAGGCGGGGGAGGGCGGCGGTGGGCGGTGGCGGACCCCTTCTTCCTCACGGGCACCGGGAGCGCAGCAGCGTTGGCGGCAGCTGCGGCACCGCCAGCTCGGGCCGTGCGGCCAGGCCGAGAGGCGAGAGGGCCGGGCACGGGCACCGGCACCGTGCGGGCCCCGGCTCCGCCCTGCGGCCGCCTCCGCCCGGGGAGCCCGGTGCGTGCCGGGAGCCGGGCGGGGGCCGGCGCCGCCCGCAGCCGCCCAGCGCCGCGGGAGCGGGAGGGAGGAGCCGCGCGGCGGGGGCGAGCGGGCAGCGCGGCCCCTGCCCGCAGCGTCCTCACGGGTGTCTCTGCTTCCTTGCAGGGTGTCTTTTATGAATAATCAAAAGCCGCAGAAGCCGACACTATCGGGCCAGCGTTTTAAAACCAGAAAAAGAGGTGAGTTACCGCGCCGTGCCCGCTGCCAGGACCGGCTGCCGGCGCTGTGCGTACGGTAAAACGGCGGTTTCTGTCAGTAAACAAACCAGTGCCTTCATGCGCTCACCATAAACCTTCTACATGAAGCCCCACTAAGTGCAGAATCTTGAGGCTGACCCTGGGTGCTGCAATGTTCTCTGCACTAATAAATAATGTTTGGCAGTCAGAATTGTCATTGGATTTACTGTGATAACCTTGGCCTAAAAGATGGTCGTTCTAGAACCGTCCTGAGTGTGCTTAGCCTGCAGGCAGAAGGATCTAGTACCCCAGAAGTACAGGGGAGCTCCAACACAACATTGTTGCAGGTTAATACGCACATCTAAGGAGCATCTAATAGAGTAAAAATTTCAGTCTTAACCCCTGGATAAAAGTTACATTGTCCTCTTCTAAATTTTAAAAACTTGACAGAAAAACCCCACCAAAAAATCCTACAAACCCGCCCACCCACACATCTCCCAGTCAACATCCAATAAAACCCCAGTGCATGGGATATGCAAAGGCCTGTCTCTACATGCACAGTTACTTCCATAAGAAGAGTTGATGACTAAAGAGGTGTGATGAGTAACTTCATATTTTGGTGGAGCTTTTTTCCAGCAAAGAGGAAGTAGGGACAGCTCTTAGAGTTTCTGTTCAGTACAGTTTTACTTGTATACCAGCAGTGTTCCAGCTCTAACAGGCAGCTTTAGGGATGCTGTACATGCAGAAGCACACTCTGATTTATAGAACCTGTTTGAATGTCAAAGCACCTTGAGAATCTCTTGTATGAGAGTTTGATGTGGTCTGTCCAGCAGATGAAATGCCAGCAGCCATGGGTTTAGTCTCTTTTTAAGCATTTAACCGTAGTTCAGCTTTGAAGCAGCTCTTCTGAACAATATGCTTCATGGATCTGTCCTGGAAAATAACTGATCCAGTACTTCCAGACTTACACCAGCTGTTACTAATGTGTTGATACTTGCATTGACGCTTGGACACCAGTATGCCATACTAAGCTGCTAACAGAATTGGCTAAGTTGTTGTAGACAGCACTCAAAATAAGATCTGCAGTTGAGTTCTCTTATCTTTGGAAACTTTTCATCTCATGATTTCCATAATCTAAGGACAAATTGAGATGAGGAAAATTGAAGACCTCTTCTCTTTAAGACTTTCTGTTAGTTACATGGGTGGATTTGTTGCATGTTGACTATGCCCTGCCTGTAGTAAAAACAAGGCAATGATCAGCTGATGTGTCTCAGGTATGAAGAAGTGTGTGCTCTGCTTAACAACAGCAAAGGATGCTAAATAGATCTGCAGTTACAGCCCATTAACTTAGCTTGTATGTCTACATTTCCCCCTGGCACTTGAGGAAAAGTAATTGCCTCAAACTCACTTAACTCCAGGTTAAGAGGAGGGGATGGTCTTCATAGCCACAAAGTGAATTGCCAGGTGACTTGGATGTGATAATGGCATGCAGTTTGTCAGTCAGAATATTTCATCTGAAACAGAGAGGCCCAACAAGCTGAGATGAAACATGAGTAATGGAGTCAGATGTACAAAATTGTAGGGGCAAGTGTTAAGAATTGCCTTTCAGAATGAGCTAAATCCCTGGTTTTGGAGGGAAAGAGTGATCTAAGATGAGAATAGGGGTATAAGAATCAAACTGAGAAGTCAGGTAAGCTTTATTAGAGCCAAGTAATGATCATCACAAAGAATTCTTCATGGAAATCTTATTTCAACACTTTTGCTTTACAGATGAAAAAGAGAGGTTTGACCCTACTCAGTTCCAGGACTGTATTATTCAAGGTTTAACTGAAACTGGCACTGACTTGGAGGCAGTAGCAAAGTTTCTTGATGCTTCTGGTGCAAAACTTGATTATCGCCGCTATGCAGAAACACTTTTTGACATCCTGGTGGCTGGTGGAATGCTGGGTGAGTCCCTTTGATGTGTCTGCTGTCAGCTTCATTCGCTTCATTCTGCAAAAGTGTTTTCTTTCAGTGTAAAAACTCTGCTAAAGAGCCCACTGAGAGTGTAGAACAGGGTTTTAAGTTAATCTGTGGTAAACTACCTGACCATCTTGGTGACTGAGCAGTTACTGTAGAAATACTCTGTATAACCTGCCTCAGTTTTACTTGAGTCTGTTTGCATTCCTCGAAGTGTAGATTGTAGAAACACTGCTTAGACGAAAGTACTTTGGATTTTTGGGTGTGGAGGTTGTGGTTGGTTTTGTTTGGTTGGTTAGTTTTTGTTGGTTGGGTTTTTGGTTCTTTTACCAGGAGTAGATCTTGACTCTGGTCAAGTTCACGTGTAATGATGAGAGATGGATGAATGCTTGTTTCAGGTGTGTGGTCTGTGGTAACAAGAACAGTAGTTGCCCAGAAAGATTCTGACATGATCCTGTGCTTTGTGCATCCTACCTTGTTATTTTGGAAAGGAAACTTTTTTACAGAAGAATCTGAAGCACTCAGTCTTGGACATGCTATTGCAAATGATTTGTTGTTGACAATAGTGAGGTCATGGGCTCTAGCAGACGTCAGGGAGTGAGAAATGAGAGGGTGGTCGAGTCAGCAAAAACCACGGGGACTGAGGAAGTGAAATGTGATGACAGAAAGTGTTGTGAACTCATGTACACACTGAGGAACAGATGCTCACCAGCCAGGTAAGCACATACTGTAATTCTTAGAATATGTGGGTTTACATTCAAGAGTCTGAACCAGTGCATAGTGTGTTAGGAAGTGTTCCTTCTAGGAATGAGGCTGATGGGGAAGGGAAAAAGGCATTGCTGCATTAATGGTGATAGGGGGTGCTTTACTCAACTCCCTCCCTGTAACAGGTAGCTAAGAAGACCAGCTTTGATCTTCAGTCAGATGAGGCCAGAATAAAAACTGACATCCTGTTGCCTTATCGGCTTTTAATATTATTACCATAAATACTCATCTCTGGTTTTAAAGTCATGTTTCTGACTAATACATAACAAAAGGATCTCCATTGTATGAGGATGGCATAGAAATCAATGAGGTGTTCTGACACTGAAACTGGTGACCTGAATGCACCTTCATTAGTGAAGCAGCCTAATTACTAAAGTTTCAAGCTCCTCTCTGGGGCATTGAATTTTGAATGTATGTCTCTACATGTTTCAGTCTACTGTTGTGACTCTGTCACAAAAAAGGCATGAAGCAGCACTATTGCAGCAGACACTAAAAAGACACTTGCTGGAATTAAGCAGCTTCAGTGGCTTCCTTTAAGGGAAGAGGAGCTCATATGGCCACGTTAACTTACTCATATGTAAACAAGATGTTGCCAATCCCCTTAGCAGTAGGGTGCCAGAATATTTAAATGTTCAAATCTAAGCTCCTGATTTTAAAGTTCTGGTGCAACAGTGGAACAGATGGAAATGTAGGGGTGTCTTCAGTGATCAGGTCATTCAGTTCATCACAAAAGGACAACATGTTGCATGCTATGGGTGTTGGAGTTCTGCTGTGGAGACTGTTCAGTGCTTTCACTGGGAGTAACACTACTAATGCTGAAATCCTCTTCCAGCCCCAGGTGGGACCCTGGCAGACGACATGACACGCACAAACGTCTGTGTGTTTGCAGCACAGGAAGACCTAGAAACCATGCAAGCATTTGCTCAGGTTAGTTCTGAAATGAGGACAATTTAACTTAAAGCTGTTTAATGGCCAAAAATTAAATGTTTGTGTAGTTTTAAATATAGGTAAAAATAATGCACGGCTTTAAGAAGCACACTGGAAGTGGTAGAGTAGAGGTGTTCCAAGCTGTGCTGTAAAGAGTTCAGACCTACTTCACTGAACTTAGTTTTTTAAAATTCTAATCAGATGATAGTTCAGAGCAAAAGATAACATACTCTATGTCTTTTTAGGTTTTTAACAAACTAATCAGGCGTTACAAGTACCTGGAGAAAGGCTTTGAAGATGAAGTCAAAAAGGTATGGAGTGGGTTTTTATCAGCAGATGAGTAAACCTTCACATTCTGCTAATTAATCACTTTGTAGAAGGGTTACATCATAAAACAGATTATTAAAATAAACCCTTGTAAGTTGTTAATAGAGGAATGGGTGGCTTGCATGACTACTAGTGATTAGTGCTTCTGCTAGTTGAATAGCTTGATGAAACAAAACATGGAGGTACTGGCCAAAGTTTAGTGAGAGATGGTAGTTTTATGCAGCTCTTCTTACTTGTCCTGCAGTTGCTGCTGTTCCTGAAAGGGTTCTCAGAATCTGAGCGGAACAAACTGGCCATGCTGACGGGCATTCTGCTTGCCAACGGGACACTCAATGCATCAATTCTCAACAGTCTCTACAATGAGAACTTAGTTAAAGAAGGTGAGTGTCTCCCAACTCCTCCCTTAGGAAGGGGAGATAGAACCATGACAAGTAGGTGGAAATTGTGATGACACTACACCCTTGCAGCTCACGAGCTTCCTCTGATGATAGATTGATTACAGGATTAGTAAAGGTAAATGGGATGCCCCACAACCTGGAAGATCTTGTTAAGACTTAAGAAAATGAGTTTCTTGAGAAAGCTTGTGTGTAGGACTTCCTGCATGACACTGGGGGCTGCTGTGTTGGGGGCTCACTAGTGTTGCCCAGCAAGACACTACTGTATTTTGGAGAGGGACCTTTCAGGATGCAAAAGGTGTGTCATGTCTTTAGGTTGCTTCCTAAATTGCAGCAAGAAGAGTTGAGTTTAGTACAGGGAAGAGTTGGTGCTGATGAGTGGTAGGAAAAGTCCAGCATGCTGGAGGCCACAGTGTCCTTGGGCAGAGAGAGGTACTGCAGACTGTGCTGGGGTTCATTGGAAGCCCAGCTGCTGCTCTGAACACAGTCTGACAAACAAGGTACCCTGCACTCAGGCCTTATTCCCTGTGTTCTGAATTTCACTAGTAATAGACCTATTCCTATTGCATAGGTGTTTCTGCAGCTTTTGCAGTCAAGCTGTTCAAATCATGGATAAATGAGAAAGATATCAATGCAGTGGCTGTCAGTCTTCGCAAAGTAAACATGGACAACAGGCTCATGGTGAGTACCACTGGAACTACTCTGCTGCTACATAAGCCAGTTTAGTGAACAGCATTTGCCAGCAAAGTACTCAACACACATTTCTTTTACAAAAGAGTTGTAAACTTTGTTTTCAGGAGCTCTTCCCAGCCAACAAACAAAGTGTTGAACACTTCTCCAAGTACTTCACTGAAGCAGGACTAAAAGAACTTTCTGAGTATGTTCGGAACCAGCAATCCATAGGAGCTCGGAAGGAGCTGCAGAAAGAACTGCAGGAGCAGATGTCACGGGGAGATCCATTCAAGGATGTAAGTGTTTGTAGACAAGGTGGAGGTGCTTTCTGTCTTTCTGTACCTCTCTTTCATACTGAACTTAGCTCTCACCAGGAATTAAAATGAGGACTGGGGGGGTGGTTGGTATTAGCTTTGTGGTCTGTGTCGGTTTGGCCAAATTTAGAAATATATCCTTCTCTTAGAGAAGGCAGGCTATAACCACCCCTCCCCCACCAGCTTCAGGAAAAAATACATTTTCCTCAAAGGAAAAGTGAAGGAGATAAAAACTATTTAACAAACACACGGGAAAAGGATAGTAATGCTAAATAATAAAATCTCTCGCTGTGGAGAAAAAGCCTGGGAAAGTGTTCGAGTCCTCCCTTTGGTCTCCTCGGAGCTGGGGCTTAGCCCAGGGCCAGGCCCTCTGTGCTCGGTGGAAAGTCCTCCCGATGTGCTCTGATATTGACACAGTCTAGCAGAAAAGAGAGAAAATCAAAATTCCAGGGAAGGAAAAAAAGTTCAACTCTCGGTCTCTCTCTGGAGAAAAAGAAGCTGAACACCTGGCCAAAAGCTGACCTGGGAGCAGCAAGCTGGGTGCTTCCTCACTCCCCTGGCGCAGCTGAAAAAAAGTCTCTATCTCTGTGTGACCTTGAATAAGCTGCACACTGCTTTGAAGAAGTTTTGCTTAGGGTTTCCTTCCCCCTCTCAGGCTCAGTTTAAAGGCATAGAAAGGTACAAAATTAATTCCTGGGCATAGAGTAGCGATATGGGATACACATCATAAAGTAACCCCAGGACATGGTCTTTCCTTAATGTCCTGAATCCTGCTGTATGATCAGGTTGGTTGTCATTCTGAAACCTTCTGGGTTGCCTTTAAAAGGGAAGTTTTAATTTAGCTTAGTGCCATATGTGACTGTTGTGCTGACTCTTACTCTGCCTGGCAGATCATCTTGTACGTGAAGGAGGAGATGAAGAAAAACAACATCTCAGAACAGACTGTGGTAGCCATAATCTGGTCAAGTGTAATGAGCACAGTGGAGTGGAACAAAAAGGAGGAGCTGGTAGCAGAGCAAGCCATTAAGCATTTGAAGGTATTGTAACTTCAGTATGGACTTCTGCACCCCTTGGGTAAGGCTTGGTTTTCCTTCTGTCTGCAGCTCCCTTTTAAATGTTAAAGGCTACAACCTTGCTGGTGTAGAGACAGCATGAGATGGGGAATTCGCCCCCTTGTGAGGGGTGTTACAGGCCAAGGGCCTGAGGCAGAGGCAGTGACTGCTGCAGAGCTGCTTGTGGTGGGGCAGTGGTTGCAAATTTCTAAGCAGTGGCTGATGGAAACGGCAAAACCAGCTTTAGTCAGGTGCTAAATGTGAAGTGCTCTGTATGTGCCAATTTGTTGTTTCTGTTACAGCAATACAGCCCTCTACTTGCTGCCTTCACCACCCAAGGTCAGTCAGAGCTGACTCTTCTGTTGAAGATTCAGGAGTATTGTTATGACAACATTCATTTCATGAAGGCCTTCCAGAAAATAGTGGTGCTCTTCTACAAAGGTAGCTTCTGTGGGGTTGTACTTTCAGGGGTTTCGAGTTTTTGGAGGGGTTGGTTTTGGTTGGTTGGTTGGGTTTTTTAAAGCTTCTGAAACAGAATGCTTCGGTTCTGATAAATTCTTCAGGGAAGATCAGTGCTACAACATCGCACTTCATGAGCTGAAGAATATTCTGTCTTCTGTTTGTAAAAATGCAAAAGTGCATGTGGCTGGTCCTTGGCACATGGGGAAGTGCAAAACAAAGTTGCTGCCTGTCTCCAGTAGATTGGCTTAAGAGTTGTAGAACAAAGCTAAATTTATATTTTTAAGGCATTTTGTTAAGTTCCATGATAGTGTATTCTTAGTTCTCTTAACATTGACTATGAGTAGCTGGAGATTGAGGCCACCGATGTGTTCTGGGCTGCTCTAGGCTCTTTTTAAATGTCTGATAAAAGGTGTCACTGAAAACACAACTGTGCACCTGTGGAAACTTGTTAAACTGAAGATTATATTGTACTTGCAAAATTTAAAAAACACCTAAACACTTCCTGTAGTGTACTTCAGACTTCAAAAGAATTTGCATCTGTTCTTAGCTGTTGACTGAACCTTTGCTTAGACTGTACCATCTCAAATAACTCTGAAATACTCCAGACTGTTAGTGGGAGTGAGAGTGCAGATCCTAGATAGGCGCTGAGGAAACTCCAGTATGAGGAACCATCCAGAATGCCTGGTTCTCAGAATTTCAAAACTGAAGGCACTCCTAGTGCAGGTCTGTCCAGCTGTACCCAGAGAAGGAGTATGTGATGCTGCTTCTAGGGGAGGAAGCAAAGGCTGCCAGTCAGGTTCGCAGCAGTTTGCTGTGTTAATACTGCTCTTGCTTATCTTTACAGCTGAAGTTCTGAGTGAAGAACCCATTCTCAAGTGGTATAAAGATGCACATCTTGCAAAAGGAAAGAGTGTTTTTCTGGAGCAGATGAAGAAGTTTGTGGAATGGCTCAAGAATGCTGAAGAAGGTAAGCAGCAGCTTAGCTCTTAAGTGGAGCTTGTTCATTCTGGGAACCCTAATGCAATAATGCTGTGTTTTGGAGTGGGGGGATGTTAACTGCCCCCCTGAGACTGGTGTGCCCCCTCCCCTGTGTGCCAGTGAAATCCATGTGGAGCCAATAGCAGCTGTTGTGTGGGATGCAGGGCAGCAGCTGAGCTGGGGGCTGGGGGCTGAGCCAGGGGCAGGCTGCTGACGAGGTCTCTCTGTTGCAGAGTCGGAGTCTGAAGCCGAAGAGGGTGACTGACCTGTGAAACTCTGGCCTCAGTAAAGCAAACAGGAGCTGTAGATAAGTGTCATGTCTCATGTGTCTTTCTGATTCTTACATCCTACCTCCCTGTATCAAGCATGATATAAGGGCTCTCATGTCAATTTATTTTAACTGTTTTCTATAGTTATTGAAATACTGGATTTAGTTTTTAAAACCATGTTCAAGTAGTTTACAGGAGCTGTTAGATTTGACTCTTAACCTGCATTTGTCCTTTCAGTTACCTTCTACCTCCTGTATTTTCTACTGTAATGATGTAATTTAAGGCCTTCCACAGTGAAATCCACTTCATCTGTTGGGATTTCTGTCTGTATTGGAGTAGATGTGATATGGTGAATGAGACTTAGGGCAGTTCTGCTTGCAAATTAAACTGTAAAAAAGCCTCCCAAGTGAAGAGGCCATCGCTTGTGTGGCACTGCAGTCTGTACCACCAACTAGCCCCCATCATAGGTGGCTGTCCATGTCCCCAAGTACTTTGTCATCCCTTTACCAGACTTCCAGCATAAAGCAATCCTCTATTCCAACTCCTGGGGAAGGTGGGTTGCCCCACTGCTGGAAAGAAGCTGTTGTGGTGGCAGCAATTGGTACTGTGGTGAGACATGAAGAGTGACATCTCTGAGCCTGCTGGCTGTCACAACTGGTGGCCCATGTTCCTGAGGGGCTGTCAGGTGGCCTTGCATCTCTGGGGGTGCCTTCCTTTCCCCTTTTCCTCATGGAAGTACAAGCAGTGCTGTTCCACATAGAGCTGCCCACCAGTTTTCTCAGGCCAGGTGCTGCTCCTGGCAGGGCTGGGGCAGGGAAGCAGCTGCTTTGTGCTGCTCTGTAAATGCACAGCTGCTGCAACCTAAGGCAGCCAAAACTCCACCCCTCCCCCTTGAAGTTTAGAGATTCTTTTATGCTGGCAGCTCACATGCTAAACCAAACAGCTTATCTGCTCCCTGAAACTTTAACTCCTAATGGAAATTCTCAGGACAGTTCAATTCAGAAAGATTGGGAAAGTCTATACTGTTGCAAGCTAACAGCATTAACTGAAATACTGGTAACAAGAGTACACCTACTAAAATAAATGAAAAAATTGGTCATCACAATGCAATCTGTTCAATACTACAGTGATCTTCCTTACTTTGTAACTTTTTTTTTTTAAAGCAAATAAAGGCCATCCTTACACTTAATGCCCAGGGCTGTCTCTGCTCCTTATCTGAAAAGAAGGTGACACTATAGCGTACAAAGCAGTGCACAGTCTCTCAAGGACTGTTGAATAACATGTAATTAAAATAATTTCTTGCTGTCAGGGTGCTCTCTTCCACATTTAAAGTGCTCATGTCCCATGAGTTTGAAAACCAGGTTCATCTGTATAATAAAGAAGTTTTATGTCAACATTTGGTAAATATCCAAGAAGTCATACTAAAATGTAAGGCACTTACAACACAACCAAATCAGAAGTCAAGGGTGTTTAAGTTCCTTTGGTCCCTAGGACTCAGCCTGCTTAGCTGCAGGAGCCTGTGCCCTCTTTCTGCCTTTCAAGGGAGAGAAGAAAGGAAAGCACTGCACCATAAGAGCAGTGCTTGTTTGGGACGTACTCCAGCATCTTCTGAACCAGGTCAAAGAGATTCTTGTGGTCAGAATCCTGGCATGTCATGAATTCTTTCATGAAAATAAAAAATGTTTGGTTGTTTATCTTACAATTGCAGTTAAAGTTTCTGTCCTCAAAGGCATTTTCCCTGTCACATCTTACCTTCAGTGGCTTACAGGGGGTTGATAAGTATCTGCCACCAGGATTTTATTCATCCCAATTGAGCTGTCCACAACAGAAAAATTTTCATTTTCTTAGCCAAACAGACTGTATGTGTTACTCAGATATTCTGTTTTGTCCCTGCAGTAGAAGTTTACCAAGATGTGTGTTTGTAGCTTGGGATCTGATCTGGGAATATTCCACAAGAGTGGCCAGCTTGTCAAACACAGCAAAGGGATGACTGGCTCTTAAACCTAATCTGAAAATATTTAAATTACACTATAGCAGTCCAGGTACATAAAAACATAATTACCTGCTTTTTTTAATCGTGTGATATGGCAAAGGCCCCCAGGGTCATTGCCATGGCTCTGAAGGGAAACCTAGAGAGACATTTTTGTTCATTGTTAGAGGAAGTTATTCAGAACTATTTTTCACCATACCCTGCAACCAATAATTGGTTTCAGATTAAGGAAAGAAGAGCTGTAGTACTCTTGTTTCCTGAAGTTAGAGTGTACTAAGTTTTATCCCTTGAGGATTTTTCCCCTTGATGCTACTTTTTTTTTTTTACTTTGTTGATGAATCCCAAGTTTCAGCAATACTGTCAAGATTACAAAGTTGAGGTATTTGAATTTGCTGATGGTGACAGATGAAGCTACATCTGTTACTAGCATGGCTTGTAAATTACAAATGTTAAGAGGGTGATCCTTCACACCAAGCTGCTGCCAAAAGTTGACTGAAGGCAATGTGTAGAAATGTTGTGCTCATACCCTTCCCTTGTGCCTACGTCTCTCTTCAATTTGGCACCATGGAGAAAGGCAGCTGAAGTTCTTGCATGAATCACTCCCCTTAGTCTCTGCTTCTCCAGCATTTTCACTCACCTGAGGAGTATTACAGACACTGCATCATTGGTAAGGTTCACAGCAACTTACAGGAAGTAGTGCTGCTCCAAGGCAGTATTCCATCAGAATACACTGTATGCTCCAAACATCTCATAGTTGTGACTGTCCCAGTGATGTGAAAGGATTCAGAAGGTTCTTGTTTGATACCAGACCCCAAAACAGTCCAAGAGCTCAAGGAAGAGAGCATTGTGCTGCTGCAGCGCAGCTCAACAGCGTGTGAAACCCCTCAAATGAGAGGTCAGCCTAACAGGCTGCTACTGGCCATGGGTAACTGCAGGAGCTCTGTACTGGCCTGTGGGCTCCAAAATGTCTAATACTCATCATCAAATACTGCACACCCAAAGCCCACAGCTTTCACCTCTGAAGGCAAAGGTGCTGAGCCCCAGGAGCTCAAAAACAATGCAAACATGTCCGTGGTACTCAAACCACTCTAACATCTGGACACAGTGACTACAAAGGCAGGAACGTGACATGATTTGCAACAGTTGCATTAATGCTGAGACACACACATCTCATACTACAGAAAGTGACATCACAGAAATCCTAAAGCCAAAACAAAGTACAGGTGGCTTTGTGTACTCACGTGCCAGGATCCAGTGCCTTTACGTATTCCAGTACTAGGACTTCCTAAGCTGCTTTGGAGCAGCTGCCGTAATTTTTGATTATATTTTTACAGCTACCTGTTTGCCTCTTCTGAAAAGATGGGATTGAACAGTGATTTTAGAAGAGTGATTAGACCAGCAACTACTATTAACTAAGAATATTCAGATACACATTGTTTATAGCAATACCAACCTTTTTAGAAAAGGTACTTTTTTAGTACATGCTGATAATATAATCAACGTTCATCTATGCATAAAAAGACTAAAATTTCTAAATTATATCAATTATGAAAACATACTTTATACCTTATTATTGTTCTTAGAAATTAAAAGCCTCATCTACCTCCTCATGGTATTTATGTATGCTATTAAAAAAGCAAAGCAAACAAAAATAGAAGCTATTCTAGACTATTCTTGTTTAAACTGTAAATACCTACTTGAAGAACTGGACAACTCTCATCAAGGCACATTTACAGGGAAAAATAAACAAGAAATATATGCAAGTTCTACAGAAAGAAAATAACAATCCCCATCCCTAAACAAAAAAACCCAAAAGTTTTCTAAAAGCCCCCTCAGATCTTATGTTAGAAGAACTTTCTGTATTCAGTTTGTGTGGCCAGGTTTTGGTAGCTGGGGGGACTACAGGGTTGGCTTCTGAGAGATGCTGCCAGAAGTTTCCCCCATGTCCCACAGAGCCAATGCCAGCTGGCTCCAGGACAGAACCAGCTGCAGGACAGACCTGCCAGTGGCCAAGGCTGGCCAATCAGAGATGATGTGAACACCTCTGTGATAACATACTTAAGAAGCAAAAAAAGTTATGGCACAGATGTAATTGCACTCAGAGAAGAGTGAGAGTATGAGGAAGAGAGGAACAGCTCTGCAGACACCAAGGTCAGTAGAGAAGGAGGGGCAGGTGCTGGAGGCACCAGAGCCGAGATTCCCCTGCAGCCCATGTGCAGGGGTGAGGCAGCTGTGCCCCTGCAGCCCATGGAGGACCACAGGGATGCAGAGATCCACCTGCAGCCCATGGAGGACCACAGGGATGCAGAGATCCACCTGCAGCCCATGGAGGACACCACACAGGAGCAGGTGGATGCCTGAAAGGCTGTGACTCCAGGGGAAGCCTGCAGGCAGGGACCTGTGGAGCTGTAGAGAGGAGGCCGCACTGGAGCAGTTTCCTGGTAGACTTGTGATCCTGTGGGGAACCCACGCTGGAACAGGCTGTGCCTGAAGGACTGCACCCCATGGAACGGGACCCATGCTGGAGAAGTTCATGGAGAACTCTCCTGTGGGAGGGACCCCACGCTGGAGCCGGGAATGGACTCTTCTCCCTGAGCAGGGGCAGAAAAAACTTGTGATAAACTGAATGTACTTCCATTCCCTGTCTCCCTGCACCCCCTGGGAAGGAGGGAGGGATGGGAGGATGATGCCTTTAAGATTTTACTTTTCAGTATCCTGCTCTGATTTCAACTGGTAATAAATTCAGTTAATATCCCCAAGCTGAGTCTCTTGTGCCTGTGATGGTGTTGGCTGAGTGATCTCTCCCTGATCTCAATTCATGAACCATTTGTTACATCTTTTTCTCCCCAGTCCAGCTGCAGAGGGCAGTGACAGAGTGGGTGTGGTTTGTTGGGCATCTGTCACCCAGTCAGGGTCAACCCACCACATCTATCTAAAAAATTATTGAAGTCTGAAAAATATTCTATGCATCTTGCACTTAGTACATCTCTGACAGATCAGATGACCCTCTGCATCATCCTCTGCATTCCTGCATCTTTTCCTTCAATGGATCTCCTGGAATAGCACCAAGATCCTGCAGCCAGTCAATAAACTCAAGTGAATTCAGGTCAGAAAAAACGATTCATTCAGCAGGGAGATACTCAGGCATTCTGATACACACCAGGCCACAAACAGTCAGCAGGAGCAATTTCAAATTCAGTCCCTGGAAATTCACAGGGCACAGAGTTTATGTTACAGGAGAAAAACATGGCAAGGAACAGATTTTCAGAGGAGATACTCAAAGTAGGAAGGCAACAAAAAATTACAATTGTTTTTCTTTTAAAAGACTGGTTTGCTGAATTTTACTTTATGATTTCAGCACCCCTATTTTTTTCTTAAAGCAAAGAGGTTTAATAATTATATATAGTTTTGGGGTTTTTTTAAATAGCCTTGTGTCCAAATTAAAATATGCATCTTAGGCAATCGAGATTAAGTAACTTGTATGAGTATTTGGCAAGAAGCTATTTTTTTAAAAATCATAAATAGCATATACATTTGCTTTACGCTGTCTTGGCTTGAGATCTTAACTTACAACTCCAATCTTCAGGATTTTTAACAGTGTAACAAAAATCAGAAAAACCATCCTGCTAGTGGGACGACATCATCCATAATTCAGTTCTACAGATTCCTCATTGATACTTGAAAAAGTCAGTCTAGCATGACCCCCTTGCTATTTCAGTGATACTTAGTGAAAATCTAGTTTAAAAGCTTGTCCTTGGATTTTAGAGTAGGGGTTAATCAAATGCTTGTCATAATACAAATTTTGAAGGCATAAAAGTGATGCCAGTATTTCAAGTACTCCAAGAGATGGTTATTGTTCATTAATCTGCTCAAATATAGTCAGTGAACAAATAGCAGGACCATGTTCTCTGGTATCACAAGCATATGTACAAACTATACATTTTCATTAAAGGAAATGCAATCCTAGCAAAAAACTGTCAGCTACTAATAGGAGCCAAAGGAATAAACTTCTATTATCCACCGAATTCCCCAGACCCGACATTCAATTACTACTGACAGATGAGAATCTACCTTCTTAAAATAAAAAAACAAAAAAAACCAAAAAAAACCAAGTAAATTTAAATTGGTCCTATCACCTGTGGAGGTTTAGGAGGACATGTATTACAAAGTGTCTTCTATTTCCTTTTGCCACCAGCTGTCACATTAGACCAGATCCCTGGCTACTGTGATGCCCAGTGTCACATCATTCCTTGGACTTGTGACTGCAAACTTCAAAACTGTGTCTCTGACAACGGCCCCTTTCATTCACAGATTTGGTTTCTGAATCACTGCTACAAAAATCAATCCAATAAATGTAATTAAAATCATTCCAGTGCCCCTGTGAAGGCAGCTTTTTGTTTTAAGGTGCAAGACATCTTTCTTGAAATACCTTCAACTCAAAAATTAATCCGCTATCACGTGACCTGATCAGAATAATTAAAATCTTAAAACATGCCTGCTGATACCAGAAGTCCAGAAGTTATTTACCTGCCAGGAGTTTCAGAAAGATGTTTGCAGCCCTTTTTTCCTGTCCACTTCAGAATGGTGTCCCTTTCCATTCTTAACTTCGTTGCACCTTCTGCAAAGTGGTCTTTTTCTTTTACCCCTGTCAGGACCATTCGTTTGACTGGAATTCCCAAAGTGTAATAAAGGTATTTACTCTTTGAATTGCATCCTACAGACAAACAATTTTCAAAGCCATTAATTATCAAATGTAAACTATAATGAAGATTGTATTTTTTCCTCAATATTTCAATTTTTGGCTTTTTTCTCTTCTCTTCTCTTTCTTCCATGTTATTTTTCAGTTCAAGAGCTTTTTTCAAATTAATTGCTTTTGATAGGGGAACTTAAACCTGTAATCTTCTTAAAAAGACCTATCATGGCTTGGACACTGGACCCTACTGCAAAGCTACTCAAGGCCCCCAGTGCTGCATATTCTAGGAAGAAAGGCTTCTGTGCGCTTAACAAGGGCAAATATTGCCCAGTGGGCTTTTTCACGACTTCAGTGACGTTTTTCCATGGGAGACAATAAAACTCGGGTTATCTCCCAGTTAGTTTGCCCCAAGAGGAAAAGCGAACTCGCTGCCCACCCGTGTTTTATGCCCCTTTTCAACCCCAAGCCGACTGCAGCACCTCAGGCCGGCGGGCGGCGGCCGCTGCCGGCACCGGGACGCCCCGGGCGGGCGGAGCGAGAGGGACGCGGGGCTGGGCCGCGAATCCCCGCCCCGGCCAGGGGCTCCGCGCTCGGCCCGAGCAGAGGCTCCCTCCGGGAAAGCCTCCGGGAAAGGCTCCGGGAAAGGCTCCAGCCCCGCCAGAGCGGCCGGGGCCATTTTCTGCCCGCCCAAGAAGGCGCAGCAGAGAACATGGCGGCCTGAGGAGGGCAGGGGGGGACGGACTCCGAATTGCGAAATGGTCATTTCTTACCCTGGTGACGAGGCTGTTGGTCGTCTGTGTACGGCCCCGGACGTGGTTAGTGGTTCTCTGGACTCACCTTACCTTATGTACAAGTTTGTCGCTGTTCAAAGATCATGCACCATTATTTTGTCCTTGCCCACTGCTCTCCATCTTAGACCAAGTCCAGGAAAACAAGACATTTTAATACAATTTTGAAAAGTTTGTTTGTAATTTTGTCCCAATAGGATCACACCCCTTTCGATACACAGCATTAGATTTAAAAAAAAAGATCTAAATTTAATGTGTATCCTCCAGAGAGCAAAATACTTGGTACTGCTGTATTGCACGTATTCTATGTAACAGCCTTCTTTTTATGGAGGAAAAAAAAAGACCTGAAATTGTTCCAGTTCAGTGCAGTTTTAAATTATTAATTATTTACAGTTCCTTTGCGCTGTAGGAAATTTCCCAGAATGTCCTTCCTCCTGCATGGCAGTAGTGTCAGTCAAGCATGTATTGCACGCTTCTGTCTACTTGCTACTGCTGCTGGTTATAGGGAAGAGACAGAGCACAGAGCTAAAAGAATAAAATCCTTTACCTGACGGACTGAAGTATTACACTAAAATATATTAAGTCTGGAACAAGGGCTGGGAGCTTAAAGCAACAGTCCATGAAGAATTTAGAAACTTTGCACAAGCGAGCAGGTATTGATTAGCTCTGCTCATTAACGCCTCAGTAATCTGTACCTGGCATCTTTGCCTTTCTCTTGCAAATGAGTTCTCATTATTTTAAGAGGCCAAGTCCAAAATGGGATATAATGGTCTGAAGCAGACTGCAAGTCAGCTGGACCTTGGGCTTCCCAAGGATTACAAAGCATACATAAAAGAATGGGCTTTGCTAAGGGATGCCCCCTGAGTGGAAAGAGGGCTGGGGAAAGAAGTCCAAAATGGCTCTCTTATCTGTTCAACATCATGTGACCACAGCCTTTTTGACAGTGCTCTTTGTTGTGTTTACCCTCTAGTCTTTGTGCAAAAAAGTGAAGAAAAACAAGTTACAGTAAATCCATGTTACTTAATTTCAATCAACAGCTATGTAAGGACAGAAATACTCTTTCATACCAATAGTGCTGTGCCAGAAGCAGAAGAAATTGCTCCCATCTACCTTTTGGGGAGGCTCATTCCAACACAGCAGTACAAGAGCAAGCACTCCTCTAAATATGTTCTTTAATCGTCTGGGAGGGAAATGTTTCATCTATTTATGAAACTGTTCTCACCTAAGGGAAAAAACTGCGTATCTTACTTTACTCTTCTGAGAAAACTGAGTAAGGAAGATTACAATTTACATGAAAAAGTTTGATAAAACTGGTAGCATGAAATTATAGCAAAGGACATTTTTTTAACGTAACGTCACTCAGAAAGATAAAGCAAAAACCAAAGATTAGGAAAAAAGTTTAAGCTTTTTTTTTATTTTACAAGTATAAAAAACAGTGTTTAAAAATCAAACTCCTGGAAGATGCTCTGGAAAACCTGGCTTCTGAAGCATAAGACTTCTTTGTGACAAGTCCCAAACAACGTCACAACTCCTGAAAATTCTGCATTCAATGAGCAAAGATATGATCCAGCTGAAGTAACCCTTTTTGATGGCTCTTTAAACCCCATAATCTTGGAATTATCTGACCAGTCTGAAGAATGTGTTGAGGCATTCTGTGGCTACAGAGCAAAAGGGTTGGCATGAATTGTAATGTCTTTAATGCGAACATCATTAAGAGGTCGGTAGGTTTTCTCATTCACAGGCAGCTTCTCCAGCTCATCCAGGGTCTCCAAGCCATCAATAACTCTGCAAGAAAAAGAGAAGTGCTGGAAATCGTCTTCTAATAATGATTTAAATTTCAAAATTAAGGTATCTCAAAACACTTTACAGTTAAGTATCACAGGACAAGGACTTTGCAAGCAAATGATACAAAATAAGAAAGCCAAAACATTTTATGTAGCAAATAATGTACTTTGAAACAAAGTATTAAGCATCCATGACAGACTGTGAGAAAAAATACAAGCATCTGCACGTGCCCCAAAATACTCAGATCCCTCACACACTCTGACAGAGGCGTGCAGTTGGATCACTTACTTTCCAAACACCGTGTACTTCATGTCCAGGTGCGGCTGTTTGCCATAAGTGATGAAGAACTGAGATCCATTGGTGTTGGGACCATTGTTTGCCATGGAAACTACCCCACGGACACTGTGCTGAACAAGAGGGAAAACCTCAGCATGAGTACACATCTGTGAAACCAGGACTAACCTGTGCACAGTGCTCTATGACTTAGACCTCTTCATCAATACTATTATTAAGAACAAATCTAAGTTGCTAATATATTCTATCATAATCAGTAAATGAAAAATTACTTCTTTGCCTTCAGTGCATGGAAAGCGCTGTCAGAAATTGTTTTTACTTCTGTTTTCAATGATAAAAACCCTCAAACCTAACTTGCCAAGCACAGAAATGCCTGTTCCTATTTTAATAATAAGCTACTGTTCTCCAACCTGTAGAGAAAATTTAGATGAAAACGTAAGTGCATATTGAGAGCACAGAAATACCTTTAGATATTCACTGAATTCATCTTCAAACTTCTTGCCCCAGATGCTGTTACCTCCTTTCCCAGTGCCTGACAAAGAAGCACCACAGTAGAGATTACTGGATTTTCAGACTGAAAAATCCAGAAATTATGTTCTGTTACAACACTTTACAACAAAGACCCTAAGCAGCCTGCAATTAGTTGAGGCAGGTTCTTGACCCTGCACAGAGAAGTAACTCTATATAAGGAACCTAAAGTAGCAGAACAAAACACTGACATATCCTCAGATTAAGTTCTGTATGAGTACGAACAGACACAACTGAATCAGCTTTTCTCCCAAACAGCTGACACTGTCTGGGATATTTTCCCCAAATGCTTTAGAGGCAACCTTTCAGGCAAAAACCATACAAAGCACAGTAGCAACTTCTTCTTAAGTCAACAGAACCATGTTGTGGTTTAGTGGAAACAGCTGTAAAAACTCAAGTTTGTAGAATGCATGGTTATTTAAAACCAGGGTAACACCTGCACTTCTGTAAGCCCACCACAGAAAACTAATCTCATAATAAAAACCTCTTATCACCAATACAATAATTATTATATTTTTACTTGACTTACATTTTGGTTTTAATACCTGTAATTCCTTTTTATTTCCCTACATTTTATTTTTATGTACATTCTTTCTATAGAAAGACCCAGACAGAAGAATTTACCTAATGGATCCCCTGTCTGAACCATGAAGCCCTTTATATTTCGGTGAAATACGCATCCATTGTAGTAGTTACTAGCACAAAGAGCCAGGAAATTCTACAAAAATCAAACAAACCATATTAACAAACAACTGAAAAATAGTATTATCTTACTAAAATGACAGCATTGGCAAGACCAAGGCTTTAACCTCTGCTTTGCTTTGTGACCATGCGAATTCTACAGAGTATTGCCACAGAATAGTCATAAACAAACCATAGCTAATAAACTCCTTTGATAGTGTCACACACACAAAGAATAAAAAGCTTTCAGTGCAAGGTTGTCTGACTTGAGGAACAAACAAGAAGCCTAAGACATGCTCTCTTCCCATTCAACAGTTTTATTTTGCACATGTAATTTTGTAATCAATAACTTAATGCCTCAGCTTTTTCATTAAAATAAATTAAATTTATTTCAATTTAAGTTCATTGCAAAAAGTCAAAACTCAGGCCCCTGACAAAATGAGAGTGAGTGAGTCTCACTCTTTTAAACTAAAATTCAGTCTGTGAGGGTATGAGTAAACCCATGGAAATCTGGGACTCCCACACTAGGTGCTATATTTCCCCTTAAAGGCAAAGGACACTTTGGGACATGCTGGAACTTCAAGAGAAGCAACTTAACTAAACCTTATCAAGTGAGAAACAGGCATCAAACTCTAGGCAGTATGACACAGTGCACAACCTCCATGAGTGGAACAGACACTGCACAAGCTTAAAATGTTGGTATTCCATTACATGAAAAGGTGAATTGCAAAAGCCACTTCACCTCCTCCACAGTCTTCACTATTTCTACTGCTTTGTTTCACCACCAGGCACTCCTACTCCTGGTACTTGACTTACTTCACAGGTCTTTGGAGTACGCTCACAGAATAGTTCAATTTTAATATCTCCCACATCAGTATGCAGCGTGACAGCCTGAGCAAAAGACAGAAAATAATAATTAAATCAGCAATGAAATACCAACAGACTCTTCTATTTCCCAGTCCCACCCAGAACATAAGCAAGTTTGCACTGCATACAACCATTGTTTCAGTATTTGGCCATAAGCAAGGCTACTGTCACAAACCATCCACATTTCCAGTAAAATCACCAGAAAGCACTCAGTTTCATTTAGTTTCAGGACAAATCAAGTTTTCCATGGTAATGCAGTAGCTATTTCACACTGTTACACTCCAGAAATACATTATTCATTTGCAAACAGGACCTACTCAGTCACTTGAATGTAAAGGTGAAGAATCAAGGTTGTATCTATTTTGGATGATAGTGTGGTGCACACACCTCACTGCTTTACAACCAGAGGAGCAACTGATGCCTGCAGCCTTTTGAGTGGTAAGACTAGTTCTGAATGGCAGCATATATAATCTGCCTTCCCAGACAAGAAAATCTACAAATTAACTTACTTTTCTTCAGAATTTATAAATTACCTTAATAAAATTTAAAATCAGCTACGCAGAGACCTAAGCAAATATATCTCTTCAGGCCAAATATATCACAGTGCTTCTATGGGAAGTGCTAAACTATACAAAAACAATTACTGTGGGGATAACTGTACAGGAAAACTAATAAAAATCAGCATCATGTTGATAGTGGCATACTGCTCCAAAAGTATACAAGTAAAGGAGACAGCTGCCCACAATGTCCATGAAGATGCTATAAAAGGTGTATGTACAGTTTAAGACATATATAGTCTTATCTCTATTTCTCGATTTGCTAAACTTTTAAAAGCCTGTAAGTGCTGAGGTTTACATATGCTGAAGCAGAGGTATGTTCTTGCAACTAGACTAATGCTGTGCCAAAAGAAACCAAACTAGATTAACAAATATATGCCAAAGTAGCATTAAAATCTAGGACCTCTGAAGTGAAAGCATAATTCTATTTTAGACTGATGTAAATCAACCTCTTTTCCTTTTCACAGTATCTTTTTATGAGTTTGAAATTAAAACCCTAAACTTTTCATGACAAATTCCTCACAGCATCAGAGGACGACGTGTAATCCTTTGAGATGCAGAGCAGCTATTTGCCTTCCAAGAGATGACCATTTCAGAAAGAATGAAAATATATAAAAAGTGCTTTCATTCTTACCATGTCTGCTTCTCAAAAAGCTGGGGTAGCCTTCTATACAGCAATTTCCTGCAAAGGTAATATATGAAATTTGTTGGGGGTTTTTTTCTGTGAACCCCCATTTCTTTTTGATTCTAAAATATTTGTTGGTTACATGCTTTTACACCACACGGTTCTACAGTGCCATTCGAGTGACTCTATGGCTAAATTTTTGCATTAAGCAACTACACAGCATATAAAGAATGAAAAATAAATAGAAAAAGACCACTTAGAGAAAGGAGAAGAGGGCGAAAAACACCCTTTCCTAGGATGAAAATGTATACTAAGCAATCAGTTTTCCCAAATATTACGGCAGTTGGCAGAACAGTAGATGCCAGAAATTCACAGGTAAAACCCACACCTAACGGAAGCGTGATTTGGAGCCAACACGTGACAGGTGTAAGTGGCTGCAATACATAGGTACCTGCATCCAAGCACAGAATCCCACTTTTTAAATCTTCATAATACTTTCAAATAAAGCGTTTAGAACGACGGTAATAAAGCCACGGCTGCGTAGAAGTCAACAGATTTACGCGCTAATTTCTCCTCCATACACCCGCCCTCCCCGGTGAAGCGCCGGCCCCGTGTCCCCATCCAACCCAGCTCCCCCAGCTCCCCCCCGGCAGCCGGAGCTGCCGCTCCCCCCCTGCCCGCGGTACCGCCACCGAAATGCCGCGCACAGGCCGGGTGCGCTCCGCCCGCCGCCGCCCGGCTCCTCCACCGGGCGAGCCCTGCCCGGCGGCACCGCCCGGAGGATGCTTTAACCCGCCGGGGCTGATGCAGAACCAGCGCCCGCCGCCGCTGAAGCGGCTCTTCTCCCGCGGGCCTCGGCTCACTGCGGGGCTGCGGAGGGGCCGCCCCCGGCCCCGCTGAGCGCGGCGGAAGCGGTGGGGCCAAGCGCAGGTCCCGCCCCGCAGCGCCGGCCCTGCTCCGGCGGGAGGTGAGCGCGGTGGCGGCCCGGCCGTGCTCTGAGGTCGGCGGTGCCCGTCGCTCCCCGCCGCCGAGGAGCGAGGGCTTGTGCGGCCAGGCTCTGCGGGTCGGATTTGCCGCGGGAAGGGGGATGAAGTTTGAGCTCCGCGCGCTTGGTGCAGGGCAGCGCGGGGCGGCGTGAACGGGGCGGGACCGCGGGAGCCCCGGGGCGGGGAAGGCGCCCGGTACCGGGTGGTGCCGGGGGTAGGCGGGCGCACTGAGCCGTCGGCGTGGCTGCAGAGCGCCCGTGGCTGCGGTTTGGGCCGGCGGGTGCCCGAGGCTCACTGCGGCCTGTCTTTGCCCCGCACAGGTCCCCGCATGCGGCTGCCGGTCCCGCCGCTGCTCCGCCCGCCTGTCCCCCGCGTCCGTGCCTTGGGCCTCCCTCCCGTTCGCGCTCTCATGAACCTCCGGGAGCTCGTGTCTGCCCTGAATGACTTCGCATCGCCCGCTCTGGCTGAAAGCTGGGATAATGTGGGGTTGCTGGTGGAACCAAGTCCTCCCCACACTGTGAAAACCCTTTTCCTCACTAACGACCTTACTGAGGAGGTGATGGAAGAGGCAGTGCAGAAGAAAGCAGACCTCGTTCTTTCTTACCACCCTCCTATATTCACACCACTCAAGCGAGTAACGTGGAAAACCTGGAAGGAACGGCTGGTGGTCCGAGCCCTGGAGAACAGAATCGGGATTTATTCTCCACATACGGCGTACGATGCCATACCTCACGGAGTTAATAACTGGCTAACAAAGGGACTCGGTGAGATTCTGTTAAGAAAAAATTATTAAAGATGTATGCTATTTTAGGTGGGATCTTTCCTTATTTTCCTTTCTTACAGCTTTTACAGGTGTGATTTGAGGACTGTTTTTTATTTTTCCAATATTTTTATAGTACCGTTGATGCCTTTTCCTGGTCTTAAAATCAAGAGTCATACACGGTTAGAAGGGGGAAAGGGATTTTACCTTGGTATTTATTGTAAGGATCCTTAGGTGCACACGTCCAGGTCATATGCATCGAAATGCACCCCGCAAAAATGCCCCCCCCCCAAAAGATCAGGTATAACATTATAGGTTTTACCAATTAGCATATCTATCAAAGATTCCCCAATGAGAGGCTCAAGTGAGCCCCCCTCCCCAAGGAACCTTCCCCTGGATAGTTCTATCTTGGTTTCCAGAATGTGTTCTGGAGAGGACCTTGGGGTCTGGGGCACACTGATCCCTAACTATGAAGCTTCTAAAATGTTTAGTCTCTCAGCTTGACAAACAAGTCCAAGAATGTAGGCAAAAAAGCACTAAGAATACAGAAGTTGTAAAAAGGTAAAAAATCTTCATAGCATCACTGTAACCTTAAACACACTTTAGGAAATTTATCTTGGTGATGTATACCAGATACAAACACAAGAGGATATTTTCAGATGCATGACTCTACTATTGGATGTATCTGGAACTGGTGGAGCATATTTATTGTCCACTGTGGTTGCAATGCTGAGACCACTGACTTTAAATCCCCACCTTTGATTTATGAAGTACAAGACCTCAATGTTTGCAAAGGATTTAAGCTATGTGAAATTATTTTAGATTTTTATCCTGTACTGTGGCTCACAGATGTGTCTTTTCCAGTCTGTCATACAAACCAGAAACCTCTTTCTGGTTTTGTACAATACTTAGGATAAAATTGATGGCATTAAGGATGGCAAATAATATATAGCCATCAGCTTCGTTGGGCTTAAAATAGACTGTGCCTAATGGAGACAGGAGAATGAAAAGTCCTCAGGTCTGTCAGGGAAAAAGGATTTGAGTGCAAAATTTGCACCTTTGTACTGCATCTCTTTAAGGTATGTTCTAAATCAGTATTAGGATACTTTACCCTGCTTTATAACCCAGCAATCTTGCACTGTTTTCTCAGGTGCCTGTACTTCTGTCCCACTGCATCCATCGACTGCACCAAACTCTCCAGCTGAAGGCACTCACCGGGTAGAATTCTGTGCAGATGCTGAGCATCTGGATGCAGTGCTGTTCAAAATCAAAGACATCCCAGAGATCTCTTGTCTCACTACTCTCCCAGCCAGGTATCTCTAACGTTGTATTCTTTCTGTTGTTTGAAACATTAAGTTGCTGTAATTGTATTTTACTGTTCTAATCATTTTGTTCCTCTGTGCACTGCTGCTCTATTTTTCAGCAATGAGAAACCTAAGGAATAATAGTCCCTTTCTGATCAATCTATGTCATGCTAAATGGTAATAGCAACTCAAGTCTAGCATCACATAGATGAGAGGTGTTAGAGTATAAACAGGAAATTTGATGAGGACAGTTGAGTTAAATGCCCATATTTGTTTCTTCCAAGACAGTGGACAAGTCTAGGCTATTACAATGCTACCTTTTTTTCCTTTCTCAGTGGTAGAACAGCCACTGGGATAGAATAATAATAATAATTACAGTGCCGAAATTTTATCTAGTTATTTAACAAGCACCAAGCATGTCTTTCCTCAGGGTTGAAGGTGAGGAGCAAACACGAGTCAGTTTGAACTGCTCTCAGAAAGCACTGCTGGAGGTGGTGGCATTATTGTCCCAGAACAGCCTTCTTCATCACAAGACAGAGATTCTCTTGCTACAAAAGGTAACAAGATCACATACTATGTCCTGTCAATGAATTACTTGTGTGAGCTGAGTACCCTAAACAGTGAAATGCAGTAGTGGGTGGCATCACAGCTTTCCAATCCTACCCCACTGCTCTGAAATACTGGCATATGGGGATTTGAAGCCACACATTTTCCAAAGCAATGAAACTGTCTATGTGGTCTGTACTAATTCTTAAATCAGTTCCAATAGCTGGCATAGCTTGTATGTTACATTTGAGAACATGACACACATAATTTTTTGTAACTGTAAATTTACAAAATTAAAAAAAAAAAAAATTGTAAATTTTTTTCAGAGATGTTCCTGCATGCCCAATATATTCATCCTTCTATGGTGTGGAAAGCAATGCAAGCATCTGGAGTCAGCTTTCTCACAGTAATTTTGATTTGTTTTCAGCCTCCTCTTCCCCATACTGGAATGGGACGCCTGTGCACCCTGAGCGAGCCAGTCTCCCTGTCAGAGGTCATCGAGCGAATCAAAGGCCACCTGCGGCTACCCCACGTCCGCGTAGCCGTGGGGACGGGCAGGACACTCGGTACGTGGGCCTGCGAGTCAGACTGCCTGCTAGGACTGGCACTGCAGGAACACAGGGAGCAGGAGTGTGTGCATTCCACTGGGAAACTCTCTTTAGCAGGTTTACTTCCAAGTACTATGAAGCACTGTTAAGAAACGGCATCCTAGAATTTACAGTCATATGAAAAGAATCTCATCTGTATTTTTAATGGGATTCTGTATTATGCTGGTTGATGTGGTGAAGAAGGGACAGCACAAGTTGAATGAAAGATAGCCTTTTTTGTAATTTATATAATGACTAAGATTTTTTTTCCTGCCCAGGATATCAGGCACAAAGGTGCACTGTTTGATTGTATGTTCCCTTTTGTGACTGAATGTTAAAATTCAGAGCACTTTAGGAGTAAGACACTTTATGGTATCCTTATGAACACATAACCATGGTTTTGATGAAAGATAAGGCAAAGAAGGGGAACTAGCTCAAACAATGGGATCATTAGTAAGATGTGGAGTAAACATCCTCTTATCCCAACTACCTATCCTAATCTCCAAGGAGCACAGCTACTAGAATTTGTGAGAGCAAATTTGTTGAGAACTCTTTGTAACTTAGGAGGCAGAAGTCTTATCAGAAGCTGACAATTGCACTAAAAAATACCCAACTACTTTGAAGCCTCTATGGTGTGGCATTGAAGTGGTGTGACTCCACTTAAATCAACAGTAATTGCAAGGCAACATACTGTAAAACCTTAACAGATTTTGAAAACTCCTTGTGTTTTGTGTCCCCTCTCCTTAGTGAATGTAATGTATATGAAGAATTAAAATTCATGTCACTGTCACATATATAGTAGCTTGGAATTAGCAATCATAGCAAATGGACAAATTTTTATTTGCATGGAGCAGCGTTCTGCTTGCATTGACTGGCCTTCTGAGAGCTGTTAAGTTAGGAACCAGTATATCTCAGAGGCAAAATGCTGCCTTAGTGGCATCATTAGTTGGGAAACCAGTGATGGTGGAACACAAGAGTCCTGGAAAGAGTAGCAGCCTATTAAAGGGTTTGGAAACCTAACTAGCACCTCACTAGGGGAAAGGTAGCCATTAGCCAGCCTCTCTGATGGAGTTTTCTGCAAAGTTTCCTGTCCCTTGAAAAAAATCTGTCACAGAGGATTTCACTGTATTGTCAGAGATGTTACAGGCCCATGACTTTCAAACTGACAGATGTGTCTCTTCTTCCAACAAATTTACATTGACTCTAAAATCAAGGTAGTAGTTAAGTGAAACAATTACTAGCAATACAGACATGAGGGCTGAACAAAGGGGAAGGAGTTTAACTGTGTCACCATTTATCCTACAGAATCACCAGTGAAGAAAGCTGCTCTGTGTGCTGGTTCTGGGAGCAGTGTCCTGAAGGGAACGGAAGCTGACCTCTATCTCACAGGTAGTAGATTGCTCATTATCTCATTATCTTTATAAAAATAGTCATTAGAGAAAAAAACAAACAAACAAACCTTAGCAAAAAACAAGAGGGTTGACTGGCTATTGAAAGATTTGGCCAGAAAGAATTACCTGTTATTTATAATTGAGAATCAATCAGTTACTTATTGGAATGACAGACTAACATTAAAGTAGATATAATGTGGATCAAATGGCAGTGTGGCACAGTGAAAGATATTTGAATTAAAACATTGCTCTACAGCATTTATTTCAATACAAAATTAGTGTTGATGGCAGTGAGTTGTAACTTCCAGTGTTTCTCCTTTGGCAACATGTATTTTCTCCATTCCCTATAGAATTCTCTAATGGAAAATAGAATATAATATAGTCTACAGAACCTTCCAAAGAAACTCCATAGCATGTCTGACCAAAGGGACACTTAGTCCATTATTCTCTCTTCCAACAGTGGGATAGCTATTCCCTGTGGCTCAACAACGTGAAGGCTGCCTTGCATTCTGTAGGAACCACTGCCCCTTCTCCCCCTTAAGTGTAGCCCTGCAGAGCTGACCCTCAGGCTTCCCAATTGCTTTCCTCCATCCTCTTCCAGACCATGATGAGCATTTTTATTTTCTGCCCAAATTGGCAGAATTTATGACTATTCAAAGATGGCAAGGAATTTCTGTCGTTTTGTCTCAGCTGTATACAGAGATACCAGCTGAAAGTCTTTAAAAGAACCCTGGCGCAGGAGTGTTCCACGTTCCTGCTGAGCAGGTGGTGTTGCATTTCCGCTTACAGCCTATATTCCATTACATCGCTACAGCTTTTAGCTAAGATTCTCCATACATTGCAGAGACCTGAACTGTACCATTAGTGACCTACATGACATTTCTTTCTCAAAATGGCAGGAGAGATGTCCCACCACGATGTGCTGGATGCAGTTGCCAATGGGATAAGTGTTATTCTGTGCGAGCACAGTAACACTGAGCGAGGCTTCTTGTCAGAGCTGCGTGACGCACTCGCGATCCACCTACAGAACAAAATCAACATCATTGTGTCTGAGAAAGACAGAGATCCTCTCCAGGTGGCATAGGGGGAAAAAAATTGGAGAGAGAAAATTCAGTCAATTGTGGTATCTTGCACAGACATATCCACCTGCAGAGCTTAATGAAGGTGCTTTCAATTGGTCCAGTACAGATGATTGTATTATATGGTCCCTCAAAGTTTGGGGTATATTTTGTTATGTCAGAAAAATAAATGTTTGTTTTGGAATGCCAAAAGCTCATTTACTCAATTACTGGACTGCACTTGAATAAATTTACTGTTACTGCTTAATGTTATTAGATACATTTGATAACCATGATACTCAAAGATTTGAGGTTTGGGTAAAATATATAAAACCTGACTTATCTCTGGATTTAAACTTATGCATCAGTTCTACCCTACTGCAGCTATGTCAAATCATGTCACTGCAAGTCACTGATATTTTACCTCATAAATTTCAGAAACAGTTAAGGAAAGGATGGAGATCAACTGTTTGCATGAACAGTTTTACTAAGGCATCATTCAGATGCAAATAGAGAACACAAAGCAAGTTGTTTGTGTGGATGCTAGCAAGGGCTAGCAGAGGAATCTTCCTGTGAAACTTTTCTTTCTCATAAGAAAGTAGTTAGAAAAGTCCAGCTTCTCTGTGAAAGCTTTTGTTCTCATGCAAACTCGATGGACAACAGTTTGAGAGAATGTAAACCATTTCTATACCTGCAAGTTGTTGTGAGAACAGTGGAATTGTTTTCAGTCTTGTGAGAATAGTATTTGGAAATGGGTGTCTTACTGCTCAACCTATTACCTTCAGCGGTGGTGGGTCAATAGGCCAGTCGTGTAATTTCTCTTTTGCGAACCATGCTATAAAAGGTATGGGTGATTAAACGAGGTCGCTTCGGCCATATCATCTGACCTGGACTTATGTCGTGATTTCGCTGTTCTCTGGGGATAACAGCAACATCTGGTGACCAAGCGACGTGTACCGAAGACCGCAAACCGGACTTTAGAAAGGTGCGTGCCACCCCCCCAACTCCGGCTGGCCTCCCTCTGGGGCCGCGCGGAACAGACTGAGCCATGGAGCAGAAATCCTCTTGGAACTGTGCGGTATTTTCCACCTTCAAGTCTGTGATACTGACCGCAGGAGCTACCGTAGGAGATGGCGAGCTCGCTGCGTTACTGGACTGGTCGCTTCTGCATGGATATTATGCGGAGACTGATAGTGACTTGACCTCGGAAACTTGGACATGGCTGGGAGACGCGTTACTCCGGGAATTCGCAGCCGGTAACGCCGAGGTGCCTGATTTATTACGCACCTGGGGGGTTTTACACGATATGGACAGATATGGACAGAAAGACGGCATAGTGCACGTAACTCAGGCTCTGATGAGTCTGAAGTTATGTGCTTTCCCAGCTCGGGCGAGAAGGACCTCTCGGACGGGGGAGGCGCCCCGAGTAGCGCGGGTAGCGTGGTAGAATCACTCCCGGTATCGCCTCGGAGGGAGACTAAGGGTTATCCCTGTCCTCGAAGATATGTTCTTTCGAGGGGTTGTTCACCGATAGCGTCCGCGGCTTCTCAGTCTGCCGCGGGGCCAGCGCTGTTGTCTGCGGCAGCGCAGCTCGCTGCACCCTTGTTGCAGGGGCAGTCCCTATTCCCGACCGCGGGCGGGGCGTCTTGGCCCCCCGCGCCCGCGTGTTCGGGGTCTCGGGGCCCCCGTCCGGCTCCCGTGCGGCTCAGATATCCCACGGCTGTTACGGTCGGGGACTCCGCAGGCCAGTCGCGGCGGCGGCCGAGTTCCCCGCTTCCTGTCTCTATGGGGGAACAAATCTTGGCAGCGCTGCAGGACATAAACTGGAGCTCGGAGCACTGCCGGGGATTATAGCAGAGGCGGCTATTGCTGCCTTGGGGCGGGAGCCGGGGCAGATAGTCCCGGTGCCGGAACCGGGCGCGGCGCCAGACATTCAGAGCGCACCGCCGCAGCCGGCAGCGCTTCCGAGAGCGCCGGCCGCACCGCCGGAACCGGCCGCGCCCCCAGGGCAGGGTGCGGGGCTGGCGGTCCCGGCGCCTGAGCCTGACCGGGAGTCCGCGGCGTCCACAGCACTGGCCACCGCCTCTCCTGCGTCGGCGCGGGGGTCGGAGGCGCCCATGGCACTGGCCGCCGCCCCGCCTGCGCCTGGGCGGCAGCGGCCTCTGATTCGGCCTGCAACGTTGCAGGCCCCATTGCCGCGCGCGGCGGCCCTTACTCCTCCTCCCGCCGCGCCGCCCGACGCTGCTTCAGCTTCCGCTGCTGTCCCAGCCGCGAATCCAGCCCTTGTAGTTACCCCGTCTACTGGCCCGGAGTAGCTATGCCAGTCTCCAGAGGGTTTGGCTGATAACACCCCTGGATGACGAGATAAGCTCCGTTGCTATGGAGACGTCCGCTTCCCGGTGGGAGTCCGTGGCAGAGCTTAGGCGCCGGCAGCGAGCGATGCAGCGAGTTCGCAGCTGTCCTTGTGCTTCTCCGGGCTGCGATGACACTCTGGGTCCCAGAAATCCGAGACGGGCTTGGGAAGAGATGAAAAGATGTGCCTTGCGAGACGGGGCTTTGGAGGTGCTGGAAAGACTCAGGATACCTCCTGGGCAGACGGCACCTGAGTGGCCTGCTGCCTTATCTGATGATAGTATGCAGGAAGATCAAAGAGCTGCAACAATGAAGCCAGCTGGTGGCGACACAGAGGGTGCTGTCCAGGCTTTCCCAGTGCAGAAAGCTCCTCCTAACTCGGGCCAGGCTGACAAGCACGAGAGTATTGCTTGGGAGGTGGTCCAGGATTTGCAGAATAAAGTTGCTCAGTATGGATTAAGTTCCCCTCAAGTCATGCAGGTTATCAGTGTGCTGAATACTGGTCTTCTTTCTCCATTTGATATTAAACATTTAGGTTAGGTTTTATTACAGCCTATACAATATTCAGTTTTTGAAGCCAATTGGAGAAGGTGGGCTGAGAAGGCTGTAGCTGGGAATATGCAACTGCCTCGAACTGATCCCAGGCGTTTAGTTCCTGTGTATGGTTTTCTGGGGATCAATGAATTTTGGGACCCTGATGTTCAGGCTACCTGGCATCCCCAGATCCTGGAACAAATTCAGAAGGTTGGCATGGCAGCTTTGCTAAAAAGTTTGGATACAGCTGCTCCAAAGACGCGATATACGAAGGTATTTCAGGGGCCAAAAGAGAACTTTTTGTCTTTTGTAGAAAGGCTTGCTGGAGCCTTAGAGCAGCAAGTTGAGGATGACACCATGAGACAGATGTTGTGCAGGCAGCTGGCAAGAGATAATGCGAATGATGAATGCAGAAAGATCATAGATGCTTTGCCTGGAGAACCCATAGTAGCACAAATGGTTGATGCCTGTGCTAAGGTGGGATCTGGAGAATATGTCTGCTCTAGCAGCAGTCCTGCGACCTCTTCAAGTAAAGTCTGGTGGACTAAGAAAGAAACCAAAGGTTGAGGAAAAGCAGAAACAGGTTAAGAAAAAGAAGACAGGGAAGGAAAACAGGAGGATTGAGCACTGCAAGCGATGTGGGAAGCCAGGTCATTCTTCAGACCACTGCCAGTCTTCCTACCAACATGGTCGATCCCTGGTATGCCAGGGAAGAAACTTGCAAAGGAGCGCACGGGGAAATTGCGCTCAGATACAAATGTTTCCCCAGGCTCCTCCGATGCAGGCCTACTCATCCAGCTTGCAGCCAGCACCCGGGTTTCAGCCGGGTGGATGTACGTACCGCAGCAACAGTCGGCTTAGACTCCACTCGGGTTTACAAGGTTCCCTTGGATGTGCATGGACCCCTAGGGCAAGGCCTGAGTGCACTGCTTGTAGGTAGGTCTAGTACCACTGTTCAGGGGATCCATGTACACCCAGGAGTTATAGATGCTGACTCTACGGGTCACATTTGTGCTATGGTTTCTGCACCCTCCCCTCCTCTTACTATTCCTGAAAAGACTAGAATTGTTCAACTTGTGCCCTTTAAGTCGTGTGTTCCTAGAGCAGAACAACACAGTCGTGGAGATGATGGCTTTGGATCCACGGGACTTCCACAGGTTTTCTGGACTGCAGACATCTCCAGCCAAGTGCCGCAGATGACATGTACCCTGTGCCTGCCAAATGCCCAGCTGCCTGAGATCCAGCTCCGAGGTTTGATCGACATGGATGCTGATGTGATGATCATCTCCTTCTCTGCATGGCCTGCCACGTGGCCTCTGGCCCTTGTGGGGTCAGCCATCGCAGGGTTGGGAGGAACCACAAAGAGCTATTTAAGCAAACACCCTGTGCTGGTGGAAAATGCAGAGGGGCAAACAGCTATGGTTTGGCCCTATGTCACTGCAGCTTCGCTTAACCTCTGGGGGCGGGATGTGTTGGCAGCCTGAGGGGTACGGATTGGGACAGATTTTTGATGGGGGCTGTTGTGCTGAAGAGCACAGTGTATCCTACACTGCCTTTGCGGTGGCTAGTACGCAAATCCATCTGGATTCCTCAGTGGCCCCTGAAAGAAGAGAAATTAGTTGCCCTTCTCCAGTTAGTCCAGGAACAATTACAACAGGGATATCTTGAGCCTTCTACTAGTCCCTGGAACACTCCTGGTTTTGTAATTAGGAAAAATCAGGGAAATGGAGGTTGTTACAGGATCTCCGACAAGTCAATGCAGTGATGGAAAGTATGGGGACATTGCATCTTGGCATGCCCTCATCCACCATGATTCCAGCAGGGTGGGAAATCCTGATCATTGATTTGAAGGATTGGTTTTTCACTACTCCTTTGCATCCTAATGACAAGCCAAAATTTACTTTTACTGTGGCTGCAGTTAACAATGCTGAACCTGCAAAGAGGTATCAATGGAAGGTTCTACCTCAGGGCATGAAGAACAGCCCGACTATCTGCCAATGGTATGTTGTTCAGGCTTTGTCCGGAGTCCGTGAGCAGTTTCCTGAGACATGCTGCTACCATTACATGGATGATATCCTGGTGGCAGCATCCACCCAGGACGAGCTGCTGAGGATTCAGCCTCGGCTGCTTGCTGCTCTGTATTCTTATGGCTTGCAAGTGGCTCCGGAGAAAGTTCAACAGCAACCTCCTTGGAAGTACCTAGGAGTCAAAATTCTGGATTGGACTGTACAACATCAGGAGGTGCAATTCTCGGATTCTTTCAAGACTTTGAATGATTGCTGGGTGTCATTAACTGGTTACATCCTTATCTAGGACTAACCAAAGCACAGCTTTTCCCACTTTTTGATATTTTAAAGGGGGACCCCGAGTTGAATTCACATCACAAATTGACTCCTGAAGCGTGACGAGCGCTGCAGGAGGTTCAACAGGCTGTTTCTGCTCGTCAGGTTCATCAAGTGGATCCCTCCATTGATATCACTGTTTTCATTACCACTCCAGATTTGCATCTGACAGGTACAATTGGCCAATGGAATAAGCAGTGGCCTGACCCTTTGCATATGCTGGAATGGGTCTTCTTGACACATCAGCCAAAAAAGATGGCACCTGCATTATTTGAATTGCTTGTCTGATAATCAAATGCCATCATCAGTGTTTGCAATTAAGGGCAGTGGATCCTGCTATAATTGTGCTTCCAGTGCAACAGGAACTCTTTGAATGGAGCCTTATGAACAGTCTCCTTTGCAAAGCGCGCTGCAAAACTTTTCAGGGCAAATTGCTTATCATCTGCCCAGCCATAAACTATTGCAAATGGCAAAATCGACAAGCCTCATTCTGTGACCAAAAAATAGTCGGGTACCAGTGAAAGGACCCACTGTCTTCACCAATGGGTCTGGGAAAACTGGGAAAGCTATTGTTACCTGGAAGGAAGAATCTGAGTGGCAGGTGCTGGAAGGCCATGAGTCAGGTTCAGCCCAGCTGGTTGAATTGAGGGCTGTTACCGTGGCTTTTCAGCAATTCTCTCAGGTTCCTTTGAATTTGGTCACTGACTCTGCCTATGTGGCAGACGTAACTCAGCGCTTAGGTTGTTCACTTTTGAAGGAAGTGACTAATGCGGCTCTGTTTTCACTATTAGAAGCCTCGTGGCATACGATTCAAGCTCGAGTACATCCATATTACATCTTGCATATTCGAAGTCACACCAATTTGCCAGGTTTTATCAGAGGGTAATGCTAGGGCTGACATGTTGGCTAACCCTACATGGGTAGCTCCTCAGCCTGATAAAATTGCACAAGCCAAGGCATCGCACAATTTCTTTCATCAAAGTGCACATAGTCTGGAAAAGCAGTTTCACCTAACGCCAGCTGAGGCTCGGGACATTGTCAGCGCTTGTGCTGTCACGGACTCGCTGCACCTCTGCCATCGGGGGTAAACCCCAGAGGCCTACAGGCCTTGCAGCTTTGGCAGACGGATGTAACACACATTCCTGAATTTGGCAGATTTACGTATGTGCACATGTCTATTGACATGTTCTCCTCAGCTATGCGGGCATCTGCTCATACTGGGGAGAAAGGCCACAATGTCATCGCCCCTTGGAGACTCGCTTTTGCGATTTTGGGCGTACTTACTTCTGTGCAAACCGATAATGGCCCTGCCTATGTCTGTCAGAAAACACGGCAGTTCTTGCACCTGTGGGGCGCAGATCATACTTTGGGTATTCCGCATTCTCCTACAGGCCAAGCCATTGTCGAACGTGCTCATGGTACTTTGAAGCATGTTCTAGAAAACAAAAAAGGGGAATGCATGGAGAAAGACCCCACAGAGCTGACTAGAAAAGGCGTTATATACAATTAATCACCCTACAGTGCCACCAAATTCAAACAATCCTGTTATTTTGAATCATTTTCTCTCATTGCAGTCTGCAGGCAAGACGCACCTGCCTCGAGAGAAAGTCTGGGTATGGCACCTCCTCACTAAAGTGGGAAGGCCCGCACGAGCTCATTGCTTGGGGTCGTGGGTATGCTTGCCTTTCCACAGATACCGGGGTACGATGGCTACCTGCAAGATGCATGTGAGATGCACGCCTGTGGCACCAGAAGCAGAACAGGCAACCTCCAAGGCAACCCTCAAATGATGACCAGAATGCAGATCAACCACTGAATGATTCTTCAGATGATGACCAGGATGTCAACCCTCAGCCTGGTCCTTCTACAAGCAGAGACTGAATTTTAACAGAGACTGAATTTTAAGTTTCTTGTGTTATGGAGTCAGAATGTTATGCAGAATATAGTGCCCTTAAGGCTATTCAGAATTAATGACTGGACGTATAACTGGGTTCACTAGATATATTTCTCATGGCATTGCTGAAGAATCCCTCTGCCTGCCTTAAATTAGTATCTGGTTTGGATTATGTTTGGTAACTGGCCATTACTAAACAGACCCCTTATGCTGTGTTTGTTCTCCTTGCTGCACGGGATCCCACAGAGGATTACAAACACGACCTTTCGGTCCTTTTAAAACAAAAAGGGGGAATTGTGGATGCTAGCAAGGGCTAGCAGAGGAATCTTCCCGTGAAACTTTTCCTTCTCATAAGAAAGTAGTTAGAGAAATCCAGCTTCTCACAGCTTCTCTGTGAAAGCTTTCATTCTCATGCGAACTGGATGGACAACAGTTTAAGAGAATGTAAACAATTTCTACACCTGCAAGTTGTTTTGAGAACTGTGAAAATTATTTTCCTTCTCTAAGAATAATATTTGGAAATGGGTGTCTTACTGCTCAACCTATCACCTTGGGAGGTAGTGAAAAGGCCAATCATGTAATTTCTCTTTTGCAAACCATGCTATAAAAGGTATGGGTGATTAAACAAGGTCACTTCGGCCATATCATCTGACCTGGACTTATGTCATGATTTCGCCATTCTCTGGGGGTAACAGCGACAGTTGGTTCTAGTAATTCAACTGCATGATCTACCACTAATGCAGCTTTAAGGCTTTTCAATAGAGGGACTCTCAATTAAAAAAAGCTTTGGAAGGTTAAAACTCAATTCCTTAACAAAGCTATAAAATCATGTGCCTTTGTTATTTTCTTTTAAAACAGTTTCTGTAACTGGTTTTTAATTACAGGATTACTAAAACTGAACAAGTAATAAAACTGAGTTTTATTTTCCAAGTTAGTTTTTTCTGTTGTGACTGTTTTTTTAAGAAAAAATAATCTCAGAGTATCATACCCTACCATCTCTGGATGGCAAATATTTCATTAGAAATTTGGAAAGATCTTAGCACTATCCTTTTAAGTTAATAAAAGTGTCTCATCAAGCAATGTCTCTATCTAATAATTGCATGTCTTATTCCACTTAAATGTAAGTGGAAAGAGATGACTGGTGGTATTATCTGAAGCTACCCAGGCTATATAAAGGTCATCATTCTTATCAATACCATGAAGGCACCTCAGTATGCTGCGAATTGAGAAGTAATTTCTTCTTTCCCAAGTAAAGGACCTATACGAAGAATCAAGCCATACATCCCTCTTGCTTCTGTCAGTGAGGAGCAGATGAGGTAACTATCACTCCATGGGATGTTTTGGTTCTCTTCAAAAGCTATATACTTTTATTAAAAGGCAGGCAAACAATTCTTGATTTTGGTATAAGAAACAATGTAAAATACTTCTACTAACTAGTTTGAAATCTTCTGTGCAGATATTTGACATAACAATGAAAATGAAGATTTTGCATAATTGCCACAAGGATCTTTATCTTCCTATAACATAAAAAGATTGTGGAAGACAAGACAAGCTAATGAAAATTAATAAAGTACTTTATTTGATTGATTTGAACTATTAAAACACTGAGCTGTAACACAGCTATCAAATATTAGGCATACAGAGTCCCTTGAAGTCTGGCTGGCAGACTATGGATGATGGAACTATAGAGCTTCCTCCCACATAACTGAGAAAAAAAAGAATTGAAGAAAATATGTCAAACTTCGGCAGTCTCCCAACCTCTAAGGGCTTAAAAAAAGGGAGAGCTTCTAAGTGGCATTTAAGGCCTCCTCCAGGATCAGTGGACACTCCTGATGTAAACAATACAAATATACAATCAAGCTTTAAAAAAATAAACAAAAGAGCTTCATAGCCCCTTCATATTCCTGGACTGCACCTTGGAAAGTAGCAGGCAATGACTTGAGTCCATCATAACTTTCATTATCTAAATCTTATAAAAGGATGTGGGTTTGGGGCAAGTCCTTCAATTTCATTGCCAGAATTTACTAAGTTACTCACAACATCCCAAACCCACCAGTATTCTCCTTTCCTCATGCAGTCAAGGCAGGTCTCATAGCATTATAAATCTTGTCTTCATACACTGGAAGCTAGTTTTGTCTAAATGGTAAAGGAGTACTGGACAGCACTCAGTTGAGAAAAGTTGCACCCCTAGTACAAATTAAAGCTCTTGACCACCTTGTGATTGCCCTTCCCAAGTAAATTGCTCCAATAAAACCCTCATGTCTGCTGAGGTAGAGGGCAGAAGGCACAGTCTCACTGAGTTTGTTTTTCTGGCTGTAAGGTTGGCTGCACAGATAGGAAGAAGGCGTTGTCTGAGCTAAGAGACAAAGCAGACAAATCCAACTAGAGTGCAAGAGAGGCCTTGCTTACAGAAGTCATTATTCCAAACTACCTGAAGTAGTTGAACAATGAGCAAGATTCATCAGAATTATTACTTATCAGTGCAGCAGCTGTGAGGCTGGAGACAGAGACCTGAGCACAGGCCCCTCTCCAGCAACCATTGAGAGCAATTGCTGTAGACACTGAGGACACAGATGTTACACATCTTCATCCTCTTTCTCTAAGAAGTCGGTCAAGGTACTGTCATCGACAGGAATTAGTAAGTATTCCACACCATCAGCTCCCTGAGAACAGACATGCAAAGACATTGTTAACACCAGTGTACAGTGCCAGGCAAGCCACTAGACAGCACTGCAATGCTAGCATTTATATGCAGTCTGGATGACATCTGGACAGCATTTGGAATTACTGAAAACCTGGAATATTTCACTGGAGCAACACTGGCAATGCACAAATACTGAGAAAAGTCACTGACTGAGAAATCTTCTGCTGGGTTATGCTTGTCTGACACTACAAAGCTCTTCAACACAGTGTTCCCATATCTTGTACTGCTATACTGCCTCATTATTATGACAAGTCTGCATTCTTTCCTTACGGAAATACAGGTAATACTATCGGAAGGAGACTGGCAGGCTCCATAGTCCGCTACTTCTCAGAGAGTCTTCAAGAAGAAGATATGTAGGCTGCTGAATAACCAAAGCACACTGTGTTTCTACAGCCCTCTATCCATGTAAAGGGTGTTGACAAATTGGAGGCATGGAAAGAGCTGCAATTACAGAATTTCAGCCCCTTGCTAGTTCCTAGGTGCTTAAAACAATACAGCCTCACTTAGTAGCAAGTAAGCATCTTTCTTACTTGAAGTGGCTGAACATCCAGAATTCTTCCCTGGACTCACCCGCTTGGTCCGGATGAGCTTGTGGTCCCTGAATTCTGTCAGCTGTGCCCTGAGTGTCAAGTCACTGTTCACAAGGAAAGCCTCCCGACACTGCTGGTAAAAGTCCTGGAAAGACAGCCCTGGAGACAGAAAAAGGCAGGAACAAGAAACTGAAATAGTAAGATTGTCAGGTTTTTCCAGGTATAACACCACATATCATCCACCTGAAAGTCTTGCTTTGGCTTAGACCACAGTGGCTACAGTAACATCAGCTCATGCAAGTATACAGCCAAAGTAATACTTCAGTAATTAATGGAAAACAGCTGGAATTAACATTCCAGTCGCCCTGCTGCCTAAAGGAATTTTAACAGCACTTTAAATGCACTTCCTAAAATGGTTAATCTCTCTTAATTTCCAGCTCCTCTATCTTGCTTTCTTTACCATTAAAATGTTATTTGTAACCACTGCAACACCTATTACAGACAGTGACAGAATAGTCCACATGTATCCTAGAAAGCAGGTGTACATCAGAAGCCATTTAGATAGCACCTTTAAGTGCAAGTTATGCAAATTCATAGTCTTCATTTTAATTTTTTACTCCACAGCTCCCCAGGAATGGTCTCAGTCATGTCTAAGCATGTAAGAGGCAGTACTTTAGGACCAGCCAGTCCATTGATTTCCTGTCTGAGTCAGACAAAGTACCACTAGAACGACACTGAGCCTCACTGAGACAACTGTCCCAGCACTTCTGTTGCTGGACATGGAACCTGTATACCAAAACCCAGGGATGCTGTGAACAGCAACACCCCAAACAGATGAGAAAAGGTGGGACTTACCTGGATAAGATGGATTGTCCTTTTTCTCTAGCTGGTGCTGAGCAAGCAGTCTGAATATCCCCCTAAGAGAAAGGAGGAAAGGGGAAAATCAAAATAATAGTAATTAAAACAACAACCCAAAATTCCCACCATTAGAAAATATTAACTAATTTTGCCTTATGCACAAAGACCTGGTTGTGAACCTCATCACTGGACAAGGTTTGCTACCCAAATGCCATTAATTTAAAGTAACCAATCAATTGGAACCCAGGTCCTACCATCTTCATCTCGAACACTCTTATCAGAAAACACAGATTGTAAGGATTGGGTCCTTGGCAAGTGCTACTGTAAAGTGTAAGAGTGTCTTACCTAGCATTGAGAGTGAGGCTATGCAGGACATGCATTAGGGAGCTCAAAGCCAAAGATCCAGACTGTTGTACTAAAAGTGAGTTCTCATAAGATGTTTCTTCCACATAAGGACTAAATGTGGTTGTTTCATACCAAAGCCAGTTATAAAGACTCAGCTTTGCCTGATCCCACACTAGACAGAGAGAAAAGAAACAGCAGACAAAATTGGGAGATTTATGTTTTCTAAGGTGTTAAATGAGCAATATTAAAATGCACGTAGTTCTGCTGTAGGATTGAGGAAACAATCTATGCTTGTGAAAATCACATTACACAGACCCTGGTAACTGCAGTTCCACTAAGATAAATTCTCTGCAACAAAACATTTGCAGGCATCCCTTTTCCACAGCAGCTTTATAGATACATTATAATTCCTTCCAGAGTCAGGAGTATGCAAACAATTTATAGCAATAGCTGGATGCTCTGCCTAGAGAGGGGGTAAAATAGCTCAAATGAGACTCTTCTCAGAGGATGTGCAGATTCCTCCCTTGAGTGGGGACACCCCTCAAGGTTACTCCTAAAGCCTGAGCAAAAGATATCTGCCCATGGTTGTTGGTATGGGTGAGTAATATCAATCTCTACTTGTATTGTTTTTACTAACTTTAATATAACTGCTTCAATAGTGCTTCAAAAAGAGTGAACTACACTAACAGTTACAGCTACCTGTACTGTGTAGTAAGTAATTCTGATTAGGATCTCTTAGTCTAATCATAATCAATATAAGTAAATAATTTATTTAAGTATATTTGCTTTGCCATCCTTAATTCTGTGAGACAAAGTTCAATTACACCTATAGAATCCTTTAACATAAAGCAGCAACTAAGTCTGGGGCTAAGATTGGTTCCAGCCGCACCTAAATCCTTTCCAAGAAGGAGTTTAGAAAGGAAGGAGGTCCTTTCTGCACCTCCTGGCTCAACAGGAGGGTTTCTCTAATAAACTTTGTTTAAAGCTCCCATTTTGCCCACAACACTGACTGATAAAAGAAAATTGTTTAGATGCAATGACAGACATAACATCCAATCTCTAGTTCAGTAAGTTCCTAAAATCAAAGGGTGCCAAAAGCCTGGAGTCTATTTGTATATTAAGATTAGTGGTATTTCTCAGTATCTTTATACAGTTTTGGTTCAGCACAGCCACACTCCCAATCAGGACTATACATACATCAACAGATCTGTTCTACACATCAACAGTAATACATACTAAGTAATGGTAACACACAGTAAGCAATACATGAATTTATGAAACATGCTTAGCAGTCCCAAAGCAGAACACAGATCCTTCTCTTTTCTAGATCAGGCCCAAGGGAACTCACTGAGAGGAGCGTTGATGTGATCGATAGAGGCAATGAGGTAAATGCTAGGCAGGGAGGATAACTGTGCAAGCATCTGCTGACTTCTTTCTCCTCTCAACATCTGGCTGTCCAGGTTATGAATGAGGACATAGAGCTCTAAAGATGAATCTGCAAGGTCAGAAAAAACAGCAGTGAACCAATCAAAGAAACTGCACACAGGCTGGTTTCCCATTCCCAGTGCAGCACAGTACAAATCTATTCCATCACTCCAATATCATCTTCCTTGTACAGCTTAGTTTGAACCTATACTGGGTGTTTCTGAGCACCTAAAAGGGTTTTTCTCAATTCACTGTCATCACAGCTACA
The DNA here is from genome assembly GCF_041296385.1 of Aphelocoma coerulescens. Taxonomy (NCBI): domain Eukaryota; kingdom Metazoa; phylum Chordata; class Aves; order Passeriformes; family Corvidae; genus Aphelocoma; species Aphelocoma coerulescens. Next base: position 12,078,882 of record NC_091021.1, read on the forward strand.
GGGTTGGTTTTCTTCAATTTAAGCTTTTCTGTTATAATCCACTTTCCACTTGCTCACAGCTTTACCAGGAATTCTCCTTTTAGCTGTGATTTTTTTTGCAATTGAAGGTCACTGAAATATATTTTAGAATGGAAGTCTAAGCACAGTTTTTTCAGCTGCTTTTGATTTACACAACTGGGATCTTTAAGCTTCTCCTCACAGTAAAAATGCATTTTCTATTCAAGGTTGGATCCAAAGCATAATAACTTCATTGAAAATTTTAACAAGTTCTGAAAAAAAGTTACAGAGACCTAGCTCAGATAATGCAAATGATAGATGGTAAAATTTCCAGCTAGATTCTTGCTGCTGTACTTATCCCAGGGAACAACTGTTTCCTGAGTCCAGAAAAAGTCCTAGAACTGTAACTAGTTTTTGTGCAAATCAATACATACTTGCCTGCCAATGGAAATCAGTTAGATCAGCTGTAGTGTACTGCAAGACTGACTTACATTCATACATACATACATTCAGGTGGGAACTACTGTTACCTTAGTCGCACCAGAAATACTCACAAGGTAATGATGAAAAACAGAATGTAAACACTGAAACACTCATGCCATGCACAATTAAGATTCTATGGCAATTTGTGTATGAATATGCAGGCAGTGAAGCAGACATTCAGAAATAATTCAGCAAGCGTTCTCTGAGGCAATACCTTTTTAATTTTGCTTTTGAAACCAATTCTAACCTGCTGTCCTGCTGTAAAACACTGTCTTGTGGTAACAGATTACCTGGGGTTGTTACACATGTATGTACACATATATTCCTGGTGCATGCATGTTTTCATACGTTTCATAAATTACAAGCAAGAAAGTACACTAGCTACAATACACTAAGAAACTGTAACTTGCATGTATAAAAATTATAAGGAAAGAAAATGTCCAGGCTCTCTTAACAGTAAGTAGACTCTAACATTTTTATGCATAAAGCTAATCATTTTACCTTCTTTAAACCTTTTAATAATGAATGCAAGTTGGTCAAGGGGGCTGCGGAAGGTCCCTGTATGGTCCAAAACCTCCTCTGTGATGGAGTTGAGAATCTGAAAAACAGAACGGGAGCTCCTTATGAAGGGCTCTGAAAATCTGCCTTTGAATGCCTTGTGAGAGACAATCTGATTTTTACCATAAAAGCCCTAAAACAGCGAACATAAACAAAAAAATTATACCCCTTTTCAAAACAGTGACATAAAACAAGACTTTAGGGTGGTGAATATCTATTAATGACAGAAAGTACTGGAATCCTTGGAAAATGCATGGGATAATTTCTTCAAAGTATTAAAAGACAGAGGAACTGTACTTCATTCAGAGTCTGTTGCTACAGGATGGAGCAGGTTTCCGTAACATTTTACACTGAAAGACTCTAGAAGTATCTGTAACACAGGATGATTACATAAACCCACAAGCTTTTCCCACACTTACAGATCTCACAGTGATGCTGGGGAAGTATCCATTAACCACCAGGTGAACAGAATCCTGGAGCAGAGAGGTACGAAACTTCTCCAACAGATCACGCTTTGAGCCCAGTCCATAAAGCACAACATTGAAACCCAAGCTGCAGAAAAGTGAGCAAATACACTAAATCAAAAAAGCACAAGTCTGGTTTTAGGTCCCTACATTCATTAAGCAAAATGATCCATTGCAATCTTGGTTTCAAAAATTTCACATTTTGTCAACTCCAGGCTTACCTTAAGCTTACAGCTGATAAATAAGATTAGCTACAAGGAATCTGAAACCTGGCAAATGCATCCTAGAAAAAGAATCATTTTAGCAGTCTAGAGGCTCACAAATTTAGCAAAATATCTATGGAAGAAAATGCTATTGACTATGAACAGAATACTAGATCTACAACTTCAGGTATGAAATGGTAATCAACATTCACATGGATCCCCTCACCAGTGATTATATTACATGTTTACTAAAGGTCACAGTAATTACAAGAAAAAAAAGCAAGTCTTCATACTGGTTTTCCACTCTGATCCTCAGGCACAATTTCAAAGCAAAATTAGTCCATACTCATGGATATTTTGTATCCTAATTGTTCCACAGAAAAACAGGCAGGAAAGCATAAAGAAAGCATGGTATGGAATTGTAGAGACCCAGAAAAGCTGACTTCAGTTGCATCTCTCACCCTCTCTCAGGCCTCTATCATCCCTATGATATGGGAAATGCTCATTAGGCCTCAGCCTCGATGAACTGCATCTAGACTAAACACCTCTCCAGCTTATCAGAAACACTGTCTGTTCCCAGGAACTAACATTGTCTATTGAGCACCCATTTTTTAATGAGCAGCCTTAAAACTTACTTTTCTTACCTGAATAACAATCCAGCTGGAATAATATTTCGGTTGCTGAACCTTCAAAGAAAGTTACTGACTCAAACTGTGGCCAGGATGAAAAAATTACTCTGTCTAAAGCCCACTGTCTTGTGTCCCTATAAAAGTGGTCTAAAGTGAGACCCTTTGAGCTCTCCATTATGGGGGGCTGATGCATACTAAAGCCCACTCTCTAACACTACAAGCAGTGGTCCAGAGTGAGATCTTTTTGAGCTCTCAATTCCCAGAAGGTAATTGGCTGACAGTATGTCCCAAACACCAATAGCCAGGTGCCTGTGAAGCCAACCAAGTAGTAACAGACAAGAATTGCTGGTAATAACCAAGGACTACCGCTACTAACACTGTGAGGAAAATTTTGGCTGGAGAAGGGGGCCCAGGTGGAAATAAGGCAGCACTTTTCCATGAGAAGAAGAACAACAAAGTACAGTGCAAGCACAGGAATGACTGACAGCAAGAGGATGTGGACTATAAGGTGGGACTGGGACTACCAAAGACCTCCAAAGCCCTCTGGCCCATTTCCAGAAAGGCCTAAAAGAACAGACTGTACATAACTAATTAGCATAGAAAAGGAGAAATCTGTCTTTGGGGCAGAGAAACCTTGTCCATAAAAAGGCAACCCCCCTGCACAAGTCCAGGCGGTGCCCCCAGACCCTGGACATCTCATCAGCTGAACAAATACAGCTGGATCAATCACCTGGCTCAATGCTGAATCCAGGATCAGCATCCCCTCAGCTGGCTCAATGGTGGAGCAAGGGCTGGTGAGCTATTTTTCACTTTTTAATTCATCTCTCCTCTTTTAAATTAACCTCTTCAGTTTCTCTTTTCCCTTCACCCTGCCCCTTTATCCAAAACCCAGTGCTGTGTGCCTATATAGTAGGTCAGGGACTAACATACCAATTTCCATGCCAAGTGTATGATTTACTAATAAAACTCTCTGATTGATTGTGGACCCTCGGGCTTCTGTCATTCCTTTCGACCAATGAGCATTTTTGAATCTTAAGCATGTCTTTACTCTCAGGGGTGGGTCATCAGAGGATAGATGGAAATCACAAAGGAATCACAAAGCTTTGTTTAGGTTTGAGAAGCAGGAAAAGCATTATCTTGATCAGAAAGAAGAGTATCAGGTTACTCAAATAGCACTGGGCAAAGGCAAAGTGTTCAACAGCTGTCATTGCCTTCACTGTCATCTAGGGATTTGTTCTTTCTGTCCTGCCACATACATCTCTAATCATGTGCCCCGATCACCAAGCCACAGAGAACTCCCCCTCTTGCAACTCTCCAACTTGCAAAGCTGATGTCTTCTTCATACTCTCTGTCCCTCCTCAGGGACCACAAATTTCCTTAAACTCCACTCCCTTGCAAACACTTCCAAGGGGCTTTCTCCTCACCAATACTGGCTCCAGCCTCAGCACTTAACTTCAGAGCTGGTGGTCTGCCTTCTTTAAGGTGCTTCAGAATCTCACAAGGTCTCTATAGTTCCATTTGCTTTCCTGAATGTTACCTTTCTCCTTCCCATGAAGATACACACAAAGCCAAATAAAATTTATATTGCCAGTGTTTCTAAAAGCATTAAGGTTATTCATGCCCAGACCATTAGGTACCACAAGCATTTAAAGTTAACTGCTACACCACTGGAGACAGCCACAGACTGAAGATGGTGGTGGTGGAATACTCACTACTAACTTGCTGCTGTGAACAAAAATGATTCCTCACAAAGGACACTTTTCTCATAATTCATTTTCCCTGTTCTTTCATTATTCATATTCCCTGTTGGTGAGTGCCCTCTAGCTTGGTTTAGAGAGGCACAGGCAAACTAGCCAGGTAGAAGGCAACTTCACTGCACTTCAGACATTCAGTTCAAGCAGTTATAAGATCTGATTTGGTCTACAGGAAGCACTGAACTAAGCTAATGTCACCTACTTTTAAAATTAAGCAAAGAAAAAAAGATGCTCCTTAATTCATCCACAGGATGTTACCGACATGAGGGCAAGTTTATTGGCAGTGCCTTTTTACTAAGCTTCTTCAGTGATTCTCCTTGGATACTTACTGTAATTGCAGCATCCACTTGGAAAACAAGGATTCATGTTGCTGGTTAAGGTCTCTAATTTCAGCAGCATAGGCAAGGGGAGCTTTTTTCAAAAGATCATGCAGTGTTTGCTGTGTTGAGAAAGATGACAGTCATTCAAAGCTGAGAAGAAACAAGAGATATACCTGGAGTCCTTAAAACACCCTCTAGCATGCTCCCTTATCCAGACAGAATAGTTTTCATTGTCAGTGCACTCAGCTTAAGGTTAGGGTTTTTTTCCTTCCCATGAAGACCCCCCTAAGCACAGTTTTGCTACTGGACACACAAAGCAGAGATTAAGTAACCTTATTATGGGAAATGGCAGCTAGACTAGGACTAGAACAGACCCCACAGTGTGTACTTTTCTCTTCCTGCCAAGTATGGGAAAACCACTACAGGAAAAATGGACACACACAGCACCAAGCACTGTACCAAGAAGATACAACATCACATCCCTGCTAATGGGAACAAAGGCTCCAATCAACATGCTTAGCAATGGTTCAGGTGTTTGTCACTACAAGAGAAAGCTCAAAATCCCCACCATCTTAAAAAAAAATTCAGCAGAAAGGAAATAATTTGCAGTTGATAGCTCAGCGTAGAAAAAGTATTATTTCAAAAGCATCAAGAATTGAAGGATTAATTGAGCTTTAAAGGTATGCTGTAATGTTGATGTTTAAACAGAACAGTAGCATGATAGCCAGCATCAAACCTATACTAGCCTCTCCTCTTCGATTTTAACAGCTTTGCTTCCCACTCCCTTGCAGTAGAAGACAGTTTACACTGGAAAGGCAACTGCAATGTAGCAGACAAAGTACTGAGAGACAGAACTGCTAAGCCTTCAACTACTTTGAAGCCAGCAGTAGCTTTAACACTGTAAGCCTTGATTTCCTTCCAGAGCTGTTACAAAAGAACTTGTTAAGAATCCAGATGTTTCTCTGGGCAGCAACTCCAGACAACAACAGGCATCAGGCAGTCTGCATATATGCCATCTTTTAAAACACAAATGGGTATAAAAAGCAGTCACAGACACAAGAGTTCCAGGTATTCTACACAATTCCCCAGCACCTGTCCTTGTAGGGTACAACTGCTTGCTTTGAACTGTCTTGTGGAAGTGACATATGGAGAAAAATAAAGTAACACAGTCACCACAATTAGACCATTCCTGTCTCCTAGAAACTGCAAAGGGACAAAGTACATCTAACAAACCAGACGACAACATTTAGAGCTGTCCCAGTTCTGCAAGTGGCTTGACCCAGTAATGTTCAGATGAAATCAGCTCTCTTGATTTCCTCTACACATAAATAGCCACGACAGTTTGTAATTCCCCCTACCATTTCATTGACAAAAATGATGTTTTAAAGCAAATCTCTACAATTCTGCTTCTCCTCTTTTCCTCCCCCAAAAGCAAACTTAAACCTTTTCTGGTAACTGCAGCTTTCAGCAGTGAGCTCACCTGATAGTGCCTTTTCCCTGCATTTTCCCTACTGTCCCAGGTTCAAACAACTGGGCATTGTCCCTGCTCAGAGAAGCAGTAGAAAACATTCTGCTTAAATTGCTACCTAAATCAGTGTTACCACTGACCCTGTAATCAGCAGAAATAAAGTGAAAATAGCAACATCAGCAAATTTTGATGAGGAAAATCTTCAAAGAAATCAAGAACTGTGAGAGTTGCGTGATTCACTACGAACTGTACCTGATTCAATCGTCTTTTCCGCAACTTCTGCAGTGTTCGGTCTGAAGTGAGCACTTTGGAACTACTGTGAGCTTCAAAGTATTCCTCCACCAGGTTGCCCTACAAAAGGACAGCAAGATCAGCAACACTCCTCCTGCTATCAAGCTACCCTCCCTAAGATGGCCAATATGAGACATAAAGCAAGGATGAATAGAAAGACAGAAAATATTTGCAAAAATGGCTTCTCTACCAGCATTCTGCCAAAGCTAACCTAGTCAGATAATTCTTTCCTCAAGAGAGAGGCAGAAAAGAGATTTTGAGAGAAATAACATAACAGTAATTCTTAGGTGGTGTGGGGATCCCTGGTGCTGGAAGAAAGTAAGACAATTAAGCTGAACATCAAGCCAGAACAGTAATGTGTGCTCCTTTTGGTGCTACAGGAATCAATTTCTTCATCCTGTCTCAATACAAGGTCTCCTGCTCCATGGACATCTTAGACTTCTCCTTCTGAAGCTACTAATGATACAAACTGGATTAGTACACAGGTTCACATGATGCCTGTCCAACAGGGATTACTCAAAAGTACAGCAAAAGCCAGCCCAGCTGGTCTGATCTGAAATGAGTTTAGCAGTTCTTCCCCACAGTCAGGTGTGGTCACTAACAGCTTATTGTCACTATAGATCCCTTCATGTTTGCTAGCTCAGGGGTTTATTTTTGCACACTCACCATCTTTTGATCCTTAATTTTTTTGGCTAGGCTGTTTCTGGGAGGAGGTGTAGATGCAGCCTTAGTTTTTCCCGGAGTTTTTTGACTTGATAAAACAATGTTGACTTCTTTCTGATCTTCCTCATCCTCCTCCTCTGAGCAAGAAGCTGAATACTCACTCTCACTTTCTAAATAGGGATCTGGAGCTAGAGCATAAATTTTACAGTTAAAAGCTAGGAATGACTTCTTACACAGAACTCCTTTTGCACCATCTCACACACATTCTCTAGATGTTTTTCAAGCACATGAATCCTAAATATATTCACAGAAAGGTAAAATCAATGCTTAGGAGAACTGCAAACACAGATGGCAATTTCTTTTGCAGTTCTAGAATCACGAAGTATTGTTAAGTAAAGCTTGATACCTTGATACCAACTAAGAAACATAATCGTACCATAGAAAGAGATTAAAAATGGACAATGGAATTCCCTATTTCTCTTAGCATCTCTATGCCAGTTTTCCCAAATGCCAATCATGCAGGCTGAGTATCCTCTATGTCACACTCTGCAAAACAAAGTTGTAGAAAGATACCTCTGTTAGCACTGCTGATTGAAGAGCACTGATGAAATCTGGCTCAGTCTTGGTCTCTCAACGCAAAAGAAATAGAAGATGGAACACCATGTACTAAACTCTCCACTGCATTCATTCTGAGCACGTTTAGCCAATTGGTTACTGGAAATACTTTGACATGGATGTCCCAGCCATCATCAAAAAGTTTTATGCCTGGTTCAAGCAATCAGGCCACATTAAATATCAACATAGGTTCGATCACTCAAAGTTTTGTCTCTTTTGATCATGTTACTGAAGTTCAGTAACTTGGTGCTTCTAACCCTTCCACCCCTCACCTTAGCAACAATCAGTTGTAGGGAAAAGGTCTACCTACATTTCCTTAAGGACATTTCTACACTCTCTGCAGCATGAATCAGGTTGTTTTAGTCACACTGCTACCACAGACAGAAGCTCAACAGGAAAACTCTCTCCCTTGAACACAGTGCTTCACTGACTGTGAGAGCTGACTGCAAAGGCTGATCTTTACCTGCTAGTCTCTTTCTGAGTCTGCAAGGTGTGGTGGACACAAATTCTTTCTTTTTACTCTGGAACAGCAAAGAAAAAACATGCTTTAGAAGAAGAAACATCTCTCTCCTTTAAACAACCCTCTGCCAAGCAAAGACAGGTTACACTTCCAAACTATTTCAGCCCACATGAAATTGGGAAAGCAGACACGGTTAAGTATGGAGAGTTCTTATTTTGACATTCAGAGGGAGACAGGATCAAGCTCGACAAGGGGCTTAATTCTTTAAACTCAAGATGGAGGGTAGAAAACTGTGAAATCTCCAACCACAGCGCCAATCCTGGCTCCTCAGGAAGAGTCCAACCAAAGCAATGAAAAACTGGAAATGCTTCAGTCCCCACAGCAGTCACTTTCCACATCGTGCTGTCTACTCAAAGTCATCTGGAAGTCCTCTATGAAAACAACTACTAGAATGACAGAAGACCACTCAGGATACTAAGCCCAGAAGAAGTACAGCAAAAGAACCCAAGCTGCCTTGGCTCATCAAGTTGTAGTGGCACATCTTCCTTACCCATGTGTAAAGCACATGCTTGACTCAGACACTGGATCAAGTCTGCAATACTTAGGAAACACTTTTGTTGATCCTAACAAAGTGGATGTGAAATCATCAAGGAGTGAATACGGCATCCCCAAACAGCATGTCTTTTTCAGGTGTATCTCATCCTGGAACCTTATGCCAGAAAAGCTGTGCATACATTTCTGCTATGATGCTGTACCATTTTAGAAAGCCAACTCTTTCACTCTATAGCCACAACTGGCAGTTCTGGACTGTATCTCTCTGTAGTGTCACAAAACACAACATCAACTTACATCCACCCGTTATCCCAATTTATTTTTTAGAAACAAATGGTAAGTCAGAAACTGAACAGCATCGCAATTCTTGAACTCCTGTTTTAACAGCATTTCTTACAATTAGGGCTGTTTCTTCCTTTAGTGAGAAACTGGTAAGCTATGAGTTTAACTGTGTATTAGGGGGTTGTCTAGCATCCTCACTTGTGTGATTCAAGGAAATAGTTTCCACTCATGCTAATTAAGCTGTCAAACCTACTATTTGCCCACTGACTCCCAACCCCATAGTCCTGATAAATGGTTCTCACTTGAGTTACTCCTGTCTGGGTGGAATAGAAGAGACATCTCTACTTTGGATTATGCTTTTCAAGGTCCTTTCTTTCCAAAACTGTAGTAATTGGCCAGTTCAAGTTTCTCAAGTGGGGAAAAAAACAAAATCCAAACAATGTAAAGTCATCACTCACCCTCTGCTGCACTTTGTTTGAACTTGAACGTTCTGAAAAGAAAGAAACAGCATTGTACAGAGTACTGCATATTTTCAACATGGTGGCACAAGGTGGTCCATTAGATAAACAGGCATTCACTATTCCAAGGTACACTGCACCAGAATATCAGCTCCCTGGATGGTTAATCCTATGAGGGAAGCCTCTAGTTCCTCACAGGTAGGCAAGGAGAGAACAAAGAGAGTTGCTGAGAGGAATGGGTTAGAAGTAGAAGACTGGCAAGGAGAGTTGTAAATACACTCAAGTGACCATGCAGCTGGGGATAGCAAAGACTCAACTAGCAATGTAGAAAAAAAGATACACCATGTCTATTGCTGTTTACCCTGTGTATGCTTTGAGAAATAAAACATCTGTGTGTAGATAACGTGGGTGCTTGGTAGGCTTGGAGGCACCCTAGCAGACAGGCTTGAGCGCCCTGCCCTGGTACAGAGAAGATCAGAACACAGTGAAGATCACAGCATGGGGGAAAACCACACATGTACAAAGCCACTGATAAACCAGTGTGAACAGCAGGCTGGTGATTCTCTAGCACTGGACCAATCTTAAAGGTGCCTGCATCTCCACTCAGTGCCTACATCTCCACTCACGTGCCTCTGCCCAGGTGTTGCTTCGGGAACATAATAAAAATAAATTTCTTCTTTGCATTCTAGATCTGAGTTTGTGGTGGCTCCAGCAGCCTGCCTGTGTCAGCTCACAAAAGTGTCAATGTTACTACCACAGAAGGCAGCTTTTAATTTGTGGTCACAGCTTTGGGAGGCCAGGAAAGAGGAAGAGACTCCAGCAGGAGGAAAGAGGCTGAAAAATGAGCTAATGTTCTCTCCCTGAGCACATTGGACTCAATTTCTGAGCACAAATGCACATGCTCTTGCCAGTGTTGCCATGCATTGACTTCTCCCATCTGTATTTCCCCCTGCAGCACCAGGTATTATATATTATATAATAAAGTGTGAATTTACACAGAACACCCACACAGTCCTACCCAATTGGTGTTTAACACACCAGCCCAGCTCATAACTCTCTCAAGTGCAAGTATTTCTGTTGAACAGAGAGGAAGTTGTTAAATGTCACAGCAATAGATGAGAAAGAAGTTCATGTTTCCTCTACAGCAGCAGGACAGAAGAAGAGACCTGACAGCTGGGTGAAGCACAGGCCATGCACATTAAACAGTTCAGCCTATGGTGTTAACCTGACTAAAACGCTCCAACATGACAGAAGCTGGAACTCAAGCACCCACTCCACCACCCAAATAGAAACATAATCCCCATTCACTCAGTTCCAGTTCTCCAAACCATCACAGGACTTACTGCTGCTTTGAGGGGTTTTGGTCATCTTCTCAGAGCACTTGGAGTGATCGGGTGCCACCTTCTGTTCTGGTGTCTGGGCTAATTCAGAGGCTGTAGGAAATAGGGGAAGGGGAAGGAAGGACAAGTCAGGTACAAAACTTCCAGCTCTGGCTAGTCAGAAATGGAGCCATAGACCTGAAATGCTCTCTACATATTAATTCCAGCTATTTTAGGAAGTGAACGAGATATTTCTATTTTTTTTCTAATGGTGGCTGTAATCCTCAGCAAAGATTTTCAAAGGCTGAGCTCATCAGTTAATTAATTTTACAAATATGGCCAATGCACTGGCAGAGCACCTTTTGCTCCCTGGGAGACCACATGTCTTTGAGTTAGAGCAAGGTTTGATCAGGCTCGCTTAGTCCTTTAAGACTGCTCAGCTGGACATAATGGATCATCAGATATAGCAAACACATCAGTTCCCCAGGAGGAACTATTTACCTGTGTCTTCTCCTTATCAGTACAAGCTGAAGCTAAGTGACTGATCTAAATATGAAAGGTCACCATATCCTGCTAACAGTCCCTACCACTGTATGACCAACAGCCTATTCCATGGAACAACACTGAGACTAACAGGCTGTCATTGTATGACATCCCTCAGTTTCCAAATTGAGTCAGGGCTCCAGGAGGGAGCACCAGTGAAACCTACCCTGCTGCAGAAGGAGGTATAAGATAGGAAACACACAACTTCCCAAGACACAGCAGAAACTAAGAGGTACCAGAACCAGTTTCTGTACAGTGATACAGTAGAATGATCCCTCTCCCTCTGATCATCCTTTGTAGGATGTATCATTAGCTGTGACAAATAAACACTAAGGAAGTTCATATGGTGCTGGACACACAAAGACTCTTCAAGTGAGAAAAAACAGTGACAACCCAGCTCAAACATCTTATTTAAACCAAAACAGTCCACCCTCTCTGGAACTGCCACTTTCTTCTTGCTTCTCTTAAGCCTGCAGAGAAAATAAAGAGCAAAACATACCCAGCTCTGCCATTTTACTGGAGCGTTTGGGAGTCTGGAATGAGTAAACTTCACCACCACTTATATTTGAGCCATTTCCCACTGGATCTGTGAAAAGAAATGTTACTCACAGCTATTTTAAAAACACCGCTAATATTCCCAACCTGAGAAAGATGGAATGCAACATTTCACTACTTGGCTTTATATTGCAGGTGTTACAAAACAAGTATCATAATAAAATCCTAGAATCATAACCTTCTCTTCTTTTTCCACAAGCACAACCAGAGCAGACTGAGCCCTCAAAAGCAATTTCACCAACATTGTACAACCTTAACACTGCAAGTATCTCCTGAAGTCAGAGCTGTGTTAGGTTTTCCCCGGTAATACCTTGGGCACACAATCCAAGAGCAGCAACATAGCTCTTCTCTTCCAGGATCTCCTGAGCTTCGTTATCAGAAATACTCTCAAGCTTCTTCACAAATCTCTTCATACTGACACTCAGCTGAGCCTTGTCCTTCCGTACTTTAGTACCTAGAATTGCAACAAAAGCTTTAACCTCCTGCTATTTCATTACTTCTACTGCAGTAGTATGCAACCACCCGACTTAGAGACCAGGTTCTTGTTATGCAAATTACTAAACAAATTCAACGGTGAGATGTCCTGCTAAAACAACAGCTGGTCAGTAGCTGACCCCACAGGCATTCATCCCTCCTTCACCACAAATGCTGGCTCCTGCAATCCATGAGGGCAAGACCCCCATTTCAGCGAACACCATCTCCACAGTTTGGGAAAAATGACAGTGACTCACGCATTACAGTATCAAATTGCATGCAAAGGGGATGGTACTTGCCAACCCTTATCTTTCCTAGAGAAAGGGAGCAATTAGAAAATACCTTGCCTGTAGGCTGTCAGTACACTCATGGGAGAATTTAGGCTAAGCCCCCTCTGGAGACCGTCTGCATGACCTTCTGCTCAAAGCAGGACCAGCAGTGAAGTCTGATCCGGATGCTCCGTGCCTTGTACTGGCAAGTTTTAAGCATCTCCACAGAGGTTCCCCACCTTAAAAGTTGTCAGAACTGCTGCAAAACACTCCCACAGCAAGCACCTGGAGCCTCGTTCCGCTTTGACAGTGCGAGTGTCAGGCCCGAAGAGTTCCCCAGCTCCCTGTGCCGCTTCCCTGGCACCCGGTACACGCTGCTGCGGGGGGAGCTCGTATCGAGAGCTCGTACCCGCCCCGCTTGCAGCCTGTCCAGTGCCGGGCTGGGACAGAGACACTCCACGGAGGGGTCAAGCGGGGCAGAATGACTCCGGAGGCCTCGTCCTGCTGCGAGGCTCTGCAGCACCCAGCTCGGGTGCTGCAGAGCCCCTTTCCCGACGGCCGCCGCGGCTGCTCGGACCCCTCTTCCAGCGTCCTGGGAGCAGCGGGCGGCGCTGGGCTGGGCTGTGCCGTGCCCGGGCTGGCTGTACCTGCGTCGTCGGCGATGTGTTTGAGGACATCCTCGTCGGGGACGAACTTCACCTGCAGGGAGCGGCGGCTGCTGCGCGTCCCCTCGGGCCCACTCATGGCGGCACCCGTCACGTGGGCGCGGCCCCGCCGCCGGGGGGCGCCGCCGCCGGGGGACGCGGGCCGGCCCCGCCTCACACCTCACCCCAACCCCTCACGGCGCCGCTCCTGCGGGACTGGGGTCCCACCCGCTCCCCGCGCCCCCGGCAGCGGCGGCAGCAGCGGGAGGCGGAACCGGACTCACGTGGCCGCCAGCGGACGGCCCCGCGGCCCGCCCCGAGGCAGCGCCGCGCCTTGAGTGATCTGTGTCACGGCCAACCCGCGCCCTCCTCCCAGCCCGCCTCAGCGGCAGGGCGGGACTTCCGCCGCCGGGCGCGCGCGCGGGCCCCTGGGCTCGTGCCCGGGGTCGCTGTGGCGACGCGAAGCCGCCGCATACCCCGTACGGAAACAGCCCGGCCCCCACCAGATCCCCCCTCACAGTTCCCTGGGGAGAACTCCCCTCACGGCCCGTCCCACCCTCACCAGCGTGAATCACACTTTTAAATCCAGCAATTCACAAAGTATTAATTTCTGTTCAGAAACAGCACGATATTTATTTAACATCTTTATATATTTATATATATATATATAATTTTTTTCTGCATTGCAGATTGTGTCGAGTTTTATACATCTCTATTTACAATGATTTAAAATAATTATATTTCTTCTCTGGCAGGTATTTACAAAGTCAACAGTAACTACATTTCACATTTCAACAAGTCAACAGCATGAACCAGCTCAGTAAGACAGTTTAAGATAATGGCTTACATGCACCAATAACATGATCTTCAATATGTGCCTTCTTCAGGACTAAGAATGAAGACTTTCCCTGGTCCCCAGGTTAAAGGACATCATACAGCAGAGGTCACGGTTATTAAAAACCTGTTTGATTTAGTCCTTCACCAGTACCGAATCTTGAACATCTGGGGTTCATACCAGCAAGCAGGGCTATGCTGGTGAAGAGGGGCTCACACCACCAATCCATGTCCTTTTGCCTAGCCTGTGTGTCCACAAGAAGTGGGCTACGTGCTGTTTATGCTCCTTCTATGAGATTACATAATGCTAAAGTAGTAAAAATCCTCAGAAACCTTAGTTCAGAGAAACAAACCTGGTATGACGAAAAAAGTAAGAAAATAATCTTTTAACCCTTGCAGAATGTTTCTTTTTGCTAGTAAAACAGAGAGCAAATCCTGTATTCTTACAAGGACGAAAACAGATCAAAAAACTCATTGTCAAGTACAGGAATTACAAATTTAAAAAATGCAGCATGGGGTATATATCAATTTAGTTGTTGGGGTCTTTTAATAGCAAATAAAAGCTACCATAGTAAATCTAAAATGTATTAAGAGTAGCTGATTATTAAAAATCTTTATTAGCTTTTTCCTGGAATCTTCAATATGAAAAAAAGTGTTAAACGACTCAGTTTTATTTAATCATATGGTATTTGTCCATAAATAACCAGCTAGTAATATCCACCCCTAAAGTATGCACTATGTGCAAGAAAACAGAAGTCTTGTTTCAAAGTAATCATTGAACACTGACACACACACACACCACACACCCCAGTACTAAGAATCTATTAATACTTTGACATGTTGATTTATCCTGAGTGATTGTTAACTCACATCTACTGTATACTTGAAGCCACAAAGTTTTTACTACTTGCATTTTTCATAAACTAATAACATGAAATTCTAGCACAACAACAATAACTGTCTGAACAGAAAGAACAGTGTCAATAGCCAGTATTTCTGTTACTTCCAAGTACTTGTTTTAGAACGAAAGGTAAAAGGTTGCTCTACTTTTTCTGTTTTGTGATCAGTTCTGGGGAGGATGAGGACTCAAACACAGGATTCACTACTGATTTGTAAGGAAGTTTCCATGACAAAGCACCATAGAGACATTTTACCAGCAGATACTTCTAAACAAAAATCTCCCCTGACCATTTTACCTTCTATAATCAAAACCTGCGAGAATTCTAAGCCACATTTTAGAGCAATTTAAATTTTGGCTCCTGAGAAGATTATTAATCACTCATTAAAAAACTGTATCAGAATGCAAAGACATTGCATTACAAAGAAATTGTTTACATCTTAGACACTGTGAAACACTGGGAGCTCACCACCAAGTAGCTGGTCAATAAAACTTGATCTCATCACTCTGCTCATCATGCACAAGCTAAAATACAGGGCAACATTTTAGTGTACAAAGTTTTAATATACATCTGTTCCCATCAACAGCTCCTCACAGGAATACCTTAGTAATCCTTTATGATAGAAAGGATAATTTATGGACCCATTTTAAATTCAGCTGGTGCCTCAGATACTACCTTTGGTAAAATCCGATGAACACAGTTGAAAAAAAAAATCAGGGAAAGGTATAGCTTAGAGAAAAATAAGTAAAAGCATGGAAGCAAAAATTGTATTTTTTTTAAAATTAAATCTCAAAAAGAGATTATTAACATGGGACAGATTTTTACTAAATCCTTTTCTTGAAGCTGTAAGGTACCCTTAAGACTTGCACAGCTTACTTCTGAACTTTTAATGTCACAGGCCTTGACACTTGACAAACTTACTAGACAAGTTTATCTAAAATGGTTGGCTGTTGTTTTAAAATCTTGTTCCAAGATTTAAATAAAATTTCATAATGACTATGTGGAAAACCTCATAAGTATCAGTCTTACAAAATCCACTTACTGTTTTCAGGAACAAATCAAGTTGTTCACAACTCACCATCATCTTCCACAACTGTAGAAGAAGCAGGCAAGTATTTTGTCTCTTCAGCTAGTCATGACATACAAATTTTGACAGACTGATACATGTATTTGCTAGCACAACACCCATCTCATGATTTACTACCCTGAATCACCTACAGAAAAGCTTTCAACAGCAAAGTTTATCCGTGCCAGTGAGGAAGAAACAAAAATTGTGAACAGAGATTAAGGCTCATAGGCTAGAAACAAATAGCATTTCAAATACTGAAGAAAATACAAAATATTGAAAAATTATATAAATCAAGAATGCAATACAAGTACAAAGGAGCTGGCTTGTTTGCTGAGCATGCTTGAAAAGGAGTGATACTCTGCAACTTTTGTCCTGCTATCATCCTAAACAAGAAACTGAAATAAAAGGGGCATGTTTACTGTTCTGATGAAAACTATTCTTATCATATAAATGGTTGTTACAAATGACACCTAGCTAATGGCTTTAATGGTTATATTAAACATGCCAAGGTAGCAATATCTTTGGCAATGAGAGAATTTAAGGATGAGATTATTAGATCTACTAACATCAAAGTACTTTTGTTTTGTGTGCAGCACATACATTTCATTCAAACATAATCCATTCTATTTTCCACACCTCGTCTAGGATTATGAGCACAGTTCCTATACTGTACAGCTTGATTTTTATGATTTTATTCAAAAAGTTATTCTTGGTTCTCTCTTAGTCTTCAAATTAATTTAAATTTGTAAGCCGAGATAAACAAAAATGTCTGATTTGTGACCAAAGTTAAAATGCTGAACACTTAAAGGAGATAGCCATCGGTTCATGATAAAATAGGACAAGTTCAAACTCTTAGGTTAAAATACAGCCATAGCATAGAATTATCTATTCCAAAATTAATTTTTCAAAATATAATTCTCTGAACATGTTATACATTAAATATTGAGGAAAATTTCCCTGGAGCTAAAATTTTCCAAGAACACTAATAAACTTCATTAAAGAAGTAAAACAAACCACACAGTATCTGAAGACAAAAAGCAGTTAGAGTTGGGGTCACCTTACTGCAGAGTAGCTTTACCATCACTAAGATGCAGGTTTCCCCCTTAATCTTGAAAAATACGTTCCTATTTACATACAGTATACACACAGTTGAGGCAATTGATTGTCAACACGTGACAAATGTATGTACCTACTCACACACAAGTAAACCTCACATGGTGAGAAAAAACCCTGTCCCAGTAAACTCCAGTATTCATAAGTAGTGCAAATAAATACTTTGTCAGAAAACACTTCTTTTTTCTCACTATTTTGATGACTTTATGTTAAAGCTAGGAGGAGTATGCTGGAAATGCATTTAAGACCAACACACTTGCAAACTACAAATACTAGATCTAATGCTTACTGGCTGCAACATGATGTTCAGCATTACAGAATGAAGTATGCTGTTAAAAAACTTCAAATTTGTATCAGAAAGGGTGTTCAAAGAAATCTGCACTTTAAATGGACAGTGATATGGAAGTATCAATTTTAAGATTTTTTCCAAATGAAAACTAAAGGGATAATACAGCAATTTAAACTGTCATCTTGCAACATTAATTTTAATAAGTATTTTTACTTCATCACTTTGCTCTCTGCAGGATGAAAATATGGTTCACCTTCAAAAAACTTTCAACCAAAAAGCTGGTCACAATAAATCCCTGAAAAGGATAATCAAGCTAGAGCTCACAATCCAAACATTTTGTATTTCCTTAAAATTACAAAGCCCAACAAAAATGAGTTCCAAAATGGCAGCATATTGTGATGCGTATCAAGGAATATTTCATTTTTCCCTGCTGAAGTATATGTATACATCAGAATATAATATCCACCCTTCCTCACCTAAGAATTGCATGTATGTGCATGCATGCACACACAGGGAAAAATCATAGTGTTCTGCTTCTTGTCCTTTCATAATGCTCCAGTTGCACTGAAACAGTGCAAAAATCTAAATCTAGTGCCTCAAGTACCAAATGTTCTAAAAGAAGAGACAACAGAGTGAATTTAGGATAAGGAGGTTTGATTTAAGTCTAAACATTTGTCACAGGTGTCAGAAAATTTAAGTATGTTTTGTACTTTGTTTAGTATTTAGCATATATAATCAGAAAACCAGCAGATTATTCCCTCCACCCATATCCCAGACACTTCTAATTTTATTTCTGCCACAGTACTTTGAAATGTACTGAACATAGTGTATAAAGATTTGCTACGATCTTGACACACATCTAGAAGCAGTAATGATAAACATGATACACAGCACAGCAGAGCCTGTTACTACAGCTGGTGTAGATACTAGTGATGACTTGATTTGTAAGGTAAATGTTAAACAGTAGTTGGCTAAAAAACAACAAAACAAGCTCCCACAGCTGAAACACTGCACTAAAAGGGTAATTTTGAGAAGTCCCATATGTACCACATCAGCACATAGAAAACATAGGGTTTTTTTACAGGGATAAATTTGAACTCTTTTTTAAAAGACTGATAAGGAATAGGTATATATACACAAGAACAAACCAAAATACAATAAATGAAACCGTAACAAAAGGCACATGATCAAAATGAGAACAGTAAAAATATCTTAAAAGGTAGTTTGACTGAGGTTTTTGTCAATTTGAATTAACACAAGTACATTTGACTTCCCTATCTGAAGCCAGTAAAG
This sequence comes from Aphelocoma coerulescens, assembly GCF_041296385.1. Taxonomy (NCBI): domain Eukaryota; kingdom Metazoa; phylum Chordata; class Aves; order Passeriformes; family Corvidae; genus Aphelocoma; species Aphelocoma coerulescens. The sequence continues at coordinate 12,097,380 of NC_091021.1, forward strand.
CTGTCTCACTTTCCTGAAATAGTTTTAATAGTGTGGGACCCCACACAAAAAAACGGCTTTTAAAAAAAGGTTGTAAAATTTGACCTTATGCCAATTTAAGTGTCCTAAAACTTCTGGAGGAATGCATATAATGGCAAACATAGAACGTAGAGAACATTGCTAATGAACAACTTTACTTTCTAAAATACTGAAATAAAGTAATTCTTAGAAAGTTAGCTGACACTCCTGACCTTTTCTTTCCCAAATATTTAAGCAAATTTCCTTTTTGATAGTCTCTGCAAAGTATAAACTTTGTACTTCCAGTCATGACTTACCTACTGTCTCCACTAGGAAAACTTTATTTTATAAAGAAGAGTTTAACCATATACAGCTTTTGACCTTTTAACAGAAATGTAAGCCTTGTAGCTTCATCTCAGCTTTGCTTTAGCTCCATCTATGTATGACTGGTGGTCCTTAAAAATTAATTTCCATTTAGAAACTGTCAGGTTTTTTTTTTCTGATGAGTCTATTTACTCTTTAACTGAATTCTTACATCAGATGCCACTAAATTCACTTTATGAATGAATGATATGAGGACTAGGCTACCAAAGTGACTCATCAAACCACAAAAACCCCTTCAAATATTTAACTGAATTTTAATGTAAATTTGAAAAAAAAAAGTTCTATTTGAAATAAAGCTTAAAAAACCCCCCAAAAAATCCCCACCAAAACCAACTATCAGCAATACCACACCATATCATTCATTGTTCTGAGTTTCTTAAAGACTATCATTCAAAGAGAGCCTGCTATTTGTAACTGCTTACATTTATCCTTCACAGTGACAGCGAAACCAAAGTTCCCATATAAAAATTGTAACTCTTTCCTGCAGATTTACAGGTTGTAAACTTCCAGGATATCATACAGGACTTAAGCAGAGAGGATGAACTTTTCCCCCTTTTCTATCAATCCAAAAAGAGATACAGGGAGATGGAGAGAGAATGCCAAACATTCTCCTGTGTAACTAGAAATGTGCTTCTAAGCAGTGTCCTCTAACGTAAGTACCAGCCAGTGCCCATACACCAGTCATATACATTCAAGGCTTGGCTCAATGGCACGAGTTCTGAATTTTCTAGAGTAGGGCCAATTCACAAAAATAAGAGTTAAAAAAATTCAAAAGATTATATATACCAAGGCAATGAAGTGTGATTCTTCTGGACAAAAAAAGGACTGTCAGTACCCCTTTGCACAAATGGCATTGCTAGAAAAGCATTTCACATTGAAGCTTCAGTATTTCTAGCAAACTATTGTCTCTATCCCTGAGACAGCACCTTGAGAGTATGGTCTGTCTGGACTGCAGGATTCCTCAAATGACTCCATGATTGAATTCAGGGACATTGAGAAAGCAGCTGAAAGGGGTGGGGGTGTCCCAACAGCCATGATACTAAAGAAAGCAGCCTGAGAAATACTCTTTACCCGAATACACCTTTCAATTCGGTGATCAGCACCTCACAACAACAGCAACAACAAATATGAAGCAGAGCTAGCCACTGTTTCCTGGGGAAGAAGTGTTTCCTTCCCACTTACAAACCAAATTGCTTTAACAGCATGGTGGTGTCTAACGTTTAGTCTAAATGCAGAATGACCCTGTGTCCTGGAGGGGAAGACATGTAACATTACAAATGGCTACAACGCCATTAGAAGTGCATTGTAACCTACATTATCAACCTAGAATCCTCTCTCTGAGGGAAAACAGCTTCTTAATATGCATGTCTCAGTTGCTGAACATCAAAAGCTTCTGGGATGAGAGACTGGGGGCAGTCACGAAAAAACTACCCTCGTTTTAATGAAAAAAGTGCTGTAGGCAGCCAGGAGCAGCAATGACAATCCCCTCCTCAGAATTGATTGCACAGACTCAGAGAGGTCCAAAGTCACACTAGAATCTCTGAGGCACTCCTGGTTCTGAGAAAGACAAGTCAGGATCCAGTAGTCTTTGCAGTACTGTAGACCAAGAAAACAAACCCGTTTCTATTTCTTAACAAAGCCAAAGCATCATCTCATAGGGATCACATTCACCATTTCTGCCGGTGTCTCCAGTCTCACAGTGTTGAAATGGGACTGATCAGCCTACGATGGATTGCACATCACCCAAGGAGAAAGAAAGGCATGGAGAAAGGCATACAGTACATTATATACTGCTTCACAACCATGTTTACAAGAGGGAAAGAGGATGAAGGTGAGGGAAGAATTATTGCTGTTTCAGTAATACAGTATGATAGCTAAACCAAATCAAACAAGATCACAACAGTCAGTATTTTCACACTGTGGGATGATGGTTCATGTTTTGCCTAAGGATGAATTTGCCAGGGATTAAGGGGGAAGAGGGAATACTAAGGAAGGGAGTCAAAGTTACACCTGGGATATCAGCTGCATATTGAAACTTGGAGATCGAGACTGCTTGGTTAGGGGAGCTCCTGGGGAAAGGAGATCTTTACCTTCCCCAGCTTGGCCTAGTCGGTCCTCCTGTAGGCTGATAGTTGAAAACCGATTGGTGTTGCCAGCTGCTAGATTGGTAAAACCCTCTGTACCAGCTCCAACACTGGAGCCTGCTTGACTGCCATTCACATAGTCACATGATTTACTGGAGGAAGCACTGGCGGTCCTGATCAGGCCCAGACTGTTGGCTTTTGGCACCACCTGCCCAGCAGGCAGGCTGAGGTGTTTCTTAGTAGGTGTCATCTCAATTATATCTCCATCCAGGTCAGTGGATTGGTGCGTGTACTGCTTTCGAGCTACTGAATCTCGAGGGCTCTCATTGGATTTTGCTGCAGAAGAGGTTTCTTTCTCCTTAGCAGAACGCCCACTTGCTGTTTTCCTTAAGCTGCCCTTCTGGGATACAGAGGATAGAGGTTTGGTCCCTGCTGGCTGGCTGCTGAGGGAAGCTCCCGATGAAAATCCTTCATCAGCATCATTAAGGTTCACAGACTCCTCTCTTCCGTTTACACCTTCTGCATCTATTAAGAAAAAAAAAAAGCAACCAAAAAACCCCCAAACCAATCAGAACACACAGAATGCATTCAAGTTACATGAAGACAAAGATGTGCACAGAATATCAAAACAAACCTCATTTGCTAATCCACTTGGATTTGCTAATCCACTTGCTTAAATATATTTGGATTCTCAGCCAATAATTTTCCTACCATATTTAGCAGAATAAGAGTCTAAGAATTAGTGCTCCCTGAGCTTGATTGGCCTTTCATCTATAATACTTTTATCAGTCAAAATACTGGTCCCAAACTTTGTCTATAAACAAGAAGAATTGGGACCCATTTGGTTAATTGGTTTTAGCTCCGTTTGCAGATACTTGCTACCCATTCTCCTACTACATGCTGTTAAAAGACAAACCAAAACAAACCCACCATCTTTTCAGACTATTTTTATCCTGTTTTGAGGCAAGATCTAAGGATCTCTTCCAGTCAGAGTAAGTTCTGGTGAGTGCTCAGCAAGCTTCAGAACTAGGCTACTTCCTAGGCTAGCAATCACAATGTTCCAACAGAGGTAGAAGGCTTCTGTTGTGTGTAGCTGGCACTTGGAACAATGTAACTACACTTTCTATTGGAGATTAACCAATTCCTAGTTCTCTCTCCTCCAAAATTCAATCCTCCCTGCGTTCACAGAAATCCCATCCAGGCGCTTCTACCATATTTGCTTTTATCTCAATGTCTGCATTTCTCAGAGAAAAAAAAAAAGGCAACTCTTGTATTAAGAGAAATTTAATCTCTGAAACACTTCATGTTATAGACAGGGCACTGTGCTTTTGACTGGAAACTCAAAGAGAAAATAAAAGCCTTACAATATCATTTCTTAAATCCTTACTTTCAGGCCTATAATATGATTAGGGCTGTACACAAGTACTTTTTCCTTTTAATCATATTCCAGTCTTTTTCTAAGCTTCAAGTACTCAAAAGAAGTTACTGTTTTAGTAGAAAACTGAGCAGCATTCAAATTTCAAAACTGAAAATTGAGCTAGAGTTTTTGCTCCATGTATCTCATTTCAATGTAAAAAAGGCATAAATTTCAACCATGTTGGCAGAAAAGGAGTCATTCAGGCTATAAGAATTTTGCTTTTCTTTGTAAAAGCTGTAGAGCCCGATTATTTGCAAGAAATACAGATCCGCCCCAGCTAAAGCCGCTGTGGTGCTCTACTGTTAAGACTGTTTGACCCAGCTTGCCTCCAAGCAAACCTGTTTAAATCTTTTTTGTGGAATGGGAAAAACATGGTGGCAACTATATGAGAGAGTCTAATATTTGAGTGGAAGCTCATCCTCTCATGCTGTTAGCTAAGGAACATTTTACATCATGGCAAACAGAACAGACACAAAGTTTTCAGTGGTGTTGTCACCTCTGTGTAGCCTGATTCAACTTCATGTTTCTGATGTGTAATGCAAAACCAAACTTTACAGGGAGGTTTCATTACTCTACTATACATTTACTACTTTTTTCAGGAAACTTTGCCTTGGAATAACCATTACTGTGTATCGGCTTACAAAAGATACTTAGACATCTCCAAATCAAACCACTCTCAGCCTCTCTCAAAACAATGCAATGAGAGATGATTCTGTAGTTTTCTATAGTTCTGTTTGACTCAATAGCCTCCTAGAAGCAGAAAGGTAATATAGCTCATGTTACTGCAGTCTTCCTTCCTTGGTTAAGCCTTTAGCCTTAGAAAAAGAAGCTACTTTGGTTCCCAGGACAATTATTAAAATGAAGGCTGCATTTACTTGCTTTAACTTCCTGTAACCATATTTAAAATGCATAGACTTTCCCCACTTCCTGACCACCCTGTTTGGTCAAACTAGGCCTTCATCTTCTCCTTGAGATATACCTGTCTTTTCTTACACTAAACAGTGATACATTTTATCCAAAATCCACATTGACATTCCCCCCTCCAACCTTCCCACACACAATCAAAGGTACTGATAAAAATCAGACATTACTGGAACATACCAAAAGCAAGACCACTTTTTCAATTAACCAACATTTATGTTTCTTTATATAATCATGCAAAGCTGGATGAAAGCGTGTTTGGTTACAAGCAGCAAGAGAAGCAGCTGAAGCCCCCTCTCAAGCCCTTCTTATTCAATAGAAATATGTGGAACTTGTAAGAAGGTATCTCCAGAGAACACTGCTAAGGTTATTATTATTACAAGAAGATTAGTAGTTTTCAAAGTTTATGTTAAAACATTACTGAGTAACAGGATGCTAAAGCACACGTTCCTATTCAGGGAGAATGAAGCAGAATAGTTACACTGAAAAAGTGGCATTTTATCCACAGGATTTAAAGACAAGACTGAGAGGGGTTGTTGCAAGCTTTTGGATGCTGCAACTATACAGAGGCCCAAGCTGCTCAGCAGTGCCCAAAAATGAAGAAGATAGAGAAGACAACATGCAAGAGAATTTCTGTCTAGTCAGACCCACATACCTACAGAAGTTCTCAATGGGATTAAAGTAAATCAGCAAACACATTCTTTTCCTAATGTATCTTATTTTTCCTCTAAAAGCTGCCCTCAGAAATAATAAAAAAATGTTTGAGTCCTTATATACTCTGGGAATAAAAACAGGATGATGTAAAACCAAAGTTTTCTCTCTCTTTTTTTTTGTTTGTTTGTTTTTGTTCCAATAAACCAGTAAGATAATTTTAAAAGGAAACAAAAACTAAGAATCTACTCCTTTCCAAGTACTTTATTTTCAGGCCAAAAGAGAAAAAGACTGTGCAACACAACAGCAATTGTATCCACTGCACTACAGTGTGTATTCAGGACTCTCACCGTTCCTTATCAGAATAAATCTGTCCCCAAATAATTTGCTATTTGTGAATATACACAAGTAGTCCTGCAGATACAGACTCAATGTTCTCCATTGACCCAAAATAGTGCACATAACCACAGCTGCAACCACTCAGCAGCAGAATACCTTGTACAGCATTACTGAGTCATTCTTGAAGTCGTGCCTTTTTCTAATTAAGGGGTCAAAACACCAATCTGAAGAAGGGATTTTATACATCTTTTTAAAATTACTTTTAGCATGTTTATCCTTCCTATATCTGAAGACTGAAAAGTCACTAGAAGTGATCAGTCTCTCCTTGTGCTGTTTGACATCAAACTGGTATTTATGAGAGGGAATTTTCTGGCTGAAACTTTCTGTGAAATCAGTGTCAGAAAACAGACCCCTGGATAAACACACACAATTCTATGTTGATAATCAAGCCAAACTCCCTTCCTTGGCCATCTCCCAGATGCTATCAGCTGGAGAATTCAGTTTGATCAAGAATGTAATTATACATTGCTAATGTTGCAGAAGTAAATGGTATTCAATCCATTTGTATTGAAGCAGAGAATGTGGAATGATGCCTTATCCAGTAATATGCCCCATTATATCAATGGCTTCAGACAAGACTAAAATGCATCATCTTTGTCAACTTCTCTTCCCACTTCCTGTCTGTCCCAGAAGGTTCTCTGCAGCTCAGGACTTCTCTATATCCTTCAGGTCATGCACATGCAAAGAGTTATAAAATGGGGTAAGATCAAGTGAAAAGTGAATTTAAGAGAAGACAGGATCATTTACTGAGCATGCTCAAATTCATAATGCACCAAGTAGATTAGAAACCTGCACTAAATATTTTTATGCCACTTTTTCTACAGAAGCATGAGATCTTAATTAGTGCTTGATAGCAACTTTAAGTGTAATGATTCTGTGATAACATTACATTTAAGTCTCCGAATTATCCAGATTATTGTTTCCTGCAGAGCAAATCTGAAACCTATGTAGCTCATATCTGAATGTGCAAATAAATCTCACTTATGATCAACTAATGTCCTTATAGAGGCTGGAAACACCAAAGGAATGTTCACATGGAGAAGAAGACTTAAGATAGGAAAGTACTTGAAAATATGTTTAGCCTAATCTATAAGAATTAATTCTCAGCTCTGAGGAGAAATCATGATTCAAGTTCAGTATTTGAGACTACATCTTTCATCAAGGAAATCATCTTGAAAATAGATGAACTTAAGCAAAAAAAAAATTCTACCACCTACTCTATCTGCTATTCTTGGCTGCAAAGCAGACCTATGAAGCCCTACAGCATTTGTGTGGACATCCCAACTGAGAAAGAAAGCAGTAATTGTTTCTGAAGTTTTTAAAAATATGACAACCTTATTTCTTCCTGAAAACAAAAGCACTTTTTTGGTGCTTGTAGAGCAGCCAGCTCTAAATGGGTTGTACATATATGAATTTTCAATTACACGATGACTGACAAATAAAACATCAGCAACTGCATGCCTGTTTTAGATAGGCTTGACTTTTAATGGGAACAGGAAACTTCATTCTTGAAAATTTAAAAACTGCAGACAAGACACTATTTTAACTAAAATGTAGCCAAATCCATTTATAGTCGGTACTCTTTACTTTTCAGGACTAGATTCACATTTATCTGGTGCATATTTTTTTTTTTCTTAAAATCAGATTAAACATGCTCAGTAATAGAAAGCTTCCAAGCAATCTCAAAGCTCTTGGATACTACCCATCTTTTTTTTTTTCTTTTTGTGCCATGCCAAGCAGTCTTTCACCACACAGATGCAAGCCCCAGGCCAGCCCACACAATAACAAAAGGTAGTTCCTGACCTGATGTTAGGTATATAGGGGATGTGTGTATTGCAAAGAAAGCTAATACACCCTGGGATAGCGGAAACACACACTAGAATGGAAAGAAGTTCTGCTTGGGGATAGGGAGCCAGGATCCTCCTCCAGCAACTGCCTCACTGACTTCTGCCTCCTCATCTCTGTCCTACCCTCTGTTGTGGCTGCTGCCAAGGTGGGCTCCGGGAAGCCATGCTCAGGGGTCCTGCGCATCAGCACCTCCCCCTCTTGCTCACGTTTGATCCCTAGGTCTGTGGAGCCGTGTTGGATCGGTGAGCCAGGAATGCTTGAGTCAGCCTCGATTGAGAAGTCAAAGCCATCTGGGATTCAACATATAACATTTTAGTGCTTGTCTATTCCTTTCTTGGCATTCCAACCCAGGCAGGGAAAATAGAAAGTTTATGCGGACATGGAACAGACACGAAACACTACCCATGCTTAGTTAAAAGTGGTGAGAACATCCACAGGAAGGGACAGGTGGGCTGTACTGTAGACCAGAGACCAGCAAATGAATATAACGGCAACTACAGTGAAGACAAACACGACGCAGAGTGCTGAAAACAGGAGACAGCTACTTGTTGTCCTGGACATCCTGATTCAGCTGAAGACCAGAGGTCATCAAATCCTTTTGCACGTGACCAAGAAGAATATTAAAAAATAAAAGGGGAAAGAAATGTACTACAGGAAAATATGTAATTCCTGTTTTCAGACTTTATACTCTCAGTTGATTCTTACGTTATTCTCCTTTTTACCTTCACTGATTTATGCAGCTTTTTTAAACTAATGTTTTATATATGAAGTAACAAAGCTTTAAAAGTAGACAAAGTGATTTCAAAGCAAGCTTTTTGCTACACCTACACTGAAGATGTCATCCCATCAAGGTAAAGATCATTACTTTTTTTTTCTTCATACAGTCAAGCACACTTCCGTATGATGTAAGTACTCACTGAGGAAAAAGAAAGACCAATTCTAAACTATCCAAACCTATTTTAAAGACCCCCAATAAACTGGGTCATGTGATGGTAGGAGTGTGATGTTCAGTTTTCCCTCTCCCACTGCCATCAGTAGCTTTAGGCAGCTGGAATCCTATTAAGTTCTAGATGTTAGCATTCATTCCCTGAGCTATTTACGACGGGAGGCAGTTGAGTTTTAGTACAGATTAAACAAAGAACTCAAATTCTAAGCCACACTTTACCCCTACAATTTCATACTGTGTTACATGGAGAAAAAAGAAGTCTTATTATACATTTTCCAGCTTCTCCTTTTTCTCACCTACCTCACAGTTTATTACAAAATCAAAACCAAAACAAACACCCCAAATATTCATGTTCATGCAGTGCTCTGAACATGTAAAATATATATTATTATGGAGTATCACTTTTCAAAAACAAACAAACAAAAAGCCCCCCCAATGTTCTGTAAACATTCAAACTCAGAAGCCAGATTACAGTGATGATGATGATTACAGTACATTATAGTATGTGCTCCTGGCAGAGAAAGCTCACCTTCTCTCCTCCAGCGATGACGACGGATAGAAGCTGTTGTAATAGCACTCCGAGAAATTCTTGGAACTGTTGGAGTAACTTCTACTTTCAGTACCTTCTGGCCTTCTTGCGATGCATCAGGAGCATCAAAAGGCAGCGAATTCTTCATGGCATTTGCAACCTAAGGTAAAAGTAAGATGCTGTACTGCTACTATCCTTGATTACACTAATGGCAGTATTGGATCTCTTGCTTGGATACAGAAAGGAGAACAAGCAAGAACTGATAATTATGCCAGATTCTCCTCAAGATGGATGACCCCATTCCGTGGATTCAAAGTTGATTACATGGAAAAGCTCATCACAAAACTATTCGCAAAACCAGAGTTAATTTTCTCCATTTTTTTGAGGTAATTTGTTTTGTTCTCTTTGCCATCTGTAGTGACAGACGTTAACAACACATACAGGAAGGTCTCCATGCAAAAGAGACTGCAATATGTCAAGGCAAATACCATTTATGTTTTATGACAAGAGTGTCAATAAAACTAAGTCACAGCCCAAGCCAATGCAAACAGCCTATGGCCTCGTGCACAGGGGCACAGGACTGATTTCCACCATACCTTTCCCCATACCACTCCCCACCCCTCCCTAAAAACAACACCAACAGAACCTAACCAAGGGGATTAGACTGCACGTACTTGCAAGATTTATTTAGGAAAAAAAAATATTTGCAACCTAAGCAATGAACATCAAGTTATTAAAATACACTCATCTTTATTAAACCTATTTTTAAAATTGTAATAGCCTATTATAAAGTCAGAAGTTACATTTTGCAGCTTTGAGGAGAACAAATTACTTCTTTTAGCTTTGATGTTTTAATTACTTCTTTAGGTTTCCCATAAAATGCCTTTGTGGGACTAGAGGTTTACTTTAAAAAAGACATAAGGAACTTTCAGTAATATTTCTCAGTTTACAAGTAAATTGTTCATCAAAAGTGAACTTGTATACCAGCTCCAGAAAAGTAAACTGGTTCTCTATGGCATGTGCAATATTCAACAATAACAAAGCTGATTCGCACAAAATACTACTTAAAGCTTCAAAATCTCTCCAAAACCTCAATACATAAAATGAACACACCTTCATCTTCCAAAATCTTCTACTCACTGGAGTTTCTATCTCTTTTGAATAAATACCCTTGTTGGTATACAAAAAAATCTAAAAAATCATAGCAAAAGACTCTGCAACATGACCAGAATCGTGACAGAGCACTTCTGCTTGTTGAACCTTTTAACAGCTGGCCCTTTCTAACAGCACAAATTGTACTTCTGGGGATGGAGGAAAACCATATGGAGATAAAAATCAATGCAACAGTAAATCCTTGAAATAATCTAAATAACCAGTCTGAATGAGTCACAGTCCCTGTCTGACAAAAACACCCTCAAAACCATGATCTTTCAGGATGCAAAAACACTTGCTCATGATGTCTAATCCAGCACTGAAAGGCAGGAAAACAAACACACAGCACAATTCAGACTTGGCAAGACAAGTCTGCAACTATCAATGACAAAGGAGGGCTGGTTTCAGGCCAGACATCCACTCTTGCCTACCAGAAAGGAGCTCCAAGGAAAGAACATTCAATAAGAGCAATAAGTGCATCAATAAAATACATTGGATAAAGGTGCTGTCACAACAGGGACTTGCTGACACGGTTCCTGTGCACTGGACTAAGAAAGCCTGTGTGTCTCTGCTTTGAAGGATGGGATTCCTGTCTGAAAAACGTGCAGAACTCTTTGTTCAGAGGAAAAGACTGACTGGAACTGCCTACTCCCCAGGTTCAAGGTGGTACTAATTCTGACACCTGGTGATTAGTCTGGCCCTGTAGAAACTCTCAGGTTTCCTGAACAATAGCCAGCATTTGTCAACAGAAATACTTCTCTTTTACCAGAAAAGGCCTTTCTCTTGTGTTGCTTCCTGCCCTTTCCACTGCAGTCTCTGGGCAGGAGTGATAGAAGACCAGGCTACATTACAGATTACAGGTATTTCATAGCTTTCTGATGCTGGTTTTCAACTTGGGGTTTTTTTTAGCTTATTTTTCTTTCTACGAGCAATAAAAATCTATGTAAGTAAGAGCATGGATCTACTAAATTGTCAAAAATGTTTCTTCAAGAAACAAGCACAAGGACCATGATGTTTCTCATTGTAATGATGACTGATAGTATTCCTGTAATTACACAAAAACTTTGAATACAGGTATCTAAAAATAATCGTAATGTGGGGGTTTGGCTGAATATTAAATAGACTTCAAAGAATTTGCTGCTCTTAGGAAATCCTAGACAGAAGCTGAATTTAGAAACTTACCTGTGAAGCATCCCAGATGATAATTATTTGGTGCTAGTAGTTTTAGGTTTAAAATACAGAATTTTATAATGCTGCTAAATTATATACATCTCCTGAAGAATCCAGTGAGAAGAAAGGGCTCCAATCTTTGAAAAAGTCAAATTGCTTGAAAATATAGCATTAGGGCAAAGATGTGCAGGTAATTTTTTTGATAAAACTGACAATTTCTTAAAGCTACTTTCAAAAATGTTAGTAAAACTAGACAATGATCAGAGTATTAAAAAGAAAAACTCCACCGATAGGCCTGCATGCATATGCAGGAAAAACCTGACAACCAGGAAAGGGTAAAAATTGGTAATGTCATGATGTCACCAGACAATGGGATGGAGTATCAATAGGAGCGTTGGAAAAAACCCCCGATGTTCTAGAAGATTCTTACAACTAGAAGTAATCTCTAAGGACAAACTGATTAAAAATGAACAATGAAAACTAAGAATTGTCATATCATCAAGTTCCAGATCCTCCTACACACTTTTAAAATGTAGTAGTGTGATAGGATGGCCCAATTCAGCAGGTTCAATATTTAATTTAAAACTTTCAATCTGATGGAGTGATGAGTCATTTCCAAAAGGAACCAACTATTATAATAATTCAATGGATAGCAGGCATTTTAAATGCAGCAGTGTCAGAAAGCCTGTAGATAAATTTTACAGCCAATATTAATACATCTAGAGAATAATTTTATGAAATTTAGTTCAGAAAAGAGTGATCTCAGATTGCCACATAAAAAGACTTCTCCCAATTGCTCCTTTGTCAGTTATGTAAAAAGCAGTGACATTTTAGTGCTGTTAGTTCAGAGGAGGACTAAAGGCTTCTAGCCACAATTCCAACGCAGAAACTGAAACAGCAATCTAATTTACTTTATTCTCCTTAATTTTCCCTCTTCTTTTGATTCTCATTCCTACATCTGACAAAAACTTCTCCTTTCTCTCTTTCAACCTTCTCTTCCTTCCCAATCACATCTACCTGCATCCAGCCCAGTTTCACCACTTTCCCCATTTCTCTTCTCTCTTTTCACGATTGGAACAGCAAATGTAGTGAAAACTGGAAAAATCCCCACCCCTAACAGTCAGAACTATTCCATTTTATTGCTGCTCCTCCAAACAAGGTAAAGATTAAGATCTGTGTGACTTTTATCAAACAAAATCTGGCATTGACTCTGGGACTGGAGCTCCTTTTCACTTCCAGCTCTATCCTGCTGTTGCTTTCTCTCCTTTGTTATCAGTTAAAACCCACAGCTTATTCTCAGCCCTGGTGAAGGTCTAGAAGCAAACCAATTGCAACCAATGCCCTACAACATACAACTGTTCAGTTAAGCTTCTTTGAACCACTGATCAGTAGCTTATGTCAAAACAATGTAAACATTTTGAGACAACTGTAATATATTAGCAAAATCCTAGCTTTCAGCCTCAATGAGTCCTAGGAGAACCCAACACCCTGGCTTAATACTCAGCAGAAAAAGTATGGTATAAATAGCTATGTTGAAAACACCAGCTGTTAACAAATCACTTGCATTTGATAGTGCAGTGAATGGACATAAAAGCTTTCATTACCAGTCCACTTCAGAAACACATCCATACTCTTAACCAAGCCCATAAATTACAATGGATTGTTTCTTACCAGGAGGGGCTGTGAGTAGAGTTCAAGCTGTGCTCTGTAAATTATGTCCTCCAATACCTCCTGGCCAAGTTCCCACTGACCATTATATCTAAAAAGTAAAGACAGATATTTATCTTCCACATCTTATGAAAACAAACTTCCACTTTTTTCTGCCCAAATCCAGCTTTTCACTTCTCACCTTATGTAGAAAATTCATCAACTGTATGTGCACTCCAGTGTACATTAACTTCTTTTAACAGTACAAAGTATTTTATTACCTTGTTTGTGTAACAAGAAAGCTGTTCCATGTTCCCGCCAAGCAAGACAAAATTAATGGCATAATCAGGACAAACTTTAAAAAAATGGGCTCAATATGCAAATGTTAATGCTACTTAGCAGAACTGAATTTGTACCAGAAATGTATTTTTGCTACTTCAGATGCTACTGACATTCAAGAGGTCTGCATTTCATCAGTTTATCTTGGCATCCAAGCTCATTATGCTTGTGAACAGAAGGTATTTGTGTAGTGGCAAGGCGGAAGAAGCTGAAATCAGAATTCTAACTCTCTTCACGACCTACTGCCAGCCCTTCATCACCTAATTCACTGCCGACAAAAATATTTTCAAATTATCTGTTGGCTGAATGAGCAAGTAATGGGAAATACACGAATCGAGTATAAACTTGTCTTATGAGTCTAACTATTTTTTTCAATTATAAAACAAGTGGCATTTATATTTTAATTCATGTAAAAGCAGACCTTTCTCTTTAGGTAAGAAAACCTGGTCTACTTACATGGCGTAATAGACACCTGTGAGCAGCTGCACCATGAAGTCAGGGTCTAACACCACTCTACCACAGTGTTCTTTCCAGCGTTTCTCGTGCTGCCGTGGAAATCCACTCACACACAGCCTAAAAAAACCGCCATTACAAGAAAGTATTAACTCCATGAAGACTACAAATGTCTTTACATCACAGATATTTTAGGGAACTTTCGAATTTACTTTTTAAAATATAAATACACAACATAGAACATTCTTATGTTGCATTCCTAATGATTAGAGCAGTTTTGAAGCAGTGCCTTGATATGCGGCTTGCTGATAGTCCAGTGTTACTCCCATCTAGCCAATAACTCCACCTGTTTTCCTCAAATCATAACCAGCTTCTAAAGAACAAGGGTGGCAAGAGGGTGGCAAGATGTTCTCTACTACCAGCCAGGAGACTCTCCCTAAAATTCAGCAACTGAAACCAATTTTCTTTAAAGGAGACATTTCAGTGGTACAGAAGAGAAGTATGTCACCTCCCATCCAATGTATGGTGACAGCATGCAGTCGCCATATACCTAAAGTTAGATAACACACATACTGTAGTCTTGAGAACTGCTCTCAGCTGCCTTGTAAGAAATATTTCTGACCCTTGAAAAAGGGGCCTGGCTTCCAATATACTGCCTACATAAAAAACAGGGAAATTTATTATATCCTTATTGTATCAGTTTACTATCTGAATCTTCATCACAGAAGCAACAGATGGCCACTGATACATAGCAACTGCTGTACTGTTTCCAAAACAGCATAAATCTCTTGCATATAAAATGTCGTCTTGCTTCTATACTCAAAGAACAGATCTAATTTTCAGATGCAGGAAAATGAAACCTATTTGACAAATTTAACATAGCTACAACTCAAGTGAAAATGATGGAAGCATACCAAGAACTAATCCATCCCCCTCAGAAAGCACTTTTCTTTACTGGATGAATATTTAAAAGTCTAGATGACCCTGAAGACTACTTCAAAGGCAAGTGTCTCACCTGGAACCCATCGTACAAAGTGACTGGTAAGAAGAAGCAGGCATGTAGACAATAGCTGAATTGTAGCACAGCATAAGAAAGCTCAGCACCTCAAACCTGAAAAGAGCAAAATCTTGCATTGTTTATATTCTTAATATTTCACTGAAATTTAACACAAGAAATCTGCAATTCAGTCTCAAAAAGCACCCCACAGGAAGAAGTGTCAGAAGTAAACACACAAATTCTTCAATCCTCTTTCATTATAATTCACTAACTTGAAACAGGCTATCAAAAGTTCACTATAAACACTTAAATTTATTATTCCTGAAACACTTAAATTTATTATTCCTGAAAGCCATTAGCATATGCAGGAACTGTGATGGAAATGGGGTATGGCATAATATTTGGACAGTTATAGAAGTGGAAATGTCTGCAATGCATTCAAAATAATTCTATCAGTTTTCCCAGTGCTCTCTTTAGACACAGGTAAAGCTGGCAGTCACTAAACAGCAGGGCAATTTCTCTCACTCCTGGTTCTGTCTATCCACTTTGCTCCATTCCCTTTTTCCTGTAGAAAAAGGAGTCACAGCCCCTGATCCAAAGCTGAATTTTGTTACACTTCCAGGAAAAACTGAATAGACAGCCATAAAACCAAAAATATTCTTTGCAGACACAGCAATGACAGAGAAGTTATTCTTCAAAATTAACTAGTAGAAGAACATACAAAGATGGAACAAAGAAAAAGAAAATTATACCTCAAGCTTACCAAGGCCGTTCTCTAGATTTATTTCCAAGCACTTAATGCTGAGAAAGGACTGATCACAAAATATTTTTGGTCTTGTTTAAGGACTTGTCTCCCTAGTGAAGCACCTTTAACGTTAAGAATGCATCCACCTACCGGTTCTGTGCTGTGAAGGTTTCTCTTTGAGGATGAAGATCACTGTAAACCACTCTGATAAGATCATGCTGACTTAACGCTCCTTCAGTTAAAGCCATGGATCCGATGGTAGAGGGCTAGAAGTAGGTGGTGGAAGAAGGAAGGAAGGAGAGGGGAGAAGCCAAATCGTAAGTAAAAATTCCCCAAAAGCACTAGAACTCCTAACTACCCAAGGCAAAAGACACACTTATCTTGTGATCTATAAAAATGAAGATTACTCCAGAATACAGTAAATCTAAAAACATTACCTAGTTTTGTTATTGTAAAGTGTACACACTTACAAGTAATACAGCAGGTAAGAGCAATTTTCAACTTTGAGTCTTACATATCCATGTACAGTTAAGTTTGTCCTAATCACACAGACCTTTTGTCCAGAAACGATAGAGAAAGAAAAACACAATTTCAAGTTCTAACTGAACTAAGGAAGAGTTAGAAGGAAGACTACTTTTATACTAACATGTAAGAGGCAAAAAATCACAGCTGCAGCTACACCATAACTAACCTCTATTAAAAATGGGCAGTCAGCAAAGATTTTTCAACATTTACACTCCTGTTCGTCTACAAATTCTATTGCATTCTATTACACCAACTGCAAGCTACAGACATTGAACTTACTGCAACAAGATGCATCTAAAATGGCCTGTGGCATCAAATGGATCCAGTTTTCATCCCTCAGATCCAATTTTAATTTACCACAGCAGCTCTCTTACCTCATGATATATTGAGGGTTTAGATAACGAAGGGATGGTGAAAGACAGAACTTTGTTGTTTCCATCTTTGTCAGCAATTTCCTGCATTAAAAACAAAACCAGAACTCACACAGAAGTAGGGAGATAGAAGCTGGAATATCTTTCAACTCTTAGAAGGAATTTAACAAAGTAAGTTAGATGTCCTGATCTGATGAGACTATTAACACCCCAAGGACTTTGTGCATTTGCAGAATATTGACAATATCAACATCCATATTTAGAAGTGGGAAAAGACCTCTATCACAAACTGCTCTGCAGAATTAGTGTGCAATACTTAAAAAAACCCCAGCACTGGCTCCTCGATCAGTGAGACTAAAGACACTGACACAGAAGGGCTGATGAGTCACTAGCTGACAATGGCTAGTATTTCATAATAAATGCACCACAAAGAAAAGGTGAAATCAAGGGGACTGGCAAAGTTTCCTCAGGAGGAAATACACAATATTTTCTCCAATTCAAACAGGTCAGATTTTGTAGTTGCGAGGCTACTACAAAAGCAAACCCTGCAGTTTTTAAAGAAAATATACTAAGAGCAATTACATAAGACTATAGCAAAAAGGAGTCTAAAATCCTGCCTTTGCACTTTGTACAGCAAATTTTGAAACAATAAGCTCCAGTCATTCCAGTTTATGTCAAAGTTCAGCACGCAGTAGCTCAGTACTTGTAGCAGGCTTCAAGGATTACAACGGGAGAACGGCTGACAGAATTTGTCAGAATGCAGATTTATTTATCCCTTTCACTTTCTAAGTATACAGAAAATAACTTCACTCTCAGTATATCTGCAGAAAAATATCAGCTTTATTAAAGATGAGAAATAGTGGGAACCACTGTCCATTTTGAGGTCTCTTTCTTTCTGAATATGGAGAGAATGGAGAAATTACTGTCCTTAAAAAACATGAATCACCAACGTGACTTTCAAATGAACTGAAGAACGTTCATGAAAAAACGGGAGAAAAGATAAACATGCTACTTCAATCCAATAAACACTACCAAAAATCAGCAAGCAGTTTCCAATGGTTTCTTTCTATCAGAATAAATCTAAAATAACTAGATCTTCCAGTTGTTAGAGTGGACCTACAGACACATAACTAGAACACATTTTAAGAATTACAGTTTGGCTGTTCTGTGTCTTATGTGTACAAATATAACCCACAATTTAAAGGAGGGGTTTACAATGACAATAGAGGGAAGGGTGATAGAATTAGAATATGTTTTAAGGTCCTATACCACAGAAATTCTCACTAGAGAATGCCTCTTGTGGCAGTACTGCTAAATTTATCAAACAACCTCATAACGTTACAAAAGTAAACATTTCCAGGCTAGGGTAAGGATGCAAAAAACTGCTTTTACATCCAACAGCCAAATTTAATAATTTACAGTTGCTTTTACTTATTCTTAAAACTACAATTATCTGACCCTCAAAACAATTATCTGACTCAAATGTACACATGCACGTATCAGTGCTCGCATGCAAAGCAGTTTCATCTTCAAGTTACCCTTAAAAAGGCACGTTTAGAGTATGTGGGAGGGCAGGGGAAGTGACACATCAAGACTGACTAATCATATTAGCCTGACAATCACAAAAAGTTCTATTTTGCAACATTAAGGGGGACTACTTAATTTCCTTACAAACAGAAGCATACTGAAGTTTGAGAAAGCCCATGAGATTATCCTTTTTTGTGAAAGTATTTTTTACCAAAAAGGTAACTATAACTAAAAAAAAAATTTTGCAAACACATCTTTTCTAAACCTGCATTACGCTTTTCTCCATATTAAATACACCTTCCTTTAAGTGTATTTTAATTTTAAATATGTTGTTCCAATAATTTACTTTATTCCTAGTGGTCAGTGATGCAAAACTTCAGATCAAAACTTTCCTCAGCCATTCCAACCCATCTCACTTACCAGGTTGTAAATGCCAAGCAGCAATGCTTCAATGCAACCATTACTCTGCCTATCCCTGCTGGCAGTGAGACGCAGATAAACCCAGATCAACTCTGGCAAAAACTGCAGCGTGAATCTCTTGAGCCGAACTTCAGAACTACGATAAAGTTCAAAGAGCTGGTGGCAAACAGGCTCCAGGAGCTGTGGAAAGGCAAAAAAAGCTAATCACTTACTGGCAGGATTCTCTAATATAGGGGCTATATCATATAGCCACTGCAGTCAGTAAAAATTGCATTCCTTGATGGCAAGTAAGTGAATGAATCACAATGGTATCCACACTCTGTTTAAGGAGATCCATAAAGACAGACCCAAGGGGCACTGGTATGAAGTATTTGGACATGTGGCCTTACTACAGACACTACCTTGTGTGCTTTGAGAAGATTCTTCTCTAGGGCTGTCACTATGAGGTTTATTTTCTATGCAGGTACAAATTTAAGGTGTGACAGACATGTGGCTTGAACTATGTTCACCGTAAAACTTTAGTGCAGTTGTAAGGTCTACAAAAGTACAAAGGTTAAAGATTAGCTGCTAATGACAAGTCTATTGACAGAAATATGAATTAATTTCTTATCTACACCTTTTGAGTCTCAAAACCAATTAAGTGTGAATGTTCATTACAATGCAAACTGATCTTTTCATTTTGAGCTGCACTTCAGGTTTCAGTACAAGAATCAAAAAAAAGGCCCCTATCAAGTCAGTAAGGTAAACCTGCCATTTTAAGAGCCTACAGTGCTAAACCAATACCTAAGATGCACCCATGGAACTGTTAAAGAACACGAAAAAAAGCAGAAAGAACCACACCAAACAGTCTCATTTTTTCCCATGACTAATCAAGTTTTTATTACCAAAATCAAAACTTGGGGGAAAAAAAAAAAAAACCTTGAAAAAAAAATTAAAATTTTCAAGACAAATTTTCGTAAGGTTTGTGACCACTATCTAATATTGTGTTCTACGAAAAGGGATGATCCGACATAAGGAAAATATTTATGGGATCCACTGTCCAGAAAGACAGAGGCATACATGTAACCTAAGGCATCTGTATTCGTACAGAAGAGGTACAGAGTCTGAAAACAGAGGCCAGAATCTCAAGTATTCTTTCTAACAGTACATGCCTCATGCAGCTTTCTTATACATACAGACATATGCAGCAGATTAGATAAGGCATATATGACCCCTCTTTTGCTCCCAGGCATATGCACCTTAGGACTTTCAGAGCATTAGCAGCATATTTCATGGACTTTGATGCATTCTTTTTTCATTAATTTGTCTATTCATCACAATCATAGTACCACAAATTTCCTGTGGAACTGACAGTCATACTTTAGCTATGCTGCACAAAGATGTACTTCTGTGGTTTGTTGTGAACCATCCACCCTCTTAAAAAACTTAGGAGTCCCTTGCTAACAGCAGAGGGACCAACATTTCTGCAAGGGAATAGTTTGAATGTCTGATAAATGTGCAATGCCGTAAAGCTCTATGAATGTACAATTTCACATACCTATATTTACACTTAGATATTTTCCACTAGTATATCACAAACATAAAACATAAGTTTGACAGAATTATCTATTAAGAGAGCATCACCCAGGAAACAGTTTCATTTCCAACACACAACATTCTGGTCAGTGTAGCGCACCATACTTAACCACTGATTACGTAAGCCATAACATGACATTTATGGAAAATAAAACTTAGCTGTCAGAGAAATCTCTTCTTAAACAAGGCTCTGGTATAAGTACCTTGTGTAACAAGGCTTCTGATTAACAGACCTGTTACTCTAAGCTAGAAGCCAGCATTTACAACACAAGCAAAGAGAGACTCTACAAGAAGAGGGAAGAAAGCTGACACTGACCATGTTGATACAGAATGAGACAAGTCCATCCATTTAGAACAAATGGATTCCTGCAAATCTATCTATACACACACACACACACACACACATATATGTATAGAAAGATAGACAGATATAAAATAACTGACCACTTAATTTCTGGCTTGGGATCTAAATGAAATTAGAAGTCTGTAAAGCTTCTATTACAATCATTTTAATGAAAAATGGTACAGCTTTCTGGTAGTATATTTATTCCAGTATTTCATACATATGTAGCACTTTAGGTTCATAAGAGGCATAAGTATATTCTTTCTTAATCAATATTTACATAGTAGAAACTCCTGTCTAATAGTGACAATAATTATTAAAACCAACTGTTACAGTATATGTTCGAATCCTCATAAATAGAACTGTATCCTTGTTTTATGAAAGGCCTACATTTAAAAGTGGTTACTAAGTAATTCAGACATCACTAAATAAATTTGTAGATTTTTCTTTAAAAGAAAGTATGATCAAGAAGAGAACAGAAAGAAGAAAAAGAAATCTCTGAAAACAAAACATATAAGCACATCTGCAGGGAGATGACAAGTGCAAGAAAAGCTAAAAATATTATCTGAAACCAGATATATACAATGGCAGTGCTATAAATAGTACTTCTATTAGATTAGAGATGACAGCAGCCCAAAGCTGTTTCCTATTTGAAATTAGCCAGTCTAATCCAAGTCCCATTAAAAACAGTGGAAAGGAAAAATTTATTTTAGCTCAGTCAGATGAAACTCAACCAGAGTAGTTACTAAGTTTATTCAACCTACTTACAAATGAAAATTTTATAAAATTAGTCTTTTAAGTAAAGACTAGGGAGACATGCTCCCTAGCAAGATACAAACAATATCCAGTCAGTGATGCTGCAAGCATTCAAATTCTCCTCCTTTAGTAGCTGACATACTTCTTGTGGAAAACGTTTAACAACTGCAATTACTTTAGGTAAAAACCTGCAACTACTACCGTACTTTTGGTGTCTGTACTTAACAGTCCAGAGCTGTAAGTACACAAGAAAAAGCTGCCATCACAAAGATGCTAAAACACAAATATTTTCAAAAGCACAAACACCCAGGATTTTCCTATCAAAGTACAGTATGATAGTCTGTTTCCACCCGGAAACACAAAACTTGACACTCTGAGAAAGAACAAATGTTTTCATTGCATCCTAGTTATCTGGCTTTCCAAAGAGCTAGCCTCTTCCAAGTAATTCTCTGAATATACATACTGAGAAGACACTGGATAAACAGAGGAAATGGAGCTTTTGTCGTCAGTAGCGGGTGTATACATGAATTGGCACACATTTTTTAATTCCAAAGATCTTTCAGTCCAAAGTCAAAGAAAACTGAGTAGCAGAGAAGTCAGCAAAAAAATCCAAAGTAAAATATCTCTTATAATCCTCTCTCTTTCCTAACAAACAAAATAATTTTAATTATAAGAGCTTTCCTATTAGCATAAGCAGCAATAAGCATAAAAAAAAAGACACTTTTACTGGCTTAAATATGCAGCAAGTGTCAACGATCTAATTTTCACTTTTCATTTTACACTTCACCAAGTGCAAACCAGTCGTGTTTTAAGAAAGACGATGAATAGCTTTCCTTTGGCTTTATTTTACAAGTTTTCCAAATCTTAAGAGTCATATCTTGAAGTTAAATATAATGCTTTAGAAAATGCATGACAAATATTGGAAATACTTGCCTTTTTGAAGCATTCAACTGCAGAAAATAAAATGTGCTCATTTTAGACTTAACTATAACCTAATGGGTGAAACCATTTATTATTTGAAGAGTATTGGGTCTGTGACTGCTTGGCATTGCAAAGGTCATCTTGTTCTGTTTCATAGCTGCCCTTTCTGAGCTAAACCTAATTACCCCATTACCCTACATGAACATTCAATATTTAAATTTCAGTAGTGCATTGACATCCACAGAGTATTGTCTACAGCCATAAACCAACCCTATAAATTATAAAAGTACCTGAAAAACAGTACTTCAAAAGCACTTGACTTCTGAATTCAAATACTACACAAAAATCAATACATTATTCAGTTAAATTAGCTGTTTATGAGCAAGATCACTCTCTACTCTTTATGCAAATTTCTGTTCCAGTCATCTTTATATTTAAAAAAGTCAGGGCACTTCCTTAAAGGCAAATAGTAATAATTGTATTTAACTTGTCAGTATGTTTGCCTTCACTTGATAGCTCTCAAACTGGTAGACACCCGTCAAAAGAGAGAAACACCTTGGTTGTTTGGTTCCTAAGCATGCTGATTCCATGTTAAATTAAAAATTATAAAAATTAAGATTTTTATAAACTAAATTATATCTTATCAAGATATAATTGTGATTCTAGAAAGATTCATGTTTGCCCTAAACAGTTTTCCACTTCTGAGAAGTTTTAAAAATAGGTCAAATTTATGATTAAGTTGTACTAAAGAATTACTTGCCCATCAAGTTTAAGAATCCAGAAAGTGTATTTTTGTAATAGTCTACCAGACATGCTTAATCTTCATAAGCCATAAATTACCCTTCTAACAAATAATGCATAAAAATGCCTTATAAAGCATATTTTCAAAACCCTCTCAGTTAGAGACAAATATTATTAAAAAATTATGTAAAGTACTGAATTTATTATGGTTATATTCCTCACATGCAAATAAGTTTGGAAGAAGTGCAACAAGGAAATACATCCTGCATTAACAAGTAGAACCTGAAGTTAGACATCTTTGTGTCTGGGATTGCTTATCTCATACCTGGTATCAGAATCAGGCCCAAACAGCAACAGCTGTTTCAAAGAATAATATTTGACAAGCATCAGTGAGCAATAATGTAAGATCACCCTAAAAAGATACCCTTTTTTCAAATCTGGTTCTTTGCTCATTTAAAAAAAATAAATCAAATGTTTACTCTTAAAGCAAAGGAAAGCTTTTACATTTTCAGGAGTCTACACAAACACAAATACATAGACAGCAGCAATGGTGGCTTTAGGTTGAAGAGAGAATAACAGTAGCTTTTCAGTACAAAGAAAAAGGTCACTATGCAGGTTATTTATAATACTGAAATGAAGTTGACAGCTATGAAGCCTTTTTTTTTTTTTTTTAATTGCATGAGCATTATGCAATCTCCTTGAAGCTCAATCAAGCATTCAGCTTCCTAAAGCAGCTGAACTGTACTTTGGAAAATAAAGAACTTCCTTGCTGTGTACACTACCTATTTAATTTATAAATACATGAGAGATCACAGATGATACATCAAGTATTTGTAAGCATTTTATCTAGTTTACACATCAGAGAATGGTATGCTTGCATGATTTATTCAGAAGTTCTATTTCACACACTTGCCCAGAAATGCTCCTAGCAGAAGCCAAAGGGCTGGAAAGCTCAGTTTAACGTCACTTGCAAAATGAATTATATACAAGAGTAAGCTAAGTTTTCATTGTGTCTATTTATATTTTGGGGCCCTGGTTCTGTTCTTGTTTACAACAGTGTAAACCAAATTACACAAAAGTGATACTAGTATAAGCACAAGAAGATCTTTTTATCTTAACAGCATTTAAAAAATTGATTCCATCTTCCACTGTCATAAGCCACCACATGAGAAGCACATTGGTCTTTCTGAGTTTCACTGTAAGGCCTATTTTGTCTCAGTTATGACTGAAAGGTGGTTTCTGGGAACTAAAAAAAAACAAATGAAAAAAAAACCCCAAACTCTACTCCCCACCCAAAAAAACTCAACAAATAAAACCCCAAACCAAAACACCAAAACCAGCTCCTACCAAATAAAACATAATAGTCAGCTGTGGCAAGGAAAATCTAGCAGACAGCATAAACAGTATTTTTGGAAGCAGATGAGATTGTGTCTTACTAGAAAAGCATTAACGTAACTGTCAAAAAAAAAGAGAGTAAAAAGAGGGATGATACCCATGTTAGACTACATTAGAAAAAAGAATCAAACCATTTTCCTCTCCATTACTTTAGCTTTAGTTGTAGAGGTGAAAGATTCAGAAATGGAAATAAAAATAGGTTTTTTAAATCTCCTACCTCATTATTTGGATCTTGAATGACCTTATAAAGAGCTGGTACCAGTGGTTTTTTTCGGTGCAATGTAGCTGCATAGCTGGAAATTTGTGATTCAGGTAATGCCTAAAGAAAAAAAAAAGGTTACCCTGACAAATAAATGCTTCCAAGTATTCAACAGCTCCACAAAAGAATTAAGCCTCATCCCAACATCAAAGAAAAGTCCTGAAGTTCAGTAAATTTTCAGACTTGTAACCTAGCTGTTGAGTACAAATCCTTCTCCATACAAATAGCATTCGGGAGCACATAACCACTTTTAGGGTTAAATCCAAAAGCAGTTTAGATTCATCTTTCATTAATCATTTGCTCTAGTTTGATACAAGGACTCTATATTCTGTATTTAACAGGCTCTTTTTGAAGATTTTATCAAATCAACTAAACTTATTTAAGAGGTGTGGGGAGTACAGAATGAGCATGGACAGCCTTGAGTGTTCCCCAAGCAACCATATCTGTGGATTTTGCATCCTTGAATCTTAAACAAATTTCCAATGACAGCTGATAATGACTTACTCTCATCAATGATGCGAGGAATTACTAATTCTTAATTTAAACAACAGACTAATTTCTTATCAGTCATGAAATCCTGTTTTCTTGTTTATGCATTATCCTGTATTTCACTCACCATAATTATCAATATGCAAAATAGCTTAAAAATACTTCAGATTCATCATGACAAAACAATTGATTTTATGCAGACCATAGGGGGGAAAAAGTAAAATATTTTTCTTTGATTTTTTTTTTAAAGTCCAAATAAATATATACTAATTATTTTTAAATAAAAAAGTTCCTCAGTTGGAAATTTGGGTAGCGTTATCCAGCTGTTAGTTAAATTCCATCAGCTTGACCTACACAAAATACATGTTTTAAAAGACCACATTGCTATTGCAGTGTTCCGCTCTACAATAATAAACAATAAAAATAAAATACTATTAGAATTATGCATTATATATTATGTACCAGCCAACTCAATTACACAGACCTTTGCATGCTTTATGCATTATAAGAAATTGAAAGATCAAGTAATAGATACTTAAAATGTTTATTATTTTTTATTAAAAAACCCCCACTACTATGTTTGGTGGCATTAAGCCAACGGTTTAGATATCATTCATCTGCTCAATTCACCTTGAATTCTGACAGCCATTCTTCTACAACACCTCGTTCTGATCCCAGCATTTTCTTACTTCTTTTGCTTCTCTCTTACCTTTAGAAGAAAAAAAAAAAGTTAAATACTAGTTATGGCAGGAAAATTTAGTTTTTTACAATCCTACCCAATGAAAAGCTGTAAATATCTTTCCAACTGCATTATGTAATACAAAGCAATAGTAAAAGTTGCATTTTGGGCAACTAGTCCCATTATTTAAAAATTATTTCACTGTTTCTTTGCTTAGTCTAAAGTGCTGTGCATAAATGGGGAAGGAGGAAAAAGAAGGATTCAGTGCTTCAGGCCAATTGTCTTTCAGTTGTGTTTTGAAAATTACTTCAGTTCAACCAAAAATTACATGTTTGACATATAAGTTACGTCATGGAACTCCTACAAAAAATGACCTTTTAATAGCCAGACTACATGGCTGGAATCACCTATTCTCTTCTCAGAACATACTTGCTTTGATTTCTGAAAGACTCGTATTTAAGAACAATCAGTATTTGTTAAACGAAAAGTGAAGTGAAATAAGATGTAAGGCTTCTCAACGCAATTCTTAAGTTAATGTATCATTTTTTCAATGGCAGGAAGTCATTAAGAGAATACAAACTTTCTTGTGGGTAAGGAACGGCTTCAGATTTCTAAAGCATGTTTAAATATCCTAAAATACAACAAATTCAGAAATAACTAATTTAAATTCAAGTAACACTTGAGTGACTTATTTCAGCAGAAACACTGAAAAATAATTCTATAAAGTAACAGAACAACTAATCAGATCTCTGCAAACAAAAGTTTACAAAGACATCTTTTCTGATATAGGGAAACAGATACCATGTCAGAGTGAGACATGGACAGAAGAACTTAATTTAAAACATCATAGAGCATGCTACAGAAAAAGCTGAGTTTTACTTCACTCTGCCTGGGAAAAAAAGTGTGACACTCAACTTTACCTCTTTAAAGAAGTCAGTTTTCTAAAGGAGGAAGAGGAGAAGGAATGCAGAAATTTTTCAACCTGGGATGCATTTGTCAAGCCTTCAAGTACTGCCCCGTTTTCTAAAAGATAAAAAAACCCTATGATGATCACAAAATAGGGAAAAAAATATAGTAAAGTAAAGCAAACATTAATGTAAATATTTTTTGGCCTTACAAACTGAAGTTTATCAAATCCTCTCAAGTCCACGTGAATCCTTCTGCAACAAAGCAATTTGCCAAAAAAAAAAAAAAAAAAAGAAAAAAGGCTCAGTGTTTTAGCAGGAGGAAGGGAGGAATTGCCTTCAGCCAAAAAAAGGCTTTTGTCACTTAAGTGGAAAATCCTTCCGTATTAGTGGTGCACAGTACCACAGGCACAGTTCTTACCAAGAACAGTGTAAGAAAAATGTAAGATAAAAGAAAAGAGTAATAATTGGATAAAATGTGAACTGAATTCATACCCTGACTTTGGAGAACACATAGTTCTTAAATGGAATATAGTAAGGACTCTCCCTTACTACAGCATCCTTAGTACATATTTCTTACAGAACCAAAACTTCAGTGTCATTGTGAAAATCACATATTACACTAATGCTCGCCTTTTGCTGCAGAATCCCTTCACAGTGAGCATGAGGCAAACAACACACATAGGAGCCAACTCTAGGTATATTAGTGATTTTACCATGCATTGAACTTCAAGCTTTCCTATTTAGGAACTTCTTTCAGTGTAAGTCAGCTTCAGAACCACAGCTGCTGTACCAATACAGAAATAGTCCACATCTATTCTGGCTACAGTCACTGCTAGTTCAATTTTAGGACAAATCATCTCTCCCTTTCAAATTATCTGCCTGGATATTAAACACATTTTTAAGGACTTGTACAAAGAGGCGAGATAGCTAGCTGCTGAATTCACAGCACACAAGCTCTGCTGACTCTATACAGGAACACTTAGAAGAAGCAGGGTGAGCCCCTCAGCTCGGTGCCCCATCCCGCACTGCACTGGCCAGGCTGCACCAGGCACACTTGGACGCTGTTCCAGAGGCACACGAGCACAAGAGCTGTGGGACTGTCTCAGCCTCACACACAGATGGCTGCCTGGGATTTTCCAAAGGCCATTTGTAAAGCACACCCCGTGCTTACATTCACTCCCTGGTTTGCTGTACCTTTGGGGGGAAAAATATAAATATATGAGACACTTTGTGGGCGTGTCTCTAAAGTAAACTGGTTCAATACATTAAGTCCTGTGCATATTTATTCAAGATTGAAGTAGCCCGAACCAAGAGTATTGAATATCATTTCCAGAGTGTTCACATCTCTCCCAAACCAAACAAAATACAGGGAATATATAAGAGATTTCTCATGTTTATTTAAAAGACATTAGGTTTTTTTTCTACTGTGGTTCAAAGGTTCTTATATAGGAACCATAATAACTAATCAGAAATTTAGTTATTAGTAACAGTAATAATTAAATATACTAAAATATTTTTACATATGGTCTGATGAAGATTTCTTAAATACTGAACAAGCAAGCAAGTTTGAATTCATGCTAAAGCATGGACCAGGAAAGTTATAGTAAGGAATGCAGTCACTCGATGTTAAAATCAAATACCAAAAATCAATTACCGAAAAGCTTCCCCACAAAATCACCTGAAGTAATAGTTTAAATGTCTTCTCCTAAACTTACTCATTTGGCATAAATAAGCAGAATATGATAAGGCTGTTAAATTAGACCTGGAATCTTTATGCTTAATATTAAAGCTACAATACTCTGTTCTGAAGGAAGTCCAGTCTTGCACTGTGCATCTGTCAATTACAGTTGAGATGTAAACAGAATTTTATCAAGTCAGAGCACTCTCCTAGATCATGCTGAGCACACAAATCATAGAATCATCTTGATTGGGAAAGACGTTTAAGACCATCGAGTCCAACCATTAATACAGCACTGCCAACTCCACCAATATACCACATCCTTGAGTTCCACATCTACAAGGGTTTTTAAATCCCTCCAGGGATGGTGAATTCACCATTCTCAATATTTTTAACTTTGAAAATATAAAAGTCTGAAATAAAGTTTATTCCAACAATATACTATCAGAATAATGAAACTTAAAACTCAGATAACTCCCCAAGAATTTTTGACTACAGTAAAAGAAATAAAAAAGGGTTTAATCAACTATGCTCATCAGAGAGCTTGTTTTTCACTTACATTTAGAAGACAGACATACTGACTGAGTACATTACTATTTACCAGTCTGCATTTAAACCACTAACCAAGACCAATCTGCAACAGCAAAATGATTACCCAAATAATCTGAGCCCGTACCACTTGCTACACAATCAACTATTATAGTGGGGATTAGAAAGAAAAAAAAAGTGCCACAAATTAGATGGTCATAATTTATGATATTTATGAAAATATGATTATTCAAGTATGCAGAGGGGTTTTTTGTTGGTGGTTTCTATTTTATTCAGGCTTTTTGTTTGTACGTTTGTTTTAAAGAGGCCAGGATTTTATACTGGTTTAAACATACATGGAAGAGATTACATTAACAGGACATGCACTTCAAAATGAGTGCAGTTTTTGGCCATTATATACTAGATGGCATGATGTATATAATGTAATCTTAGTCCTAGTTGCACAATGAATGAAAATATTATGTATTTTTACCTTAAAGGCCATGAGAAGAAAAATTTGCAATTAAAACCTGAACTGTGTCAGCAACAAGAATAATGCTTCATGCTACATGATCTCTTCACAGTGCCATTTGTGCAAGAGAACATTATGGAGTGACAGGTCTAAAAGAATAGAAAACTCCATTATCAATATAGCTTGTTCTTCCAAGCTACATAAACACTCCTCTCACAGCTATAATTCCTGAGCATGGAAAGAAACGTATTTGAAGAAAGATTTTTCCATGCTGCCTCTGTAACAAAAGTAGCACGGAAAGCACGAAGAACGCATCCTTACTCTGAACTAAACATACATTCCATTTCTTTGATCCAGAAAGTTCATAGCTCTGTAAGAAGAGCACCTGTGTTAAATATGATCAACACTCTGAGAAGCAGAATACACAGAAGACAACATAAGATCAGGTGGTCTGAGGCATGTAGGAAACGTTTCCCCAACCACACACCCATGCTAACAAGACTGGGAAACTCTGCAGGAAGAAAAGGTCTGACTCTTATGCTAATCTAATCCCAAGAGAAAATAAAACCAGCCTTGGAAATGTTCAATTTTGGTAGACGACTTCTTGTACTTATTTAAAAGTACACGTATTGTAATGTACATCTCTTATGATAACATATCACAAATACCACTGGGATTTCCCTGTATCCATATTTAGTAGACACTTTTATAAGTCATTTTGGTAAGAACATAAAAAAATAAACTAAAACATTATTGTCCTCAACAAACCAGAGGTACAACTGCAACTTGCCATTAGAAACAGGTTCAAACATTCTGCCAGAACTCTCCTGGCCATACAGCTCTACAGCACAGAGAAGCAAGGTAAAACCTGACAAAGGCAGAAAGAAACAAAACCTCCTCTGGACAGTTATTAATTTAAATTGCCAGCTCGAGCCTTCTCTTCAATAGAAAGAGCACTCTTCCAACTCTAGTTTTTAGGTAATTTAATTGCAAGCTTCAGCAGACAGGCATGCATTCCAACTTTAAAATATAAATGCTGATGTATTCTGTATGTGGGATTTAGGTTGCCAGCCTTATTAGACAAGCCTTAGTCATGCAAAACAACTTGGATAAGACATTTCTTCCCTGCCCACTCTGACTCACTAGTAATAACCAGGCTTAAAAAGCTTTCTTTTTCAGTATCAGCAACAAAGAAAGTTATGTGAAAACAATGGGAGAAAGCCTTACGACAGAGAAGTCAAAGATGATTGGTAATAGTCTTGTAAACTTTTACAGTACCATACTCACACAGTAAGATCCATTTCTTATTGAAAAGGTCACATCAATTTCAGCTGCTGCCAAAAAAGGGGTAAAGAAAAGGTACAGCCCATCTGGTCCAAAAAGCCTCTTCTAAGTCATTTTAAGTTCTAAATTATCTTCTGTGCCTTTTCAAGCCCCACAAAGCTCAGCTGCCAACCTTCTATCGTTCTATCATTACCACAGTGAAACTGTACTTTACAGATACAAAGTTGCTGAAGACAAACAATTTGGGCAGTGGGAATGAAAATACAACACTGAAAATAGACACCATATAGTATTTTATAAACTAATTTAAAGCTGCTGTTTTCATAGTTTTCATAGTATTGCACAGATTAGTTGCAGAGAGCTACAGAAGTCAGGTGACTATAGAGAAAAATTTAAGTCCCATTCGCCTCACAGAAGCAAATAAATAGAACCCGAATAACACACAACTGTATACTTATAACTAAATCCTTCTCTTAGGAGTTCATGCAACAAATAAAGCAGAAAAGAGTTGAGATGCTTGAGAATGTGGAACAAGAAACTTATCTTCTGTGTAGGAAAAAAATACTCCTTTACATTACTTAAAGGATTTTGGAAACAGTAATAATAAAAACATTATCCTGCAGCCTTAAATACCACAAAACACACATTAATTATTCTATTATAAGGACCTGACGCACTTAAAAATATATATACACACACACACGTAGGTTAGCCACAGAAATGTTACCTTATTCTCTCAGCACCAGTTTCCTTAGAAACAACTTCACGTAGTCATCCTACACTAAACTTAAAACATTCTCTTGTCAGGATCCTGGTGATAACCCATCCTACGCTAGACAATACAGGTTTGTCCTCCCTTTGCATCAGTTCATATGCAATAACTCTTCCTATGCTAGTTTGTCTGCATTAACTTCTTTCCTTACAAAAACATTTCCATGCAAATTACTTTCCATGTAACCCTACCTCTCCTGAACACTTTCTTGTTTGTGGTTTTGGTTCAAGAAGTAAATGAAATCTAGAAAAGTAAAGGTACAAAATGCATAGTAAAAAAAAGAGCCTAAAAAAAAAAAAAAAAACCTAACAGCAAACTAACACTTCAAAATCACAGTTAAAGTGGTTTTTTTAAGGAGTTCAGTGCTAAGCACTAAAAATGAACAGACACAGGCTAAGAGAAATCTTTAAACAGAATTTCTGTGGGAACAAAACCAAAACAAAATTCAAAACCAAACCAAAACAAATCAACAAAAAGACACACCACCAAAACCCCCTCAATATGCACTTTGGAATAAGACTGCAAACATTATGCTAAGATCACTATTTGGTTTATAAAGGAAAGAAATTCAAGCAGAAACATTCTAGAAATACAAGCTGAAGATTCTAAGCAGTTTGAGCTGTAAAATCGTCACTTGAGAGAAATAAATGCTTGTTATATTATAAAAATATCCACTAAAATTTTGAAGTCAATTCCAATCCAGTAAACATTCCTCGCTGCAGTATTCCCTACCAACTGTAATTCACACAAAACGGAATTTAGGTTACATATTCATTAATTAATTTACCTAACCTCCTTTCTTCTACCCTCTACCTTCTTCTATTCTCAAAGAGATCTAACCCAGAGGATCCTCTGCTGAAAGTAATGAAATCCCATATTCTAATCTTTCCAACTTCCAGATGGTAAAGCCTCCACCTCCAGGAAGAGGAGTGTAAATAGATTAAGCTGAGGTGACAAATTTCCCCCCATCCATACACTTACTTACACATTCACAAATTCCTAAGTGAGTGGAATCTCCAAATTTATCTGAATTTACCTCAATTATAGCTAAAATTATGTCATCTTGCTGACTTCTAAAAAATGATGCAGTAAAAATACAAAGTTCCAAAATAAACTTTCAAAATGGCAGAGTTAAAATAAAGATCCGTAAGAATTAAGACATTGTTTTATTGCACGATGCCAGAAATTTCATATATGACTCAGATGCATCATTCACATTTAAGATGCATGATTTTCAAGGATAAATTCTGATTGATATGCTGGTCTTACTTTTCCAATACAAGTTCCCAGACTTTAAAAAGCAAACTGAGCAACAAATATAGTCAATGAAACATCACTGATCACACCACTACTCATCAAGATGACACAATTTCAGAACAGCACAGATCTCTCCTGTTTGACCTAATGGAATATATGAGCAAGTTGAACCCTACATATATACAAGAAGGACTTATGGCACATACAGAGGCTGTTCACTATTCAGAGGTAAAGCAGAGTAGCATCAAGAATTCTGAAATCTAAGATCTGCTTCAACTTTCACAGTTAAAACCGTAGCTGCCTTTTTTACGTCCAACTGTCACTGCAGAGGAAACAACTTGTCTTCTTACACGTCATGCGTCACAGCTTTATTTCAGTGTCAGTAATTTTCAGTCTCACACTAGTTTTCTGAAAGTTAGAAAGGGGTTTTGAGAACTGCAAAGAACAATCTCACAAAACAGAGAGGAAACCACTGTTAATTTTATATTGAGATCAGCCTGATTCTAAGAGTCAGAATTTTCAAACACAAGAAATAAAACATGTTCCTGACCATGTTAATTCTATATAACACACCCATTAAGAGCAATGTGAACATCAACAATCAACATATTTGACACAACTGATTAAGGTGATTGTGCTACAAAAATTGATGTTTATCACCAGACCTACTAGTAATGTCACTAGAATTCCTCCAGAGCAAGAAATTACATGGCCTTTGCTGGACTCTCTCCTTCACAGAAAACAGGCAAAGAAATGGTGTCTATAAAGAAAGTAACCCTTTTTCATCACCTTATTAGAAGCTCTCATGAAACTCTGAAACTCATCTAACTATAATTGGCACTCTGTGGCCTATTACTTGGAAGTATATGCTGCTTCTCAGTGAAATAACTGCATGAGAATTAAAACAGTAGTAAATGTAAATTAGTGCAACAACTACACCAGGTACCCCTTTTGTCTTGGTATGAGTTTAATAATTAATTTTCACTGCTGAATAGTTAAACACGATGCATATTGTTTACAGTCATTATTCTTCTACTGTTAAACCAACATTAGAACAGAATACAAACCGACCAGTCATAAGAAAGGACTAATGAATATTTTAAT
Organism: Aphelocoma coerulescens; assembly: GCF_041296385.1. Taxonomy (NCBI): domain Eukaryota; kingdom Metazoa; phylum Chordata; class Aves; order Passeriformes; family Corvidae; genus Aphelocoma; species Aphelocoma coerulescens. Next base: position 12,131,063 of record NC_091021.1, read on the forward strand.
GTGAAAGGATTCATTTTTCATGTATTTTTTAAATAGTGAGGACAGTAAGTTACTAACATATGTGGGAGTGTTACTTGGGGAGGGTGTTTGGATGGTTTTTGTGGGCTTTTATCTGAAATCTAAACTATTTTTTTTCTACATATATATAATATCCTTAGGAACACAATATAAACACAGCAGAAACAACTTAGATCAACCCAATCTTTCATGCAGCATGTTAGGCAAGACTTTCCACAATGTTTTTCACTTAGATAAGCTGTAGATCAGTGATGCTTTTCTTGGTCTTAAAATCAAGAGTCAAACATGCTTAGAAGGGGAAAAGGGATTTTACCTTGGTATTTATTTTAAGGATCCTTAGGTGCACACGTCCAGGTCATATGCACCGAAATGCGCACGACAATGCACACCCCCAAAAGATAACATTATAGGTTTTACTAATTAGCATATCTATCAAAGATTCCCCAATGAGAGTGAGCCCCCTCCCCAAGGAACCTTCCCCTGGATGGTTCTATCTTGGTTTACAGAATGTGTTCTGGAGAGGACCTTGGGGTTTGGGGCACACTGATCCCTAACTACAAAGCTTCTAAAATGTTTAGTCTCTCAGCTTGACAAACAAGTCCAAAAATGTAGGCAAAAAGCACTAAAAATACAAAAGTTGTAAAAAAGGTATAACAAGGGTATAAAAGAAAAGGCAAAAAAATCTTCATGGCATCATCAGTATAAAAAGTAAAGTAGCGTAATGCGGTGTTGTACTTCCCATTGATTCATTTACTAAATGCCTTTCACATTGTTCCCCCCCACTTGCTCCTGCCCCTAGCTCTGGCCACTCCCTCGAGTACCTCCCTATTGGTTCCTGCACCCCAACTCCGCCCATGTACCGCCCCTGCCATCCGACAAAACCCCCTGCGCCCGCATCACGAGGTCTCTCTGCCTCTGGGGGTCGCTGGGACAAGATGTAATCATTAAAGGTCCGCTGAAACCCTCATGGGGAGACCCTTCTCGCCTCCTTTGCCGTCACTGTGTTGTAAAGCTGATAGTTACTGGAGCAAGAGTGCAGAGCCATCCGAAAAAGACTACAGGAGGGCGACAATGGTCGCACTGCCCTGAGCAGCTCCGCTGAGCTCTCAGGGAAAGCTGCAGCCTGCTAAACTAAACCTAGCACTACAACAGTGTAAAACCACAACAAACAAAAACAACTAAAGAAAACAGAGACAAAAACAGCCTTCCACAGGTGCTTGATGACTCCCGTTGGAATACACAGCCTTTTTTCCTCCTCCCCCCAACACTACTGAAACGAGAAAGATACTAAATGCACACTATTTTCATACATATTTTCTATTCATAGCCTGAACAAAATTAAAAGTTTTTTGTCAAATACTGTCCCAATACATATTCAGAAAATGTGAGTCTTTCAAGATTATGAGAAATTACAGATTTAACAAGCAGCATTGAAAATCCACACAGCAAGCTTCATGAGTATGCCTCCTCAAGCTTTTTTTGCGTGGACAGGGGAATGGAATCTATGTCTAGATGGTTAATTTAACAATGTTCCAGGTTTTCAAACACATTTTCTAGCACTCAAAAAAAAACTCACTGAGTACTCAATGTTCTAATCTTCAGCCGGTTTTACATAACCTCATCCATACACAGAGATACTCTGGGGTTTTGTTTGTAATACTGAACAGTTTTCCTGCTAAAAAAAAAAAAAAAATTCAAAAGCAGTTGGTAAAGCAGTGCTTTTCCTCTCCTCAAGGTCCCAGAATAAATTAACCTTGGAAAAACAGCAGAGATGGCCTTATATGCAAACTTGTTAGGAGTCATACTACTGCTTTTTGCAACATTATTCTTCTTTGAGAAATTCCATATATTACATCTACTTCAAATAGAAATACACCCACATGAACATAAATAGTTTACTAAATATAAATAGTTTCTCTAATCTTTTACAGGTACTGCCCATCTAGGTAACATTTATGATCTTTTACTTTTTTATTAGTTATACTGGCATAGAGCAAATTCAGTTCACTCTCTTCAAACACATCATCAAAAATTTTTAATCAAAGCCTGAGTTTAATTAAAAGCCTGTTCTGTTTCCCTATGCAATTGTGCTGATAGGGATCAGCAGCATTTACTAAAGTTCAAGCACCAGGCACCTGAAAGTGCTAGATTATACATTTTTGGTGTAAGTAATATATATACTCATCTAACACCCTTCATACAGCTTGCTCCACAAAACACACAGTCTTTCAAGGGCAACTTAGACAGAAGGTTTAGAAGTACTGAGGTCATTGGAATGTACAATGGACCTGCAGAGAGAACGTGGAGTAACTTCTCCAAAAGTAGGGCTGATCAGGTATAAAGCAAAAAAAAAAAAACCAAAGGGAAAAAACCACACCACCAGGACAACAAAAAGCCACCAAGAACAAGCCAAAACCAACGCACACAGTCCCCATGTGACCCCTTCATCACATGAAGAAACTGTTCTGAACAAAATACAAACCCAGTCCTAACACTCCGGTATTTGCAATTATGTGCAGATTTGCAAGTTAAGATGATTACACCATAATTCTTTCTTATCTGTGAGCAGCAAGGGTTTCATACTTGGGGGGAAAATCCTTGTGCTTTTTCCCTTATCTGCCAGCTATTCAACTGGCACTTTGAAAAGATTTTCATAACATATTTTAACGATTTTGTTCCCTAATCAGTTCTATCTGTTTCACTTCAACTATTAAAACCAATTAGATGGCAACTTCAAAAATTCCCCTGCTAAAAAAAAGGAAATGCTAATAAAAACCTTTTCCATTTTCCATAGATGCAACGCATATGCATAAACATGCAGAATTTACTCATAGCAACCTTACGTATTTCAGAAAGCTCTAAAGTCTGCATTCACAGAGACAAAGAGATAATCATTTCAATCTATTCAAAGTCAGCACACATTACTAAAGCAGATGCCCCAGCAGTTCATAGAAATAGCAATAACTACTACTACAATTCTGCATAAAGCCAAGCAAAGCCTGCATCCTTTCCCTGTAGGAGAGATATTTTGTCTTTCAAAAGCTACCCATTGGAATATTAATTTGAAATACATCAAAACTTGATAGAGCTGACAACAGACAACATGGTGATTAAGGTTTCCTAATTAGCATGATAATGTCCATTTAAGATTTGCTCCCTCCTCTCTCTCACAAGACCAAAAGCTTATTATCAAAATAAGCCATCAAATACAGTAGGTTGCAATCATGGGAGTATCATGAGCAGAGGAGGGCAATGGACCATCACACCCACACACATCTCCACCAGCCAAGTGTGATAAGGTTCCTGCAAAATGTTTCAGTAAAATGACAAGAAACTATGCTGAAGCAGCTCTTTCCCAGCACTTGACAAAGAAAAAAAAAAGAGAAAAAAAAAAAAAAAGAAAAAGGCATAGCACTCCCACTCCCCCACTGACCAAGAGATCTTTAAGCTTTCTGCATGTATTAGACAAAATTAATATATACAGGCACTGTACTTCAATTTTCTTGAACTTCCTTCTACTTTTTGTGTGTTGAACCTACCTAGTTTTCTGTCTTTAGCACAGACCACAACCTGCGAGTCTGAGAAAAAAGGCACAGAAAAAATAACAAAACTAACCTTTGAACATTTAGTAAATTGTAAGTTGCCAAATAAAGGGGGCTGGGGAGGTGGAGGGCTGGCACAAAACACACTGTGACAATCAGCACAATACTCAATTACACAATTTCAGCAGCATCAATGCCAATTAGTACTGGCCCCTGACCCCTAATTTGGTCTGGAATCCATCCATGATCTTAACCTGATTAGGACTTAGTGCACAACCAACATGAAATCCCACTGTTGCACATTTATTCTTCTGCCTTAGCATCCTAAGTTTTACTCAAACACTGAAGTAGATAGGGGGAAAAAAATTACAAAGTTAATGTAAACTGTACACATTAACTGTGAAAAACCGCAGTAGACCTGCAGCTAACTGAAGGGATTTAACCTACAGAGAGGAAAAAACAAAGCATGTATTCTCTCAAAGAGTTTAATGCCATGATTCCTGGAACACAAGGTATGTGTGGAACACAGATACCATTTCAAAGATTTAAACACCCAGATGCCTCAAAAACATTTTTCTATGGCTGCGGAGACAAATCCAACAAAGTTTCAAATTGCAACTATCCCAACAAGGTTTCACTTCTGCACGTACAAGGAATGAGTGCATGAGTATGTTCACCACTGATGCAGAAAATTGCATATTCTGAAGGTAGCAATTGTTCTTACATGACCATGCATAGTCCAAGCCTACTCAATACCTGCACAAGCAAGAGAGCATCTCAGTCATTTCTGCAACTGGTCCTTCAAGAGACACACACACAAGCCATGCCTAAACAGTTTTAACATTTTTATTTGCTGTCTCAACCTCTAACCCAAATTGTAGTGAGGAGAAAGAAAATCTTGTTCTCTCCTTCTCCCCCAAACAAATAAAATGCAAGCTAGGAAGTTTTCTTATTCAACAGATACACAGAAGCTTCTCAAACTCCTGTGGTGTTTACACTAACACGAGTGAAGGCAAAGCCAGAGAGTCAGAACACATGAAACATGTCTTGGCAGATGCACCGATCTAAGCAAACAGAAAAGGCAGTAGCCTGCTCCTAGCCTTCCTGTTCACTGGAAAATCATGCAATGCATGTGACACCTGTGATTTTAAGGAAAGGTTGCTGTCACAGGATGTCTATGAAAATAAACAGTGCAGATATACAGTTTATGAATGCTTAGCTTAAATTCATCTAGTATTCTAGGTTTTTCTATTTCCATTCAACTTATGCTCCAGTCCAAGATTGCGATCTCTATTTGTATGTCCATAGGTAACACATAACTGTTTTAGAGATACTCATGTAGCTCTTGCCACTCTGACATGGCAAGATTTGGACTGCAATTTGCTGCAGTCCATTAACATTAAGAAAGCTATCAGAACAGCTCATATGAGGTCTAACAAAATTAGCATCTCTCTTCCCAAGAAATTCCCAGATACAGTTTAGTAACTTCTAGAAGCTTAAGGATGATACTATTTAAAATTATTCTACAGATGCAACATTGGAGATCATTAGGTATGGTGGTTTGCCTATTACATAACTATCAAACAGAATGAATACATAATTAACAATCTAGAAGCAGCTTTGGAAACTCAGCAATTTCATCTAAGGCCTGTTCTATGCTAAGAACAAGAAAGAAGTATCTTTAAAAAAACCAAACCCACAGGCATAAGGATCTAGTAATTTTTCCATTCCACATCTAAACCCCCTTGCTCTCCCCTCTGTGTCCATATTTAGCTTACATCTCTATGCTGTTTCGGCTCAAAAAAACATCTTAAAAAAAAAAAAAAAAAAAGCAATGGAAAGTTCTCCACTGTTACACAAAGAAATACGAGCTTTTGCTGGGATAAATCCTTTGTCAGCATGCCTTACACTTCTATGTAAAAGAGCACATTACTATCATTTAAACTCCTCAATCACTTCTTGTGTAAGTTCACTACAGTAAATGGACTTTAACCAATCATCTGTCTCTCCCACTGCTGTCATTAAAATATGAAGAGTTTGAAAATACATTAACACTCCCTTTTACTCTTATACTATCACTGTTGTACAAAGAAAGACTTGTATTACAGAGACTGGGTTCTAGCTACAAACACGAGTGTTAGTTTTGTCTACTGAAGTTCAGTTTTACATATTCTAACAAAGCAACATGGTTACAACAGAAGTTTGGAAATTCAAACTCTAACCTTAATTTTGCAGAAGTATGTGAATCTTAGCACTTACTTCAGCTGTTCCAGAGGAATGAATAATTTTCATCTGCAAAACTCTGACAGCAGGTATCCACATTTATCAAGCGATCTGACATCATCTGTTGTTACATGCAGATACTAAAGACCAGTACAACAACCATTCTACGTAGGGAGCTTTCCTTAATTACCTTTTTTAACTAGATGTGGGCTTCCAAACCTAAAGCATGAGGAACCACAGTGACATGCTGAAGCATCAAGTATTCTTTTCAAAAAAGTATACCTCTAACCCAGAGTAATAAAGAGATATCAAAACTCAACGTTGAGCATTTCGATTTTTGTTCTTTGCCCTACTCTGATGGCATGTACCAGGGTGCTTGATAAATTGCTCACCCCACCCACTCTATAACTAAGTTTACATAAAAGCCTCCTACCTTCTGAAACACATCTTGTCTAAAAGGTTATTGACCCTCATGTTCAGCCATCACAACACTGCTACCACACCATCTGAAGGGGATGGTGGAAACACCACTGTAGCTTACACATGGGTCACACTGGTCATAAGATACCACAGCTTCACAAAGTTCAAGTTAAAAAAAAAAAAAAATTAAATTCTAGCTAATTTTTTACATGCAGGACATACAATATTCAAATTTACAGATACAAGCTAACTTGAGCTACTTCTACAACAAAAGCTGCTACACTTACGCCCATGTGTCTCCAAGATCTGGTGCTTGGGATATTTAGGAAAGTAACTTTAGGAAAGCAACTATTTGATTTTCTAAATCAATTTTTCTACCTTGTGGCCCTATTCCAAATCAGAACAGAGGCAGGCATCCAGAGGGGCTGCTCTCCAGCCTCTCCTCAAGCTCAAGATATCCTCAAACCTAAAGGAGACAGAAAAGACAAAGTAGAAAATATGAAGAGGAGATGTGAAGAAACAGACACCAGAACTCTCGGAAATATCCAAACTATTTGAATAAAAAGGAAATAAATTAAGACAGGAAGGAAAAAACGCAAGCAAATTTTACACATATTTCAGCTCATTATCTTTCAATCCAATATCTTCTCAGCTGAATGGCCATGAAAAATAAGATTATTCTTTTAAATTTTCTCACTGTCTTTCCAGATAGATGCCAAATCATTTCCCCAGGTCACATATGGGTCAAGCCAAGGCAGAAGAGGGGAGGAAGACCCTAAATAAAACTACAATTTAAAATTTATAAACTACTAACAATGGAAAGAGAAAAATATTCCAGACATATCAATTTTACCCTGTATGAATCAGCAAACTGCAGTCATGCAGTCTGCACAAATGTCCATGTCACACATTTCAGTTTAGCAGAATTCAGAGGAACAGCAATGTGTAACTATTTAAAGAACTCATGAACCATGCACAGTGCAGACACCACTACAGGAGATCTAACCGGTTCAGTTTTCTCAAGAATCACAGTAATTAAAACAAAAACATAGTAATGATGCCTTTTCCTGGTCTTAAAATCAAGAGTCATACACGGTTAGAAGGGGAAAAGGGATTTTACCTTGGTATTTATTTTAAGGATCCTTAGGTGCACACGTCCAGGTCATATGCATCAAAATGCACCCCACCGAGTATGTATCTGTCCCCCCCCAACATTGGGTAGAACATTATAGGTTTTACCAATTAGCATATCTATCAAAGATTCCCCAATGAGAGGCTCAAGTGAGCCCCCCCTCCCCAAGGAACCTTCCCCTGGATGGTTCTATCTGAGTTTACAGAATGTGTTCTGGAGAGGACCTTGGGGTCTGGGGCACACTGATCCCTAACTACGAACCTTCTAAAATGTTTAGTTTCTTAGCTTGACAAACAAGTCCAAGAATGTAGGCAAAAAGCACTAGGAATACAGAAGTTGTAAAAAAGGTATAACAGGGGTATAAAAGAAAAGGCAAAAATCTTCATGGCATCAGTAAGATTAGCTAAATTATGGAGATTACATGCAAAAATCACTTAGGATTTCTGGAATGTTAGCCGAACGCTTGTGTAGCAATACAATATAAAATGAGATGTCATTAACTACTTTGTCCTGTAGAAAAAAAACCCCACAGAATACACAGAAAGATAAATTCCTCGAAGAGTGTTTTAACAGATTTAAACTGCACCAACCATCTCCATCAGGTCCTGTGCTGAACAGTGTTACACAGCCAGAGAATTTGGCATTTTTCAATGCCAAATGCTAGCAATGATAACCACTACTAAGAGATAAATAAATAAATAGTTTACCCCTTTACAGTAGTTATACACCTAACATTTTATTTCTCTACCCTAGCAGCATTTCTTTCCAAATGTCTCTGGCTCTCTATTTTCAGGCAAAGTTAATAAATTTGAACATAAAATCTGTATTTCTCTACGGACTCACACCAAGAGGTCAAGGCAGCAGATCTGACATAGGCAGTGGGCACCAGAGGCAAGGTGGACTGCATGTGGAACAGGAAACAATGAAGGAAGACCAAAAAAGTGACTTGCCAATTGTATTTCTGTCTTTCACAAATCATCTGAATTGATTAAAAATAAAACATCTGTTGAACCCTATGCCCAAATCCACTATATTTGATAGAAAAATGTAACACTAAGAGAAGAAAGAAAAATTGCTGTGTGGCCATTCGTCATACAATAAAAAGCTTTTACTATTATGGATAATCTGCAGCATGTATTGAAACAGTCTGCAAACTGTATACTATTGTACCCAGTCCCTGATCTTGGTTTTTATGTTCTCTTCTTTGTAGCACTGCTGGCAATACAGTAGGTTTTTCCTAAACAACTATATTTTATTTCATCAGAAGTGCCCCTCCTACCTCTTGAGCTTTTATTTGAAGTTTAGAAACTAAAGTCAGAATTCTATACAAAATAAGGAGATCCACTGAGTCACTCCATAAATCTGTCCTATGACTAAAGTTAAAAAAAGGCACTTGAATTATTTGTCTTGTTATTAGAAGCAGGAATTATTCAAGAAAGGTGCAGAGAGAAAAATTCAACCAGCTTGTCATTTTACCTACAGCTAGTTCTTCCAGCATAAACCCAAACTACTTCCTTACTCAAAAAAACCCTGTAGAAAATAGCATTAAGTAAGTCAAGAATTACTTCTCACAATTGTGTTTGGAAATGAAAGTAACTGACTGAAGTAGCAAGTCAAACTGTACTACTTGTGACTGTCTCTGCTCAGATAAATTTTCCCTGAAAGGGACTTCTTTAATGGTTATTACGATGGCACAGATGCCCTTCATGAAGACTCAGCTGGGGAAGCCTCCACCTTCACTTCCTGATATTTGTTCATATCATAATATATGGAAACAAGCATCAAGAAAAGTAATGGCTTTTCCAGCCCGGACAAGTCTTTGAGTGAACATATTACCCAATCTTTCAAGATTCTCAACTCATATTAAACTGCTTGGTAAAGAGCCAAACTGGTCTGCCTCTCCTCATACAGAAAATAAGGAATATCACATGAAGTTCTCAGATAACAGATTCAAAACAGAACCGAGGAATGACTTACTGACACCACACAAAGTGCAGCTCTTACTGACAGAAAACATGGTAGCTGCAAAAACCATACATGGGCTCAAAAGTTTTTCTAAGTATATCCATGAAACAAGAATCCATACAATGCATCATCCCCACTGAGACTGGGAGAGCTGACCTAAGGAGTAACCTTATATTCTAGAAAAGAGTGCAAGAGTAAAGCACCTGCTGTCAAATGAGCACCTGCTCAGCTGTAGCAGACAAGCAGAACTTGAAACAATGGTCCTGTCGCATTCCAGGGTCTCAGAGCTTTAGACTTCAAGAGAGAGTAACAGATCAGACCAGTATGGCTATTCCTGCAAAGAATGGTCTTTGGGTTGCCCAAAAACAAAAACCCCAAACAAAAAACCAGCCCACAAGCAAACAAACACCATAAACAGAAAGAAACTAAGACTACTGCTCCAGCCCATCACTTCTCTAAAAGAGAGGTGAAACAGGGACTGTGATACTATCCATAAAATATTTAGCTCTCTAATGATGCCTGAGAAGATAATTTCCTTCCCCACCATTCATAGCCTTTTTTTTTTAAAGCATTCAAAGAAACCAAGGTGGACTAAAGAAAGATCCTTTCCATCCTTATTGTAATTAAAGCAGCATTAACCATTTTATTCAAATGACAAGAGGCTTCCAATGACATAACTGAACTACTGATACAACACCACGGGAAGTACCGTGCAATTTCAGAGGGAAAAAAGATGCAATATATAAGCAGTTCAAATATGTATTCTGATATTGAGGGGGAAAAAAAACCCACAACCCTTTCCTGTCATCTCAAAACTGAAAATACTTCAAGTCACTGTCAGTCACACAGCTCTCTACTCCAGAAAACAATTATGAAGAGGATACCACTAAACACTGTTGGATGCACAGGCAGAGAAGAGTGGTACCTATAATGTATCTCACAATCTGTTAATTCAGAATGCACAGCAACATAAATTGCTGGAAACATGGACTTTTGAAAGCTATCCAAGAAACCCTGCAGCCTTCCTCTCGCCTAACAACACAAGCAGGAATCCCAGCAAATCATAACTAGCATAGCTGTATAGATGCTAACATAACTATCCTAGAACACTTAATCTTTGCAGTAATTATCACCACCATGAATACCAAAAAAAACCAAAACAAAACCAAAAACCAACTCAATAAATCACAAGAAGGACTGATTATTTGTACATGGAGTTTCAATGACCTTTCCTTCCTAGAGGACGTTTACTTGTTTGTTGAGGTTTTTCTATACAAAATGAAAATTTCTCTAATGTTATTTCCTTGTGCATACTATTGATTTCTTCAGACTGACACTCTAATTATGGCAAAACTTCCATCTCAAAATATGTTGTAGCAACACTTGTAGGCCTCTTGGAATTATGCAGACTCACTTACTTGAAGATACAGCATCAAAGAGCTTACTATTTTCCCAAAATATCACATCCCTCATATTTGCAGTCTTATTTTTAAAAGAGTATGGTCCATACTGAAAGAAAAAGAAATAGAGGAAGCAAAACATGGTAGAGCAGATCAACTGACTGCACACAGTTTTTCTTATCAAGAGTTGTTATGTACTTGAGGGGTGAGGGGGAAGGCAAAAACAGCTACTCAAAACCTTGTTAAACCTTGAAAGCGATGGTGTACCTGAAGACAAATCCTGCCAAGTGCACTCCTCTGCTACAGTTCTGTTCACGCACAACAGATCACACAAAGCCAATACTCTGTGATCAGAACTGAATGTCCCTGGTGACAGATTCAGCAATACCAGCATAGTTTTGTGCATAGTACTCAAGGCATGCTTCCAAGCACCATGAAGAAAAAAAAACAAAAAAAACAACCCCCCAAAACAAATAATAAGGAAAAAAAGCACCAAACATAAATAAAACTAGGACTTTGTATCTTTCTCTCAAAGAATAAAACCAAGGTTATCTGGTATCTGACATGTCTATGGGTCACCGAAAAAAAAATTCTGAGAAATATATCAACATTCCTCAGCACCACTGGACTTTGGACACATAAACATTAACTTTCAGCCACAATGAGAAACAAGAAATACTTTGTGAGTCGATGACAGAACTGCATCCTCTGAAAGACAGGGATTTAAGCACCTCACAAATAAAGAGCCCTCCTACAGTTCCATCCCCCCATACATTATAGAAAAACAAATGCGTCTTCTCACCCTGAAAAAGACTGCTCTGAATCTTCCAGACTTTATCTCACAGTGAAAAACATTCAATGCTGAAACCAGACTGAGGCAGTCTGGATTAAACAGATGGCACTCTATTTAGAACAGTTTCACTGTTAATAACATGATAATGGCATTCCTCCTGGAAATCTTCTCACGCGCTTCCAATACCCCATTAAAAATCCCTGAAACCCAGAAGTAGACTTCCATCAAAATATATTAGAAAAAATGCACTACAGTCTATCCCAAAATTCTGCCAGCACCATGCTATGATGTTTATTCTCATTTTAATAAGACTATCAAAAATTAATACAACAGTATGTATTCTGTTAAAAAGAAATATTATTGTATTATATAGAACTGAAGAATAATTTAAGTCTTCGTAAGTCACTGACTATGTAGTTAACTTTTACCAGTCTCTTTTCAGATGAAGTAGACTACGTGCTCAAGTTTGATGAACATAAAACTAATTTTAATTAATCAGATACTAAGGCAATTGACACTTCACAGTCACATAGCCACAGCATGCAAAACGCCGAGATCCCAACACAAGCACTCAGTGAAACCAAGTCACCACCTCACTCAAGAAGCAGCTATCAAGAGAATTCTTCACTTTCACTTACCTTTCAGTGCACTTCCAGGATTTCGGGATGTCTCCCCACTTCTCCTAAGGAAACAAACACCAATGTTCTTTTAAGACGTACCCACTGAAAACCAAAACTTGGCTCCTGGCGCCAGCCGGGCTCCCGAGCAGCTCCGATTTCTCCCCCGGCTTCTTCCCGTGCCGAAGCGCGCCCCGAAGGCGGGCAGCGAGCGGGCACTGCCGGGGCCCCGACACCGCTCCCCGCGGGCAGGGCGGGGGGCCGGGGCTTACATAACCGCGGGGAAGGGGCCACCGTCCGAACGGAGAGGGAGCGGGAAGGGGAGAGAGGAGAGGGAGCAGAGCAGCAGGGACAGGAGAGAGAGAGCGAGCGGCGCTGGCGGCGGGAGCGTTGAGAACGGTTCGCGCCCCCGCACGCACAGACCCTGCGGGGCTTCCGTCCCTGCCCGCACCACCGGCAGCGACAGACGGCAACGGGCTGCCCGCGAAGAACGGGAGATGCTCGCTCCCGGCGCCGGCCCAAGCCCCTCCACCCCCGGCGCCGGCCCCGCCGGCCCCTCACCCCTCACCCCGCTCTCCTCCTCCTCCTCCGCCGCCACCTCCAGCCACCGCCAGCCCCGCACCTCAGCAACGCGCCCGCCCATTGGGCCACACCCCCCGCAACAAGCCGCGCACTGATTGGCCGTTTTCCGCTCCGCTTCTCCTTCCCCCCAACCCCTCGGCCAGAGCCGGCGCCGCTGTTCCTTGTGCGGGGTCTGCCCCCCTGGGACGTGGCGGGAGCGCTGCGGGCGGGAGCGGCCTGGGAAGGGGGTCTGGCAGAGGCTCCAGGGCCTCCGTGTCCGCAGCAGGCTAGCGGGAAGAGCCGGAACGGAAGCTTCTCGGAACCTGCGTGTCTGGCCCGCGCTTCCCGTAGCGGCTGGTCCTCGTGTGGGTTCCGGTTCCGGGTGGCGGCCGCGTCCTGAGCAGGGTCGCGGAGCGGGCAGGTACCGCGGGCGGGGCTGGCACCGGCACCGGGCCGTGCTGCTGCCGCCGGGGTATCCGTGTGCGGGCAGGGCAGGCGGCGGCGGGGGTGGAAGTGGGGGTGGCTGTCACTCCGGGTTGTGCCCTCCCGGCCCCGCTCGGTGCGACCTCTGGGCACAGCTTGTGCTGGTTCTTCTGGCAGAGAGCGCCCGGCTGGTGCTGCAGCGCAGCCCGCTGGCCGCGACGTGTGCGTGACAGGGCATAACCTCCTCTCCTGTAAAAAGTGAATATTGGTAGGAGAGAGGCCTTGGGTTTCCATGACAAGGTTGGAGCCTGGGGTCTAATTTGGGGGGAGCTTTTCGGGTAATGACGGCGCTAATGCTGCTCTCCAAGTTTCCTCATGCAACGAAATCTTTGCTTGTTTCCACGGCCTGCAGTCATCTTCAAAAGTTACAGGCTTTGAAGCTGTGTTCTGCATTCCAGTCAATTTTCTAAAATATAAGGACAGTAAATCTGTTCTTTGCTACCTGATATGTGTTAAAATGGGAAACCTTGGCTCAAAGAAGACTCAGGTGCTTTGTGAAAATGGAGCCTTAAAAGCTGTCATTTTCTTCCAGTCCTTCATGATCTTGCTGAAAATGTTCACCTTCACATCTGTTTTTAAGGAGAAACTTAATATTTTTATAGTTCTCCAGTGTGTATGTAAATAAGGCATATATTTTTCAGCCTCATCAAGCGACTGGTAAGGTGCATCTCCTTGTCCACCCATCTACCCTGGAACTGTTGATTGCCACAGGTATATCTGACTGAACTGGAGGCAGCTGAAAAGGAGCTGAAGAGCCAAGTCTTTGTTTTTCTCAGGTTTTTCTTGAGACCTTAGCAAGTGTATAGAAATAAGATGATGCTCTCTGCAAAGTAACAAACTGACGTTTTCCTGTAGGCATGGGACATGGAAGTGAACACGGCCATGGCCATGGCCATGACAAAGTGGAACTCCCTGACTACAGGCAGTGGAAGGTCGAGGGAACTCCACTAGAGGAGGTGCAGAGAAGGCTGGCTAAACGGGGTCTGAGGGATCCATGGGCTCGGTAAGTGCAAGAGCCTCAAAAATCATCTTGATGTGTCATCTTGTAGCATCAACCAGACCTTGTCATTGTAGATAATTCTTTCTTCAGTGAAAATTAGTCAGAATTTCAGTTGAGTCTTTGTTTACTTTTTGCATGAAAGTCACACCTTGCATCACCTTGACCAGTCTCCACATGTTGCGAGGCAGCCTCGCGTTTTGTGATGTTTCATGCTGACACAGATCAGGCACAATGACCAATACCTCATTTACCAAAACAACTAAGTAGTATTAGGTCTGCACATGTGAATAAGCCTGTCCTCCTCTGCAAAGAGATTGTGTGCCTCAGGTCTTGATGAATATGGTGGAACTTGCACTGACATTCTGAGTGGGAATAGGATTCCTCATATACAACAGGAGGCCTTTATCTGGAAAGAAGAAATGTACATGTATACAGGATAGAATTGCATTTAACTGTGAATGACATAATGGAGAATCAGCTTTTTACTTCTCATGTTACCACTCGACAATTAATATCTCCTCCTTTTTAGATATTTAGGCAGCTGTTAAAAGGGGGCTTAATGTGTTTCTCCCACATCATGAATTATGGAATACTTTGTTCAACCACCCTTGCATCTTGGGGAATAAAAATACCAAATGTTTTGTGCTGAGTAGTCTGGCCCTTCTGTAAAGGAAAAGTTGCATGAGCAAACTGTTCCAGGAGTCTTCATAGAAAAGGCTTCACTTAAATCATTACAAGAAAAATGGAAGAGCAAATAGGTAATCTGTTAAAAAGTTGTTTTATGCTATAACCTTTAGAGGAGTTTGAGGTTGACAGCACTTTTTTCTTTTCTTTGGAATAGTTTAAAGACGTAAGCCTAAAGTAAAACATACTTTTAATGATGATGGGAACCATTCAAAATATCAGCCCTTAATGAACTTTCCAGGCCTGTGTCACATTTATCTTGCCTCTATTTTTGTGGAGTGCAAGCAGCATAAGATTTTTTCCCTTTGGTTCACACAAAATTATTTTCAGCAAGCAATAGGCTTATTCCCATTTAAGAAAGGAAAAAAGAAGATACAGTTTAATATTGTAAGTTTAGTGTAAATTAACCTGACCGTTAGTGCCTGTACTTCCAATTTCAGGAAGTGCTGCAAAACAACACACTGGAAAAGAGACTGTAATATTTATTGCCCCTGAAAGATAAACTAAAACTCTTGTTTCTCTGGTAAAAGAAGGGGATTGAACCAATCACGGGTTCAAATAAGGAACAAAGTCAAACTCAAAGCATGAGATGATTCCTTCTGAACTTTTAAAATTTTACATAAAGTAGTATTTCAATTCCATAGGACAGTACAGGTATCATGCCAATCTTCCTTAAAAAATGAGAAATTAAAGTATCATGTTACTTGCTTCAGTAGTCTGGAAGAAGATTGTATTATTAATGTCTTGCACCACAAGTCTTGACAAAGTAACCCTCTTTAGAGCTCCCTCCCCTTTGGTATGCTGAGTTCATTTTAACAGTGAATCTGCTTTTAGCCTGTATGCCAAATGCACATTAATGTACATATGACATCTTTCCAAAGATTTTTATTTTGTATTTAATATTTGGAAACTTTGTCTGTATCAATTAGACCTTTTACTGGCACCTAGAAGATACTCTTCCATGCCAATATGGTTTCATCCCAAGTCACAAAATCCATCTGGACAAGATTATCTGTGAATAAATATCTGTCCCCCTTGTTTTAAACCCCCATATCTTCTACCACAATGACAGTTCTTATTTTATTGCGTGTTTCTTTTTCCTTTCCTTTTCTTAAGGTCTGTTGAGTCCTTACAACAGACAAACTACACCCATCTCCATAGATTACACTGGTTGTGCTACAAATAAGTATTTGTAGTCAGTTAGAGCAGTGACTAATGTTTCAATAATGATGTAGGTTGAAAACAGTAAGGCAAAACAGTGTGAGGTTTGTACATACCCTGTACAAGCTAAACACCATCTTTTTGATCTTTTTTTTTTTTAAATCATCTGATTCTTGTATGGTTAAGCGTTATATTGTGAAACAGAAAGATAACTCATCTTAGTGTTCAGGCACTATGTCTGGAAAAACTTTCTTTGTAAGATTTGACTGTGCCACATACTGTCTAGCACAGTGACTAGCCTTTGTAGTTAGTCCAATCCATGCAAGTGCTAGTGGGCATTGATTTGTTGCAGAGTAAAAACAGAAGACTACAATTACATGATTTTGGAGAGGTGATTCTGTTCCTATAAATGTGTTGTTTGCTGGCAATACTTGTATCTCAAGTTACATGTGTAAGGGTTAGAGTTCATATCATGAACTTTACTTGTAACTCCTGATACTTAAATGACAGAACATGCCTCAGTGTCTTATCTAATTGAAATACCTTCATCATTCTTTTATATATATATTCCTGTTAATGTATGTCACAGTGGCTCCACTGATCTTTTTTCCTTTGGTTTCATTTTCCTTCTAGTAATGAAGTCTGGAGATATATGGGTGGCTTTGCAAGACCTATCACCGTAACAGAAGTCTTTACTAGGGGACTCAAGTGGGGAGTTGCAGCTTTCGTCATAGCTCTGGGCATTGAATATGCACTGTTTCCTCCAAAGAAGAACGGAGGCCATCACTGAAGATCAAATGTGACAACTTAATACTTACTAATCATAAGCTGAAGCATACATAAGCCTGCTGCTCACTCTGTACTTATAATATGCATATTAAAGTCTGTCACAGGCAAACTCATGTTTCTTTGATGTTATTATACGTTTGTGGAAGGATCAAGAAACATGGCCAGAGCAATTTAACTGGCTTCAATCTGGGGAAAAAACCCAGCCCAAGGTGACTCTTGGGTTTGCTGTATCATCCTTTAAAGAGCAAGATAAACTATCAGACCAGCTCTTTTCAAGCCCTGCCAACATTGTGTTAAATGAAACTGAGAAGTGTGTTGCTTTTAAGAGAAAATTTGTACCATAATTATTAAAGGTTTAATAACTATTATTTCCCAGTAAGTGGTAATGAATGACTTTGTCACTTCTTAGAAGTGACTTCTTAGCTCTTATGTCTCTAAATAAAAATAAATATTACCTTAAAGCTTTAAAAACTGCCCCAGACTGCTTTAAAGTATATGAAAATACCAAAGCTTCACCCTATTGAACAGTTAATTAGCTTGGCAGACACTATGCACCAGAATAATCTGTATAATATCCAGATATCAAAAATTACATTGCTGCCACCTTTGCTTAGTAAAGTAGAATGTTTAACTCAGCAATAACTGTACCTTATCCTAAAATTACTTCCAACATACTTGACTGTAATGTAAAAAAAGAACAGTTTTTTCCTTTGCTCTGGTGTATTTACAGATTTATTTATTTTTACATCTAGTCTCTTCTAGTAATTTGTTTTAAATGTCCTGGTATCCCTTAAATTATCTTAGCAGCTTCTGGAGTGCTATAAGAATGCCTGGATTGAAGACTATAGCAGAAAAGGACCTGTGGGCAGTATATGTGCTCTGCAGTACTAGGAATTACAATTATCCGAATATCCTACTGTAAATTTTGTTATACCATTAGTAACAAAGTAAGGAGGATATATTATATAGTTTTTTAATCCAAACAACAGGATATCTGTGTCACTAAAAAGAAAAGCAAAATTAGACAAGCAAGTGAGAAACTATAAATGCCACTAAACAATTACATAGTGTACTTCCATGGTGAAGAAATTGAAATTTTTAAATAATCCTGTCACAAATTGCAGGTTTAAAAAGAAGTTGAAGGTCCTACCAAAACATGGCTAAAATATCTTTTTTTTGAAACATATATATTCACACACAATTTTTCTGAGTGAGATTATAATAGAGCTTTATTTTTAGAGCCAATAAACAACATCTGTTACTGTGTGAGTGCAGATGTACTGTTCAGTGGAGTTTGTCATCTTTGTATGACATTGCTCAAGGCACTGTTCATAGTGCAAATATTCATTTTACTAAACTTCTCTTGCCTAATCCTTTTCTCAAACATTCCTATCCAGCTGCATCATTCTCTGAAAAACAAATCAAGGTCTGTTCCACAAAATATTTCTATTGTCCCTTAGGCAGTCTTACCCAGAATACACACTTTCAAAGGCTGGTACTCACTACTTGTTTTCTATCTGGTTCCAAGACTAAGAGTACAGAATTTCAGATGGTGATGCCTTAGGTTTTAACTTTCATATTTTTCAAATCCTGTACTGCCTAGTGTGTAACTGAAGTTTCATGTGGCCTGTTAACTTCTGCTCTCTCATGCTAGGTAGACATAACAAAGCCTCTCCAGGCCTGCTCTCCAAGGACACTTAGACCGTCCCAAGCCAAAAAGTATAAACCAAAAGCCTCTAAAGGGAGGGGCAAACTTGGGGAAATTACATCATTAACTGAAGCTTTAACCCTGATATGCAAATGAACCAAACTTATAAAAGGGTGAAGAACTTGTGACCTGGGGTCCATCTTGGGGTCCATCTTGGCAGTAGCCTCTGGCTGCAGGGGGTACCTTTGAAGGCCTTTCAAATAAATACCTACTTTTATTCCCTTACTCCTGTCTAGTCTCTGTTTCTAGGAGGCCTCTTAAGGCATCAATGGTTGTTCAGGAAAACAATTAAGAGTTAATTGTTACTATGCTAAGAATTGTTACTATGTTACTAATGTTAATTACATGCAGTACAATCTGTCTATTTAAATGTTATAAGCTTGCCACTTCACTGATATAGCAAATATACCAAGCATATTCAGTTAGACTAGACTAGTTTTGGTAAAATTTATGCAGTTGTGAATTAAGGTGGTATCATTCAGTGGTTTAATAGCCAGATGGCAGCCACTACCCGAATTGTGATGAACATATTTTGCCAATATTGTAGAATATGTCTCATCATTGTTACACATACAGTACTCATAAAGATTTTTCTTTCACAGGTATAATAATACCAATCCTGCGTGGGGATGGAGTTATTTCCTGTGTATTAAAATAATAGTACCAAATGTGTCTTCACTGTAACCATAGCAATGTCTGTCTTCATATTAAAACAGCCTTTCTACCAGCATAGATATTTTACAGTGCAAAAACCAGGGTCACAAACAGCAGTGGCACCTGCAGGTGAGGAACATACATGATTGTAATACCACAGTCAGGAAACTCTTTTTGTATCATAAGGTCTGAAAAATAAAAGTGATGATGCTCCATTTTCTGAAATGCAGGTGGCAATCTCATCTCCCTCAGTAGTAAAGGAGCTATTTTTGCTCCCTTGGAAAGATAATTTGTGATTTATCTATTGTTTTTGATTATTCTACCTATGATACTTACATCACTAGCATAATCTTCCAAATTTGTGTGTTACAGAGAAGTATAAGCAGCTAAATAATTCCAATACAATAGTGACTACATTGTAGTATAAACTGGCTAACTCTGAAGTTCCTATTTCTGAGCATAATAGAATAACTGTTCTCATTACATGAGGCACCTGTAGTTTAAATAGTAGACTATAACCTTGATTGTGTTATTAACCTGCCTTGAAATCTCTCCTGAAAACCTTCATAAAAATTTTTTAAACTACAAGCTTCTATCCTGCGATTAGACCTTTGCCAGATCAGCTTTTATTAGCTAGACCTTCTACATCAGTGCAAAAATATTTTCTACATGTGGCCAATTGAAGTCAGGAATATTTGCTTCAAGGGGTTTTACAAGGAATGTACTCAGGACCCATGCTTGTCTTCTAATTAATTTACTGATATCATCATGGGTATCAAAACATTCGAAGATTCATCCAAACTGTTTTACATGTATGACAGGGAACTGATTTTACAGATGTTCTATACATTCTCTCTTTTCAGCTGTAGGCCAAGTAAAAATCTGAAAATCTGCAAGTCAGATAATCCTTTCACTGTTATTCCAATGGAAAAGGAAACCTCTGGAAAGTAAGTCACTTCCCTTAGTGACCAAGCCTTTTAATAATGAAAGCAACACCAATATGTCACAAATGACACCATTTATATATAGAAATTGAGTTCACTCATCCTGATCTAATTTTGAAATGAAAGCATAAAAGACGAGTATCAAGTTCATAGTATTTTAGAAGGCATATATTCTTAAGGTTTTTTACTTACATAACTAATCTACAAAATTAAATAGCTGAAACCTGTTATTAAAGCATATCAAAAGAAGTATGTCCAAGCCAGAGATTTATATCTGAAGCCCTTTGCATCAAAACATATAGGACCATCTCAATCACATCTAATCTTACTGGTATGCTCCATGTTGTACATTTATGCTAATTTACAACTCTAGTCTGCATGAGTACCTATCTATGAAGACAATGCAGTATTTTAAATTAGAAATGGGGAAGAATGAAGAAACTTGCATACAGTTTATAAATGCTGCCTATAAATAGATGGAAACTGCTTAATAAGCATATAAAAATTAGGTAAATTAAGAAAAAAGTGGAACAAATAAACAGTATATTGGTAGCTTAAGCAATGGCTGTCTTAAATTTGTAAATCACTCATTCAACCATTTTTGAAAAAATAATGCTTCATAAGCCCACAGCCATACCATCTCCTTAAACCTCTTGTACCAACCTGTACAAGTCTCTGTTTGTATGGAACAGATCCAAGGAGAAGTTGTGCATACTAACTCACAGTAGGTAGCTGGTTTCCTTCTGAATCAGCTACATCTTCATAGCGGGGATATTGCAATACCCTTGAATGATTGATATTACACTGAGAGCCTGACCACACAATTTCAGTAAGAATACAAGTATTTTTTCAGAACATAGAGCTGTCACTTGGTACAAATTCTAGTGTGGGCGATTATTTTCTCTTTTTTCTCTGCAGTTCCAAAGACAGCACAACTCTTGGTGTGCGTTACTCCCAGAGTACTGTGCTTCCACTGCTCTGTTTTTAGCAGCACCACAAAAATGACTCAGTTTCGCAAATGCTTTGAACTCCATCGAGCTGGGAGTTGTCTGATTGCACCATATATGGAGGTGCCTTTTGTCTAGTTCAGCAGAGAAAATAAAATTTTAGATTTTAGGCCTTTTGGAGAGCAGCTCCAGCTGCCACCGCTAGCATCCCGCAGTAAATAGCTTCATGAAAGTTGCTAGTTTATGTGAAGGGAATTGCAACACCCAGTTTTCAGGAACAAGGCGTTACGTAATATTTACTTAAGATTATACAACGGGAAGCATACAACTTTCACACAACTGTACATTATCCTCACTATGAACGAACAAATTCAGAGTGAGTCATGAACCATCCAAGGCGTTACGCCTAAACTCCTGCCAAAACACGTGCTCACACTGACAGCAGGTCACCGAAAAACCTGCTATTACTTCATAGACCGCAGAGCCAATACAGAGCCCTTCTGTCAGTCCCCAGACCAGCAGCAGGACAAAAACACAGCCTACAAACGCCGGTGCTCATGCTGAACTCGGCACCGCGCCGCCGCCATCTCCTCACAGCGCTGCCCCGTCTCTTGTGTCCGTGCCCGGGGGAGGTGCCGGACGCCGCAGGCCCTGTCCCGCCTCCATCCGGTGGGAGCTGGGCGGCCGTGTTTGTGCAGCCCCGAGTTCCGTCTCCAGAGGTATAGTTGGAAACAAAACTAAACCTATCATCCTTCCTTCCCCCCGGGCCCGGAGCTGGGCAGCCCGTGTGCCTATACTGCCCTGCCTCCGCCCTGCTTCAAATGCCGGACCTGGCTGCTGTAGAGACTTCCCCGACGCGTTTGGGTGCGTTATACCTTCCCCCGCTCTTTCCCCCCTCCTTTCCCTCACACTTCCCACCCTGCTCTTTCAGCATAGGCGGCCCAACACCCCGTGCTTCGAGATCGGGTCCCCGACCCTGTTCACGGGGGAGAGGCGTCCTGCAGAGCCGGAGCGTCCAGCGCAAGCGAGGCTGGAGCTCGGCCTTGGCCCGTGACGAGAACCGAAACCGAGTGTAATTTAAAATGACGTACTTAAAAAGTTGACTGGAAATCTGCGTAAACCACGTTTAGTTGTTGGGGATTTTTTGTTTGGTTTTGGGGTTTTTTGATTTAATTAGGAGGACTGGGGTGCTAAAACAAATTAGCGTGGTCATACTAGTTTACACCGAGAGAAAACTATTGAAGCGTAATAAGGAATGCGACGGCCCCCTCAGAAATTCCCTGCTTTTCCGGAGTACGTTGGACAAGTCCTGTTAGAGGGCGTAGGCCAGTGAGGAAATTGGGAAATGTGAAAGCTGTGGAGCATGCTCTTCAACTTTGAAAAATGCCAGATGGCCCTGGCTCCAAGTGCAGTCGTTCACCACCGCCACCTTTTCAAACAATGCAGGGTAGAGGAAGCACAAAGCACAGTCAGTGCCGCCCGTAGCCAGGTCATCTACTCTCTCCTTCCAACACAAGGTCTTCCACATGAGTTCGTCTTGTGAAAGAAAGGTAATTTTCCAAATCACAACGACACCCACTGGTGTCATATCCTGGTTTTATTGCTGCAAAGATGACTCTGAAACGTTCAAGATACAAAATGCCAGCAAGGAATTAACTGGAGCCTTGTGCACCTTTGTGTGAAGTTATAGTATGTTGTTATTTCCTGCTCCTTGCAAGGATTGGGGAGGGGGGGGGAAGCCTAATTATACATGCATGTGAACACAAAAATTATTGGGGCAGCTTTATCTCTGATGAGTATGAAGTTTTTAATTTGGTCTTAGAAGATAAACTGATTTTTCTCTCCTCGTTGTAGAGCATTTACATTCAGTAAGTCATCTTGTTGCAGAGTCCAGATAATTGAAAGCTAGGCTTATGTTTGGGTTTGCTAGGGTTTATGTTGTGTTTGCTTTTTTCTTTTTCTTTAACTTTTGCAGCTATAACAACTGTATTTGTGATGTTTTAAAAAGTGGTCATCAGATGGAAGAGTGGAGCATGATGCTCTTCATCTCTTACGGTGGAGTGGATCTGGCTAAGATGTACACACACAGAATGTATCAGGCTTGCCCCAGTCCTGTGACATTCCTGCTATCAAAATATGGGCACATGGCTTTTGGATGCAAAGTTATAAACTGTTTTAGTTTATACTAAAAAGTCACTTCCTGTTGCTCTTACTCATTCCCCACTCAGTACCCAAAGAATATTGTTGGCAAATCACTGTATATGTGCAGTTGGTTTTCCTTTTATTTAGAACATCATTCCTGGTTCACTGCAGTCATAAATAAGAATGACCCTTAGTAATTTTCTTTGGTTTCTCCTCCCCCATAAAATTAGGAAGTAGGCCCCCCACAGTAATTTGTGGTCTTGATATTTGTCCAACAGAGAATGAGTTGATGTAATCACTAGAAAATCCTATATGGAAACCAATGTGTACTGGATCTAGATCAGTGATTTGGCAATGGTCAAATGCCAGTTTTCCAGTGTTGTTGTGAACTGATTTCCATACAGATAAGAGAATTTCAGCACTGAGAGTATAATCAGCATTTTTTTATAATGTGCATGTGATGTATCATATAGAAAGGAAATTCACAAAAGATAATTCATATGTGTGTTTTAAAGGCAGATTATTTTTAAGTTAACATATAAATAGTAATTTTGAATGTCTGAAATTTCAACTCTGTAGGAAATTCCTCCCTACCACCCCCCCTCCTTTTTTTTTTAAACTAGTTTTAAAAGAAAAGGTAAAAATCAACTGGAGTAGTTCAAAAGTTTTTCTGATACTTCCGAAAATGGGCAAAAGTTGTTAAATTCCTGTTTCACTTTAGACTATGACTTCACGTTCTTTTGAAAGTCCCTGCTGAATGTGCCTGGGCGGTACTTTCATATGAAGGTGCTTTGTCCCTCTTCCTTCTTGACTGCATTATGTCATGAAAACAGTCTGTGTCATTCTACAGAATTCTCACAAGTGTTTGATGCTAGATTGAAAATAAGTTAGCAGTAAATATGCTTTTCTTCTGATAGAAAACTTTCCAAAACACATTACAGTGCATGAGGGGTTCCTCTGCTTATCCTCTGATATATTCTTTTAGTGGGCAGTCCAGGGGTTTAACCAAATCTGTTTCTTCCTTGCTGAGGAGATGGTTCTAGTTATTTTTCATTTAAACAGCACTAGGAAAAAAAAAATAAAAGCTTTTAGATGAGTTTATCTCACCTTCTTAATTTATGGACACAACATATGACATTGTTGATTGTAACTTCCAGAATGTGTAACAAAAGGCTGAAAATGCTTTAAAAAAATCTTATCCAGGTGCTAGAATCTTTTGATGTATTAGGCTTTGAAGTTGAATTGGCTTTTGCTTTCCACTACAGTTTAAACAAAACTCTGCAGTATAGTGATCAAACTCTGTGAAAGGACTAAGATTTGTCTTCAGGTTTGCTCATTTTCCCCTTTTTCCATCTATGTCATGGAGGTCAGAGGAGGTTAGATAGAATTTCCATAGTTGGTGGCAGTGGAAATCGAAATTTTATTAATCACAAGGCTGGGGGTTTTTCTAGGTTTGAATTTTTGTTTCAGTTTTCAGGATGATGATACATGCATGTGTCATGAAGAAAAAGGTGGTCTGTGTCTTATCTATACCTTCAGAATTAACTAATTTGCATACTTAAGATTGAAATATTTTCTCTGAGTGGATTTTCAGTCTTTCTGGGCATGGAGGGTGTGTGTGAAGAATCCTTATAACCCCAGTAACTCATTCAGGTTGGAATCACCTTAAATGATGTTAATAATAAGAAAACCCACTCCTAAATTGACACAGATAATTAGTGTTTTAAAAACTACGTATTATATTGCTAGTATTTCCTCTATTTTTGCTTCATTTAAGACAAATTGCATACCTGATAGCAGTGGTTTTATATGGTTGGGAGGTTTTTTCTTCATTCTTTTGTCTGTGTGAGGTTGCACTACCTTTGAGCTCTAAAAATTCTGCCTGAAAAATGCCTTGAGACTTTTAGGGGGGAAGAGGTGGTGATTGTCAGAGGAGTGGAGGGTTGCTCGGAAAAGGGCAGAGCTTTCAGAAATGCTTAATCTACCATTCATCAGCAAGCTGATGATTTTTGTTTCACTTCCTATGGAATATACAGACTTGGGTTAAGGTAATTTGCTCTAAAAAGAACTTGTGTGTCTTTCTGATTAATATGACCTTCCAAATACTTTTAGTTTTGTAATGAACAACTGGGAGAGTCCCTTGGATAAAGGATGTCCGTGTAGTATATGTTGGAGTGTTAGTTGAAAGTGAAATACTTCAGATAGCAGAGCTAACTGTGAACTTGTGCAGCAGAACACTCATTTATTACCTTTTAATTCTCTCCCGCAGAACTGCCCTTGTAAAAATGCATCTAGTTAAGAATGAACACAAGAGAAGTGCTGTGGTAGACACGGGCTTCATATCATGTTGGTTTCCTGTTTAAAAACCAGAAGGCTGGCAATTTTAAAGGAACAGCAACAAAGTGATGACCAGGTGCCAAGTGCCAGCTTTCCTGATTCATCAGATTCAAGAAGAATTGGATAAAGAAGAAGAAGAGATGATGGTTTTCCTGTGCCGAGACCTTGCTCCTGATTTGGCCAATACTGATCTTAAAGAGATCTTGGTGGCTTTGAATGAGAGGGAGAAACTGACTCCTGTTGGCTTGTCTGAGCTGTTGTACAGAGTTAAGAGGTTTGACTTGCTGAGGAGGATCCTGAACACTGAGAAAGCAACAGTAGAAGCTCACCTTGCCAGGAGTCTCAAACTTATTCCTGATTACAGGTAATATATCTATTTCAGGTTTCAAAACTGTACTATCTTGTTCAAAATAAGTGGGGTTTTTTCTTCCTTTGTTTGGGGGGGGGGAGGGTGGTGTATGGGTGAATTGGTTTTTATTTATTTTTTTAAATACTTCACAGATTCAGAGAATATTTATTGAAGGTAGAAGAAAAGCAGAAAAAGACATTATACCTAGACTTACAGTCGAGTTTAGTCCCTTAATTAAACTTTTGTAGTTTCTTACCAGTCATGGCATTAGAAGCATCTATATTTAAGGAGTCTGTGTGTTTGTGAATAAAACCAGTGATGTCTGTAGAGTTCTGAATTAGCAGATAAAAATGACACTTTAAAGGAATATGTTTAGTTAGAGATATTTTCTTTTCTAGATGGATTTGGGCACATAGCCATGTGGTACAGCTTTTCTCAAGGGACCTCTCTCTTACTTCTTTTACTCTATTAGTTTTGAGAGGCTTAAATTAAGAAATTCCAGTTATTTTATTTGGAGACTTCAGAAAGAAATACATGTACTCATAAGGAAGATTTTCCTGTATTAAATTCTCATTAAAATAAGAACCCTGTAACTAATAGGTAAAAAAGTGAAGGATGTGTTCTGTTGTCTGATTCTCGCACTTCATCTCTATTAAACACTAAGGAAACTTCTGTTTTCCTAACAGTGGCTATTACACTGTCAATCTGAAAAACACAGGTGCTGATTAGCAAGAGTAGGTATTTTGTAATTGGATCTTGAAGCAGGGTAGGTTTTTTTACCTGTTTATTAGTTAGAAATGGTAGATTAAGACTGGAACATGGGGAGAAGTTAAGTAGTTGGGAACAAGAGGAATCTTGCTGCAAGCTAATCCTTTAGAAATATCTCAACTTTATTTCAGGGTACTAATGGTAGAGATAAATGAAAATCTGGAAAAAGACGAAGTGGGTTCTCTTGGTTTTCTACTCAGAGATTATGCACCTCGTATGAAAATGGCAAAAGATAAGGTATGTTTTCCTGCTGGTATTCTTCTCTGGAGCAAAGAGAGGTTAAAGTAAGAAAATAAGTAGCTAGACAGCAAAGGAGAGGAGACAGTACTGCAAGGAGTATTGAGGCAGGAGTACAAAAACATCAGGAAGCAGACAAGGAGTAGTGACTTCTACTTCATTTTGTTGACTTTTAATTCAAGGAAAGAAGCATGGAAAACTAGTAAAAAAGTAAGAGGAAACAGTGCTTGTTATACTGTACAGTGGTAGAATGAACTTCATAGGCAGAAGGCATTTTACAGAAGTCTTTCTTCAGTATTACTAACCTGAAAGTTCAAATAAAAATGATCTCAAACCAATAATCATTTGAACTGTATCTTGAATTACAAGGTCACTTTTTGTTTGTGCTCTGCTTCACTTACAGAAGAACAGATATATTGTAATTACATCTTTATAGCTTTGCATTCTGAATATTTTATTAAATCCTCTGAGAAAGCAGAAATTCAGTAGAGAGGATTCAGAAACCTTGACCACTGTGCATAGAAGACTGAAGATTTCTGTCTTCTTCCTTTGAGGTTTTTTCCTTTTCTATCTTCAGTCAAAGAAGGAGAGCGGCCTTGAAAATTACCCAAAGCTTGTCTTGCTGCTTGCTTTGTGGCATGCTAGGGGACATTCCCAGTGGCTGGCTTTGTAGCAAAAATGAAATGCAAAACTGTTTCCTGAAAAATTTAAGATTGGTTTTTAAGAATATTACTTTGTAGTTTCTATTACTCCTGTGATAATACCAAGGATTCTTATGTCTTGCAGAGAATATTCTTAGAAGGTGTAACGTCTCTTATTGTTAATACAGCCATTATGACCTCCCCATGGTATTTTCTGGATTGCTTTGTTACTTCTGATAGAGAACAAATTACTGACGTGTTTGGGTTTATGTTGCTATTCTAGAGTTTTCTAGCTCTTATAATTGACCTGGAGAAGCTAAATTTGGTGGCTCCTAATCAACTGGATTTGATAGAAAACTGTTTTCGAAGTATTCACAGGATAGACTTGATTAAGAAGATTCAGAAGTACAAACACGAAGGTAAGATGTTCTTTTTGCACTAGTTACTCTTGGTAGCAAGAATCAGATGTGCTTTTACTGAAGATAAAACTACGAGTTACAAATAAGGGTATTTGCATTCTTCATAGATTTAGGTTTTTAAAACAGTTGAAATATGATGGTGTATTTGTGTTTCTGTTAAATTTGCAGCTTCAATGTCCTCCGTTCATTCTCAGCCAGTATATGTAAATGCTCATCAGGCATCTCTCCCTAATCTCAATCTTATTGATCCTCCTTATAATTCAGGGGTAAGTATACAGAAGTGAAATGAATCCTTTATTTCTAAATATTGCCAGACTTCAAAAGGAGATTCATCTTTCAGAGCCTGAGGAATGAGAGATGGCCTAGTGACTAAAATATTGCTTGGTTTGTTTCTGTTATTCCTGTTACTTGCTGAGTTTAGGGTCTGATTTAAATCTTTTGACTGAGAAAGATGCCCTTTAAAGGATACCTGTGAATTTTTTCCAATTAGTTGAACATACAAAATCTGTATCTTGGAAGTTTTTTTGTACTACACTGTGGAGTAAAAAGTTTTGCTTTGACTGTTCTCTGCAAAACATATTCTTTTTTGTACCTCTGGACATTTCAGGGAAAGTAGCTTTTAATTTTTGAAGCTGAAAATTATAGCTTTTTTAAAATAGTTTTTTTGGGGGGGCAGGGGTTTGTGGTTTGTTTTAAACTCATTTTAAGAAGATACCTCAGTGTCTGAAAAGTCATCAGATTGTATTGCATGCAGTATTCTTTATATTTGGGTTAGCTCTGATATTGTATTAGTAGGACCTTTCTTAAAGTCTTAAACCTTGCTAAATTTGATGAGATTATTTCTGTCGTGTTCAGTAAATACGCAGCTCCCTGCTGCTCTATAGGAAACAAAGTTCCTATCTTCAGAGGCTTTTCCTTGCTGTTCGCGACAAGCTGGTAATTGTTTTCTGAGGTGGAACAGTTGGGTGTTTATTTGTCTGTGCTGTTGGTTGGTTTTTTTAATCTGTTATGTTGTAATTCTGTTTAGTTGATAGAAATGAATCTAAAATATCCTTTTATTGAGAAAAAAATGCTACTGTTTTATTTTGGAACATGTTTATTAATTCTTGAGGAGCAGGAAAATGATGCCTTTTTCCTCATTTCAGATTCAGAATGAGAACACAGAAAAATTACAAAATGGATCAAGTCTTACTTTGGGTAAGAGCATTTTATCTAGGTTTTGATAATCTAAAAGAGCCAAATTATGAATTTCATTATATCAAAAGGACTCTTGTTTGATAGTTGTGTTCATGGCTAATCCTGTTAATTGCACCAGGAGCAGAGAGTATTTGATACCTCTCAGAACTGAGCCTGGCCTTATTGTATGGTCTTGTATTTGCTTTACTTGTGCTGCCACATCTTAAAACATTCTTAAAAACTGTAAACTTCCACTGTCAAAACTTCTTAACAGAATAAATACTTTTATTAGTAAAACCATGGATAAGATTGACAAGCCAGCTCTGGAGGCCTGTGTAGTGCAGCTCTGCTTGTTAACTCTGGAGTAGGAAGTTTTTGTGTCATTTCAGCAGTGAACTCCCCACCAGGCCAGCCAGGAAGTTGTGCTTTGAATACCAGGTTCTTTCCATGTGTATTGTGTTTTCTCTGGAAACCCCAAATACCTCTCAAATATGGTGATTTTTAACATTAGTTGACTGAATTCTTTCAGTGTAAGAGATTCTTTGTATCTTCTAGCCCCAAGCAATGTAGAATGAAATCCAGATAACATTTTAGAGGTGAATAATTTAGGGATTTTTAAACTTCAGTAGTGTACATAGAAGCTAAGAGGTCCCACTGGGTGAGAACTTTTCTGAACTAGATACATTCTTCTTCCTAACTGATCTGGTATCAAAGAAATATCACTGGTACTTGCATACTGAGATTATTTCTGTTTGTTTTAATTGCAGCAGAACCAGTTCACCTGTCCATTCAGGAGTCGGGATCAGTGCCACATAAGGTATGTGCTTGTGTATATGTATGCATGTAAATAAATATAACCTCTTTGGGTATTTACCTTAGTTTTCTTAGTGTTTCATTTCGAGATTTCCTTTAGTTGTGTGCAGACAGAACAATGTGTATGTCCTCAGCCATAAACAGGTTCTGTGAATTGTTTTTGCAGAATATATTTTTAATATAAAATATTTGCTGCTACTCTGGAAGCAGCAGTGTGCAAAATGCATGTATATATAGTATGCACACAGAACTTGTACATTTATTAGTGGAGGCCAAGTTAAAGGCTGTTGGAGCTCCCACCTCTTGCCATCTGCATTAGAAATCACAGGGCTTCTTTGCATGTGGTCTTGATTCTCTTCTCCCTTTTTGCTCTCCAGGCAGAAGACAGACATGCTTTGGGTATTAATGATAGTAATGGCCTACTGCTATTTTCACTAGTTCCCCTGTAGGTCAGGAGCCAGGGAGTTACCTGTAGCAAATTGATTTGCTTCAATCAATTCTCTTCAGAGGGGAGAGGAGTTGTGATAGAGTCATTACAGATTATTTAGGAACAAGGAGGTTGTTCCACTAAATTAGAAGATGTTCTGATGAGCAGTGCTTGCTTGCACACCTAAAGAACACAAAAATTCTCTACATTTATTGTATTGGCAGTATGAAGCTTGTACAGTTTTAGTCTCTTTTAAAGAATTTTTATGGTAGTGAGATTGCATAACACAAGACACAAAAACTAAGCCTGTACTAGAAATAGAGGGAAAAGAATCATTAGTCCCTTTCTCCTGATTTTTTGTTGTGTAGGTAAGACACATTACAACCCAGTAGACAGATTTCTGCTAGCTACTTAATGGAAAACAACAGAATATAATTTAATAGGTCTGATGTAAAATTTGAGAAAATAGCGAAGTCTAAAAGTTGAGACAGTGATGTATTAACTTTGTAATTGTGCTTTCACATTTCTCAGACGTGTGATGATCCTTACAGAATGCAAAGTCAGCCTTTAGGAATATGCCTAATAATAGACTGCATTGGCAATGACACGGGTAAGTCTGGAATTTGAAGTTCCTTAACTTGTTAATCTGAGATAATTAGAACAATTTAGTATAAAGAATATGATGTACATTTACCAGCCAGATTAGGGTAATGTTGTCCTAGCCAGATAATCTGCCAATTCTAGTAAGTCTTCTAAAGCAGGGAGTTGGAAGGGCCGACCTCAGGTTAAAGCCAACTGTCCTAATTATTGGAAACAACGTTTGGTTTTTTTGGTGCAGAATCTCTGAATGAAAGAACTTGTAAGAGGATAGACTGAATTTTGGGAGGTAAGAAAAGAATGTTCAGCAGCCAACGGAATAATTAGGCTTAAAGCAGTCATACAGTCATACAGCAGGTTATTGGCAGGGATAGTAAATAGAGTGTTTCCCACCAGTTAACAAAACCAAAGCTGTTGTGGATTTGAAGTGCAATTGGTGCATTTGAAGTGCACCAGAGATTTTGAATAGTCGTGAGATCCTTTATTAATAATGCACCTGAGCTTCTGTCATATCTTGCACAGTTTAACTGAAATTGTCACTACAGCTGTCAGTGTGGTCACTGCCATGGGTGAAATGTGGGGGTTTCCTGACTGCCTTTCTAGAATCCAAGAATTAGATTTTTGCCTAGTCAAAAACATCCCTCATTCTCTAATCACTGTAACACGTGAGGTTAGTAAAAATAAAAATGAAGAGAGCATTTGCAGTCAGTTCTGTAATAGGCTGGGAGATGTAGGGGAAGAAGAGGCTTTCCAGGCGTGTCTTTTGGTTTTCTCAAATGTAATGGTCCAGCAGATGGACTGTCTTAGAATTGTTGATGTAGTTGAAGAGCAGTGGTTGTGGAGCTCAGATACAGAAAGTCTGTGTCTCAGATGTTTGAAGTTACCAGTGCACTGTCAGCATTTAACATGATAGAAAGCAAGACTTTCACTGAAATACATTATGGTGCTAGTGAGATTCAGAAGACACAGGGCATATGGCATTGCTTAAAGGTGTTTGCTAGAAAGGCACTCACCACTTAGGGAGTTGTTGTCCCACACTGTTTTGAAGTCTGAGTATGCTAAAGAAAAAGAAGAGGGCAGGGAAAACATTAGGAATTGTATCCGTGGCATCCATTAGAATCTGTAGCTGACCCAAGATTTAATCTCCGGAAGGTGAACCAGTAGTAGATACTGTAGGATCAAGAATTACACTTTATAATGCCCAGTGTAAACAGCATGAATTTATCAAATGCTGATAAAATTCAAACTGAAATGCATCTTGCTGTTTTGTAAATAGCTGCTTGTGACTTTTTCATTCGGAAATCAGTTTTAACCCTTACATTGTAAACAATCGGGAGAAAAGGCTAGTGTTTTCTGTAGGGTGGAGATGCTGAAAAGTCAGTGGAGCTTTGTTGGGAGATGGCTAATGTTGAAGAAACAGATAGTTTCTGATCTCAGGCTGCAGCATGTAATGCTGTGGTGTATCTTGTCTTAAAGTATCCAAGGCTTACCATGTATAATTTCTGATTAAGTGTTAAACTAAGGTGTCAGCTCCAAGTTTCTGAATTGTTTTTTTAAACTGTGACAATTAGTGTGTGTGGGGACTAAGGTGACACCAGGTTTTGTATTTGTGTGTCTATGGGCATGTGCCAGTGAGATCAGTACATTACAGGAAAAGCACTCTCACTGTGGTAATTCTCATTTTATACACATACTGCTGCCCCTGGCTGATGGCTTCACTGAGTGTGTACCTGCTAGACTGTAGAGATACTGAATAGTCAGAATTTTGAGAGCATGTTTTATTGCATTAAATAGGGGGGATTTATCTTTCTATTCTCAAATTTAAAATGTTTGGACAGTTTCTGAATTATTTTACAAAATTTAATCAAAACAGCATAACTGGAATGAAACTTTAGTTCTTGTTTATCACTATATATCACTATAGTGTAGAGTTTGTATCTACCCTTTATTTTGCTGAGGAAAGTTACAAGTTCTGTTTCCTGTGTTCACCATGGGCTTTTTGGGGAGAACAGTGTGGTAGTACAGCTGCTTTGCTGCTATTACCTCTGAAATAGCCTCTGCTGATTAGGCATTGTTAAACTTGTGAAGTCAAAGAACAGCTATGTGTAAGCTTCCTATGTGTGTAAGGAATTTTACATAAACATGGCACTTGGTAATTCTTTTCCTACCAGAAGCTGTTCACGGGCAATGTATATGTGCTTTATACTAAAGATATGGTGCTACAGGTGTAAGTCATAGTAGTAGCTTGTGGTTCTCTGAACACTTAATACCTGTGGTTTTAACCACTATGTGTCTGGTTTCACTCCCATATTAAGAAACATCGAAGTAGTTATTCAGAGTTTAGCACATTTTCCTGCAGCACAGGTTGACACAAATACAGTAAGAGTTAAGTCTTTGGATTTGGCTATCTGTCACAGTTGAGACTCCAGTGTCCATTCTTCACCTGGAGCTCATCACTTAAAATTTCATATAATAGGAAGCAAAAATGCCTGCAGCAGGTTCATTTTTGACTGAGGAAAGGGAACCTCTCTGTTTATTATGCAGTTCTGTATATCTTTAATAACCATTCAGAGTCATTTTGACAAGTTAAAAAGTGAAGCAGACTTCCCATGCTATCCAGATCACTCTTCATCATTTCAAGTGTGTTTTTTCTTGCCTTATATTTTAAGTCTTAGGAACTTGCAATACTGGCTCTGAATGAAAGCATGTAAGTGTCTGTGGAATTTGGAACAGATGACATGCCAAATAACAGTGTCTCTGCTGTCATGAAACTCACAGTAAAGACAACATGCATATAGCACTAGAAGTATGTAATGTACTGTGATCATCACCAAGTACTCCTGATTTTTTAATTATTGTGATAAACTACTTCGTTTCAATAGCAAAACACTGTGAGAATACTGTCATTCATTATAGTTGAGATTGAGCCTTGGTGTGCTTTGATTTAATTAATTACATATTGCTTCTTTCAGATGTGTTGGAAGAGACCTTCAGAGGTTTAGGCTATGATGTTCATTGTCACAGATACTTAAATATGAACTCCATGAATCAAACATTGCTTGAAGTTGCAAGGTGGCAGAAGCACAGAAATTGTGACAGCTTCATTTGCATATTGGTCAGCCGTGGAAATTCTCAGAGCATCTTCTGTACAGACCATACCTTTTCTGGATTCCCTTTGGAACAAATAAAGAAACACTTCACAGCAGACTCATGTCCTGGACTTCTAGGAAAACCGAAGCTGTTTTTTATTCAGAGCTATATTGTGCCAGAAAATGAGCAAGAATGTACCAGTCTGTTGGAAGTCGATGGGAATGGTGAGAATATCAGTGCTAAAGTCACTATCCCCCAAGCAGCAGACATCCTTTGGAGTCATTGCAAGGTGGATGTGTCTACACTAGAACAATCCCCAGCTTCATCCTCATACTATCTGCGTTGTCTGGCTGAACTACTCCGTAATCCTTACAAAAGGTAAATTAAAATAAGAGGAAAGAAATAACCCTTTTCCTATGATAGCTTGTTGTCACAGAGAACGAGAAACCTTAAGTTTCGTCCTGTCTGGTCCTGAAATATGTTTTCTTGCAGTGTCATAGGCTAAAAGACAGGCATAACTGATCCTCACACAGTTGCATAGAAAGGTAGCCTAAACTAGGAGTGGTAGTAGGAGAAGTTTCTTTATGGCACTGGGCTTTGCAGAGTGAGAAAGGAAGAACCTGTCCTGGATAATGTATGTCAGTGCTTTAGACAGGATTGAGAATCTTCCTTCTCCAAGATAAAAAGGCACATTCAAGGCTTCTGTTAAATTGAGGATTGCCATGTACCAATAAGAGCTCTGCTTGCGAATATAAAAAGTCAGTGCTTAAGTTCAGGAAAAAGGCAGTAGAGAGGGAAGGATTTTTTACTTTCTCTAAATTTAATTAACCCTTTGCTCACAGAGCCAGTAGATTGCCAATATGTAATCTTGAATTTAAACTGTCAGAAAACTTTTGTCTATTTAAAGAGATTAAAAGGAATCTGAGAAAAAGTCAGATACATTTGGATATATAACTTACCAACAAAGCTTTTATTTATACAACTGATCTAACAAGGAACTGTTACTCAAGGTAGTTGCAATGCTCACATATAATACCTTTTTACAAACCCTAAAGCCTTGTCATGAAATCACAGATCGTCATGTCAGCATAATTAACATTACAACAATGATTTGGGTCATAAGAGTTTGTCTCAAAAGGCATGTACAGCCTTGGATTTTAGAGGTCTTGCCTCTGCAGTAAAGACTGAAATTGCAAACTTTCTCCATGCTAAATCTAAGGTTTTCTAGTCTCTTTTGAATTCTTAAATGTTGTCTTGCTTCATTCTCTAATGGAACACTTTTTCTTTTGTTGCTGCAGGAAACTCTGCATATTAGCTATTCATATGGAACTGAACAAAAAAGTTTATGATTGGAATATGACCGCTGACCCAAGCCAACAATACTCACTTCTGCTCCAGCACACACTGAGGAAGAAACTTTTTTTCCCCACTTAACTGCTGTTACAAAGTACATATCTGAAATGGTTAACAAGAAGCATTTGCTATTAAGCAAACACTTTCATGCATATATTTACTTTATGCATTGTTACTTCATGTATATCTAAAGTGCCTGTTGCTTCCAAACACAGGAATTTACAAGCATTTTAGTGTGCTAAGACACTAGATTTTGTATTTTAATATAGTAGTCTCTGAAAGCTTGGATGAGAATGGTAGCTATTGTATAGCACTGCAACAGATCTTGCTACTGAATATAACAGAGTGGAAAGAAGTCTACCCGGTATAGCTGTTGTGTTTTCCAAGAAAAAACAAAAGTGTTTTTATTGTTTCATTGGTGGTTCTTAACATACCTATTAGCAGTTAATACTTAAACAAATACAAGCCAGCCCAAACCACTGAAATGCATGGATTACTTTCCCTGGCACCTAATAGTGGCAAATGTCTCAGGAAAGCATTCCTACCCAGTAATGCCAGATCTTTGCTAACAAGTGCTGCCTTGCATGCCTCTATAGACTGGCAAAACAGAAAGGAGAGAGAGATGGTCTTTTCAACAATCTGGATTCTGCTTCTTGCTGCATTAAAGATTGCATTGTCAGAACTGTCCACAGCACACATTCTGTGTTAATAAATGAGACAGTCTGCCATGCTTTGGGCCAAGTATGTTTGTTTTCTGCTGATGCAAAAATGAGTCTACATGTGACCAGACATAACAGTAATCTACCACACAGTTAAAAAATGTGGGATTTTGTCAGATATTTTGTGGAAGCTGAAACATGATTCGCATTCACTGCACCAGGCATAGTTGTAAAAAGATACTTTAAAATATTTGAACTTAAATGTGTGTAGCAGCCATGGGCCATTAAGACTGGATTATGTTAAACACCCCATCCTCACTGCTTTTCCTTATGAAAAAGAATATGCCTCTATTAATTTATTTTTTTTCCAAGTGCTTTTGTTCTTGTGAAAAAAAGTGAAAATTGTTTTAAATACAAAAATTTTTCTCCAATGTAGCAATTACCTAACATGAAAAGTTCAGTTAACCTGCTTGTTGTATAACAGTATAACTTGTATGGGTTATATTGAAGTTTATTGTCCCTGAACTTAGTGACAATAAAGTAGGCCACTTGTAAGTATTTAATTTTTCCTCATAATATAGTCTCCTATCCAGGAAAAAAAATCAAGGCCTTGGTGTGCCTTGCTTGGTTTCTGGCTATGTTTTTTAATGGCAAAGAGAAGGATACAAAATGGCAGATATGGAATCTTAGAGGTTACTTCATGTGGTGCCTGATAAATGAAGCAAATAGTGAAACATTTCCTGTGGTTGTAGAAATAAGATGCCGTTTCAAGTTATATATATCTAAGTGATGTTAATAAATGTGATCTTCACAAATTAACTTCACTTTCCCATTTCCCTTACTAGCTTTTGCATTTGATGAGCACTTCTGCTACCCTATAGACAATCAAAAGCAGGGAGAATGGAACCAAGAGGAGGTAGATGAGGAAAAGAAATGTGGAAATTTTAAGCAGGAACAAGAAGGGGAGTGGTAGGGAGCATCAAGAGAAGAACAAGTAGAGGAAAGACGATTTGGAGGAGAAATACAGTATCAATATTGGAAGGAGAAGAAAACAGGAAGTGAGAATAATAGTGTCTGTCCTTACAGACTCTAATCATGTGGTGAGTTGGTTGATGTTTTGTGGATTGGTTGGTTGGGGGGTTTTGAGTGATGCTAAATAAACTATTTACTTAAAATATTAACAGTTGTCCTGGGTTGCAGTGTATTCTATTACCATCCTCATGAGCTGTGGAAATCAGGTGGGGCAGTGTTTCCTTGCCTCCTCCCCCCAGACTATCTTTCTGTTAATGGTCCATCATTGTCCTGCTGCATGACTCAGAGATAACTCCCTCCGGACCATCTTCTGTTAATGAGCCTCATCAACACTTGGCCTCATGACTCATTACCCTATTGTGAGATGCTCCACCCAGAGGGAGGAACCAAGCATCCCATCGTGGATATAACTGGGACTGAGCACCAGAGACACTCTTTCCACTGGATTTCCAGAGGACAGGAGCTACACAGCCACCACTGGACTTTCTGAGGAAGAGCAGACCCCTTCTACCACAGGATCACCACTTCAGAGGATTGCAGCCACCATTCTACCAGACTGCTACCACCACCCTGCCTAACAGGGACTGAGGTTGTATCTTGACTCTGTCAGTGTTTTCTTTTTACTTTCTTTTCCTTTCCTTTAATTTCCATTAAATTGTTATTCTGAGTTGGTGCCTCCCACTGGTTTGTTTTCAAACTAGCACAACAGTACAATATATTCTGCTTTTACATGTGACAATGTAAGTTTGGTTTGAAGGTTAAGAAGTATATATATTCTTTGCCTTACTGCAAGACACAGTAAGTAAAGTCCATTTCATTAAGAAATTATGCAGAAATGTTGTTTTGAAAACTAGAGGCTCATGTAATTAACTCTTTCAGTGGAAAAGGAAGGGAGTCTCTTTGCATATGGCTGCTTGGTTGGAAGTGATTACAACCCTCTAGAGAGTTGTGGGGACAGACATGTATTGTGCAGCATTCATGGCTGTCAGATACCGATTTTTTATGCTGATGTTTTAATCCTCAGTAGATTCTTAAACCATAGCAGTGCTCAAACTATAATCATTCACCTAAGCAGTATTTATTGCCTTGACACCTCTTTCAAGAGTGGTATTTGGGTAGGCTGATTCGCTGTACCTGCTGCTTAGTGAAAAGTGAGTTTTTGTGCAGGAATTTTGTGATGGCAGTTGTCTGTCACTTCTCCCATAGCTTATAAATCATAGACTCATAGAATATGCTGAGTTAGAAGTGACCCATCGGGATCACTGAGTTGAACTCCTGGCCCTGCACAGGACACACCAAGAATCCCGCCATGTACCTGACAGTGTTGTCCAAAAGTTGCTTGAGCTCTGTCAGGGTTGGCACTGTGACCTATTCCCTGGGGAGCATGTTCCAGTGCCCAGCCACCCTCTGGGTGAAGAACCTCTTTCTAAAATCTAACCTAGCCCTCCCCTGACACAGTTTCATTTCTCGAGGCCTGTCACTGGTCACCAGAGACAAGCAGTCAATACCTCTGCCCCTCTGCTTCTCCTCATGAGGGCGTTGAAGACTGCAGTGAGGTCTCCCCTCAGCCTCCTCCAGGCTGAACAAACCAAGTGACCTCAGCCTCTCCTCATAGGGCCTCCCCTCAAAAACACTTAGCAGGTTTCTGTGTCCCTCCATACACATCATAGGGACTGTCTCTTCTTGCTGTACTGCACACATAAAATTTAAGTCTAGAAATGGATGAAGGGTGTGGACTGCATCAAGTTCTCCATGTATTGCAGATAGTGAAATTATTTCAGGTTAAATGATCCTTTAGCCAAAAGAAAAGGGGGAAGAGAATTTTGGATCCATCATGATTTTAGGGTGTTAACACAAGAACATAAAGAGTGACATGCTGGTGAAATTTCATGGTCTTAGACTGCCAAAATGTCTAGTTTTCAGAGCCTACTATTGAAGGAGATAAAACAAGTTACTCTGCTCCTGCGTTGTCAGAGCTTGGAATAAGGCTGTCAAAGTCACTGCTCCACGGCACTTAATTTCAGGTTTGGTTTCTGATAACTGGAATAGAAATTTCTGTAGTTCTGTATGTGCTGTATATATGGAAGAGGGGAAAGAGAATTGGCAGAATGTAAGTGATGCCTTTAAGTGGCTTGGAAGGTGT
Source organism: Aphelocoma coerulescens (assembly GCF_041296385.1). Lineage (NCBI taxonomy): Eukaryota > Metazoa > Chordata > Aves > Passeriformes > Corvidae > Aphelocoma > Aphelocoma coerulescens. The sequence goes on from NC_091021.1 coordinate 12,170,287, forward strand.
ATTTATGAGGCAGGAGATTCAGTGGTTTGTCCCATATTTAAGTTGCATGGTTTTTCTCAGCCACCTACACTGACGTGGCTGAGCCATAAATTGAGTTTACTTTGCACTGTTACATATTTGTGTATTACAGTGATTGCCAACTCATCATCCAAAAAAGAAGTTATGTTCAAGAGGAAGTTACAGTGCTAGCACTTGTAGATGGAACATGTTGTATGGCTGATCTCCCCTTTCAACTCTGCATAAGAAGTGACTCCTATTACAGATCTCTGAGTCAGAGAAGCTTTTTATGGGAGTTACTGAAAATTCTTTTCTGGTCTCCAGAGTTTTTAAGTTTCTGACATGCAGGATGGCATGGCTGAGAAAAGGCTGCTGTCTGTGTGGATTATCTATGTTCCATTTAAACTAAATCCCCTGTACTGAATTATTTGACAGCTTTTCTGTGGCTGGTTTGAAGAATGTCTATTTTTCAGCTTCTGTATTAGAAACAATGAAACACTATAATTCAATTCAAATGCTGGGTTTCAAGCTGATATTCTGAATAAAATTTCTGTATGCAGTCAGACTGATTGTCCCTGTCTCCTTCTAGACCATAGAATGACTCTGAAATTCTTGGTCTGTTTATCCTGTAGACCTCTTTAACTTGTTAAATTTGTCTGTGAATTTCTCCAGCTCTATAAAAATGAGCTGACTTAATAAAGGACAGCAAGCCTTATAGTTTCAACAGGTAACTCGGCTGCTCTTGGTGTGTTGGGCAACAACTTTTGGCATGAGCAAGGAGACGCTTCCCATCCTGTCTCCATTGACCCGAGCTTGTGGGGGGTACGGATGACCCCGGAGATGCTGAAGGCCCCGAGGAGCCTGCACTGAGCAGAGTCTGCTCACTTTCCTCCTCCTCCCGTTGCTGCAGCGGACACACAAACCCGCATACAAATTGGTATGGCGGCCCTCTCCCACAAGCACTGCTCTTCAAGCTTCCTTCCGGTGGGAAAACAAAAAAATAATGTGCCTAAAATGTTTGAGGCCCTTTTGCGATGTAGCCTGCTTTAAAATGGCTTGGCAGCAAAAGCGAGACGAATTACTAGTCACGTCGTGCACTTGGCACCGGAGGCGCTGCCTGAAGCTTTTTCCCGGGTCCCTTGCAGCGTTCCCCGGCGGGGCGGTGCCGCCGCGCTTCCTGCAAGCCCCGCGGCCGCTGCCAGCCGTGCCCGCTCCCGGGATGTGGCCCGGCTCCTTCCCTGACATCCACCTAGTCCCGCTTTCCGCCCTGCTGCTGGCACCGCCTCCTGCCTCGGGCGGGCACTGGGCACGCCCCGCCGGCCCGCGGCAGGCCCCAAAAGGGACCGCGAAAGGAGCCGCGAACCGCTGCCCCGGATAGCTGCGGGGAGAGGGCTCGGGATTGGAATTCGTGTGAGAGGTACCAAAAAGGGGGGCTGAAATTGAGAGGGAACGAAGGAAGGCTCCATCTCCCGAGCCCAGAGCCTAACTCCCGCTCTCGTTTTGTGTGGCTGCTCCCGGCTGCCCGCGCGGCCTCCGGGATACTCCTCTCCCACGTGGGCTTCCGGGCTCAGCTTCTGGCATCCCGGGCGCTCCGGGCCTTTGCATTATATTTACATCTTTGGGGCAGTGCTCCAGTCAGTAAAACTTTATAAAGAAAAAGGTAATTTTACAATCCTTATCCTGCTTATTTTAAATGATTTTCCTTTTCTGAGGCTATATCTCAAAGCATACGTAAGAGGCGCGGACTCGTTACTTTTCTGTGTCGATGCCCTGCCAGGGCCAGCTGTGAATGTGCGGGTGAGCCGCGCCAAGCCTGGGCAGAGAGCAGATCCTGCGCCCTCGTGTGTTGGTGCTGGGTGTTCAGCATCACCTAGTTTTACCGGATTCTTTGCTCGCTTTCCTTTGCTTTAGGACTCTTGGTTTTTACCATGATGTCTTTCAGTGACCTGTAAAATGCATGAAGCGATAGAGGATTTTAAAAACCCCATAGCAGTAAGCTGAGCAGCGGGAGAGCTGGCGGTATCATTGTAGTGCTGGGAGAGGTGGCCAGGCCAGCCCAGCCTGCCCCCCGTCCAGAGGCAGGGAGGAAAGCTTATGGACACCTAACAAGTGAGGAGAAGTCTTGAAGGTATTCCAAACTCAAGCAGGAAGTGTCTGAAACGAAAAAACTTTACCAAGAACGGTAGCAACACGGACTTGGAAACTATTTTAAAGGTAGATGAAGGAATTTGAGCGGGATCAAGGTGCTGCACCTGGGTCAGTGCAATCGCAGATATGAATACAGACTGGGAGAAGAAGCCACTGAGAGCAGCTTTGCAAAGAAGGACTTGGGGGATTATTGTGGATGAAAAGCTGGACATGAGCCAAAAGTGTGCACTCGCAGCCCAAAAGACTGTCCCCATCAAAAACAGCATCGGCAGCAGGTCGAGGAAGGTGATTCTGCCCCTCTGTTCTGCCCTTGTGAGACCCCCCCTGGAGTGCATCCAGCTCTGGGGTCCTCAGCATAGGAAAGATGGGGACCTGATGGAGTGGGTCCAGAGGAGAGCCATGAAGATGATTGGGGGATGGAGCACCTCTGTTTGTGAAGACAGGCTGAGAACTGGAGTTATTGAGCACAGGGAAAAGAAGGCTCCTCTGTGCCCCCACAGGCTATGATATCCTCTTTGGTTTTTCTCATCCCAGGTGTTTCAAAGGTTTTGGATTTATAGGTGCTGTCCCTACTTTGCTTTCCTGATACTTTTCTTGTGCTTCCTCATGTAGAAACCTTTGCTTCCAGCTGTTCTAAACATAAGATTGAAGACCTACCAGCCAGAAGGCACTGAAGCACCTTTTTACCTATTTAACCTTCCACAGGCAGACTAGAACTGCCTAGGCTACATGGAAGAAGTTGGTGTAGTGGAAGGTTGATCAGTCTCTATTAAACCTCAGTAAGACTGAGTTGCTTGTGCAGAGCCTATTTAGACTGAGCATTGAGTGCTATTACATTTTAACTGAAATTTACTTATAAGGGAGGCTTATAAGGGCTTTTCTATGCCAAATGTCATATACAACCTGGAAGCAAGGTAAGACTGGGAGTGGATGGATATTCCACAGCTTCAGCTTGCGTGTCAGCCTCGTAACAGAGGAACACCTCTGTGCTACAGCCAGAGAAGAAGCCCTTGGACTACGGATCAAAGAATATGCATGAACCACTGTGCTGTCTCCATCAATAGCAGTAATAAGTTACTGCAGGGACTCCTTCCAGTTCCAATGGAGAGAAGCAAAGATCTAAATGTGGAAGATGTTTAAAAGAACAGGAAACTCAGACCTTGAAGTCATCCAGCACAGTTTTTTGCTCAGACAAGAGCTAACTTCCATTATAGACTGGGTTGTTTGAAGCTTCTGCCAAATCTAGTCTTTTTTGTAGTCTTGTATTTAGAGAAGGAAGTAAATTTCAAATTTATTTAAAACCTTTATTTATTAAAAGGTAATTCAGGGCTTCCAAGCAGTCATTGGGTAAAATTTTAGTAGAAGGATTGCTATATTGAAGATGCAAGTGTTACTAGTGTTTGCTTTTTGCTTTCAGGCAGAGAGACTGTTGTTCCAGCACCATGGAGGATGATGTCAGCTTGAAGTTCCGTCAGCAGCTTTTGCTTATTAGCGAAAATCTGGTGACTGAAGATGTAGCAGCTTTAAAATTTCTCTGTACTGACTTGCTCCACCACAGAAAACTAGAAGGTGTGAAGTCAGCACTAGACATCTTTAAGCTTCTTATGGCTCAAGAATATCTGAATGCAGAAGACACTTTCCTACTAGCTGAACTCTTATACAGAATTAAGTGTCACTCCTTGCTCGAGAAACTTGGTTACACCAAGGAGAAAGTACAAGAACGTCTGCATGAGAAGGGAAGAGTATCTCCATACAGGTAAGCTTGCAGTGGAAATCTATTCCCTCCATTACTGCTATCTATGACATACTGTTTTTTCCTTTCCATTTTTGAATTCTTAGATTGCCATTGATTTTTACACCATCTTCTGTTCCACTTTTATCTCACTGGATCTCTGTTACAGGCAGATGCTGTATGAACTGTCAGAGAATATCACCAATGAGATGTTGAAGGAAATCATATTCCTCCTGCAAGAGCATCTTCCAAAGCGATGGATAACTCTTGTATGTGAGGAGTGAGCCAAATGTGTATATGGTGGGAAGGGGGGAAATAGGAGCAAAAGTGTGAAAAGTGTTTGGCAGAATAGAGCTATAATATGCAGCTAGGCTGGTTGTGTTCATAGGGATAGCAAGAAGGAAGATGTTGACAGGTAAGAGTAGAATTTGGTCCCTTGTGCCAAGGTCAGTCACTGACAGTTCACTGTCTAGCATCAGATTATAAAAAAAGTGACAAATCAAATCTTTGTCCTGCTTGAGCCATATGCAAGGGAGATTCATGACCATGTGTCATTGGTACTGTTTCACAGCAGTGAAGCCTTCTTGAAGCCAAGAGTCATTAATACAGTTTGGGTGAATCTGTTTAAAAAAGACCATAGCAAATAATAACACAACCAGTGGCTTTCCATGAAGCAACATTTCTGCTTCAACAGTGATGTAAAATTGACTGTTTGGTCCTTGTTGGTAGGGAGCAAAGCAGATAATAATGTGATTGTTTGAGACAGACAGGGCTGAGAGGCATGTTTTGATTTCTAAGGAACAATAATTATATTTTACTCTCTCCTTTTGGCTGTCAGTCTGCTTTGGATTTGCTGATTTTATTGGAAAAACAGGGCCTTTTAACTAAATACAATGTACAGATACTGGAGGACGTCTGTGTGACCGTTTCACCTGATCTCCTGGAGACAATAAAGTGCTACAAAAAGGCAAAAGGTGAGAAATTCATAGTCTAGGAGTAGGTTTGCTAAAATGCAGGAAGCACTAGTTGGGTCTGGGCAACTGAACTTAAGGTCATATGTGTGTATTGCTGAAACAGGAGCTAGAGTGGCATAAATCTGGCATAGCAATTCCTAGCTTGCATTATTTCCTAGCTGATTCCATGAAATACAGGGATGTGCTGGAATATCTGAGGCCACACAGAGCAGCCCAGCACATATAGAACAGGCTGGGAAACTGAAAATCCCTTTATAGTTATGTCACACTTCTCCATTTCCCCATTAATAGTATTGAGATGATGACAACTGTCCTGTAAGAGGCACTGTGTGATCTATGAATGTGCACTACATAAAGGCAGTTGCCTGCTAATAGGCTGGCAGGACAAACTGAGTGTGTGCATATGTGTCTGCTACATGGGCTATGAGCATACAGGTGATTTCTGTTCTTATATTAAGAAAATATGAGATTTATAAGTGATTCAGGAGTCTTCATAAATACAGTTGATTTCTAAGCTGATTTCCAGATGAAAAAATCATTTGAATGTCTTGGGTAGAATCTATCCTTGTACCATGGATATCTTTGTTCTGCAGTATCAATACAAATAGAAGCTTTGCCTTTGTCACAAAAATATATTTAATGAAAATAACTGGAAAACATTCAGAATAGATCCATTGACCATGACTATGCTGTCTTGTACGGAGGAATCATTCCTTGCAATGAAACAGTATTTCAAATACAAAAAGTGATGTATTGTAGCTAAACTCCTTTTTGCTACGTCCACAAATATTGGATTTATCTTCATAAATATCTATGCTGGGGTTTTTTCTAGATAACAAGGCAGCTAATTTTACACAAGCCTTCCCTGAACTAAACCTGGAGCTACGTGGAGAATTCAGCAATGTAGAAAATGAATCCAAGGTTTGAGACAATCTCTTAAATCCTTTTTGAATACCTAGAGATGTGAGGTCTTCATCCTCTCCCAAATGACATTTATCATGCAAGGACATGTGAGATATCTGTATGTCTCGTAAAGTTTCTTGACTTGACTGATAAATTGGCATGTTTCAAAGAATATTTTAACCTTGGAGGCTAGAAATTTAGCAATATTGAAAGGTGTGTTGTAGGCAAAATGGGCATAATACCTTTGAAGTTATTCACACACTAGTGCATGTGCTTATCGTCCTGATAAAGGCAAAACAGTTTGCATTTGTCTAAGTTGTGCATTTTGGAGATGGCAGTAGAATGTGCAAGACAGAGACAAATGGAGCTTCACAGTTCTCACTTTTTGAATTTGGCTTAGAAAAGGCCTCAGGGCATCTTGAAATTAGAAGTGATAAGGGGTAGCATGCAAAGCCCTTGTTTGAAAGATTAAAAGGAGGCAAGAGATTTTAGTAAGCTATTGCAGAGGTCTTGGTACATGAGAAGAGATCTCTTTTGTGAGATCCCTCCTTAGAAGCCTTATGTGCACTCTTTACCAGAGCAGTGGAACCATTGAATTCTCCCTCTGGCCTTTACTTTGTGATGACCATGGATATTGAAGGAACAAGTTGCTCCATTTGTTTATAGCAATTTAATTCCTTGAAGTGCAGTGCTATGACATCCTTTCATCACCTGATGTTTGGACTGCTGTAGCAAAGCTGTTGAAGGAACTTGGAGCGCTGCCTTCATTTTGTTCTACTAAAATGCACAAAAGGAGGTGTGTATTGCTCTCTAGTGAGCAGGAAGGGACTGCAGTGGATGGAGTTTTTTATTTCAACCCACAGTTGGATTTAAATACATGGTACTTGAAGTCTTGGTACTTTTAATCTTTAAAAATGTTCTTTTTTAACAGTGGGAGGTAATTTTAAGTCTTAGCAGAAAAACTGGTAGTGTGGTAGGTTTATGCACTTCTGAGATTTCTGTTCTGCTTGTATCCTTTTCCAGTGGATCAGTATGAATCGCCTGCTCCAGGTATTCATTACTGTTCTCAAAAAAAACTAACTCAGATGTCTAATATCCCATGGTTCCACTGTGAATCCTCTGCCACGAAGCTAAAATATTGTTTTGACATTGGAAAGGGTTGGGAACTGCTGTCCCCATCACCAGCTCAGATTGCAGAGTTTGGCTGCTGAATCCTGCCTTTTGCATACAGATGAGAACCCAAATGCTAAACCCTTCTTCTACAGTTTGATAGGATGGTGACAGTGTGCTTGGAGTTCCACTGATGTTTTTTCACACAAGGAGGCACCATTGAATTCCAGATGTTCAAAAACAGCCCACAGTCTTAGGTGCCTCTAACTCTGGGATGCCGATTTTGAGACATGTTAAGGAAATATGAGTAAGTTGAATAAATTTGTTGAAACTGTAAGCTTTTTTTCTTCTCCTTTCCACAGAATATGACAAGCTACAAAATGGATGGACCACACAGAGGATTTTGTCTCATTATTAATAATGTTAACTTCAATAGTTCTCAGAGGAAGGGTTCTTGCAAAGATGCTGGTAAGTTACTGAAGTGAGATTTTTGGAGGATTAGTCTCTGTTTCCCCAGGTGAGTTGATTATGTAGTATTGCTCTGTATTTTATCGTGTATGGTTAATTAATATTCTAACAGAGTAAAATGTTTGATAAGTGTTAAATTGTCATTTATGTATCCTAGGGGAGGAAAGGTTAAAGGACAAGTAACCACTGGGTTTTTCAGTTCGATCATTCTTGAATAATTTTAAGAATCTCTTTTTACTTATCCTTTATCTACAGCTATAGTAAAGAACTAAAACTAAACTAAATTAAACCATCATTCTCCCTAATATAATGCAAAATTCCATAGTCAAGCAACTCATACTTATTACTTTGTTCTGCTTTCTCTATTTATCTCTTATGCATGGAACTCTTAATAGTCAAAACTGCACTTGGAAAATAATGATGTGAGGAAGTTTTCAAAAGATCTTATCTGAAACTGGGCAAGGGCAGATTCTTCGTGTTTTCAAATGTCATTTGTGTGCTCACTTACAATGACAATGAATGCACTATTTTCTGAAACTTTTCTAGAAAAACCCAGGAACTCTGTGTTTGAGCTGATGCTGTCTTTTTTTATTCCAGTTAACCTTTAGTTGGTACTAGTGTGAGGATGAATCTGCAGAAGGGTCAGGGTGTAAGGTCTTTCCCCCTCCAATATTAGCTTGCATGGTGCCTTCATAAAATGTTTTTCTCTTGCCTTAAATTTTCCTTTTATCTTTCATTTATTTACAGAGCAACTGGAGAGAGTATTCACATGGCTTGGTCTGGATGTGAGGACATACACAGATCTGACGTCTGGGGATATTAGAAGTCTCATGCAAACTTGGCAGCATTTACAAGATCACAAAGACAGGAACTGTTTTGTATGTTGTATTCTATCTCATGGAGAGTCAGGAGCAATCTACGGGACAGATGAGAAACTTGTATTAATACGCACCCTTATGTCCCACTTCACTGCCAGTCAATGTCCCCACCTGGCTGCAAAACCCAAACTCTTCTTTATCCAAGCATGCCAGGGTAACAAAATACAGCGTCCTGTCCATCTTGATACTGATGCACAAACTCCTGACCTGTCTTCCATGCAAGAGAGCTTTCCTCTTTTTGAAAGTATTCCTGAAGAGGCCGATTTCCTCCTAAGCATGGCCACAGTTGATGGTTATGTCTCTTTCCGGCACATTGAAGAGGGTACTTGGTATATTCAGGCCCTCTGCAGCAAGCTACAGTTGTTGGTACCAAGGTAAATACTTGGCTTAGTGCTCTGATTAAATTTTTCTTCTCCAAAGGCAGTTCATCTAGGAACACCCACCCATGTTCTAAGGTGGACGGCATTAGTTAAACTGATGATTTTACACTGATAAATTTACATTAACACTGCTAGTACCATACATGTAATGTGAAGAATGTGAAGTTTATTGTGAAAAAACACTCAAGACCTCACATCTATAATCTTCAGGCGGCGCAGTTTCTTAGGTGGATATAGGTAAAAATATTTTATTCCACTATTTTTCTTTATTGGTTGAATTAAGCAAGACAGAGCAAAAAAAGGTCTTAGGTTTTTAATATGACTCAAATGAGAACAAGAGAAATTTGGAGAAAAGGATGTGTTTTCTTTTTTGTGTTTTAAATGTTCATACTGTATCTTCTAGCTGGTCAGGGAGATGTTAAGTGGATTGCCATCTGCTCACTAATAAGTAAATTTTTTTGCTCTCTTTTGGCTGTAGGGGTGAAGATATTTTGTCAATTCTTACACAAGTTAACGAAGACGTGGCCAGACGTGTTAGCCCTTCAGGGACAAAGAAGCAAATGCCCCAACCAGCATATACCTTCAGAAGAAAATTTATATTTCCAATACCTACAGCCCCTCCACCTTCAGAGCAACATCAAGGCTTTTAAAACAAATCATTTTATCATCTCATTTAAATGCAGTTTATCACACTACCTGTTTTAAGACAGCCAAAACCCTGAGGATTTGTTAGCTTTGATGCAAGGTCTCATAAATTTTTTGTCAAACAAACTGTGAAACTGGAGGAGATACAATTAAAACAATCCATGTGCCAGCTATTTACATCATCTATATATTCAGAGTTATCAGTGTTGGAAGAACCACGCTTCTGACATGTTAAACATTTTTGTACCTGCACAGGCTGCAGATACAAAAGGTTTTTTTCTGGCAGCATTGGGGTTGCATGTAAGCTTTCATATCTAAACCAGGATTGTTAATGGTCTGGTTTAGTCTCATCATGTTTTATTTTGCAGGCTAACAATTTTAAATCCTGTTTCTAATTCCACTAGCTATGTTCATAGAGAGAAAAAAGTGGGAATGAAGAGACAAAACCTTTAGTAGTAAGTGGAAAAGAATTTCTTTTCCTCTCTAATGAAACTTAATAAAGAACCAGTTACCAACTGAAATCACCCATTTGTTCCACAGTGCACACTGATACCCTCAAATAGCTAATACAAACTTCATGTACAGTGAAGTTTTCCAAAACTGAGTAAAGCCAAAGTGCTGCCTGTTACTCCCTCTGTGAAACCTTGTGAACTTTTATTTCCCCATCACTTCTGAGAAAATTTAGGATAGAAGATTTGCATGCCATGAAATACAGCAGTCAGATTAACTTTGTTAAGCATTACATTTTTTAATTATTGTTTATTGGTTTAGGATCTAAAATGCAGCCATTTGAGAAACAAGGCTCCTATTGACTAAGCTGCTAACAGAATTTTGTGAGTTAACTGAAATAATGCTGTTTTGTTATGAGCATTTATTATGTATGCCTGTGTCTTTCCTGTTTGTTACTGCATTAAATGCATACATTTTAAGAGCTTGGTGAGATAAAAATTATTTATTGGGGTAAGGCTTATCCTTGTTTCTGACTGATTCCTGCACTTTGGCTGCATGAATCATTGAGGTTTTAGCTGCTTCAGGGTTTAAGCTGAAGTGAAACTTTATCAAAACACTCGTTATATATGATTAGCAATACCTTAAGGTGGAGATTTGAGAGAGTACTGTCTAGTGCTATCGGGTACAATTTCTAGCTTGCACTGTTTTTAGGAGGGGAGTTCTGCATCATACAGAGCATTGAAATGCAGCCAGTTTTCCAAAACATTATGGTCCCTTTATGATAATGAAGTGATAACTTGTGTGGCCCATTGCATTTTAAGTCTTCTGTGTTAGCATGGCTGCCACACTTGAAGTTACATTTATGCCACAGATAAAAAAATGTTTTGTCCTTTAGTGGAATATATAACATTGGGATGGAATTGTGATGTTTCTGGCTTGCAGTTACTGTTCAAACTTGATGCACTCATTTTGCATGTTTAGGAAACAAATGAATTTTTTATCAGTATGGAGTAATCATTGACCTTGTTTTGCAGACTCTTGTTTTCATTTTTAGTTTGGTAGACAGGGAATGTCATTGTGCTATCTCACTTTCTCTGTAGAAACTTCTGCCTGGGTAATCTCCAGTTAAATCATAGGTAGGTAAAGGCAGTCAGAAAGAGTCTGAGCTGACTTCTGCCTTGAGTTCCCTAGGGGGGGAAGGATCCACACTTGTGAAGTGTGAGAGACTGCTAAAGTCTCCCTTGCTCATAAGAAGTTTGTTTAAACAAGGTTTCCACTACCCTAATTTAGCCTATTTAGTGTGAATATTTTACTTGTGTGTGTTGAGTGCTGTGTTTATGTGGCTGCACACTGTAATACCTGGCTGCATGCAGTGGGACTTGTCAGCACAAGCACTGGAACTGCAGCTGCTATCCAGCCAGTTGGGCATTTCTATGTGATCTCCTGCAGTGTATTGTGAGGTGGAAGTTTGAAACTCTTGGTGAGAGTAGGTCAGTGTTGTACAACTTAAATATTCATCATTCCTTGCTGTCCACATGGTACACCTTCCCTGTAACTCTGGTGACACAGAGCTGTGCCAGAAAGAAACCAGTGTCAAACAAACACACACACAAACGGGGTTGGTTGCTGTTGAGGCTTACTGATAGCATACAGACACATGCACGTGTGTGCTCTCCACCTACAGAATTAAGGAAGGGCTGTGTCTTGTGCAGCCCCTATATAGACAGATTTAAGTGGAACTAGTGTAAGAAGAGCCTTTTGGGGAAGTTGGTATCTTGGTACGGTCATGATCTTAAAGTGGAAATCAAGTTTCTAGTATCCTGTCCCTCCTGTCATTTTTGTGCAGGAGCTATGTTTCCCACCTTATGCCAGTGCAGGCCACAGTCACTACAGTTGCTGCTGAGCAGGCAGGAGCCTCAGCAGTTTTTCTTCCTCAAGATCACCCTTTCTACAGAGATTAATTTTTGGCAGGCTGCACAAGGAAAAGATTGGGTCACTGAGACAGTTCTGGGGGAAACCAGAGTGCAGGGGAGCCGAGGGAAATTAGGGAGACTAATTTAACAAAAGGAGAGGAACATTTCCAGGACAGGCGAGAGAGGAAGAAATGAAAAGTGAAACTAGTAGTGCCAAAAGGGGTGGTCCTTCAAACTGCTGTATGAGAGGAGAAGCCATTATCTATTTGTCACAGCACATATCACGGCATGCTGGGTCTTTCATAGTGCAACTGAAGTCTTGGTTCAGGTAAAACACAGAAGAAATGATGGAGGGAAATAGATGTTGAGACTTGAAATGACGTGGAGACAAACATTTTGGACCTGAAGATGAAAGAGTACTTGGAGTGTTCCTCTGTGCTGCTCCCAGCCTTTGGATTATGGCACAATTCCTGCCACTGAAACAAGGTTTTCTGATCTGTTACAAGAGAGTGTCTTTTGGAAGGAATTTGTACGCCTCATTCTATCAAAGGGTATGTTATAATTTTGAGTTTGTAAAGATAGATAGGTTAAAATCAATGAATGGCTGTTTTCATTGCAAAATTTTAACAATTTTGGCTCTCCTAATTCTCCCTTCATAATGCTGCCTTGAGAGTCTTTCGAGAGTCTGGTAGCCATACTGAGCACTGTTCTGTTTCCTGCTGCGTGGAAGATACCAGCGACTTGCATGCTGGGAACCTTTTCATCGAAGGCTGAGTTCTTTACTTCAAAGAGAGTGAAGATGTAAAAAGTCAATTATTGTTCAAATTCTCCTCTAAAAGGGGTAGTATATTACATAAATAATTTCTGAAAAATGCTTAGTTGTTGAGTTCTCTGTATTTACTGAGTGCTACTACTGAATTTGGTGCTAATAGTTAACTTGTTTTAATTTAAGAAATATCTTCCTGATAAAAATAAGCTAGGGTGAGTTGGGGAGGGACTTTGGAGAAAGGGGGTAAGTCATGGCAGGTCTGGTGACACAGCAGGACAGTGGGACTGAGATATTCTAAATGAAAAGACATAATTGATTCAGCCATCTTGCACCGTCCTTGTATGTATGAGAGCAAAAGAGCTGAGCTGTGCTCTTTGCTAGAAAGCACAAGGTATGCTGCTTAGTGTGTTGCCTTAAAAACAAAACCTGATTACTTTCATGGCTTGTTTACCATTTTTTTCTCACAAGTTCTGTAATAATCAGTTCTCTGAAAATCAAAGTGTGAAGTAGGGATCTTCTGCTTTATTAACATTTTATTCCATTGTAACACACTTCCTGTAAGTCATGTGACAATACCGTATCATATAAAAGGCAGTACTTTTCCTCAAACTTTAGAGACTGGCTGTCTCACTTTTTTCAGGATTGTTCTGGCACTCCTCCAGCCTGTCTTCCCATGTAAGTGATGTAAAACTATTATTATTATTATTATTATTATTAATTTTACTTGTTGTATCAGTTGTGTCTTTAAGTTAGTAAACTGGGAGAAAAATGGCAGTTAAATATTGTTTTAATTGTGCTCCCTGTAATTACAGACAGGCTTAAATGTAGCATATAGGTGGCACATCTCTTCTAAAACTGCAATAATTTGATGGGTTTGAAACTTACAACCTTTGAGAAGTAAAATGAAAATTCCCTTTACAAGAAAGATTTGCTCTTATTAGCAATATCCCTTGTATCTTAAAGTAAAGGCATTATTTATGTGAGACATAACTTCATAACTAGCTACCAAGAAAATATTATTCTTTCCTGTGGGGTTATAGAAATATAGTCAGGTAATCACTGAATTGTGAGGTTAAGCATGCTACTGGTTTATATGGGCTGAATTATATGGATTGTTGCCTGTTTAAAAGTTTGGTTTGAATGGATTTAAAGAAAACAGTATTTTGCGGCAGAACATGAATTGTATGTGCTGTGTCACAACACGTTTTGCTGTTTTATCAGTTTGTTTGAAATGCAGAGGTTTGAGATTCAGTTGTACATTAACTCTTGCTAACCAACAGAATGCTGCCAAGAAGGGCATGCCACAAAAAGCTCCTTTGCTGTAGAGTGGTCCTTGGAGGAGAGCAGAATACAAATGTCTGCTAATTATTATTACCAGTTAGTCAGCTGGGCTACCTTGGAGTATTGGTATTGAAACATTTGCAGTAGCAGTAAGTAAAATGGATTACGGTATTCCAGTAGAACTTCCAGTAGGAAGTTTTCTTTTGTCATTGTTGACTTTTTGGTCTCAAACATTCTGAGTATTGCTACAGGAAAGGCGTGATCAGAGGAGAAGGTCCTGTGGCAGTGGCCAGCACTGTGCTGAGCCAATTCCCTGCTCCCCCCTGAGACTCGTGCTCCGTTCCCCCAGCCTAGCTCACTTCCTGTGGGCTGTGCACACATGAACAAAATGCACAAGTCTAATTTAGACAGTGGGCATGCACCAGGTTAACTACAGCAGGACATGGATTGGGCACACACCCCCTCCCCCCATCTTCTCTGTCTTTTCTCTGTCTCTCTTTCTCCATCTCCAGACTATCCATGAGGCAGCATAAACACAGGATCTAAGGACTGGTGATCTGTTTTCCTTTCTTCCCTTTCTTGGCTTGCAAAGCTATAATGTTTTACCCCATATTCCATTTTGAAGTTTGTTGTGGGAGGGAGGAGCTTGTGGAGATTTTTGTGGCTTGTGAGACAGCACCTTTTGTTGAGTGTTGTGGCTTGTGAGCCAGCACCTTTTGAGGCATTTGTTGTGGGAGTTGTGAAGTGTACTGTGCAAAATTAAGGGCTTGTTAGCCTCCACTCTTGTGGAAGTGTATTGTATAAATACAGCCTGACAAGAATTTATAACAAACACCAAAGTTTCCATGGGTCATCACATCAGCAGAAGCAGGTCCTTTAAGTGTCATTTGGAAGGCTTGCACTTGGTATTTTCTAACTTTCTCTTGTGCTCAAAAGTTGAATCCATAAGCCAAGTTTAATATTTCTAAAGCTGATGGAGAAAGTGGAGGAGAAGGGAAGTGCTATTTCATGCTCAGTGAAACAAAGATAGTTTGATAGGAATTCTGACTTTTTAAAAAGGGTTGACATGATCTGTATTTGCTTTTAATACTACAAATTAATGGAGAGCTGGGAACTGAGTTTTATTTGATGCAGATAAACCAAAACAGGAAGAGGTGCTTTGGGTATGCTGACCAGAAGCAGTAAAAAAAGAAAGGAGAAGCCGGATGGCTTAGAGTAGCTATACTCATGTGGACTCTTAGTGTTGTTATGATGTAAAACCTTTGTTGTGGTGTAAAATTTGGCAGTCTCATTTATTACATAGTCTATACTTCAGATGGACAAGTGGCTGTTTCTCCCAAATGGTCTCAAACTTCAAAAAAACCCAAAACCAAACAAAACCAGCAGCAGCCTGCCCAGATTGTACATCCTGTACATTGGTACTTCCCACTGTCTAGACACACCATAGGAGGCAAGAATGATCTATGACTTTCTCTGGTAATGTCACTTAGTACAGAGGTTTTAATATTCTTTGTCAAGTCCAGAGAACTGAAAGAGTTAAGCATCAAAGCTATGATAGCAAGACAGCCTGTCTCTATTGAAGTACTTCTGATTGCACGTGTTTATTTTGGGCTATTCTACGTGATGTGATAGCTCTTACATAAATCATGTTGATGCACTAGTCTTACTGACACATGAAATCAACTGCTGTTTGTGTTTAGATCCAAATCCTGATGTGAAATGAGTAGAGACTTCCACAAACTGCTTTTTGAAGTTTCTGAGGCTTTGGTCACAGATGAACTGTCAGCTCTTAAGTTCCTCAGCCTGGAACGTGTTCCCAGGAGGAAGCTGGAAGCCATCCAGGAGCCCAAGGCCTTCTTCGAAGTGCTGCAGGAGAAAGACATGATCGGAGTGGGGAACCTGTCCTTCCTGAAGGAGCTGCTCTACCGCATCGGGCGGATCGACCTCCTGACTGCCCACCTGGGCTCCAGCCGGGAGGAGATGGAGAGAGAGCTGCAGCTCCCGGGCAGGGCACAGGTGTCAGCTTACAGGTAAACACAGAAGCATGCAGAATGCGTGTGTAACTCCATTTATTACACACAAATTCCTGCCATTGTGAGTTTTACATTTTGCAGTTCAAGTGTTTAATTGTGGTGTTTACTTCTTATAGCTTTCTTGAAGGTCTCTTTTGTAGATGCTAAAAGGGCTGGCAGAGAGATTTTCCTATTTTTTAGAGACACCTGTGGAAACTCTCCTTTCTCACGCTAACTGGCTGGGAAAATGGTTTAAGGTTTTGTGAACTATACTGCAGGTGCAGGCTGTTTGTCTTTGTTTTCCACACTGGGAAAAATATTTTGGAAATGGATGTTATGCCGTTCAGCCAATCGCTCTGGGAGGCACTCTTGTGAACAAAGCTATATAAGCTGATTTATATAATTAAATACAGCCACTTCTGGCCTTTGAACCCGATCCTGGACTGTGTTGTTCTTGGTACAACAGTGACACTCTCTGTTCTTTATTGTCAGGCAACTGCTATATGGAATTGCAGAGGACTTGACTCCAGAAGATGTCAGAAGTGTGAAGTTCCTGCTCCAAAAACAATTACCAAAGAACAAGCTCCAGGAAAATGCTGTATGAAAAGTGATCTTGAGAAGTTTTTGGCAAGGCTAGTTCAGAGTCCTCTAGTTCTTGTAAGAAGGGAGGAAAGAGAAAGCAGTCTGCAGTCACGAAAATCTGATTTGAGAGAATTGTGATGTTAGTTGCTGTGTGAAAGAATGGACCCTTATTTTTTTCATTGTCTCTCTTTTTTGCTCTTCTGATTCTATTTTCTCTCCACCACCTGTTTCCTTAATCTTGTCTTCTTGCAAAATCCATCATACTCTTCCTTTAATCTTTGCTTGGCATTTATAAGACAAATGTTTTTATAAGACATGTGCTATACCTAAGAAGAGTGATGTTTGCTAAAGAAAAAACAGTGTTTTGGAGATAGAAAATTGAATTCTAATGTGAGTTCAACCACATATTTTTGTGTGTCAATGGGTAAATTTTCTTCTTTATTGTAATTAACATATTGTTAACTTTCCCCCCAAAGTATTAAAAAGTTGGGTGGGTGAGTTTAATATTTGTAAGTAATGAGCAGTGTTATAAAAATGCTTGGTATTATTAAGGACTTTCCTTAAAAGTCCTATTTGTATTGTGGCACCTACAGGAAAATTAGCAGATTTACCTCCAACTTGGTGGACAATTGAGCTTTAATAAACAAAATTAGTGCTGAACAGCCTTTCTGTAATAGAAAATGTGAAATGGCATAGCTAAAGGACTTCTTAACATCACTTCAGAACACAAAGCACAACAGGATGTCATGTTATCCTCATCAGTGCTTTCTACTGCTGAAACAGAGCAGGATAGCCTAGTTATAGGCAGTTTCTAATTGCCCTGCTTTAACCTTAGTGATGATGTGTTTATTCAGTTGCATTGCATCTTGACCCTTGCTTTAATGAGGTTTGGAGGAAGAAGTAATTGGTCTTTAGCTGGTCACTCTGGGAATGAGGATGTTGTCTTCTGCCCTGTTGCAGAGGTGCCTGATACTGCAGTTATTGAAGGTCACTGGATGAGTTTGGGTTATGTGTTTTTGTTTTACCAGTCAATGTTGCAGGTCTTTCTGGAAATGGAAATAAATGGGATAATTAAAGAAGATAACCTGACAATGCTGAAAGATATATTACAGGGATTTAGAGCTGACTTAAAGAAAAAAATTGATGCCTATGAAGAAAAAAGAAAAGGTAAATTTATTTCATTTGCTGTTTAAGAACAGAGCTGGGGTCTTTTGTGGTTTTTATGGCTCCATCCTTGGCAGCTTAGAAGTCCAGCAATAAGAGAGAGACCTGATGGTGATGCCTTGATTTGGCATCTGTGGATAGGCAGAACGGCTCTGGAGAACTGTGGTTTCTGAAGTTTTCTGCTACTTCATATCCCATCCTGGATTCTTGTATCTATCCTTGAAATATGTTCTGTGCCTTGTAAATGGTCTTCTTCTCCCTTCTTTTTGGCTTAAATGTAATTTATCTGTTCAGGAAAAAGTGCAGTGCTGGTTTTGGACCAGCATAACCTCCAAGTCACTGTAAGAGACTGGAAGTGACAGCTGACTTGGGGAAACTTGTGTTGGGAGGTTGTCAGCATTATCTTCTGTTAGCCAGGCCCTTTGCTCTTAGTCAAAGGAAAGTCCCTGAAAACCAGGCACTTGGCTAAAAGTGTAGCTTTCTGTAACCAGATGGGAAATTTCAAGGACTTCAGTACATCTGTGCTATTGGAGCTGAGGTGGTGCCTTCTGGCACCACAGCTGAGTGTTTCTTTGGGAAGCAGGATTTCTCAGTCAATAACAACTTCTTTCTGAATGACTCAGGACGTGTGTTGCCTCAGATACATTTATACAGCCCATGCAGTCCCCTGCAGAGCTACCAGCTAGTTTCCCCTGTATATCTTTGTGCTGCTGTCCTCTGCTGGTGTCTAAAAGAGCAGAAGATAATTGCCAAGGCAGGCCAGTGCAAGCAAGTCCTGTGATAAGGGACTGGCTTTCCAGTACTACTGTTACTATTTTGCCCTCTTGATAAGTAGGAAAAAAGCATGTTGTGTAGATCTTGTTGCCCTGACAATTAAATTTCATTTAAACACATTTTTGTAACTTGTAAAATGGGTATTGTGATTTTGTTTCCTTGGTTAGAGTCATGGATTTGATGATTTCTTCACTTTTTTTCAGAAAGCTGTATGCAAATAAGTGCTTTGAGGAGATCTTTCAT
Organism: Aphelocoma coerulescens; assembly: GCF_041296385.1. Taxonomy (NCBI): domain Eukaryota; kingdom Metazoa; phylum Chordata; class Aves; order Passeriformes; family Corvidae; genus Aphelocoma; species Aphelocoma coerulescens. The sequence goes on from NC_091021.1 coordinate 12,188,710, forward strand.
TATGCTGGTATTTTGCATCCTTGGTGCATCCACCCACACAGTAAAGTTCTCTGGAGAAGAGACAGTATCCTTAGAAGTAAATGGACCAGCATTTTGTACTATTGTACAAAAATAGATCTCTTCTTTCACTTATATATCCCAGAGTGGAGATGCTGGTGAATGGCTTGCCTGGGATGACTACTCACATTCAACCTTTTATTATCTGTATCTTACTACCAGTAAAAGAGCAGAGAAGCAATGGAGCACAGCCCTGCACAGCTTCTATAATTAACCAGTAGTCTGTGAAACTGGAGCCGTGCTTGGTCCAGCTCTACAAAATGCTGGTGTCTCACTGGGGTGAAAACCCCCTCCACCTCACTCCTTGTTTTGGGGTTTTGAGTGGTGAAATATGCTCAGTGGAAGATTTATCCTTTCAGTTCTAAAATGTTTTATCTTCTTCTTAGAAAATTATTCTAGGGAAGAAGTCCGCTATCCTGTGTCTGTGTCTGGGCATCCAGAGGAGCAAAGAGCAGAGGGGGAGGCACCACACCCGGTGAGAAATACCTCAAGATTACCCTTAAAGTATTTATCCAACTCCTGGGAGAGGGAGCATAAATTCATAACACTAAGTAGGTGAAACAGCCAAGAGGGAGGGGTTCTGGCTCTGTATGTAGGCCTTGAAACAATTCCTGTTTTCCAAACAAGACCAAGCCTTCTTTGTGGTTGTCAGCAACCTTTTAAGCAAGAACTGAATGAACAGCTGAGTGAAGAAAACCAATCCTAACAGTAATGGACACTGGGACATTACAGTCCTGGCCAGGATACTCCCAGACAGATGGGAAGGGAACAGCAGAACCTGCTACCTCACCGGAATCGCACAAGGACCCTCAGAGGGAATGGTGGGGTGCAGGAACTTTTCCTATGCACATACAAATTTGTGTTTCTGGATCCTTTGTCCCACGTCAAAATCACATCCTGACTGAGGAGAGAGAGGAACAGAGGATCAGGGAGACAATGCAGATTCCTCTCCTCTGTAGCTAGATTGTATCCTTAGGCTTTTCCTTTCTTGTTTCTTGGCCTGTGTGATTTTTTTTGGTGCCTGGATTATGATGGACCAGTAATCTGTATATAGTGTATTTCTCTTTTGAGTGTTTGGCTCTGCTTTCCTACCTGCTTTTTTTTTTGTTTCTGCAGTATGGGAAAATATATAAGATGAAAAATAAGCCCCATGGTTACTGTTTGATTCTTAACAACCACATTTTTAAAAATCCACGTTATAATAGAGAGGGAACATTGCAAGATGGAGGTAAGTACTTTTTAAATCCAATTACTGGTATGGGTTTTTTCTCTGATAATTCTCCAAAACAATTATCTAATCTTTGCTGTAAAGAAGAATCATGTCCATGGTACTCGTTGGCCTCCAGGGACTGGAGTGACAGTCACTGTAGCAATTGGAAATATGCCACTTCCAACATTTAGCTGATGGCTTAAAGAAGGATCTACTTTTTGTTCTAGGAAAAAAAACATGGTCTTAATTGGTTATATGTACAAGTAGTGAAAAAGTGATTATTATTCCACATTTCACGTTTTTGACTGCTTTTAATTCTTAGCTATTGTAGAAAAGTATTTTTAAGTCCTCAAATTCTCTTTAATGCTCAAATAAATGCTCTGTAATTTTCCTTAAAGCCTGTCTTCCTGCAAGTCACTTTTAAGATAAACAAGAGCAGAAAAGTAAAATCAGATTAATGAAAGGACATGTCACAGATACTTTAATTCCATCCAGCCAATTTATAGGCTGCTTTCTTCCCAGGTACTTTCTCTCTGCCCTTACAACAATTAGGCCACCATTTGCTGAGAAGTCTTCATGGCATTTGTGAGCAGATTATTCTGACTTCCTTCTTGCTGCATAGATCATTCTCACAGAATTAGGGACCTACTTCATTTAAAAGTGGTAGAATTTGTCATTCTAAAGAGGTGCTACTTCTTTAACTTGCCAAGTGTTGTTCTTAGGCATCTGAGACCACTATGCAATGCATAGTTAAAGCTTGCTTTAACACAGTAAACTTCACTAATTTGTACCGATACAACATATAATCTAAAACCTGTTTTTGTTTTAGATAGCATGATACTTAACCCAGTAGTGTTTAAAAAAATAAAACCAGGCAAATTAGGCATTTGGGTTTTTCTAATAGGATTTGGCAGGCTAAGAGCCAGTCAGGTGAGTTTATTGGTGGAATCTGAACACTTTGCTAATATCTGATCTACCGCACAGACACTGATGTTTCAGCATCTTCCTTGTCACTGTGTATGTTTAACAAGTTCCTTCTGATTTTTTCCCCAGAGGCAGTGAAGAGCGTCTTTAAGTGGCTTCAGTTTGAGACAGTTGAGTACATGGATCTAGAAGGAAAAAAACTAAAAGACACAGTTAAAGAATACAGCAAAAAAGATCATAGAAATATGGACTGTTTTGTTTGCTTCATTTTGTCCCATGGTGAAAAAGACAAAATCAAAGGCGTTGATGATGTGTGTGTAAATATTGAAGATTTAGTCTCCTGCTTCACTGGAACTAATTGTCCTTCTCTTGCTGGCAAACCCAAGGTGTTTATCATCCAGGCTTGCCAAGGCTCTCTAGGTCATCCATCTGTTACAGTAGAACCAGACTCTTCTGGACATCTTGAGGTGGATGCTACTCCTTTGACTTCCATTCCTGATAAGGCTGATATTCTGATTGGCATGGCTACAGTGGAGGACTATTTGTCCTTCCGCAGTCGTAGGACTGGCAGTGTTTACATTCAATCCCTCTGTGAGAAGATGAAGTTGCTTTGCCCACTGTAAGTATTATTTTAAATACTTGTACATTTGGGGTATAGCAGATGTGCATACTTAAGCATGCTGTGCTGAAACACAGTTTTGCATTTGTGCAGTTAATGCTTTTCACCTGCAGGACAGTGGAGAACAGTATTTCTTTTGAAATTGGGCATTGTTAGTCTTCTACAGATGAGCCAAAGTATAACTAAAGTATATATTATAAAGCATAATTAAAGTATATAATATAAAGTATATATTCCCCTGGTTCCTGTGACAAAACGAGGGTTGTAATGCTGCAGCATTACACGTAAACAAGTGTGTATATGTGTGTTTTTTAACATTTTTTGACTGATAAATGACACCTGATTAGAGGTGAATTTGTTGAGGGATTACACAGACAAAAACCCCCAGTGTTCCATAGTCATAACTTTCATTATTGCCTCCAACCCATCCCCTCATAAACTTCATTTAGAAAATAGAATTTCCCTTCAGATACCACTTTTTCATGGTGTCCAGAAGAAGACATGGAGAATGTATAGGTTTGTCTCTGTTTCATCTTAGTGACCTCTTCTGGCTGTAACCAAAGCAATGCTACATGGAGGTTGCTTTTACTTCCCCAAAACACACTGAATTCTGTGGTTATTCAATGGAATGTGCAATTTCAGTGGCAATAGGGTGAGGGAAGGTACCAGCCTTCCCTGGGATACTGCTTTATTGGAGCAAACACAGCTCACCTTCTTGGCTGAGCTGCAGTACCATGCGTTTCAATGTAAATTCTCTTCATTTTTGTTCAAGTGGTGTGGATTTCACAGCCATCCTGACAGAAGTGAACAACGAAGTGGCAGGAAGAGAATTAGAAGGATGTAAGCAGATGCCAAAGATAACATCAACACTACTGAAGCGACTGATCTTTGAAATTCCACAAGGAAAAGTAGACAACTAAGAATACAGTTGGTTAGGAATGACATCTGGAGTGGGCTTCGACAGGGAAGAGAATTTACATGAGAAATTATCTGGATCTACGTAGTAGCCCCAGTCCTTTAAGGAGGCATGGGACCTAAATTTTCCAATTTCCATATTGAATCAGTCTTCCGACATCTGGATCTGTAGCAGTCGGGTAAGGCTGTGGAAAACTACAGATCATCTGACTTTTTGTCCTGCAGAAGCAGTGGAGTATGTTCAGTCTAGGCTTTAAGTGAGAAAGCACTTTCAAGTAGTATTGTAAGAGTTACTGAAAATGTCAGTTACTGAAAGTGTCAGTCCCACTTGTGTCTGAGTTAAGTCCCTGAAATCTGAAAAAAAAGAACAGATTCAGAATGCTGGATCCATTCCCAGGCAGCGTGTGTAAGGTTGTAACTGCCTTACCCAGAGGTGAATAATTGTCTGTCTTTGGAAGCTATAACTGTTCATGGAAAATAACATCCTGCTCCAGAAGGACCAAAGCCCCATGATTATGTTAGTTTGGTTGTTTTCTTCTAAATATTTGGTTTGGTTTATGTCAGTCACTTACTTGAATAAGCAGCCCAGCTGTATACATTTTTCAATAGTAAAGGTTCTTACTTTGTTATTTCTCAGAGCTCTCAGGGCACAGTGTCATGAATGACTGTGGAATACTGGAAGGAAGTTCTGTAATCTTGTTTCTGTAACAATAAATTCTCTTTGTTTTTATATCACCTCAGTTTGCAGTGTGTTCCTTTCTTGGATGAGCTTTCTGAGGGACAATCAGTATGACAAACACTTTTACCTCAGCAGAGCATTTTGCTCTTGTTGGAGTGTTTGTTGGCAGCCACCCTGAGGGGTAGCAGATTGATATCCCTTCAACAGCAGCTGAGAGATGGGGAAAGAATAAGTTCAGAACATGATAATGGTAGCTGATGCCAGTAGGGCCATTCAGTAACTGCTTCCTCTAGGAAGAAACTTGCTGGAAGGTGGCAGATGCTCCAGAAGTGAAGTTGTGAATCTATAGCATTTCTGTTTCTTGTATTTCTCTGTCAGAGTTCAATACACTCAAACCAAGTTCTTTCAGGTATTCTACATGAGGAGGAATTGGATATCAAATTTACTTACTTGGTATATTTGGTGTTACATGGGATTTTGATTTAGTTGGGTGAGACAACCACATAGGTGTGCTCACCATCATGACACTGGACATTCCCAGTCACGGTGGAATGTGGGTAGAAGCTAGCTCAAGCTCATTGCTCTTTTCAAAGATTAATATTTTATCAGTTGTCCAGGTTTTATACTTTTATGTTGGATGGGGGTGAGCCATGTATCCACACCCTCCATGCTGGTCTGGCTTGCTCAGGAAGACATTATTCCTTGTTAATTGTTTTGGGGTACTTGGTGACTCACAGGTGCAAATGTCTTCTCTAAAACTAAGGTCACCCTCCAATCTCCCTGGTGTTGAGGTAAATCGGACTTTCTTTATGATCTGTTGTTCCCTGAGTTGGTATGTTTTTTGTCCTTCTCCTCTGAGATGTCCTCCACTGGGGGGGGAATGTGGGGGGGAAGGGGGATCTATAGGGGGTGCTAATCAGTCACATACTGTGATTAAATTGATTTGGTATTTTGTTCTTCCTATTAAAATCCAGCCACCTTCATTAGTTAGCATTATCACTTGCTGATAAAGGCCTACTAGGAGGAAGAGACAACCCCATCATATAAAGAACTGCAGAAAACAGCCATACTGTGAATTTATATGTAGGTCACGCAGCAATCAGGGAAGGAAAAAACACACTTTGAGTTTTGCAGTTCTGAGAAAAGTGTGGCTGGTAGGTTTTTGCACGGATTTGTGTCCCTCCCACAGAGCTGACTGGTAAGAAGGAAGTTGGTTCTGCAATGTCCTGACTCTTTTTTCTCTGTAGTACAACCCAGAGAATGGTGAGGGGCAATCACTTTTTCTCTCTGAAGGCCCTCAGCTTTGTTTTTTACTTTGCCTTTTCTTTCCTCCCAGCTCATGGCTGGGAGGCCAAATCCAGTTACAAAAAACCTAGCACTTAATTCTGTTTTGTTTTCAGACAGCAGGAGCTCTGCCACCACAAAATGGAGGCTGAAGTCTGGTAGGAAGGAAAAGTTGGTGAGTTCAAGTCCTGCAGACTTAAACTGAAAGCAGGCAAGATCAGAGTGGTGCTATATGAAAAGGAAAACACTTAAAAGAGTTGGGGAGGACTGTTAGCTGAAGAAGAAGAAATAATTTTGTCCAGCGGCATGAATCCTTGCCCAGTCACTCACATTTTGCTACTTATTCTTTCACTTTAACAGCAGTTTCCCCAAGAGCTCTTTATGCCCACCTCCTGGGGGAAGTTTGTTTTTCTCTCCACCCAAATGGTTTTAGGATGATTTGTAAATGTGCTGCTCTTGGGATGGGCTGGCAGCATGTGTGAGGAGCCTACCTGTGTTCAGCTGGCTGCCACCTTCTCCCGTTGGGCGAGTATTCCCACCACCTGTGTGAGGCTTCGCTCAGTTCTCAAAGCAGTGCAAATTCAGGCGCTGATGAGTTTAGATTGGTTGAACTGTTGGCTGTTTCTGTAATCTCTTAAGATCTCCTGCAGGTAATTTGAAGACCAGGGAGAGGTGGAAACAAAATACATGCCATTAAGGGTATTATTACAGCAGGGTGTCTAGTGCTACATTTTTCTCCAGAGGTATTGAGTGTTCAGCCCTTGCTGGTCAGCCTTTTTATTCTGACCCCTAAATAACATGGGCACAATCTCTCAGAAATTATTCAAATCTGCCTCTTTTCAACTAGAGATATTTCAAGTTATGAACAGAGAATGGCATGTTTGATCTGCAATGACTCCTTTGCAATGTGCTAAAAAGTATAAGTGAAAACTTTGGGAATTCCCAGATATTAATTTATGTGTGTGCTTTCTGTAAGTGTGCCTTTGCTTGTCACTCTGTTCTGTTATTGACAGCCACTGGAACTCCCCAGGCCCCAAACGTGGCTGACTCTTGTGGATGCCAACCATACATTCCTAGCTAGGCGGAATGTTATCCTGGACACGTCTTCTGAGCTTGGCCTAAGTCTTCTATGTTAGTTTTGTATGTGTAGCCACTTTGCATTTAGGCCTGATTGGTCCAGGTATGTGAGTGCAAAGATGGATCCATACTTCCTTCAGTCTCTTTGCTAGGAAGATCTAACATGTCTTGGGGATATGTCAGCTTTCAACTTGTTGAAAAGTGCCTTGCTCTTTGGATTCCTTCCACCTTTGACCCAACTTGCCATGCATGTAGTAACCAAGTATCTTGCATAGGGCTTTGAACATTGATAAGGCATTTCTGTGATAAAAATGTACAGATTTCTATTTAGTATTTTGTTAAACTGGTTTTTACTGGATTTTTCTGGAAGGAAGAGATGCTGGTTTCAAATCAGTGCTTAGCAAGAACACTGGTTCTTTATTGGAGAGTATGGATACGCTGAGGGTCACTCTCTGGTTCAAAGTGAGCATTAAGGTGTTAAGGTTCGTTTTCAGAAGGATGAAGTTCCAGTTGGTAAAATCTCTCCCCTGCTATTGTGAAATACCATCTATCCATAGTGCTGCACCAGAAGGTGTCGTGGAGGTGGTGCAGCATCCCAGGGCCCTATGCCATGGCGCAGTGCCTGCTCCCGTTGGTAGAACTGTGTTCAGCAGATGTGGGACGGGTGGGAAGGGAGCTGTATTCCATGGCTGGTGGCTGTTAGGGGCCGAACGCCGGCAGGGAGTGTGCTGCCTTTTCGGACAGCAGCCCAGAAGGCTCGCAAGGAGGAAGGCGAATTAATGGTATTATAAAAGCTTCCTTCTCCTTGAATTAAAGTAGCAGTGGTTTGTGAGTGCCTGGGAAGCGGCGAGAGGCGACTGCAAGAAAAGCCCGGGCAGAGGGAGACCTTTGCATCCGCACTAGCAGATTCGGTTTGCTCAAGAACGGGCTCGAGAGCAGCGGCAAACGCGAGCAGACAGGCCCCGACACGGACCACGCCCCACGGGCCTCCGGAAGTTCAATCCAGGGGCAAGCACCGCCCCGGGTCGGGCCCCGCCTCCGGTGGCGGCGGGGAGCGCTCTCCGTCCTGCGCGGCTGTGGCGCGGCCATGGAGCTGCCCCTGCTGCTGGCGGTCAGCTACGAGCTGAGCGAGGCCGAGCTGGCGGCGCTCAAGTTCCTCAGCCGGGAGCACGTCCCCAGGAGGAGGCTGGAAGCCGCTCGGAGCCCGCACGCCTTGTTCGAAGCGCTGCAGGAGAAGGGCGTGCTGGAGGCGGGGAACCTGGCCTTCCTCAGGGAGCTGCTCTACCGCATCGGGCGGATCGACCTCCTGGTTGCCCACCTGGGCTCCAGCCGGGAGCAGGTGGAGAGGGAGCTGCGGGTGCCGGGCAGGGCGCGGGTGCCGCCCCTCAGGTGAGTGAGGGCGCCGGGCTGGGCCGGCCCGGGCGGCGCTGCGGGACCGGCTGCCCGCCCCATTCTGTCACCTCCCCTGAACAAGGCTGAGGGCTGGAAGCGCGCAAGCGGCTTCCAAGAGAAAGCGGGAGCAGGCCCTACGGAGAGGCGCGATTGCAGCCCGACAGAAGGGAGGACACGGGGCTGTGCTTGCAGCTCCCCAGAGCTTCGGCGTGGCTTTCACTGCAGGAGAACTGAGATCTGTTTAATTGAAGCTGAAAAGGGTTTGACTTCAGGTTGTCCTGGGACTTGTGTCCTCCATCTAAAACGGAAAAAAAGGGGGAATATGAGCTGGGGGGACAGTAGACGAAAGGGGCAGTGCAATAATACGGAGTTAAATTGTGCTCGGAAACACGATGAAACAACCCCCTCCACTTCTTTCTCTAGATACTTGCTCTTTCAGTTGTCTGAAGATATCACCGAAGATGAGCTGATGTCTTTCAAGTTACTTTTGGTCAAAGATTTACCAAAAAGCAAGCTAACCCGTGAGACTGTAAGCATCTCTTTAATACGTTTTAAAAATTATTACTATAATCCACAGAGGCTGTTGGGTTACTCATGGGGGAATGAGCGTCACTCTTCTTTATGGCATCGCTCTTACGGTGAAAACACAAGAAAAAGAGTGCCCCTGCGTGCATATGGGACTTGTTTGGGCTGGTGTTGGGCACAGCTTTTGCAGCTGTGTCACAGCCAGCTGTGCCAGGAGTGCCAGGGACTGAGGCCATCACATCCAAGCACCCCACGGGGGTCAGGGTACTCAGTGGCTTTAATCAACAAAAAACTGATGAGCACGTTCACTTATCTTGCCCAACAGACTTTTTTTTTTTTCTTCTTTCTAAGTCATTATCAAATACAGAAAGTCACCCACTGTGGGTATTATTTTATGATTTTCTTTTTATTTTTAATGCAGAAAATACAGACCTAAGCAACAGGTCCTTCTCAAGGTTAAGGCCAATGAGCTTGGAATTTACAAGTAGCCTTGCAGGAGATCCAGTGCTTTTATGCTGTCCTAGCCTGCAGTTCTGACTCCTGGGTACTTTGTTCTGTCTAATAAAAGTTTTGAGGATTTTCCTTCTTTTGTTAGAGTGGAGACTGTGATAGCTGTTCTAGTAAATTCTTGGGGTGACCACTGTGCTCTGCTACTCACTCTTTGATGAGTTTCTGTCCCTTGGGTCCCCTTTTGCTTCAGAGTGATCTCCACACCACCATGAGGTTATACCCTTTTTGCCAGTGCTTAATATGGTCACTGCAGTGATTCTTGTGTTTCAGTTAAGTGCACAAGATAGCCACTGAAAGCTGAATGAAAGCAATAATTAAAAATGTTGTTATATATTCCTGTATGACCACTGTTAGATGTCCTGGGTTAGATTGTAATTAGATCTTGGCACCTCTGAGCTACAGAAAGGAATTGAGTATGTTTTGAGATACTGGTACTTAACAGTACTTGTAGGTTTTGTAGAACTAGGATTAACTGGCTCAGCTGGGGTCTCAACTGAGCTCCCAGTCAGCTGGATTGACTGTGTGGGTCGCATATGCTGTCAGTACATTAAAGCTTAGGTGCATTTGCTGCAACTTCACTTCCAGTGGCAGCATGGAGGTGCACTAAGAGCAAACTGCCTTTCTGATTACCCAGACAATGCTCGACATTCTCACTGAGATGGAAAAGAAGGGCCTTCTGGGAAAAGACAACCTAAGTATGCTGAAGAGTCTCTGTGAAAAAATTAACATCAGCCTGTGGAACAGAATTGAAGATGGATTAAACCTATTTGGTAAAACAGAACAAAACAGCCTCTTCCCCATAGTTGTTGTTGAGGTGTTGTGTAGTTATTGTACAGGAGTAATCATGAATGCTTTGCAGGCCAAGAAGAGATGCTTATCACAGAGGAAGAGAGGGGCAGTACAGGAGGCTCTGGGGGGCATCTGGTGTCATCTGTAGCACCCTATCTTCCTGGCAATTTTAATGATTCTTCCCAGGTAAGTTAGTTAGTTTCTTAGAAACATCATCATTTTGTCTTAGAAGAGCTCACCCGTCCATTTCTAAGACTGGCTGTTAAAAACACTGTCTAGAAAAAGAAAAATGCACAACTCTGCATCCTTTATTCTGAAGCTTTGTCACCAGCACAGCTGCTGCAGTGTTGTACTTCAGAAACATCTACAAGGGGGGGGGGTAGCAAGGTAGGCTGAGTTTATGGTACCAGGAATTAGGCAGCTGGCTTGGCATGGAGATGAGAGTGAACAGAGCACCCTGTGTGGGCTGAGCCTGACTTTGGTTGTCCAGCAGGGTGCTGTCCTGCATAGACTGCCAAAGGCAGTGGGGCAGGGCACTGCCAGGCCCTGGGAGCAAAACTGTTCAGGGAGAGCTGCCTGGACAGGAGGCCATCTGGCTCTGTACCCTGCTGTGCCACTCCCAGCGGCTGAGGAGCACCTGGAGGACAGTGCAGAAGTTTCACCAGGAGTCTTTCTTTTCAGCTGCTTGAAGCTTACAAAATGACCAGCCGACCCTGTGGAGTGTGCCTGATCCTGAATAATCACAATTTTGCAAAAGCTAGGGAAGGAGTGCTGGAACACAAACACATGAAGGATCGGAATGGTACAGACGTGGATGCAGGTACAGTGAATGTTAAGGATGAGTTTGTGAATCTTTAAAAACAGAAACCTTGCTTCTCTTCCTAAAGGTCTAAATTTCAATCTTCCCTTTCTAGGATACTTTTGTTGTAGTGGCTCAGTCAGCCGTTTACCGTGCTGACACACCCTAATCAACTCATCAAGTTTTTAGTGCCCAACACTGAACAATTCACTAGCGTTTTGCAGTTCTAATGAGGTTACTGCAACCTTAACCAGCACCCTGAGCCTGGACTTTACAAGCTAGGCTAGCTTTGCATCAGCCTTATGCATGCTAATTCTAAAATATGCAGAATTGGAAACGTCTGCTGCTGAACCAGACATGGGCATTGTTTAACATCCAACTTAAAAAAAGGGAGGATGTTGGCACTCAGGGGCCCTGATTTTAGCAGGCTGTCGTACAGCAGCAGAGCTCATGGTGGGTCCTAGGGTCTCTCAGATCAGTGTATTTGCAGTGTCTCTGCCAAGAGAGAAATCCAGCAATGGGTCTTCCCTCACTGAACTGAACTACACCTTTAGTTCAAAGTCAGAGCACAAGGTTTCTCCTCCTGTGACATGGGTACCACCCAAATCAGTTGTGCTCTCCTCCTGGGTAAAGCAACTGCACTGTCCAACACCTTTTGAGAGATGAAGGGACTAGCTGTAAAGTGGGTGGGGAAAAGAGATACGGCTTTCTTAATAGTTCTGCATGCTTTCCAGGCAGAAAAGGCACGATGGCAAGAAAGCCTTTTAATGACAGTTAAGGGAACTCAGTAGAGATATGATCAGTGATTAGACTACTAGAGGATTTTCGGACTAGGAATATAACTGCATGGATGTAGTCGTGTAGCAGATGACCAATTATGTCTAGAAATGCAATCTGCAATTGCAGAGTCCAACTTTCATATAATGAAATGTCTCCAATTTCCCTTCTGTTTGCTTTCCAGAGGCTCTGAGGAATGTCTTTAACAAGCTTCATTTTAGAGTAGAAGAATATAGAGACCTCACTGCAGAAGAAATCCGTAAGACTGTGAACAACTTCCGGAATGAAGACCATGAAGACAAGGACTGTTTTGTTTGCTGTATCCTGTCTCATGGGAAAAAAGGCATTATATATGGTGTTGATGGGCAGGAAGTACCTATCCGGGAACTGACCACTTCTTTCACTGTACAGAATTGCAACTCACTTGCTGGAAAACCGAAAGTTTTTTTTATTCAGGCCTGCCAAGGTGATGCTTTCCATAAAGGTGTGACCATCGAAACAGATTCTGGAGAGCAAGATTCTTCTGTAGAGCGAGATGCGAGGTTTCAGCTCGACTGCATCCCTGCAGAGGCAGACTTCCTCCTGGGCATGGCGACCCTGCAGGATTACGTCTCCTACAGAAGTCCCAGGGAGGGAACCTGGTACATACAGGCCCTGTGCCAGCACCTGGAATACAGCTGTCCTCGGTACTTATGTTTCCATAAGCTTATTTTTGGCAACACCTCAGTTTTCCTTCTGGTTGACAGGGACTTGATGTAGATGCAAAGGTAGATGATAGGGAGTGGGAATGCTCACTCAGAGTGCAAACAGTAATGTAGGACAGAGCAACACCATGCGGACTGTTCAAAGCAACTCAGGGAAGTGCTGAAGCTTATTAAAAACTGGAGCTGTTAGCACTGGTATATATTAAGATAGTGAGAATGTTGTTATTTTGCTGATGTTAACTGCCTGTAATACAAACTGTACTCATGTCTTTGCAGAGGGGAAGATGTTCTCACTATCCTGACAGCGGTAAATCAAGAAGTGAGCAGAAAATCTTGTGAGCGGGATGCAAAGAAGCAGATGCCACAGCCCAGTTTCACACTGAGGAAGAGGCTCATCTTCCCTGTCAACTAAATGGGAGGGAACTGCAGGGCAGAGAGCGCAGCAGCAGCCTGGAATTGGCTGGTTTCACTCAGAATTTGATCAAACGCAACAGACTTTCAAGTGTCTACTCTTACCAAAAGAGCAGATATTTTTAATTGAAAATACAACCGAGGAGAAAAAGCCCTAAGAAATTTGTGTTAATATGTGTAACACTTTATACTTAGCACAGGAGGAGTCACTAGGTGAGTACCCAGCTCCTTAAAACATTTTGTATTGCCTCCCGTGGTGAGCACGCACAGAGAACTCCTTCAGTGTCTGCCCCCATTTTGTCACAAATCTATATATAGGGCTCACCTAACATCAGCTACTGAGATGGTAAAAAACACAACCGTGGCGGTGGTAGACCACACTGCAGTGCTAACACTATAATGCTACAGGAATACACAAGCTGCTCTAAAAGAGGGGAGGAAAAAACCTCAAAGCACCACCCCCACACAAAAACCCCCAAAGTACCAGAAAATATGAACAGATGCATTTAAAGTGATGCTCTGTTGGGGAATAGAATTATTGGGATCAATAAAAGAACTGTGCAAGCTATTGGGCTGGAGGTTTTTGGGCTTGTGTGTGTGAGAGACATTTTCCATGGGAAAGTCCCTGTGTGAAAGTAAACAGTTTCGGCCTGAGAAAATACAGGGAGTAAAGAACTTGCAGATGTGCTATCTGGGAGTGATCCGGGAGGCAAGCACAAAATTCTTAACAATCATAACAAGACTGTGGAAAACTGCCAACGTAGTCCAATTATGTAGAAATAGAAATGTCTCTTGATAAGCTTTAAGGCACTTAGGAGCTAACAAGCTGGTATACTATATAAGTGCCTTTGGACTGCTAATAAATCGGAGTTCATTTATTCAACCATATTGGTTTGGCTTCTGTTTCTCACTCCCCCCGCCGGGGATCCGGGTCCTGCGCGGCTTCCAACATTGCTCAACACTCAAATGTATTGGCTTCTAAAGCCACTTCTGCAGATACCAACTCACTGGTGTACAGTATAATAATCACCATAAATTTTAGCCACACAAAGGCCTGATTTTAGGTTTGTTATAGAACAAACTATAGTAGAGAAGATGACATCTGGAACAAACCACAGCAGATCAGCAATATACTGAAAAATGCCATGTTATACATGTTTTATTATCAAATTTACATTCCACTATGAAACAACTGTAAGTGCAAAAAGCAGATGGAAAAAATACCATGAAAATCCCAGACTGTTCAAGCATTGTGTGTAGTCCCCTCATGTAACAGCCAAATGAAGCTAAAACCCAATTCTCCTTTCCTCTCTTGCTAATTCAACAGCAGATGTTTAACTTTGATCACAGGTACTTTGAGCATGCAGGTATCACTGAGTTTATCAAAAACAGTGAAATTGGAAAGCTTTAAGTTTGTGCTTTGTTTAAGACAATCGGAATAAGGTAAATACAAGAATTTCCTTCTGTCTTGTGTAACTTGCACAATCACAGGTAAGTCCTTCCTAGCATCTGTGTTTGACTCAAACCTGCAAGACAACAGAACCTTGCCAAAATGTAACACTCATTCCTTCTAGATGTACCTCTACTCAAAAGATCTGGTGCAGAATCTCAGCCATGCCAGTTTGTCACCTCTCACCTGTCTTACGGGAGATAATGAAAGCCAAATCATTTCTAGAATCATGGTAACTTCTAAAATGTTCTCAGAAATATATTAAAAAAAGGTTTATCTTCTAGGTTTTGGCACAAAGCAGTAACTTGGAAGAAGCATCAGCTTTCCCTGTTACTGCAAGCCAGGCATGTATAGCCAAACTGTGCATGACCATCCAAAGGCATAAACGCATGACAGAATTTGAACAACACTGCACCACAGCATCAACCAACTGGATAAACACAAACACCATGGTATAGAGCTTTTTCCATTTTCTTTTTGCCTTATGTAAAGTATCTGATGATACATCTCACCTGCAGAACAAACTGACCTCTTGACATCCACAGCATTGTTTGAACCGAACTGGTTTATATTCTTGGGCTATGGAATATGGAAGTGTCCCCAAGAGAAACATGCATTTAATTTATATACTTGTAGTTTAATTTTACCTGAACCATGGTCTGCCAAAGGAATTCTGCCTTAGCTGATTTGCTGCTCTGCTGATCCAATGGCTGCAGTTATCTAATGAAGCCAGTTAGAAACAGTGTAATACCTTCAAAAATTTATCTGTAAGTGACAGGTATTCCTACAATAAACACATAAAATGGACATACTTTTGACATGCTACACACTCCTCTGTTGATACCAAACTGTCTAAGCTTTTGCTAACTCATTTCCCTGGAAGTTACAGATACACAGCAGACATACCTGTCTCAGTCCACTGGAGACCAGCATTGCACTCCCTCCTTTCACTCTTACCTTATGTAGCTAGGCAAGACACCATGCACAGCTAAGTACATACAAACATAAATACTTACATGAAAAAATTAAATATTTTTCATTTTAAAAACAAAATTAACCCGTATATAGTCTTTTAAATAAAATTCACCTTTTGTAAGTGTAAGATTTTGCTTAGAGAGCAAAAGGCAACTCCAGGAGTTCCTGAATATTTCTGTGCGCTGCTGACAGACAAGCTTCTGCTAAGAATCCCTGTGCAAGTTTGAAGTGGTTACTCCTTTTCCTTTTACAAAAAAAAAAAAATCAATCATCACAAGATCTATAGAACTGTAAAAGCAGAAAGGCCACGTTACGAATTTCCTATAAACAAGGTTAAGAAGCTTTCTTTTCCTGCCCTACTCCACTCACCCCTGCAGCAGCGAGGGTGCTGATTATGGATGTGCCTTATGGCACATGCAAATCAGTGAAATTGCACTGATGCGCCACACCACACCCCCAGACAGCTGCCAGCTATGCCCCCCTACCTACACAGTAACAGGCAAGGTAAACTTAACTGTTTAATCTAATTGTATGGAAACAAATCATTTTATAATGTTGATAGGTATCGTGAAAATTTACATAAAGATTAAGAACCTGTTTCTATTCAGGTCACTAGCAAAGACAACTTTTTCTTGTTACACAAAACATCTGTTGTAGATTGTTCAGTTACGATTAGAACCCTAGACAGGAAAGAATCAAAAAAGTGGCATGGGCAGTAATATTTTGATGATTAACACTCAGAAACCAGATTTCTAAAATGGAGATCTCTTTTGAGTTGGAAAGTCTGCCTCAGCTATGTTCAGAACAACACTCACTCACTGATCACCGGATTTCAATATTCATTAAAATGCTACAAAGAACACCAGCTTTTTTCTTCCTGTTTCTACATACAGACTGGCAAATTTTGCTCTTAATGAAATCTTTTAAACAAAATCCTATCTAAAAGGAGAAATAAGTGAATGAAAGGCATAAAGTTTACTGGAGATCTCTCAAATACACAAAATGTCTAGTTGGCAAGACAAGAGGCAGTTTTCTGAACTTCCAACACTTTCCTTGAAGTAAATGCTCTCCCACTTAAGTCTTTAAAAAGAAACCCTGAATCAAGCACCTAGGGTTTATTTCCTTTTGCAATGGTGAAATGTGCCCGAGATATTTGTGTGTGTATGTGTGTGTGTGTGCACAAAAATATCCTCATTTAAATAGAAGCACACTGCAATTTGGAAAGATTTCTTAACTTCAAGTTTTCACCCCAATACACACTTTCCTGCTTCTTAATTCTTATTCATTGCACATTTCTCTGTGTAGTTCGTTCAGAAGCTCTGGAAAGAAATTAACTTCTCTTAATACCTCACTAACAAAACTACACTCTTTCAAAATATAAATCCTGTGTTTGTAAACTGAAGTATTACTTTCTTACACAGAGCTAAAGGTTCTCTCCCCCGCTTCTCAAAGTGAGGAGGAGTGCAAAACAGCACAGTTTCTGAAATGGAAAATAAAAGAATAAAAAAAAAAATCCAAGTCTTCATATTTGTTTGCTACAGAGAGGAACTTGGGCTGATAATGCTAGTCAGACTGACTGTTATTTTAATATTATACTTAAATGATGTAGCCTGACTGCAAACAACTAGTAAATACTATGGGTGTATGGTGGAAAAAACCAGAATACCTACACATACAGGTTAAAGGGTTAAAACACTGAAAATTTCTACAATAGTCTTCACTTCTGATTAAGTTAGGACAGATGCTGAAGGGGGTCTTGAAATTAAGCTTTGGTTTTACCTTTCTATCTCCCACAAAAACCTTCTTCCTCAAACCCAAGCAATGTTCCTTTGCTCCTTGGTCCCAACACTTGTCTCTCCCACATTTTAACATGCACATGCCTTCTCCAACTCTTCTGTAACACATCTAACAATGCCTGTACTGGATGTTCATCCCTCAAATTATTTACTGTGCTCCAAGTCAAAACACCTTTCAGGCCAGTTAGTCTTCCTTTAGTATATCCATTTTTGATGACTGTGTGCAAACTGGAGCTCCCAGTGCTCCAATCATGGCTGGAAGACTCTGGTTTCTTCTCAGTCCCGCCATTAAGCTGCTACCTGCATTTAAAAACCCAGCTGAGTCCTGCCTCTGCAAGCTAACCTCTGGCCCTTGATTCTTCCCATGGTCCTGTGTTTCAGGGGGCTTGATCACCCTGGCAATGCCCAGCCTCTTCAGTCTGTCCACGAGGTTCATCTTCAGCTGGCCTACGTCTGGGACATTACGGGAGGGCTTTAGGCCATACATTTCTTGCAAGAACGTTTCTGCTGGTCGAGAAGCCAGGAAATTTTCTGAGTGATGCACTCGAGGCTCCAACAGTGGAGGGGAAGGACAAGGTGAATGCGAAGGAGAATTTGGTGGAGTAGAAGGAATGGGAAGAGTTCGAGGGGGTTGTAGCAAAGGCAGTTTTTCTAATATGGGACTGTCATAAACCTTGGCAGAGATGCCTCGTTCTTGCAAAAGTTTAGCCAGGCTGCTTGTGCTGCTGAAAGTAGTAGTTGAGTCTCTTCTGTTGGTGAGAAATTCTCCAATACTCAGTCTGTAAGGAATGGCTGGAGTGCTCATTACTGGGTTTCCAGTACTGCTGCCAGTATTTCCCAATAATAATGGAGCACCCACGGAGCTGAAATAAAATAAAAATGAAACAGAGAATATGCACACATTAGATATTTTTATACCTGCTCTGCATGTACCTTTTAGTATACAGAAGACTCAAGAAAAACTAAACTATTGCTATAAGCTATGACAGTTTCAGCTTCAGTAGACTCAGAATTACTGTTCTGCAAAGTACCAATGAATTTACCTTCTGTGATCACCTATACTCGATTAGATAGAATACTGATGTCCAGTTAGTTTTAAAAAAATCTTAAAATAGAATCAGAAAATAATCACAGTCTTTTTTCCCACAATAGATATATGATACAAGGCATCTGCTATTTAAGAGTTAAAATTTGCTTCAAGTTACCTTAACCTGTTTTAACTCTCACTCCAGAGAATTCCAAGTTTCCCTTTGTAATTACAACTATTTTTATTAATAATATCCTACATGTTGCCTAACTGCCTTAGTATTTTTTAAAACTGGTCCATATATCAAAAGCCAAAAAGAAGGTTTAATCCTATGCAGCAACATTTAGGATGTTAGCAGGCCTCATACCTGGGAGTAACTTGAGTGACATCAGATGGGTGAAGGATCCTACAGGTAGTGAAAGTGAATGTGGAATTTGTTGAAGATAGACACTTCCCTGGATTTGAGGCTGAAAAGTGAAGGATTTACATACATTGAGGGTAAAAATAAAGACATACAAAAAAGAACCAAAGTTTAAGAAAATGTTATTATCACTGATAATTGCTTTGAGTCCTTTTTTTTGAAGTAAAGAACCAAGACAGCAAAACCAGCATTATCACACTATTAAAAAATAAAAAATGCCCTAAGGTATATTACCGTGTCCCATAGCCGTAGGGAGGAGGAGAGGAGATCCAGCAGGCAGGAATTGTGCAGCAAGATTGATTTCTTTAATTATTTTACAAACTCTTTTATAGACTTTTATCTTCATAGTCTAATTGGACAAAGGATCAGCCACCCCTTGGGGTGACTGGCTAAAATCCTAAAACATCCATTGTCAAAATATTTTTCTACTATACCATAAACAAGACTTCTCAAGGCTGCAGGTTTTTGGTTGTTTACATAACTCTGCTGCCTCTTCCATGAGAGAGAAAAGTCTCTCACGGACTTAGAAAATAGCAAGAAAATCCTTGCTAGCAGCATTTTTGTATCCACATCACAAAGTCAAATACTTTCCATAGAGGAAAGGACACTGCTAAATAGAATCACACTAACCATGCGTCTTACCAGTGAGTGGTGCTGATGCTGAAGTAATAGGGGGCAGGAAAATGCCTGCCACTGGCTTTGCCAATGTACATTTCTCCTCTGGGAAGGACTGTTGTGCTTGAAATGTTATACCTCCTTCACCCTCTTCCTCATCATCTTCCTCCAGGTCAGAGATGTGGTGCACAGTGTCATCAGACAGAGGGGTAAAACCTTTAGTAACAACACCTGGTCTTGGGTCAAGAATGGTGCCTAGGTTGGGTCGAGCAAGCTGCTGCCAATGAAAAAGGGTCTGAGATCCTGGTGTGATGAAAGAGAAGACAGAGAGCCATTACCTACTACTGTATCAAGTTACAAGAATTCATGAGCAAAGCAACTGCAGCTGGCTGGTGCCCACACATCCACTGGATGGCAATACCAAGAAGCAGCCTAACTCTTAGCACACTCCAGGAAAGCCAATTAGAAAGTGATGCTGACAAGCTCACTGGCATGGAGCCTAGCAAAAACTACTGCTTCCTGTTACTACACATCATACCTAGCTATACACACAATGATTTAGCTGGCAAATCTAAAAGCCTTTTTTGCTAATGAGAGAAGGAGATCATCCTCTTACCTTCAATGGGTTTGACAATTTGCAACTTCTCTGGTAGGAGGACACGGAGATTACTAGAGCTGGAAGAGAGATCCGTGAATTCTGAGTTTGTACTTGGGGAAAAAGAGCTTTCTGTTGGTGTACTGAAGCCACTAGCCTCTTCTTTCTGCTCAGCCAGTAAATGCATTTTTCGGTCCCACTCCTCCTCGAAGAACTGCTTCTCACTCAGGTAGTTCTGACGACGGAGGGAGAGCCTGTGCAGAGCTGTGACCAGGTCATTGTCTCCAGGGGTTCCCGGCTGGCCAGGACTGTGAGCATCTCTGTGAAAAATAACAAATAATAACAGATACTAAGACCATTTAATTAACTATTTCTCTCTTACACAGCAGAAGTCCAGTCTGGATTTAGTTTTGAATCAGTTCTTCTCAGAAGAAGGTAACAGGCTGTGCTTCCTACTTCAAATTCTTCTCAGAGCTGCTCCCCAGAGTCATCTGTGTGTGGCTTTCCAAGTGGTGCACTCCAGACTGGAAGGGCTTTGCTGTCATAACAGCACTTGAGCGATTAGATCCAGGGATTGGCAACGGGGCAGGAAAGGAAGGGGAGCGGCCACGAATGATATTGGCAACCTTGACAGTGTCAAACACTCGTTTCTGTTGACCCCTGCAGAAAAGACAAACAAAAAAATGTGGTTTTCAGAAGCAAAAAAGATAAAGTCAAGAAAAATCTCTGAAAAACAAACTTTGAAAAGTCTGTGTAGACCTTACTAAATAGATGTTCAGAAAAATGTGATTGCCTAAGACACTCATGTCTTCAGGAGAACTACTCTATTAAGTATCAGAATTACCACTTCTTTACCTGAAAGACCTGAATCTCTACTGATAACTGCTTTAGACTATTCAGAAGTATATATTTTATTTATTTAATTTGTATATGCTTTAAGAAACATATATTTAGCTTATTACTTCTTGCTCAGAATTATGAGATCCAGGAACAGGTCTTCAGGGTTTTGAAAACTGTTATGAGTCTTTCAGCTATAATGTCATTTGTCCAGCAATTTTTCTATAAGCATTAAAGGGGATAAAACTAGTCCTGTGCATCAGAGAATTTGGATCAAAAAATCTCACAAATTAAAGAACAAAATAACATCCTTCAAAAAATTCCCACCTTCTTCACAGAATCAAATAAGCATAGCAGGTTTCAAAATTGAAAAGATTACCAAATACTACAAACCTTTTTTTATTTACAATGAAAACATTACAGAGGGAATATATGCATTTATAGAGTCCCAGAAATCAGTTTCACCTCAATAATACAAGTCTATGGATAAATACCAAAACAGCACATAGAGATCTGAAAACATACTTTTGCTTGGAGAGAACAGATTCATCACCCTGACTCAATTCCTTCCGCATTGTCCCCTCAATTTCTGCTGCAAGGGAATCCTACAGAAAAATGGAAACCATAAGAGTTGACGAGTTAGATTCAAGTCTTCCTTCTAACAGTTTTAGCAGAAAATATCTGTAAAACTTACTTTTAACATCCTGCATGTTTGCCCATTATCAGTATGCTTTGGACAAACCCTTTGGCCTCTGTAGGAAGGGCACGTAGGACAGTTTTCCACCATAACTACACCAATGCGCAACCAGCGTGGGTTCAGTTTTCATTAGCAACATCTGCTTTTAATTTGTATTTCTTTATGTACTCTGTATGTTGGTTGTTTTAGTTAAGCTACAATTTTAACAGCACTTCTTACAAGGCCAAGCATGTACACAACTGATTCTGTACACACAGAGCAACCAACCAAAACCTGATGAATTCCCAGATATTTTGAGTATGTGAGATGCTGTGTTTCTTAAAGAAACACTGTTGAGTCATAAAATTCACACCAACATCACACAATACACTAGCACAACTGAGCATAAGCTGTAGAACATGCCAATTCCCTAATTAAACAGAAAAGGCATATAAAAAGGAAAAATAATTGCAGTGTCACAACATGTCAAGTGAACAGTTAGTTTCCTAACTAATTTCCTAAGTTTCCTAAGTGTACATATTGAAGAATTGAAAAACCAACACATCAGCTCCTTTGCCTACTACAAAGTAGCTCTGGCTGCAGCTCCTGCAAAGGCCATTGTGCTCCTAGAGCTGCACACTGCCACAGCTGCATGTGCCAGCTGGTGTGTGCCACTCTAGAGGTGTTTGTTACCACAGGAAATGCTCCACGCGACTGCGGGTGGCAGAGACAAGCGACAGAGCTGGCTCTGCTGCGCAGCAGCTTCACTTCTTCCTGGGACTCGTGCAACATCCCCAGACACTCTGCATTCCGATCTTGCAACTCATGGAGCTGAAAGGGAAGAGAGGCCATCACATGATCTTTTCAGAGAGAAGACAGAGTGAAACTGAATGAACTCCTACAGTAACCTGTAATGGCTGATTCAACACTGTATAAGATTCCTTCAACTGCAGGGCACATGCCCACAACTGGAATGGGCAACAGTCTGCACAGCACCTGTAGTGGTTTTAGTGACAAAGCGTGACGATTTGAAAGAGGAAAAAGTATGACGAAATTCAAAGGAAAATACACTGAAAAACTGCAAATACACTAACTACTGATGCAAAAGAAGCAAAAAAAGAGAACTGTCTTAAAATCTAATGAGCCACAGTACTGTTGACACAATCAGTAATATTCACACTAAAGCAGTCTTTTTCTCCTAACTACTAAGAATAGT
Source organism: Aphelocoma coerulescens (assembly GCF_041296385.1). NCBI lineage: Eukaryota > Metazoa > Chordata > Aves > Passeriformes > Corvidae > Aphelocoma > Aphelocoma coerulescens. The sequence goes on from NC_091021.1 coordinate 12,210,990, forward strand.
AAGACCTCCCTATTTGAAACATGCTCCTTGCCTTTCATACTCCTGTAAACTACAAAAATATTTGTGTAGGCTAAAGTAATTATTCTTTTCCTCCAATCATATGACTCCAAACACGATGAAAGATTAAAAATCCTACATAATTAAAAAGCAGTAGTTCCCATTCTTTCTCTGTTTTCTTTCTCCTGTATTCTATCCCAAACATTTATCTAAATGTATATACATAGAAGCCGTAAGTACCTCTGCTGTCAGTTGTCTCTGAGCATCTTTGGAGGCTTGTAAGTGAAGTTTCAGCTCCTCCTTCTCAATCACATTCTGAAAGCACAAAAAGGTGCTCATCATTTTCTCAGCTGACTTCCCCAAGAGACTGATCCTCTGCCAGATTTTCCTGGAACAGCCACTCTCTTGCAGTGCAACCCCCTGGCTTGCACAGACACCTGCACAGACATGGGCACTTTATCAGCATTCCCTTACTTCTTTGAGTTTATGTTGAAGATCAACAATCTGGGACAAAAGGGATGAGATCTCTTCCTGGTAGCGAATCACCTCCTCACTCTTCTCTGACAGCTCCTCTGTTATCCTGGAAATCTGAGCATTTGTTTGCCCTACAAAACACAAAAGGAACTTAGTTGAGACCTTCTCCCATTACACAAAAGAAAAACCCCAAACCAAACCCAAACCGTAGAAAGGATGAGTGAAAGTCAACAACAATCTGCAAAATGACCAATACTCTTAGGAAATAAATTCATAATACATAAAAGTAGGTGCCTTAGAACATCATAAGGAAAAGTTTAACAGTGGGGAGGAGGAGGAAGAAGAGTTAACTTCAAATGCACGTGTAACATATTAAGAACTAAGCATGCAGAATCTGAAATACGTATCACCAGTATGTGAAATGACTAAAATAAAACTATTTCAAATGACATAATGGCTCATGACCAAGGTCAGACTTGGAATATGCTGGAAAAGTCTGGTTCTGAATTAATCTTGTTATTAACTACTATTGTAAGCAAAGGCATTTTGTCAAACCTTGTCAAGTGTAACATACACTCTTGATCCTGGTTATTATCTATTCCCCAAAGATTCACTGAATACAATTTCCTGTTTCTTTTTTTTTCTTTTAGCAAGCACTTCGCGAAGTGAGAGGACAAAGCAACTCAAAGAGCTGAAATATTTTTATGCAGTTACCCTTGCCTGTACACTTGCCATGAAAGCATTGCAAAGTTGTAAGAAAGTCTGATCAATCTTGCATAAAGGTCACACTACAACTTTAGTGCTTGTTGCACCTCACACATTTACTGCAGAACAAGGCCCTGTTTATGGGCCTGTGAGCATTTAAGCTCAGTCAGATGCCTTCTTCCTGAAAATGCAAATTTTAAAGCTGTAGGCAACACAGCTCTAGGAGAAGATTCTTTCTGTGAGTCTAAATTACCTAGCATCCCTACACGTGCTGTAGAATTGAATAAAAAAGTGAACTCACAGACATTCTCACTGAAGGAAAATAGGAGAGCATATTTGAACTAACTCCTATTTGCAAAACATGCATATTTTCTCAGTGGGATCAGAGTAAATTAACCAACTAAGTATCAATTCATAGTACTTTATGGTCATCTGTAACAAGAAAAATAAAGCAGCAATCCAGTCTTCTTTATGGTGGTTGTATAGAAAAAAATAATCTTAAATATAATTTAAGGTTATTATGCACAAAGGAAGTAGTACAAATCAAATGACTACAGATAAAAAAGTATTGTTCTTTATTGTTTCAGAATACTTAGCATGCGTTTATGTAAGAGTAGCTGCAATTCTTTGCAAATAAGCAGTCCCCAAAGCAAATACAAACAACTCCTCTAGACAAATTAAGCCACTTGCTAATTTAAATGCTTTGCTTCATAACATGTATTTTAAAACTAACGTGAACATAGTTAAAAGTCTATACACCAACACATTTCAGTGTCAAGTGTGCTGAATACACAAGAAGAATACTTTGTTGATTTTCTAGCGTCTGCAGGCTTCAGTTTAGGAAGTTTATGGACATCATCTTTTGTGTTCATTTTCCCCTTCTAAGCACGACACACAGAGCTGAATTTCAATGCCAGAGTGAAACTTGAAATACAGAAACAACCTTACACTTGGGCAAAGGGCAAGACTTCAATGATTGGCATAAATTATTGAAGCTCGTTTTTGGATTCAGGGTTAACTAAGAAGGCACAGGAACTAGGTATTTCACCTACCATTCTGCTATTGCAAAATACAGCTTGGATACTCACGGAGTTCTTTGACACAGTCATTGACCAGCTGCTGCTCCTTCTCTTCATATGTAATGGTTTCTGACTTCAGGTGGCAAGCCTTCAAGAAAATTATTTGTTTATCAATAACAATTTCAGCTTATCTATAATGCTGTGAATTTTTATTTCTAAAATTCTTGCAACTGAAGAATCTCCCCTCTCTCTTTAAAAACTCTATGCAATTGTGTTTTCCACTGTAACCCCTTTCCCAGAATTTTACAGGTGTCTCGAGTGAAAGACACACAGACATATGAAGAAAGCCTGATCTCTTGGCTCTAATCAAAAATTGTTGCAAAAAGATGTAACTTGGTAGGGAAAGTGAACCAAGACAGAAATCAGAAATAAGCAATTAAATTTGCTTCAAAAAACTTTAAATAAAAAAAATCTTGCAAACTGACTGCTCTTAGCCAGCTCTCTTATGGCACTGAAAAGCTCTTGGTAGAACAGCTTTTCTCCGTATTTCCAACTAGCCTATTTAGACTAAATTTTCTGTGTCAGAGACTGAGTATCACAACATACCTAAACAATATGAAGCACTCTAGATTCCTACTTCCCTTTTGATTGTGAGGATGATAACATTAAATTTAGCACAGACAAGTCTTCTATACTCAGGACTGTTTGCCAGTAAGGGACTCACACTGTAAAACTCAGCAAATGGTTTTAAGGATTATCCCAGCAAACAGTGGTACATTTACACAAGTGCAGGCAAATACACTTCTTTACACAGTGCTGCCAAATGAAAATAAATAAAAAAGTAAATAGAGGCTCATTGTAATTGAGTCTATGTCAAGTCACTGAAGGTTATGTTATATCTCAGAATGATTAACCTCTGGCTGGTCTGTAAACCTGTGCAACCATATACAGGCTTAGGAGCAAAATAAAGGCAATCTGATCTTCTCTTTCTTATCCTACAGCACTACTAACATATCCATTTGGTCTTGGTTTTGGAGACAAAACAAGAGCAGAAGTGCATTTTGTTGACATTAAAGGAATCAAGTCTGGTACTGGTGTAACAAACATATTGGGAAAGGCTCACATAGAAAAAATTGAACTACCACACACACACAAAATAAAAACCCCTCATGTTTCTTACAAACAACACCCATTTTTCTTAAAGGCAACAGAAGAACCCAGTTTTAAACAATGTCCTATTTTACAAGTTCCACTCTTCACTACCAAAGAAAAGACACTGCATCTGTAGACTCCAATTCTAGGAACCTTTGCTGTTGGTTCCATTTTATAGCCATTTTTTGTTTGGCCATTTAGTGTCTATCCTCCTATTGGCACAGTGCCTGTATTCAAGTTTTACACACACAAGAGATCAGTCAAAATAGAGAAACAAATCACATAGTCAAAACTGTGTCTTTAAAATAATTTAAATGGAAGCGTATTAACCCTTAAATATCTTCTGACAAAAACAATGGCAACAGAATGGAATTGCCCAAATACTCCTGCAGTCAGATTTATATCAAAACAAACTGTATAAGCTTGAGGGCCTGATGTGTCCAAGTACTTTTGCTGAGTGCTTACATATGTTCCCATGTGTTTTCATGTATCACAACTGCACTGAGAACGAACTACTAGTGAACTCCAGAGACAATGAGGAATGAAGGAAACAGAAGGATGTGGGTACAGAGGGAAAGTGCTTGGGAATGATTTGTATACACTGACACAAAATAGCCATGTGCTTCAAGAGAAACTCTGATGCTGGATTTTGAGCACCCTGATTCGTTTCATACCCAGCACACACAGCACAGCCCATCGGTCGGATGTACCTTGGATCGCAGAGCCAGGTTTTCCTCCTCCAGCTCTCGGAGTTTATCCTGCAGGACATCCAGCTGCAATGGATCATGGGAGACATTGAAAGACTCGTTGAAACGCAGTGGTGTGGAACAGCTGGAATCTGTCTCACTCTCCTCAGAAGCAATGGAAACAATACGAAGCAGGTCATCCTTCTTTGACAGTTCATGCTGCAGCTGGTTAACCTAGGACAAGTGAAGATCACCACCACGTGAAATACACTTTAGATACACAATATTGTAGTGTATTATTTATGCAGTCTCTGGAACATCATTGCTCCAGTCTAAAATGAGATTTAAGAAGAGTTCACACCTCTATTTTACAGGAAGTTTGTAAGATCATAATTTTACCAGTGCAAGTGAGACTGAAAATTCAAGCCACCACAAAAATGAACAACAGAACCTACTTTTTAAATAGTTTACTGCAAAATCATTTTCCAGCTGCCTTGATACATGATTTCATTTTAACATGCTAGCTGTAATTTTGATTATGACCATTACTCTGAACTGCTGAGTTCCAGGAGAAAAGGACTGAGAGACAGCTATTTATTTACATGTACAGAGTGGTACCCTCCAGTCTGCACATTACATGAATCGTAGGACAACTAAAAACAAAAGAAGAGACAGATCTCATTTAGATAAATTCTATTTTGCCTATCTACAATTTTATATTAATACCTAAGTTTATGCTGCCCTACAGCTGATTATGAGTACATCTTTGTTACCAGCATACTGTTTTATACAACAGCTGAATCCATTTCACTGTAGCTTACACTACATCTGTTGACCACAGTGTTATTTGTCAACTATTTAATTCCTTTTATAAGAAAGAAAAACAAAGAAAAGGTTAGATCAAGAATTTGTGCTTACAGGAAGAGACTAAGTGAAGATCTTGATCAGAATTCACTTTCCATTACATTTTATTTATTAATTTGTTTACTCTTAGTGTAAGTACCCCATTAACCAGCTTATTTTCTGTTTCCTCACCTGTGAAGTTGTTACATATCATGTCAGATACCAATCTCTTATTTTGACTCATATTAGTCCATTCTTAATTTAACAGTGGGAAATCAGACTGATGGTCTGATATACCTAATGATGTCTAACATTCTCATCATTTCTAGTAATTACAATATGTAGTCTTCATGTTCAATTCCTGGACTGCAAGAAGTGACTGAACGATGATTAGGAGAATGACATCTAAGCAAACTTCTGTAGTCTGAAAGCACCAATCACCCCTTTCACAATGAAATAACATATTTCTATTTATCCTCTTACCACCATCATAAATGGAAAAAAAAAAGAGAGAAAAAAATGAGGAAAAAAAACCCTTAAATAAAGTAAAAAAAGAAAGAAAAGCGACCACTTACTCTGTCTAGAGTTTGTCCTAACTGTTCTTCCAGCGATTCATTCTGTTCCATCAACAGATGGTTTCGCTTAAGGAGGGCTTGTCCAATTCGCGCTGCCAGCTCCAGGTCCCGATCTTTCTGCTCCCAAAATGAGAAAAAATGCTTCCTTTTGATCATAGAAGGTTTAAATTCAGAGCTTTAGATTCTCCTAGATATTGCTCAATGCATCGCCACTCTGAGATCCCCCTTCATTCTCAAGTGGATCAACATTGTTAGAAAATTATTAATGCTTCATCACTTGGATACAGAACTGTGTTTTTTGATATTGCATACTCTCTTCCACAGCCATTTGCAATAACAGGAGGAGAGGAAAGCACCAAATCTGGGGACAGTTTTGGGTTTTGTGCTGAGTACAAAGGGTTCTGTTGAATCACACACACAAAAAACCCCACATTTACTTAGGCCTGTAGTCTTTCCAGTGACATTTTCTCCAGAACAGACTGCTCAGCTTGAACAGTGGTGAAGGCATAGAAGCAGAGGAGCAACAGGAAATCAGAAGAAAGTTGTTTCTTTCTTATACTCACTGGCTTCATGGGTACCCACAGTTTAGTTAAATTTTGTTTCTGAGGTGGTGCAAGCAAATGGGCAGCTTCTCATTACCCATTTGTTTGATAAACAGCTCTTGAAGATAACTGAATCAAAATGTTCAGCAGCTGAATAAAACCCTCCCTCAAATGCACTTCCTCAACTGTATTAACACAGCATGACAGAGACAAGCATACCTCAGCTAACAGACGTTTCACCATGTCAGCTTCACTGTAGTCTTTCTGTTCTGCATTATCTGTGCCAAGAACTGAAGAGAGACAAACATGCTTATTGAAGGAAAGACAAAGATGGTGGGAAGGGGAGAGCTAAACTCAGAGGATGCTGTTTATATACAAATACAGTACTTGGTTGATGAAGCTAGCAGAGGCTATGCAAATGCATCTTCAACTTCAGAAATGTGAAACAATACTCATTTGGGAGACTGAAAAATGAGGTATTTAACATTTACACCTTTCAGCAACATTAACTAAGACTTGAGGTGCTCACACATCCTTCACATTTAGAAAAAGGAGAAAAATGTCCTATGAGCAACTTTCTGAATACAGCTAAGCAACTGAACCATCCAGGCTGCTGAGGAGAGGAGGAACAGTATATTGGAGCACATCCAAATATAGTTGAATACATACTTTAACCCTGAAGCAAAATTCCCACTAGGCTGTGTGACAGCTATACACAGGAAGAATAGAGACCCCAGAGACTAGTCATGGAAATGCATTTATTAAGGGCTTGACCATCTTGGAAACAACTAAGAAGAAATGAGATAATGTATGTTTGCATTTTAGATGTAGCAGTAAATGCTACCTTACTGATTAAGTAATTCCAATGTTTGAAGAGTGTGTAAAACTATTAAAAAACTGAGAAACAGTAGGATTTGAAAAACAGGACTGAGTGAGGAATTAAGCAAAGCATGAAGAATTTGTGACAAGTCTGAACAAAACGCAGTGCTAAAACTGCAAAGCACTGGTCTGCTCTAGTTCATGTCCTGAGAAAGAGGAGATGGTAGTAACAAAGGCATCTTAATTACCTTGTGCAAATTTGTGAGATCCATCCAAGGAGGAGGAAGGAAGTTCAATAAGAGCTAGAGTGACAGATAATGAAAGATATGGGGGAAAAAGAGAACAAAGAGGAGAAAGAATTAAAATGTCAGGAAATAGGTGACTTTGCCATGCATCTACCACAACCAAAAAATAAATGCATGTGCAAACATACTTTTTTCACTATTAAAACTTTCTTAGGCCTTTTAGAAAACCATTTAAATATTTCCTTCAGGAGCAGAATTATACATTTCTCTGTCAGGTGATGAATGTTTGTACTTGTCCAAGCTCAACAGCAATTTGCTATTCTTGCTTTATGAAGTCAGGATCATTAAAGTGAAGAAGGCAGCAATATAAATTTAAAAATTACAGAAGTATCTGCTTCAGCTGAAGGTTTATGTTAACCTGTTTTGAAACTAATTCCATCATCGAACTGCAAAATGAGATTACTGTGGATTTGATCCCAAGATGTCCTTCACTCGTTTACCTTGTTTAAATCTGATTCTTACTCTGAATACACAGTGGTATTGATTATCAGCTCTTTTCTTTGTTTGTGTCACTGAGGACTGCACACATAGCTATGAGATAGCATGCACTTCAGCTTTGCACTTCACTGACTTTATTTACACATGTTATATAAGCTGTCTATATCCTTTACATACATAATGCCCACAATTAACCTTTTAAAGTGTAACACTGTAGCTATGCTAAAATCAAAACCAAGTCACATTTTAGTAACAAAAGAAACTTTTTTATAATCTTGAAAGACAGGAGAGCAGGAAGAACAACACAGAAGGAAAAGTTCTACCATTTCTCTAAAAGCTTAAAAGAAAAATATATCAAAGTAACAAACCAAATGCTTTTCATCAAAAAGATCAGTAGGCATAAAAACCCAGCACAGGCTGTTTAAGCATATAGGAGCTTTGAACTTACAGCACTGTCATTTACTAATTGTATTTCTAAGCAGGGAAAAAATAGAAATTCTCCACTAAATTTAAAGTACATATCTATCAGTAACTCAACATGCATTTGGACAATTTTACTGTACTGCTTGGTTACTGATACGAGTTGCTGAGAGGGGACTCCAAACTCATCTAGCTTATCAGTATTTGGAAAATTCACTGCACATACATAACTAAGTTACAGCCATTACAGGCAGAATATTATAGCCAGCTCTCCTGTGATAACTGATCCTAGCAGGTGATTTCAAGTTTCTATCCAGCACCTTTAATAAAAATTTACACTAATTCCATACAAGGTTACTCAGGCAGGTAAGTTCCTAAAATCAAGAGCAATTATCTTTACTCTGATAAATAAAATCACAGAACCAACAGTTTCAAAACTTAGCTCTATATAAATTTTGTTATTTTCTTTCAGTACAGGATCAAAACTATACACCGTTTGTTATAATTCTCTCCTGAGAACATATGCATATGCAATACTCACCTTGCCAAGTGAAAGCTGCAAGCAACTCTTCATTTTGGTTAAAATTCTTGTTGTGTTGTGCCATGACCCTTAATTCACACATATAAAGTAGTTCCAAAGAGTGATCTTTTGTAACTCAGGGCTTCTTAGGCTAGCACAGTTGAAGCAGAAAATATTCTTCCACCTCACTGGAAACACTGCCAGTGTGAACCCAACTGGTCATGGGACAGACCTTCTTATAGGTAGCAGCAGCAGCCATAAAAACAGGAGGAGCTCAAGTGCAATAACTGTTGTGTTGTTTTGGGTTTTTTCTCAACTATAAATTCACTCAAACCATACATTAAGCACTCTCTCCTGGAAAAAGTGATAAAAATGTTTCCATACATATATAAGGGGAGGAAGATACACAGCTAAAACCCCATCTTATGCTTCATGTCACATTTATTCCCAATTCCAGGCAACAGAAAGATTAAAATTTCACCTACCAAGCTATTCAACAATAATTATAACTAGAAATTGATTTATATCTGTATTTGTCTGGGACCTTCCCAGTACGTCCCCATGGGTTACTAGTCTCAAAAAAGCTACTACGATGACAAGTGTAATCGATGTCTGAACAATTTCTAGGAGAAACATAAACCATATTGATCTTGAGTTTATATGACTGGGCAGTTACAAAAGTGTTCTTAAATAATAGAAGAATTCGTTTTATATGTTATGCCTAATTTTAATTCAATTTCAGTCATTGTTACAAAAAAAACATTTATAGCTTAAAAAACTGCTTTAAAAACTCCTATAAGCAGTTTACTGTTTTCACAGGACACCTTCCATACTTGAAAAGAACCTCCCTCTGGGAGAAACAAAAAGACAGCACTTTCTGCAGTACCTTGACAACCAAATAATACACAACAGGCTTCATGAAAACTTAGTTGATAAAACCCCTCCCTCTCCCTGCAGGTTGAAAATGCAAGTTCATGCTGACTGAAGGCCCTTCGGAGCCCTGTGCTTCGTCACACGGGTGAGGAGCCGAGCAGAGATCTCCAGCATGGATAGACTCTGATCCCACCTCTTTATAATTAACACTTAGAGGCAAGTACACACCCCACCAACTACACAACTGCTTCCAGTGAACTACAAAAGCATTCACTCAACTATAAAATCATTTATGCTTGCAATTTTATTATCAGAAACAGACTGAGCAATAAACATTAAGCGGCTTTCCAATTCCTTTCCACAGTTAAAAACAGTTCAAGTTCAATTTATAACAAGATCACTCTAAATTGTTGAATACTGCATTCTTGGGAAGTAATGTTTCAGTCTTTCTTACTCCTTTGCCATGCACTCTCAGAAAGCTTAAACTACAAACAACAATGATACAAAAAAACCTTTTAGAGGTGGCGTGTACAAGGAAGAGGTAATCATTACATACTGTATATAAAAAACAAGTTTACTCTTCTATGTGGTTTGTTCAAATAGTTCCAATAAATGGAGGAAACAGGACTTCTCCATTTCTCTGAAGTGATTCCAATGCACTCACATGAAAACACTTAGAAACTACAGGCAAGTAGGTGTTCAGTACTTTCAGCAAGTTTCTATACGTTTGCTTTTCAACATATTAAAGGTTTCTTCATGTGACTGAAGCTGTCCATTTTCTTCTTTATCATTTGATAGGTTTAAGAGTAAGTTACTTAGTATTTTCAGAACTGGAAGGCAGTGATCAACACTGATCTAGTACCTGCCTATCTGCCATTCATTCCTTTTCTATCTCCAGAAGAAACCACTGACAGCACCTCACAAACAACACTGACACAAAACATCAGGGTAACATCACCAAATCCACCACAGCATTAACATTCCTGAAAACAACAGTTGCTGCACACTCACACCTTTCATATTACATGTCTTCTAGCACAATTCTAGGTTCCTGCCTCTTTTTCACTATCACATGTTCCTACTCTTACTTCAGTGTGTAATCTGATGATCAGGCAGTCATGAGACATCCTAAATCAGCCATTAGAATTGCAGTCCTGAACTACAAGCACTTCTCCTGAATATCAGCCTTTTCTTCCACCTGTCCAAAGTTTCCCAGATTTGACCATTTCCTAATATTAATATTAACTTTGTACCTACATTTTTATCTTCAATATTTGGGGAAAAAAAATACCGACTCACTCATGTAACGGAAGGACTCCTCGTCACGAGCTGGAGAAGCCATCTCCGGCAGACGGCCATGGCAAGCCTTGGGCTGAATCCAGCCTGGATTTTCATACAGGTACAGAGAGTCTGCTCGTAACTTGTAATCTGGCAACTGTTCTTCCAGCATGCTCACCAACTCCACCTCAGGAATGTCCTCACTGGAGCAGCCATCTGAAAGAGAATAAATGCCAGTTATAGTACATTATTAAATATATGTAAAATTTGATAGTGTTGCTCCAGTACTATACATTTTATATACTATAAAATACTTAATAAATCTTTGGCAGATTTGAAAATAATTATTCTGTACCAGACAAAATACCAGAATACTTACTGAATCAACACTTGATTTACACTGCAGTACTTGTAAGTTCCTCATCCCCAGCTGACACCACAACTTCCTGAAAAGCTGGTATGCTCTGTGTCCCTCCAACTTCTTGAATATAATGTAAGTAATGAGTTTCAATTTCCGACTTTTCCTCTTCATTGAGCTAAACACAAACCTACATTTTACTAGCTTTTGATTTCCTACAGTTTCTTTGACTTTATCATAGTTGTTACACTTTCCCTTTTCTGAAGGAAACTCACATTTTTCTTGTTCTTCTGTTTTATGCATTGGTTTGATAATGAACATAAATGTAAACAATCTTAAAGTAAGTAAAACCAACTGAATACTGCTTTGAAATAAGGGAACAAATATAAAACTCCATTATCATCCTTACGGAATCACACTTTGAGAAACATGATACTAAAACCCCTGCAAAGTTTACCTCTTTCTGTGTTGTGGGGTGTGTGTGTCCCTTAACCTCTTCACAATTATTGCAAAAAAAACCCCCATTAACACTAAATTGCTCAAATATTAAAGGTATGCAGTGATTATCTTCGCAACATTTCCACTCAAGATGAAGACTACCTGCAATATCTTTCAATGGAATAAACACCGATGGTGACTATTGACAGTGAGAATTTTACAAACAGTATTTTACAGTGCATGCTGTCTTTACAAGTGAGTTACAGGGACTCACTGTTTTTGTTCCTCTACAATACCACATAAGCAATACAGAGAATGTGAGACGTAAGGTTGTCTTCAGGTTGGTGCTTAATGACATGTTAGACACATTCAGGACTTGTAATAGTAATTCTTCAACTTACCACGGATGCTCTCCAGGCCCCTGGGATCCAAACTCATGAGTCCTTCCTTCACAGCTCACTTCCTTGGAAAGAGCATTCTGTAATCAAGCTGGGCACCATTCCTCCATTGCTTTGGGAAAAAGATGGCTTTGGTTTAGAGACAGAGTAAGTGAGAGCCATCAAGCCACAGAGACTGACAAATCTGGCATCAACTCACTTCTGTAGGCTGGTTCATATTCCAGATCTACTGCCATCTTAGGACATGCCTATTTCATCTGGGCTACTACTGATCAGTAGAAGTATTTCACTTAAGCTTCACCAGCTTCTCAGCTCACCCATCACCTAAAGATAAAACAAAGAGAATACCAAAGTTTAACAGATTTCACTCTTTCAAGGGAGACAGGTAAATTGGTGTGACTTTGTCTCTTTCAGTCTGAATTTCCCCTCTGCACTATAATTAACTTTAAAGGAAAAAAGAGGCAAACACTTTATGTCCAGTTTACACAGTACATATGAAAGGTAGCATTAAAATATGTTTTCTCCCTGCAGACATAACATCTCACCTTAAGCATGGACTTTGTCAAGTATCTCTTTGTCTGTACTACTCCGCTTCTTTCATATAATATTTAGAGTATTCAGGTCATTCACTGAAATGAGGCACTTCCTTTTTATGCTAATGGACAGCAGCTCCAACTAACAGAGATTTTCTTCAGGCCACTACATTTATTTAAAGTCATGGATTCTAAAGGCAGATTTCAAAAACATCACCCTTAACATTTATATTGTTAAAAAATTAAAGTTTTATACAACTGTTTGCTTTAGTCTGTTTTCCTTTTGGAGGCTCTTAATTAAAAACTGGACCTATCAGAAATTTCATTTGTGGATCATTATAAAATCTGTGTTTTCTCTTCAGCGGGGACTCATTGTGGTAAACCAGAAACTACCATGACTAATTCAGGTAAGCTATCAGAACAGTTTAATAAAAGTAAAAATTTGGCTTTTCCTTTGCCAAGACTGATTAATCACCTTCCATATAAAACAGTAGTTCTAGATGACAGAAAGATATAAAACTAAAGAGAAAACAAGTCTCCTTGTCCCTCCTCTGGCATTCAGTTAACATAAAATTCTCTTAAAATCTTGCATTAATTTAAAATTTGCTCTTAACAGCTTTCCCAAGATCTCCAATCATCAAGTACAACAATCAGAGGTTTGTTTTGCTGTCTGTAGCAACCTCTCATTTGACAAGATCAAAATGGACAGCGCAGGAGCTTTTTAAAGCAAGCCTGGAGCCTGCCAGTTCATCTGCTTGTACACTTTGGCAGGAGATCAAAAAAAACCCTTTCTTCAATTAAGGTCTGCTCATACTTGTAAGTAGCATCTTCTTGTTTTGTCATTTATTTCTTTATGTATGTACTCTGCTTATCAGTTGTAATTCCCATCCATATTAAACACTTAATAAAAAAGAAAAGAGATTTCAGAAACACTTTCTATCTGAATGTATAGATGCTTCTAGCACTTCTTAAATTTTTTTTTCTAGAGACTGTTTTTAAATGGATTGCTGAAAAGCATGAACTATACATACCCCCTTCTCTAAAAAAATGAAATACAGCATAATAAAAGACATTTAAGAAGACTGCTGTAGATCCACACATGCAAATGACTTCATTTTGTAATAAGAAGAGTCACTATACAGCTAGACAAAGTTCAGCAGCATAGGACAGTTTCTTCACAACTCTAACTCAATCTTTTTCCTTTGAGTTTTAAAAATGTAAAACTGAATGCTGCTGCTTCTCAAGATTGGTTTTAATCTCTCTTCTAAGTGCAAAGCAGAAACACTATTTGTTGCAAGTCAATCTCAGTTCAGCCAAAGAGGGGGAAAAAAAAAAGGACTAAAGTGATTTGGCTAAATGTTTTCTAGAGCACCAGGCCAACACCAAGCTATTGAATTGAAAGGGCAAACTCTTTGCAAAACCTTTGAGAAGTTTACTCGATAAGCAAACACCATAAAAGTTAATGCTTGCACTTCCAATGCTTCTCACAGCTTCAGTCTCCTGTACCGTGGTGCACCTTCTGTAGAAATTCAAGCACTGGGCAGTACCACCCTGAAAGTGACTCCATGACCCTTCTACACTGCAGCTATAAACTATTTCCTAATTGCAGATTCCTCCTGCAAGTTACAACTATAATTAAACACATTTAATTAAAACCCATGAAATTTACAACATCCCTTTAAATATATGACCATGCTATAAAAAGATGGACTAGAAATTACGATTGTTAAATCATGCAGAAAGACATGTCCAAAAGAGAAGCCAGAAAACTTTCTCAGGTATTGATTTTAATCTTTATTTATAAAGAATATTTCCACTGTCAGTTTACTATATTCATTCTACTCTGATCTACATCTTATTAGTTTTGTCTCCCTACCCCCTCATAGGCCCATTTCCCATTGATGTTTGTGTCTTTTATTGGTTAACTGAACATGGAAAAAAACAAGGGAAATTCAAATATTGGAGAACAACCCATATGCAGGAATGGTGCTCTCAGGAGGCTTTCTTCAAGGAAGGTTCAAGAGAGATGGAAATATCAGACAACATTTTATATACATACAAACATACCTACCTACCTATCTCAGACTTAGTATTTCTTTACTTTCTAGGTTAAATTTTACTCCCCAGTGTGTGTCTAACATTTCAGCTATCATTTGGCTCCAAACAGTAAGCTAAAACCTGAGGTACATAGAGCACACTTCTTACAGAAGTGGGAACTATTCCTACATCTTGTGTATCTGCCCTAGAGAATCCAAGCTGCTCTAAAGAGATTTCGTAACTTTTTCCTTTAGTGAGTCAGAAGACCCTAGTAAAGATTAACTCGAAAAAGCAATACTGACTAGAGTCTTAGAGAAAGATAAAAAAGTTATGAAGTATAAAAAATTGTTCTTGTCTTTGTAACTACCACTTTGGTGCTGAAAGAGTTGGGGCACCTCAAGATAGAATGTAACTCTGAAGACATTCTACCACTAGAGAACTCTAATTCAAATCTGAATTATGAGAAAGGTAAGGGAATTGCTTTACAACTGGAAACCACAGACAAATGTACGTGTTATTTCTTTGTGTTCAAAAAGTTAAAAATGTATGCAAAATACTGGCACCTGTATTGACAATATCCAAACTTAAATATAAATACGCTGTTATTCCTGCTGTTTTCCATTTGTTGAGAGCAGCTGATTCCTCACAAGCACTTGGAAAGACTAAACTAGGTCTCCTCCTCTGTACAATTCCAGGATGCAAGACACCAGGCCACAAGTAACACAAACAAAATTTTGACAACAAAAAAGATCCTAACTTGATTAAAAGACAAGACAACATCCATTTTCCAAAAGCAAGCCAAGTAAACGAGTGCATTATTCTGGGATGCCAAATTTTACTGCTATGTAAGTATGCAATTAAAAAAATTATATCAAGTCATTAACACAGTACTTTTTCCATTACTAAAATTGGAATGCTGTCAAGCCAGCTAATAACAATCAACATATTCTGCATTTCAAGGTTAATGAAACAGTTCTATTCTTATAGCAAACATGACCACACTGAATTGCTGCCAAAACATTCCTGGGACTAGTGCTCAGAAGCAGAGGCCAAATCCTTCAACACCATCCAGTAGGAGATGAAGGACAAAGGATTATCTACTGAAAAACAAATCTATGTGAACACAAACTTTGCCTATCACAATTAACATTTGCTGTGTGCCTAACACCTGCTATTTCAGGCAATACTATCCCTACAAAAACCTATTTAGTGCTTGCACTTCTCTCATGTAAGAGAAAAAAATATTTTAAAAGAATATGCCAACACAATGCTAAAACCAACTGTAATAATCATAAAGAAACCTGCAACAGACCTTCAACCATAAATAGAATGGTATAAGAAAGAAACTCTAAGAAAACAAAAATAACCCCCCACATCTTTTGGATTGTTTTTATTTTGGGAGGGGGGTAAGGCTTCAGAGGGGAAGCTGAAGAACACTTCTTGGAGAATGATGAATCACCAGCGGATCATGAAGCTGGCCACAACATTCCCTCATCCTACAGTTACACCAAGCCAGGCTCACACTCATGTTCTCCTAAGTGGCAACACTACCTGTTAAGTACATGCATATATGCTTTACGTACATGTATACATGCATACTGTTGAATACCACAGCTTGATAGTTAAAATTTATTTAAATCCTACATGTTTAGAGGTTGTCGATATCACCCTTAGTACACAATCTAAAAACAGCAAACGCCTAATTGAAGTCTAACTTAATCTGAAACTGAGTGCTACCTACATTAAAGACACACACTATGTTCTAGTAATTCCTAAATATTTTCTGTAAATGTATAATCAAAACATTAGTATCTGTATACATCTTTTCTCACAAATTTTCTTTTTTCAGAAGAAATTACATACATATGTAGTAATGTTATGATCTCAGCAGAATCAAGAACTATTGTGAGTTGCCTATTTGTTAGGTAAAATAAAAAATACAATAAGTGCTCTTGAGGTGTTCTGCTAATGCCTCATTCTGCTAAAATCTCTGCTAATATTTCATTGTAAAGGTTGTAATCGGCTTCTTTTAAAACTCAAGCTTGTTTTCTGTAAAGTATACTTGAAGGGAACTTGAATAACATTTAACTGAAATCACTAACACTTTCAGTTGATGCATGGCTGAATTCACCCAAAAAAGTAGTTTCAGTTCCTTGATCTATACCCCAGCCAGTGCTCAGCATTTTAAGTTATAATTCTGTATTTATTAGAATTAATCAAACTGATCAATATGACTCAGTCACCAGAGAATCACTAGCAATCGAACCAGATAAAAGGATGTCTTCTTTTTTGTAGCCGTCTCTGTGAAAATGCTCTGCTTGTGTCTTCTTGGAAAACTAATCAACAAATCATGATTATCATTCCTGAAAGACAGCACTCCTACTGGACAATATAATTCTGGAAGCCCACTATTAGAGGCAAATCACCACCAGGAAAGTCTGTGGTTTTCCAACGCTCTTTAAAGTACATTTTCAGATACTTGTAACAGAAATTCGATAAACTGATACAGCTCTAAAAATCACACTACCACTACAGAGTTGAAAAATTTCAGGTATTGGAAAATATTTTTTTTAATTTAGCTTCAGTGTCAGAAGTGTAATTAAAAAGAAGTCTGCCTGTTTTTACTAAGAACTACATCTTTTGAAAGAAAACAAGTACCTGAAAATAAACCTAAAATTGACTGTGGCCTTGTAATGTTGCTTTAAGTTATTTATTAGAATATAAAATATCTGCATCAAACTGTCACAATCAGCCAACAGTAACTGCGAAACGTAACCAAGAAATAGGCACCTATGCAACAGCTGAAGATTGCATTAAAAAATAAAAATACGAGCATGCCACATCACATACATTTCTCCACTAGCATGGTCTACAGAATAAATGACATTTACTGACAGATATTCGTACTCCAGTTTAACCGGCTGATAAAAATGTAACAATGTGATTAAGAAGTTGATAAAAGCCAAGATTTCCTTGTCCTCCATACGCAAGCAGGACAACAACTAAGATGCCACCGAGGGCTGCCTCCTGTTGGCGGTGACATGACCCTCCAGAGAGCCCGCTCGGTGACGGGCACCCCGAGCCGCTGAAGGTCACCCTAGCCACCGCCTGCGGGCACTGCCGCCCCTGCTAACACTGAATGGACGGCGCTCAACACAGCACTACGTTACATGACAGCATCACCACCGCCAGAAGACTCCTATCAGCTGCCAACGCAGACAGACGCCGGAACTCCTTCTCCGGCCGGGACCGCGGGGCCAGCCCCGGACGCCGCCTCACGCTCAGGCCCCGCGCTCCCACCCCAACCAGCCGCAGGGAAGCCGCCGCACGCCCGGCGCGGCCCGCCGTACCTTCCAGCCCGGGTGGTGCCGCGGCTCGGCGGGGAACGGCCCTGGGGGCGAGAGGAGGGAGGGTTAACCCCTGAAGGGGTGTGAGGCACAGATCGCGCCGCTCGTCCGTGAGGCGACAGAGCAGCGCCGGGCCGGCGCCGAGTGCTCGCTTACCCGCCCCACGCTGCGCTCCCTCCGGCGCCGCTCCTTCCCGCCGCAGCCCCGCGTGCAACACAGCAGCGACTGAGGAAGGGCGCCGATGGCTTCCGCTCGGCTCCCGCCCAGAACTACAGCCCCCGGCGGGCCGCCGCCAGTGACGAGCCCCACAATGCGCCGGGCCGCGTGGTGCGGGCAGCCCCCGCCGCTGGGCTCGGCGGGGCCGGGAGCGGGGCGGGGTTCTGGCGGGCGGCGCGGTGGTGGCGCCGGCCCCCGGCCCTGACTCCGGCGGCGGCGGGCAGGAGTGGGCGCTGCCGCCCTGAAAGGCTTTCCCGCTGCGCCGGGGCTCCGCGCCGGCCGCGCCCTCTGCCCCGCTGCGGGGGAAGCCGGGCGGGCCGGGGAGAGGGAGCTGCGCACACCGAGCTCGGGAGGCGGCTGCGGGGAGCGGAGCCCTGTCCCGGCCGCCGCGGGAGGCCGGAGGGAGGCGGGGGCCCAGCGAGGAAGGCGAGGTACGAACTTAACGGAGCGAGTGAGGAACTGCGGGGCGTCCTTCCGCACGTTCCAGTGCTTTGTCACGGACGGATCATTGCACTCGAGATACACGACCGAGAGCTGCCTCAGTCACTGCGAACGCTGAAGTAGGAGCTGCAGCTCAGCGTCAGCAGAACCCAGTAATGCGCGTTCCCGGTACCGGGGCTTCGGCTCCGGAGCCTCCACACTCCCCCAGCGCACAGGCACAGGTTTCTGTGTCTTTTTACTGCTCTGCACTGTTCGCTCGCTGAAGCTTCGGCCAAGATGCGATGAATGCATCATTTTACCTGTACAACACTTGTCACTATCTACAGTACAAAAAAAACCAAACCTGCGTTGCAGAAGGAAAAATATGGGGACAGCGAAAAGGTTTGTGTGGGGACATGATCCAAATCCGTATTGAAAAATGGAAACAATGTCAAACTACATAAGGAAAAAAAAATAAAAATCTTAAAATTGTAATGTTACTTGAATAAATGTGCATCACGGATGTTTCTGTTGGCTGGCTATACACCTTTGAACTAAGTCTACAATAATTTGACTTTAGTATATCATAGTTATTAAGATTTTTTTCTTCAGCTTAGCTTTTGTGGTTTTATATTGAAAGCAGCAGAATAAATTGTCTTGTGTCGGAGAATGAGGCAACTTCTTTCCAAGTAGGAGAAGGATGCTGTAGCCATTACAGTGCTGGGCAGTATCTTGAACTACTTGCATTCTTTTTTTTTTTCTACTCTGCTACAGACTTCCTGAGGAAAGTTGTTTAAGTCAAGCTCTGATCCTCTGAAGGTGCCTGCTACCTGCTAGGGATCGACTTTTGTTTCCATTTGGTATCTATAATAAGGAATTACAGTATTTCTTTACTCCAAGTATATCTTCAGGGTAAAAATGTAACAGATTAGGAATGGCTTGGATATTTGGCAGTGAATGGGGTGGTGGGGGCTTGTTAGCTTTTCAAGAGTGTTCTCTCGATTAACTAGCATACATAATTTAAATGCAGGATATATAAGCTTCGCTCCTTAATAAACAAAATTATCAGTTTCTGGTATAGTACTTCAGCTTTTATAAGTTAACTTTCATACCAAAATTACATATTAACATGGAACTATCTCCCTTAGCTGACTTTTTATCAGCCACCAAGTAGGATTCCTCATGGTGGCTGGAAAGCTGCCTATCAGAAAAGGACCTGGGGTTGCTGTTTGACAGGTGGCTGAACATGAGCCAGCAGTGTGCCCAGGTGGTCAAGGCCAGTGGCATCCTGGTTTGTATCAGCAATAGTGTGGCGAGTAGGACCAGGGAAGTAATTGTCCCTCTGTACTCGCTGGTGAGGCCAGTTTGCATCTCAAGTACTGTGTTCAGTTTTGAGCCCCTCTCAAGAAGAAAGACATTGAGGCACTGGAGGGTGTTCAGAGAAGGGCAACAGAGCTGGTTAAAGGTCTGGAGCACAAGTATTACAAGGAGTGGCTGAAGGAGTTTAGCCTGGAGAAGAGGAGGCTCAGGGGGGACCTTCTTACTCTACAGTTACCTGAAAGGAGGTTACAGTGAGGTGGGAGTTGGCATCTTCTCCCACATAACAAGTGATAGGATGACAGTAACTGGCCTCAAGTTGCACCAAGGGAGGTTTAGATTGGATCTTAGGGAAATTTTCTTCCCTGAAAGGGTTGTCAAGCATTGGAACAGGCTGCCCAGAGAAGTGGTGGAGTCACTGCCCCTGGTAGTGTTCAAAAAACATGTAGATGTGATGCTTATGGACATGGTTTAATGGTGGGTCTGGCAGTGTTAGGTTGGACTCTGTGATCTTTGAGGTCTTTTCCAACCTCAGTGATTCTACTGTTGAAGATGTGTTTATAGCTGAAGTAGAACAGTTAGTCCCATTCTATATTTACAGAAGCTTTGATACACTAAATAGACACCTCTCTCACTGCCTAAGCTTTCAAAGAGCATCAGACATAAATTAAGTCTGCTAGAGGACTTTCAGAGAGGCTACTCTGATCTGTGAGGGAGTTTGCTGATTCTGTAGCCTAAGTAAAGTGAAAATTATTGGAGTTGCTTTTTTTTTTTAACTGAAATCCCTTACAGTAGTACTTCCTCTCTCACTTGTGAAATGTAAAGTGCAATTCCTTCTGCCTTGCTTTTTTTTGTGAGCTAGTTCAGCTGCACACAGCCAAGCAGAGATCTGACTAGCACAGCTGTGCTCCTTTAAAACAACAGACAATTATTTCTTTTCCTACAAACTGCCAAGGATTCATGAGTCCGTTCTTTTCTACTTTTTGCACTTGTGCAGTTAACTTGCAATTAAATTGTTTGTTCAGAAGTGGCAATAAAATTTCTAAACCCATAAATTGAAAAGGAACACTTGAGTGGACATGTAGTCCTCGGTGTGGAGTTTGAAATTGATATGCTATTTAAATAGAAGCAGACTTTCCCTGAGCTGGAGTTCTGGGGTTTTGTGTGTGTTAGCTGACAGGAATGCCTCACAGTTGTGATTAAGGAGATTTAAGTTTATCACAGGTTTATGTATCATCTTACTTTGCTACTTTATTTTTTTCTAGGGTAAATGGGTGTGCGTGACTTTTCCCCTGATCTAAAGTGGTTCCATGTCTTGTTTGGTAAGTTTGTCTTTAAAAATTTTGGCCCTTGTTACCCAGCCATACCTTAATATTGAAAAGCCCTGGTGAAATGTCTTGCTTGAGGGGATTTCCACAGTGCTGAGATGTTTGAACTTTGTTGTGTTAGCTTCTGGTGAAGAAGACTTTAGTGTCTCTGCTCTCTAGGTCTGCCATGTATGTGCTTTATGCTGTTTCTTAACCCCTTGATTGATTGACTTGTAGCAGAAGATTTTCTGAGCTGCTGCTTATAAGGCCTACTTTTTTACATTTTTGCACTGCCGTATTTAATAAATTGCAGCAATTCCACCAACATTCACTTGTTTCTGTTCTCAAGGACTGCTCCTGTATTCTGCGTACACCAGTTGAATCAATCAGACCAGAAGAGCTATCTCAGAGCAGCATCCATGAATGCCTGGTAAGAAGAAAACAGAAAGTTTAACTCCCAAATAATGCTCAAATACAAAGCTGATACATATTAAAAATAACCTCACTAGGGAGTACTTTTTAAAATGTTGACAACAAAAATAAACAGAATACTTTGGGGCTTCCACTTTGGAAGAAGACTATAGGTATCTAAGTGTTACTCTTGTGCCATTTTGAAAACAAACAACACACACAAAACCTGTAACTCATAAAACTAAGTCTTAGTAATGGTAAAAGTACCAGCTTGAATGTTCTTATTTGAGTACTGGACTTTAGCATTAGTAATATTTTTGCATTAATTTAAAAAATATAAATGATTAAAAATTACATAGTTGTTTTGAGAACTGTTTCTTCTCTCTGTTAGGCTGATTCTGATCTAGCCTGGATTCCCCCATCTACAGGAAAAAATGAAATGGTATTTTGCTCTTCTAATGTCTCTCATTATGAACTCCAGCTGGAAATAGGTAACATAAATGGAACTCAAAATATTTCTTCTTCCTGCTATCAATAGTTTATTGCTAACTGCAATAAATGTTAGGTTTGTAAAATGAAGGACTATTCTTGTGCTCCTTAGTTGAGAAAAGTGCAGAGCATTGCTCATATTTTAGTAATCTCTTATTTCAAGATCTAAGACAAATCAACAATTACCTGAAATTGTCCCTTGATGTTTGTGCATGTACATGTCAATTTTCAAAATCTGTTGTATGTGACAGTAAATACAGCCTTAAGTAACATCATGTCTTGTAACTTGGCTACTCCAGCTGATTGTTCTAAGGATGGCTGCCTTAGATCCTACTATGCATGCATATGTTCATGTGAATATGCATACTAAGTGTTGTTCATTTAGATGTATGTTTAAATACTTTTACTTGTTCTTAAAATAGCAGACCCATGCTTCAACTAATTTGCTGCATATATTTTTCTGCAACTACTTAATTTCTTGACATTCTGAAAGAAAAGGACACGCTGCTATCAATTGCAACTTTAAACCTGGAAAATGATCTCTATGTATGAAGGAAACCATGTGGTGGATTATTATGCTTTCCAATGTTAAGGTAGCCATTTCTGGTTTCAGGAAGGAGGTTCAACAACTTAACTTCAGTTTACCTTGCACGGCATACACCTACAGACATGCAAGTTGCTGTAAGGATCACAGACCTAGAAAACTGCTCTGAAGAGCACTTGAAAGCCTTACAGGTAAAGGAACAGCATTTCTGCACAAAGCCTGATGAAGATAGTGAGGAATACATATGGGATTACTGACCAGAGGTAGCTTTTGTTTGCAATGGGTCATTTCAGTCAAGTTTTTCCCTCCAAAGAAGTAGAATATAATAAACATGACACATATGTAAATTTGAGAGTTGCTTTCTGAAGACAGCAGCTGACAACTGCTTTAGAAATACTTCTGTAATTGTACAACTTATTTGAAGCATGTTTTGTACTCTTATTTAACACCAAAAGTTTGGACTATGAACAAACTAGATTTACTTCAGACAAATGCAATTATGGGCAAGCTATTTACATTTCTGTTGCAGGCTATGCACATCACCCGCAGTCTTGTATAAATGCAAGGAAACAGTTCTATTTACTGATTACTGATGTAGTTAATGCTCTTAGTAGGACTGCTGTCTTGTGATTAACACATCCACTTTCATTTAATTCCATAGAATGAGGTGGTTTTATCACACTTTTTCCAGCATCCCAACATAATGACATTTTGGACAGTGTTTACAGCTGGAAGCTGGCTTTGGGTCATCTCCCCATTCATGGCCTATGGTAAGAACTGTTAACTGCAGTTTTGGAATAGGAAAAAGGGCTGATACAAGTTGGACCACATGGTCCATGAGAGGTTTCTCTTTAATCATCTCCTGTCTCGTAGTAAAAACAAACTCTCCTGAACCATTTGTTTAGAGAAGACTTCCTCCCCAGTGAAAACTGGTATTTGAACTGCATTAAATTCCACTTAGTCCTAGCACCCACCATGGTGCTAGGAATGGTAACTGGGAGATGTATATCTACATTGAATACAGGTTGGGCATAGACTTCCAGTTAACAGAAGCATGACATGGGGTATCAGTTACATCCATGTAATAACTGTCCTTGATGTACCAGAGTCAATATAACAATGAGACTGCTGCTCTTGATGAGTGTATACCATGAAGGAAGCATAGACAAGAATTTAACAAGACTTGTTAGGCCTAGCTAGGTTTTTTTTCACTTCCAGGTTCAGCTAGACACCTGCTGAAGACTTACTTTCCTGAAGGAATGAGTGAAGCTTTGATAGGGAACATTCTGTTTGGTGCAATCAGAGGATTAAATTACATGCACCAGAATGGATATATTCACAGGTAGGAGAATGTCAGTAGGTAAGAACCAAATGATAGCATCTTACCTTAAGTATTGTGTCCTTCCTTTTCCTATATACCTTCTTATGTCAGATGGTACACAAGTAACAAATTTTTCAATACAGCAGAACCAAGTTTGTAAAATCTCAGCAGGAAATGTATTTATACATTTCTTCAAACTAGTTGTTACAGGGATTATCCACCTGCCTGACTTTGTCTCTTTGAAGCAGAAGAAAACCAGAGTTATAGAAAGGGCTTCCTTAGTTTACACCCCTTGCAGGGAACAAGGCCCTTTCTCCAATTTCTGGCACTTTTTTCCTAATCATCTCTCTCAATAGAGATGAACTCCACGCTAGCGTCTCACTTAATGAAATATGAAAGCCTTTCTGTTCTAATAGTGCTTTGAGCAATTCTTGTAACTAAAATTTACCACTTTATGTTACAGGAATATTAAAGCTAGCCACATTCTGATTTCAGAGGATGGGCTGGTTTCTCTCTCTGGCCTAAACAACCTTTACAGTTTAGTTAACAATGGACAGAAGTCAAAGGTGGTATATGATTTCCCCCAGTTTAGTACATCGGTGCTTCCTTGGCTGAGTCCTGAACTGCTGAGACAGGTTAGTATAAATTACACATGATTTTTCCTATTCAAAGTTAGTGACGGTACTCAATTTCCGACTTAAGTCTGCTTGTAGAAGTACAATGAAAGATGTTGAACTGCAACTTTTAAAGGTACATGTATGTACTGAATTTTTAATTGTTCTAGAGGGAACCAGTTCTAAAGTTGTTGGTGAGGTGATGCTGTACTAAGTCTTTTTACCCAAACCTCCTGGAAACTACTGCAGATCCTGAAACTTGTGTTCAGTAAAGCCATCAGATTTCTGAAAAAAGCCTGAGGTTTCACAATTTAATTGCTTCAATACTGTGTAGGTTATGGGGTATTAGAGTCTCGTTTTGAAGGAGGCACTTGTATTCTTGTTGGCACTGCTCAATGGCATCAGTGATCAGTTGTGTTTTCTTTCTCTCACAGGATTTGTCTGGCTATAACATGAAGTCTGACATTTACAGTGTGGGAATTACAGCATGTGAATTAGCCAATGGACACGTTCCATTTCAAGATATGCCTCGTACTCAGGTACAATGCTAAACTTTAGTTAAAAACATGCTGAGCATTTTTTTTTGTTGTTTTACTCAGAGAAACCAGTGCTATTACTGCTGAAATAGTGGCTGCTTTTTGTTGCTTCAAATATGCATGCTTCTTTCTAGAACAAATAATCCTTCTATGCCTGGAGTTTCACAGCTTACCCTGAATAGGTCTGGATAGCTGTTGAACTCTCATACTGCTATTCCTTTCCACTAGATGCTGCTACAAAAACTGAAAGGTCCCACCTACTATCCTTGGGATTTAAATACCTTTCCCCGGGGGGAATCCCGGATGAAGAATTCCCGATCAGGTGTTGATTCCGGAATTGGTGAGAGCATGACACGCACAATGACCAGTGAAAGGCTACAAATGCCCTTTTCCAAAACATTTTCACCTGCTTTCCACAACTTGGTAGAACTTTGCTTGCAACAGGACCCTGAGAAAAGGTAACATTCTGGTGAAAACTAATTTCTTTGTCACTTCAATCTAAGACCAAGTATAGCCCACAGTTTAGGATACAGTAATCAGTTGAATGCTGTTGAAGTCAGAATTTCAGACCAGATGTACTATGCAAAACAATACACTTACATTTGTAATTTAAGAATTATCTTGTCTGATAAAGGAATCAAACTTTTAAAGTAATTTGACCCCTGAATTTCTTGCAGTATGAATGTGCTTTGTAACAAGTAAAGTTAACTTTCAACATGTATTTTGTCCAAGAAAAAAACCAAACCAGAAATCTGAAATACATGTTTTCAGTTCTATGTCTCTTTTGAATGAGGCATTAAATTCCTTGTTAAAGCCTTTAAAAATAGATTTCTTCAGTAGTGCTTTCACTATAAATTGAGGCATAGAATGTAGGAATTGTGTGCTGCTCTTCTCATTCTTCATATTTGTCCTGTGGAGGGAAAACCACAGAGCTTAAATTTATTTGTCAGTCTGGCCTATTATCCAAATGCAGTATTTTACTTTCCAAAACATAATTATATTGTTCATTTTATGATTCAGGCCATCAGCAAGCAGTTTGCTTTCGCATACGTTCTTCAAACAGGTGAGTTTACCATATTTTGTTAAATGACACAGCTGTAACCTAAATAAGCCACAAAAAGAGCTGGATTACAAAATAATGAAGTTACCTGGAGCCAAAAAGCATACTGTAAGAGCATACCTGCTTCAGACTTTTTTAACAAAATGGTATTGATAGAGTATAGGAAGCATAAGATTCATCCATTTCCCCATTGATGAAGTTGATTTAACTTAGCCTAACTAATTTTAAAAATGGTTAATATTCTTAATTTAAAGCAGAACTGCACAGCTGATATAATTAGTCTTGAAAGACTAATAGAGTGGGGAATGCAAAACCTCTCATCCTGTTACTTTCAGTATTGTAACATGCAAGAACATGGCTCTGATTTCACATGCTTTTAATGAAGTCAGTTGCAAAGTTACGGAGACTTTTATGTGCAGCTTTATTTTAACTTTTTTTCTTTCTAGATAAAGGAACAAACACAGAATTCACTACTGTCCCTATTACCACCTCCTATTCAAAATAACAGATCAGAGTTCTTGGCGCTACCCTCAGCAGCAGTTGGGACTGAACTTGGACATATTGCTACAAATCAAGATGATACAGACTGGGAATTCTAAATAAATACCAGTGATACCTCTCTAGTGTTTCAGAGAAGGAAAATGTGATTTGTATTTGCTGCTTTTGTATGGTTAAAGTACAATTAGACCAAGTATACTTGAAATGCCATGAAGTGGCTATAATTCATTAACTTCCTCTTAGCATCACAAAATGCAGCGTGCCTCACTCTCTGATTGTAAGGAAAACTGTATAAAGAATGGCTGAGTGCTTACCTCTCTCTTTCAAAGTCTTTCTTAAAAAAAAGGTCCCTTCTGTAATCTTACTCTGTACTGTATTATCAGCTCATATTGCTGCAGTCCACTTGCCTTTCTGAATTCAGGCCTGCGGTTTGTCTGTGATCTTATTTAAACATCTATTTGTCTTTTCATATGACACAAATCATTTTAGTAAGGAGAAATCCTCCACTTCCAAGTTGAAATGTGAAACTGCACAAATTAGTTGCTTATGTAAATAAATGTTTCTCTCTCAAAAGACATTTTTCTCACTTGACATGCTGTCATATTTGCTAGAAGTTAGCTATGCATCATTTTTTATGCGGTTTTAATACTGCATGTGTCCCAAAGAAGTTAAGCTGCTTGGAAGTGTGACTCATGTTCTTGCATCTGTCCATAGTCTTAGTACAAATCTGGACTTTTGCATCTCTGTTTATTGTTGTGTTATTTTAGCAGTTAACCTGAGGATGTCTCACTATGCAAAGTAAGTCTCAAGTTCTAGCAGCTACGGGTTCATTTTGAAGAGTCATATTAAATAATCTAAAGTTACTGTATATCTTTTTATTTATACTGTACTCCTGTTCTCCACCAGAATTTACCAGAACTTAATACTGTTTTCTTAGAAGAAAAGGTAATATGCATTAAGCTTCACTGGCACTGCTGCTGGCAAACAAGCCTCTTTTGCAGGGCACAGTTAAATTCCCATGGATAGATTCAGCCATAGTAAGAACCTAATAATCCCCTAGGATCCTAGTGAATTTATCTGTTCTAAGTCAGATGAAAAGCTGTCTTCTCCCTACAATTCAGTAAGTTCTCATCTGTACCAGGCAACTCAAACTGAACAAAAGCAACTTTTTTCTTTCAAAAACCTGGATATTCTCATAATGTTGTAGCAAAAGTTGTGTCCCAAAGCCACTAGTACTTTACTGATGGCAGCATGATGGTAAAAAAGCATAAATAGATATTGAATGGATATATTTTAAATTTTCAACATAAACAACATTCCACATAAGTCTTCAAGTCTTCCACAGCTGTGCAGGCCTGTAGCCAACTTTGAGAATACCACTG
Source organism: Aphelocoma coerulescens (assembly GCF_041296385.1). Lineage (NCBI taxonomy): Eukaryota > Metazoa > Chordata > Aves > Passeriformes > Corvidae > Aphelocoma > Aphelocoma coerulescens. The sequence continues at coordinate 12,238,862 of NC_091021.1, forward strand.
TATTGCCAGCAGCTTTGCTACAAGGCCATGAAGACCAAATGACTGAAATACAAGCCTGAGAGACACATAAAAATTATAAATGACCACATAAAAGTATTAACAAAACAGCTGATTCTATTCATTATGCTGTGAAGAGAGCTCTATATTTCTGAACCTAATATGTGAAACGTAAGATTAAAAACCTGTCAATAAACTTACCCTATCTGCCTCCATTTATATCTGTAATTCTTGGACTTCTGTTTTCTCCATACCCCAGCCATACTAACAGCTTCTTGTTACTGCAGGAAAAAAAATCATATATATGTCAATCATTAGGTAAGAAAATAGTTGTCTAAGCTAGAAAATTACTCTGATTTAAAAATATTAATAACTTAATTGTGTACTCTTGGAGAGGTTACTATTTTTATGAGAACTGCATGTTCTTAATTCTTAACCATTACAGATTTGGACTGTTTGCAAGTCAAATACATGAGATAGCATCTACAAGTAACTTTTGACTAACAGTACACATAAAAACCATGTCAAATAAGTGAGAACACAGATGTTCTATGTATTTTAATTACAGACCTCTGAATAAATATTACTACTATTAAAACCTGTAGAAAATTTCAGGCAGCTTAACTGCTAGTATTTTCAAGCTTCTCTTGCAACAAGTGCTGTGGACTCTATAAAAATGAACTTGGATACTAATAACAATGTCAGTACAAAGTTATTCAAACCACCAGGTGTTCCAGTGGAGTTACTTTGCTGCCCTCTCTTTCTGTGAAAAAAAAAATCAAAAACTTATTTCTAAACACTGTTCCTATTTCTGTACTGACATTAAGAATAAAATGAAATGCAGTTTTTTTAAGTTAAAAAGCTCACAAGTCTTTCCTCTTAGAATTACTGCTTGTCAACAACTGTGTCTCTTCAAACAAAAGCAATTAAGAGGCACTGTGACTTCTTAAAATAACCAGAAATACTTGAAAATACTCCCTGCATTGTATTTGCTGAAAGGTTTGATATCATTTTGCTCATTAACTGTGATGCTTTCTATTATGGAATAATGCAAAATAAATATTAGTTAGGAAAGAAGATGCATAATCATATTATTAAGGTTTCCAAGATGATCTTGGAAACAATTGTTCTGAAAATCTGAAGGTTTTGCATACAGTTAGTTTTCAAAATCTGAGATTCATGATTTGCATTGTTAAGATTCAAGTTGCAGGGACTTTCTATTCCAAGCTCTATTCCAAGCTGACAGTTTTAATCACAATAGTTTTTTGTTGGGTTGTGTTTTTTTCAGAGCACTTGTTTACTCTTGCTCATACCAATGATGTGTGTTATCAGCATGTAAACTAGAACTAAACTTGGACTTCAAATTTCCAAGTATTTTACATTTAGGCTCCCTGTGATGTATTTTCAAAGGGGGTTATAAAACTTACACATTTGCAAAATCCCATGCCCATTGAAACAGAAATCTGTAGCCTGGTTACTTTTGAAATACTTGTGAAAACAACACAAGTGGGTTTTTTGTAGCCACCTTTCTTTATGCTAGCATTTACCACTATGTAAAATAAAGACCTGTATAATAGAAAACTTATGTTAATTAACATTATCCTGAATATATGCTCGATGCTGTTGAGTGTCTCACTGTCTTGGTCTGATACCACAGCAGTTTGTGAATGACTGAATGGATGAACACAGAAAAAAATGTGATCTACTTAGAATCAACTTGATCTGATACATGAATTCATCACTTTAAAGAGTCCCAATGCAACAAATATCCATTGAAGAGGGAACAGTTTCTTCCACTTGATGAACAGAAATAAATATTTTTTTTTAAATTACAGAGCTTTACCTTACCTCTCTCTTTTCCCTACCTCTCTCCTGCTCTTCCAGTGCTATCAAAGTAGTTTTTAACCTAGAGGATGGGTAAAAATATGGGAAAGCATTTGAAAACCATTATTCTGAACCTCTCTTGACAAGAGGCAGGTACCAGAGTAGGTGGCTTACATACCCTGCCTTTAATACTATTAAGTAGCTTTACTAAAGTATTTTAGCTTGTCTAATAAACCTCTGAAACAACTAAGCTAGCACTAATAACCTGTCCTGATGATGTCCATCCCTTTCCTGTATGAATTAGGAAAAAACTACTAAAATTCAGAAATAGTACACATTACAGAAAAGACCTCAAAGGACTACGAGTAAGAACCATGCTATGAAATTAAACAATCCGATGTAACAGACAAGCTAAGACTTGAGGTTATAAGAAAAGAAAGCACTGAAAATTGAGCTGGTCTACTAATAACCTGGTAGCAGAATAACATTTGGTATTTAACGTAATTAAATCTATCCAGAAACTTGAGATAGGATGAAGGAAAGAATATTAGGTTTAAACAGGTGCCTGTGGAAACTTCCATAATTCCCAGATGAAAATAACTAGTTCTGCTCTATAAATTAGTTACATATATATTTGTTTCTTATCCAAAACTCCCAGAAACATCTGTAAAAATGCCCCAAAAGCCCATATGAACTTAGCTGCAATCAAGTGGTGGTTTTATTTTTAGATATGATTATAGAATACACCATTATTACTGGATTTACCTACATAGCCAGATTCATGGTATTAACTTGTCCTCTCATAAAATCCATCTGCAATGGAGGAGAATGGATTGCTGGCAGGATGCAGAGATTTTCCTATGTTTTGTCAAAATTTACATGACATACGGGTCAAGAGTATCAATGCTGAGTTTATCTATTACATTTTATTTTCACAGTTTGTTTATTCTACATTCTGATATCAATTATCTTACTAATTCTCACATTTCATGTAGTCAAAAGAAAAATATTCTTACAGGCAGATTTCCTTTTGCCCATGTGAAATCTGGCAAGTCAGTTAAAGATGAGGTTAATGCTTTCCTGGTTTGAGCTACCTACAGTAGCTGATGGAGCCATTACAGACTTGTGGAACAATATATTTGGCTGGCTGTCATGCTCTTTTACCTGCTCCACTTTCTGCTTCAGGTTTTCCTTATCATGGGAGAACACATGATTTTGAATCCTTGGAGCCTGCAGCATGTGATGTTGAAAAAGGTGGTTCAGCATACTTTTCATGATTTTTCTTTACAACATTACTGTATTTCCTCAAGCTAGTTTTGAGGACAAAGTAGTTTGGTTTTCCTTCTTAAATAGCATATTTATTAATATTTGACCCAGATGTTGGTGGCATGGCATGGCACATTTCTCTACATTGCTTCTCTTTTGACTTCCAGTCAGGATTTTTTGGCAACTTTTCTTTTTCCTTATGCTGGACTTGTAAAATGACACATTTTGGGCAATTTGCTGTAAAGGTGAGCCACGGCCTACAAAGATGCCCTGCTTGAATATCAGCATCACAAGCATTTAAAATGGAAGAATTTTACTGTTTCAGACTTTGTTCTTATGAACAAAGAGACTTTTTAACAAATTCAAGTTTACCATTATTTCTTTTTTTCCCCCTTTTTTTTTCAAAAATGGTTGTTGGTTGGTTTGGTTTGGGTTTTTTGGGGGGGGGTTGTTTTGAGATTTGGTTTGAGTTTTATGTGTTTGTTGGGGTGAGAAGGGGTGGAGAGGGCTTCCCACCTCCTTCCCCTCCTCCCCCTCAGTACATTAATCTGTTAATTTTCACTATGGGGGTTAACTATTACATCTGGCAGTGGGTGTGGATGTTTATCCACAAGAAGATCTTGCTTTTTGTTTCTGTGTCACTGTTTGAGGCCTGCCTGTATCCATCTGAAAAGCCGTGTGCTCTTCCATTTTACTGAATACAGTACTGGGGAACTGTACAGGGAACTCTCAGCGAGGGAGGGCTCTACAACTTTTACAGTTTGAAGAAAAGGTTACATAAATTTCAAATACAGAATTATTAAAGCAAGCAGCTTGGTTCATGGGAATTTTTTCTTTTTGACTGGGTTTCCCTTAGGATCACATTGCCGCAATCACCGACGGCAGCGCGGCCGGTTCGCTCGGGCCGAGTCCGACATGGCGGCCCCGCCACCGCCCCCCGGCGGCCGTTACCGCCGCAGGGCGGGAAAGCCGCTGAGGGCTGAGGGGCAGCGGGGTGACCGGGCCGGACAAGCTGCTCGCTAAATAAAGGCACCGGGGACGGGAGGGCGACACACCGCAGGAAAAAACATCCCCTAAAGCACCTGTCTTCAGAAGCAGCAACCGGCGTGTTTCAAGCGGGAGGCTGGGAGCCCTCCCTGCCCTCCGTGAAGAAAGCGAGCAGCCCCGGGGACACAGTACAAAAATAACACCCAGGGGAAACAGTCTTTCTGCAAGTATCTGTGGACTTACACAGCAGTTTCAAGCATAGCCTCGCTGAGGAATGCAAGAGCACCTTCCACACCGCTTTGAGGAAAAAGGAAGAGACAGGTAAGGCTTAGGCTTAACTATAGGTATGTACCTGATGGTTTTCTCTCATCTCCCAAAGCCTTCAGTCATTTTAAATTAATTCTGCTGGAAATATACAAGCGAGTAATTCTCACCTAATGATAACTGTCCTAAAGGTTACCGCAGCAATACCAAGACTACTTTAAAAAGACACTGCAAATTAATGTCACCAGGCTTCATGTTGAGAAAGCTGCCTTGAGAGAGTAACATTTAAAACAAGTCAAAATTTACCAAATTTTAAATAACTACAACAATTTAAGTAATTAAAGCAATTTCGCTTTGGAGGGCCTCCAGAGGCCCACTGGGTCCAGCCTCTTCAGGCTGGACTTTTGTCCACCCAAGTCTGGAGCAGCCCCAGACAGCCCCAGTCACCCACGCCAAATCCTCAGACAGACTGATTTATTTTAAACAGACTAAACAACTGGAAACAAGACAAAGTAATACCATCATTTCTATCTAGTTTACAGCAATTGTTTAATTGTTTCATATATGTAAAAACAAGAACTTGGCACCAACATATCTGTAATTTTTTTCATTAACACAAATGCAGTAAAAACGATGATATGGAAATGCACAAAGGCATTTCAGTTAAGGCTTCTACAAATATTGCATGTTCTATAATTAAACATCAATTTTGTAAACTTGTTCTAAAACTTTCCAAGAAACTAAAAAAAAAAGCTCAGTTAAACTCATATTCCCCTGTGAGGCTTAATTGAATGAAAAGTATTTTGTAAAATAGATAATTAGCCGTAAAACTGTTTATTGTTTTTATATGGCAACCTCAAAACTCATTAATTTAAATATGGATATACTCAGACCCTCCTAAAAAGATACACTGGAAAGGCAAGCCTGGCTTGAAATACTGATCACATTAAGTTCATTAACTGAATCCCTGCTCAACCATCTAAAAACTACTAATTTCACAATAAGAATTAATCTGGCTCTTGGCTGGCATCACTTTGTCCAAGGGATAGTTGGAAGGCCAATTCCTAGTATTAATGTCAGAAATCAAGCAAAGATGTTATCCAAGTTTTTCCTGTACTAATGTGATGCCTTAGGACACTTTTGCTGAGCTCCATATTTTACGGGCAAAATTATACTTCTGACCATACCAAGATGAAAGAAGTCACGTAGCCATGCCATTAATAATCTCATCTTCAGGAGGTCAGTGATTCTGCAAGCAAACACACAACATCAGGAGAAAGTGTGGTGGCAAACTACATGGGAACACTTCCTGTCTCATTCTTCATCTCCTACAGCCAAATCATGGCAAGAACATCCAGTGCACAACTGAAGGAGCCCAGTACGCTGAATCTCTCCATTTTAATGTATGATGCAGTGCCAGCTATAATTTAGTTCTAGTTTTACAAAAATACAGACACAAGAGCCATAACAATTTACAAAAGAGGTTAAGGGCTCCTTCCCACAACAAACGGAATGCCTCAGAATCCAGCCAACAGCTGCAGAACATCTTTTAGTTCTTGTAGATCTCTTTTCTCTCCCTGTCAAGATTACCACAGCATTTAAAAGATGTCATGAACACTGAATTTCTGAGCAACTTAAATTTGCTGAATGGACACAAGAGAACACAGGTCCTCAATAGGGCCCTAGTTATTCACATTCCCATGTTTGTTTTGAAGCAAGTCAGGTAACAGCACAGAAAGTTAGCACAGAAAGCTTTGAAAGCTCTTTGACATTTCCTTTCAAGTCTTATTTGGCTACTCTTAACTTCACTACTAAAAAGTTCAGTAATTCTCCACTGAACTTTTGACAAGTGTGCCCCTTTTACAACCACCCACAGACACACATATTACATCAAACAAGGCAAAATCAACATGTTAAGTAACATACACAAACAGGTTTGGGGCTTTAGGTGATATTTTCTTGATAACTGGTTTTCAAACTAGACCTTGTCTGTGTCTACTAAGGAGATAATTTAGTCCTGCAATACATCTGTATTTATTTGTATCTGCAATGCTTTCATTTGCCACTATAAAGGAAAAGGAATGTTAGTTCTCATCAGCAAAACCCACCACCTGCCACAGTTACTAATAGGTCCCTGCATAGAAGGTGGATTGCTGCAGAGTTTTTGGGTTGCTTTAATAAGCATTTTCTTGTAATTTTAGGAAGAAGTTTCCCATTCTATCCTATCACAAACCAACAATTTGGCAGAAAACAATCTCCACCAAAATAGGTAGAAGTAGGAACATTTTAAACATCTATGAAATCCAAGTTTGTTTAGAAAGAGCAGTGAATAAAACGATTGCTCTTGCCATTCTAGGTAAGGAGAAATCAGAACACTATTCTTGTGAGTGGCTTTGTAATAGTTACACTTCCTGACTGCTGAGAAATTACAGGACATGGATACATCCTGTTGGCAACACAAAAACACCCTGTTTGATTAGAAGATGTATTTAACTGACCAAACTCTCACAACATTAAAACTTCTTTGTCTTGTATCTACATCAACCTGTAAGAACTTGTTATCATCAAGATCTTTGTCAAGAGAACTAAATGAAGATTTAAAAAGTGTCCTCTTCTATGGATTGTTAAACAAAATCCCTGTCAATTTAATCCTTTATTCTAGAAAATATTTTTTTTTATGAGAAATAAATGTAGATTATTTTAAGCTTACTAACTTGGTGGGGTTTATGCTTCCTAACTCTGTTTTGTTATAAATTTTCCTTAGACTACTTTTGTCATAAGATTTTTTTTTAATCTCTAGAAAATATTTAATCAAATCAGATAATCTAATTGCTGTCAGCATTACTAACAAAAGTAGGTTGTTGAAGACTGTATAGTAGTCAAAAAAGCACTGAACCTGATCTTCTGCATCCCTCTAGTGTCTGGCTATGTAGGTAGCAATATTTACAAAATCACCTTGACTTTATGCACTAGGGATAATCTGCTTTGTAAAATAAAAAGCAAAGTATAAAAGTTTTCAATCATATTTGGAAACAGTAACATACATATAAAAAGATCAACATTAAATATATACAATATAAAAATACATTTTTTTCTTTATGAAAATTATAATACATAGCTATAATACACAACATATTGAGCCATCAGTCAGAGCTACAATATTTGCAGATTCTTGTCCCACTTATGGCTGGACTCTGGGTATGACATCTCCCTGAGGAAATTCCTCAATTTCAGAATGAAACATCAATTCTAAAAGAGAAAGGGAAAAATTATGTTTTCTTTGAAACTTTCACCTGAATACAATTCCATTATTCCTGAAAAGCACCCTAGCATTCTCCCAAGCCTCCTGCTTTTCATTCCAATATATAATCAACAACTCTGCAATGGCAAGGGCCACCAATGTTTTTAGAAAACTATTGCTCCCCAAAATTAACAGAATTGGTGACAGTGTTAGCAGTTGATCATGTGTAGCACCATCATGCATTCAACATGGAGACTGAAACACAACTCTGAAGTAGACTGAGGGATTGTTAAAGTTTTGAGAGTGTCAGACTCAGGAAGGAAGACTTCTGTTTAGAGGCTTGTTCATTTTTAGATGTCTCTGCTCTGTGTTTCACAGTGTTAAGTTAGCAGCACTAGAACCTGGCTTAGAAAGAATCATGCATGAATGGTACTTGCTCACAGCTCTCACCACGGCACCTCAGGCCTGGGAAACAGCCCGAGGTCAGCAGTGAAGAACTCCTTGTGGAGAAATTGGCTATGCACACCAAGCATCTCATGAAGTAGCCCTTGTGCTGCTCTGTGCTGCTGAGGGCAGAGTTTTCTCCTGTCTGGGTTCTACCTATACTGCACCTCAGCACAAGAGTGCTTTCTGTCTTGCTGCCTGCACATCCAGCATATTGCCCAGTGTTTGTCAACAGCTTGGCAGCATGGTAGTTACAGTACATGCAGTAATGTGGTTTATCCTCTCAAGTTTGAGAGCCACATGATTTGCTACCCCATCCTTAGGAGACTAAGCTTTCTCTGCTATTTGGACTAAGTCCTAATGAATTTCTCTCTAGAAATTTCTGAAGTGGTATTCCAATCTTAGTAGGCACATGTAAATACCAAAAAAATTAATCAAAACCTGAGTAAAATTCTGCCACTGGATTCCTCAAGCAAGTCTTTATTATTTAAAACAGGGGGTTTAAATATTATTTAAGCATCTATCATAAATTTTAACATTGAGGACTGTAAAGGCTGCCACTTAGTTGTTTGGTTTTTTTTAACTCATTAAATGAGTTATTAGAAATAAACATAGTAACTGGAGCCAGCTGAAATACAGACACCTGTACATTAAAATTCGAAAGTAATTTGAAGGGGCATGTTGAAGCCTCAGTCTCCCAAACACAAATCTGTGCTTCAGTTCATGGTTTTCCTAAGATACCTGTTGACTTTTAAGCTGAAACTTAGGATTTTTATGTACAGCATACCTTCAAGTGACAGGCTGCATGCACTTGACAGGAATGCTGAGTTATGACACACCTTTGGATCCCAGGTGGAACACAAAATGAAGAAGGCCTAGTTTCTAGCCAAGTTTCTTCTATGAGAAGAACCTGCTTTCCCTCTCCTCCAGCCTGAGCAAGCACAAGCAGTCCTCATTTGAAGTCCTGTTCTGCAAGCACAGATCTGACTTTTCAAAGCTTGGGAGTCAAAGCCTACTGCAATGTTCTACTAAAAACAATACTGAACTTGTAACACATTAAGCACTTGCAGAAGGAACATTAATAACATTAGGGACTTTTCTAAGACACGAGTAGAATAAATACATTTCAAATATTTAAAATACTATTAAAGTATTTTGCATTATTTTTCTCTTCATTGAAAAGAGACACTGTAATGTTTCAAAATTCATGTTGCTTCAGACAGGATAAATAAAGCGTTTCTTTTTGAGTTAATGTTTATAAAACTAAACACAGACACATCCTAAGAAGCATTTGCTGTGGAAGGTTGCTAGGAGATACTTGTTCTTCCTCAGTTACAAAGTTTCTCAGGACTAGCTTGAACACCAAATGCAGAGCACAGCACATTAAAAAACCAACTTGAATAAACAACATTTTGCCTATTAATGTTTCCTACCTTCACTGTGGTCTAACTCTGGTCGGGAAGACAAGAAGATCCAACTTGTCCCAACTAGAACAGACACTACGAGATTCACCACAACCCATGAATGAACAATTTCTTCCTCTGTACCTGCAGTCCTGGGAAGGACACATCAAACCATCAGCCATCACTGGTACTTAGAAGTTACAATAATAATTTCAACAGAGTATCATCAAAACAAGTTTGCTAAGCCAGATGTGAAAAGAGAGCTACTTGTACCATCATGATGGTCTTGCATTGCAAAGGCCTGGTAAAGAGAACAATTACCAAAGACAGTGACTCAGCTAAGAAACCCCATAATCTCATTGAGAAAGTCCATTTGCGTATTTCAAAAAAAAAATTCCTTTCCTTGGTCAAGAGAAAGACAACAAAAATCAAAATGCATGGTCAAATTTTACAAAATGCCTTCTGTCAACCTTATTTTTAAGCACTTGCTCACGAGTCAGCAAGGCACATGAACAGCAAGTCAGTAAATCTGTGTGGAAGCCAATGCAAGGACTTGTGCACAGATGCTGCAGGGTGGATGAGATAGGATTTTAAGAAGGAATGATTTACACTAGCTGAAAATTTTCTTACTGTTGTACCAGTAGCAGGTTATGGTAGCCTAGAGAATCTAGGCTTTTTAATAAACAACTCAACAAACATTTATATAGAAACCCTAAACCCCTGTCCCCCCCAAAACTAACTGCCCAAACCAGCAAACTTTCACATAAGTGCCTTTGTTTTACTTCTCCTGGTTTACTTTAAAAACTCGTGCTACTAGAATTTAAGTCTATTGATAGGTACTTCAGAAAGTAACAGTTTTGGATGGGATCACCTAACATGAATCAATGGTTTATATTTAAATGCCAGCTGTGTCTGCTATGCCCATACATCTGTGGCAGACTCCTTCAAAAACAGTGTTGACTGTCTATATAGAATGTCCTGCCCTTGAACCCAAAATGGTTACCTCAGTAGGGTCCCACTTCTCAAGCAAAAGAGATTCTTAAGGTTCCTGCCAGATGACATTTCCAGCATCATTCCAACTCTTGTTTGAGGTACAATGGATTTGCAACCAATGTGACCAAACTCATCTTTGAGTTTTTATTTTTCAGTGAAAATATCAAATATTCAGGACAAGCTCAAACAAAGGCAGGTTCAGAAATAAAATCCTTCACCAATAATTTCTTACATATCTTCAACTGCTTCAGTCTGCCAGTTTGACAAGGGTCCCTAAGTGAGCTATGTTATAATTTACAGAAGTGATTTCTTGTTTCCTACCAGATACTGCCATTTTCCGAAGGTGGTGTGTAGAGGTTGATTCTGTCACATGTCATCTGCTGGCTTAAGGATAAGATAAGAGCCGCAAAGTACACTGGAAGAAATGGAATTAGTAGTGTCAGATACAAACTCACAAAATGCTGTCTCATCATGACATGGTACTAAGCACTACATTTTCTTTCCTTTCACTCCACTGCCTCCAGTGACAGTCTCCTCTAATTCATTCCCTCTTCTTTAACATTCCCCTGACACATCAAAGTCTGGTTTCTGCACTTTTGCAATCCATGAGCTACATCAAAGGTTGCATCTTGTGATTCTGTTTTTTTGTTAAGCTTGTGTTCTGTATTGAGAAATGGAAAAGAACTATCTCACTAACAGGCTTACTAATGCTACTATTGCAAATCCTTTAAAAAATATGGAACAAACTGTTTATGGCCTTTGCTACTATCAACTACTGAGCAAGTAATTTATTCTAAAGCAGAAAATAACCTGGGAGGAAGATTTCACTAAAAAGAGTATGGAGGAGTTTTCCATTTACCATGTTTTCTGGACAGCTTCCTATCCCCTTCAAAATACTTACAGAAAGCAGCTAGTGCTGCTGCGTCTAGGGTAAGAAAGCCCCTCAGTGCAACTGATGCTTTTGCCAAATCAATCCTGGTAACAAAATCAAAAGTCATTAACATAGCCTAGTAAGACAATCATATTGTTCCTCTAACAAGTATTCTATCGTTCTTTTACTTTTTGCAAGGTATTTTTTCTGCTTCTGTAACAGCGTCTTAATATACAACTACATCCCACACATGGCAATGGTCCCCATTATACCAATTCCAAGAAAGACTGAAACAAAGGAGGATGTTCCATGAGGTCTGTAGCTTTCACACTGCAGACTTCCTGAAACAGGGAGAACATGGTGACATCTGTCCCCTCTAATCCTTGCCATTCAGTTCAGTGTCCATGCTAATGTAACTGCTTTCACTGCTTACAGGAGCAAATATGAATAACTTGGGACTCCTCCCTGCCATCCTTCTAGGAAAAAAAGTCACCGTTTTTTCCACAGCACCAACTCCTCCCCTGGCTTATTTTACCTGTAACTAAAAGAAACATTTTGTAACATCCATGAATCTAGTCTAGTTTATGATCTTTTTTGAGCTTCTTTCTTTTCATTCCCACTCTTAATCTGTAATGCAGAAACCCCAGCTAAGCCAGGAAAACTGTTCACACAGCTGTTTCAAACCTAACTAGGGAATGGATTCATATGAAAAGCAGCCTGATAGAAACATTTGTTGTTCTCTACCCCTCTTCACAGCCCCACCTCCAAAAAGCAAGTCAGCTCTTATATTTGTTTCACCTCCTGATCACACAAACAGCAGCAGCACATTGAAGCACAGTGCAAGCACTGGACAGAAATGAGTACCAAAGGTCTGGATGCACAAGTACACCCTTTCTTTGTACAGTCAGCCTTAAGAAAAATCATTCTTTAAGCATATCAATCAAATCATCAACAGCAAATCAAAACGTGCCATAGAAAGGAGAAAGGAATATCTTATACACAAATTATATACACCTTTCAAATACAAATATATTTTACCTGTCAAAGGCTGAGACTGTACTGATAGACAGCAACAAATAGAACAAACTTTGAGCTGGGTATGCTATTGTCTTATACTGTTCAAGCAGGTTAGAAACCATGGAAAGCTCCTTTCCTGCCAAAATGTAGATAACCACGATGTTCCATACAGCATAACCAGCAAGGAAGCCATGGTTGAAGAGGCCAAACACCCTGAATGGAAGAAAGCACATTAGACCAGTTTTAACATCTTGAAATAACTACAGATAGAAAAGGCCTATGAATCCATCTGTTCAACCCTGCTTTTCAAAGCCTTTCAGAGATTGTTTCTGAGTGCTTTTTCTGATCTAGTTTTAAAAATTATAAGCAAGAGTTCTGCTTCCTCCCTTCACAGAGTGCACCAGAACCTGAGAGCTTAAAGAAAACAAAGATGTTTTGCCTTCCCTTCATTACAGCTACAGGAATCAAATACTTCCACTTGTAGCTGCCTGTAGTTTCCCAAGACCACTGCCCCTTACACTTACACAATGTTCTGACTTGTCCCCAAGGCAATCTTTTCATTATCTTCATTGCTAAGGAAAAGCTTGAGAAGGAAGCACAGGCTTCCAGACAAAAAACCAAAGAAGAAAATGGCTGTTATCTTCCCATTCTCTATCACAATACAACCACCTATTAAAAAAATACACAATGTTTTTGCTGTTATGTGCAAGCTTATCCCCCCAGTCCAATTTCACTCCTCCCTGTTTTTCACCAACCAGGATTTATATTTGAGAACTATCTGAATTCAGGTATTTTTATTCTAGTGATACACGTGATGGGTCAGTCTTATTTTCTAATGCATTTCTGTAGGCGACTAATATTTTGGTTTTCAGCTCAATCTCTTGTTATTCAGATTTTGTCTGAATCTTTGCAATACGGCTTTCTTAGTTATCCTTTTTATAAGCTGTATTTCACATGTAATGTCTAAACTAGAAATACATTCTCTTGACAACAAATACCAAAAGCTGGTATCAGTAAGAGGACTGATAAACTTTATACCTTTTGCAGCCTGAACCACCGTTTATTAGGAATATCAGAAAGAAATGAAAATACATCACAACTATAGAGGAAAGACACTAATTTTCAGGGAGGAAAAAAAACCCAAACAAAAACCAAACCCCTGATTTATGTTTATTTACATTGGAATATTTATCTTTCACCTGAAACTTCGGTGCACTGAGAGGGCAACATCTCTAGTAGTCCATGAAGCCTTCATGTCCAGAAGTACATCGATGTTTTCAGTGGTTTTAATAAATTCTGCACGGTCAGCTGCCTGAAAGCGCCCTGAAAGGATAAGGAAATCAGTTTTAGAGAGCTCTGTTTCCTTTCTTCATAATTTCTCATTAATACTTATTAATGTTAAAAAGCTGTAAGCATCAGAATTCCCACTAGAAAAAATTTTTTCCCCACTTCCTGCCCTTTGTCAGCTTACACTGATACAGGATTCCTCTGGTCAGAGTGATGCATCCTGGTGGGCCAGGCTATGGATTTAACAATGTGCAAAGCACTTTGGGAAATTACTCAAGTGTTTCCTGGGACAAAAAAACCCCAAACAAAACAACAGAAAAACCCCAATACCTTGCTAAAACACTTCCACTTGAAAGACTTTTTGTAAGTAATCATTTCTTCTCAAGGTACTGGGATAATATTAAGTCAAAAGAGCTCAGCTGGGTATTCTGAAACCTTTTTCACCCCCACCATGGAATTAAAAAATTCAACCAAATATACCAGCACAGCAACACTAGCATTCACTGTTGAAAAACTATCATGTATATTTATTTCCAAATTTTTGTTTTGGAAAACTTTAAAAAAATTCTTCCCAATACTACAGTATTTGGATTTTAGATACAATAATTCTTCCTTTAATCGCAAGAATATTCTTAAATTACTTAAATCTCTAGAAGAACTTACGATTTTTTTCAACAAACACTTTGCTAACAGGCTGACTAATTCCAGTGGGAGCAGCAAACACAGGCTGCTGATCTGGGCTCTTTCTGTGCTCATCTTCAATGATGTCTTCCTCCTCCACTTCCAGCTCATTGGAACTGTGCGTTTCAGCTGGCCGAGGTTTCCTGTTGGCACAGAACACACAATGGGACAGAGAAAGAATAGGAAGTAATGTGTAAAATCCAAAGGCTCCTATGAACATTTGTCTAACCTGACTGATAAGAACTGATCAGGCCTGTATAATATTACCCTGTTTATAATTTTAAGGACTAAGGTTCTCATGGAGTTAGTTGACCAAAACCGTAGGATTAATTCCATAAGAGATTAACAATTAGAACATATTAGAACAATTGGGGAAAAAATACTAACTCTCATAAAATTAAGATAGTAAGAATGAGAGAAAGTAGTTCCACATTCATTCTAATTTTTTTCATGTCTGTGACTGAACTATTAGGCTCATGAAAATGTATTCCGAGCTGTAACGCATCCAGGTATGCATAGAACAAAGAAGTGAAAAAAGTTAGATCTTAACCCTGGAAAGAACAGCACAGAGGCTGAATGGTATTGTGGGCTTCAAGATTCTCATTTTTGTAAAATGACAATTAAAATGCTCCTCAGCCACATTCACTGTCACAGTTATTCCGAATTTTGAGCTATACTAGTTTTGTCTCACTTTGTTCTTTTTCTCTGTTTGCGGATCACCGTTTCTTCAGCTTCAGGGACATCCATGCCATTTCCATTCTGAAATAGGGATGCCACATTTTGCTGGGTAAAAGAGGTCTCCGAATCTGAAGATTAAAAAAAAACAACCCAACACGAAAGTTTCAGAGCTTTCATAAAAATGGAAACACGTTCACCTAAATATGTAAATAGTTATTATATAAAAAGAGTGGCAAGAAAAGCAATGATCTTCTGAGCTTTGAATGATATAAAGTATTACATAATTTCCAAAACACTATTGCCATGATTTTCATGGAGGTTTGTGCCCTATGCAATCTGAAACCAGAATGTGAAACTCTAAGCTACCACTCACCCAGAGATTACTTTCAGCTGTTTTAAGTACAGAAGCACATGAAATGTTTTAAACCAAAATACACATTGTCCAGTCATATTACTGTGTTACCAAGTTTTATTTACTGCTCTTTCCCATCTACAACTATTTCACATACCAGTAGGTACTTTCTTCTTCTTGCGTTTCCTCTGAGGAGGGGCATCAGGAGGTTCAGGGGTCAGGGGCTCGCTGCTTTCAGACTGCCGACGAACCGCTGCTTGCACAATGCCATCTAAAAACCACATGAAAAGATCCAGCAGCCTGAATTCAGAGCCACTGAGAAACAGGCAAGAGAAAGCTGCCATTTCCTACATTGTTGCCCAGCTGAGAAACAACTGAGATGAAAATGCACTGGCTAGGAAATACAGGAGCTGGGAATCAGTGATGAGAAGCAGAAATAGACAAAGGTATTTCACTGTAACAGTTCATGCTTAGGAGGGAATTTAAGTACCCAAGAAGTAGCACAATTCTCATTTGGGCATACAGCAGAGGACTGTCTGAAAAAAATCCACCACAGGGAAGAACTACACCTCTATATTTCTCTTTTCTATGTGCAAAGATTATAATGTAAGGAAGAATTACCAGTTTATTACAAGGTGATCCACACAGATATATGCTAAGGCAAAATGGCATCACATCAAAGGAAAATTTAAATGCTAAAAATACAGCACAAGAATAAAGAAGGTGCAGAAAAACCCACAGAAGGATATTTACTCCGGTCTAAGACATGAATTATTATACTTTGGAAGAATTATATTTCTGTGAGAGGTTAACATAAATTCATATTATAGTGTAGTAGCATCAATTTGCATGATCAGATGCAGAAAGACAAAATTACTTCTCCACTTTACATCACACGTATTTTTTAATAGCTCTTTCAAGGACTGCAGTTTTTACGGTAACCACTGAATCTTTGTTTCCACTTCAAGCTCAAGCTTACCCACCTTTTACAAACCTTTATTGTGCTAAAATGCAAAATTAACCAGCAAAGTAATGGCAAAAGTCAAGGTGTACTTTGCACCATCTTTCAGCTCACAGAAAAAAACAGTAAACAAAACTTAATCCTTAGGATATCCTGCTAGCAACAGCTCTACTTGTTGTATTTAAAGGTCTGTCAGTGAGGCCTCACTTTTAAGCAAATAAAGGAGGTTTACTCATCAAACTTTTACATGGACCCATGTCAACTGTTTACAGAAATCCACTAGATCCTATCAAAATAGATCAGACTTACAATCTTGCTTAAAACAATATGCTTGTTCTGCCAATCTGTTTCTTGTAAAAATACAAAGCTCTGATGCTAATCATCTTTGAGAATCAGCTCTTCAGTGATAATGGAGTGATTAACTTGTGACTTTATTTGGCCAAGAATTGAAATTGAGTCAAATTGCTAAACGAGTTTCATCTCAGTTCATTCAAAAATTCAAGTGCTTAATACACTCAGCATAAGCAGCTTACAGCTGGAAATGACTATTTAATGAATTACGCAAAGAAGCTAGAAAGGAAAAAATAGTAGGAATAAAAGAAGAGTTTTCAGTCTCGGAAGGACCTTACCTAATGGAGTCTTTCCTTTGGATTTCTTTTTTTTGGGACGACTCAGTGGAATTTCATCTACATAACATAAAACAGAGAAGTATGGGTGCACAGGAAGGAGAAACCTCCATTTCCTTTTTTTAAGAGCCATCCTATTGCAAGTTAAGAAATAGATTCTTTTCTACAAATTATGACATCCTTTGTCTTTTACAGGTAAAATGACAATTCACCAGTTCACACAAGGAGGAGGAGTACAGAAGATGGTAGGAAAACAGGGTAAGAAATCAGGGTAAGAAGTCTTATGTGCAGCAAAGGCTCCATACACACATGCATGTGTGTTAAGTGATAAACTGAAATACTCTGAATAATGCTCTGAAAAATAAACTTACTGTTTAAAGCACAGTAACAGTTCAGTTACCTTAATGGAAACAGCAAACATTAAAGAGAGCAAAGAAAAACGACAGTTCTAACAATGGTAGCACAGTTTAAATAATCAGCCTGCATTTAGGAAAAGGCTCTATCTTCAAAGAGAGAATGAGTCGCACCAGAAGGAACTACCAATGTTTGTAGTTCTCTTCAATAACTCACCTTGGTTTCCACTTCATATTGAAGAAGAAAAGTTGTTGACGAGCAGTGTAAAAAGATGAAAAGAAAGTTAGTTTTGAATCAATTACAATTCACAACTGTGAAATTCACACTGCTGCTTTTATGGTTCATTTTCTTATCCCCACTCCTTTTTATGAGCAGTTGTGTACAACGGGTTAAGGGTACGAAGCAATCAGCAACATTCAACACTTGTTAGTGACTATGCACAGTTTCTTGATTGCCTAGCTGGGGATCAGATTAAAAGCTTTAATCACCTGGCTAATTAAAACTTGTCTTACTGCCTGATATATAACAAACCAACAAATGTTATGAAACATTTGAGCCCATACATCACTAAAAAGACACTATCTGTCGACAATCATAAACATCGCATTTACTTTCAGGTACTTTGAAGGAATTCTGAAGTACCATGTCATAAAAAACTATATAATTGCTTTTCCTTCCACACTGAAAAAAAAAGCCCAATTTTTTCTCTATGCTACATCAAACTAATAGATACCTATAACCCTGTTAAAGAATATCTAGTCTAATTGCAGAAATTCCTGTTTTAAAGGATTTGTGATTCAAATAAACTAAAGAACCCAAAATAAAAGAGAGGAAGAAGAGTAAAAAGGACAACAATTAAACTATACTAGACATTAAAACTGGAATATTTATCTAAAACATTTTAAAGGGTTTAGCTCTCATAAGTATTAAAACTGAGGCAATATGGTAAAATTTCTTGGCTTCTGTAAAACTTTTAAATTCTTTGCATTCCTTGTAAAGCATTTTGGGACAATAAATTAGCAAGAGAAGCAATTTTACTACTCAGATGTTTATTAAACTTATTTCTCTTAATGTTATTACTTTCAAAATCTGCAGTACAGCATCATGATCAGTTCCACAGAATGCAATGATTTTACCTTGGCACTGGAGGAAGGGCACGAGGCGGGCACTGAAAGACAAGAGTGGCAAAAGTCAACTTCTGTCAGTATGAAACCACCTCTCAGAAAACAGCTTCAGATCAGAACATCCAAGGTATGTTTTGCTCTGTATGCCTCCTAAATGGCCAAACATTCCTGATGGAGATGTTACATAAAAGCAGGATCTTTTAAGATGCTGGAATAATATGCCTTTACCAGAGTTCTCACAGGCACTGCAGTAGGAACCTACAGCTAACCTTGGCTGGCATTTCAGCTTCAATAATTTTCACTTTTCATGTAAGGTACTGCTTTCATTAGAAAGCTTTTTAGTCCTTCTATTTAAATATCAAAATATTGCAATAATTTAAGCATTCAGTATAATTGTAGAGTACACAACGTGAGCTAAGTATGTTCTATTAATGAAGATGTAAATTCAGAACAATAATAAAAACAATAAAAGGAAATAAGCTCACTTATGAAAATACCTTTAAATATTATAAAATAGGAATTTTCCATATAATTTTGAACATATTTACCAGCAGGTCAAGCAACTAAAATCTAAAAGTATCTCCTGATAATAACTTGACACTGAGCTCGTACCTTTCTCTCATCTAGAAAAAGGAGTTAACTTTCAGATTTTGTACTACACAATTATATTGAAAGAATATACACAAAGAAGTATTTCCCATGCTCAGAAAATTCAGTTGATACCAGAAATAACAAGGGCTGTAAGACTGGTAAGACTCAAGGATCCACAAACTTACCACTTGTTTCTTTCCCATATCATTTGAAGTCGTTCCCTGAAAGAGGCACTGTGAACTGGTCTATGCTCCCCCACGCTGCTCACATTGAACCTCAGCTAATTCTGAACTAAAAATAAACTTCAGGCAGCCAGGATTAGCTGGATGTGAACCTTCCTGCCCCTGGGTCAGGACCCAGAACTACACCCATTTGAAACAATGGCAGGTTGTTCCACAGCAGCAAATGTTACTTGCACTAAAAAGCCCATAACTGCATGCTGGTACAGGTTCCTATATGCAAATTTTACATTGGTTTGTTTACCCAAAGCAAATGAGATGCCTCATGCAATGAAGGGTTTGTAGGATTAGACCTCAAATCTCTCCACTTGGATTTTGGCCATGCTGAAGACTGACAGCAAGTGCCATTTACACAGGTAGAGAACTGCACACCCTAAGTGGCACCCAGCAAACTGGTGGGGACTGGTCTGTTGCTGCCTGTTCCAGCCAGTAAAAAGCTGTAAGTATCTCCAAACTGGTCACACTATACTGGTGCACCGTAAAGGAAAAACATCTTGGTAAAAGTCAGATCTCATTGCTTTTATTGTTTCTATTTATTGCATCTATATTCAGAAACAATATGAATTATTTATTGCAGATACTTGGTATTTAAAAAAACTAAAAGCTAAAAACCCCATAAAAACAAACAAAACCCACAAACCTTTTATACAGCATTCACTGCCTGTGCCATAGTATGTCTGTATTGTATAATACCTCTCCATTTTATTACCTTCTACAAAACAACTGGGAAGTGCATTGATTTCTGTATCATTTATTCCTTGCAACAAAGGAAACCACATGCTAGTAGCCAGCGGTGAATACTCATCTGTCCATCCGTGTGACAGTCCCTAGCTCTGCCACAGAGCTATCAGCTTTGGTCTATTTCACAGAATCTGAAGTAACTCACTCCAAACTTTATAGAAAGGGTGAGTTTGGGGACAGGTTCCCATGGACATTTTGTTATTGACAGAAGAGCCGCTGAGTGCTCTAACGTAGCCAACGGTGCTCCCGAAACCGAGACTCCCACAAACCAGGCAGCCGCTGCCTCAGTCAACCACTGTGTTTGCACACCTGAGCCAGGCCACAGGTGGGACGCACCTGGAAACTCAGGGGGAAAAACGAACTACCCAGCCCCCCGGCTGTCCATTCCAGGATGCAGAGCAGAAAAGGTTCAAACGTCCCTGATGCTTTAAAAACACTGAAGCAGCCTTTACAGATCTGTTAAAGCTTTGCAGATTTTGTTTTGAGAGATTTATATGAAAAAACACGAGGAAATGCTTGCTTGCCTCCGCAGCAAAGATGGGCGGAAACGTGCGACCCTGCGGCCGGTTACATCCCCCCTCCCGCGGGATGCAGCAGGGAGGGCACCGCCGCCTCCGCAGCGGAGCGGGATGTAAGGAGCCGAGGTACCAGGGTGCTCCGCTACCAGGGATCTCCGCTCCCCGCGATCTCCCCTCCCGCGTCGCCCTTCAGCTCCGCCTCCCCGGAGCAGCGGCTGCCGGGGAGCGCCCCGCCACATCCCTTCAGCAACAGCGCTCAGGCGGGCCAGGCTGCCGCCGCCCTCCAAGCCCGCAGCCGGGCCCCCGCGCTGCAGCCCCACGGAGCCGTTCGCGCCCCCCGCCCGCTCCGGCCCCCCCGCCCCCTCACCGCGCTGGGGCCCGCCCGCCGCGCCGCCATGGGCCGCGCCCGCCCAGCTCCGGCTCTGCGGGGAGGAGCCGCTGCTGCTTCCGCCCCGCGCCTGCGCCCCCCCAGCGCCGGGAGGTCCGGCCTCCCGTTTCCTTCTGGCTGCGCCTTGGCGCCCGCGGCTCGCTCAGCAGAGCCGACCCAGCCCCTCGGCCCCGAGCGGGAGGTGTCGTCTCTCGGGCTGCAGACAAGCAAAAGCAAGGGAGAAAGGGTTCTAGACTAGTTCAGCTTGTAGCCTCGGTCACAAACTGCTAAATGAAGTTCTATACAGTAATAGGAAAAAAACGAAACCAGAACAAAATACCAAAAAACCCACCAAAAAAGAAGTAAATAACACATGGAAGAAAGGCAAAGAGAAAGAGTCGACAAATGCTGGACTAGGCAGAAGTGGGGAAGCTGGTCGTGGACCAGCAGCACAGAGCTGGCTACTGTTTCACCCTCCGCCAGTACTTAACCCACCTCAATGGTATGTTGGGGCTTCGGTCTCTCCCATTTTAACTCTAAACAGGGAATACAAGCCCTGGCTCTAGAACAAGCAGGCATCCCGGGGGCTGTAATATTTGACTTTAAATAATCTCTTTCTAGAGTGCTTAACTTGGTTTTGTTGATTTTCCTCCAAGATTAGGTAGGCCAACAAAATAACCATCTGTGTACCTCAGGGAGCAAGACAACTACAAATCGGAGGGAAAGAGAGTGAGGAACTTAACTTGCCACAAGCATTTTACCCTTTGATGAGGAGAGCATGCTACCACAGACCAAAGCAACAAGAGAAAGGGTTTCTGACGATTTTCCTCTTTGGTAAGTCCACGTTCTGCCAGTTTGTACTCACTTGAGTTGATGAAACAGAAAAGATTCATTACATGTATAATGAAGATAACTGGGTTTTGGAGTAATTCATGTTATGCCAACACCGCTCCGATCTTAAAAACCACATTCTGATTTAATATCATTTGTAAGAATGATACCATTTCAGAATGTAGAGGCATCACAGTACCAGAATGAGCATAATACAAAGAAAGGAAAGGACCTTTCTGAACTTACGTGTAAGTAAATAATGCAGATACATGCAACAAAATAGATTTTTCTTTATTCTTGTAATTGAGTGCTCACAATATTTCCTTTATTTTGGTACAAAAGTGGATGCAACTGTAACATAAAAAGCTCAAGAGCTACACAGAACATAGTATGATTATATCTCCCGTAGCAGCTTCTTTCCTAATCCTCTTCCAAATCCCTCACTTACAAAGATAAATTCTTGCAATCCTGACATTAGGATTATTCTTGAAGTAAAACATAAGCTGTAATCTTTCTGAAGCTGCCTGCTGCTCAGAATTAGGGCTGAGTGTCTGAGCATATCCATACCGCAGGGACCCACTGGGGCTCGACCTGTGCACGATGTACTGCAGACAGCAGCTGCGCAGATGCCTCTTGTAAATTGTCATTCACAATCACTTGATCAAAGAACTGACCAAACTGAGCTTCCATTTTCTTAGCCGAATCTTCCATCTCCTGTAAATCTTCTTCCTGTGAGACAGAGTAAGTCCAGAAAACTTCAGTGTTGTGTAGAGAAACATACCTGCGCAGCATCTGCAAAACAGCTTGGGCCACATAAACAAGAGGTCAATAAATAATGTCAGTCTACTTTATTTCATTTACAGTTTGCTGTAATAAAGTGCACCTTCTACAGTCAGTTCCAGGTCTGAAAAACAGAGCTGCCTGCCATATGCTTCCCAAGGAAGTGCCTTGTGTCTCAGTATGCTCCATTTACCTAAAAAAGTTATTCTAATGATGAGTGCTGGCAGAGAATGTTAAGGACTGGAAGGCAAATCTACTAATGCTTGTGGTTTTATTCCAAATTTTAGTTTATTTGGCCAGTGTCCATGTTACTTTCTGTCACAGCAATCATGACTCATTTCCACATAGTTATAGACTGAGGTGACCAAAACGTTAAGATGCTAAATTTGATTATGATTTGTGTGGAAACAATTGTGACAAAGTGCTGTATATATTCTAAATACAAGGTATGCATTTCCTGCAAGCAGGATCTGTGTTTTGTCTACAGAACTTAGTATAGGATTGATACTATCATTAAGCATACTGAAATAATAATACATTCTTATAACTGTGAAAAAATAATTTATTAAATTACTGAAGGAAGCACATTCCAAGTATTTCAATGCAAACAGTAAATATACATGTTGATTCAAATACTGGCACAAGGCAGCTAATTAAAACAAAAATATGCAATATACCTTCTCCTTTAAAGACATTTTGAAGCAAAATGCCTCAGCCCCCTAAATACAAATTACAACTCCTATGCTTCAAAGCCAATCTGGAGGGGGGGAAAGAAATCCCAACAAAATCTACAGAAAAAGGTAAGAATAATTAGATTTGATCCTAAAGACATAGTAGTATTTTTTTAAGAGTTAACATTGTAGCATAGTAGAATGCATTATGTTCTAATGACAGAATCTCAGATTAATAAACTCATTCTCTTTTATTCCCAAATCTCACCTTGAACTTCATGTTCACATAATAATCTGTAATGATCCTGGCATTTTTACGAGTCTGCCTCATGCAACCTATGCTGGGTGGCTTGATGAATATAATGTAGGGCTTTAGCTCATGAGTCCGGGCTATTTGTATACCCTGCAAAGGAAGAGTAAAATGAAGTATTTCCAGTGTATTCATCCCAGTTTTACTCCCATAAAAAGCCATTTGTTTACAACATACTTTTATCTCCAGACCTAGGAGACACCTTTTTCAGGAACACTTACTTGAAGATCTCACTAATAATCCCTGGACCAGACATTGTTAAGCAACTGTAGCATACAATCACTTAATTCTGCTTGGTAACCTTATTAGGAGATGCTTTCAATACCAGTGAATGATGGAACAGTGTCATTAACAGATCTCTACAATCAACCATATTAAAGATGCATTTGAAACCTGTTCTTTTTTAACTGTTAGGGAGCTACTTTTGGAAAAAGTACCTCTTTATTGTTCCACGCTGGAAGAAAATATCCTGCTTTCAGAACTCCTTGTACTGTGTAACATTTCCTAATGCTAGTAAGTATTTTTAAATTACTGCAGGGCAGTGGAGGGAATGAAAAAAAAAAGAAAAGCAAAAGAAAATCATAGCATGTAAAATTAGTCAAGCCACCAGATTTAAAATAAAGTATGGAACTCAGCAGTACTTCTGCTACCTCACTGCTCTTACTTCAAGTGGCAAAATTACACATCCCAAGTCCCAACACCCCACGTTTTCCCCTTTGCTTAAAAATGTAACACAAGAAACCCAAGGACAGTTTTAGATGTGAAGACTAAGGTGTGACCTAATCTGCCTCTTACAGCAGTTTCAGTTTTTGAGTAGTACCCCACAAATCTTGTAACTTAATTTCTGTTTTAAGCAGCACAAAACCCTGGCGGCCTAAGGCTCAGACACATTGGCTCTGCATAATTAGAGGGAAATATCCAAGAGTTACTGAGTTACGGTATCGCTCTTTACATTCAGTTAGAGGAGATGTTGAAACAGCACAGCCCAAACAGCTCCTAAGTACTAAATATGCAAGTAATTCAGAGAAGGTTAGCAGGATTTTGCTAGACACAGCTCTAAGTATCTTAGATATTTACAAGCTCAGGCTTTTATTAGCCTTATCTTCATCAGCAAATTCAGTGCGAAAATAGAAGGAAAAGTGAATAGCATCTAAGTGAAAAAGCAGGTTACTAACAGCTGTAACTTCTGGATAGGAATAAAGGCACAAAGACACACTAAAATTTTCAGCTTTTGCTTGATTACTTTAACTGTTGCTGCTTTTACCAAAGGGTGTTCTGAGATTGCTAACAGAAGGACAGAATTCTCAACTAATAGGGCTTGGAGGAGGAAGAAATCCATGCTACAGCTCTCCATGTGAAAGACTAATCCTTATTTTAAGTAAGTATGAAAACTCATTTCCATACCATCCAAACTGATAATGCAGCTGCTGGCTTGGTAAAAAATGAACTGTCAACATACTTGTCACTGTAGTACCACCACCACCCCCTAAGACACATGAAAAGAATAATCTATTATTAATAAGCACCATACGGTAAAGTGAAAAGACAAAGCAACAAACATGTTCCAAAGGCTCAAGAATGTAGAGAAAATTATTTTTCCTTCCAGAAGATTCCCTGCCCCTTTACCACTCACCTGTGGCTCTAAATCTATTACACAGATCTTTCCTGCATCAAGGACTGTTCGCACTGCATCAATACTGGTACCATACAGGTACCCTTTGTATTCCCCATATTCCAGCATTCTGCAACAGTGGTGAGGAAGAAGGAAAGTGAAAGAACATTTGAGTTTCAAAAAGGTTCAATTTAAAGGTGAAATCTTCAATTATAATCCAGTGATCAGGACTGAATGATCATAAAATGCAGTGAACACTGATGAACCTTCACACCTTTGCTCTTCCCTGCTACACTGGGCATAAAATCAAAACCATTACAGTTCAATGTCTCCAAAACATGCATTTTTTACTCATCGTGGTTTTATGAATTTTGTGATGAGAGGTTGTGATTTTACTTGTCAATGCTTGTCAATTACATGCCACAAATAATTTCTTAAATCTGAAGATCTCAAAGTACTTGGCACAGCTCAATGAGTGTAGCTTCTGTGGTGCTGAGCTGGTCTGTCTTAGATTATTGATGCATAGAAAGGAGCAGACACTTTTGAATATTTAGCCCTTACAGTTCAACTACTCATGTGTCATCACTGCAGAGATCCTGCAATGGAGTCATAGGTCAAGAACAGGTGTGATTCACTGCTAAATTTTCAAAAGCAGTCTGGTTTCCAGGAGAGTTAAACTTAAAAATTACAAGCACATCTAATGAGCTCAGAACTAGAGAGCCCATGTTCTTTTAGAAGGATTCTGAGATTAATTGTGGAGGAGCTATTTGCAACTGTATGAACACCATCTTGGAAGAAACAGTCTCAAGTAGTTTGACCCAGATTTACACCAAACATACACAATAAGAGTGGAGGAGCCCAGACTTGGGACCTAATTACAAAACTGTATTTTCTTGGATCGTGCTGCATTTTAAGTAATAAAAATGTAATTCATCTCTCCTACTCACCTGTGGCTATACACCATGTTTTCAAAAGTTTCCTTTGATACATAGTGATATTCACGACCATTCATTTCATAACTTTTCTGAACCCGAGTGGTGTCTGAAAGAAGATATAACAACACTCACAAAAAAAGCAGTTGCAACTAAATTATTGTAACTTTATAAGGGAAAATGAACTTCATGAAGAACTATCAATCAGTATTTTAATAAATAATAATATGAGTTATTTCCATATGTTAATCCAGAGCAAAAGCCCCATATACTGTAATGGTTTGCCAGTGGCAAGTCATTGAAAGTTATCAAAACACAACTGTACTTCTTGGAATGGAAGAGTAGTTTAATCCAAATAGATGTGATTCAAAGCAATCAGGAACTGCCTTGGAACTGGTTGCACAACTAATTTTACTCCTCAGAGGCAAAAAATTTTAAAGTTCATTCAGAAGAACCCCACAAGCTTCCCACACTTGCACTTTCCCCATATCTAGGATCTTAAGCACAAAGTCTTGAATTTTCAGCTAGCTTCAGATCCCTAATTTCCAGTTTGGTTATCTAAATTAGAAGAACCAAATGAGCAGAGGTAGAAATAATTTCAGTTGTTACATCAGAAGTTAAGCTGCGTAAGTCTCATCTGAGACTAGAAGGCTAATAAGGAAATCTGCAAAGCCTATTAAGCACCAACTTCTGTTGTCTTCATTCTCATATCTGAGCACTTAAACCCTAAGAACTTAAAATATCTCCAAGAAACGTGGTTTTTTTTTAATCTAGGAAAAGCAAACATCAAAATTAAACCAAATCATGCACATAACTTTCACCTTCATAAAGCTTTTAATGGTTTCAGAAGCTGGAACTTGAAAATACCTTTGGCTGATTTGCTAAAATGAGATAGATGGTATTTTAAACTAACCCTTATGAAAGCAAACAATACTGGCTTTCAGTAGAGCTGAAGAAACAGCCATAGAGCAAAGGGTTTATGAATGCACAAAGGCAAGAGGAAGGTACTTGGCATTTCCTATTCATGTTTGGATTGGGGTAGTGGAAGAAAGAGGAAAAGCATTACATACGAGGTGTGGCACTTTGAAACTCTCGTGGGTTACTTGTGATAAGCCTTCGCCGTAGCTCATTCACACCAACTCCTGCAGGACCTGGAAAGTTGGAAGAGCAACTAATATTACTGACAGGGTATGAATCACTCCCCAGCAATATAGCCATACCCAGGAGGCAACTCAGCAGTACTATTTTAAAAGAAAACACTTACCAAATACATCCAGACTTAGGATAGTGGATTTGCCTTTACTCAGTTTGCTTTATCAGGACCATAGAACAGTGCAGAACAGTAGCTTCCCTTCAGTCACTACAATTAAAGTCTCCTTGAGAGCCTGCAGCCCACTTAATACAGTATGTCCTATAACAAGCATTATTAAAGGCATCTTTCTATACTGTCCATTGAGATTGTTCTAGTCTGGAGTTAAATATTCTTATTACTGTTGTATTTATGCATTTAACACTGGTTGTAGAAATGCCTCCATGTAAATATGTTTTCTATTAAGTTACAAATGTTTTCTCATCATTTTCAGTCCCAGCTGAATATAAAACTGAACCACTTCCCTAATAAAATCCATTATCAAACAGCATTTGTAACTGTACGGCTTCTTCTAAGGACTCTATTATTATTGTTTTTAAACACTCACTATCTCAAGCGAAGAAGATGATACCTACATTAACCTCAGTAATGGGGTCAAATTACAATAATTCTTGAAGTGTTGCTTTGCGAGCTGCCTACACAGTCAGCAACCACTGCAATCAGCAGCAGGAAATCCCCGTGGATCAGACTGTGCGTGACTGTTTCCTCTCCTCTGGCAGAAGAGGGTGCAATTTGCCTGTGAAGGTTGTTAACCTCTTACCCACAAGGATAATCAGTCTGTGCCGGTCTGTTGGGTGCCGCTGGTACCTGACCACCTCTTCATAGGGAGCTGCCAGGGTGCTGTAGCAGCTGCTGGGGCACCGGGAGTAGCAGGACTGCTGGTTGAGCCGGGCCTTCCTGCGACACAGCCGCATGCTTCTGCGGAATCCAGCTGCAAGGGACAGAGGCATCAGTACTAGAAAATACACCAGAGATGTAGGCAACTATTCCTTTAGCCAAGAGGGCCTCTTTCTAAGCCACAGAACATACTACCTTTTTTGAGCTTTTTGCCAGGTGAAGGTTAGTGAATTTCGTTGCTGCACTTGATATGACAGCTTGGTAGAATCTCTGAGCATTAAATGACAGCTAGAGAGTAGGTAAAATCCCACTGAAAGTCATCTGAAAACTAGCCCAGAATGAAAGACTTCCAAAAGATCCCCAAACAGGCTGAAGGAGAAGTTTCTGACTACTTGAGGCATCTTTAGGGAACAGGTGAACTTTTTTTGATAGTGTAGGTGGTTCGCTCTCATGAGGCAAGTCTGGAACATTTGCACCAGCCTCCAGAATGTGTATTTTAAAGGTCACTATGGTTTAATAACCACAGGGGTAGCTTTGTTGCTCCACTTGACCATCCAACTCTGAAAACCTCACCTATAGGTGTACTTTTCTAATGAAAGCCCTCATGATTATTCTCAGTGGATGACAGACATTACTTTTGAGAAAAATGAATAATGAAGTCAAGTTTAAATAGCAGAGGCCAAGTCTCTGTAGAAACCTAACAGGATGAAAAATTTAAATGGAGAGATTGAGCATTATTAGGAGGAAAGAGATTTCTGGAAGTTTGGAAAACAGAGTAAGATTGTATTCCATTTAGTAAGTCTTTAGGTGATATAAAGAACAAACTATTTTATTTAACTTAAGACAAGCATTTAATCTAGATCAAGCTGCAAAGATTTTACTTATCTTTAGTCTTGCATACCAATAAAGACTCGTTGACCAAATTCACCAAATTCTTCCTCTTCTGGAATACAAAGAACAAATACTCATGAAATAAAAAAGAACAGGGAAAGCTTAAAAGCTAGATGGCTAACAATTATTGCTGATCCCAAGGAAAAAAGGGGTTTCAGTAAATATGTGGCAATATGATGCCTAATATAATTTTAAAAGCATGATACTCCATATCAAAATATTTCACATGACCAATGATCAATTCAAAAGGGTCATTGTGAGAAAAAATAAAAATATAAAGTCTTGGTATTTTCTAAATTAAATTTGAAATTTAACATTCTATTTGTTTCATTCCTAAGATATCTAGATACCAGACAATGCTTTAAAATTGAAATTAATGAAAAAAAACCTCCACATAATTTAAGCTTTTCAGGTGAAATCTTTCTTACAAGCACTCCTTAGTTAAAACAATAACTAACAGCAGCTCAAAATCAGAAACAAAAAATTTGTAACTCAGCTTCTGCCCCATATCATGTTTGGAAAATGCAACTTGTGTGTGCTCAGATGTTTCAGGCAAAATGAAGACCTGATTTTATTATTTATTTTTTCTTCATTGGATCAGTGGTATTTGTGCTCCAACATGTGAGCCTAACCAGTTTCCTCCAATTCTTTTTGTCCTCATTCTCATGCTGTTCCTCATAAAGACTTCACTATTCAAGTGAGACTTCTAAAACTCTGTATGTATTTTTTTTATTAAATCTCTCATATAAGGCTCAAACATACCAATTTTCCAATAAATCAATGTTCAGAAAGTTTAGAAACTATTTGAGAAAGGTGGTTTGAAAACAACCAAGGAAAAAAATGGTGCCAGTGTTTAGTTTTCTTTTCAAAAAGAACTCCTTATTTTCCCCTAATCACACATGTAGTCATCCAAGCTGTGTGCTCCCTTTATTTAGGCCTTGTTAAAGCAGGAGTGAGATACAGAAGACACAGGCATGTCTTTAAAAGCTGTATTCATTCCAAGGAAAAACATTATGTTCATAGCTTTGAAATGCTTTTGGCTCTAGACTCTTTGATTTACAGCTATCTTATAAGCATGGAAGTATTGAAACAAAATTAGATGCATGTTAATTGCTCTTTCACATCTATACACTCTTCATTATTTGTACCTTTACAAGACAGTTTTATTCCTACATTTCTATATGTACTAATAACTAGTTTATGACTATGGAAAAAGCTACTTGGCACAAAACTGCTCATTCAGGGCAATGTCCAGAGTTCAGTTGACACATGCCCATATAATTTCTATCTTCAGGTCTCTTGAGTCATCATTCAAATATGTTTAAATATTTCTGCTTTATCTACACTCTCTTCTATGGTATGGAGTGCAGTGTAGAATCCTACAGGGAACAAGCAATTCAGCTACTGGGTATTGCAAGAAGAGTGATAGTTCCTGGTAAAGCAATAAACAGATAAATTCTATTAGATTACTGTTTACAGGAGACAGGGAGAAAACAGTTATTGTTACCTTCTTTAAGCTCCTCTGCACATTCAGATAGAGACAGACATAAAACAATTAGTTTTGAGAAGACAGTCTATACTATGATCTAAAAAAAAATCCAACCAGCATTGTCCAACACATTTAGGGAAGGTAGAAAACAGGTACTGCAAACATTAAAATATGCTTCTTTAAGCATGAATTCTCAGTTCCCAAAGAATGCAAGACTCAACTGCAGCATCTATGTCAGTATTGTACTGCAAAATACATCTGCAACTAGTGGTTAAAGTAGAATGTAGGATAGCAAATATTTGCACCTTTATTCCTCTGACTCTGTGGCTACAGCAGAGAGCTGACTCAGCACTGAGCAGTGATCAGGATTTGCAACAGTAATCCCCAAGTGCAGCTGTCAGAAACATCCTAGCCTGAAAACAAAAGACTGCCCTGCAGACCTGCTGGTTCTGCCTTAAAAGCCTTGGGCATTGCTTGAGAGGTGGAAGAGAACAAACCACCTGTGGTAAGAGAAGAAGGTGCAGAAAGAAGAACTGGCAGAAGAACTCGGGACCTTGTGGAGAAGAGCAAGTGTAAGGTAGAATGACACTCTTCTCCACAAGGTTAACAAATACCTCAAATGAGAGGTTTAGCAGTAGTTTTATTTTAGGGGAGAAATTATCTATTTTAGAAGACTTAAGTTTTGCAGAACTCTCAACATGCTGTAAATAAGTAGCTGCTTCCTAAATGAAAAAAAAACCAAACCCCATATCATCTTGGTTAAAAAAAAAGTACTGATTGATTCTATTTTTAATACATAAATAATGAATTTTATAAGCATTTTTCTTTCCTGTATGCCAGCCATGCCCACAATCAGGAATCCAGAAGCAGCTTTCCTCTGTACCACATCAACTCCTACAGGCACTGGGGATTCAGGCCTCCACATTACTGAAGGTAATCCAATTATCTGCTGACATCAGTGCAGCCCCTGCTGTCACAGCTTGCACAGGTATAACTGATAAGGATTGGATAAATAGATCTGCTACTGATGCACGAGAAGAAACATTCACACTTGTGGGATAAGAGGACAGAAACCTTACTATTAAGGTAATCAGATAACAAGAGGAAGACTTAAAGCAACAAGATTTTACATAATGGCTCTTCAAGCCAGAATGGCTTCTGAAGCTAAAGTGGCATTTTGGTTTTTGCCACCTGCTTGTTTGCAAGACACTCGCTTGTCTCTGGACACCCTTCTCGAAGCAGAACAATAGCAAGGAATTTAGAGTTAGGTCAGAGGAACTTACCTGACTCAAATGTTTCTTCATCTTGTTTAGTAATCCAGATAGCAAAGATATTAAAATAAATTCAAAATTTAATTCTTTTCCTTCTAATGGATTTCAGAATCAGAAATCAGTTTTCCAGCTTCTGTCAGTCTCATATATACTCACATATACTTTCCCCAGCTCCCTCTACCCTGAGGTGGCAAAATACAGCTCACCGTACTTGAATTAACGCTTCATCTCTTTTCACACAGGCCTACAAGATCACGTCCCTCCATGAGAGCTTCTGAATTACCTTGAAGAAGGAAGAATGAACTGCACTGCTTTAGGGAGCAACTCAAGCTACCAATCTTCACACTTAGTGTTCACTAGTGAAAACCTATTCTTGCTCCTTGTTGCCCCAAGATCAGTATCTTGACAATGAATTGTGTGGGCTCTCCATGACCACAAAAATATGTGGCACTAAACATACAGTAGGCAAAAAACTAAGGTAACGTTACAGCCACTATCCAACACCTGAATCAAAGAGGTTGGATCTCATTCAAGCAGATATTTTTGTGCTGGTCAAAACACTTGACTATAAGCACTGTACGCCAGAACTGCAAACAGCTCATTTTAATACACTAATACTAGATGAGGTTTCCAGGGTATGAAAAATAGAATTTTCTACCATTAAGTTCACTAGGAGGATGGGTAGTTTTATCTAGCAAATGAGGCTTTTAACTAGCTACTGCCTTGAGGCAAGTAAAATAATCGCAAGTGAATTCAGTTACCTGTTTCCACACACTTTTCGTCAATCTGCATGTCGTCCTCTACAGATTAACACAAGGGAAAAAAATTCATCTGAATCAGAAAAACACTGAGGAGGAAAAACAGCCTTACAGATCTTACAAGACTGAACTCAGACATCAGAAAGAAGATATGTGAAACTTAGATCGCCTTTAGACATCTTTAAGGATTTTAACTGTTAACTCCAATTTACTGATGTTCCTTGTCTACAGTGAGCAAAAATCTCTTCTTGAGTGCTCTGAAGGGCTTGTGGCAGAGAGGCAAATGCATCTAACTTGAATTCTCCTCTTGAAATAATGAAAGGTTTAACATGGCTGTCAATCTGTTTATCCAGTAGATATCTATTTATTAAGTATTACCATGAGGGAATAGAATTTTCTGTCGTATAGCTTTTAAATATCTTTCCAACATGCTATACTCGAGGAAAGTGTTTTGCTTGGTTGATTTTATTATTATTTTTACAAGGAAGAAAAGGAAAATATCAATTCAGCTCTCTCTCAATCCCAAGACCACATCAATTTTTGTCCCTGAAATGTGATCACATGAGCTTGGGCAATCTCATGGGCTCACAATACTGCACTGTTTGTGTTTTGTTCTTGCACGCCCCTCCAGATAGGCCCAATAGCAGCTATTTTCCACTTACAGGGCAATTTTCAGAGTATCTGTCAATCACATTCCTCCCATATGTATCCTTTAAAGAAATACTCTCTTGGAGCTGCTCCAGGAGAGAAAGAGGGAGAAGAGAAAGAGGAAATGTCTTTCTTTCCTCAAAGAACCCATCCAAATGGTCACTTCCCTGACAGATAATGCGCAGCTAAAGTTTTTGCTTTAAGACAATGCATGCATCTACTACTTCAGGTAAAAAAAGGCTGGATTTCAATTATGTTAAGCACACAAAATGCCAAGAACTTGGGCTTCTTCTGCATGTATTTATCAAAATGCCTCATTTCCAACAACTTTTTAAAAAGCCTGTAAAACCATGTGTTATATTGGTTCTGGGTACAGAAATGCAATGCTGTCCAGATGGGATTTCCTACCTTCTTCCACAGTGCTTACTGCTCACAGCATATCCATTGAAGCAGATAAAATGCAACAAAATTATGGTGAAAGAGAGCCTCAGCTCTAGCAAACAAAGCAATCAGTGCAAGAAGAATCCTAGGGAATGAAACACATTCCCTCTGGGATTTATCATAAGAGAAAAATTTTATACTTGCATAAAGAACCATAGAAGAAAACAGGGAGAGAGGAAACAGGAAGAACATTCTTTTTCTGGGAATAATTGCATATTTACAGAAAGTTATAGTTGGCAGAGGATAACATTTCTGGATTGTTACCATGAATAAATTAAAGGACAGCATAGCTTATCTTAGGCCTCAAGAAAAGAAGTTCTATCTTTCTCTCAATAGCTTTGATGGCAAAGAAACATTCTAAACACTGTATGGCACTTTTCAGTGCAGAGCTGGTATCTGTGTCCCTGGAAAGCCAGGCCAGTACAATTGTCTCTTCAAGACTTAGAGCCAATTCTCCTGGAGAGAACTGGCTGACCTAGTGAGCTCCTAGATCGTAGAGACTTCAGAAGAAGTTGAATTCACAGCTTCTCTTATGGTCAGATCCCAAGTATGCTGGAGACAACCATCTCCACCATCAGTACTCCAGGTACAATTATCATCAAGTATTTGTTTTTCTAGGGATAGTTAACACACTTCTAAGGCTACAATATGGCTCCAGACACAATGTCTTTGAATTAGGCTGAGTTGTATAAGCTTCTATTTCAGTATGCCTGAAACAGAGACAAGATCTTTCTTTCCTACTGTATTACTCAAGTAATTTTTCACTCACACATTGATGATTTGAGACAGAGATGGGGCTGGAAGGGCTGAGACCACCAGAATTCTCGCTGCTTCCTACATAGAAATAAATTTATTACAGTTAAAGAAACAAAACAGTCCACAAGCACATTATGCTCCAGATTCACTGTTTACATGTAAGATCAATCAGTACTGAACTGAGAGAAGACAGCAAGAACTGAAACATTACCAATGTTTTAGCCCACTGCAAAATCCTGAAAGAAAACCAATATGCTATCAGAACTATTCTGAATTTCCAAATCAGCAGCCCAGAAGTATTAAGAGTTTATGTAAAAGTACAGGAAGATAAGCCATAGCGTGGTACAGACTCCTGGAAGTAGAAGAGTGTGCTACTGCTAGAGGTAGTAGTACTGCTGCCTCCATTACTACACAGAGCCTCTTGCTTGCAGCCTGAGTCACAACCCAGTTCGATTTCAACCTGCATTATACAGACCACAGGTAGGTTTATACATATATTGCAAAGTGAAGTTTATCATCTGCTATTGCATGGCCTTTTGTAATCCTGAGGGTACCACAGGACATGTGGTTAAAGGATCAAATTGAAAAGTTTGCTACAGCAGTGTAAGAACTCTTATTCTGAAAGCATGTAGTGTAAAAATAATGGTCTATTTATGCACAAAATAATAAGCAAGAGATCCTTGTTCTTCCTTGAGTGTTTGGGGTTTTTTCTCCTTTCTTTTAATCTGGCCTACTCAGCTTTGACCGAAGTTGAAGAGGTCACTCATGCATCACAAGACAGCTTTAAAAAAATACTATGCTTTTAGTATCCTGCTCCTCCCCTTGCTTTTTTTGTTCTCATCATACATGATGGTCCTTTAATAGTCGGGGCCCGCAATTTCCACACATCTTGCAGCTGCTACACTCCACTAGATGTCTTAGCAACCAGCATGGAGACTGGACAAGTGCTGCAAATTTCCTAAATGGCAATTTGAGATTATACAGGTGCTTTCAAAAGCTTGTTCTCACACAGGTGCTCTTAAGGGAAAAAGAGCAAGAAGCCAGAGATCAGAAAGAAAGAGGAAGGATGATTGTCAGATCTGAATCATACTGCTACAAAACTTGTGAAAATTTTAAAGAACAAAATGTGAATAACTGGCTAATTTTTGAACCAGAAATCAGGAAAATGATGATTTCTTTACCTTTTAAGAAGATGATTTGAGGGTATGAGTCCAGCACAGGCACTGAGATCTGAAACCTTCCTGGCCTGCCACCAGAGAGCATCATTCTGGTCCACAATCTGGAGTATTTCACCCCTCTTAAAAGGCAAACCTGCATCAGCACATGGTATGGCAGGATCTTGCAAGGGCCAGTAATCTGCCATTGCTCGCACATAAAGCTGGTAAAGAAAATACACAAGAGTAAGCAGAAGCCAAGTTTAGAACAGATACAACACGAGCTTTACAATCACGGGGCCAGATAGTGCTGCATCTTCAGTCAATTAATGATGAAGTCAAGTTTTAAAAACCAGATCAAGCCCTAAACCCTCTCTGTCCATTAAATGAGGAAAAAGCCTCATTTGTCTCATACATTATGAAAAGAACTGACCTTCAACTTGTAGATCACTCTGAAAGTGCCTTCATTACACAATAACATTTTCACTTACTGTCTTTACTGCTTCAGCAACAACATATTGATGTCAGGTGAGAGGTGGCCATAAAGGCAAGTAACACTTTGGGGATTGCAATAAACTTCCAGGCAACACCATGTCTTTGTATCACACAATTAGGCACTACTGTTATCAATCTGGAAAAAGAAAAATAATGTTTCTTACTGTTGTTTGGTTGCTGACAGGCCGATCGGAAACTGGAATTAATTTGAACATAATTGTCCCCTGAGACAGGGCCTAAATGATTAGAAAATAATTTAAATATGGTTGGTATTCAACACAAGTAATCAAACATAGGCAAGACAAGCTTGACACAGCATGGTTTTGAGGCTACTGTAATGTCTGTGTTACAGATAGAATTCAGGTAGACAGAGTTGATGTGACAATACTGTATTTTTTCCAAAAGGAAACTCAAGAATGAAACACCAAAGTTTTGCTAACTATTTTTAATTTAATGTAACCTATGTTTCACTGTAAGTATATGTAATTTCAACATTAATTCATACCAAATTTTTCTACTGAAATCTTATTTAAATTAGCAGCAGGGTCTGATAGATGGATGATATAAAGGGGGAGGAACATCATTTAATAATTAGGCATTCCAATAGAGTTTGTATTTCTTATACCTAGTAATGGTACAGCCAGGGCAATAGCACATAGGCTTGATACGATTACACATAGAAATACCTCACTGGCTGGCACTTAACACTTAGCAGTCAAGAACCCTGGAAAATTGTGGGCAAAATGACAAACAACAGGGACATCTCAACAGATTTCTTCATGAGAATTTTGACAACAGTAATTACAGTGCCCTTTTTTTGCAAGGTGAGATGTGTAGTTTACAAGCTCATTCACTCTGCTTTAGTGCATTTTGTAACACAGACTTATTACAACAGCAGCTTTCCACTACTTTCTTGTGGAATATTAACTGAGTGGCACTTGGGGAAAAATTATGAATCAGTGAAGTCTACTTCACTGATAAATTAGTATTTTTCCCAGAAGCTGCAGGTGTCCAGAATTTCTGTCCAGAACAGAAGTTAGATTTAATTCTGGTTTCATGTATTCTGATTTCATGAGTAGTTGTGAACTTCATTCACAGTAAGGAAACAGCCTGAAATTTTAACAGAAAATTCAGATTTTCTCCTGTACAAGAGTGTGTAAAAGAGTGAGCATACAAATAATCTTAAGGTACAAAGTAGAAATTTTAAAAATATTAAATACCAGAATATTAATGACTTGCTCAGGCTCAAGTCCCTCAACAGGAACTCCATTTACTTCCACCAGTTTGTCTCCAGCATACAGCAACCCTACCATGAAAACAAATATGAAAACAGCAGCAGGAGTTTTATCACAGGATGATTTATCTTGGATAGGCAAGGCAGGGTCACAGAGAAATACCACAGGTTTGAAAGTCAGCATTAAAATTTTCCATACACCACGTATGCAGGAAAGGATTTTGGATTCAGGCTGCATTGCCCCTGGATGGGACTGCACACTGCTGTGGCTTGCAAGAAGCTTGCATGCTTCAGTTTTCTTATTTCTTCCCACTCCCTCATACGACATCTTCACAATCTACTGACAATTTGCCTTAAAATTAGCACAGACATTTTAATATTGCTCCATTTCCCAAAGTAACTTATGAACCTGTTCTATATTAATAGACCATGAGACATGGAATCAGACCCTTAAAAACTCCAGGTGCAGTGGGAGATCCTGGAACTCCTCTCTGTCCTTTACAGTAAAGTCTTCACGATATTGTTTTCTTTCCCATGTTCCTTTAACTCAATTAAAACATTAGTCGAACTAGGAACTCAATCGGCTATTTTCTGCAAGTTGGGTTTTCTTCTGTATACAAAGGCCAGAAAATACTAAAAGGAGCTATTTTATAATGATTACAGTTGAATTTTACTTCTGATGTTTTACATTTTAGTTACATTTCCTAAAGGACATGGAATACATTCAATTCTAGGATGACAAAGTAGTAACATTTCCAAGGAAACTCTTCACAAGATTGCTTAGCTACTAGTGCTAAGCAAAGTGTTTAGTAGACTAGTGCCAAAAAATATTATTCCTCAAAGCCAATTATCTTCTAGAATCACAAACTATTGATGTTTACCATTTCTCCATTAGGGAATGAGCTGCAGTTCATACTACAATGCAATTTGGGCACCAGGTATTGGTGCCAGGAATACATAATGAAAACGGGATTTGTACCTCAACTCAGTCTAAACCAGAAAATTCATCTGAAAATTTTTGAAGCCAGAATCAAAATCACTGCAATGTTTCACTGTCTACAGTGCTGTCCCATATAGACATCATCTTGCTTTATAATGGAAGATTAATTGTAGAAGCTATTATCTTACTTCAAATGTCTTATTTCAAATTCAGTTTTATGTATCACTTTGTTTCAAATTCCACGTACCACTTCTGTCTGCCAGCCCACCATGGATCACACGGGCAACCGTTATGTCACCTGTTATCTCATGGCGTTTAATGGTGGCACCCTGGCAGATAAGAACAAAGAAAAAACACATTGATCACTGAAGGACCCCAGTAAGTTTCCTTTCATACCACAAGTCTGATCTTCACACTGACAAAAAGGCATTGAGGGATACAGCCTTTTTACCACAACATGGATATAGCAATAACCACAGAATCACAGAATATGCTGATTTGGAAGGGACCACAAGGATCACAGAGTCCAACTCCTGGCCCTGCACAGCACCACCCTCAGGAGTCACACCATGTGTCTGGGAGCATTGTCCAAACACTTCTCGAGCTCTGTCCGGCTTGGTGCTGTGACCACTTCCCTGGGGAGCCTGTTCCAGTGCCCAGCCACCCTCTGGGTGAAAGAACCTTTTTCTGGTATCCAACCTAAACCTCCCCTGACACAACTTCAGGCCACTCCCTCGGGTCCTGTCACTGGTCATCACACAGAAGAGATCAGTGTCTGCCTCTCCTCTTCCCCTCACGAGGAAGTTGTGACTGCAATGAGATCTCCCCTCAATGTCCTCTTCTCCAGGCTGGATAGACCAAGTGACCTCAGCCATTCCTCATATAGCTTCCCTTCCAGGCCCTTCACCATCTTCATGGCCCTTCTTTGGACACTTTCTAACAGCTTCATTTCTTTCTTATATTGTGACACCCAAAACTGCCCCCAGCACTCGAGGTGAGGCCGCTCCAGTGCAGAGCAGAGCGGGACAATCCTCTCCCCTGCCTGGCTGGTGATGCTGTGCCTGATGCCCCCCAGGATACGCTGGGCTCTCCTGGCTGCCAGGGCACTGCTGAGTCAC
The DNA here is from genome assembly GCF_041296385.1 of Aphelocoma coerulescens. Classification (NCBI taxonomy): domain Eukaryota; kingdom Metazoa; phylum Chordata; class Aves; order Passeriformes; family Corvidae; genus Aphelocoma; species Aphelocoma coerulescens. The sequence goes on from NC_091021.1 coordinate 12,278,006, forward strand.
ATCCAACTTGCTATTGACCTGGACCCCAGGTCCCTTTCCATGGCACTGCTCTCCAGCACCTCATTCTCCTGTCTGTCCATACATCCAGGGTTGCCCCATCCCAGGTGCAGAATCCAGCACTTTCCCTTGTTGAACTTCACATGGTTGGTGACTTCCCAGCCTTCTCCTTTGTCGTGGTCTCTCTGCAGGGCCTCCCTGCCCTCAAGGGAGTCAACAACTCCTCCCAGTTTTGTATCATCTGTGAACTTCCTCAGTATCCTTTCCAGTCCTGTGTCCAAGTCATTCATGAAGATGTTAATGAGCACAGGGCTGAGGATGGAGCCCCTACAGAACCCCACTAGTGACAGGTCCCCAGTCTGATGTCACCCCAGTCACTATTACCCTTTTTGTCCTACCCATGAGCCAGTTGCTCACCCACTGCATGATGTGTTTATCCAGCTGTGTGCTGGACATTTTGTCCAGAAGGATACTCTGAGAGACAGTATCGAAAGCTTTACTGAATTCCAAAAGGATTACATCAACTGGCTTCCCCTGATCAGCTAGGTGGGTTACCTTGTCATAAAAGGAAATCAGGTTTGATAAGCAGGACTTTTCCCCCTTGTGAAGCCATGCTGGCTGTGACCAATGACTGTGTTGTCTCTCAGGTGTTTTTCAATACCTCCCAGAATAATCTTCTCCATAACTTTACCAGGCACTGAAGTGAGACTGACAGGCCTGTAGTTTCCAGGGTCGTAATGTATTAGTACTAAGTCCTCAATGTCTTCAACTTCCATCACACTAAAATAACCTCATGGATTGACAGTAAGAAATCTTTTCTATCTCCAATATTACAGCTATCTTTTCCTAAAACAGATGAGCTAAACTATACAATTGTTGCTGCTTATAAGTACAAATGATTTCTGAAGAACTTTCAAAGTCTCTCCTCCCTTCCTTTCTGTTTGAGCCATGGGAATAACTCTCAATCCAGTTTGGTTTTATCTCATATAATGAAAATGCATCTGCCAAATGTTCAAACCCTGAGCAGACAAGGAATCAAACAACCTGTTCTCGTTATACCCTCACTGTGCAGGGCTAGATGGTCTCCTCAGGTCCTTTCTAATCTCAACAATTCTTGTGATTCTGTAAAATCTGGACAAGAATGCACACAATTCCCATGACATTCCTGGGAAGAAACCAATATGCATCTGATGCATTATCAGTTCTTGTCTAAGTTAAAATAACTTGACAGACACAAGGAAGCTCCCTTACCAGAGGCTGGTTGTTTTTCACTAAGCAGACAATCCTCATAGCTTCTTCATTTTCAGGTATGTTGTCTGGCAGTGGTGGAAGGGTTGGTTCAAAATCTTTCTGGGCCACAGTATCATGAGCAGATAGCAAGGCCTGTTACAAATGAAAACAAGCAAACCAACCAACCCATAAGCAAGGATCATACAGTAGCAGAACTTTAAACAGTGACTGGCCAGAAAATAGAAATCAGTGAATGTATTCCTGTGTGAACATAAGATCCCTTGCACACACTGACATTTTCTTCTTTCCACCAGGAAAATCAAACTGTGAAAGTTTTAAGAACAGTTCCTCTATTTCTTGTGGAAAACTTACAAAAGATGAAATATTTCTATTTGGAGCTCTGCCCATAATTTAAAACTTTGTAAGAAACATCTTTCAAGCACAGCCTTAAGTAAAATGCAGCCCACTGCAGGTACTTCAGATACACAGTCCACATTTGATCTCATGATCAGATTAGTTCATCATTAGTTAACTATGTCTCTTCTGGCTCCTTTACCAGTTCTTGTATTTCCATCCATTTCCATTTCCATTCCCACTGCAGAGAGCTCCATGAGCAAACTTTTTCTTTCCTTACGCAGGACTTGCCTTTAAGTGTGGAGAACGCAGTAGCCGTCTTAGCTCTTTGATCTCTCCTGACTGAGGGGCTTCACGCAGTAATTCTACCACCTGATAATTGTAAGAGAGAAAGCACAGAGAAGGATTCTAGAGGACAATTAGTTTAGAAAGCTCTACATTGAATGTAAAGGAATATGGTATGGAGACAGTGTTAAGCTCCCCCACATTATATGACTCAGAGGATGTCCATATGGTTTGCTCTAGAACTGGACAATATGACCACAGCTGCACTACACTCAGCCAGGCTTAATTTAGTTCAGGCACAGTGCCACGTGCTCTAAATCAGTTTTTGCTCCCATCCCTCAACCAATTTCATCACTAGTCGCAGTTTCTCTACTTCGTCATTAACTCTCCCACTAATTAAAAGATTAAGAATTCAGCTATTATGATTAGAAAAATCTAAAAAGCTTTTCAATATCCTCATGTCAGGCTGCTTGATTGTAGCCATAACACTGAACCACACAGTTACATGGGAAGAAAAATACACAGTCAGTGATTAAACAATTAGTGTTTCTGTTCATTACACGGGCCAGGATTCGTGTAGTCCAGCAACCACAGCTGTGCCCATTTCTCATGCCCCCCCTCTTACCACAGTAAGGGCTGTTGAGCAGTTTTACAGATGTGCAAGGAGAGTTTCAAGTTTATATACTGTATTTAGACCTGAGACACAGAATAAATACCAGAACACTTATCTGCAGTGGAGTTCATTCATTTGGTATGAGTAAGTAAAGCAATAAACTGTGTATACACAGTCTCACCTCTCGACTCAATGCACGTGCCTGCAGCGTGACAGGAGCTGGTCTTTTTCCAAGATAATGTTGGAGGCATTCATAAATCTGTTTCATGCCATGACAGACAAAACAAGGCAATGATAACATTGACCAGTTCACATGATCATATAGATACATACATGACAGGCAATGGACAACACTCTATTTCTGGAAACTTCTCAGTCCAACTATAGCCCCAGAGTCTGCAATCTAAATTCTTAACATCTAATGCATCTGGAATTTAGTCTTGAACTCAATGCCTCTCTGTATTGCCAGCTAGCTAGCCAGTTACCTTGTAGTTTTGAATTTTCCTAGAAGAAAAGCTGTCTACACAGGTCAACAGCCTGATAGAGCCAATTCTCTGATTTGTAATCTGTTTTCTTCCTCTAGTTGAAGGCATAATTAGCAAAGTAAATTTAACTTAAAACAAATTGCTGTATTTAAAATGCCCTTATGGGCATCTTTAAAATGTAAAGATTTTTAAAACCTTTTTTAGAGAAAAGCAGAATTTGTACAGAATTTGTCTCAGAGATAAAATTCTTCCCAAGATAGAAACACCAGTCAAAACTCTGTTCTCTGACTATATAAGATTTTCAGTTACACATCAGATGAGTGGGATGCAAAATAAAAAAATACAATGTCCCAGGCCCAGAAGTGGGATGCATGGCCATACAGAAATTTAAGAACAGAAAAGACAGCTGAGCAATGCTGTGTTTAGTCCGTGTCCCCTGGCCTTAACACTGACATGTAAAGTAGAAGAGCTTGAATAGCTAGGACATTTTGGAAGAGAATACTTTATTCTCCTTTAAAGCAAAAGTGGTTTTGTCTACTGTGACTGCTGATGCTAGGACTGACATAAGAACTATCAGCACTTCGTGTAAATAAGCATTTATTGTCCTGATATGGCAAAATCAAGTAGCTATTCCCTAGAGATTGTTCTCCAGGTAACCTTTGTTTTCATAGCTGTGTGTTAATTTACCTTTAGCAGTGCTTGCAGCCAGCGAGATCTGAGCAGGTCATACAACATGCCAACACCATTGACATCTCTCTTACAGAGCAAACTGAGTTCTTGCAGCGCTGGAGTCAGAACATGAGATACACCTGAGCCCAAGACACAGAAAAGCACAAGACACTTCAGTACGAAAAGAAGACCAACCAAAGCCAAACAGTGATCCAGGCCTTTGAAATGCACCTTTCCTCAATCTGTACTTCTAAGAAATGCACAGACATTTCCTGTCTGCTTTGGTTTTTTTCTGGCAATCAACTCTGTTGCATGAGTTATTTTACCATTTATTAGCCAGCAGGGTATGGTCAATACTAGCAATTTGCAACTGACCTGTGAGAAAATCATACAGGCAATCTCACATGTATCAGTCTGGGTTCAAGCTCATACCTCCTACTGAGAAGAGGTGAAACAACAAAAAACTCCTTGGCTTTATAAGCCAGGAACAAATGCCAGGTATTCTCCTCTGATACTCTCTTAAGTTAACGGCATACCGCCACTGAACATCAAGAATCATTCCAATTAATAAGTAGTAATACTTCAGACATCTTAATCTCTCTCATGACTCAATGGAAGAAGAGTCACAAAGATCAAGGAATAAAACTTTTTTCAAAAGAAAGTAAACTGAAAAAGAGGTGCAAAAGTTACCATTATCTTTACTGCTGACTGTTGGCACCTCCATCTTCTCCTTTATTCAAGGATATTCCACCCACTTTGAATAGTGCATTCACACCACGTTGGTTTCACAAAGATAGATGCTGAACTAGGGAAAAGAGTACCCTCATATCAGAATACTGTCAGGTATCTTACATTGATAAGAAAGCAGAATTTAAAACAAAGTGGGGGGGGCAATAATTTGTATTTAAAGTGCACAACAGGTGTCAAAAATAAATTAAATACATGAGTCCCACCTGTAAATTCAGCTACCCAGTAGCATCCAAGATACAGACAGACAAACCTCAACTGGAATATGACATTTTAATCTCTTTATGGAATTGTAATTTGCTTGCTTCATTAAGTCATCTAAAACAAAAAGCTGTTTGGTCCATCTTCTGGCTCTCCAGCTTAAGTGTACTACCATGGAAAGTCTTACTTTTTTTCTAAAGACTTAAATCTTGTTTCATATCAATATAGCTTAGAAAAAATCATTTTGAAGGACACATTACATTTAATTCCTCTTGATATTGACCTAATATTAAAAGTGAAAGACTGGAGTTTCTACTGAATTTTCATTCAGTAGACATGATTTAGAGAAGACATGATTTAGAAAAAGGGGATCCCTGTCTCTATCATTATTTGAGTTTAAGGTCTTTGAAGGATTTGTTCCACAAAGATTTCATTATTTTTCTCTATTTCCTCACAGTGAATTAAAACACAAAAACCCCAAGCCCAGATTAAAAAAAACCCACTCCTTACTTTGCTGGTATCATCATCTCTCTCAGGCAATAGGTTGCCACTTTTAGAGATGGAATCAAAGAAGTTATTTGCTAATCTAAAGATGTGTTGCTGATTTCTTTAATTATAAAAAGCGCATATACTACCTTATTTTTTTTTCTTTAAATTTTAAAATCAGCATTTTTAACCAATGCAGGTACACACCACTTATTAATTAATATGTATCCATGTTGCATGACCTTTCCACATATAAAATATAAGCCTTCTAAAATTTTCTTTCAAATTCCTTCTCTCCCTTAAAATTCTGTGATAACCTATCACTAACCTATAATGTTCTCTTAAATTAAAACTGGAAGAAGTTCTTCAATCTGCTGTTCATGGCAAACAGTGCAGTACTGGATCGCTTCAGGGAATTCTCTGAACTCTTCTTCTCAAAGTATTATGAAAATTCCCCAGGGAACACCACACAATGCATTTATACCCTAAAGCATCAAGAATCTCTGTATGAAAGCTCTTAAGTAATTCAAAATCTTCATTACATCCTATCTGATTTAACTTCAAATCACACTTGATACAAGTTTAAAGATACTGTCATGGTTATCAGTGTTGTAGATTACTCCTAAAGAATTAAATATTTCAGCTGGCCACTGAAGAGATGACTTGGACTACAAATCAAAAAAAGTAACATCAAACGTCTGAGCACCTCAGCCAATAGCGACCCCCAGTGTGACTCACTGAATGCTTTACCAAATTCTGCTAAATACACAGTAGTTTATCCCCTGGATTAATAAAGTAAAAAGGCAGCCATTTTCCTCTAGATTGCTCTGTAGATAGAAAACAGCAAAGGTACAAGCAGGAAAAGTATTATCTTGATCTGCTTACAAAAGCAGAAGGCATTACTGTCACTTTTACTGCACTTAATACTTATTTTTAGAACATGCTTCCCCTCTCTCCTGTTAAATCATAAAATTGTTTTCAAAAGGCAGGGGAAATTAAGGGAGAAAAAAAAATCAGAAGTTATGAGATTATGACTCAAACATTTTGTTACTGAGTCTGCACAATTAATTTCAAGTTATTTCTATGGAATACATCTTACTGAAATTCTAATCTGAAGACTGCTTTTAAAATTATGATTTATTCTTTTAAAGACTCACAAAAATATAGTTTGATCCTCACCCAATACAACTGGGGTTTGAGCTGCAATTATTTAATGTTTTTCAATGGTATCAGTTCTTTTCCTTTAAGAATTTGCCTTCCCTGTTTTTAAGCTTAGTTGATCTGCCTAATGATGGATTTAACAAAGCAGGACATATAAATCTGTCATGAAAACCTGTTTCTTCATTGAGACAAAGCAAATGGAAACAAAGAACAACATTTCTGGAGATGCTAAAAATATTTCAGATTCTGCTGAAGCACAAGCAATATCGTTAGCCCTTTAAAATACTGACAGATTAATTTTTTCCCCATAGAGCATTGCAGCATCTGGTATCAGTACAGCTTCCATAGAGAACAGATGTGAGAGCAACTTGAGTGTGTTTAGAAATTTTGGACAGTTTATCTTGAAGGTTAACCTCAGATTTTCCAAAAAACTGGGAAAGCTACTGAAGGGTGATTGCTTTCCTTGTTGGGTGAAACCCTCAGCTACAGCTCTCAGAGTTCTAGGAATAATAATAAACATGCAGTAACCCTTCCATCCATTGCTGTCATCTTAAACTACAGAGTTTATGCTTGCACTAACAGAAGCAGCATTTTAGCATCAAAATCTGTCAAGTTCTTAACACCACAGCTCACCTCAGCCATAAATTAGTAGCTGTTTCATATTTACACACAACAAAAGGAAAACAGCTTCCAACTGTGAAGCCTGGTTTCAGAAGCTGTCAGCAGCAACAGATGCTGAAAAAGTCATTACCAGAAGAGAGGAAGAGTATCTTACTTCTTTAGAAAGAGACCTTCTGGATTGCTTGCTTAAGGGCAAAGGTCAGAGTTCAAACAAACTTAGAATTACTACTGTGCCTTTATTTCCAAAGACATATCTACGCAGACTATAAGGCTGGAGCTCAGCATCTCCTCATCCAAGGATCTAAATAAATTAGATGGAAATTCTTGCTAAAAGGCTTACCTGACTAATCTCCCAGGCAGTGTAAGGGCCTTCCTTCCCATTCACGTGTATTGCAGGCAATTACAGATGCTCATTAATAGAAGACATCTCTCTTTGCCTGTTGTTAGAGACAGAACTGGATATCCACACTGACTGTGCGAGAATTTGAGTCAAAATCAGTCAGTCACCTCACATCTACAAGCATCTGTTATCCCAGATTTGGGCTACAGGGCTTCCTTCAGCAGCAGAGTATGAAATTCCTTGAACCTATTTGTCAGACAGACCAGAAGGTCTTATTGATACAAGGCTAGAGCTGCAAGGGAACCTAAGCCCTGTTTTTAGTGAAATTTCAGAATTGACTTTAAGTGGACAATTTTGCATCTTGTCAAGCCTCTAAAGGGGACAACACCAGAGAACCTGACATCCAGAACATCACCCCCCTGCTCTTATACACTTTGGTTAATATGTTTGACTTGAGCACTTCTTACAAGGAAAACTACTCCTATCTTTAAATTTGCCAAAATTAATGATTTGGCATATTGAAGACTGCAAATCAGCTCGAGAGTAAGAAATACTCTGAGAAAGCTTTCACTGCAAATAAACCACAGTAGAGAGATTCAGCAACTCAAACCACATGCCCTGTTCAAGACTTTTTTGTTCTGCATTAAATAAGTTTAATTGGGCCAGTGGCATCACTGAAGTCTGTCAGCTTCCTTTTCTAGTCAGTGTAAAGAATCATCTTGCTTTTTGTACACTTTTTGAGACTTTAAAGTGCTTTAGCTAAAACAGCAACCCTACATATTAGTGGAATAAATTGATATATTTTAAGCCTTTGAAACCATTTATCCTTATCTCAACCCAAGCACCACTTAATGCAAGTCAGAGGCAGTAGAGTTTTACAAGAAAAAGACAGAAAAAATGTTATATTCACACCAAGCATTCTGTGAGATTTCACAGAATCCTACCTGCATACATGAGGTAATTTATGCTACTACTCTTTGTACTCAGATCTTCCTAATGGTGGTTTATTCTGCCTCCCTCTAAAGCACAGCCTTAGAGCTGCAGTGGTGGTGTGAGTACCTTGTTTACATGGGATAAACCGCTAGAACATCACTTCCTAAAAGAGCAGCACTCAGAGAACACTTGATGCAGCACACTGCAGTCATGAGGGGCAGCCAGCTTTACTTCCAGCTGTTTATTGCCAACAGCTTGGGCTTACTGAGAAGAAAGCAACCAACCAAAACCCCTTAAAAAAACAACCAACCACCATATTTATACTAAATCTTAGAAGTACGTGGCTAAGTAGCTCAAAGAAAGGATTTGTTTTACAGTCCCATATCAGTGATACATTTTTCTACATTATCTCTCAACATACAAGAACAGGTAGTTTTATAACCTACTTCTAAAAAACAGGTACAGTTTTTGAAGATTAGGAGAGAGGAAAAAAATCCCTTTCAAGCTCCTACTCCCTATTCATACACCCCTCTAATATTTGGCTAATGGGAATTAAACAGATATTAGACGTTTAAATAGGTTTGCTGTATCTATGAGAGGAAACAAATTTCCGAGTTACATGGGGGAAATGCATCCTTGCAGTAAAATGGTTTCAGTACAGTGCAAATTTTCTTACCTGCAAACCCCACAGAATACGCCATGTTCAGCTCATGCAGAATTTCCAGAGGGAAAGAGTATTTGTTGGATGCTAGTACAGCAAGTAACCTCACTGCCCCAGCTAATCTATGGACATCCTCTCCTTTCTAATCCGCAGAAACCTAACCTTAGAACTACTCATTACCAGGGAGAAGAGAACAAATCCCCTTAACCCTTTTCTTGCATAAAAAAACTACTTTACATCGTCTCTTGCTTAAATAGTTTCTTGTTCTCATCAACTTTCCCAGTCAATAGGGTGCTCATCACTTGGGGTCTGGCTGCAGCTACCGTGCCTGTGATTAAAGTGAGAATCTGTAACACCAGAGCATTGATCTTCTGTTGCTGGTTACAGGATTTCTGCTGCAGCACAGGAAATACGTGGCTTTCCATTTAAAGAAAAAGAAGAGAGAAAAAAAGTAATTACCCTGAAGCAATCCAGCTGGAAAGGTCCTGCAGGTTAACTCATTTCTTTTTAGTTACAGCAATACACAAATCAGAGCTGGTCTGTACTGATTTCCTAATGCATCACAGCCCAGAGCGGCTGTGAAGTGGAATCTGTGTCAGAAGCACATTAAATCCTGGGATTTTCTTCAGCTAATAACCGAGCTATGTATCAGAAGGACCAAAAATAATCCAGCCCAGACTGTCTGCTTCCCTTAATCAGCCAAGCTAAATTCATATGTGATACCACGACTTTTTCTAAGAGGTTGAGTGTATATATACATACCTACCTCTCTATGTTTATATATGTAAAGGCAGATGTATCCCTTGGGTTGTGTAGTTCCCAGCTGCACCATTCACAGAAAATGAAGTTACACCTTTAAAGTTACTACATATTTGTAGATACACCTTGTTCTTGAAAGGCAGGAAGATAACACAAAAACTTCCCATCTCCAGTTACATTTTTGGTTTAAGTTGAAAGCACAGAATCGATGTAAGAAGTCATATGAAACAAAGTGTAATATTAAAATCCTTTCTTCTGAAATATCCAAATACAAGAAAGGCTAATTCAAAACAGTTACAGGGGGAAAAAAAGTCTGTTTTTCACGGTTACACTCCCACAAAAGGCAAAATAAATCCTGAATTCTGATCTTCTGCGGATGAAAATTCTGGCCCTTGATTTACTCAGCTGTTTGGCACAGCCCCTTTTCGAAGGGCAGTTCTGTTCCTACAGGCTTCAGTTAATAGTTTCTTCTACATTGAGTTCCAAGAGGTGATTGCATAGAAAGGCTGCATGTAGTGCCAGCTGAATTCTGCCTTATACTTCATTGTGCTCTTCGCCCCTGGTTGTGTGTCCTCTCCCCTTCTCAAGCTAGCTTTCTATAGCTTCCCTTTTATTCATATTATTGCTTATCTCTCCTTGAATTAGTCAGTATAATTTTAAAAATTAAGCCAATTAATTAAGCCAACACTAAATTGTTTGCAAACATGAAGTCCACTCTGTATTCTCTTATCACTAGTCTGTTGCAAGTTTAACAATAGTTTTAAACATCATTGCTCCAGAACTACTCTTTCCCCTTCTCTGAAAAAACAAAAAATAATTTTGAAGAGACCAATCACTTTTACTTTACTATGAAAACTGCTACATTGCAGCTGTTGTTCAACACAACAGTATTTTGGCATATGGTTTCTTTCCATTTAGATGCCAATATACAAGCCATGATCACTACTCCAAAATATGGATTAGCATTATCTATGGCACTCTAACATCACTTAAGCCATTACAACATTCTGTAGTCTCTTTTTCCCCTCCTTTTTTTTTTTTTTTTTGAGTCAGTCCTGGCACCTACAATACTCTAGTTACCCACTAGTGTTATTGGTACAAAGGAAGTTGGCCATAAACCACAGAACACACACACACACTCACAGATTCCCCAGGGAAATTACTTGTTCTCTGCAGCCTCCGAGGTGAGCTGCTCGTGATCAGGATCACGCTAAGGGACCGCAGGGAGCTTTCCCAAAGTGGGAACACCTTGTAATTAGTGCCAAGAGAGACAGCCCAGTGTGTCCTGCTCCGAGTGGAAGCATGGAAGTACCAAAGCTCTGCCTCAGAGGCAGCTCTGGGTCGGCACAGGCAGAACCAGGAGCAACAGCAGCAGTTCCAAACCTGCTGGAGCAGCCACCCCAATGCAGCCTGTGGGGTGAACTGCTCGGGAGCTTCCCTGCAGCGGGAAGAGCTTGGTATCGGTGCCAGGAGTTCACCTCTGGGGCAACTGCTCTGCATGCTGAGCCCTGCTTCCTGGGAAAGGGCTGGACAGCACTTGCTGCTGAGGAGGGGAGTGAGAGAGGAGCGTGGTGGGCACCTTGTGTTAACCAAGGTCAACGCCCTACATCTGTTCAAGAGCACCCTTCACCTTTCTTCCCTCCTACCACAAAGGCTGCCAGAGACAGCATTTGTCCTCAGGGTGAACAAACTGAACACAGCACAGCATTTCATTCAGTGCCAAAATCTGAAGTGGTCAGTGCCTTTTATTTATTTCATAAACATAAAGAATGGTAAATGCCTGTATATTTACAATTCTAGTAAACAGGGAAGTCCATAACAGTGTGATTATTTCCACAACAGCACATGAATACTGCATTCAGCAATGCTGTTCAACACAGATGCCTCAAAACCTTTAAAGTCAAACACACTATAGGTAACCATTATAAATATGAACATATTTCTATTTCCTTAAATAAACATACAGCTTAATTCAGGAAGACCAAATGGTTCTGTGGTGCAATTCATTCCCTTTAAACGTTTCTGCTGACAAACCAGGAATAAAAACAAACCCACTGCTTTGGAAGCCATGCAGTCCAGACTCTCACAGGTGTTCTATGTAGATGCCATGCCTTTGTGCAGCATGGTTAATTTAAAAGGAGTAAATAATCTGTTACAATAGGAAAGTATTTCTTCTTGCTAGGTACTTGACAAATCAAGTCTTTAGCTTCATCACCACTTCACAGAAATCTTCTGGCTGCAGTTTTGGAATCTTAGAACTGAGTGTTCAGAAGAAACAACTGAGTATTTTCATCTGTAGCAGCAGAACTATGACCAATTATTTTCTAAGGGCCATTTCAGGGAAGAAGTGGTTGTTAGTGAAGTTCCACTGAGTAGATTATCCCACAGAGGCAGGTTGTAAATGATGGTCTAGGTAAGCTTTTCATGCTGAATCTGGTAGTAACAGGCCTGAATTAAAACAAAGTTCAGATTAGCACAAGTGCCACTTCACAGCAAAGCATCACACACAAAAAGGTTGATTTTTTTTCTATGCAAGAAAACAGGACAAGGCTCTCTACAAGCAGTAATGCAACAGTGGCACTCAACAAATGAGAACCTTCTGATATGTAAGCAAACAAAAGGAGCAACAGGAGACTAAGTTAAAAATTACATCCAACTCCTAATCAAGCAAGATAGCATGATTTGGGACTCTAAATACTTTCACAGCTCCCAGCTGTGCCAAGATTAAAGTATATTTTTTGCTTACAAGTCTCTCTTTGCCCTTTGACAGAAGGACTCAAAAATTTAAGAAAATATTTTTTTTACAGGACAAGGATGCAGGGATGAAGCATTCAGACTGAAAAGCAAAGGTTTCCATCACCCTGACCTGCTGCTTAGAGTTATTCACTTCTTAATGCTGGTTCAAATATGCACTGAGTCAGGTCAGCCAGGATCAGAAACTTAATATAAATGTCTCAGACAACACTTGCACCCATAGCAAATTAGATTCTACTTCTGCTTCCATCATGTAGGTTCTTTAGTAAATTTGAACCACTGCAAACCTTCCTTTTTTGCAACACTATGAAACTAACAGGTCTTAAAAAAAAAACCTCTGGACCCAACTATTTTGAGTTTGCACAGACAGAAAATACAGTCATGTTCACCTAACAGTTCAGTTTAAGATTTTAATTTAAATTTCAGATTAACGGCCTCCCTCCAAAACATCATCACAAAAAGGCTCCACACAGCTGAATTGTCCAAAGATCCACTTGATGAACAGTTTTGAGATAACAAAACACCAGATTTCCATTATGAATGTCTTAGTGTACAACAGGATGTTCTTCCAAACACACTCTCTTCCTTTTCCCATACTTAAAAAGGTAAGAATACTTGATAAAATGTGGAGAGTGACAGAGTAATATTTTTTACCCTAAAACTGCATTCTTGGAAAGTCTTGATGTAATGTTAAACTTTAATGGAATGGCTAATCTCCAAAGAAGCACTTCATTTCAATTTTTATAGGGAGACTAAAGGCTTGTTAGGTTGCAGGGGAATGACAAGCTCCAGGTGAGCATTTAGAACAGTTCAACAGCAACCAATATTACATTTCAATAATGTACATTTGCACACTGCACCATTTTTCTTAGCAGTACCTGCAATTATGAGGTTATCCAAAGCTCTACATGAAATTTCCTTGCCTATCCTAGTAAAAAAATTCAATAAAAAAAGTCAAAGAAATTATAGCCTAATGTTCATATAATTGTCCTAAGCTGATCCTTATTGCTAAAAGCTGATTATTTCCAAAGAAAGCCTTTAATAACTGAATAATTTCCATACCTTCAAGGTAGTGAACATAATGCCTTGCTCTCCATGCTGGAGATAGGGATCCATCAGGTCTTCGATTAAGTGCACCTCAGACCCCAAATTCCTTATCCTGTCACATGTGAGAGTGGGAAGGTGAACATGTGAACAGAAGCTGTCAGTATAATGGTTTTTAATTCTGAATTCAGGGCCTTTTCACAATAAACTGTTCAAGACTTTTTCAGGCCAAAGCAAACAGTCAAACTGGAAAATTTATAGTTACAAAAAGCCATTAACTAATCCTGTAACAAGCAGCTGGAGTGTTTAACACAGAAGTACTTGTACTGCCTATACTCAGCTTATGACTGATGCCACCCTTAGTGCCTACCTGGCTCGTAGCACCACATAGAGAAAAACAGGAAATAAGTCATCCATGGACCACAGAAAATCTTCCTGAAGGGTCTCAAGTACACTCTGGGAGATCTCCTCAAAAGTCTGCTGGATCACCTTCAACTTGTCAGCTGGGGTAAATGTGGTACTATTTGGAGAGCAAAAGCAAACCAGGGTAACAGTACACAGTTAGAGATCCACATCTAAATTAGGAAGGCAGCTTGCTGGCCAGCATGGCCCTCCCCGTGCCCAAGGAGGTCAGTCAGACATTCCCACTGCAGCAGCCAGGGCTGCCAAGGCTGCACAGTACCCACGTTAGAATCACCACATCAAGGCACACTACTGCAAGTGAGACTCTCTTCACAGTTTTTAGTGTTTTAATATAGTGGTAAAAGGGAAAAATTCCTTTCTAAAATATTTTTAATTCCTTAATTTCTTAAATTCTTGCATAACAGACACAGAAAAGCCTCCCATGCACAGGTCACTTTACCACAGCTGCTTGGAAATTCACATGTGTGTTTGACAGACATCCTTATGCCTTTGATTCTAAATGGTGTCCCACAGGCACCTTTCAGTCGTGTTTAGGAGGCAACACTTCATTCCCCAGCAGGAGAAATTGCTTTTTTACTCAGAACTGGAAAATGTCTTAGTGACTTTTCTTATAAAGGTGAACAAAAAAGGTGACATGTAAAGGATCCCAGTCAAGTATACTATCTACTACTATACCAGGAACATTAAAACACTGAAAGACAGATTGCAGAGAATTACCTGATTTGCTGTAAACATTCAACAGCAGAGGCAAAGCAGGCGTCTTTTGTGTTTGATGATACCTGTGTAATCATGGCAAGATTTATCAGGCAGGTTCAGCACCCCCACTGTTCAGTGTTGAGACTCTTTCAACAAGATAATGATTAAGAATGTAAACTATATGTTTTTCCTAATCAGAAAGTATTATAATGATATAACCCTCTTAATTAAGCAGCTTGAAAATTTCCTTGCTAGACTTTTATTCTCACACTTTCCTAACTGGAGACCAAGCAAAGGTCTCTTGAATTCACTACCAAGTCAGACAGAGAGTGACAAAGCTGGACTGATGGCCACTGTAAGAAATCACGGAATGGTTGGGGTTGGAAGGGATCCCTGGAAATCACTGAGTCCAATGCCCCTGCTAAGTCATTAATGCAGCATTCAGGTAGTAGGCAAACTTTAAGGAAATATAATAACATAGCATATCTTAAGCAAAAAGCCTGGTCAAAAATTCTTTCATCACTTCTTCATGATTTCAGCTTCTTGAAAGAAGCACTGGGCAAAACATGTAAACAAGGCCCAATGAACATACCTTTCTACTCTCTCCAAGGATGGATACAGTTCCTGGCCAAAATTTCCTGCAAGAAACCCAACACAGTCCACTGAGAGAACATAGTCTTAAAGTATTTTTTGCATTACAGAAATGAAGTAATGTTCTCAGACACAACAGCCCTTCCTACAGGATCAAATACACCTCCCACAAGAAGCCAGAAAGCTCTAATTTCAAATGCCTCACTCTGATCTTGTAGCAACATCAATCTTTACCTCCTTCCCATCCCTCCCACCTCCCCATTCTGGAAGAGGGAAGGTTTGATTCACTCTCTCAACCCTTCTAATTAGCTTGAAGACATGTTTAGATGCATTTTAATCAGAGAAAATACTTTAGAAAATTGGGGGTTTGTTTTAGTTGCTGTATCTAATTACATGCCATAACCTTTGCCAGTTTCTGTTTTACTGCTGTAGCATACTCACGCTTGCACTCCAAGAAAACTGAGAAGAGCCATATCAGTTTGTTTGTTTAGACGTAAAACACATTCCCAGTAAATGTCCTCCTCACGCTCGTTGTCCAAGGCATACAACATAAACAGGGGAGGATAGAGGCGTGGCAGTAATACAGGGAGCAGCAAGCCAAAACTGGTTACCACATAGCTGCAACAAAAAAATAGAGGGGATGGTTTGCAGTGGAAGACATTAAAAACCTAATTATCTATAAAAATTGAATGAAAATCATTGGAACAAATCTTTCCTGTAGCACAAGCCTATTCTACAAGGGATAAGAGTAAAAAAGTAAGTACAAATCCATCAAATAGCAACTCTGATAAGAAAAGATTATAAATTACTTCCAGTGCTCTTATCCCAAATACTTTTATGAAGCCCAGGCCCAAGCCTTAACTTGCTTACCCGTAACAGACAAAAGCAAATTTTAAGTAAAGAACCATTGCATGGAACAAGCATGAAATGCTTATTACAGCCATAACATGGAAGTCTGCTTATCAGAATCTGTCATCAGAACCAAAGGGAAAAAAACCACTGCTTATATCCATCAGTTGAATGTGCGTTTATCTTTCTTCCCCCACCCAAGGAAAAAAAAATTCAACAAATAAAATAAAGGCTTTGTTAGTTTTTATTTGTTTTTCCTTTATGTACCCTGGCTCAGGAGATTCTGATCTGGAATCAGATTTCCCACTGCAAAATGATCGCCGTCCTTTTGTCTCTGTTGCCAGAAATGGAATTGTGCTGCCTTCTTCCGGGAGATCAGGAAACAAGAACCTAAATGGCAACACACGTAACAGTATTTGAGGTCACTTCAACAAGTTTCCACAAATCTCAGCACTAAGGCAAGACTGGAGAGAAAAACGTCAGCAGAAATAATATATGGTGGGCTAAGACAGCACAGCTAACACACATACAGCACCAGCTCCCTGCAAGAAAACTTAGGAAGGCCAACCCCTCCAACGCCAAGGACACCTTTCCTACATCAACATCACTTCCCTCCAGACAAGGCTTCTATCTGTTAGTAATTTGGAGTATTTCTGCTTTCAGATTGGTAGGACACAATTAAAGCTGTAATTATTCTCAAGAATCTAAGCCAGCTCTTCATAGGAAGATTGTTCATCCACTTTGGTAAGAACTTTAATGCCATATTGGTAAAAACGTTATGGAATACCCTGGGATTCCCCATCCTCACTGGTGTTCTACACCCTTTGAACAGTCTTTGCACACTGCCGATATCCAGAGACACTAAATCGTAAATCTGTATTCCAAATGCGCTGCTTACAGCCACATTTTGAAGTACGATGTAGGATGTAACACACTAGGTGTGAAGAGTTTTTGACAAAATAGTCAAGACTCCTTAAAAAGATTAGGAAAATACAAGCAACCCCCAAAACCAAGTCACAATGCCAGCACCTTTGAACTGTACAACATGAGACAGCTTCAATAGGTGAGCCAGCTTTAACGAATTCAGCAGGAGTTTGACTTGAAAATGAGTCTCGTTACCTGACCAGCTGGAAGATGCGTTTGAGGTAGGACTTGATCTCTCTGACAGCCTCCTGCAGTAATCGTCGATTTGCTCCTACTCCAACATAGGTCATTCTATAGACAGCTACCAGTGTTTCCACCAGCTTGCCCAAGGGATGGAGAGGAGTATCACAAGCCTGAGACAAAGGATATTAATTGGCCAGTCAGATAGGTCAATGGCAGACAAATTTAAAAAACAGAATTCAAGAGATATGGGTCAGAGATCCAACAACAGGCTTTCAACAAATACTACAAATATCTCAAAAATGAGCTATATTTAACACATTTCCACTTGGATTATAAAATTTATGTGTCAGCTAAATACAGGAGTCAAGACAGTACAAGAATTTGTGCTACTACTTGGACTAGTCATCTGTCCAGTAGTCTTAAAATTAACATGCAAAAATTAGCAAGTATTTCAATATGCTTTACTGGGATCCAATGTAGAAGAATGGAAACAGTAACTGAACAGAAACTGACTTTAAGAGAGCATTTATTAGGTATTCAATGATTTTAGTCTTAGTTGTGGACTCCAATGTATTAAGAAGTGATGAGCAAGCATGAACTATGGATTATAAGAGTGCAATTATGGAAATAATTAGGAAAGCTATTACAAAGTGAACTTGATGTCATGCCTTGCCATGCCTTACTATGTGAGCATTTCAGTCACAATACCTTTATCAAGTATTTTTTTATATTTTCATATTTTTCCAGGGTGAAGGCACCAATGTGTTGTGGAATGAACTCCAAACTTTCCAGTGTCTGAGTATGTGAGCGGCTCAGTAATTCCAGGCTGCAGTTTAAAAAGACAAAGACGTTGTACAGGTTGAGACATACGATAGGGAACAAACCCCCGACATTAACAACTGAACTAGTTCTAAACACCAGTATGCCTCTGAAAGGGCTTGTAGTGCAGAGCAGTAACGTTATGATTTCGCTTGGAGTTTGCTGTTGTTTTAACTAAACCTTTACAGCAGAGTTTCTAGTTTAGAGCAGAGTGCAACCCTGCTTTGCTTGCTGATACATTCTCTAGGAGCCAACCTGTCTTTGTGCTGCCGTCGGTTGGTGGTCAGAGCCACCGCAATGTTGTCCCAAGCCTTCCATCTGTCCCCCTGGCCAGGGCTCTCACAACCAAGCTGGTTCCAGCATTCTTCAAATACTGCCCTCCATTTCTCATCAGGAGACACTGCCAGGATCCCAAGTTTCCGCCTAATAAAATGATGAGTGGGTCTGTTAAAATTAAATAGCAATGAAGCAACACATTCAGCTTGAAAACCACTCATGGCTAATGTCAATCTAATCTCTCACACTGTTTTACCAAAAGCTGATATACTTAACAGTCTCTACTGTGAACCAAGTTTCATCACTAAGAATAAAGCTAGAGCTTATTATTAATACCTACATGAGAGAACAGCTATGAACCTTATTAGTTTTACTCTTTCTTGCAGCCTTCCAGGAAATGGTACAACAATGGACTGGTGCTTATCTTCACCACTGGTATTCATTGGGAAGTCTCAGGACACGTTCATGTAGCAAGGACACAGTGTAAGTAAGTCCCAAGTATCTCACTATCCTGGAAAGCACAACTAGCATAGCTACCCACATAAATATCAAGGATGGATACACAGCTTCTGACCCTAAAGTAGCATCTACAGATAACATTGCATGACATGTTAGGGATGTGCTGGTAGAGAGCAAAACCAGCTCAGGCATCCTTTCACTGCCAGACAATGCTCAGGGATCATCTATAGCCAGAAGAAAACCATGAGTTCTTCTTCCCATATATATATATATATAGATAAAGATATCTCAGACATATAACGAAATTTAGGGCTTTGAAAAGCTTTCTCAAAACAAATAATTGCTGTCAGGGTTAACAGTTCTATCTTGATTTAAATCAAGTGTCAGATAATGTCAGACCTTTCATTAATATTTCTTCCAGCACATTTGAGATGAGAACTAATAACACAGGTATTTCCCCATGCTGCCAGTTTCACAAAGCAGGAAAAGTAGGCCCTAAGTCTTTTCAGAAATTATACCAGAAGATTTTCAGCTTGAAGACAGGTGGAAAAGGGTAGCTGAAACCCTTATTTCACAAGCAATCCTCAAAAATATGTACATACATTTATTCATAGACTCCCTACTGGGGTAAAAAGCAGACAGCTGTGAAGGCTGCAAGTGTTCAGTTCAGCAGGGAGGCCCTGCTTGAGTGCTGTTGTAGGTGTCAGCACTGTCAAAAGAAATTACCAGTGAAAGCTTCAGGAAGCCTACTGAGAAGTAATCTATGTAAAAGTATTAGAGCCGTGTTTGCCATTTTAATCTGAAATATGAGAGCACGCTTCCAAGATACTGAATCCCATACAGCAATTGCTAGAGCAGTACGTGGTGCTACCAAATACCAACATCTCACCATCACCTCTTTAAATTTACTTAGGTTTCTTCTACTCAGATGTATCAGTTATAACTTAAACATGTTTTGGTTTTTTCCCCCAGAAATAATTAAGCAAATTGCCCTAATGCATTTGCTATACAGACGGGTTTATGGATGCTTTTCAAAGCAATCTTTGCCAAGTTATTAAAATGCTCTTTTGCAATTCAGCAACTTCGTATTTTCTTACTGCTTGGAAGAGTGTAGGATCTAATCAATTCTGTCCAAATATATCCCCACTGGCATTAGTAAATGACACAATTCATTAGGTTGCTAACAAAGTAACTGGCAGAAGGCAGAGAGGTCTGTGATTAACTTAACCATCCTAATACAATTTAGTCTTTCTCAGGAGCTCAGAAGCCAGCAGCAGCTGTGAACTCAGGTTCTAACAGTCAGCTCCAATATAAACAAAAAAAATTTCAGACTGCTACAGCACAGTAGCAGCACATCAGCTGCCCTGTAATTTCATGCCACTATTTGCATATTCAAGCAGCAATTAAAGCAAGAATAACTATAAAAATATGTTTAACTTATTTCATTTCCTGAGCAGCAAGAAAGAGGAATATTTTCAAAACCTCACTGTTTCTTTGGAAGAAATACTTTTAACTGGCCTTTGAAAAAAGACAACAGTTCTGTTCCTAAGTATTACTGAACCATATGAGAAACTATTTCTTATTCAACACTCACAGTGCTTTAGGCTTGTCCTTCTCATTCTCATACAAACTAGGTTTGAAGTAGGTTCCTGTGATTTTTATTCCAGATCCCCACTCTCCACTGAAGAGACCTTCAATATAATCTCCATTTGGTAAGGTCAGTGTTCCCTTGAGAAAAGATAATTAAAAAATTAACTGAAATCCGTCTGGAAACAAATTACAGCCTTTAAATTTTTTTAGATGGTAACAGTTTACAAGTGACAACTGTAATACTGACCTTTCCACTCAGAGTCCAGTTATCTGAGAATTCCCCCTCATAGACTGTATCATCCTCAGAAAGCAAAATTCCAGTCCCCTACAAAAACAATCATAAAGAACACAAAGCAGTAATTATAACAGAAGGCCAGACCACAGATCTAAAGATGTGCTTTAGAAAAACCCATTACTAATTCTTAGCAAGTAGCAATTTTAAGCTGTTTCTGAAGTAGTCCTAGGTAAAACAGAGCAAGGATTATAAAGGCAGTTCTAAAAGCATGGACAACTGAAGATTAGAAGAACAGAAGCTTTACACAGCCTAACACACACTCATCTGCCTCAGAAAGCTGCCACACTTCACGGTAAAGTCCCTACAGCCCAGGGTCCAATGTCCAACTCACCATCATTTTGTTGGTGCTGAAGGCTCCTTCATAATACAGTCCAAACTGAGTAACCACAACACCATTGCCTTGGCAAAGGTCATCTTGCCACATTCCCATGTACTTTTCTCCTCTGAAGAAAAATGAAGTAGGACAGAGTCTGAATAGTACATTTATAGTCTTTCTTTGGCTTTACAGCCACATTTGACCATTATAGAAACCATCAGAAGAGAGTCATAGAGCACTTGCTTTGAGTCTGGCAGTTTAGTTTCACCAGCTCCATGGAAACAGAAACTCTTTTTGATACAAATCAATTATAGCGAACTTTCACAATTCATATTTCAAATTGGCCATATCCAGGCAAGCTGATGAGCTGAAATGGTGCTGAAGCCCTCTTAAGCCCAGTGCATGCCCCAAGGAACCTGAGCAGTAGGCTTTTGTTCTGCCAAAGTTTTTTATTTCTTTTACCTAAAGTCAGATGACTCAAACTGAAAGAATAATAAATAAAAAGAAACCAAGCTGTTGTTCTTGGGGAATAGGAGGGAGACCTAGAAATTCATACATGACATTTTTGAAATATTAGAGTCCAAAAATTGTAAGGAAACACATCATATTGTAGAAAGTTTCTGTGTAACAGCCTAACAAAGGTCATGATATAAAAAAAATTTAATTAAAAAATTGCTCACAAACATCAGATTCTTTCAGACTATTTTAAATACTTTTTTTTTTCCTGTATGTAAGCACACAGAAGTCAGGCTAGAGTTGTTTGAAACTTATAGTGCAAGTCCAAGATATTTTGAAACAGCCTATTTTTACAATTGTTCTGAAAGAGAATGCAATATTTTCACCATGCAATTAATAAACCACTTGTCAAGGCCTTTTTTTCTGCTTTTAGAGGGAAACTAGTGATTGATTTGATACAATTCTGTTTGTTACCAAGCATTTTCCTTGAAATGTACCCAGGAAAAATTATGTTTATAGTAAACCGAGTAAGCCCAACCATTAAACTAAGCTCAGGGGTCTCTCCCAGCTGACTGGCCCCATAAGTTGGCAGGAAGCTGGTCTGATTCATCCTGCCAACTACAGGGGCCTCTGCTGGGTGAAGGCCCCTTGGAGAGAGATTCCACATGCTCAGTTACCAGGATGGAAACTCAAAGTCACACTTGTTCAAAAAATTGTTTTGCAACAATGACAGCAGGCAATAGTGTCTGCAGCTATTCCTTATTTGTCTGGGCTGCAGAATAAGTGCAGAAAAAAATCCTGAGGACACAAAGATACACACACAACCTCCCCAAGACTAGAAACAAAACTACATCAGGGTAGCACTCTCATGTATGAGCTCTGGAGTAAAAAGCAAATGCCACACTCTTCCTCACCATGAACTGCCGCTGCATTTAGAAATTCTGGAGGTGAGAGGATTTGCAAGAAAAGCTGATATCTCTTTAGTTTGTCCTAGGTAAATAAATGACTTAGGAAAATATGCAAAGACATCTTGGCACTACAGTGTAAGAACAACCACCACCACTGAGCAAGACTGGATGCAAAACAGACACCTGGAAATACTGGAGATGTTACAACAGCTCATGTTACAGAAAAACATCCCCCCTTCACCCATCAGACTTTTGCCTGCTTGGCTTTTGAAGTGGGCATTCAGTTAAACAACAATTCCTTGGGCTTCCACCAAAAGCTCTTTCCAGAAAAACAACCAATAAATTGGTGACTGAAAGACAGACTATATTGATCTGTGCTCAGGGTTCATTTAGTGCAAGTCTGTCTCTGAGACCATCTGTTCAGTAATCTGCCCTGAGAGAAAGCATTTTCCCTCCACTGCATTGGCAGAGTAAGCCAATGGAAAACCTGAGCATGAGTTGAAATTCATGAGCACCATTATCTGCCACTGAACAACCCAGTCTTATAGCCTGAGATGAAAGAATACTCACATGACATTCATAACACTTTCAGCACATGCACAACACCTCAACAAGACACCATATTCAGAGCTAGTTTTCAGGCAGGAGTAGGACAGAAAAGCAAGACAGAAAAAAACCAGTGCAATCCCTCCACCATTCGCTCCGGAAGCAGCACCAAACAGCAGTTCCCAGACCCAATTCTTTATATCATCAACCGAGAAAGCCCAGCAATAAAGAAGAAGAAAAGAGACATGCACTATTACTGGTACTAACAAACCAAATCCTTTTCTACTCTTTTTGCAATTGCATGTCATATCTGAGTTTTAAGGATTTGTGGAAGCATTACCTTGTGATATCATCAAAAACTCCATAACCACTCTTCTTGTCCATTATCCACTGTCCAATGAACATACTGGGAGAAGAAGAGGTCAGCTTCCCACTGCGCAGCAGCCCGTGCCCATGCCGCATGTTATCCTGGAAACACCCTTCATACACCTCACCAGTAGCATAGCTGGAACAGCGACAACAACAAAAGAACAAGTAAGAGTCCTGTCATCGACTGCTCCGTTGCGGGGCTGGTTTTGGAGTTTTTGATTGGTTTTGTTTTGTTGGGTGCTTCCCCCAAAAAAATCAACCCTCTCTTTTTCCTTCTAGGAATTGCATTACAACCACACCCAGCAGCAACTACAGCTGAAGTCTGTTTGGGATAAAAGCGATCCTTTAATACAAGTCTTTGGATGCTTTGTTGTTTTAAAGCCATCCTCTGCCCAACAAGCAAGGCCATTAGAGGTGATATTTATCTCTCAGAATAAAGAATCCTCTCTTAATGCAAGGTGGCAGCAACATTAGAACAGACATTAATAACAGACCACTGTACAAGTTCCATTGTGAGCACAGCAGAAAATAAGCCACGCTAACCACAAGTCTGCAATGTAACAAAGCTACACACAGAGCCTTGGTCAGAGCATCAGCCCTGCTCTCCCTTCTGCAATGACAGTAGCACATGTGCCACATGTTACCTGTACACTCCATGCCCACACATTTTGCCTTCCTTCCAGTATCCCACGTAATGGTCCTCTTTATTCAGTGCTTTGTTAGGCACTCTGTATTCACCATACCTGCCAGTGCAGAGATGGAACACAAGCAGCTGTAACACCGATACGTTTCATTAATGGAGCAGACACAAATCACAGAGCCATTCTAAAATCAGAATGCTCTCTCTCATTTTCAGTGCATCTCTAACTACAGCAGTCACAGATGATATTTTTTATAAGAGAAAGCAAGTATTCCAGCATCACTAGGTCAATTTAGTCCATACTGCTCTCTCCTGTTTGATTGTGACATGCTGTAAGCACTCCTCTCGCCACCACATTGCAGCATTTTTCTCAGGCCGTAAGCCTTCTCAAATCTTAAGACTGCTTCTACCTTTATTATTTTCTTCACCTCTTGATAACTCAAGTACACTCTCTTCCAGGGAAAGATGAGGACATGTATTGCTACAGAAAATATTTTTTTAAAAGATGCTAGCTTCCAATTATGCTTAGTGTAAAGGAATTATTCACAATTTCAGCATGCCTGAAAAGAATGTGATACACAGCTGTATTTATTGATTTTAATCTCCTGAGGAGATTAAAATCCAGTTCAGAAGGTTCTCTGGAGGGCATGTCCAACCAACCAGACACTACTGTTAAGTGCTGAGACTATAACATGCATGCTGAAATACAAGTACATGCATTTGATAATGTCAGCAATTACAGCTAAATACTAATGCGTTTATTTCTGGTTGGGCTTTGTTTGCAATATTTCCATCTCCAACAACCCTAAAATCTCCAGGATTAGTTACAAATGACCAAAGCTCTAATCTGGTTTTATAGTTTGACATTATACCAATAGCCAAGAGGAATTTTAAAAAGCTGTCTGCAGTTCAGACCACATTTCAATTTCCCCTCCAACCCATTATTTTAAAAATACATCTGGAAGCCAATAGAACTCCCCACATATTTTTATCCTGCCCAGTACAGACATGTCTGCTCACAAGATGCATATAAAAATGCCTTTGGAAGTAAGTTCATCTCTCAGCCTCAACAGTGCTCTAAGTAGATTCTTAGCAATGAAATCCACAGATTAGTTCAAAGCTGCGTAATACATTAAGTTATTTTCAAGTGGTTGTATTTGTTTCACTAGATAACATGATAATGTCTACAACTTCCGTTCAGCCTACTTTCAGTCTCCTCTGTAATAGTCACCTTCATCATCAAGATCACATACTCTCATTAGTTTTCACCCAAACCCTGAAGTCTCAATTCACGGTTTTGTCTCCTTGCTAGATTACTGAACCTTTGCTCTACCAGAAATACAGCAAAGAAAACACGAGAGAAGGTGCATCACTATGTTGTAAGAAAGGTCAGTAAGATTCACTGCAAAACCGTTAATTAAAAAGGTTTTGCTGTTTTCTCCTACAACAGAAAGTATTTCTTACCCAGCTCCACAAGTAGTGAG
Source organism: Aphelocoma coerulescens (assembly GCF_041296385.1). Taxonomy (NCBI): domain Eukaryota; kingdom Metazoa; phylum Chordata; class Aves; order Passeriformes; family Corvidae; genus Aphelocoma; species Aphelocoma coerulescens. The sequence continues at coordinate 12,303,170 of NC_091021.1, forward strand.
AATATCTTACCCATCCTCCAGCCCAGTCCGGAAAGTCCCAGAGTACATTCGTCCATCTGCCCATTTTAGGATCCCTCTGGAAAAAAATACAAACCCATGCCAATATGTAAGTTAATCAGTTCACTTTGCACTTTCCAAATACCTTCTGTGAGTGAGCCTAGTTATTGTTACCACAACCACTCCATTCCAATGCTTTTACCTTCCATGGGGTTTTCCTGAAAGCCACCTCCCATCATAAACAGCATCCTTGAATCGAGGGTCCTTGTAGAAGGTGTATTTGGCACTGCGAGAAATAGGAGGTTCCTGTCTTGGCACATTCCCACCAGCTCCATATAGAATCATGTCAGAAGTCCCTTTAAGGGCCTGATCCACTGCTTGGCTTATTGCCCTCAGCCACTTGGTCTGAAACAGAAAGTGGTTCATCACAGAATTTAGCCAACACTTGTCTTTGCACTGACTCTCACCTTTACAGCAAGCACAGTCCTGTCCCTGGCACTGCTCAGCACAGTGCTGTGCACTGCAGCACTGCTACCCTCAGGCACCATATACAGCCAGCCTGCACACCCAGCTGCAGAAAGACTCCATTCTTGGGAAATACTCAGGCAATCCTTCTCCCAGTTTGGATTCACAGGTAGGGGAAAAAGCCTCATTTGCATCACTGAAGTAGTGTCAAATTCGTAGATATGCCCACCTTCTCCTGTGGTGTTGAAGAAACAAGAACAAACTGTTCTTCTGGTGTTGTAATCTTCAACCCGTTCCTACATGGGGGGAAAAGTATTTTAATCTGTGAAATTCCATCCTGAAAACCCAAGGTTTCTTAAAGCATCAGTATTGTATCTTCTCTTCCCTACCCCAGCTAGCATTCCCTTTAAGTCAGCAATAAAAAGAAGCAGCAGCAAAGAAGACTTGCTTCCCCCTTGACCACCTTATTCTTTCCAATGTTTACACCATTTTTTTTTAAGACCTAGAAATACAACATTTTCTGAAACAAGAAAAAAGGGTAGACAGTGCTGCAATCATCATATTCCACTCCAAATTCACAATAATTGGTTACAAAACGCTCATTTTCTCTCCCAAAATATTAGACTATTTCAGCATCACAAGAATACTCACACGTTACCAGCTTCTTCTGAAAGAGCTTCTACCCACAGTGTGGACAAGGGAAAAATATGGTGTGTTGAGAACTGTAAGAAAGGAGAAGGGAAACATCACCGGTTACCAATCCATTAATCCTGCCCCATTTTTTTTCTAAATGGTTTCTTTTTTCCCTTTCTTTGAGGACTAGGAAAAACTGAGCATTAGGGACTCTTTCTACCACCCTGATCCAAGAAACAGCCAACAGAAACCACGCTGGTCACAATCAAATGTTAAAAAGGCACATAATTTCAGATTTATTTTTACACTGCAAAAACGTCACTGTATGAAAAATAAGTAATGTTGTTTGAAGCAGAGAAAAGGCTTTGTTCCTGGCTCCAAGCTGGCTTACCTGAGCATGCACCAGAGCATCGTTGAAGAGGATGAACCAGTTCACAGAGAACCTTCCTGCGTGCTGCAGAGACAACCCCCGATTGCTGCTCTCACAGATCAAACGCCGCTCCGGCTTCCGCAAGGAGTCCTACAGGTGGGGTCAAAAGCAAAATGACACAATCTCACTTCTCACTGATTGTGATCTAAGGTCAGTGCTTTAGTCTTTCACAGTAAAGGCCCAACCTTTCTAAAGTAAAGAGTACTACAGCAACACCAACTGGAAAAAACAGCAAGTGCAACTGGGACAGCAGCATCAGTAATAGGCACTAAGAGCAATAGATTCAAGCTGCTAACAGACTGGCAGTCGTCACTATACCGTCATTTTCCCAGGAAAGGTCTTCCAGAAGCCAAGGGTGTATTCTGCTTCTTTAATTTTTCTGCTAAGATGGACAGCAAGGCTCTCGTAACATGAACTGGAATCCTGCAGCTTCTGGTATTCTGGAGATGCCTGTAGGGCACAAGGTAAGACAGAGCTGAGGGCGTTTCTGAATGCCTGTACCAACACCACCAACCAAGCTGCAATACAACTGCTCACTTTATTAAATCAGCACTAAGTGCATGACAGTTGGTCTGGGTACTAAACAAAGCAGACAGTTATTTTCTTGGTCACATGTTCTGTTGATGTGCTGAGAGTTTTTAAAAAATCACAAGAAGGTCCCTGAATGTTACAAGGAGAATGATTAATACACAATTACATGATCTACCTTCTTGCAGCTTAACAAGCTGTACTAGAAGTAGTGCTCCTAATTGCCGGAACAATATTCTAAATTACTATATTGGGCTAAATGTACAAGTAGCTACCGTTCCTGTTTAGTCATCTTTTATTTCAAAACAAAGCAATTATATACATCTAAATGGGTGGTAAAAGTCTACCTAATATATATGTAGTGTTTTTAGTAGAGTATTACAGCAAGGGTAGTTACAGAAATGATGCCAGATGAAACTGAAAAGCAACAGGCAAACATCAAAACAATGTATTTGCAATTAAGCACTGAGGCACACAAGCTCTGGCACGGTAACAAGTTTCTACGTGTCATGTGCTCTGTGCAGGTGGTGTAAGATTGTGCAAATAAATCTACAATATCTTTTTATCTTCCCTGCAGCAAATACAAGTTTGAGGTAGCTCCTCTGAGGAATAAGCTGTTTCTAATTACCTGGCATTTGCTTCACACAGTTACTTCCAAGCTTTAAGTTTCATGTGTGTATTTATTGAACTAGAGATAAAAAAGCCATCCTACCACTTCAAAACATGTGGCAAGCTTTAACAAAGTTCTGGCATAATTATGAAGTCGTCCAAATGGCATGAAAAACAGAGCATTCAAAACTTCCACTAGTTGGAGGTTTTCCTCATTCTTCTCAGACAGTTTCTGTAACAGCTCCTGGTTTTTACTCAAGAAGTCTCTAAATGATGGGACCATGGGGAAACAGAGGGACAAGAGAAGAAAAAAGACAGACATCAGTGATGTTTTATGTAAATGAGCCCAGATAATTTTTTGTATTATCATAAACCAATACAAATTATAAGGGCAAATGCATGCTGCTTATTCATCTATTCACAATGCAGTTTGAGAAGGTACAGCAGTAAAGACATGTAGCTAAAACTGCAACACAAGAGTTGTTTTTTACTTCTAATTTCATATGCTCAGTCATCAAACGGGTTGAAGAAAATTGACTGTGTTGCTCACTTGGAGTGTAACCAATCGCCTTTTCCTCTTTACCACTTGATTAGTAAAGAACAAACAGGTGGAAAGACTTCCCCACTGCTTTTAAAGTAATAAGTTTCTAACACTGTTGATTTATACAAGAAGGCCTGAAAGAATCTTAGCTTTGCTCTAATGCACTTCCCTAAAAATACTGAAATAATTTCTTCCCCCTCCTGTTGTTCAAGGCAACAGACCAGTTCTTCCCCTAACTACAAAAATTACATCCTACCTCAGAGAAAGGCAGGAAATCTGTTCAATCCTCAGTCTGATTTCCAAGAGGGAGAACTAATCTAGTTCAGAGAAGAAGAGGGAAATGATTCTGAAGACAGTACATTAGCACACAAATCCAGGATTTCTTCATTAAAAGGAAAGCACACCTGTTTTTCCCTCTCCTTCGCTGTGTGTGCTCACTGGTGCTGGCACATATGACACGTGCATTGAAACACATCCAGCTGGGAAGCATTTAAACCACAAGCTGCAAGAATCGGGGGAAGCTGAGAGAACAGGCCCCAGGGACAGCAAAACAGATCAGAGGTCACAGAAGGCTCCCTAAGAATGCTACATGGTTACTGAGATGTTATCTCACACAAAATACTGTACCTTGTCCTGCTCTGCTAATGATATTTAAGAAGTCTGTTATTGAACAAGCCTTAGGAATAAAGAAGACTGTTTTTCCCAGTTTTAAATTTATGTCCCTGGACAGCTTGCTATTTTTAATTTTGAGATCCTCACATGGAAGTTTTTCAGCTGAAAAGCACAAACAGTAACAGACAACACTCAGTACAACCTGTCTACTCTTTTAGAGGACATGCTCAAAAACCTGCAACTATGGAGACTTCCATTGAAGCTGGCACTTTTTTAAAGTCAGGACTACACCTAATGCATTCATGCTGCTGAACATCCATAAAAGATGGACTGACACCATTAACCATTTACTAAAGACAGTATCCCTCAGGGAAGGAGTGGGGGGAAGTTCATTATTAGCAGTAGATATTCTTAACTTCCCTTTGCAAGGAACAGGACAAAACTTGCACATCATCTCTTCCCTGAAGCGTTATTCACCTAGTGAGACCCCGGCTGCAGTAGGAGAAGCTGTGACACCCAACAGTGACAACTGATGTGATGAATTCAGCATGGGCGATTTCAGAATGAATTATAAACAAGCTTATACTTGAACCAAGATTTCCTCTAAGTCACCCTAAAAATCCTGACCAATGAAAAAAGATTCTCAGTGCCTCTCTGCAGGGGGATTCTGTATTTAGACTTTGGCACTGGTCCTCGAGTGCAGAATAGTCTTCATCCTAGGTACATGCATTTCCAAGAACTTCCAGTATCATCGTTTACACTGCATTCAAAGCGGTCCATAAATGTTAATGGAATTACCCCCAGATTACAGAATTTGTAATTTTGGAAGGAAAGGCAGCAATTCCACAGACAAATTAAAAATTACCCTCAGTGCAACAACAACTTCAAAGCACCAGGGTGAGAGATCCAGCGTCATTACTTTATTTCCTAGACAAAAATACTACTGAAATGAGAAAAAAGCTTTATGATCTAGAAACCTCAAGTGTACTGTCTCAGGTCTTAAGATACAATTCCTTCCTCCCATTTACAGCATCTATGCATGAAATAGAGCAAAGAAACCTTGAGAGGCAGAAAAGATGCACAGGCAGAAATGTTATTTTTGCATCATTTTAAAGCACTTCCATAAACTTAAAGAATTCAAATGAAAGTGAATTCAGATTATCTACTGTAGCTAATTCTCGTCTGTATTTTCTTGACAGCAACATTTGAAAGAATAAACACTAACACTGAACAATGATAAACATTTAACCTCATTTAACTAAGGTTTTCAAAAAAATCATTATCTGAACTCTATGTTTCTTTGAAGGACTTTCCAGTAACAAGCTTTTTTCCTCCTTTCTCCACCTTCAAGATGAAGTAACTGAACTCAGCAGCATTTTAACCTTAATTTTTATCACAGTTAAGGTAACTTTCTCTTCATCTGAAGGAAAAGGAATTAGTGTACTCAAGTATGCTGAGACCAAGTCTCTGCATGGTCATTACTACACACATAAAAACTCCATTATTTACAGTTCTTTGCTAATTGATAAAAATGGCCAAAAAATGGTAAAGGTTTGCTTACATTGCTGGCTTTGCAAGGAGCATAAATCCTCCCATTACAAGGAAGTTTGTTACTGAAGTACAATACCTAATATAGGGAAGAAAAAGATCTTCAGTTACAAAATGAAAACATCCCTGAAAGTAGCAACTGTTGTAATGTCCAACAGTTTATAATGACATCTGTAGTATCTTTTACTATTCAAGTTTTATAGTACTTGACCAACAGTGTTACTGAACACCTGGCATTCATCTTCCACATGGAACACTGAACATGCATCACTAGTCCACATTTCTGCTGCCATTAGCACAATGCAGAGGGCTTACTTTAATGTTATTTTTGTTTCTCTCTGATTTGGGCATGTACAGAATAAACCACCTGTTCCAACCACTTAGTACTGCTAGCTTCTAATTATAGTTAAGATGGAAATTTCAAGATAGGAATTTTCTCTTTTCCTGCTATTTAACATTCTACCTCTGATTTCTCCCTATCACCATTAAAAAAAAAAAAAGAAAAAAGAATAAAACCCAACACCTTTCTCTAAGGGAAGAGGTCTCTGCTTAACCCATTTAGCAGATTATACTTATGTTGCCTGACTGATCCTTGAGAGATGCTCATGGCATTACACATAAAAACATGCAGGCATTAGGGAGCAAAAGAGAAGAGCAGAAGACAAGCAGTAACGAGAATAGAGATTAGGTATTTCAGTCTTTGAGGCAGAAGAAATTAAAATTTTCTATTCTGAGTAATGAGAACCAATTCTGAAAATTCAGGTTACAAGAAAAATTCGAGTTGAAGACTAAGTAAGAAAATGAGAAAATACCTATTTAGAATTATGAACAATCTATATGATAAACAGAGATGAAAGCTTCTTTTAGGGTGATACAGCGTAAGTTCATCACTGGCCCAGCAAAAATGTTATTTGTTGTGCTTGTGTTCAAAGAAACTGCAATTAGTTGTCCATTCAAAATGCTCCTGCATAACAAAAGTGATAACTACTGAAGTTGATAATCTTGAAATTTTGTTTCCTTAGATATTTTCAGACATCTGGTAACCAAGGCTACATTCAGATATGACATTTTTAGACTCTCTGTTAAGCCATTTTCCACAAAAACCTGTAGGTATTAAGTATGATGAGACTTCTGTCATATTTAAATAAAATTGTCCAGAAACTACAAGTTACTGAGGGGAAAGACAGAAAACAGGTTGACTGCATGGACCTTCTCTCCCAAAAGCATTAAGCCAATAAAAACAATAACCAGGAAAATTGAGACTTAATTCTGAGTACTAAAGCAGCTCCAGCTTTTGGGTGACAGGTGCAGTGACAGCTGTTTAGCAGATACGAGGACAGAAGAATTTCCTTCTGGAAGACAACCTTTAGTTAATGGCTATTGAAAAAGCATTTTGTAACCACAATAAACCCCCAGCCTAGGTAATTAGCAGCCTAGGTAATTCTATCACATTATACTACAAGATTCTTATAGGCAGCAACCAAAGAAGAGTCTGTACCCAGAGTTTTACACAAGGGAAGCTGATGCTGTCCATGTGCTCCACTGGTGAAGACCTGGAGATACATCTCACTACAAAATGTATTTGTTTGTGTAAAACTCTCCATATATTTCTTTCTAAATCACAACAATACAACAGTTACATAGCTTTCCTTATGACCTACTTTCCCTTAACTCAGGGCTTGTTGCAGTCAGTAGATTAAGCCTGCAGAGACTCAAGATGAGAGGGAATTGGATACTTGCTCAGTGTAACTATCCAAAAAGAGACTGGAATGCTTCAGGATGGCCAAGCTCCTGGCTTCTTTTACTCCATGAAGAAAGCTACTTAAAGAAGCTCCATGTTGACCAATGAGATAGCACAGCTTGCTGAACCTGCTTGCCATTTCCTGCAACAACTGGATTGTATTTGCATTGCCCAAATTATCTGTAACAGACCAGAAAGCAATTTAGCTTACCTTATGAAAGAGCAGCACCCATTAACAGAGAGAATCACAACATGGTGCTTTTTAGATGTTTTATCAGCACTTTCACCTCATGGCTACGTTATTCAGAATCAGAAATTCAACAGTTTTAGACTAAATACAGTGCACATAACGAAGGTATTTCGGGTGAAACCATCAGGAAAGTGCAAATAGTAACAGAATGTACACTGTCAAAATGCAACTGTCCTTCACCTCCTCATCCAAACAGGGGAGAAAGCAAGACTTTCGATTTATCTTGACAAAATATTACTCATAAATTTTGCATAACAGAAATTTGTTGTGGAACTTCAGGGAAACAACAGCAAGGAAAACATTAAAAGAAGGTCTTACCTAAACCTAAAAGAGGTCTAAGGACCTGAGATTTGATCTCGCTCAGTTTGAAATAAAACCTTCTCTCAGTAGCAGCCAACTCATGCAAACTGGCAATATATCCCATTACGTTTTTGTCTACTAAGGCCAGACAGTTGTCACCACCAGCTATCACATTGCTTATGTACCCTATCTGAAAGATGAAAAAGAGAAAAGAAAAAACAGCAGCTTTAATATTTTTCTTTTTACACTCCAATTTAAAAATAGAGTAATGCAAATAACGCGTATTTTTAAGAGCGCTAAGCGATAGTATTAATTACCTTCAGTTACAAACAACCCATTCAATACTGGCTTAATACAAGAATGACAAAAGTTGAAGATACATTTATAGCCACTGCTGTTCATTTTCCTGATTCTGACAGAGCCTGAAGACAATGAACAGACCACCTTTTAAGGTGGCTCATGCAACCATGCCATGTTTAAGAGGTAGTGACCTTAGGGCACATATTGGCGCACCACTTGTAACCGCTGGACTCTGCCTAGCAGGCTGCCTAGGGCCATGCCGGAGTCCATTTCGGACAGCCCCGCGATGTGGCTCCGGCAGCCAGCAGCGTTACAACGCAGTGGGGGTAAAGAGGTAGAGAAGGGTCTCTCATGAGGGATTGAGATGGCTTTAATCACATCTTGCCCCATGATGTTCAGAGGTAGAGAGACAGCGCGGTCTGAGCGCGGGGTGGTATTGCCAGGGGCCCAGGGGCGGTCCCTGGGCGGGGTTGGGGTACAGAAGCAAATAGGGAGTAACCGAGGGAGTGGCCAAGGCTAAGGAGGGAACAAGGCAAACACACAAAATCACGGGGTTAACAGCCCACCACATTCAGTCACTTCTAGAACTGCAATATGCTTATATCAACAATGTTATTAAATAGCATCATTACATCAGCTATTTCTCCTATTAAATATGAAGAGAGAAGAACAAGCCTTTATTAGAATTATGACTGATCTGAACAGGTCCTTTCTGGACCTGGAATATGTCTATTTATTGATAAGAGTCCAGCTTATTGATACTGCAGTATTATTAACAGTACGTATTTGCTTCCCACAGTACTTCAAAGCAAAATTCTTCCCTAAGGTGCGCACCAGTGCCACTGATGCACTGTGGTTCCTCATTAATTTTGGTTCACACGCAATGCCACAGAGTAATTCAGAGTTTGAGCTCTACTTTTATTTCCTTGGTTGCTAAATAAAGGATTCCCTTGAAACACTGAGCCAAAGTTGTTCGACAAGCAACCCACAGGCCAATTCTCATATGCAAGAGCCTACCAGTCACCTTTAAAGAGAAGGGAATGGCTAGCCGCAATCTTACAGAAGGAATACAGGGGTGTGTGTGTGTGTCTGCATGCACAGACACAGACCCAGGGTCTAAATCTCTGTCTCTCCTCAAAACACTTTCCAAACTATTCTGGTCAATTTAGGGAAGTAGCAGTGATATCCAGAGGAGCTAAGGCAGACACACTCTCTTCTACCCTCACCATTTCCTTTTTGTTACCTTAAACTCATGTTGGTCTGAAACCATACACAAACAACTTGGAAGAGGACATGCAGTCACAGCACACATTCCTACCTCATGCCAACCTCAAGGCACATGTAAGATTCAGCTTCATGAAAAAAATTGTGCAGGGGCACCTCCTGTCTCCCATTAACATCAAATGCATGTTTTTGCTCAGATCCCCCTTTACACCCATGTAACAGGGAGGGGTAGGGAAGGAGATGGCGCAGAACTCACAGGGACCTTCTGCCCAGTCACAAACAGGAGGCCTAATGTTGCAATGGAGTCACAGAACAGAGCAGCCAGTGGCCTCAGTTGAGAGACAACAAGAAATTGAAGAGTGATAGCAGTGAAGACTGAACACAAAGACTGCGGTCAAACAGAGCACAATAAAAGAGCACATTTCTGCAGCATGCACACATGGAAGGAAATGGATTAAACACACTTGAAATACCTCCTTGTCCCTCAAACAGAAGGGAAGGCCAAGAAACAGGCAGGAGAGAGAACAATACTAACTGGGCCTCCTCTCTGCCCTCTACCCACTGTGCTCCTCATGTGACTACTAGGAACCAGTAATGTGGCTTGACAACCTTAAAGCTCATCAAGCCATCAGCACTGTGCTATTTCTGAAGAGCACCAGTATGATCTGTACCGACTTAAAGGAAGTAACACTCACCTTACTACAGGCTAGTAACAAAGCTGGACTCTTAGCACAGCTATTTTCATTCATATTGTTTTCTCTTGATGTCTCCTGGCCACTGTAATATAATCCAGGTTGGAAGTCTTTCTCATCTGCTAAGAAGAGGGAATAATCTAGTCCTGCTGCTGTAGTCCAAACACCATCACCACACACCTAAAATTTGGGAGGAAGGAAGACATTAAAAATCATCACCCAAAGCTGGAAGGAGAGAAAAATACTTAACTCTTCTAGTCACACATGTACATAATACACCTGCCTAGATAATCTATTGCAATAACCGGTCAAATTTTCAACTTCAGTGTCTTGTAACAAATAAACGCCTTGCACATATATTGAAAAGTCTTTCTTTTCAGTTTTCCTTCTAATGGCTGATTTTTTTTTGCCTTTCAGTTACAAATCAGTTTTACTTTTAAATGGGCATCAAGTGAGCTTGATTAAAGTTGGAACACTATTCTCCCCTCTACATTTAACCATGAAATCTATATAAACTTGGGAGACAGTTAATTTGCTGTACATTAATTTGCATAAGGCCTAAGCAGGAAAACTGTGCAGCTAGTTTTCTATTAAGACGAGCACCAGAAAACATGGGAAAGGCTGTGGTCTAACCCAAAAATTATTTTCCTCTTCACTCAATGTGATTAAAAGTTCAAAACAAAGAGAAAACCCACTGCCAAGACTCTGCAAAGATTCTGCAAAGCTCTGGAAATATGGAAACAACAAATGTGGTCGTGGTCCGGCCAAACTAAAAACGCTAGAAACGACTGTTTAGAATAAAAACAGAGTTACAAAGTATTTAGAAGTTTCAGCACTGCAACATCAATATCAGAGAAACCAAATATAAGGCAAAAGTGAAATCTGATAAGAAGATACAACCAGTCCCATTTCTCACTTCTAGAACCTCACTGTGGTCAAAATCCAGCAGAAGTCTGTGTGAAGGATTTCTTGGGTAGATTTTCACAAGCTCATCTAAAGATCATTTCACAGCACAAGCCAAAGAAAATCAAGGGCTCTATTACTAAATAGCACACAGATCCATGAACAGGTCATTCTCAGAAATTACTCTGCACTCATTTGTACAAGAAGAGACCCTAAACTGAAAGAAGAAAACCACAAAAAACGAAGTACCTTTGAGAGGCGAGGGACTGTTGTTGGGGAGTTCAAGTGACCAAGCTGGCCGGAGATATTACTGCCCCAGGAATACACCTGTAAGAAGCAGTGCTAAACATCAGAATATATATTTACATACATGGAAACATAGTGAACTGTGGTAGTACAACACATCAAGTGTGCAAACACACACAAGTCAAGGAGATAGGATTTGTGTATCAAGAAGCATTTCCTCAATTTTCACTGTCTTCCTACATTCTCAGATTGTCTTCTCACATTCAGAAATGGAATGCACCAAATCAAGTCACAGCAATCTTTAGTACATGCAGAACTTGGGCAGAAATAGAACTTAGATTCCACACTACTTCCATGATGCCTCCCACAGATGGGAACAAAAGTTTAGAAGCAAGAGAAACAAAAAACTAGAAAAGACCAAACATGATAATTATGTCAGAGATAAACAATAAATGTTAACGATCACTTGTACCTGGGATTTGGCAGTGAGTGCTAACGAATGATGGCCACCAGCAGAGAGGTGAATCACTTCCTTACCATCAAGGCTTTTCACACACAGTGGCTGAAGCCTGTCAATCCCCAGAACCCATAAGGCGAGGGAAGAGGGGTAGAAGGCAGGAAAAAGAAAAAATATCAGAGGTACTCTTAACGCAAAAACACTCAAAGTTTTATTTTCTTCCCTAAAACAAATTAGAAAAAACAAAGATATGTGGAGTCTTCTGGCAATAAACCAGCTTAGTCAAAATGATCCGGCAAAAATTGATGATAGACCTCACCCTAATTTGGACAAAGTCAAAATATCATCAAAACTGTTACTGATTACAAGGGGAAAAGTCATAATTGATTGATGCTTGGTAATAATACAGCATAAAACATGTTGTTTGAAAAAACTTACGTCACAACACTTAAAAGAACAAGAATATAATGCATGGCAGATGTTTAAATTTGAGAATTTGAGACAGTTCAATACTCAAAATTTTCTAGCAATCCAGTGAATAAAAAAAAACATTTGCCAAAGAAATCTCACCTTGGCAGAACATCACCATGCCCTAGCTGTCCTTCCTTCCCTTTCCCCCAGCTCCACACCTCTGTTCTTAGAGAGGGCAGAAGAGCATCAGCTTCACCACTGTAGGTTGGAGTCAGAGCCACAGTCCTCATTTTTGCCCGTCCTACCTTCCGTAAGAGCCTTGGGGAAACTGAACAGAGGCCAAGAATTAGAAAAATTGCTAAGCATTTTGGTAAATGTATCACTCAGATTGTGTGTTACACAGTAACAGCATTACTTAATAGTAAGTGATCAAAACTTCTTAAAGCAGTTTTAATTCAAGCCTGGGAACAAAGGTTGACAGGTAAGACAACAGGTTACGAATACGAAGAAGTAACATAGGTGCTAAAAATAGACAGATGTCAAGTAGTTTTTACCAGCTGCTAAAGGATAGCAGACATACGAGAACTATGCAGTTATAATGACGCAAATGAACCAAAACAAACTATAAAGAAAGTGTTTTGTAAGAAAATATAACCTTGAAGATTCCAATAATTCCTAAAACTCCCCTCAAATGCAAGATCAATATAGAACTAAACCACATACATGTTCAGAGCCATTAACAACATTAAAATCTGTGAGGGAAGAAGGTCATTAACTTTGAAGTTAAGCACTGGGAATTGGAATACTTACAGGTCCCTGGCTCAAAAGCACCTCCGTGCAGTGTGAATTACAGACCACACAGATTTTTATCTTCTACACAACCAACATGAAAGATACCTTAGCATCATTTGGCAATAGGACACCTCCAATGTGCTCAATTTACCTTAACTTAACAAGAAAGACCATTTGTAAACCCACCCTGCTTTTGGTTTTCTTAGCATGCAGTACCTGCTAGCCTGAACCCTCTCCACTGCTTTCAAGTCCTAAGATATAGTTGAGAATTCATAAAGACCTTTGATACAGCATTAGATTTGTGTTTATTAAATGTTTGGGGTATTTTGGACTTACAAACCTCCACATTATTATAAGTTTTCCAGTTTTTTTTCCCCAACATGCTTCTTTACCTTGTGACAACAAGCCAGGCAGGGAAAGCCTTCGACTCCCTCCTTCAGATTCCTCTTCTCTAATATCTACTAAACTGGAACTCTTCTTCCCCTGCATGGATTCCAGTCTGACCTGCTCTTCTCGGCTGTCTTTCAGAGCTTCAGGCCCTGGGGACCTGCTGCCCGACTGAGATCCTGGCTCACTCGAAGATGCGCCATAGAAGTTCATGACTTTCTTCAGGGACAGGGCTCCAGCCTCGTACGTGGCAGCAACTCTCACCCCAACTGCCGAGGCACAGGAGGCCACCAGGCTGTTCAAGGCGGATGTGCTGCTACCTGGAGGGCCAGGGATACAAGCACCAAGTTGTTCCTCTTGAGATGGCTAAAACCAAAGGAAAATTGGAAACTATCAGAGCAGACAGCACAGAACAGCAGGATGATGAATACACATTCACTGTTCAAACTGAACACCATATAATGTTTATTATAAATGTTTATTGTAAATTATATATGTATTTTAACTGTATATAATTTATATATGTTTTTTATGCCTCAGTGTACATCTATTGCTCTGAATCATTTTTTTAGAAGTAGGACCAAGCACCATTTCTAAATGGACTGGGCTTTGTGGCATCTGTCTTGTAGCTCACCCGTAAAAGACTGCAGGTCTGGGGTTTCTAAATACCAAAAAAAAAAAAAAAAGGATCTTTGCAAACAAATATAAAAATAGATATCATTTTAAGCTTATTACCAACTTCTTTGCCACCAATTAAAGTGCATCAGTGAGCATGCTCTACTTTCAGAGAGACAAGTTCTCTCTTCAGAATGGTAAAAGGAAAACAGCGATTCATGGATTCATTTTGCAAGCCCTATCTTAAAACCAGTCTGGGTTGTGTTCTCTCACACCATTGTTGTATCCATATAAGGCTTAGTTAATAATCAAGTCACAGTAGGGACAAACTGACTGAAGGCAATTATTAGTCCCAGCACACCATTATCCGTAATAGCAATCAGCTGACCCACCAAATAAGAAATAATGCCCAAAATGATCTCTGACAAATAGTTTGAACATTAAAACAAAGACAGCCAAGTCCCATTTCCCCATCTAATACACAGTGGGAAATGGTATTAATACAGGAATTACAGCTCATTTTATTCTGTCAAAATAAAAACAATCTTTGACTTCTTTAAGCTTCTTTAAAGCTTAGGTTACAGAATTGGGATTGGTTCTATTTACTTCATCCTATTTCTAAAAGGCACGCCTAGCAATACACTAAAGAAAACTTCATTTGTGTAGGAAAGCAATGAGAAATGAAGGATTTTACTAATGCTGAAACACTTCATTAGACCTCATCTCTGCTCTTCACATGGATAGTCAGCTGCGGAAGATTCAGTGAATCAATTCCAGTCTTGATTCCTGACACTGCACAAGGAAAACAGTGCTCTGGAAATATTCCAGGAACAAGCAGCTGAGAAAGGGAGAATGAAGCTATGTTTCAGTCATTTCCCTATGCTGGAGTTCTTGCAAGAGGTCTGAGGAGCCCACAACTGCTAGAATGCATTTGTATTGGCAAAAAGCAAAAGAAAGAGCAAGTGTATTTACACAACATTTATTTCTCTAAAATAAGTTTTCCTCAGAGTAAGAAAGCATAACTTGCTGAACTACCAAGTTACTGGACAGATTTTAAAACTATGGTGGTTTTGTTGCCATCAGAGGCAATAACAAAAATGAACTATTTATTAGGTACTGTGAAATTTATTTCCCTGAACCACTGTGGAGAATATCTTACTGCAACTATTAAAAAAAGAAATAAATTTATGTCTGCATAACACTGTAAAGGACAAAAGAAGTTTTCAGAATTCCACTGTCAATTTTGCCAGTTAGGCCACAGAGCAGCAGGTTTCCTCACAGGACAGTAGTTAGATAAAGACCACCAGACTGCACTGCAAGATTCTGGATTAGTTTTTTGTCTAGTAATTTTTGGGTTCTATCTTTTTCCCTTTGCCCCTAATTACATTTCCCTTTTTTTTCTCTCTAAAAACCAGAAAATGGTATTTCATCAGGGAGTCACAAACAGCTCTTGAAACTTCATGTCAAACATTTTCTGATGCTTACTAAGAGATAAGTACTGGAGTGTTCTGCTATAGCATCAAAACATTGTTGTTCAATCATTCTCCACACCACACAGCATAGTACTTATACATCTCCCATCCCTTTTTATGAGTTTATGCCATGCCTACTTTATTAACACCAGAAACCTTTTGGTCAAACCTTTTAGCAATCTGCAATCCAGAATTTTTTACTGATTGAGAACTTAGATGGATTTGTGAGGGATTTGTTCCAGGTACAGAAATTAAACCTTTACCTTAAAGGTAAATCAGGAGTAAGATTCATGGAATCTTACTGCCCCCCACAAATGGAAATCCATGCATAAGGAAACAGAGCACGGAAATTGGCTTATGTGGTTCTGGTACTGCAGACCATGAAGAGGAGAGACTAAAGCACTGTCAAGGGTGCCCACAATGAAGGCTCACAACGATGGAGGACAAAAAAAAATCTTCCACTTAAAAGCTGACAACCACCACAGTGAAAAAAAACCACTTGGAAACTATAAAAACACCATAGCTACATTAAAGTAAGATTTTCATTTGTAAAAAGAGTAATGTTGTCACATATGCAACAGAAGTTACAGCAAATTATGAGCTAGTGATTAGGTACCAACCTGCTCAGGTTCTGTACAGATGTTTTTATTCAGGCTCTCATTTAATGAATGATCTGACAAACCAATTAAATACTCTTTCACTTCTTTTTTGTCAGAGAACACAGTATTTCCTGAACTAGAAATTCCACTATCTTCCCGTCCATCACTGCTGGTAAGGCCACTTGGTCCATCGGATTCTAAACCAATAAGCCTATGTTGTTCCACAAGTGGTTTCTGACAGTCTTCCCTTTGGCCAGCTGTTACACTTTTGCCTTCAGGGGTGTCCGACGACGGACAGAAAACGTGGGTTTCTGGTTGGTTAGCAGACAGTGCTACGCCCAGCGGGCAGCAGTGACTATCTGAAATGATTACATGATCTTCCTTGTCCGTCATGGTAATGAGAGGCTGACTGCAGTGATTGCATCTCTCTGGGATAGGCTTCATTTCCTGCACAGGGAGACATTGTACCAGAGCCAGGCTGTGGTAGGCTCCACAAGCAATCTGGAGCACAACACGTCCTGCCAGGTGCTCTACCTTCTGTGGCTTTGTCACTGGGAAAGTTGTTGTTATGAGACCCAGCTGGCAGCCACTCCCCCAGGCCCATATTTCTCTGCTCAGCGATAGTGCCAGCGTGTGTTCCTCTCCACACGCCAGTTGCAAAATCCTTACTGATAACAGAGGGCTGGTTTCAGAATCACAGATACTGACGAGCTGGGGCTCTGGCACACACGGCTGATTAGCAACTGCGCACTGGCCAGCAGAATTGTCCCCCCACATGTACACCACACCACTCTCTGTCACGGCTCCATTATGGAAGCTGCCGGCTGCCACTGTAATAATACGATGTCCAAGCAAAGTGTTTTCTAAGATAGGAGTGTTAACACATGACTCCTCAGGTCCTGATCTCCAGGGCAGTTTTCCAAAACTGTAGACCTCTCCACCTGGGAAGGGGATAAAAAGAAAAACAAATCCTAGTCGGAGTGTAAAACCAGTTGTTAAACCAATACAAAAATTTGAAGAATGCTTCAGACACATAGATATGAATTCCTAGCTTACTCCAGGCTCAGCAAAACCATGGCTATTGATATAAGAAGGCTGCTAGTTGCTCTCTGCAATTGCTGCTGTCAAGTTCTACACCTCATGTTAATGTTACCCTGTGCATGCATGCCCTATTAAAATAAGCAATGCTTTTCTGCTAAAAATTCTACTCTACCCAAGTCAAGTGAGATAAGTGTATTTGTTGGCCCTTGCTAATTCAAGAACATATTAAGGACATATAAATGTGTATGAGGAGCACAAAGTACAGAGCTCATCTTTCCACAGATCTAGCACCACGTCTAAAAGAAGAAAACTTGACAATATCTGAAGATTGTTATTGCCCCCGCTCGTTACAATTAAGGTGTTTATTACCTTCTGTTAGAAGTAACCCATGATGGATTCCAAGGGCTGCCTGTAACACTGTCTTTCCACTGAGGCCTGGAAGCCTTTCTGGAGTAACAGAGCAGGAACCAGCCTTCCAAACATAGACCAGGCCTCTCTCTTTGGCTCCTTCTGCCTCTTCTGAGCTACAAAGATTGGAGGAAATTGGAACACCATCAGGATGAAGTTTTCTGTGGCTCAGTAACGCCTATGTAGGAAAGGCTTAGTAGTTCAGACATTGGTTTTACTTTCAAGCCAACATATTTAAATTAATATTATCAAACTGTAAATTAAATGCTATTTAAATGAAAAAGCAAGTGTCCTCTGTTTGAAACCATTAGCTTTTTTCTCATTTGTACTTTACCGTGTACAGATTGCTCCCATTAATAGTGTGTTTAAAACATTAATACACCTGTAAGAGCTCATCCTTTATATTCTTTTATTTCTACCTCTAGAGATAAAAATGAGGTTTTATTGTTTAGGGCTTTTTTCCTTCTGCTAATTCTTAATGAGTTTCTCAAATTCAAATGAGCCAGTCATTCAAATCAACTGAACCATGAAGAAAAACTATCCTGAAATAGTATGCAAGTATCAGGGCTTGTTGGAGTGACTGGAACTATCCAAAACTAGTTTAACACTCCAACACGCTGTGGTTTGAATGCTCAGTCAGCAACTTCTACAACTCAACACAAAGAAATTCCTCAGAATTTTTACAAGCCCACAGTTTTAAGAATTTGTAGAATCCCTTTATTTAAATACAAAAAGCTATTTTAAGTATCAATATAGAGTGGCAGCATTTAAAGCTAAATTAACAGTCATGCTTAAATTTCCTTAAAGCTGTATATAGACTAGACTGTTACCTACCCAGAAAGAAAAAAGTGGGTTTAGCTCCTTACTTGACAACAGCCAAGTCACTGACTCCCTGCATAAATCAGTTCCTACAGCTTGGCATGAACTTGTGAAATTAAATATATTAAAACAGCAAGAAAAGCTTTGATGGAATGATAGTCTTTGTCTAGAAGAAAAGGCACAAGAAATAAAACGTAATCCAAACCTGTACCAAACCCAGAAAAAGCTATTCTGATACACCATACTGCAGGCAAACCTATGCAAGTAGCCTTATGCCTGAAGACTGTGAATTTGCTAAACAACACATTTTGTTACCTGAGGTGCACAGGATGAATAACATCTTTATGCAACCTGCCTCTGAAACATTCAAGTTAAGAATAGCTAAGAAATTAAATTATCTCTCTTAGCTCCCATACCTATCCCAAATACCTTTATTTTTCTACAAAACAGAAAGAAAAAAAAAACAAAAAAGAAACTCTAAAAGGTGACAGTCTAGAACTCTTCTAAAATTCAGGTAAATAGTTTATTCCAAAAAGCAAATACAGAATTAAAACACGGAGTCCATCTCGCATTTCAAATACATAGTATATATTGTCTTGGGGTGACTATATACATAGTAATATATACACAAAGAAAAAAAAAAAGGCTTAAAAATTCAGTATCAGTGTAAGGATATTTCACCTAAGAGAAAAATACAGATTTTACACAGACAGGCAAAACACTCCAAAGAACACAAAATGATAACACTGAGAGTTTTCATCAACATACTCTGCATGAAAACTGGGTCAAAGCCTGATATTTGTGCTTTTATCCATTTAACAGGACTTCAGAAAACAGCGTAAAACAAATTCGGACATTCACATAACAGGATTTGTTACAAAAACATTTGACCTCTATCAAGTACCTCAGCGCAAGAAAGGAGTGGAAGAATAGTCTAGTGCAGGCTACTGATCCACAACCAAAATTCACAGGTGCAGGTACCAGTCAGGATTTACTGTTCACTTGAGAATGTTACTTTCAAGTTTGTAGCCTATGGCTACGGCTCTACAAGTTACAACAATCAGCTTAAAAAGGAAGTTGCTGTTGTAGCAACTTTTCTGTTCCAGACACAACTGAAGCTAAGTTAATAATCTTCCCTTTAGTGTAAGTTTCAGTACAAGTCACATAAAGACTATGCTGATATCACTTAATTTTCCAGGATGATCATGAGCTGGCCTATTTCGGAGAGCCTCTGTGGTTTCACCTAGCTGTTCATTCTCACCTTTTTTCCTGTGAGTCCATCTGTCAGTGGCAGCACTCCATCACCACCAAATTGTTCCTCTTTCAAAAGGAACAATATAATTTTCACAAACTGAAAAACATAAAAACCAGCTATTTAATCACAAGTAACATAAAACAATAACAACAACAAACCCCAAAAACCTCCTCTAAGGTTTGGCTCCTGCATTAAATAAATAAACACTTCCACACTGCTAGGATGGTTCAAGTATTTATATTTAGTTCACTCACACTGAGTTGGCAGACACAAGCTGAACAGCCAGATTTGTCCTACGTACTCATCTCACAATGGGTCTATTGTAAGGATAGAATGAACAAAACCTTGTTCAAGGGCAGAAATTTACATCAATCTCTCTATACAATTCTCATTATACCACTCAAGAAACATCAAATTGATTCATTTTCAGTCATAAGACAGAATTCAATACTTGACTAAATTTAAGACAAACAGATTTGCATGAGCAGAAAATTATCAGGAGCTGAATTCGTAACTGCATTCCTGAACCAAAGCACAAAACACCATCAGAAGGTGCAATTCTGCCTGGGCAGAAATGCAGAAAGCCGAGTTCAAAACATTTCTTCATGCAAACTGGTGGCAGAGTGCCTATGGCGATAAAAGACAACCATGGAAGGCAAGAAAAAAAAAAGTGGCTGCTCTAGCTACAATTTCATCCTTTCAGATTTTGAATTTTGCAAGTTCACCCTCACACCTTTCCATCCTCATGAGGATACCTTTGTATCACTTTTCTTGGAATAAAACAAAGCTACAGCTAATCTTCGTTTCTTATGATCTGATGGGCTTTTTTCCTTAATATTAAAAGAATTGTGATTTCTCTCAATCTACTGCCTTACCATATGAAGTATTACAAATTTTAGTTACATTAATGCATGTGCATTATTAAAACAAAGTTTCATACATAAATGCTTTAGACCTGTTGCTTTATGATAGTTGCTGTCTGATATCCACTGTAACAAAATCAGAAAATAAATTAGTTAGTATAAGTCTTAACACCCAGAATAAGTAGTCTGAAGCTTCTGCATACAGACAACAGAAATAAATATGGCCAGTCTTAAATACAAGAGACAATATATGCAGACCTGTAACTCTCAGACAAAAGTTTCAATGCATACTTGGAAACAGTAATCATCAAGTTGATAAATAATTAAAATAACTAACAAAACCTCCAACACTTTCACTGGAGTGCTCTGAATAATGAATTACCAAGGAGACCTTCACAAATAGAAACAACACAGCATACCAAACAATTCCAGTCTCTCAGATACAGGACACTAAAAAGAGTGATTTGGGCTTCAGAGCTGGCAAAGAACAGACCTCAAAAAGGTAAAGATTTGATAACGTAGTATTGTGGTAAGGCATGTGCACCCTGCTCTAAAAAAAAAACCCCAAAAACCAGAGCATACTTTCTAGGAACATGAAGACACACTTGTCACCAGAAAGATACTGCTTTCAAGACAGTCTCTCCTTCCTCAACTACAAAAGGAAAAAAACACTTACAGTTTTAAAAGTTAACTTTTAAAATATTAACAAAGGAAGTCTCACAAATATAAGGGAACTGTCATGAAATGCTTCAGTAGCAGAGGTCTTGATGAAACATCAAAGGAAAATGGAAGTGCATTTTTGGAACATTAACTTCCTGACATGTTCTTGCTCAGAGTAAGTCCATTTAGGGTTTTCTTTAGCCTACTCAAAACCACCTAACCCTACAATTCAGTTTTCCTTTGTGAAGGACTCTAGCTTCAAATAAAAAGATCCAGTGGATCAGTGAATCAAAGAGATGAAAGCTTTGATAGAGTTACTGAAGCATCTACAAATACACCACTTACATTGCACATAGTTATTTGAGGTTAAGGAACTGAGGCTTAAAATTCTTGACTTCTAGAATTTATGGACTTTTTTAAGGACTCAAAGAATTTTTTTTTATTTTCATGAGCCGCGACTGCAAAAAAATTTATTGTAATTGTCATAAAACCTTCTGATTGTAGCAAAACAAAGTTAAAGCCAGGCATCTGATTAGCTGTTATGCAAGATCTCCCTTCAAAGCCAAATTGAAAAACTATTTACATAATTATTAAGTAAGAAAGCTGCAACAGCAGCAAACTAGAAACGTGATATAAGAGCACGATATGATGGCAGTGATAGATTTTCTTTTCTTTACAGAAGCTCACTTAGGGTTGCATTACCAAGCATTTATGCATATAAGGGAAAACAAGAGTCAAACTGTTTTCTTTCCACAGATGAAACATCTTTAAGACATTTTGAAATAACTTTCAAGTTCAGTTCAAGTTTTCACTCACTCCTGGGACAGCACAACATTATTCCCATTTCATAGTTAATGCAAAATACAAGTTGCTTTGCCACAGCTACAAACTAAGTAAAGTAATTGTAATATAAAGTTTCTTCCTCCCAACAGAAATATGTAATTTTCCTTGCTTATTCTCACGTTACCTATACATTATTTCCTTTCCACTACCATTACCTGAACTGTTATTAGATTTAGCCTTCATGAACAGTCAAGCACAAAACAACACTCCTGCATGGAAGCTCAGTGTGATACCAGCATCTTCACTGCTATGCCCATACTTTTACCTTCTACATTTTTGTTCCGATGCTCAAGAGGAAAGCAGCAAGGAGTGCCAAATATGAAGTGGATTTGTGCTACAGACAGATGGTCACTGGCATGACACTGATGTCACACTCTCCACTTACAGAGTTAAAGGCTAATTCTCCAGAAATCTAACGCCACCACACTGTAACAACTGCCACGATTGGGAATGAGGTGGAGCAAACATTACTCTCATTATCATGGACTGTGCTCTTTGCTGACCGTTTTTAAGTGAGCACCACAGGTATGAAGGTAACCTTACATTCAACGCTGAACAGCAACAGCTGGTATGCCCCTGACTTTCAGAAACACTAGAACTCCCATGAGCCTCATGTGCTTATTTACCTGCTGTGTCAATAAACACTGCAAATAATTCTACAGCTTTCATGCATGTTTACTTACGTATTTCCAAACACATTTTTAATACATTTGTTGCATCATATTTAGCAATAACTTGCAGGACCAAGACTGCATGTTTGTTACACAGAATTACCTACTCAGGTTCTGAAGAGGTAATCTCCAAGCTTCCTCATTCAAAACAGAGTTGTCAACACCAGTCCGGTCTACACACATCATTTACTGGTGCTAACTGTGGCTTACATTCAATGCGTGACCAGCTCAAGAAGCCCTTGTGTTTTGATCAGCACTAACCACTGCTTTTAACACTGTGATTAAGACCTGCTCACAACAAAGCAAAACAACTGGCTACTGAAAGACAATAGCGATCCCTTCAGATGAGGACTCAAAGCTGTCAATGCCAGTTCCAGCGAATGCAGGATGGTAGCAAAATACAGCAGTAAAGAAGTCGGGGAAAAAAATCCAACACACAATTACCTGCTACAGAATGCAATTAATAGTTAAAATTTACCAGACTCATATGAGACTCAAAAAATTCTGAATGTCCTTCTGCCTCTTTTTCTTTTGAAATTACACCTTAATTTAGCACATTCTCAGGTGCTTCCTCTTCTGAACACAGAAACTGAAGATGGTAAGTATAGCTAGTTTACATAAGCTGCTGCTCTACAACAGCAGTGATTAACTACAGATCATCTACACCACTCCGGCTGCTCCCCGGTGCCTCACCAAAATATTTTCGTTCTGGAAGAGGAGGTCTGTGACAGTCACAGCACGGTATGTCACCTGTACAGGATACTGCAGCCACAGTAGGACCATCACTCAATACACTCCAAAAGCTGAAACTGCATTTACCCCTAAGCAAGCAAGTCAGGCAAAGGGACAGGACTTTTAAACGCAAGTGGAAGGAGATGAAGAGCATGTCAGTTACAGTGCGGGGGTCTCTTTCCACCAAGAGGAAGGAGACCTTTCACACCCTACAGAAATACACCTCGATATCTCTGCCGTACCAGCCCATCACAGCGCCGTTAGAGTTGGACACCCAGGGTCTGTCACAGCTGCTCTTCAGCCTCTCCCCGAGTCCCCAGGCGCAGCCGGGGGCGGCGCAGGGCCTGTCCCGTGTCGCCGGTGCCGCCCGGCGCTGCCGTCCCGCCCGGCGCAGGTGCGGGAGGCGCGGAGAGCGCGGCTCCCCTCAGGCGCGGCGGCCCCGTCCCGCGCAGCCCCGCGCGCCCCGCACCTGTTGCCGCCGCGCCGCCCTCAGCCGCGCGCTGCCCGCCGGCCCCTCGCGCCGCCCGGCTGACTCACGCGGGGGCGCAGGGGGCGGGGCCAGCGCCGCGCGAGCGCCGACGGGTCCCTGCCCGGGACAAAACAGGCTGAGGCGGGAGCGACGCGTGGGCGTGGGCAAGGAAATAGGCGAGGCCCGAATAAAGAGCCGGGGCACGGCCCACGGCCCACGGCCCACGCGGGATCGGTGACGGCGGCAGCGGCCGCCCGGCCCTTCCTGCTCCGCAAACCCTCCCGTCAGCTGCTGCTCTAACCGGGAGCGGGCCTGCGCCACAGCTTCCTCAGGGGCGAATGTAGAGCTTCCCCTCAGGACCAGCCTGGTCTAAATAGATGTGATGCCACGGGTGGATGTGCGTGCAGATGTGTGCACGTGTTTGTACCAGTCATGCACACACGTCTGTGTGTGTTTTTCTACATGCACAGATTTCACAGAGTACATTCAAAATACGTAGACATAAATACACCAATATGTGTATATACACACAATATGTATATACGCCTATATGTATATATATATACAAAATATATATCTATCTATATATGCACACACCTATAGGAATACACCTCTATGGATATATACATGCAGTATATATACACACACCTATATATGCACACTATATATATATATATATACACAGATGTGTATATACACACTATATGTGTGTGTGTATATATATATATATATATATATATATATATATATACACATCCCAGTATAGGTATATACATGTGTTTCTATTTAAACAAGTTTTGTAAAATGTACTTTTAATGTTATGTCACCTCTTAGCTGACTATTTCTTGTGTTGCCTGAAGCTTTCATTTAAAAACCATGGTTCCAAAGACAGGTATAGGCTCTCCTTTATAAATTCTTGCATTTTCTAAGGATAGCTATTAACATTTATATTAGAGTGTTTCCTCCACTAACTAGAATGATTACTCCATATTTTTTTTAATAACAACAACCACCAGCTGAAACCATGCTTTCTTCATTTATCAGCTCTGGCTACCTGGGAAAAGTTGGATTACTTCTCTTTGTAACAGAGTATTTCCCCTCTACTCCCTGACACAAAAAGTACCCAAGAGTAAAATTTACAATCTTCATATGAATTTACATGTATATTTTATATTGTCTATTTTTTGTGCATTTATCTTTCTCTTCTTTTAAAATGCAAGTATTATTTGGTCATAACACTAAAAACTGTTTTCCAGAATAAAAGACTACATAACCAGTTTGTTACTGAGTGCGTTGCATCTAGACGACCTTTCTCATGCCTGGATAGCACACTAAGTTGCTGCTGTATTCTGATGGCTCAAAGAATATTTGGAAAATAATGAGAAGACAAAAGTCCATGATGATAGCTATTTAGCAATTTATGGCTAATGGGAGTGCAAAAGAAAGTCATGTGAAGGAAATCAAGCCTTCCAGGTATGTTAGCTCCTTCTTGCCATGCAAAGGCTGGGTGGTTTGGTTGCAACAAGACACAGAAATTGTCCCTGCCTTCCCAGGACATTTTTGCTTTAAAGAAATCCTTTTGCTCAAGGAAAGAGTGTTATTCTTAGACTTCAAAACAGTGAAGCAAAGGGAAGATTTCACATGGTGCATTCAAATGAAAACTGAAGGACCTAATGGGTCAGCATAAAAATACCACAGGATGATGTCTGCTCCCTCAGCCCTTGGCAGCATTTTGTCTGTGTGGGTTGAGTGTTAGTCCTAGGAAGCTGCACAGTGAGTCCTGTTCATGCAGGACTGAAAGAAGGGAACTTTTGTCTGTGCACTTCCAGGGTAAATCCACTGTGTGTTCCCTGCTCAGTACATAATTGATGAAATCTATGGTGGGCAGGATTAATCAGTTTGCTCTGGTTGTTCTGACATATGGACAAGACTGTTTTCTATCAGCTACAACTCATCGCATCCCTTAGATGTCCTCCAACGAGGACAGACAGGTCCCTATGCTGATGTAAATGCCAAAGCAAGGACAGCCAATGTGCAGCTCCTGCAGAAAGCACAGCTCAGCCACACTGCTTAGAAAGCTCAGCTGAGAGCCTAGAGGCTAAAGTCTGAAGCCTAGAACTGCTATAGGCAGGGAGGGAAGTCAAGGCCTGTTTCTCTGTGAAAACTATCCCTTCATTATCCAACTTACTACATGGAGAGTTGCTTAACTGAAAGAAATGTGTATAAGCAGAAAGTTTGGATTTATTAATTCTCCATTTTCAAGTATGAAAAATGTTGGCTGTTTTTGGACGGCATGTGCCAAAAGAACTGGAATCAATGGAGCTACTCCAGGGGTACATTTGGACTTTCAAAGAAAAACTGCAGAAATCACAAGACTGCTTGAGGCAGAGACCTCATGCAAGTCATATGAGCTGTTATAGACACAGAGGGATGAGGAGGAGCAAAGGAGAAAAAAAGAGATACAGTTTAATTTAAATGGGACAACATGGGAGACGTGCTGTGTGTAAGTGCTGTCAGACCAGGATGCTGCAGCTGCTGTTCTGAGAGAAGGGGCTCCCAACAAATCCAAGGCCTTCAGCACATGGAAGCAGTGACTACAGCAGAGGTATTTAATATCACAATGTGATACTTTTGCATTGAGGTAGGCTAAGCCTGGGTGTTTCCACTTGTGGGAGTGCAAAGCTATCACATTTGCTTCTAACCAGACAGCATCAAACTTTGAAGCTTCAGGCCTGTGAAGCTACTGAAAGAGGAATCTGTACCTTAGATGACAATAAATGCCTTTGATGTGATGAGCAGGGAGAGAAGATTGCACTCCAGCAAGTTCTATGCCAATGAGGGATTGTAAAACAGGGAGGCAGCCAACAACCTGCAGTTCTGGAGGAGGCAGCATGCCACAGATGGAAAGCACTGTGTTGTCAAATTATAATCCATTCAATGTAGCTGTTCAGAAGGAGCTTGCAGCCTGCTTGCCATTCATTGATACCTTTTTTATAGTTGTGTAATGTATAGCACTGTTATGTGGTATGGGCCAAATTAACTGGCTATGTAAATTATACAGTGGTGAGGAAGGAGGTGAGGGGTGAGGGATTAAGGGGGAGAAGAATACATAAATGTAAACTTCCTGAAATTTCACTTCTGCATTTGGTTTTTGGCCCCTGCCCTAACAGGTTATTTAGAGACAAATAAATTAAGAGTAAGGGGGAATAACATGCATTTAGAATGATACTGGCAGAAGTATCCTCTGCAGTTAAGGCAGCTTTATCTTTGTGTGTTCTGAGTGAGCACTACCATTTACTAACACAGGAACACACAGAAGGTTGGTCCCCTTACAGACAGTACTGGAGATCTGTGACTGGTAGAGAGAGAGATGAAAATGATGTGCATTGCTCAAAGCCACTGCAGTCAAAGAGAAAGAAAAGAAACTCGTAAGTAGAATGGTAGTTTGCCAGTGACACAGTTTGTCCCCTTTTCCTATGCCAGCTGTCAGATGTAACCAGAGCGTCCCTTTCTCTACCCTCTCTGCAGCCCCTGCAGCTCTGCACCCTCCAGAGCTGGAGGTACAGGACACAGAGACCTTGGATTTACACTGATTCTTTCCAGGAGCAGGATGTTGTGAAGAGGTTCAAATGCGTGAGGTGTAGCATCCACAGAGCCAGACAGGAGATACTTTATTCTATGGTTATTACAGCCATGAATCACTACTTAATTACTGAATGACCTGCTAGTAGCTTCTTGTTCTACCCAGCAATCTAAAGCACATACCAATTTCTTGATGAAGCAGAGACAAGCCATCCCGTTTGGAGCTGCCACATCCTATGTACACCTAGAGAAGCTGTGTGAAGGATCCTGTGCAACTGTGTACAAGGGGATCAGCAGGTGAGCATTATTGCCTTCCCAGTGCTTGCTGAGAACACCTCTTATGGGAGATAAAGGCAAATCAAAAGTCCAGTTTTGCCTTTAATCAGGATATTTGCAAAGCCCCATCCCAACTTTTCAGCCATGGAGGCTCCACAAAGACACTTTGGTCCACAGCAGTGTGCCAGGAGATTGTCTGGCTGAACCAGGGAGGGAGCAAAAGTTTTCCTTGAAGTGAGAGATCTCCACATGATTGAAAAATTGGGGGTGAGGTCATGCTGCCATCACACAAGGGCAGGAAAGCTGTGAGAGGTGGAGTGGGATCACTGCTCAAAGCCGTGCTTTAGCAATACCTGGACAGCAGCACGGTGTTTCTCTAGCCAGGTGGACTGGCTCCCAGCTCACTGCTGATGAACACAAGATGGAGGAGGTTTGTAATTCCCTTCTGAGCTTGGTCTGAGTGGGTCAGCAAGCCCTAGAAATTTTGCTTGGGTGTTTGCTTGGGACACTGTAATGTTATCATGCCAAGCACTAAGATGCTTCATGTGATCTTCTACTGTGACCTGACAGGATCAACAGCCAGTTGGTGGCACTGAAAGTGATCAAGCTGGAGGCAGAGGAGGGAGTGCCCTTTACAGCCATTCGGGAAGGTAAGACCCAGAGGAACATCACTCTTGAAGAGCATTTGTTTTAACCTGGAAAAGCCCCATGATGTCTCCCTCAGCCCTTTCTTGCTTACTCAATGTGCTGGCTGTCCTTCTCCCAAAACTCTCAGTTTCCTTATCCTCTCGTGGAGGAGGTCTTCACGCTGGGCTGGATAGGCATGCAATGGACAGAGGAGGAACCTCTGGCGTATGCACTTGTGACAGATGCATCCATGCCTGTGATGAGGAAAGTGCCAGCTGCAGCCAGACATGTTCTTTCTAGCAGTGTCAGGGCCCTCTTGCACCTCCTGCTTGCTGCCTCCTTCATAGTTGCTTTCTCACTCCCTCTAGAAACTACACAGCTTTTGTCACTGCTGCATTGGGCAGTTGTGGATTTGTTACTACAACCATGACACTTTCCTGGCTGATACCTGGAGCATCACAGATTTCAGCCTGAGGAGAGATACTTTCAATAAAACTGATGTTTAATAACATCTGTCATTTCAGTCCAGTGAGTAATTCTTCTTATCAGTTGACTTTGTAGAGCACTGGGCAAAATGTCTGCAGCTTTCTCAATTTCTTGGAGAAAGAAACACTGTTTCACAAGTTTGTTTCAGCTTGATTTTGGCTGAATGTATTCACATTTCCCTACTGACTAAGTTCACAAGCTTGGTTGATTGAAGCTTCTATTTTCATATGCTGTACAATCCCAAGAAGACCATAATCTGTTTTCTCCCATACACAGAAATGTGCAACCATTGTGCCAGTCTGTTTTATGGTATTAGTGAAAGCTATCAGTGTAAGACGTCACACATATGGTTTTTTTTTACTTCTTACTGCACTTGTGAAACTAGGGTTAATCTTGTCATGGGGATGGAAAGTCAGGGACCAGATGTGCCAGCTTTCACTGAGCAACACTAGCACACAAGGACTCTCATAGCAGTCAACTCAGAATAACGAGAGAGGTCACTGAATCCACTCCAGGTTTACAACAGTAATTAAGACAAGAAAGTTTACGAAGTCCTTAGTCCAATTCTGTGTGAAAGCAGAGAGATAACTAAATATGCCTATTTAAAGAACGGCTTGTGTTACAGTTTCCTATACACTCATTTGCTGTGGTGCTTTTGCTCTGCATTTACACTTGTAGCCCACCAGTAAAAAAAGCCTTAAAAGCTTTACCTACATCGAACTAATGATGCGCTAAAGATCAGCACCCCTTTAACATGCTCTACTGGACAGGCTGAGAGTCTTAACTTCATTCATTATGTGAGAAAACAAGGGTGATCCTATGAAGGGTCTGCTTTAAATAGATCTTTTGTGTACTGCTGAGCTTTGCAGCATCTGACACCTCAAATTTACAATGTAAGTCAGTAGCAAAAACAAAGCACAAGATTTATTAACGCAGCGCATTCTCTGCTACCCTGGAGGAATGCGCTCCCCTGACAAAGAGACGCTTCACCCCAGGAAGTCCCGCAGAGACAAAATGCGTTTAAAGCTCGGTTCTGGCAGTAGCACCTGACACCCCAGCAGGGGGTTGTAGAAGCAACAAAGTGAGGAGCAGTTCCCAGAAGCCTGATTAAGGCACAGGCAGTGAATCCTCCATTTTACTGTGGACCCTGTGTGCTGCTCATCTGGAGCAATAGCTCCAGTCATATGGAATTTTTGTGGTGTCACAGAGTCAGGTTATCATGTTCTGTAGCAGATGGGCTCTAGCCAGAGTATCTTTACTAGGTTCATAGAATTTTAGGTGCAGTGTGGAGCATGTTTAAGGTCCATACTGCTGTGCAGTGGAAACACAGTGGTGGTAGCTAAATGGAGTAGCATCAGCAGTAGAGGCAGTTTAGCTGCAGCAGCACCAAGCTCTGTGCAAGAACTGCCTTGCAATCTGCTTTTCCAGTAGTTGTTCTGAATTAGGCCATCCTTACTGCTCAGTAGTCTGAGTACTGACATAGGCTTGGGCTACAGCTGTGTCATACAGTATAACTCTGGCAGTAGGGCTTTTGAAATCAGGTGAAATTGTTATGATTGCAAAAGGCAAAGTGCTAATCTGGTATAAATTTGCTTTGCCAGCATGAAACACTTCAAACATCTTTTTCAGATTGTTTGAAAACCAAAAAAGCAGCTTTTAATTGTGACCAAAACTCTGCCTCCCACAGCTGGCCCATGCTCTGTATTGTGTGCTAATTCAGCTGAAACAAGATCCTACGCCCATGCCTTATTTGAATGAAATTTGTAGGACTGCATGGTCTGACAGTAAACTAATTTGGTTTCAATCAGCGGGAGAAAAGTGGATCTGGAACAGCTCTGAGGATATTCTGCAATGTCAAAAGCTGAACTAAAATCTGGAGTCAGGGACATCTGGTTTTTTGAGCTTTGGGGCTACTGTCTGTGAACAGCTGGCTCAGATTCTTCAGTTGTGCCAGTGACCTACACGCAAAGTAATCCCAGCTTCACCTCTTCCCCACATTCCTCCTCTGTACAGAGTTACTGCAATATTGTCACACACCTAAGGTAGCAAATGATGAAGCTGTGCACCCACTTCTCCCACGAAGAGTGTCTGCTGAGAAGCTCCTTTCAGGAGTGTGCTGGCTGGAGCCTGCTGTAACATAACAAACCCAACGCACAGCCAAAAGGCTCAGAAGGCTGCAGCTTTTGTCTTAGCATAAGTCAGTGCTCTGTGGTCTATATGGGGCCAGAGATGCTTCCATGTGCTGCCCCCTCCATCACCCCAGCCCATGTGCCAAGGCTTGGCAAAGGCGCGTCAGGACCCAAGGATCAGGGCCACAGAGTTGAGATGGTGCTTTTGCATAGTTAGGCTGAAAGAAAAGCTTGCCAAAATTTTATAAATACAAACAACTTAGTATTCACTCAGTAACTTCCTCCTCTCTGTTCTTAGAGTTTTTAACCAGAGACAGTAACCAATATGCACAGAACTAAATTCAGAATTTAGCTTATATCTACAGTGATTTCTTTTTGTAGATTTTTGCTCTGTGGTTGTGAAGCCGGAAACTGGTAGAACTCAGCTTTTCCCAGAAGTCTCTCGTAAGGGCCATGCTGAGGGCACACACCAGGAGGTGGATGGGAGAAGTATGAGAAGCTCAGTGACTGGCTGGAGGCTGCTTCATTCTGGCTCTGGGAGCTCCCAGGTCCTTCCTCTCAGCATTTACCTTGAAGAAATTACTTCTCAACTTATAAACTGACACTGGGAACTATGAACTTCTATTTCTGACAGAGGCAAGATCCCACCTCTGAGAGAAGGATGGGTTCCTGCCAAGCCTGGAGCACTGATGCTTGCTTCTCTACGGAGCTGTTCCATCCTCCTTCAGACTCAGTAGCTGCTACTTCTTACAGAACTTCTAAGTCTGGACTATTACTCCCCAGTTTTTTATTTTCACTGCCTTGTGTTTTGTGCACAATCTCTTTCCACTTCCAGCAGCAGTAAAGTTGATCTGCCTTTTGTGTTTTCTCAGCTTCTCTTCTCAAGTGTTTGAAACATGCCAACATTGTACTGCTTCATGACATTATCCAGACCAAGGAGACACTAACATTTGTCTTTGAGTACGTGGTGAGTTGATGTTTTTCTAGCTTCCTGTGGAGCTAGTACTGGGAAGTACTGGGAAGTGGCTGCAGAATGAATTTACTGCACTATGAGAAATCTACAAAGAAACGAGTTGTAATGCTTTAGTGCAATGATTGATTTTCCTTCTTGATCTCCTGCTTTCCAGCCACACAGCCTTACTCTTTTCTTTCTGTATGTGCGACAGCTGTATGCAAAAATGATTCCATGTCTTGTGTCCACTGGGGTGGCAGACATTATTTACCTCCATTTCTGCCTTGCCAACACAATAAAAGTACTGTTTTTTAGCCACAGCGAGGATAGGAGATAATGATATGAGCTCACATCCCAGCTGGGGTTAGATTTGGCACTGACCCCAGTGGCTCACCATGACCAAGCTGTGGATTGCTCTCATGGGGAGACCAGGATACATATAAAATTTCCATATGAGTCTTGCTACTTCTCTTGCTTTTGTTGATAGTCAAGCAAATTATAAAGAAAATACAGAAGCTATGTCTTCTTATTGCAGCTTTATGATTAGTTCTGGCACAAGTATGAATTCTGTTAACCAGCAACTTCAGGTTATAAATGCTGGGGTGAGATAACAGGTCAGCCAGGTCCCTGATGTGACCCAGAACTTAAGCACATCTTGTGTGCTGCATCAGACCAGCTGTTCACCAAGGTGAGATAGGCACCTTTGTAGCAGTTGCATATTTTCCCATTTACAGAAGAGGCATTGTTGGTAGAAGCATTTTACAGCAGTAGCTTTGCCTCAAGTTCTTCTCTTCTATTTAGCACACAGATCTAGCACAGTACATGGGCCAGCATCCTGGAGGACTCCATTATTGCAATGTTATGGTGAGTTCCTTAGGAGACTCGTATCCCTTAAGGCACGAGGAAGTGTTATTTTCTACTATGTATAGTCACTGTAAATTACTTACTAATATTTATTTGTTACATATATGACAAAAACTTTGGAGAAAATCTGCCTTTGATGATGTAACAAGCTCCCTCAGTCTCCAAGCCTTTTTTCAGTTAATCCCTCTTCCTATTTTCTGCAAGCGGACATTCTGCTTTTGTGAACAATGACATCTTGTGGCAAGGAAACCTATCTCTACACAAATTTGTATTCTCTTATTGCTACAACACATTATTCATCTCTCTAATTAAAAACTCTCAAATCTCACTCTCTCTTCATTTGGAACTATCTTCATATTTGCAGTCGTTTAAGTCCCTTGTGTTTCTACCATAGCTTTTGAGATTGGTTGACTGGATCAGAGCACAGATGAACATGTACCCTTACTATATAGACTGATGTTATAATAGTCTCCTGCTCTCCTTTGTATGCATCTTCACATTTAATTAACTTTCAGGACTGCTGCTGCACACTGGTTTAAGATTTCAGTGCAGATGTCCTCAGTGAATGCCTGGGTCCTTTTCCTGAGCAACTTCAGTTAATTTATCTTACAGCTGTCAACAATAACTTTGTATGTTATCAAACTGACTATTCATCTGGCTTTGTCAGATCTCTCTGAAGTTCCTCACTGTCACTTCTTATCACAACTAATCTAAATACTTCTGTCATCTTCAAATGTTGCCACCTTGTTCACATCTTTTTCCAGATAGTTGTTAAGCAACACCAATTCTAATGAAGTTTCCTGGGGCCTCAGATTTTAAACATCCTTAAAGCTCAGATACATCTGAGATGCAGTGTAGCAGTTTTGGCACAGATCTCAAGGGCTCTGCTACCAGACGTGCTCATAAAGCACATGGAGCACATGGCTGTAATATGTACTCACTGGCATTTCTGTGAGTAAACACTAGCCAGCTGCTCTGCTTTCCTGCCCAGAATCCTCACTGTCAGCAGGAACTGAACTACAAAATTATTTACTGCTCCTTTAGGAGGGTCATCTAGCTTGCTTCATTTTTGCTGGCAAATGCTGTTTGATTTTTCTGAGTGATTCCTATGAAATATGATATAAGTATGCAGAATGTTACAGGGACACTTTTCTGGTACAAAAATGACCTATGGGTGTCACTGTTTTTCCTCCTCTTCAGATTAAATTTCTGGTGAAAAATATCTTTTCTCTGGTGAAGTCTTATTACTTCTGCCGTGTTTTGTTTCTATCCACTGTCCAACTTCATACCTTGTTTCAGCTCAGCTTATATTACCCCAGACTTATTTAGACTACCATGATGGTCAGAGTTAGGTATTTATTTCTTGGCTTCCTTTCTTGCTTATTTTTTTTGCTTGCTTGCTTGCTTACTTCGTTCATCATATTGTATTTGCTGTATTTTTAAAATCAGGTCCTCATGTTTTCTCCCAGCTTGAAGCCAACAGTTCCCATTGCTGGGTCAGTCAGTTCCCTGCTCCACTGGTGGCATGTGCAGTGGCCATGGAATGCAGTCAGCTGGTGCCATGTGGCTCAAGGGGGCAAACCTTCAGCTCCTTAGGCTTTCATTTTGTTTGGCTGTGTGTCTTTGTCCTGAGCACTGCAATCAACACAGCTGCTGTTCTGAAATCTGGGTCTGTGTTTTGGCAAGTTGACCTTGCTCCTGCAATCAACAGTCCATTTCTAAAGAAAAGTTAAATTTCCAGAACATGCATTTACAGACCACAGTTAAACTGCCCTCCTGGCCAAATGTTCCACCCTGAAAACCTCAGAAAGCTGTAGGGCAGTCATAACCCACCACAGTTTTCTCCTCCTCAGCCAGCTCTACTCATTTTTGGGATTTTTACTGGTTTCTTACTAGCTTTGTCTCCGCTTTGTTCCAGGGTTCTCCTGAAGTTCAGAATTAATGTATCAATGCAAAGTCACACAAAATCATTTCAGTTTTTTGTTGGCTTTTTCCAGCTCTTCATGTTCCAGCTTTTGCGTGGCCTGGCTTACATCCACCAACAACACATTCTTCACCGTGATCTGAAACCCCAGAACTTGCTCATCAGTTGCCTTGGTGAGCTCAAATTAGCTGACTTTGGTGAGTCACAGTTTGGATGCTGCTGTGTATCTGTTCAGACCAAAGCTGTAGCATGCATATAGATCTGTATCCACAGCCAGTTAAGGCAGAGAAGCATAACCTTTCCTTGAACTTCAGGAAACTATTTCTGTGGTCAGTCCAGCTTTTCTTGCATTTATACTGATAGGTGCAGGGATTAACCTCATTTAAGTCAGAGCAGTTACTGCCATGTAAAACTAGTTCAAGAGAACAAAGAATCAACCCCTCTCTGTTCAGAAAATAATGTAATGTGTAGAGTCCACAGCAATGTGTGACCTGAAAAGCTCTCTTGGCATTGGTTTGGGATAGCTGCTTCAGTCTCAAATGGTAAAGCCCTGCAAAACACAGCCTACTGCTTGATCTGATCCACCCCAGAGGTATACTCCAGAAACACTTTGTCAATTCCTTGTAAGCTGCATTGAGATGACTTGTGTTTAAAGAGAAAATAATGTCCTGTTGCCAATTATTATCATCTATGCACTGTACAGGTAGAAGGACTGTCCTAACACAGCAGTTTTGTTGATTTGTTGGGGTTTTTTTTGCAGGCCTTGCTCGTGCCCAGTCCATCCCCAGACAGACGTACTCCTCTGAAGTTGTAACACTCTGGTACCGTCCTCCTGATGTGCTGCTTGGAGCTACAGCTTATTCTTCTGATATAGATATCTGGTACTGACCAATATCAAAGCATCTGGGGTTCCCTGGGAAAAATAATTTTTATCTGAATTAAATTACATCAGCCAAAGTTACAGTAGATATGGTTATAAGTAGAGGAATTAACACCTGTGAGCAGAAAATGTGTGAGCAGTGTGGAGTTTTGTAGAAGTTTCATAGAGGGTTCATAGAAGTTTTTGGGAATGGTGTCAATACAGCTCAGCTATGGATTGATACAAACCTCATCTGATAATATTTATGAGAGATATGCATCTTTTCTGGTAACATGTATGAAGCATTTTCATGTCTTGCAACAGAACACCTTTGCTCAGTGCAAGTGTTTCTGTGTAGTCAGCTGAGTCAATAGTAACTCTCTACAGAAATGGCTTTGTGAACAATGGATCCACAACTGCACCATCAATTACTTTGGCCTTAGTAACAAAATGTGGCATTAAAGGGTTTCTTAATGAGTCTGGAGATAGAAAGGTGTCTGAGATTTTCATTATTTCTGTGATATTTTGTCCTTCTTCTCAAAGACCGTGTCTCAGATTCAGTCTGTATTTCACACCAGAGAAGGGCTGTGTCTGTTAAAGCTTTGTTACTTTATGAGCTGTACCCCAAAATCTTAATGTGTTTGGGAATCAAAAGGAAACAAGCTGCACATTTGTAGAAGGGAGAGAGTCTCTGAGAATGGGCAGAAAACAGGAGAGGATGAAGGTTTCACAGGGTCCCACTGTGGCCTGTTGGGCTGGCTTGGATGTGTAAGGTGCATCAACCTTCTGGCTCAGCCTGAGCCCACTTGCAGCAACACAGCCCTGATGTACTCATGGACAGCATACAGCTCATGAAGTTGCAGGAGACCTTCCTTATTCTGGGCAATTTTACATCTGTAAATGGTATGGCTGCTTCGCCCTTTCTTCAGAGCACATTCTCTTCTGCTGATACCCGTCCCACCAGGACTTACTTGTAACCACTGCAGAGTCAAAGGCCAGGAAAGGGTAGGAGTGCAGCAGGCTGAAGAATGTGCAAGAAGGCTGGCTAAGTTTACAAACCGCAAAGCTCCAGGTCTTCACAGGCTGTATCTCCCTCCAGAGGTCTGCATCTTATCAGACACTCCAGTGACCTAAGTCTGGAGGGTAGGTCAGGGAAACGGAAGTTTTTAGCTTGTTTACTTCCCTAGGACTGCTGCTAATTTAATTATTTAAAGACTTTTCTAAGGAGGAAAACCTTGCTAAAATTCTAATGGCTTCCAGCTGCTAAGCCAGTCTAAATAGTTCTGTCTACTACCCCCACTACCTGTCATCTTTCCCTCCAGACAGTCTTTCAGAAATGTCTGCTGAGTTTGAAGAAGATGTCTGCCTAGCAGATTAGAGGGCTTGTATCAGGCATAAGCCTGTTGGTTTTTTTCCCTGGAAGCTGACCCCTGTCCAAAGCCAGCTATGCACAGAAAGCGTGTCATTTCTGCCTATGCAAAACCAACATCCCCACTGCATAACTCTGCTCTGGTGTAATGAATAGCAACATAGGAGTGGTGTACAAAGATCCCAGCTCTAACAGCACAGTGCTCTCCGTCCCACTGAACTACATCCACACTGTAGGCACCTTTGTTATAACGCCTCCTTATAATAACAACATTCAAAGTGTTTGCCCTAAAGAAAGATGTCATGCTGAGAGAATAGAGAGTACTTCAGTGAGCTCTTTTCAGTAACTTCCTCTAACAAGAGTCATTTATTATCTTGATGTACACTGCATTTAAGTTCAATTTTTGTCTATTAGGAAATAATGTGAATTCACACAGATGTTACTTGTCTATTGGGAAGAAAGGAAAAAAACCCTATGTCTTTTGGATGCTGCAATTTACATGAAGGCAGGTCAGAATGCCCTTGGTAATGGCGTGAGACAGTGGGTGTCAAAGCCTTGGTTTAAAGAAACCAATTATAACAAAATAAAACATTATGGCAATTCATGCATAGTGTGCTTGAGCAGCAATACTGTCAGTGGGAGGCACATGGGAAGTGAATGAGGCCTTGAATAGATGAAGAAAGAGATATAGAGGGAGACTCAGTCACTCTTGGACTAACTAGAAAAGCTGCTTTAATCTCTCTGTATCTCTTTTCTCTCTCTTTCTCCCTCACTATCTCTTCAGGACTTTAGAAGATTCAATTAAGGGATTTCAGGGAGATTACACTGCATATCAGAAGGACTTTTTTTTTCTTTTTTTGAAAAACACCAAGTGCTTTATGCACAGCCACATTAGTGGCTCCAAACATCATGAGTGCCTTCAGATATCTTCTTTTCAGTCAGGCTTTCCTTGTATAATCTGCCATTTAAAAAAAAGAGGGGAAAAAAACCCCACAGTGATCTTCCCTGGTAGATTAATGTAGAATAGGAGTTCACATGCTGTCATTTAACGTGGACCTGCCAGGCTCACTAAAGCCTTCTCCTCAGCCTGGTTCACATGGCCCGCTCTGCCAAACTGGGAGATACTGGCTAAGGGCTCCACTGTATAGACCAGGCTTGGTGATGAACAACAGGAAGGATATATGTCTGGTTAAATAAAAATTGCCATCTCCTAGTGCCAAAAGCAACCCCCAAACATGGAGAGGGAACTCTGGGATGCCACAGAGATATCTTAGATCTTAATCCTGATGAAAACCTTTCCACTATGTGATGCAGCACTGCAGACTGAGGACAAAATGCAGTGTTCAAACCTTCCCCAGGGATTGCAGATAGATACAACTGTTCTGTCTGAATCAGCTCTGCTTATGCTCCCTGAATATCCCTATAATTTCTCCTACTACTTTAGCTGTCACTGTTTTGATTTGTGTGCATATCTGGCACTTGCTAAAGTATCATGTCTAGGCCTCTTCCCAAAAGACCCCTCCCTCTGCCCTATCTCTTCCCAAGGCAGTTTTATAGGACTGAGACCCTCTAATAAACTTACAGACTGGAAAGGGAAGAAGACTTGAAAAATTAATATTAGAGAGGAAA
This sequence comes from Aphelocoma coerulescens, assembly GCF_041296385.1. Classification (NCBI taxonomy): domain Eukaryota; kingdom Metazoa; phylum Chordata; class Aves; order Passeriformes; family Corvidae; genus Aphelocoma; species Aphelocoma coerulescens. The sequence goes on from NC_091021.1 coordinate 12,341,380, forward strand.
GAAGGAAAAGGGGAAAAGCAAAACAACCCCAGGTCTAAATATTTAGAAATATTTAAAAGTAAATGCTTTTGAGTCATCCTCATTATCAGAAGGATCCTCATAATGCTGTCAGAGCAGTAACTATAACTCTCAAAAGGAAAGCTGAGGCCTCTACTCCAAGGCTAATATGACTACCATTAGTTTCCAAAGTTCATGCTCTTGCCAGTCTAATGGCCCTTCCTAGCTAGGATATCAGAATGCAAACTGTGGTAGAACATCATCATCACTTGTTTCAAAAACACAGAGAGCTGTTTCTCTTCCCCTACAAATCAAAAGTACCTAAACTGCTTTGACCATAAACAATTGAACTTGTGCAATGCAACCAGCAGATTACAGCAGCCCCCGTGGTTGCAAAATAGGGTGAGCCATTTGGGCATGTACATCAGCTGTGAAAACAGTGTTGGTATGACACTGGTCTCAGTAGAATCTCTCTGTGGGCTCTGAAGTAATGTCTGATGATGTGGTAGTGTAGTAAAAACACCAAAAAAACTCTGTGTGGCAAAAGCTGTGGATTAAGTTTCATGATGCCTGGACTCTGGAAGAGGATAGACAAGCAAAGAAGCTCATCTCACAAGACCTGCCAAGGTTAGGGTACAGGAAGCTAAGGGAAAGTGCAGCAGAGATGTTTATGAAAACAGTGTTACATATGGATCTGCAAACAGGCTTGGCACCACCTGGTGTGCAAGGATGACCAAAATAAATACCGCAGATGAGTTGCACACCAGGGTTTCAACTGACCACAGCCAGGTGGGAAAAGCAACTACAGTATTGCAAAAACAAGGTGCAAGGGGTAACACAGGAGTACAGATGACCAGAAGAGATTACCAGTTATTGCTCAGCAAGTGAAAATAATACTTTCAGAGCCTGTAAGACAAAGCTGGGTTTTCAAGAGTTGAGCTTAAAGGACTCAAGTATGATATAACCAAAGAAGAATGAGACTGAAACCCAAAAAGTTGCAATGGGACTTAGTGAAAAGACAGAAAACCTGGGGAAAAAATTGAACAAAAATGATTAAAAAGTAAATGAGTGGAGTTTTACACCATACAGTAAGAGATGGGAATAGTTGCAAATAGGTAAGTCTACCTTGATCACAGCTATTTCATCATTATTGCCATGAGGACTAATCCACCTTAGTAAAATGAAGCAATTTTGAGGGTGTTGGGGTTTTTTTAAGCTGGCTGGTTTGTTTTGGTGCAAGTGCAGAGCAGGGGATGACATCAAAATAAGAATATTTTAACTTGCTGTTATGACTAGGTTCTTTATGCTATGAAATCTTGCCTTCAGCTTTCCAAGGAAGAGCTAACTGCTTCTGAAGGAAAATGGCTATAGTAGTGCCTCTGGGTTCTTTCTGCGTCTAATATATCCTTCGAGCCAATGAAGTGTGTAGTAGTTCCCGGTTTATCTTTCCTTTTCTTCGTGCTCCAATTTTGCACCCTTTTCTCATGGAGAGTAACCTCATACTCCACAGGCTTCTGCCATGACCCTTTTTTCAGGTAGTTTGTAACAGGATTAATGGACAGAGACCTGAAACAAGTTGTTTGGTACTGGAAAAAAAAGACAGTTCTTAGTGGGTTTATTTTCCAAGGATATCACCTGTCTTGTCTTGCTGGTGAAAAGTGATTTTTTTTTTAGTAGGTGGTGCTGATGAGAAAGAGGAGATGGGAACAGACTTGTATGGAACCTTGACTGCTTCGGGTTTTTTCTGAAATCCTGGCGGCATGTGAATGTAACTTATCTTTGCTCTGCTCCCATCCTAATTGACTTGTGAGCTTTTCAATTCAAGTGATTCAGTCTGCAGGACTAGGATGAGATTAATGATACTACATACAACGTGCAACATGGGCCAGTTGCAGTGCTTAGAACATGCTACAAGATCAGGGCTGTACAAGATGGTCCTTCCCAAAGGAAACCTTCCTGACTTTCCACAATCAGTAGGGGTTTTTACGATGCAAGATCCTTCCTACCATCATAATATAAAGTTATTACCAGTCTTCACTGAAGCCTCTATTTATTTACATATATACAGACACCCCACATCCTGCCTTGCTTCACACACATTCTCACTAGATGACCTGAGGTGGGCGTACAATACTGACACATCAGACTGGTACTTTTGAGACTTGACATGCAAGATACGTATATATAGGATTTACAGCTTATATCAGTATTTCTGCATTTACAAATCAGAATTTCTAAATTTCCATTACAACAATTATCTCTTCCTCTCTCCCTGCCCATCCTAACAATCATATTATATATGTCATTTATGTGAATGAGTTAATACCTTGGGTTTCTTGCAGGAGTGCAGGCTGTATATTTGTGGAAATGATCCAGGGTCAGCCAGTATTTGCAGCAACTTCTGGTACTCATGAACAGCTGGAGAAGATCTGGGCGGTGAGTAAAATACACCCTGAAATGGAAGAGAAAAAGAATCCATTAAAAAAATTAAGTAGCTGGCTGGAGCCAGCCTACTTAATTTTGAAGTCCTAAGCATAGGTCCTGTGAATAGCAAAAATAATTTGGTCTAATCTGCCAAGTTCATAGCAGACTTTGTAACCCATTTTATATTTGGCAACTTTCTTACAGAATCAGGAGTAAATCAAATTACTTCCCTTTGATGTTTGTCATCTCATCAAAAATTTAAAGCCAATTAAAGTGACATCAAATTGAAGAAGGCATAAAAGGTGTGCAGGTACTGCAAATTCTGTTGCTTCTTTTAAAATACTTACTGTGAGATACGGCACCCCACATTCTCACAAAGGAGTCTTAACACTGCACCTGAACTACCTTGAAAATGGCAAGACCCTGAGGTTTGTCAGAGATCCTTCTTCATTTTAACTTGGAACATTTTGTATCATCCAGTTTATGTCTTTAGAGACTGATATGGCATAATGCAAAGTGTGAAATTACTTTATAAAGGTAGCAGTGAGTGAGAGCAACATATTCAGTAGCTTCTTACGTTGTTTCTTTCTGCTGGGGAAACAGCAACACAGAGCCACATCCCTAGCACAGCTTGGTAGAAATGAGGCAGTCAGCAGCACTAACTGTGTTCCTGACCATTCTTGCTGTCCCTGGTACTGACTCAACAGCAAGGTCAACCTATTGATTCATATTAGGTCTTGTAGGTATCACTTGGTATGTTCAGGCACATGGTGGGATTCTTGAGGCATCCTGAGCAGGGCCAGGAGTTGGACTCAATGATCCTCTTGGGTCCCTTCCAACTCAGCATATTCTGTGATTCTGTAATTCTATGATTCTGGAATTCTGAGATTCTGTGTCTGCCCTTTCACATCTCCTCCCAAGGATTTGCTCTTCTGCCTAGAGTGTTTCCCAGACATGGGCTATCAAAGGAGAAAGTACAGAAAAAATGAAATTCAGAAAATCATGTGAAATTACTTTATAGCCTTTAAACTGTATAAGTCAGATTTTTCCTGCTTAACCCCTTCGTCCAGAAACACTCCTGCTTGGTAGGGTTTTCCTCTCTGCTTGTAACTAGGAATGTGATAAAAAGTCAGACAAGTGCATCCAGTTCTTAGACTTGAGTTCAGTCCATTTAAGTAAATGCTGAATTTCTCTTTCATAGAGAGTGGGGGGAAAAAAGAATTATTGGGGGGAAAAAAAATCCATACTTGGCTAATTATCAAGGTTCAAAGCCAGGGTATGGTCCAGTTTCTCAGAGTGTGAATGAAGGCCATCCTTACACTTATGTCTCTGAAATCTCTGGATACATTTCCTGTGGTTTTGCATTAGAGGCTTATAGCACTACCATAATTTCTCTGGTATTACAACTAATGCCATGATTAATAGGATTTGTGCTATAGAAGGCAAAAAAAACCCTTATTTAAAAATCATGAGGAAGTTTAAAGAGCTATGAAGTAATTAGTGCTTTTCACAGGAGGTTTTATGATATTATATGGCCTGGAATGAGACTCTGTGTTAGACCAAGATTTCAAACCTCCTTAGAGGCTTTCAATGTCTAACTTGAGATATTTTGCCAAGTCTGAGGTTCAGAACGGGGATTCCTACTGTTTTCTAATAGTCAGTTCCTTTCATATACTAGTAGTAGAAGCACCCTGCACTGGTACAGAGACCATCAGCATTTGTGTGCATGAGTCTGTATCACCCAGAATGCTTATCTCCATGTAGGACTGTTGATTCAGATACCAAATAGATATAAAGCTGGAAAATCCCCATTCTGTGAAATGGATTTGTCATGTTGAATCAGCAGGACTGACTGGCTGTCATTTTACCAACAATTCTTCTAGAGGCAAGTGCCACCTAAAGCAGTCTCCATCCCCCATCTCTATCCCTGGCTGCTCACTTCTGCTTCCGTGACATCTCTCACATGTGAGGCTACATGAACTGGGCACCCTGCAACTTTATTTTCTCCCTGGCTTACTCTAAACGAGAACAGCTCCTTTACCTGGCTCATCTTCTGGTTGCACAAACAGTAGCACTAATGACCACTGGTACTCATGAAGGCATGGTACGGGAGCAGGGCCAAATGGAAAGGGAAGGCTGGAAGGTTGGATATGGAAATATGGCATGAGTGAATGTGAACTGCAGCATCTCCAGTTTGCTCACGGCATGGAGAGCAAGCAAACCTGACAAACTTAAGATCCATCATTCAAATTTTAAGAGGCCAGGCATAGGATTTGCATGCAAAAGCTCCATCTTACTGATTAACATCATGCTGAGAAGGACATCATGTGGGCTGGATTAGTCTACAGAATGCCACCAGGGTGCTTCTGTTGCTGAGACGAACATGTGACAAGTGCCAAATGAATGACTACAAGGCTCCTCAATGTAAAATAAAACTTCCCAACAAAATTAAGCAAAATCAGCTAGGTTGATTCCTTCAGCTAAGCCATCACAGGAAAAGCAAGCAGTTAGAGGGCAGAGAGAAAGGACAATGATTTACACCAACTTAAAGCACTTGCTGAAATATAGACACTAAAAATGTTTTTGGCTGAAATTGTGTCTTCCCAAGTGGACTGAACTGACCTGCACCAAGACCTTTCACTATAGAGTGAAGTATAGAGAAGCTGCTTTGTTTTGTCTGATGGCATGGACCAGAGAGTTAACATCTAGATTTAGGGTGGATATTCAACAGGTAAAAGAGTTGTCAGAGTATAATTAATTTCAAATAAATAACTGTAATACATTGTCTGATTTGGCAAGGAATCTCTCTAAAGGTGAGAAAAAAGGTGGGGAAAAAAGATAAGATAATGGAAGAGAGGAGAGGAGAGGAGAGGAGAGGAGAGGAGAGGAGAGGAGAGGAGAGGAGAGGAGAGGAGAGGAGAGGAGAGGAGAGGAGAGGAGAGGAGAGGAGAGGAGAGGAGAGGAGAGGAGAGGAGAGGAGAGGAGAGGAGAGGAGAGGAGAGGAGAGGAGAGGAGAGGAGAGGAGAGGAGAGGAGAGGAGAGGAGAGGAGAGGAGAGGAGAGGAGAGGAGAGGAGAGGAGAGGAGAGGAGAGGAGAGGAGAGGAGAGGAGAGGAGAGGAGAGGAGAGGAGAGGAGAGGAGAGGAGAGGAGAGGAGAGGAGAATCACTTGCCCTGTTACAGTGGAAAACAAAAAGAGATGCAAGTTTACAGGTTGGAAAAACATATTTTGTAAAGAAAAGGCTCAGAAAATACAAATATAAATTCATATGGCATTCAGTGATTGGTGCTCTGAACACTTTTCATTCCTCAATGCAGTAAAATGTAATATTTGCTGAAATCCTTATGTAGAAAAGTATAAGCACACACAAATAACAGTTTTCTTAAATTCTTCACCAAAAGAAGCAGAATGCTGAGCTGACCCTGGTGAGTATGATTTTATTTTACACTGAAGGTACCCAGTTTCCTCTGATGCCTGTAGAACTGATGTTTGACAGCTCACAAGAAACCTTGAAGAATGAGGGCCCACTGAGCAGGGCTTCCTGGAAAGCTAACAGGATAGCAGAAAGAGAGCAAATTCTGGATTCAAGTTCAAATTCCAACTCTCTCTTTCCTGTGCATACAGAGTTTTCTTTGGGCAGACCTGCCCTACTCACATGATACACACACACACACACCAGTCAAGAAGGCGTCCTCACCCAGGGCTGTCAAATTGCCATTGGTGCGAGCCAACTTCCAACGTCCTCAGCTGGCTGAACATTGCAAGACACCTTCTCTTTGGGGAGCTTTCAAGCTTTCCAGAGATGATTTTACAGGTGATCAGAGACAAGGATCCTACCCTTTAGTCTTTGCTGTGGCAGGCTGAGTCCATAAGCAGTTTAGAAACATGGGCCACAGCAACCCACTTTGCTCCAGAGGCCATTGTGCTAATGTGTGCCAGCAGTGAGATGCAGGCCCTGCTTGTGGCTGTCTTCTCCAGGTAGCTGCAATTGTCACAGCTGTTTCCCAGCAGTGAATGAGGAAAACAACCAACTACCAGATGCTTTACAACTGCAAATAGCTGGCTTTATATTTCTTCCTTTGTTAATGTATTTTTTCACTGGTGCCTGTTTTCTTGCAATCTCACTACAAATTTTTGTGAGACCAAGTTCCCTATATCATGTATCTCAGCTTACATTTTAAGGAACGGGAATTGTTTATTAAATGCAAAAGGTAACTAATGTGAGACAAATCTAGTGTTGGAGAACAGAAAGTGAATAAAAACCCTGAAACTTTTCATGTTAAAATTTCACTGTTTTTTAAGGAAACCTGATAATTCTGGGCATTGTCTGGATGAAAGCTTTGAATGCTTGGAGCTAGCAGTACTGATTTATAGTACCATTTCACATGCTGTGAACTCTTCTTAAATATGTGGCTTTACCTCTTTAGCACAAATCATCCATATCAATAGTCACAGGCCACTTTGCAAGTGTTAAGTAATAATAACAACACTAAACATCCTCAACTGCAGAAATCCAGATATGCTTGATCTCACACATTTCAGCAATTAAAACGAAGTTGGAGGAGGCTTTACTGGCCCAGACTTTGCTCAGTGAGCAGCTACTGCTGAAGCCCACAATCCCCAATAAAGGCCAAAGATTCTGCTGAAGCTCTGTATCCTTCAGAATGAGGCTCTGCACTGCTTTCTAGCTCCTGCTACTAGACCTCTCTGCCAGCTTTACTTTCTTACCTCAGAAGGCAAGGGTTTCTCTCAGAGCTCACAGCCTGTGCTGCTGCTGAGCATACCAGCTGCTGCCAGTGCAAGGGGGGACAGTAAGTCCCCAGTGCAGCTCTGGTGTGGGAGAACGCCTTCAGCACTGGAAGGGGCTCAACTGTGTGACCCCTGGGCTGGCAAGCACAGGCAGCAGTGGCAGCGTGCAGTGAAGCTGCATATGCCTTCGCTGATGTTCCCAGCAGCAACAGCATTCAATCTCAGCAGGACCCTTTCTGCTACATAATCAAGTGCTAAAATGTCAGTGTCCTTCATGCACAGTGATAGATCCAGCACCAGCCAGGGCAGTGGAATTCTGCACAGGGAAGGCCAGTCACTCTCCATTGAGACTGACTCCTCCAACTCCACACCAAGGCAAAGAATAGGCAGAAAGAGGTTATTGTTCTTCTCACTCTCTTTCTTCTTTTGCAGGTGTTGGGGGTCCCAACTGAAGATACCTGGCCAGGATTTTCCAAGCTCCCCAACTATAACCCAGGTAGGATTTAACTCATGAGAAGGCCAGCTTCTTCTCTGAGCCACTAGCCACTCAATTGCTGGATCAGTAATTCTTATGAAAAATCATGTGCTTCAGTGCTACTAAATCCCTTGAGCTACGTAATGGCAGTGGTGTTGTAGTACCTCCAACAACAATGGGATTGGCTTAGTGTACAAACAAAGGTACATGTGTTGCAGAGTTGCCTCACAGAGTGCTGGTGTATGTAAGTCTGATGGAAGATTTCATTGCTGCAAGTTTCACAGTGTATTTAGTCTCCACTCCTCAGTGGAGTGGAGCAACAGACCAGTGTCTCCTGGTTTAGACTGGAAAAGCTGACAGGCACCTGGAGACAAAGTTTATCTGAACTCTCCTTATTTTCATGGAGATTGGTTTGGGGACCTTTAAACCTCAGTTTTAAAGGTCACTGTCCCTGATTTTGATGTGGGCAAGGTGAGAAATCTGTGTGATTTACAAAGCTGGATTCTTTTATTTCCACATGGGCTGGTAGAGAAGTCTGTGTCCTGGACTTCAAAGGGCCAGTTGTCTCGTATTTTGATGTGGGCAGGTTGAGAAGTATGCTTTGAAAAGCTAGCTCAGTCACTCTCCCTCTCCCTCTCTCTCTCTCCCTTTCTCTCTTTCTCTTTTTGTTTAATGTTTTCTCCTGGGAAAATATATTCAAGTGTCAGTGAGGGGGAAATGATGAGCACTCATTCTCAGCCTCTCAGCAGGATCATTCTGTAAGAGAAATATAAAAGTGAAATATTAAAAACCCTAGAATGTGAAATTCACCCATTTACAATCTAGCCATTCTCTCTTGCTTGTGCCATAGGAGAGTGGTGGGGGGAGCCTGTCTATCTGGAAGGGGAAAAAAAGAATGGGGGAGAGGAGGAGGGAGAAGACGTGCTTTGAGCAAGAGGTTTACGGGTTTAGTAGAGCATAGTAACATCTTTTCAAAGAAGTGGGTGTTGCTCTGTGACCCAGTCCAAGATGCCCCTCCTTTGATTCTGGTGCATGAACACTAAACAGCCCCCATTTTCACATGGTAGCCGAGATTGGCTGAACAATAACCTGGTCTCACAGTCGAAAGGACTGGAATCTTTCACACAATTAGCTGAGACACATTAATCAAACCAGCGTGAAATGGGAATGTGTCGCTGTCCACAGCAAGTTTAATTTGGGTAGCAAGCAAGCACAGAGCAGACAGCTGGAGGAAGCATTTTCTTCTCTAAGTTGTAGAAGGCTTGGCTGGGTAGTCTACAAGTTGAGTAGTCTGGGAGATAAAGAAATGCTCATGTGTGAGAGGAACTAATCACAAAGAATTTTTTATGCCAGTCATCTGCTAACACAAGGCCTCAAACATACAAACTCTGAGTGATGATGATTAGGTATCCTGATGCTGTGTAGAGGGACAATCTAAAAGTGCAGGCATAAAGGCTATGCCAGCAAAGATACTTGCACAGACGACAGAGAATGTGAGTGCCTAGAACTGCTCTGAGCAGTAATTCCCTCAGCTCTGTTTTGTCTGAGTAGCAGTGCTGTCCTCTGCTGCTGTGGAGGTTGCCAGTGGCAGGGCTGGGAACAAGAGGACAGGCACCTGGGCAGCATGGCAATAGCTCCAGTGAAGCTGAGTCATCATAAGCAGTTTTCAAGTCTGACTTGAAACTTGAAAGTTTCCCATAGAGACTCCAGAGGGGCAGAAATGACCTGTGCTCTGCTGTGATCCTGGGATGCTGGTGCCTTTTGTGGCTGGACAAGGCAGAAATGCAGGACTCAGAGGACACCGTTCTGTTGGAGCATCCCATTAAGCTGGCAAACACATGGAAGAGCAGTGCTATGTCAGTGTTTGGGGCAATAGCTGTGTTAGGTGGAGAGGCAATATCCCTTTCCCTTCCTGAGATCCTGACTAAGGGGCTGCGAGCTGTTCCAGCCACATACTGGAACCAAGCACTTGGCTCACATCTGGATTGAACAAACCAGTCTGGACAGAAGACTAGTCTAAAGTTGGACTATTTGCCCTACTCATGAACGAAATCAATTTGTGTTTTGATGGGACTGCTGGTAAGAAGACAAGTTAGTCTCTTTGTTTAAAGCTATTTGCCATTTATATGCTTCTGGGCACTTCCACTCTCTTCCCTGAAGCACAAATGCTGTTTCCCCCCCAGGACATGCTCAGCCTGAGTACAATCTGTGAAGTCTGCCTGAGAAAACCTTCTCTCCTGAGGTTATTCCCAGACCATTTGTGCAAATCTGGGTGCCTGGGTTGGTTCAGATAAGCAAACAAGCTTTGGAGCTCTTCCCCAAATCTGATGGTTTGAATTCTTTTTGCTAGTCCTATTGATGTTCACACTGAGCACAGGCAGCAAACAAACAAACAGGTTCCTGCCAGAGGCAAGGAATGAACACGGGCAAAACAAAGCACTGAGGTGTGATCCTATTCTCATTGAAGCTGATGGCAAAACTCCCACTGGATTCAGCAGCATAGGCTCAGCCCCAGACTGATATTGTTACTGGAAGGGTTCCTGGGCCAGGCGGGTTAGTAGGAATCTTTGAAATGAAATCTGGAAACCTTTAGATGTATTCCTGTCACTACTGTGGGCTTGAGCACATCCTGCATGGGCTGTGGGGTCTGTGAGTCAGGCACACACAGGGCAGCTGGAGGAAAAGCAGCTCTCCTGCCTCCTCTATGGGCAACTGGCAAGGGATGAAATGTGCAAAGGAGTTTTCAACTACCCTGTGCCCCGGTGTCTTCTTGCACAAAGAAGTTCAGGAACAGCCTTGTGCCCATTCCCTACAGTTTGCCAAAGTCTCAGCCTGACTCCAGGTGAATGGGAAGGGCGGGTGAGTAACTCATTCGTGGCTTGTGATCTCACCTTCTCTCTGCAGGAGAGACACTTCAGGTAGGAAATAACGTGCAGTCATAGGGCCTGCAAGCAGCTTTGAGAGCTATTCCGTGGAGAGCGTGAAGGATTGGGAGAGCTCCTGCCCCACATCTCAGCACACTCACTGGCTGTCTCCCTGGCTCCCCGGGCTTACCAGCCCTACCCATAGTGACAAGGCTTTGCCCTGTGTTTGTTCATTTGTTCTGTTCCCCTCATTTTGCTTCCCCTGAAAGAGGCAGTTGTAGCTCTGTTAACACTATTTTTGAAAGCTCTCATGCTGTGTGAGCTCAAATCCTTGCATTAATCTACTGCTGTGTTCATTTCACTGCACTGAAAAGCAGTGAGTTTAAATCCCCTCTAAACACCATTGGTGACACCAGAAGGCCAGTGTTTTGATCCAGCCCCATTAATGGTTACAAGTTTGAATCTAGACAGCAGGGGTCAAGGGCAGGAAAGGATTAGGAATCACAGCCCATGACATTAAGCTAGTGCTTTTGCCAAACTGGGAATACTGGAGCGTCCTGTGTACCAAGTTAGTTTTTGGTTGCTTTTTCTGACATTTGGATTCCAAAGAGTGGGGAACAGTGCATATCTATGTATGACATGATGAACTCGCTAGAGTGAGCTTTACTCCTTGATTTATTGCACAGGCTGACTGATGAACTTGCCTATGCCAGGTAATATCACCTCACAGAGTAGATACATGTTTCACACAAGGCCTTTTCAGATGCAGCAATGACTTTCAAATGAAGCCTAGTTTTTCACGTATCTGCAGGCTTTGGTATGCTGTATGAGATTTAGAAGCTTTCCAGAATCAACCTGTGCTCCCAGGTATGGCTTCTCAGCGTCCGTTGCTTTTCCAAAATGTCACCAGCAGATGGAGGCAACAAGCAGCAGGCCCTGACACGCAAACTTCCATGACATTTGTGAAAATGCAGATGAAGTCTGCATTCCGAGTGCTTTTCTTTTTTTTTTTTTAATCTCAGTTTTCATGCTGATGTTTCATTTAACAAATTGGATGGTTGAAAACTGAATTCTAAAACGATAAAAATTTTATTGTCATAATAAACTGCATGTGGCTTTGATCTCGAAGGGAAGAGCAGCACTGTAACTAATGTGCAATGTATGCTGGCCAGGGTGTAGGGAAACTTCCCATCTGTGTGGCAATGGGCACAGCCTGCAGTTTCCAGCCTGCCATACAGACAGAGCTCTGCTCCTGTCCTGCAGCCACAGAGATTTCACTAATGAGAGAAATTTTCTCTGTGAGCCTGCAACCCCACTGCCTTCATCCAGCAGCACTTGGCATCCTCTTTCTCTCTCTTCATCAATTAGGAAAGTTTAACTTTTGTCCTCTGGCTTGCTTGCCTCATTATCAGTTCATTAGCCACTTCCACCTGGGTTTTCAAATAGGAAGGTATTTCCTCATTAGCACACTCTGCCTTGCATAAGGATAGAAAATAACAAACCTAAGTGCTACCTTTCAGATCTACTCATATTGTTTAAAAAGCCAATCAGCCCTACACAATCCCATCATTTTATGTCTAGATCATCATTGTGAGATGATTAAATCGTAGTTTATCCACTTTTTGGAATGATCTAAGTATTCTTTATCTCTTACCTTTATGGAGTAGCTGTTTACAGTGTTTTACAATTTTAGATTGGTCTTACAGTAGGGATAATACTTATGCTCTGTTTTTACCCTGCTCAGCACAATGGGGCCTCAGCATTCTCTAAGGGTTTGTCTATATGGGGTCAGTCAGGAGATTAATCTGAACTGATTTAAAGTGCATTAGTTAACTGCATTAAATCCTTGAGCAGAGACACACTGTTTTCTTACTCACATCTTCCATTTATAATCAAAGCTCTGTATACTCAAAGTGGGAAATTTGGCAGACCTCACTCAAGCTGAATTCTTCACTGAGAGATGTGTTTGGACAGGGACAGGAGTCATTGGCTCACTGGCTCTTACACTATTCCTTGCAGATAATTATTAATCTCCAGGTTACATAAAAGATAAATTTAAGTCAAGAGGCTTGTTCAAGACAGCAAACACTATAATTCAGGTATTCCTCCCAGTTCCCAGTAAGCAAGCTGATATTTCTATTTCTAATGTAAGGAAAATCCTATTTCCTCTTTGGAATGTTAATCCTGAAAATGCACTCCACAAAAACAAAGTGGCATTTCACTTAGGTATCATTGAAACATTTTGCCCTGCTGTTACCAACTGAACATGCATATTTAAAATTGTGTGTTAAACTCATTAAAAAATATTAATGTTAAAAGATTTCAGTAGAGTTAAAGTACAATTACAATAAAGTAATCTTGGCATTTTTACTAAATATTTAATGAAATTTATGTATTGTCATAGAATGTTTTCATCTCACAAATCCAATTTTTCTGACAGGAAGTTACAACATCTGAAAGTTTTTGGCCAGCTCTGTGAAGAGGCAAAAATTTCTACCTCATGCAGAAAAATTTTTTGCCTTTCCAAACCATTTGTAAAATTATTTTTCTTCTATTCTATCTGGAATCTTTACATCTCTACTCAATATGGATAATTTATTTCTATACTTTTAGTGCAGCCAAAGGGGCAAAAAGAAGGAAAAATGATCCAGTGAAAATGTTACTAGTGATCCAAGAGGAATGTTCTGCCAATCTTGATGACTTATCTGGGAAGGGAGTATTCAAGATGCTAATATTTAATTTCTATATATTGGTGATATTCCAGTGCTCTGGCACATAAATAGTCGTGAATCCCATCCCAAGCTATATTCACATTTACTGCTCTAGAAATTACCTTAGTATTTGGGTGTAGGAGAACAATTCAATTCTGAACTGTTACTTACCCTGTGATAGACAGGTTTAACAACCTGCTTGCCTGGTTTAGTGGTGCAAGATTGCTGCTGGAAAGGTCAAGGGCTGGAAGTTCAGTCATTTGCACTTTTTCAAGTTGTCTGTGTACCAAGTTGGTCGGATGCTGGGTCTGGCACTCTGGAAATGGCTGCACAGGCAAAGGCTGAGGGGACTCCCACTTTGACTGCAGCAGGCAGCTCCTGTCCCTGAATAAAGTGCCTGGTGCTTCCAGGCAGGAAGGGAGGGCAGATGCTCTTGGAGGGTGCAGCATAAAGCCCAACCAAGCTCTGAGTCTGCTGGCAACAGACCAGTGGTGCTTGCCTCCTGGTGGTCTCACTGCTGTGGGGAATGCTTGTCCAGGCTGAGCTGGAAGAGAGGTCGACACCACCCTTCCTGCACTCCTTTCCATGACTAGAGTGCCACTGTTCATTCTCTGCTGCCAGAAACAGCGCTCAGGAAAATGTAGGTGGGTAGAAACTGCAGCCTTTCTGATGCAAGAATATTCTCTGTTGATCAGCTCTAAGGGGAAATTTTCCAGGCTTAAGCCATTCATTCATATCTAAACCTGAGAAAATTCATGCTTTACAATAAAACATTAGAGGAATGTATTCCTCTATATTTACCACAATGTTTAGAAATATATCCTTGAAAAATATCAACAAGAACACAGACTTCACAAAACTGCAAACTCTGCTAAGTTCCAGTCTGATAGAGATCACAATAATCAGTGAGTACAAAGCCTCCATGAGCATGGTTAACTGGACAAACAACAAATTTAGTGAGAGCTGTGGGCAAGAAGAGAGTGGGATCAAAGTGCCTTGCCTCCATCCCCAGTCATACTGCTGCATCCATGTAGAAAAGCCCCATGTACCCACAGAGCAATATGTGAAGCTCAGCAGCCCCTTGGAAAGCCAAGACAATTGCTGGGGATTCAGGCCTGCAAACTTCTTTTTGCTTCCTTTGTGTGAAGGCTTTAGGGACTGATACTGCTTTTATTGATGTCAAAGCTAAGACTCATGCTGTAACAGGAGGAGGTCCAAGGCCTATACTCACAGATATATGAAAGGGTTACAGAACTGGAACAGCCTTATTAAGATCAATGCAGGTACTCAAGTCCTATAGAATAATGTCTATTTATAAATAATAAGATGATAGATTCTATATCGCCCTTTGAAATTCTGAGCACATTTTTTGGTAGGGGCTCAAAGAATGGGTTTTGGCTTGATTTTCATTTAATCTTATGATTGCATATTACACTTTCTAGAACTGGTTTCTTCCAGGAGACCTCAGAGACTCCAAGTCATCTGTGACAGGTAAGCTACCTATAACAGCAATGTCAAAATCGCCTCTGGGTTTATTTGTTTCTTTATGCAATCATTTAACTTGAAATGAGCTCTTTTGGCAAGCTCAGGAAGAGCAGGGTGTCTCTGTAGTAACAAGCAGATCTAACATCTGTTAAGCAACTGATTTTGAGAGATTGCAGTAAAGGTAGACACATAGTGGGTTTAGTATTCTCAGAGGAGTAGTGATTATTCTGAGATAAGCAGTGATTCAATGACTTTGTGTGCAGCTTTTTGTGGGGCACAGTTCAATTGAGAAGGTTGTACTTTCCCAGGCCCTCTTGCCCAGACTGAGGACAGACTTTGCACTGTCCCAGTTTTCATTTTTGAAAACAGACTGTAGGAATGTTGCTCAACAGCGGTAAGGAAGACATGCTAGGAAAGCATTTTCATGAGACAATGAAATAATCTTGTGATTAGTTAGGAGGGGAAAAATCACATTCTTAGTGGCCAAAAGCTATGACATGAAGTCCATGGTTACACACTCAGCTTGACCAGACACAGCAGCACTGCTGAATCACTCCCTAGTGTGCTAAGGGGAGGGAGTATTTTTTCAAGCACATACACACACACACACACACACACACACACACACATTTACAGAATGTATATATGTATCAGTGAAAGAAATTTATAATCAAAGTGCCCTAGCCTAGCTCAGGGAGTCATTCAAATCAAATCCCCCTAAACTGATTTTGAGGCACACAACAGGTTTTATAGTTATGTAGGAAAAGACAAGACAGGATTTGTCCTCAAGATTGTGTACAGGCAGACGTCAATAATCAAATATCCTTTGGGGACATAACCACATTTTTCATTGCTGCTGCTTATTATCTGTTCAGCTGATTGCTTAGGATCCAGCCCTGCTAGAAGGGAAGTGTCTTGCCCTTCAGAGCAGGATTTCCCAGATGCTGTTCTAAATGGTTGAACAAACATGCTAAAGTTTTCAGCAAAGCGCAGGTTACTGAAATGCCAGCCCTTGTCATGCACAACTTGAGAACACAGAAAGCTCAATATGTCCCAGACCCTGATAATGCAGATCCTGTAACAGAACAAATCCCCTCTCAGCCTGAACAAAGCAATAAGTATATTCCTTGCAACTGTGCTATATTGCACTTCTGCTTTTAGGCCATAATCTTTTGACACACCCCATTACAGGTCATACCAAGGGGCTGGCCTAGCACCTCTGTGGCAGAGCTCTGGGCTGCATGTGGGCCAGCTCCTGCTCTGCCTTAAGAGTCCTGGTGCTGCCATGGCCAAATGACTGCCTTGGAATGCTCAGCTCGGGAGAAGGAAAGAGCTGCTTCATACAGACCACTCAACCATGACTCTCCATGGACAATTAAGAAATCAAAGGGGAGCTCCCCACAGAGCTTGGCCGCCACCAGGAAGCCTGAGCCATGGTGGGAAGCACTGAACTGTGTTGCTGCCCAGAGTGTGAGCCTGCAGCAGCAGGGACTAAGGGGGCAGAAGCTCTCCAGTAAGACCCTGTCATACAGCTCTAGCAAGAAGCCTCAGACTGGATGCTTTGGCTCCCTGTCCTATCCCTGCTCCCCAAGGAAGCAGGGGCTTGAAGTGTTTTGCTGGAGGTGAAAATACAGCCATTATCTACCACAGTGGGGCCAGATACCTTTTACAAATTTGTTTCTCAGGGTCTCTTTCTCTCCTTCTATCTTGGTGGTTTTTTCCTCATCTTTTATATTTTACATTTTATCTCCTCAAAACAAAAATGTCAGCATGTCGAATGTCTTGTATAGGGAGGGGGAGTGCAGGGGCTGGGGGATCCCAGCCCCTGATGTCACTTGGAGGGGAAGCACCGCTGGGGGGCAAGGGAAGAAGCACAACAGGCCATGCTCTGAAGCTGAAATGTGATCAGAACAAACAAACAAAGTAAAAGCTGTAAAACTAAATGACTATTTTTATTTGTTTCCTTGTTGGTTTGTTTTCACTCTTCCACTTCCTTGTCCCAGCTGTGTGCTCCTCTAGAGAGGAGCCACTTGGGATTGGTATTTGCTAGGCATGGAGCATATGTGTATTACATCTATTTTAAACATTCACCCTGAGAAACAGATTCTTCTCTGGGAATCCCCAACACATTTTACAACCAGCTGCACTACTGGTACTGGGGTAGGAGAAGAGGAAATGGTATTTTCTTTAGGTTTATTAGGTTTGACCTCTAGTCTTCTCAGTGG
This sequence comes from Aphelocoma coerulescens, assembly GCF_041296385.1. Lineage (NCBI taxonomy): Eukaryota > Metazoa > Chordata > Aves > Passeriformes > Corvidae > Aphelocoma > Aphelocoma coerulescens. The sequence continues at coordinate 12,358,308 of NC_091021.1, forward strand.
GCCAGTCACATTATTTTCTACATTTGGATTGTCACTGTAAACCAGTACCACCAAACTCTGATATTACAGTTGCAACATGTAAAATATAGTCTCCTCAGCATCATTTCCCCTTTCACTTACAACCTTCTTTTTACAAAACAGAAATTTGTTTTCAAAATTTGTCTGTAAACATGAGTTTGAGCTGAAATCCTGGATGCATATAGTCCAACATAGTCAAACTCAGATGGAACAGCAAATGTCCTGAAAAGCTATATAGCTGTGGTGGGTTTATCCCAGCTCCCCTGTGTCCCTCCACTATCTTTGCCTCAAGCAGAGAAGGGCTGGGTCATGTTCTGGTTCCAGCTTTCTGGCTCGTCCTCATCTCCTGTGCTATTTTTTCTTCTGTTTTTCTAGGATGAGCAGGGTGCCAGCAGCAGAGAATTTGGCCTCCAGGATGCTCACAGCCTTCCCTCCAGGCCGAATCTCTGCACAAGATGCGCTTCTTCATGGCTTCTTCAGCCCTCTGCCTCCTCAGCTCTATCAGGTTCCTGCTGGTAAGTTAACTCTCAATTTCATCTCAGCAAGAAAGAGCTGCTGCACGTGCTATTTATTATGAGTTTCCTCTCTATTTTGAAAGTCTCTGCCATTCACCCAGATGTCTCTCTTTTCTGCCTGCACTCCCTCCCTACTCCTGTATGCTGCAAAGTTTACATCCCATTGCAAATTTGAGAACTTGCTTTTCTGTTTTCTTCCACTTGACCACTGTGTTAATACTAGAAGGGGACCTTGTTGGGCTGCCACCATGGTCCATCTGCAAAGCAGAGGTGTATATGCTTTGACAGGTCATTTCTCCCCCATTCTGTAACTCCAAGGGCCTGGAGATTTCCCCCAGCTCACACTGTGTGTTCAGTGTAACTCACCCTCTGGTCCCTCCTGATGTCCTGAATTCCCATCTGCTCAGCATGGTGTGCTATCCCCAATTCCCTTGGACTGCTCCTCCTGCTTCCTTTTGATGTTGAGACAGCTGTTCCTTGTACCCTGTCACACCAGTTCTCCCTCAGTTTTACCTGCTTTATTTTCCTCTTCCCTTGCTCCTTTCTCTTAAGCACATAGCTGCACACAATGGTCTGTCTCTGCTGTCCTGAGCTGACAATAAATCCAGGGATCTCAAGCTACAGTTCTGCTCCTCACTAGGAAAAGCTCTCTCCTATCAGGCAGCAGGCCAAAGGGACCTTGCATTCCCTGCTGCCTCCTGGGCACCCTCTACACTTGTTAGTTTGGTGGTGTGTTTTAAGATAGGGGCAATTAAGAAAAAGCCTTCATGGACTGTGTTGTCAAGCTATTGGAAAACCAAATTTCTGGCTCCTGCAACACATCCCAAGTGAAGGAACAGCCAGCTAGCATCTCTCCCAATCCCCCAAACTGCTGCCCTTCAGAAGGTGCTCTGTGTGTGTATGTGCTTGAGTGAGAGACATCTGCATTCCTTTTCTGTTCACCCAGCCACAGAGCACAAATCTACTTTGACACTTTTAGAAAAATGAAAAGATGGAATCTCGCAGGAGCCTGCCTGTGCTGGGGGGGGAGGAGGGGAGCACGCACAGCAGGAGGGAAGTTGACTTTTCTTTATACATATAGGGTTTTTTCCATGCAGAGTTTAAATTATGCCTGATAAAAGGAGTTTCGTGGATGTTTCAGTTCTTTCAAACCCTCCTGGCTTCCTCCCAATTAAATGAGGTTTGTCAAAGCCACAGGGCTCTGCTGCTGCCAGAGAGGCGGACAAGCACTTCCCGCAGTGACATCTCCAATCCCCAAGGGAGAAGATGAAAGTGTCAGTGCTGAGAGAGAGAGAGAGAGAGAGGAAAAAAACAGGTACAGAGACAGACAGTGTGAGAGAAAGGAAGAGAGTGAGGAGAAATAGGAGGAATGAGAAAACAGATTGGCATAATGTGTCAATCTCTCAGATATGCTGCCAGCAAGGGGACAGATTCATTTCACCTGGGTTTAGGCACCATCCCATATTTATTATCCCCCATATTGCAGCAAGAAGTACCTTGTGGACAGGAAACTGCATGGCGTTATCATAGCAACCAATGTGTTGAGACCAGAATCAAAGTGCACAGGGCTGAAACAAGTACAGTACAATCATGCAAGACCATATTCATGAGTGATTCATTAAGCCTTTAAAATTTAGGCAATTCTGAATAATTCCCCATGTAGCCATTCCTATTGCCATAATTGTTTAAGACATTTTCTCTCTTGTGTCACTTTGGCATAATACTATTTTGGAATTTAACTGTATCATTTTAAAACTCTTGTTGCTATGATAACAGTGGAGATTTTAAATATATTCTGTTCGACTTTGTTCTGGAGGATGCTGGCTATTAGCTGCCATCCTCTGAAGGGGAAAGTTAAAGCAGAAGGGCAAGGAATGATCTGGAGATGAAAGGTGAAAGAAGATGGGATTGATCCCAAGGTGTGTGAGAGAGTAAGAGAGAGACGAGAAAAAATAAAAGGTTCTCATAAGAAATAATTCTCTGTTTTTATTAAATAATTGTATCCATAACTGTCCTTTTTATAAGTTGTTATGACAAGCTGGAAGCTAAAGGATGTTTTTCAAAGGTCAGTTCTGGGAGAAAATAATTGGAGAAATCACTGTTTTGAAGTTAAGTACCCCTCCAAACAGCATGTTTCTGATTACTAGGGGGAATGTTAATGGTTAGAGGCTGGCTGCTGCCCCTGGGAAGGGGGAAAGGGAGCACAGGGCTCTATACTTCCTGGAGGTCAGCTCCTACAGAGTAGAACAAGTTGCTGTTGCTATGCTCATCTGAGTGCAAAGTGCTAGAAAAAAAGAGTAGCCTGTGCTCTAAGGGAGGAAGAAGATCCTCTGTCCTCTGAGTGGGCTGGCCCACAGATAGGCCTCTCCCACAGCTGCTCACTCCTGTGGCTCTGAGGCTGAGGCTCGGGTTCAAATCTTGCTCATCATCTCGGTGGCCTTAATTCTACATGTGCCACCAGCACCTCTGGATATAAAACCAGAGAGAGGTGCAGGGGTTTCTTCAGCTTCCCTTCAGTGTGGCTAGTAGCCTAAGGGGTGGTAGTGATGACCTTTTGTAAAACTGGAGCATTTGCTGTCCTTTTTCTGGCTAAAGCCGATCCTGAGACAATTATCTTTGTGCAGTGCAGCCCTGTACTGCAGCAGCTCTGATAAAACTTCAGTCTAACCCTTTGCCACCTGCTAAAGCAGAATGTTTTCTGTCCAATTAATCCCTCCTGGAAGAAAGATGAGATCCTTGAATCAAGAAAGCATGAGCTGTGCTCTTAACTCAGTGTCAGTCCTGAAGTGCAAAGGGCCTTCTGAGGAGGTATCTCACTCTGTTGTCAGACAGGTCAGACACAGTAACAGTTGCAGCTTATTATTCTTGTTATAGATTTGGTTTATTTTCCCTCTCTTTTGCCCTCTGATGCTTTAGAGCAGGCTTGCAAGCAGGGAAGGTAAGCAGTGGGATTTGGGGTTATCAACAGTGCACTTCCAAGAAAAGACACTGCAAGAAGGACTCTGGCCAAACCACCTAGGCACAGGGCCCAGGGCAGCCTGAGCTGGCAGCTCAGATCCTTTCCCCACCAGACCAATATCCAGTCTCAGTAGAGACCTTTCTCACAGCATAGGAGATGTTCAACCCTGGCCATATCCTCAGCACAGCAGTTAGTAAATTCCAGTACGTGCTCCATGAGGAGGACTGTGTGTTGCATGGATGTGATCCTGGCTTTGACTAGGAGGTACTTGCTCTTTTTGGGTACAACTGGTCTCTAATTGTTACCTCCCCCAGCAACACAAAACCAGTGCAGCAGGTGATGAAGACACTGTACCATTTCTCCTGAAACAGCCCACTATTCAGCCTTTCAGAGACAAGGAGGAGGAGGGAGACTTGATGTTGACAGTCATTTTAATGTCTGTTGCATCTAAACTAAGACAAAGCAAGTAAGCAAGTGTGGGCAATGAGGACGTTAAGGCTGCAAGCCACTGCCCACCAAAAATCCCATTACTGTGGGGATTAACCAGCAAATGGTGAATGTTACCACAGGGGACATACAAGAAGAGCTGGCTTTCATGACCCCTTGTTTGGGTTGGATGGTTTCCTTAGGATCTCCTAAATAGCTAGAAGGTTCATACAGTCACTTGGTTTTTTACCACTCTGCTTTGCGACCTCTGTACACAGCAAATGGATATCCTTCACTGCAAGTCAGATACAGACACCTAGAAAGTTCCTACCAGGTATATGAATCTGGCTTATAATGTGTCTTAAAACAGGAATAAATCAAAACTAGCATTGAGCAGGAAATTCAGCTGCCCCTCCTAAGCCAGAAGCATTCTTATCTGTGAGGTGATAAAACAAATCTTCACTTAACTCAGGAAAACCACCCCTCACTTCACCTGGTGTGATCCCCACGGTGGTGGAAGATCTGCTTGCCTTCATACTGACAGGGCATTAAAGTTTTGTTTTCTGTCATTAAGCCACCACCCTAGGAAAGAGCTGTTGCAACATCACAGCAGATGCTTGCCAAGTGCACAGGACTCCAGACATGTTGCCCTGTTTAAGCTCTTCCCTGCATGCTGTCCTGGGGCAGGCATTGTGCTGGGCACTCTTTAGGAGCACGGGGCAAAGGGAAAGATGGGAAAAAAAGGAAAATTTCCTTTGCTCACTCCCCAGCTCCTGCCCTTGCAAAAGCTACTGGCGCAAAGTTTGGCCCATGTGACTTGTGGAAACAAAGTCCTACAGACATGGATCAAATGCTCTGACTCCCATTGATCTCAGGCCAGAGAATCTCTATAAAGGTCTTATTGTTCAGGGAGACAAACCACTCTTGGGGGGAGTGCTGTTAATACCGTTCACGGAGGCAGACACTATTGCATCAGAGGTTAGCAGATGTTTTTCTGAATTTTTTTCTAATTGCAAGTTATTTCTGAGGTTTCTTTAACTTCCATTTTCCCTTTAACACTCCTAAATGCAAATCTGAAAAGATTTAGTTGTCTTGTTGGCTGTGAAAGACATCCAGGAAGTCTCACGTAGTCATTTCCCATCCTCAGGTGCACTTCTGACTTCACCCAGTTATCAGCAGAAAAGAGTAAATGGGGATGTAGTGATCAGGTTTCTAAGGCACAAAAGTTAAAGCTAAGTTTGAGATTGTGACAGCAAGCAACTATGAGCATAGGAACTCAATTAGCCTGAAAGACAACTATCTCATTATCTTTCCTAAAATGATATAAATACATAAGAATATAAAAATTTAAAATAAACTCTCTATTGACTGTCTAGATGACTGAATTTCACTGCTCAATTTCTTTAAACACCCACTTTAGTATTTATTTATTCTAAGCGTGAAGCGGCTACGATAATTAGACTGTCAGATTTGGTAAGTTAATGAGGAGTCACTGGAGTGGAAGGTTTTGCATTTGTGAGATTGCTGAAGGAGAGAAGCTCTGTGCCTTCGCTCTATCTCTTTTTTCTTTTTCTTTTTTTCCCCTCTGCTGGGTGGGAAGGAGAGAGCTTGGCAGTGCGCAGATCCATTTGAATCCTTTTGATTAGCGGGCTGCATTCCTACCACTGTTCTACCAAATACTATTTTACTGGTTGCTCCAAGAAAAAGAAAAAGAAAAGAGAAAAGAAACTGCAGATGAGATTTCTAGAAAAGGGTGTCTAGATTAAAGAAATAATTTTCCAAAAACAATCAGAAGGAATGCAGCTGTGAGAAATAGGATCCTGAATTAGTTTATACTGTGGCTAATGTCACAGGAGAGCATTAAGAAAGTAGCTCAATGAAGGAAAAGGACCGCTTTGCAGCTTTATCTTTAACCTGATTTTTCTGCAGGACAATCAGTGCTCACAGTTCCAGGAGTGAGACTGCAACCTGAAATCTGTGACCTGTTTGCTTCTTATTGGAAAAGCCATGTCTCAGGAGGTTCAAGCAAGTTTTGGTAGAAATCATGGATGGTTGAATAATTCCTTGGTAAGCATGTAGTTGCCATTGTCAAAGCTGCTGCTGTCACCCTTAGCATGAATTCCTTCGTGTCTTGAAGGTAGGAAAACAGATCTGATACTCAGGGCTGGATGACCACATTCCACGGTGAGAACAAAGTGGGAAATCTCACATTCAGAGAGAAGAGATCAGCAAGCCAATGACCCCCAATGGACAATGTTCAGTGGTATCATAGGAGGTTTGGATTTGTTTTGTTCTATTGCCAAGTGTCAGACCAGTGCCCTTTCCTCTGATGCCTCCCCAGTCAAAATATTGCTTCATTTCCCCATTGCTTAAAATGGCCAAATTGCCTTGTTCTCCTTTGTCCTTGCCTACTGAGTTCACATTTCATAGCTTACTTGTTTTGATTTCACACACATTGGAACCTGGGCAGAGCTAAGCAAAATCTCCTTAGCTTGTAATATCCTTGATTTTAATTAATCACTATTTTAGTGCCACACCTCAAAATGATGCTTCAGCATCATTATTTTTAATCTTCTTTTTGTTACAGAAGACCAAAAGCTCACTTAAAATCACTGTTATTGAAAGAAATTACCAGAAGATATCCTTTTATTATACCCTGTCTCTTTGTTTACTTTGTGCATTTGTTAGCAGCATGTGTCCTGTCTGTGTCACCACTGCATCTGTGCTTGCAGGGTAGACCTGGAAACTGGTCTTGAGGCCAAATTACTTTGACTGTCTTATCGTCTGCCAAGCTAAGAGTCAACCTTAGGATAGCAGGACACACCTCAGCTACCCATCTGTGCTTTCAAATGCACGTAGATGGCATGTACCTGCCATAGGATCGGGTCCCAGCACTCAGTGCCTGGTCTCACAGCCTCTCTCTACCCCTTCTGCCCTCATCATGTAGACAACAGCAGGCAGAGAGAGGCCAGCCTTGAATCCATTTAAGAAAGACCTGACATTGCCAGAGCTGTGACCAGATTGGGTTTTGGAAGCAGCCTGAATGCCTTCCCTACTCACCTGCTCAGCTGAGTGCAGACAGGACGGCTGTTCTCTCTCTGTGATCAGAGAGGAACTAATCCTGCCAGAAAAGCTGGCTGTCAGTTCCATTAAGGCTTCTGGGACAACTCACTTGAGGAGGGCACTCATGCATCAGTCTTCCAATGAACTTGGATTTGGCCCATTTTAACTGATTTAGAGAGCATTTCACAAATATATCATTTAAAATAGTGAAACTTGGAACTAGTAGGAGACACTCTTAAACATTTTTTTTATATTAACCTGGCCTCAAAATGATTGTGTCCCTTTTTTTTAGCTGCTTACAAAGCATACTAAACAAGCTTAAATGTCAACTCAAGTTTTCTTCTGCAGTTCATTACAGGAAAACATTTTATATGTGATGGTACTCATATTATTAATTCTCTTTTTTAAAAAGGCATCTGGATTCAGACATGCAAGCCAGGTTATAAATGAAACAGTAATTTTTTTGTCATTTTAATAGGCTACCAATGGAAAGCAGGGGGTTCTGTATGCTTTTTCAAATGTAATGAGAGGTAGATAGGCATCTAAAGCACAACAGCCTCACGCTGGCACATGAGAGAATGGAATTTCCTGGGAACATAATGAAACTGGCCAGCCTTCCTTCTTTTGCCAACCTGAGTTAAGTTACAAAAATAGACAAAACCAAAAAACTAAACATACCAGGCTCCATCTTGAATCCATGGGCCCTGAGCAACACAGCAAGGGACAAAACATCATCACAGACTCCTCCTTGTTCTCCTTCTGGTGTCAGAAAAAGATGAGATAATGTCAGTCGTCTATCCCAGGGTGATATATACTCCATGCCAACACTCCACCCATTTTCTACCCAATTCCACCCACCACTTTCCCTTTACCTGCTGAGAAGGAACATATGGATCATTGGAGTCTGCTACTGTTCTCATTCTGTCTCTCAAAATAAATACTCAGATAACTAATGGTGTGCCTCCTACATGTATGTGATACTGTACCAGCTAAGTGTAGTTGAATCTACAGGAAGAGAAGAGCCTGTTTTAAACCAACTTTTAACAAGCAGAGTGACTGAAGGCACTAGCCCTGCAGAATATTTGTAATTGGGATTTATTTTTCTTTTTGATTTAGGACTTAGGCCATGGATTTTTACCCTAATAGAATTCCTCTGCAACAGAGGCAGATTGTACACGAAGGACCTTTGAAATAACTCCTTATATTTACAAACTGAGGAAAAATCTTTGAGATTGTAAAACAAAGACACAGTTTGAGGGGTGGGGTGTGTGTTTTTAAAAAATCACCTTTCGGTAGAAGAGAATTAAATTGTGCAGATGTCCTGCCTTTTGTTTTTCAGAAAGCAATGTCAGAAGGATTGATTTGGCAACGAAGACGTAACAGCACGGTCTGGACACTGGACTTGCAGAATATATTCAGCCATGTGTCACTTAATAGAGAGCTCCCTGGACCAGAAGATCGATGTACAAACAGGACAGATGGGGACTGACAATTGAAAGAATGTAGAGGCTTATCCAAGGCTTACAGAGACCTGTCATTCCTGGGGTATGCCTACAATCTCCTTCAACAAAAGAGCTCCTGAGGGAAGGAGGGGATTAGTCAAAAGTTGAGTGAAGTCTCCAGGGAAGATGGTTTCTTGGATAGAGTTGTCAACAAAAGGAATTGTTTAAGACTATTTGTTATAATTTCCTAGAGGGAGCTTCTGCCATTACTAACAGGATTACCAGCATACTGGTTCCACACCAGCAGAGCATTAGACATGTGCATTGCAGACTGGTTGCTTAGAGCTGAATTCAGGGGTCTTATACAGCATCCCAAATGTGTGCAGGTGTTGATGAGCAGAGGGGAGATGGCAGAGAATTAAGATGCAGCCAAATGCAGTCCATTTTTGGTCCAGCTGTTGCAGAGAGTCCTGGCTCATTAATGAGTTTCCACAGTGTTTTAATCTCCTTGATCTCAAGGCTGCTGACAGACTATGAGAAGACAAGCTAATCTGAGGTGAGTGCTGATGGGGATACATGGGGAAATCAGAGACCTCTTTCCCAGCTGCAGTTACTGTGAAATTTCTCATAGAATTCTTCCTGGAAGAATTGGGAAAGCAAGTAATTTACTATGTTCAAGTACATAATTTACTATGTTCAAGTACTACTATGTTCAACTAGTCTGCTTGGTTTCAGTTATCTCGGATACTTTTTCTTAGCTCTGGGATATAGAAACCAGTAGCCTTGGTGTAACCTCACAGCACATCTGGGAAGAAAAGGAAGACAAAGATAAATCATTGAAGTGCAGACATACAAACCTTCTTGAATATTTTTATTCATCTGAGTAGTGTCACTGGCATGACTGGGAGAACTTCTCTGAGCAAGAATTATGCAGAGCATTGAGGCACTGGAACAAAACCAGTCAAGGAGCTATGGGTGGCAGCCATAGAAACAGCTGAAAGGTGGGCTTTTAGTGTAAGAGAGCTGCATCTCCAGCCCCACACCAGTCCATCGTTTACCAAACACACACTGCAGATCTGGGCAGGAAGCAGAACAACTGTTTATGGTCCCCTTTGCCCTTGCTACAGACATAATTTCAGGAATGTATGGATTAGTTACATTAAAGGGGACATAGACTATCTGCAGGCACTGCTCAGTTAAGACGACAAGATAGTCCTTATGTTATGTTCCTTAAAATTCTCTGCCTTGATGACAAGACAAGCTATGTCCCAAGTCTTTCTACTTCTGGATTGCATGGACCCAGAACTCCCAAACATCAGCCACTCTCTGTGACCTGACCTCCCTTTGCAATACTGAACAGAGCAGCTGTAAATGATGCCCAAATTGGGATAGGGGTGTTCTGCATTCCTTTTGGATTCTCGGAGATGTCTGGACTAAGAGAAGTGAAGAAGCAGGATCTCCCTTGCCTGCAGTGGGATGGTTGTGGCTGAATGTCTGCTCCTAATTGAGAGCAACTAAATGCTCAAGATATGTTAAATGAAAGGATTTGTTATGCATGGGCAGTGAGGGATCTAATGATGAGAACTGAGTCACTTTTCCTCATGGTCTATCCAGAGCATCAATTGTAAATTTCTTCTGCCTGGAGCAGTGGGACAGAATGGCTTTGCTGTTTTACATAGCTGCTACCCCATAATGGCCATGCCATTGCTAAATTTAGCCATATGCTAAATTACCAAAGAGTCAAATGATACCTTTTAATTCAGTATCTAGAGGGGCAGAAAGCCAGGAAGACCCTGGATATGCTGCAACCCAGCAGTCTTCTGTTCATAAGCTCAACATTGTAGGCCCAATGCCTAAAATATGCCAGATCAGAAAGAAACAGATTCCAAACCACTCCTCTCCTCAACTAATGGGAACACTATTTACATCAGGAGTACTGATCTCAGTAGATTTTCCATACCCTGGCCTGCACAATCTCAGAGGCAACAGCTTTCAGGGAAAATGGTTGTAGTGTTGTAATGAGTCAGAAAGAGTAGGTAACAAGAAACACATCTGAATTCATGTACCAAGTTAGTGCCACCCAAAAAGGCAGTTCTGCTTCCCCCATTCCCCTCCCTGCTTCAAGCTTTACAGTCTTTCTCTTTTTCTCCTGGCACCTTTGCAAGCCCTTGAAGAACTGATTTAGTTCACTAAACAGATGGAAAACTATGAACTCTTTTGCTGAGTTAGTTTTTCTTTGTTTTGTGAGCTGAATCAGATTATGCAAGGAGAAAAGTACCTGACTTCATTCATGGATTAGTGTGGAGTAGAAAAGGAGGAGGTGGAAAAATCCATAAAGTTCATATTCTCTTATCTCCAACCTGCTCACATCTAGTTCCTGTGGGGTGATCATCCCCTGTCGCATTTGAATGTCTAATGTTTTGAGATAATAACTGAATGGGTTCTGGCAAGTAAGTGCTCAATACTGCTGTCATTTATGTGGGCCCATCTCAAATCCATGTGTTTGCTGTTGAACACCTCACAAAAAATCCCAGACATTGGCAGAGAGGTTCAGGACCGACCTTCCCTTTTTTTTCCCCAGAAAATACTTTCTTTTGGCAGGGGTAGGATGCTTTGGTAAAGCAAGTGAGAGTTTATAAAGTACATGTAAATAGAGATCATTGTGCTTAAGGGTCATCAAACTGTTTCTTCTCACCACCTAGTAAAAAACCAAAAACAAATCTGAGGTTTTTGAGAAATCCTTTAACATCCTCCTTTATGTAAAGAGAATTTAACATCAGACTTAAATATTTGCTTTAAAAACATCTTGAAGTAAATGAAATAACTTCTTTCCCAGGCCAGGATTCTGTTTTGTTTCGGCCTGGAGCAAGTTTGTTGGCCGAATTATATATGCCCAAGAAAAGATCCAAGGGCTTTAAAACTTGCAAACCCCTGTCTGTAATGGTGCAAGTGGGCAATGCTCTTTAAAGAGTGTGTGGGGGAGGAAAGTGCCAGGAAAATCCCCCTCACAAGCCAGAACTGCATTTGGGGAGCCCAGATGAAAGCTCTGATGCAGGTCATGTGACAGGTGTCACTTCAGTAATGATATTGGGGCAGAGATAAAAGTCCTTGCCGGCTGGTCATGTGACATCGCTTCATTACTGGCACAGCAGGTGGTCGGAGAGACTCAATGCCTTTTTTTTTTATTATTTTTTAATTTTTTTTATTCTGTGATAATGAGAAAATGTTTAAACTTCCATCCCTGTGTTTAAACACTTCTTCATGCTGACAGCAGCAGGAGATCCCTTGATCAGCTGTCAGATGGGAAAGTGCAATTTTTCTGGAAAGTAAACAGCGTGTTTGCCAGTTGGAAATCATTTTCTGTTTGTTGGGACTGCTAGTCGTGGTGTGATGGAGCCATGTCACAGCATCTGACAACTCGGGAGTGGGGAATAGAAAACAGGCTGAGAAATGGGGGTTAGACTCTGCCTCTGATAACAGGAGCTTGAGATTTTTGACACTTCGTTGTTGTTATTGTGTGGAAAAAACCCACAACTTACGGGTTGCTATGAAACTTTTAAAGCAGCAGCTCAGTGTCAGCGTAGATGTGTGGGATCTCCTAAAAGAAGCTCCTGCATTTTAATAGAAACTTTCCTTGGAGAAAAGCAAAAAGGACACAAAGGAACTGAGTAGGTGTGGAGATGCATGGGGTTGAAGGTGGTCAGATCTCATTCCTGGCTTGCAAGAAGAAACATAAAAAAGCCTTCTTATTACAAACTTTACATGGTTCTGATGTTACATAGGCTTGGGTAACCCACTGGGAGTTTCAGGTAGGAAAAGGAAGGCAAATGTGGTCACAGGGTCATGCCAGAGAGCTCAACCCCACCCTGAGCCTAGCTGAAATCAGAGGTGTTACAGTCTCCTTTGGAAGTACCCTGGAACCCAACGAAGTTAACTTTAAATGCTAACCACATTTAAAAAATTTTTTCCTGTTAGGCATATACATTCTCAAAGTCAATTCCTGTCGAGAAAAAGGAGATACAGATATTATACACATAATTCTAATTAAAATTAGGGTTTGAATGGGCATATGCAGAGCCATACACAACATTTTTCCTAGGCAGACACAGACAACACCTTATACGCAGAATCAACAAATCAACCCGGTTTCAACACTGGGAAAGTTAATTACTCAGAGCACGGCTCGAATCACATCAAAAATATTCTCAGCAGTTATGTTACATGAAGTCCTTGGTAGCCTCCCAACAAATGCTTTCCTCTGCTGGCTGCACTGCAGCATTCTGCCTCTTCCTAAAGATCCCCAGTAAAAGCTTCCTGCCTGTTACATTTCATGAAGTCCTGGCTCCTTAAATGTGCAGCTTCGAGGCCGGTAGCTCACCCGCACCCCAAAAGCCCTGGAGCCGGTGTGTTGGCTTCAGTGCCCGGCTGTAGCTCTGCTTAGGCCGGTGGGGCTGGGGGCGGCTGCCTGGCTGCAATCAGGGGCTGGGCCCGACCAGCAGCAAAAACCATCCCAAGCGAAAAGATCAGATCAGAATCTGGCCCGTTGTTAGCAGTCATTAAAAAACATTGCACTTTTAATAGGAGCTTATTCAATTAGCAGACTAACAGGCTCCATCAGATAAGCTGGGGATTTCCCTGGGAATCTGAGTCACATACGCTGAAGCTGCTCTGCACTGTATGGTTAACCCTCTCTATGCAGAAACAGCATGAAGAGGCCAAATCCCAGGAATGGGCTTATTTTTGGGTTTTTAAGGGAGAAGAAGAAGCCCTCCACTGCGCCTTGAAGCCCCCGGAGGTGCCAGTGCCGAGTGAGTCACACACGCTGGAAGGACCCAGGAGGATCATGGCACCGAACTCCCTGCTGCAGACAGGAGACTCGCCTGATCTCCGATAAACACGCTGACATTTGGCAGCCTGACAGCTTCACAGTCCCAAAAGAGGCTTCCTAATTAGAGCCTGGGTGAGAAATAATCCACAACTTGAAGTTTGTCTCTAGCTTCCTTGCTGTACTTTTTTTCTCCTCCCTTTTTGTGCCATTTTTCCCTTTTCAGTGTTTTCTCTCACACATTCTCAATACACCCCCTCCCCGCAGGCGGAAGCTGTTTGAAACACCGAGCAGGATAAAGGGTCACTTTTGCCTGTCCTCTTAGCTCAGAACAGCTCCCAGCAAAAGCACCCCTCTTACATTCCAGCATTGCCCTTGAAGGAGATGGGGAGATAAGGCAGGGGAAAGGACAGTACATGGTGAAGTTTATAATGAGGCAAAGTAAAACCGGTCTGGAAGAAAACCAAGCCAGTCACATTCATTCCTAGTCAAACAAGTAGGGCAAAACCAGTGCTCCTGGCATCAGGAAAATAGGGACTCTGGGGCTCTGGGTCTGGATCCAACCCTGAACTTTGCTTTCCTCTTCAGCAAGTGCCCCAAACAGCAAGTCACGGCATCCTGAGCCTTTCAGCTGGAGCCAGGATCTGAATTTAGCATTGCCTTCAAAATGCACAGTACCACGATGCTGCTGTATCATAGTAAGACATTCAACCAGCTGGTGATACAATGAAATATATATTTTTAGAGATACGTACTGCTGCACAGCCTGACCTTTTGAAGGTAAATCATATGCTACTCATTTACCCCATCACATGTATGTTCTCTGAATAGTTCCAGAACAGTTCTTCAAATACAATAACATATGAAATTGAGATTATATCAATATTGGCTAAGACAAGTATGACTCTTTTACCGTATTTATCTCCTAGAGGATTATTTGCTGATAGTGGGATTGATGGTTCTCTTTTTAATATTCCAAAGTCTTTTCCAGGGTAGTGAGAAGAGGTAGCAAGGCTCTTAAAATACAAGTAATTGTATACACTGCAACAGCTTGGATACAGATACAAATATCAGAATTCACTTTTTATAAGAGGCTTACTCTCCCACACTGTCCTATTCGGTGAATGCCATTTTCCCTGGATAGCCACCAGAAACAGGCAGAAACTTGGGATTCTCCATTCTTGGCCATACATTACATCAGACAGCTCTGTATGTTACCAGTCAGCAGGATTCAAGATGATGACATGGGAAAAATACCTACAGATAGTTGACCATTAGCTCTCTCCAGAGCAAAGAAATTTCATTCAAAATATGCAGTTGAAGCTGTTTCCAGGACAAACATATTCAATGCTGAGATACACTGGAAGATCTCCATCTAACATCACTAGAGTTCAAAATGAGTCCTACCCAGAGAACTGTGGGTCCTTGGGGAGTACCTTTCCTTGAAGTTTCACTTTGGGGGCTTGATTATGATTGCTGATGTCCAAGTGCTTCATGTGTTGCAGATGTCTATGTATGGTGCAGCTGTGAGAAAAGAACTGTGGTCCTACAGCTCTGTACTAGGGAGAGCCACCCTGCACTAGGACCAAAAAAGGACCATATCATCATCCTCACCTGTAACGTCTGTACTGCTGCAATACTGAGGCTGAGAAAATTGCTTATCAAAATGGTATTTCCAATAAGCAGATGTTTGTGAAGTAAGCAGAAATACCTCCTGAGGATCTAATATTATTAAATTGTGTGAATAGATTGTAGCTGTGTGTTTTCTACCATGCCTCCCTATAAACTGAAGGATGGATTAGTACACACTATTTATAGATCCCAGCCCACCCACTTGCTTGGAACATGCCTGGAGCTATGGGAGATGTAGCTGTATTCACAGCCAAACATCATCTCCAGGGTCCACATAGCATCATGGCAAAATTCTGCCTTTCAACATAGTAGAAACCATGGAAAACATTAGATGTTGTACTGGACCTAAAATATCTGGCTCCGTTCCTGCCCTGATATTTTTTGCATGACAATTGAGTATAGACATGAAGAAGGAAGAGAGCATAGAAAAGGGGAAAGCTCTCCATGAGGACTGAGTGGGGAGATGAGGCAGAGCTGTCCCTGAGTGACTTTTTCCTTGGGTACCTGTATTTCCTTGGGGCTGCAAAGCGGGCACAGAGGTCAAAAGAGCAGCACTGTACACACACATGCCTGTTTGGTATGAACCATTTTAAAATTCAGGAGAATCAGGTGCCAAGAGCAGGTGTAGTAGCACAGAAGAAAAGAAAAACCGTGATTCTTTCCAATTAAATTTCATATTTCCTGGGTTTAGAGCTCCAGTCATTTAAATCTATTTTAGACTAAGTCTTAGAAATAGAAGTTGGCAGCCTGGAGGAATTAATTTTTTTTATTATTTTATTTTAAGAGATTAACTCAAGTTGATAGATTTAGAGCATTTTTTAAGTTTGTTAGTTTCAGATGTTTAAAAAGAAATTTAAAATAAACAAACAAATTCCAGTAGAAAATTTGGCAAGGGCTGAATCCTTTGGGCAAAATTTTCCCAGGAGAAACATAGATCTCTGATAAGCAACAGAGGAGATGCTGTATTTCACAGCTGCAATGCAGATCTGAGGCCTCTCCAGAGACTCCCACATGCTAAACAGGGATTTCTTTAGTTTAAATGCCAGATCCACTTTGGTCCCAGTGAAACTACAGAGGGGCACTATCTAGAAAAATGGGGCATATTTAATCCACTTTATCATTAATGCAAAGAATAGTCTCAATATTTGTGAAAATCAAAACCATGTGTTATGAAAGGTCCTTCATATCTTGAGTGGATTAAGCTCTACTTGCCAGCCTTGGCTGGGCACCTGGCCCATAGTTTGTCTGTTTGCAATGTCTCTGTGACAGGCCTCTGTAATGGAGCAAGCGTGAGCTAGACTGCTGGCCTGACTGGGCACTTCCCTGAAGGATGTGCTGGAAAATTTACTTTGGTGACTAAGGCTGGAAGTGCCACAGGTGCCAGAGGAAAATAACAGCTCTTATTAAATGCAGTCTCACTTTGGCTTCACCCTTCTCATCAGTAATGGTTGTTGCATTTTCTTTGCAGAATTTTCTCTGCTAATTAAATCTGGGCCATTTGACATTTTGACTGGATTTAAAACAAAATGGCTGAAAAAATTTATGTCTCTGAACAGGGCTCTTGGGTTTGTCACCACGTGACAGTACTGCCAAGGTCAACTATCCCCATGATGATGTCTGAGAACAATTCTTGTGAGCTAAACATGATGCTGTTGCACAGGTCACTATGCTGATGCTGGTGAGCTGAGGGCTGAGTTGCAGGACCTGCATCCTGCAGTTGGTGAAAAGCCCCAGGATAAACCATGCCATGCTTCAATGGGTAAATGCTGAAGGCTTCTCACCTGATTAGATATCTGTTTTATACAAAACCCTCTCAGAAGCCATTCAGTTGGACACAGACCTGGAAGATTCAATGACGTTGAAAGAAGACAGTCTGCAAGAGACCTGGGAGCAGGGATGCTGACCATCCATTGCAGATCCCGTGCAAAAAGAGATGAAAGACAATTGGAGATAGCTGTGAGCCCCAAGCTTGGGACCGTGTTTGAGGCTCCTGCAAGCAGAATGATGAGGCTGTCTTGGGGGCTCAGTGAGGAGGCAGGCTTAGAATGTCTTTGAAGGTGGCAGAGAGAAACCCAGGAAAGCAGCTGCCCCGCTGGCAGAGGAGGAACCTTTATCATTCGGACATGGCCAGTGAAGGCAGACAGGTTGCTAGCCATCACCATTTCTTCAGGGAGCTGCCTGTATGTGCCCAGGCTGCATCACAGTCTCTGCCAGGGTAGGTTTGCTCAACTTAATACACATGAGGAAAAAATGGCAGGCCTGGAGGGAAGAAGTGTGTGAGCAGTGAGGGTTGGACACTTCACATCAGACAGAGCCTGAGGCAACTGCAGAGAGATGACCCTGAGGGGGCTGCCCCTGGGAGAGTGGCCTGGGGGGAAACAGCCCCTGAAGTTGACCCCATCTTCTTCTGCCCTTTCATAGCAGGCACTGCTATGCCAAGTGCCCCTTGGTGTGCACAAGTGAGGGAGGAAGAACATAGCCTCATCTTACCGATTTCCACCCACCTCCCCTGTGGCTCCAGATAAAGTTTTGGAGGGAAGTGGAGCAGAGCAACCTCCCCAGTCACGAGTGTCTCTGAGCAATGCTCACTTTTGCAAGGGGTGCAGAACTTCTGCAAAGATGCACATCTTTCAGAAGGAAAAGCTATATCATCCCCTTCAGTTGAACATTCTGCTTCCTTCAGACAGATCATCCAGCTGACACTGAAAGGCAGCCTAGGGCAGCTTTTTGAACCCACCCAGCAGGATCACCACATTTACCAAGCCTCCAAAGTGCTTTCAAGGGTCTGAAGATATCTTCCATTGCTAGTATCATTACTCTAATGAGATTAGGAGCCAGCTGTTTCTTCTAAACAATGGTGCTATCTCATTCTAACCCATTTAGATTATAATCTACTCTTCCAGATATTAATATTTTCATATTAATGTAGATCCTTTTATCCCTGTAGCTTAGCACTGGGTTCTGATTTATTAAGTAGCTGGCTCCCTCTGGACTAGAGGAGCAGGATGCTGCATTGTGATGAGCTTAATAACTCACTGCTCCCTATTAGTAAATCACAGACTAGCGCTTCAAATTTGCGAAGAGAATTGGGTTGACTTTCCCTCAGTCCTGGAAGCATCTTAGTCCTGTGGTGCAAAACTACCTACTAACAATCTTTCTTAAATGAGCCAAGTGCTCATTCAGTCGAGCCCACTCGACTGAACTTTTAACAGCAAATTGGGGAGCGAGGGCAAGAGCAGAGTTCACAGATTTCACTGACTTTTCCCATCAAATGGTGCCAGGGCACTCTTCTGGAGGCACCAGCAATATAACATTCAGCAGAATTAGTGTATTTATTATTTTAGAAGAGCTCATGTTTTTTTAATATCTCCAGGTTTGAAGCAAAGGTTGAAAGTAAGGGCAGCCTATTTGCATTGTGAATAAAGTTATCTGCCTCCTCCACCCCTACCCCTGCATCCCCGACTGGAATATGCAGAAATAAATGACTTCTAATGATCCCTGGGGGGCTGAAGCTTTGATATGGATCTTGCCCGGGGTATAGTGGTTGGGAGAAGTTCTGCCAGACTGAAACCCACATGGCGGGGGAGTAGGCAGCCTTCCTCTGAGTTCGAGAGAAGGGAAATTGGATTATCTTGCTAGCAGTTGGTGTTTTTCTGTCTGCAAGAACTTACAGATGAGAGGCCCCAGCTGGGAAGTTGAATTCAGCCCTCTGCAGACAGCAATGTGTGTTTTCCTCATCTAAATAAAAGAGATGATCCCATCTAAGTTCTGGAAACTTTTTTTCTTGCTTTTGTCTGTGTGCAGGGCAGGTGGGTAGAGAAGCAAAATTGCCGGATTTGATTTCAGTTTGGTGGCTGCTGAAAATGTTGAGTATGTGTGGCCATGTGTTTGTAAACACAGATTACTCTTTGGATGTGACATCTGGCTTTCAAGGAGCTCCCACAGTAGGCAGAATCACAGGAGTACACACTTCAGTTCCCTCAGACAAATCTATTGTAGGACACTATTTTGCAGTTTACAGCACACTGAATAAGCTCAAAAAAACCCAAATGCAGCTGAAGCCCCTTAATAGAGAAAACCTGTTTAAATGGGCTGCTTTCTGGGAACAAATTGTTGAATAAAAAGAACACCCTGGCAATGGGAAAGTTTTCTGCGTTGCCAAGAGGTTCCATAAAAAGACTATTTTATAACATTAACCCATTCCCTATAGAAGCCAGAGCATACCACAGAAGATCACATGCTGCCTGGGAAGCAGCAGCACAGAGAGATGAAATACAGCAGCCAGAAAGGGCTCACAGCCCTGTGTTTCCTCCCTGGGCAGCAGCTGGGGTGGGGTGGTGCCATGGGGATTCCACCTACGATGCCAGACCAAGCAGCTCTTCCCCTGGGGTGTAGACACAACACCTTCCTAACAGAAGGAAATACCAGGAATGTTGAGCAAGCTCCCAGGTACACAGGATGTGCCAAGGAAGGAGCAAAGGGAAATACCAGATTTTTTTTTCCTCCCAGAGAAGGACAGAGAAGAAAGGATTTTGCAAGAGAGTTATTATAGACAGAAAGGAACCAAGACATAAAGTGCTGTTGTTCTTCAGTATCAGGATGCCACACCAGTAAGTTTCATAAGGTTCCAGCATCCTTATGCATCAACTGCACAGTCCCAGTGGCAGCATTTTGGGATGATTTGCACTGATTACTGGAGAATTTCTGAAGGGTTTTTGAGAGAGGCATTTTTTTCCCTTGCTCCTTCTGTGCAAACTGCAGGTCAGCCCTGGCACCCAGGAGAGCACTCTGGGCAGGCTGTGGTTGTGTTTCTGGAATCAGGGCTTCTTACATCAGTTTAAGCGATCCTGCTCCCCTTCCACTCCCCGTTGCTTCCTTGCCCATACTCTGCACCACCAGCTATGCCAGCATGCTGTCTGTGTAGCACGTGGTGAATGAGACCAGAGAACTCATCCAGATAAAAAACAACTCTAGGAAAAAAAATGTTTATTTTTCAGCTGGATTGGTTCCTGCCCTGGGTCACTGCACAGCAGGGAGACTCAGGGATGAGAGCAAGTGCTGAGGACGGATCTGTAAGCTGTCAGTCAGTAAAGGTCCCCACCATCACCCTCGCTTTCTACCCCTCTATGTGGTGGATTAGACTTCATTTTCTGTAGGGCCTTTACTTTCACCCCAAGTTTAGTTTTCTAACAGTTGCAGAGATGCGATTCAACCTACAACAAGAGCTTGAGAGCCTTCTTATCTCACATAATAACCTTGGAGTGTCAGGCTACATCTCACTGTGTGGCTCGCTGCAAGCATTCCCAGGATCCCAAAAACTTAAAAAATTTTGGGGGAGATTTGGACTGTATGGGCTTTAAAGGTCCCTTCCAACCCAAACTACTCTACGGTTCTACCTCCTGCAAATAGACTTGTCCATTTATGTGCAACCATCCAGCAGCACTGTGTGTAAATCCGGTCGCAGCAACAACAGAGTTCTCTTATTAGCATGCTGTACAATCCATACATAGCTCTTTCCTTTTCAGCTTATTTTCTGGTCACAGGGATGCAGCAACTCTGCTCCCAGCTCTGGGATTAGTGACTTCTGGGCAGTGAGCATGAGGATCTGCCTCATTCTCCACTGCAGGTGGAAAAACACCCGTCAAACCTGATGAGGCACCCTCTCACCAGGCTGCACAAGGCTTGTCTGTCTTGTATTGCAAGTGGGTACTTCTAGCACCAGCTGCTTCAGTACCAAAAGGTGTCATGGAATTTTAATGGCCACAGATGGCCACAGCTTCTGTTTTATGTCTTATCTGAGCCCCCCCACCCTCAAAGCACCACCACAGGAGCACCATGCTCCCTTTGGGACAGGCTGGGGAGAGAGTGGACTCAGGTGGGTGAGAGCTGCCAGTTCAACACCTCTGCTGCCTGTGGCTCAGCCTGGATTTTCCTTTCCTAATACTGAATATGTTGGCTGTATGCAAATATGATGGAGTCAGGCAACAGAAAACTGTAGGTGAATGTCAAATAAAATAGTTTTGATCCATCTCCTCAAAAACATTCCAAATCCATGTCCTCAGGGTCTTTGAGGCACATATTAGCTGGAACACCTTCTTTTTGTACTGGATGATTAGATTCCCACATTTTTCCACAGGCAAAGGAAGCATGCCCAGATATAGTTCATAGCAACTGTGCAAATTCATTTTAAGTCGTGGCCAGATGTTGGCAAGAAGAGACTGAAGAAAAGCTCTTGCTATTTTCTCATTTAAGTATATAGGAAAATGGATCCTCCTATCCAGCTGTGAGCTTTTCCAGAATGCACCCCAGAGTGCAGCTGATGGATATGCCTCCCACAGCCCATAGGGTTTGATGCTGTTCCAGGCATGCTTCATGGGGAGTATTCCATTCAAAATAATTATCAACTTGAATAGAGTAAGTACCAATCTATGCAAAACCCACTTTGTCTGCTGCCTGGGAAGAGATTACAAAGCACATTTGGCTATTGTGTGCGTGCTTGTAAATTTTAAAGTCCTGGGTGAGATCTCTGTATCTGGGGAGCATCAGAGGATCTTGAGAGCACTAAGGAAATGTGGAACCCAAATCTTTCTATTTCTTCCTCCCAAAGGAGTTCCAGACTGTATTCAGTAAAAGTCACCACAGCTTTAGTAACTCCTAATAAATCTTACACTAGCTTTAGATTTGGAGAACCCACACAGGGAAAACCTGCTCACAAACTCTCATCTCCCATCTTGGTTACATTCATTTCTCCTTGCTGTCCTTCCCTGACATCCATAATGCTCCACCTCCAGCCCAGACAGATCAGTGTAATACAGATCTGACTCACACAGCATTGCCACCACATTGCTCCCAGTCCCTCCACTGTGGCACCCTTTTCATCACACCATGTAGGGGCCCTCAGGCTCCTCACTAACCCTGCTCTCTTTTGCTCTCCCAAGAGATCTTCTGCTCTACTGCCAGTGGGATGCAGCTATCCACTTTGCTCCTCCAGTGCTAGTTGCTTATTTTTCTCATTGGCCTTGGACTTCCAGCCACTGTCCTCTTGTTTCCAACTGCAACACCTTCCCTCAGCACAGGCCTGCCTTGGAAGGTCTGCACAACACCACCTCAGTTACACCCTTCCTGGATACCAGTATCCTTTGCAGTGACCGCAACAATCTGCCCAAATTAGTCCCAGGCTTCTGTACCTCACTTTCCAGAGGTTTCCTTATAAGAACTGTGACACTGGCTTTTGAGGTGCATCTCCATTTTAAAGACCCTGAAGGCAGATGAGACAACAACCTATGTGTAGTTTAAGCCCACAATAGATTCCCTGAAGACACAGTAGGTTGGAAAAGTCCCCTCTGTGCTCTGAACATGCTGCCAGCTGAGGTGCAAGTACAGATTCCCCACATGTGGTTGAGGTCTGCAGTCTGGGCCACAAAGTTTCTAGGCTTAGGCTGCGGTTTGATTATAAAATAAATCTGACTCTGTGGTTCCCAGTATTGATCAAAAATGCCACAGCCATATGACATGAAACATGGATCTAGCACTCCACCAAGTTAAACACATTTAGAAAACTTAGACAAGTCAGGTTTTTCATGGCAAGGTGTTGGAGTAGACCAGCTCCTACGCCACCCTACTGTCCTGCCAAATCAGCTATAAACTGTCTACCACAAGTAGCCCAAAGCTGACATGAAAGCATAAAGTTGTATAAACTCTGTGTTGTGTGCTTAGACTAGTTTGACAGAAATGCACTTGTGTGTATGAGATTGACCCAGGTTAAATGGGGACTGCTGGGTCATCTGTCAGTGCTCAGATCCACATGCTGGGAAAACTTTACCCTTCAGAGCATTATGGGGTTATTTCTTGCAGGACAAGGCATGATTTTCAGTATTTGCAGCTGCATAGTTAATCCTGCGGCAAAAGCTGTTGCAGAGAGATTTGTGTGGGCTGTAGACAACTTTGAGATTTCAATAAGGATACTGGAGATGGCAGCTGTTAACACTGAGAAACCTCTTTCTGAGATGAAAACTCTTTGCAGGCAGACTGGCTGCTCTAAAGCACATCACATACTGTCAGTGAAACAGTGCTGTCTGCCTCAAGAATATTGGTAACCAGTCACAAACACAGGCAAAGGTGAGAGTAAATAAGTCCTGTGCCAGGAAACAAGCACAGGCAGCAGGAGGGGATGCATTTTAAGTATGGGAAGGTGAGTGGGATGGGGTGCCTGAAGCAAGGGACGCTGGGGTGGGATGGGGTAGCCAGAGGAAATGGGACAGCCAGGTGGAATGGGCACTCAACTAGGATGGGATACCCAGGAATATGGGGCTCCAGGGTAGGATTGAGAACTCAGGAGGTATGGGACTGCCCAGAGGAGATGGGGTGCCCCTTCTCCATTCCCCTGCAGCCTGGGAGAGGGCGGCAGAGCTGCAGACAGCACTTATGTCTGCAGGGAAAGGAAGGGGTTAACTGGATTCGGATACCCCCCTCTCTGTTGAACTCATTGATTCATTTTCTCTGTTCCTATTTCTTTCTCTCACTTTCTTCTTCTCTCTCTTGCAGACTGATTAAAAACTCTTTGAGTTTGAAGGTTTTTGTGTCAAAACAGCTCAGATGCCAGCTGGGTGCCAAGCAGTGAATATTCATGGTATTTAAATGTGACAGTGCGGTGGGGGCTAAAGGACGGGCTAGTTAGCTCTTTTTAGATGGAGATTAGCTGCCTCTTTGCTCCTAATCACCACTGTTGTTGAAATATTACAGCTTCTGTTACAACTATTAATGTCCTAAATGAAGAACAGGCTCCTCTGAATAACATCAAACACGAAATGGTCACTTCCAATTTTAGCCTGTTTCTGTCCTCTTTGCTAATGTGTGTTTTCATTTCTGTCTGGGGACCTGTCTTGGTACCATATGGTTCAGCTTCAAACCCTGCAGGAGAGGATCTAGCCTGGCCCGAGGGAGCTGCTAAAACCCAAAGGAGCATTCAACTCTCAAGAGAGGTCAGTAGCTGGCCAGAGGCTGTTACTTAGCTCATGAGGATGGTGGCTGCTTGGAGCCGGGAAGGGGTACCCAACTGCAGGTCAGTTCTACATGGACAAGCGCTCAGAATCTGTTGCTCTAGGTGAAGCCCCTGTTCCCTGCACAGGATGGAGGAAAGTAAGTTATTTTCCTGCACCAGAGTCCCGGGAAATGTGAGCGGAAGCCCACCACTGGCATGGTGTGCAGGAGGGCACAGTGCTGTTTTGCTCTCGGGGCTGGTATTTGCCAGGGTCAAAATAAAAACCACAGCCCCAGGTTCCACCAGGAACATTGTAAATGGTGAGGTAAGCCAACAGGCTCCTATTTGAGATTTACTCAGATGAAACTCCCACTAAAGTCAGAGGCTGGATAAAATCCGTGACAGGGTGGTTGGTGTGAGTTGGTTCTTTCATGGCAATATCTGGAGGGAAGCCTGATGGAAAATACTTTGCAGCAAAACCTGCCCAGATATCCAGTGCGTGTTTGGCCATTTGGAACCTCTCCACATTCATTCCCAAGAACTGCCTGCCGTTATCCGAGAGCATGCCTGGCAGTGTGACGAAGAGGAGGGAAAACCCATGTGTGGTCCTTAGGCTCTGGCAAGAAATAGCAGAGCAGAACACCAGGCTATTGATTTCATGTTTGCTTTAAAAACAACCTAAGTGCATTCCTGGAGCAAGGCTGGTCTGGAAGCCTAAATAAAATAATATTCTTCAGCCTTGAAAACTGACACTGGACTTCAATGGGTGCTTTAAAGTCCTGCCCCCAGACTAAGACCTGCACATTTCCTAAGCTCTTGTCTACACACAAAAATGGTGCTACTTTTAACTAGATCAGTGTAGCTAAAGCAACACATCTCTCCTCTCTTCCATCCCTTTTTCTTCCATGCATGAAAACTGTTAAAAAGCATCCTTATTTGACAAAACCCTCCTTATTAGAGGGAAATACCTTTTTACTAATACAAGACTTATTAGTGTCAGCACATATAAGTAGGACTAGAGATAGCATTAGTGTTTTGGTAGCAAAAAATCACATCCATAAACAGCATGCTTAGTCTGTCTCAAAAGGGATGCACAGAGCAAACCTAGGGAAAAAGGCAAGCAGAATAAGTCTAATGCATCTTCCTGATGACAAGACTTACGTCCTGCTCTCCACAAAGTGCAAATGGTCCCATCTGAGATAGCCAGGGACTTCTTGGACTCTCACGAGGCTGTCCAGTATCTGGTTAAAATGTGTGCACAGTATTTGTAATGTACAGGCAACACCACAGAACTCAGACCTTCCACAGCATAAGCAGATCAACAGAAACTGCATGTTAGCTAAGCTCGCTAGAAAACAAACAAGAAATCCCTAACAACCAAACAAAGGCCACAATGCATTCACAGACACAGAAAAAAAAGATTTGCACACTGGTCTGTCAGAAATGCTAATTTCCCTCGAAGGTATCAGAAATATGTGGACCTGACCCTTTGAAATTCTTTCCTCATAGGAAAATTGCATTGGCTAACTGGGCTCCTGAAGAAAAATAAAAAAAATCATATAGGATATAATATATTCCCTTCTAGCAGAACATCAGGACTACAGATTTCAACAAATTGCATTCAATATTCCAGATACTTTCGAGCAGTGCAGTTGCACAGGAAAACCAGTACCATTTCTCATCGGTACCTTTGTAAAGGCAGACTGGTAATAATAAGAGAAATCATCATCAAACTTCTCGCTTCTGTCTTGATGCTCTCAGGATTTTCCTGTATCAACCCTACTCCCACTTTGGCTGAACATCTTCCAAGTTTCCAAATGTTGTACTTAAAGCTTCACCAGTTCTGATATCCTCAGTAATAATATCAAAGCTTCAGGTGTCTTATCCATTGAAGTTAGGATGACCTGAACAGCATTAGATTTTCCCTTCAACAGCAGTTGTTTCATACTTTATAAATAAATCAGATGGTACTTAGTATATACTCCTGGAGGAAGAAAAAACTAAAGACAGATGGATGTGGCTCCCAACAGGCACCAGTTTGAAAACATGGCACCAAATACATCAATAGTCCCAGTCTGTTCTTTGACATATTGGAGTGCCTCTTGTCTTCCTCAGATAATTTTCTTCAGAAGTGTTCAGCCCTGACAAATTCTGAGCTCCAGAGTGTTGGAAATGGAAATATCCACAATGCAGCCATAACTGAGGCTGTGAAGTGTCATAGTAGCACAGTCAGAAATGCAAAAATCCCCCTAATGCACTAATGCTGGTGAAAATAAATGTGCAGGCACTGTTTGTCAGCAAAAATGAAGGTACTGGCAACCTGGCAAAGTTCTTCTCAAATATCTCCTCCTTGCTGCAGGGTTGGAAGCCCCATGCTAAGAGGCTGGGCAGCATCACAGAGCTGTGGGTGTCCAAAGCTCCCTGTTCCCAAGAGGAGCAGGCATGCTGAGAGCTGGTTAGCTAAACTGCAGCAGGACAGGAAAATGAGGGAGCAGTTCTCTAAGTCAAAAACAGACTTGTCAAACATCCATCATGTTCCAGTATTCCCACTTGTTAGTCAGGAACTTGAAACAAAATGAGAACCTATGCCATCAGAGTGGTCACTGTCAAATTCCTATCACCTTTCCTTTCTGACACCAGTGATCATGGAGAAAAGACATCTAACTCTGATCAACTGTCTCACCCCTAGCAGCCCCACAGGAAAAAAAGGCACAGAGAAGTAGGCACTACTTCTCTTGGTTGCAAGCGTCTGAAGGCATCCTCTTTCCTTCATAATTCTGCTGTCCTCTTAATCAAGGGTTGCTTATGCTGTTAATGGGTATTGATTTCTCAGCTACTGATTGTGAGAAAAATGAACTGAACACACATGTCCATATTTTTTTTTCAGTACAGCCATGTAATCTCATCTATCCCCACTTTGTAGTTCACCCAAACAACACAGTTGCCTTCTTTGCTTTTTTACAAGTCTCATCTTCCCTCTCTCCCCTCCATCTGTCCTTCAAGACTTCAACTGCTGACCCCATGCCCTGTTCAGTGCCTTCCCCTTCCTGCTCCCTAGCTCCCATTGTGTCCTTTCAGAAATTCTGTCTTTATCATGCTGATCTCCCCTCCTCAGCACAGTGCTACAAAGCCTTCCCCAGCTCCTCCAGGGGCACCACTCTTTAAAGCAATCCCTTCTCATCACCAGTATCTCACTTTATCACATGGCTCTTTTGTGTTTGTTTCACCTGCCTGAATTGATAGGTGCAGACCAATGTCCAAATTTGATTTATGAAAAGACTAATAATGAGGATTTTTGTGCATGGCTGTACATTACAACAGACCTTCACAATTACGAAGTTATCTCCACAGGTCCCCACTGTCTCCTGGTGGTCTGGATAGTCCAGCTAACAGAGCCTTTCCTGTCCTGTTTGGCTAGGAGGCAGATGTCTTCTCTTTCTACTCTGAGGATGGCTTCAGACTGGGTACTTGCCCTGCACACTCCAAGTCCACCAGGCTGTTGGCTGAAGCAAAACCGGTTTCACTGGGAGAACTCACACAGAGGTCCCTGAGCTCAGGGTGCTCCTGCACTGAGCAAGCTGCAAATGGACTCTGAGGAATAGCTCAAGATTCATCTCATCAGGTGCTATCTCTGAGACCATCTCCTTTCTTTTCCAACTTCCAGAAGTAAAAAAATCCACTTGGGTGATTGTTAACAGCTGCTGGACTACTTTAACATTGGACTGATGCAAGTTAAAGCCAGGACTGAGGGCACATGATACAGGAAAGTTTCCCATGAAAAAAGCTGGAGGTAATCAGTCTCCTCCTAAATGAAAGCTGACTGAGAACAGGTGGTAAAAATACAAGCTCCTATGTCCTTTACCCACAGCTCAAAGCATCCAACTGCCTGCATTCCTGTTAATCCTGGCATTATGCCTTCTCCACGTGCATCTCCAATGTCCCTGCTTCCAAGAATGTTGTTCCAAAGTGACCTACTGTTCATGCACTCATTTTTAGAAGCATTTTCATGAGAAATCAGAGAATAGAGGCTCCACAAATGAATGTTTAGAGTCATTCACCCTCCACCATATTTTAATTTTCTTTCCTTAAATCACTCCTTTTGGCTGTCTGGCACACATCTTGGCACAACATAGACTGGGGAAGGCCGAGGTGAATCCTCCCTCACTCACAGCTTACCTGAGAGGCTGAAAGGACTTTTCTGCATCAGAGCACATAAGATCAGCACTTCTGTCTAGTGCATTCACCAGTACAAACAAGGGTATGCCTCACACCCAAAAGCCCACTTGTGTGCCTGTGGCAGAAGACACAGCAGTGACAGAGGTGACAGACCTCCCTGATAGCTGCTTGTTTGCTGACTCTGCTAATGTCTGTCCGCTCTTCCCTGTGCATGGATGCTCAGGCCTGGCCCTTCCCACACTTCAATGTTCAGCTCCATCTTCATTTTCCAGTCTCTATTTTCATTTTCCTCTTGCTCTTACATTCTTTCTGTCAATCAGGATGGTGGTTATTTTATAAACTTATTATTTCAATTTTTTTAGCAGAGCTTATATTCTGTTATGGAATTGTTTAATAAAATGACCTGCATTTGCAGGAGGGCCAGTTAACTTCTCAAGGCACTGCCTAACTTTGGATCTGTCAAGCAACATCAAGCAAAAGCAGGAAACTGAGTACAGGGTCTGGACTCTTTACACAAAACCAAGGGCTGGCTTTTCTCCAGGGAATGTAATGACTCTGCATGTCCCTTCTGCCACTTAGACCTACAGTCAGGCTCTGCAAAGAGGAGCTCTGAGTGAAGCAGCCCTGCTAGCAGAGGGCTAGTAATGGCACAGTCCCTTAAAGCAGACCCAGCTTCATGATCTAAACCCTGGACAGGATTAATTACCCAGCAAGCAGCTTGTTAGAAGCTGTGTTGGCACACAGATAAGGGGAACTGTAATGGAATCAGCCAATTAACCAGCCGATGGTGCTGAACTAAATGTGACCCCATCGTTAATTGTGGTTGTTTCTCAGCAGTTTTCTCATCACATTGGGTGCTCAGGAGAGGGGAGAGAAAGAGGGCTTATCCAGGTGCTTAATTTATTTCTGCTCACAAACAGGAATCATGGGATATAAACTTCATGACAATTACATGGCAGAGCTTTAAATCTTATTACATCTACTCTTCCTGAAAGAGAGGGGAGATGAAAGTCTTGGAAAAGCAGAAAAGAAGGACTCCTCACACTTTTCAGCAGGGTAAACAGCTGTCCAATATAATGAAGCCTTCTTAAAGTAGTTTACCTGAAGGTAAATTTTCTGTGCTAGTGGTGTGTGAGAGGAATTCCTCTCACTCTATCTTCCACATGGCCTGTGGCCCATCTGCACCGTGTGTAACAGAGCTGGTGCTCTCAAAGAAAGCTGACATGAAAAGCTCAGGATGGCCTCGAGCTACAGCTGTGGATCTGGCTCCAGACTTCCCCTCAGTTCAGAGGTGTTTGAATCTCAGCCCCTTGCAGAGCTTTTGAGCCAGATGGAAGATCCAGGAATGAGTTTCCTTAAAGTTCAAGAGGGTTCAAGAGGTTTTGCTTTAAATCCATCTCTAGGGATGACCTAAAGCAGTCAGTGATGCAGAACAAAGGTCTATCTTCTAGTGGCTGCTTCCCTAAAGGAAATGCTTGGACAATTCTTTGTTAGGAATTAATCTCACATGCTCCTGAACAGCTAACTCTTCCCTGGAGTAGGACTGTATTGAAAGAGTGTCAGTCACAAGAACTAGTACATTAATTGCTAAGTGTGGCTTTGCTTCCTGAAGGACGTGGAGTTGGCACTGATCTAGCCACAGCTAGACCCCTAACGCAGCCTCTGCCATATCTGCCTTGGACTTAAAGTCTGTCTTCTTCTGCATCCTGTCTGGCCAATGTGGCATCTTAGGGCAAAACACAGGAGAGGTACAGGATGGAAATCCCCCCAATTTCTTGCAATCTAGAGAAAAGAAACTCCTTGAGCTGGAGGTTGCATCTGCATCCCAGTTTAGCATCCCTACTTAAACTACTTTCATAACTTTTCCAAGCCCTTTGAACTCATTTATAAGCATGTCACTGACTTGTGTCCTGTGTCCAGTTCCAGGTTTGGCCATGCATTGGTAAAAAAAGCTGTTCTTTTCTCTTTCCCTTAAACTTTTTCACCATAACTTTGTTCCTTGTCCCCCTAGCTCCCATGCTGTGATAAATAGTGAATGATCATTCCTTATTCGCATCTCCATGCACATCATGACTTGACCAATCTCCAGTGTAGCCTCTTCAGCTGTCACTTTTTCAAGGTGAAGAGCTTGGCTACTGCCCCTTCATAAGGGAGTCATTTCATACCTGTTGCCTCAATGTTTGTCCCTCCTGACCAACGTCTCTTCAAAATTTCACCCTGTGGCTGCTCCCAGCTCTGTCCCTGCCTCTCACTCCCAGCCAAAGCCCCCTGTGACCCTGCAGGACTCCTGCCAGCACTGCCACACTTTTTCTCATTTTACTACATCCTGTCTGGGGGACCAACTGCAGGCAGCATTCAAGACACATAAGTACCATGGATTTATACAGCAGTATAATGATGTTTTCTGTTTTGCTGCCAGTTCCTTTCCCGGCTGTTCCCTCCCCCCACCTCCAGTTTGACTGATGCTGCACAGTTTTCCTCCCCAGGATGGCTCCAGATCTCCCTTCTGGGTGGTAATAGCTAATACATACTCATCCACTTACTGTTTTTCCCCACATTACTTCTACATACATCAATATGGAATTTCATCTGCCATCCTATCACCCACTCACTCTGTATCCTGCAGCTCTTTGTTCATTACAGCTTATTACAGCAATCTCATGGAAAAACAAGCTCATTACGGTTGAGAAACTCACGCCTTATTCCACTGACCGAGGGGCTGCCTGAGTTGGAGGTGGTGCTGACTGCTTGAATTTCTTCCCAGCTATTAACAGAGGGCCCAGTGTGCACTCCCATCCCCTACCCAGAGGGGCAGGACTGATTGAGGCTCCTTCATCAGCCAAAAGGGCAAAGGATCACATGCACAATACACCATTATTTCCATACTGCTGGCAACTTTCTCCCTACAGACTGCTAATGGCAGTCACCTACCCACATTCCCCTCCATGCTAAATGCTACCCTTTCCCAGCACCACAGCTTCTCAATAGAGGGAGAGAGATCAGCTGAAGCAAGACCCTTCCCAGCACAGCCCAAACCTGCACGTTAAGGATCCACATGGAGCAAGGAGAAGGGAAGTGCTCTGGGCAAGGCTATCAATATTTATCGTAACAGAGAGGTAAAAAATGGCAGGAAAACCCAAACCCTTACTGCAGCAGCTACTTGGACCCATTAAAATGGAAGAGATCAGGGCGAAGGGTATTTTCTCCAGCTGGGTATGCCATGCAAAAGCACTTCCCTCACCTTTTTCCCAGAGAATTATCTGTGGGGTAACCTGGGAAGGAGTGACCTCATGTTACTGTCAGTTATGTTTTATAATTTTATGCCACTATTTCTGGTCATAGCCTGTTATAGCCACCTAAACTATTCCCTTACCTTGTGAAACTCACACCTGGCAAGCACATGGACATATGTAATCTCATTTTTTCAGGCTCCTTGTTATCTATGTTGCCCTTTTTTGTCATTTTCCTCACCAGTCAGCCTCTCCAGTCCTACAGTAGTACATCTCAGTGCTTCTCCCTGTATCCTCATGGATTTATCTATACCTTTCTATTGTGATACATCCCAGGACTGAAAGCAGTATATTTTGTTTGGGATATCATCAGGCATTGAGAGGAAACAGTGCCTCCCTCAGCTGTGGTTTGATGCCTTTCCATACATAGATAAGAATCTCATTAGCTACTTTTTTTTCCTACCATAACACACTGTAGACTCACATGATTCAATTTGCTATCTACTATCACACTCACATCTCTTTTAGCAAAACAGCTTTTCAAGTCCCTCTTCCACTAAATCACTCTGGGCCAGCTGACCTAAATGGTGATTTGCACCAGTTAATGATTTGGCCTTTTGTTTGGCATGTCTTTTTGAGGCTAATCAACCTTCTTTATTCCAGGTCAAATCTCACTCCAATTCTTGCTCCAACTGATAATCTTTCAGTTTCTGGGGCATTTTTCTCCAAGAGAAGAGTTGTAACTCTCTACTGTGATATCACGTGTGCATTTCCACCCACAGAGCCCACGAGATGACTGAGTATCAAGCACCTCTAGAAACTTTCTCCCCTAGAATATTGCATTTCAGTTCCATTGTTTATATGCTGTCTGTACGTGGTGTACTGCCACTCAACAGTCCAGGTATGAGAATTGCTTTCCAGAATGACTGGAAATGTGTAGTTCAAACAAAGCCGCACCTGACTTTCCACTTCTCTGCTTCTGGTTTCACTGGTGGCCACGCCAGTGTGGAGGCAGATCCCATGAGTGTCACAGCAAGGTCTGTAAGAGCTGCTCCACAGCCCATGTCCACCTTCGTCACAGGCTTTCCAGGTTTCAGGTTTCATCCAGTCCTATATAACAGGACTAGTCCTACAAAGCCCTTCCAGAACTAGCTCTGCAGTGCACATGCCTTTTTGCCAGATGCCCAAAATATTGCACAAGAGTTGCCAGGATTCAGACCCAGATAACAAGATGATCTCAGCCTACATCTCCTTACTAGCAGTGGGAGGCTTCAGAGAAGTGGGAGACTTGTCTCATTGTGTTGTTGACTGGCTCTTTGTTCCTATGAAACCCTGAGAATATCTCAGTCGATTAGAGCATATTGCTAATAACATCATGGTTGGTGTTTGATCCCCGCATGGGTCATTCACTTGAAAGCTGGACTTGATGATCCTTGTGAGTCCCTTCCAGGTCACAATATTCTGTGATTCTGTAAAAGGATGGGATGTTATGAGGCTCTTTTACTTGCTCTTTGGAGGACTGGCATTCACAGATGAAGGGAAAAGTTTGGTAGAGCCTCCTAGCCACACAATACAATAATCATATGGAAAGTTGGCTGCAGTATGAAAGAATCATGGGGGATGAAAGAGGGGGCAAGTATCTAATCACCTTCTTACCATGCTTGCCCAGAGAAACAAAGAGAATCCTTCCCAGCCCATGCAGTAGCCAAAGATATGTTATCCCCTCTATATCAAAGAAACACCCCATCCTGTTCACACAAGCTCCAAAATTTTGTGTTCATATTGCAAAACAACTGCTGCAGATTTTATAGAGCATATTGGTTCTGGGACAGGCAGAGGAGTCAGAAGAATCAGCAACCTGTGGTGATGGCAGGGCAGGGCTGAGAGACCTGACAGGGTGTCTGTAGGCTCCTTCTCCTGAAAATGAAGGTTCGACGTAGCCATGATCATGGCTTGTGTGACTCCTGGGGAGAATGTCACCTGGCTTTTCAATAAGAGACCTAAGGCATGCCAAATTTATTTCTCCTGATCTACTCTTTGTATTTTCAGAGTGTCTATGTTTAAAAGCAAGTAAAGAAATTGATACGCATGGGTTTGAAATGCTAAGCCTGACTCTGTGAACAACTTAATCCAAAATAAGGCCGCACAAGTGGGGGAAAAGTGCCTTTACACAGTCATACATTTCCTGATCTCTTCTTGAGCTGCCAGGAGCTTTCTTGGTCTCTGCTGAGAGTTAGGGCCAGCAGGAATTGATCACATTCGTTCTTGGCCTGCCAAAGTCCCCGTGAACTCTTGTAAACTAAGCAGCACCTTAGCTGTACTTGCTGGTAACTTCCAGAGCAAGTCAGCCGTATGGGCTTACCAAGGAATTCCAGAGATTCCTGTTTATATTCCTATTTATCATTTAAATCACCTTGACAGCAATTAGCACAGATTAGAGGTAGTGTGGGACAATAGATTTCCTCCATAGATTTTCTTTATCTTTTGCAAAAGGTCTGCTAGACCTTCACACCTCAGTCTACCTCTTTAGTCTGTTCTCAATATCCATACAAAGACAGCGCACAGTGTTACTGCTGTTTACAGCAGCTGGGGGAAGGCCCTACAGTCTGTGCCATGAAGTTGTTTCAGGATCCAAACTCCCATTTGAACTATGGCTCTGCAGGAAAGCTGACCCAGCTGGAGGGAGCCCAGTGCCAGTTCAGTGTGAAGTACTGTATGCCTGAAACATCTGGAATGTCACTTGCCAGCTCGAATTTGCTCCAAAAAAAAGATGAAGAGGGAATTTTGTCCCTGTAGAGTTGATGATGGATCAGATACTACACTGTTTCCCAAACCTCCTCCTCCTTCCCTGTAGCTAACAGAGGCCAGTACCATATGCTAGGCAATTTAACTCCCTAGGCAGAAAATCATTTGGGCTCCCTCCTGATGCAGACGAAAGTCATGCAGCCTCAGGAGGCATTACCGAAGGTACAGCCGTGCTTTTACACTAAGAACCTGCGTGCTGTGCAGCTGCACTGGGCGGCTTCTTCCCCATGCTCCCTAATGTCCCCAACATGTGTGATTGCTTGGTAGCAATGAAGGGCTTCATCCCCTTCACGATCTGGCTCCTGCCCCCAGGGGCTTAGCAGAACATATTTTAAAAACCCTCCTGGGAGCTCACTCAAGCTCTCTGTTTACACAGCAGATTGGTGGCTTCTCGTTTGAAGTCAGGATTTAAGCTGTTCTTTCTAATTACAGAGAGACTCTGAAACCTGAGAAATCTCTGCTGGCGAAGACTAAGCACAGAGAAAAAAAAACCCAGTTGCATAGGCAGAACAATACTACATCCAAACCCTAGAGTTTGCTATAAACAGAAGGCCCCTGCAGCAAAATAGGACATATGCTGTTATTCATCCCCTATAGTCTCTTTTCATCATGCTGTTTTCTGCTCATCACCTCTGTTCCTTGCAAGTATCACCAGCACTCAAGGACATTTGTTCCACTTTGTCTACTACAGAGGATGAGGGATAGTAAAAATATCTGAATCCCAGTGAACTTCCCTAGACAGATGAATGAAAGCCAGGGTATTTCCATCCTCTCCAAATTGACAGCTGCCATGGGATATAACTGCATTAACAGATTATACACTGAGATTCATTTGAACTGATCAGCCACTAATGTTTCCATTAGGAGACTATAAGGGAATATATTACCACCCCATTTCAGAAAGGCAGTTAGTTTTTAAATTATTCTTTAGTAATTCTTGCATTTCTAAGAGGCAGAAAGTGATGCCCCAATGCCCCTGTTCCTGTGTGGGTGTTCCTTCACTCATCCTTAAAAGGAGGACAGGATGGAAGACAAGATTTGGGGCAAGGTGGGACAGCAATGTTTGCTCCATCCCTCAAGAGCCTCTTGTCTCTTGACAGTGCAAGGCTTCAGCCCTTCATCTGATGGCATCCTGAACCTGCCTGGAGCTTCCAGACACTGCTATCAGCTGTGTTGAGATGGGACACTACCTCAATTCCTTTGCTGTCACTAGCAAGTGTGATGTTTTGGCAGCTGACAGAGGAGGCAGGAGATGGAAGCAAGGTGAGAAAAGACTTTGGGAACTTTCCCAGCATGTCAGAAATAGTCCTCCAGCAGCACAAACCCACAGCTGATTGGTTCCCAGTTCACCTTGGGAGTGTGAGCCTAGTGGGGAATACATTAAATAGAAGGTAGCAAGTAACATGAAACAAGCTGAAACACACGGGTCTAATCACATTCTGAAAGCAAGTCCAGTCCTTTCCTCATCTGACTCTCCGTAGCAGAAGAGAACTGCTCTCTGTTGCCTGAGGGCAATGCTTGTCCCCTTGGCTCATTCTACACTGAAAAGCCAGCATTTCAGCAATCAGATTAAGAGCCTCAAACAACAGCTGTGTTTGTTCTCTGACTTAAAGGCAAAATAATTATAAATTATTGTTTTCCTGTAAATTAAAAGACTGTTTCCTCTCCTCCTGATTTCCAATTTGTTTCCTGAATAAATACATCACAGCATTAACTGCTTGGATCATACTGATTCGTGCAGGCTTCATAACACTTACAATCTCTTATCTGAAGTGATTTAAGGGAAGGGGGACATAAATCCCATTGAAAGTGAATTCCTTCCAGTGTTATCCACTATTCAAATGGATATAGGCTGAATAATTGGACCTGATTAATTAAAAGCTGCAGGGCACTAGTGGGAGAGACTAATGTAGGTCTTCACTGAACACCCTCCCCCCAGATTTCTGCATTATTTCAAAAGACACAGCCCCCACTGCTCTGGCTTCATTTGCTCCAGACCTAGTGACACCAGAGTGGGCTAGCTGTGTCCTGTGCTGTGCATGACATGTTCCTTTTGCCCTGCAGAACAAACACAGCAATCCCCACACCACCATGCCAGCACAACATTGTAGCATGGGCTCCTCTATTCAACCTAAGGGACTCCTTGCACGTATAGCAATGTGATACATCTTAAATACTTCTTCTCGGAGCATCTAACCAAAAATCATTACATTAGCAGACAAAAAATTATGACTGGAACTTACGTTCAATGCCCCATCCAGATTACATGGTGGACACAGCTGCAATACCATCTTCCTGCCCACTGGTTCAGCCTGGGACACATCCCTGCTGCAGAGAAAACACCACATAAGTGTAATAGTATTTATGTGGTTGAACCAAGGTATGATGGTGAGAATTTGATGCAAATTTTGTGCCTCATGTTCCCAGTATTAATGCCATTTGGGTAACAAAAGTATCAGTGAAACAGGACTGTGCCAGAGACAACTGCTACAGGTAAGATAAGTATGATTTTATGGGAAGCAAATAAGGAGAAATAAAATATGAGACCCAGTTCTCACATTCAGGGTCTCACTTCTATAATCACTCTCCCCTCTTTCCCTTTCATCCACTGGACCAAATCTCAGCCACATCTCCCATAGGTGTTTGATGATTTGGCAACAACTGAGCTGAAGCTGAGCCCTTCAGGAGTTGATATTAGGAGCAGAAATCACCACTGTGAAATCTGAGACAGTTTTCAGACTTATAGTGGGAACAGAAGAGCACAAGCAGACAGGAGCTTTACCAGATCTGCAGTGTAAGTCATTCTTCTCCTGTTTCTAAGTTAAGATCACCAGCTTTCCAGCCTGAATATTAAGCATGGAGCAGCAGAACAGCAGCGAGACAGCTGTGGTGATGAATTTTTATTTCTTTGTTAATGGGGGATACAGACTGAAGGGAAAATAGTGAATAAGGGAGATAGGGGAGAGAGAGGGGAGAAAATGCAGGTAGACGTTTCTGGTGCTGGGAAAACTGTTCATACTGAAGTTAATAGTGTGAATTTTATTTCAGAGGAGAAAAAGCAAAATTACACCCACCCTAATGCATACACACTTCACCACAGCCACCGTCTCTCTTGCACTGAATCTGTCACGTGGAGGGAGGCCCAGGGACTACGCCCGAGGTGGGGGACCCTGCTGTGGAGAGCAATAGCACTGTCAGTGCTGATGCTGGGCAGCTTCTCCATGGGCTCCTGTGTCTCACACCATAGTGCAGTAAGTTCTACTGGGGTAAAAGGCTTATTTCTTTGCTACAGACTTCTCTGCTCCCTTGTATATATATGTGCTCCTCAATTTCCAGAGACTTTTACTCTAAAATGCCCGGCAGAAGCAAGAGCCAGTTATTCTGATGCACTTAAGCAGACAACAGCACTCACAATGACCCTCAGCTCTTTGGGTTTCATTGAGGTTTTTAGCTTTTTAACTATCTGTCACAGAAAATTACCCCATTTATTAAAGTTAAAGCAAGGCCAGTTGTCAACACTTCCGTTAGAGTAGCACTTCTGTCCTGTACCTGGCTAGCTTGACTTTAGCTCCCTAATTGCTCCTGAGGGCAAGACCTGTGTTTTCTTCATCTGCACGGATTTCTGATGTTCAACAGAATAAATCTTCTGCAGTGACATTATAGTGAAATCCCCAAAGCTAATGATCTTCATGTTCCTGGGAACTGATGATTGAAATCTACAGTTTAGTAATGCCCTCTGCAACTCTTTCTTGTTTAAAAGCACATAAAACCATTTTCTGTTTCTTTCTGCTGTCACACAGAATGATCAGACACATGTAAAGAGGTCATCAAAATAGAGAATTTAGGTTCTTAATCCATGTGATATACTGGCTTGCAAATTAGGTGGATTAAGAATTTCCTGGTTCTCTACCTCTTGCTGTTTCTTTCCAGGCTATGTTTCAGCTCCCTGCCTCCACAGTTGTGACAGAATAAAGTAGTTCATAGGCCATGATGCAAATCAAGCACAGAATGATCTAGGCAAAAAATAACCTTTTTTTATCCCCTTGAGTTATTTTTTCACAATGAAGTGTGTACTAGAAGATGAAAGTGTCTTTCTCCTTTGGGATAATACAGTTTCCCTTAGCTTGCCACAGTACCAAACTATAAAAAATGCCACAGATTTATTTGAAACTGTTCTTATGTCTAGAGAGTAGGAGGGACATGTAGGCCATCAGAAAATGCCAGCTACACAGTCAGTGAGAGCCTTCTTTGGGTAAGGACGCCAGAGCTAGATTCTCAGTGGCTGACTCCAACATCTGGTTCCTCCCAAACCTGCTACAAATTGAACATTATTCCCTTAAAATGATATAAAAAAATGCAGTCCTTGGGATCCCAATGATGATGATTGTCATTGTACAGACTTAAGCCAGAGAATGACTTGTCTGACTCCAGTGCCAGGAGTCCTGAAATTTCGTACCAGGTGAGTTCCTATAATCAGGTGTGGTCTCACACAGATGGACGTTTCACTAGCAGCCCCTGTGCTGTGACCAGGGTCACCAGTTTCCCCTTCCCAGGCACTTTGAAAGCGAGCCATGGGCTGCATGGGCAGACAGAGCTGCTCTTCCCTAAACAGTCGTAGACCACGTGTGAGGAAGAGCATGGATTTGAGGTGTGGTAAATAAAACCCAATTCGCCAGAGTATGAACAGGGAGGGAGGTGGCTCTATATAAACACTAAAACAAGGTCTCCTGCAGTTTAGGAAAAGGTGAAGCCACATCAGAGCTGAAGCTGAAGGACAGAGAACTGTTGGTCAGATGTGAACCAAACAGAAGCAGAGAAAGAGGGTTCCAGTTCCCCTTGAGAAAGCCGAAGGGAAGAGAGTCTGTTGAGGACTGGGCTGGTTTCTAGAAGCACGCAGAACAGCATTAGAACAAGCTCTCTTTGCCTAACAGTGTTCAGGACACAAAAAATACAGTAAAATGTATTCATTGTATCTGCACTGTTAAAGTTCATGGACTGTACAGAGTAGGCAATCTGTTTTGACCATCCCTTAAATCCTACATGTCCTAGGAAATACAGCTCTTCAGCAGAAAAGTATGAGGCCACTGACAGGAAAATCAAGAGGAATGCTGTTTTCTGAAAGTGATAATAAAAATTCAAGAGTTTTACAGGCACTGAATTTTGTCACAGTAAAAGCCAAGAAGCCCTGTAAAATGAAAATGAGTTGCGTAGCTGTGCGCTGTGTGGCACTTGCTGAAATAAGGACTCCAGTTATTTGTGTGGGGGAAGGGAAGCCACAGTTACTCTATTTCCCTGCTCTGTTTGCTTAAAAAGTCCAGAGCATGTGATGAGTCAATCTTTTCCTATTTAATGACTCTGAATTTCCCTCTCCTCCAGCACTGTAACCAGCCTTCTTGCAGGGGCAGTCCTTTTCCAGCTCAGGTATTTGCCAGTTTGTTCTCCCAAGGTGAGCAGCGAAGGGCCCCTGATCTGCTGGAGGAATACAGAGCTGTACAGACGTTTTTGCAACCATTACAGGGACAACAGAGCCCTGACACTCGGCTTTCTGGCTTGTCAGCTTCAACTCGGTCTGTCAGTCTCTGCTGCCCAAAGACAGAGCACTGGGAGGGGAATGCATGGAGATATACTGAGCCTTTCTTGTGAAGCAAGAGAGCATATGGAACACTAAGGCAAGGAAGTGGAAGGGGATGAGTAATGCTGATATGGAGAGAAATAGAGGGAGATGGGAAAGCAGTGTACAAAGTGTTAAAAACCTCACCAAGAAGTTCTGAAGAAGGTATCAACCCATTTTAGTCCAGAGCAACCCAAAGACAAGCCAGGTTGACACCAGGATACAAACATCTGTGTGTGGACCCAGGAAGGGCAGGTGAGCCCTTTCTAGCAGGTGTGTGATGCAGACAGTGAGGATGATACACTGCCACAAAGACAGAAAGGTGTCAGAGGCATCAGGGCATGTGGTGCTTTCATCCCCAAGTACCACTTTCTAATTTTGTTGCAGATCTATACAAACACCTTAAGTGTAGCCAGGAAAGCTGTTCCCATTTAGAAAGATCTCTGATTGTCTTCTCTGAAGAATACACTCAACTGAGGTCTCAGTAACCTGGCTTTAGCTTGGAACCATTAGGTTCACCTCCTCACAAATGCTAGAGGGGCTTTTCAGTGCAAGAAACCTGAGCTCTTAAATTACAAATGGAAAAACGTTAGGAGCGTTGTTATGAGTTCCCATACAACAGCAGGAATACATCATACTCTTGTGAATCATCTGCAGACATCTGCAATCCTTTTGCCGTGACCCTGCACAGGTACAAACAAGCTGTGCATGAAGCCAGAAGTGCCCAAGTACAGAAGCTGTGCCACAACAAAGCCCCTGACTCCAGAACTGACCCTCCAGGGCCCCCTGTGACTAGGGCCAGGCAGAGAGCTGCTGGGGTACAGGGACAGCACAGTGACCAGGCAAGGCTAGAGGACCCCAGAGTACAGGGAGGCTTTCAGAGCACATGGGAGAGAGAGGCTGAGGGAGGCAAGGCAAATCATGAATTAAGGTAATACATCTTGAAGGCACTCTCCCAAAGCAGTTATCAATACAGCTACTGAGGACAAATGAGACTTGAGTGTAATCTGCAGCACTGAGGCAAGGCTAACCTAGCATCCTAGGGGCATGTGGAGACTGATGGGATCAGCTCATGCAGAAAGAACGGCTCACTATCTCTTCTCTTTTTAGGAGTGGGTTTTTCTGCCTCTCTGACACTGTAGATAAATTCTCATCAGCAACAACAATACCAGAAATTAACACTGCAACATATTCAAGTCCCTGGATCTTATTGTGCTGAACATGACTCTGCCTCTTTAGCATGTTGGTGGCTCAGCAGACTTGGCATAAACAATTGGCATTGGTGGGGTGTCACAGTAGGGCATCTTGTTACTGCTCATCAAATATCAGCAGCTTCCACTGTGTGCCACAGAAACGGGCAGAAAAGTGTCTCATCTCCTCCAGTTCTTGTGTGTGATTGTATCAGCATTTTTCTGAGATGCAGTTAGTTGGGTTCTAGTAAAAAACTGTCACTCCACCTTTGAATAGATGATAGTAACATTCCACCTACCCTCAAAGAAAGAGACACTTGCTAGAGATTAAATCATAAACCCTGTCACCCTCTGCCAGTTTTAAAGTGCATGAAGTAATAAACCCTGCATCTCTCTGGCAGTAAACAGCATGGCAATTAGCACAGAAAACTCTCCCTGAAATACTTCTTGTAAATTAAGTGCCTGGGACCTTGCCTCAGTCTAAAAAGCACGACAGAAATAGACAAGAAGGACCAAAGGCTTTCCAGTGAGTCTTTCCTAACCTCTCCACACAGCCCTTTTCCCTCTGCACACAGCCCTTTTCCTACAGACATGGGAGCTAGAAGAAGAGCACTGAGTCCCTGCCATAGAAACCTTTTGCAGTGCTCTGTGCCCCAAGCAGAGGAGAAGCAGCCTCCTGCAAGCTACCAAGGGACCAAGACTGCTTTGATTTTGCTGAGGCAAAGATGTACTACCTCAGCAGCTCTCACACGTGCTACAAGGGCTGCACTGATTTTCCATGAATCAGATAAATCAACACCACCAAGAGGCTTAGCCCATTGCTTCCCTCTGCCCCTAGTTCTGACAGCTCAGCACAGGCACAGCTCATTTTCTTTTCCCTCACAGTGCATATGGGGTCCTGGATGGTATCTAGTTCCTATTTCCTCTGGTTTTCTTCTTTTCAATGAGTGATCTTTTCTTTTTCTGGCTTTTATTTTTTTTTTAATTTAAATCACGCTGAACCCATGATAGGCTTCTTGCTTTACACTGAATGACCACCGGGTGTTTTTCAAGGTGCTGTAGCCTTGACATGAGCTACAGCATTTTGGTGGATGATTTCTTCTACCCTTATTATTTCCAAATCTCAGTACCTTTGTCAGCTGCTGAACATACTCCACATGCTTAATGGCTTCAGAGTGAGACAGAAGAGAAGTTTCTAAATATGGGTTTAGAAGCCACCTGGAAAAAATGAGTAGCTATTTTACAAACCAGTCTGAGTGTCTCTAAGCCCATAGGCTTCCTTCACACTAAAAATATGCAAAGAAATAAAAAGAATTAGCAGTTGTGACTGCACTTGTGAAGCAAATTCCAGAAGCTGGAAACAGGCTTGCTGTGCTGAAGTAGGGCATGCACCCTTTGAGGACACTATATGTGATTTACAACATTTGACTTTAACACTGCAACAAATTTCAGCTCCTAAAATGTGTAGTACTTGAGAACCCCAAGTCTAGCAGCAAACAGCTGGACAGAAAGAGCAGAAAAGTCTTCCTACAGTGTATGTCATGCAAATGAAGCAATTGAGAACTTTGCAAACCAGAAGAATACACCAGCAACGTGGGGTGTCCTGCACTGCCACATGGCATCTTTAAACCCTTTGCCTTCAGATACAGTACCTGTGGCCCAGCCCTGGGGTGCTGAGGGGGCTGCGAAAATAATCAGCAAGGCAATGCTGGCTCCCAAACTTACCTCTAAGCAACTTTCAAGAAGGTAAGAATAAATTAGATGGATGGTGGGTGCTGTAGAGGTCTGCTGCAGACAGCAAAAGGGAAGGCTACAAGATGTAGTCTCAGCAGTAGAGTGCTCATCAGTTAGAATGGTTTTCCCTCTCT
Organism: Aphelocoma coerulescens; assembly: GCF_041296385.1. Classification (NCBI taxonomy): domain Eukaryota; kingdom Metazoa; phylum Chordata; class Aves; order Passeriformes; family Corvidae; genus Aphelocoma; species Aphelocoma coerulescens. The sequence goes on from NC_091021.1 coordinate 12,401,048, forward strand.
TCTCATCTGCTACTCCCTACTTTTATTCCTGCTCCTGTTGCCCAGCTCACCCTTTCACAACTAGCCCTTAGGCTACCTGCCAGCAGGCTATTCTCATTCACGAGGAACTAAAGAGAAGGCACAAAGCCAGCCAGTCAGAGGCATATTAACCAAGCCTCACAGGCAGCAAGTCCCTTTCTGCCCCCGCCCCCCCCCCCCCCCCCCCGAGCCCATTCAGGACATGGATTCTTGCTATGCAGAGAAAGACCTTGGGTATTTCAAAGCGGAAAAGGCATCTCTGCTTTCTTTTGTCTGGGGATTTAAGCACCAGTAACATGTTTGTCCCAAAAAATTTAGCCAACAAGAGCTTTAGTGAACAAAGAAACACAAGCCAACCTGGACTGGAATGAGGCTGGAAGGAAAGCAGATTGGGTTTCCAAGGCAGTTATGTAGGAAACCATCATTAGATGCTGCAAAATGCTCTCGGACTTTCATGTTGGAGCTGAACTCAATATAATCAATGCCAGCTGTTCATCAGTTTCAATAAGATGCTTGTCAGGCCCTTTGAAAGCAAACCATAAATTGGCACCAGCTCTCCCTTCCTGAAAGCAGCTGATGCTCTTTTTCCCTTCTAACAACACAGGTTCTCATTTTCTGATGGATGTTGGGCTGGTAGCAGTGTCCTGATGGTGACTGGTCTGTAGGAAAAACTAAGGAGAGGCAAAACAGGAAAACCTCCCTTTCCATACTGATTACTCACAAGTGACTTGGTGAGACTCAGGGTTTCCAGCAGCTTACCTGGTGCTCAGCTTTCAAGAAGATACAATGGGTGCAATTCCCTCTGTCACACTACAGCACTTACAGTAGCATCAACAGTATTGAAGATGAGAGGGGTGGTATCAGCAAAGTAACCAAAACTGGTTGGTTTCAAGCATCCATTCCAGGACACTTAGGCTTTCCTGTCTTTGTTACATGTCATGGAGCAGTCCTGGTTCTTGCTAAGTAAGGTGGACTGCCTGGATGGTGCAGAGCTTCCAAGCCCTACACTCTGTTTAGTTTCCCTTCCAAGAGACATGCCTGGTAGCAGAATTTGGGTTCAAACTGATGTGTATGCAATGTGAGTGTTTGGGGCTGAGAGGCCGGAGCAGAAAAGTATGGGTGCACCAAGTCACCCAGGACACAGAGAGGAAAAAGCAACATTTTTTGCTTGAACTGCAGAAGCACAGGAACAGATGCTCAGCCACATGCCAGTTCCCTTGTGGCACACAGAGTTGGAAATGCAGCCAAATCTCCACTCCTGAAGGAGAAATCTTTAAGATGGTGCACAGCAGCAGTGGCTCTAGTACAGTGTTTGACGCTGGCAAGAGATGCTGTGGGGCTGAGGAGAAAGGATACCTGTGGTAGAAGAAATCACCTGAATCACCTCTGTAAAATCTAACCACTCTGGACTTTGCAGAACAGGTTTTTGGACCTGGCTGTGATAAGGATTGGTTTATACAGTCATCCTGAGACTGTTAAATGACAGTAGGATTTAGCAAAATGCTACAAACAGAAGTCCCACCTGTGAAATCTCTGTTTCCAATTAGGACAATGTTGAAGTCCTTCCCCCAAGCATTCTCCCTGTGATTCTCATAACATCTTTTGTGACTGCCTTTTCACAAAGGCTCGGAGATTTAGGCACCTGCTCTATTACAGATGCCTTAATTCCTACAACTTTGGAAAATCTCGACCACCACTGCAGTTCATACAGCACTGAAAAGCACAAATTATACAGGCAACTTAGTTACAGATACAAATGATATTTGATGTTTTAGCCAGGAGGACTGGGCAGTCTCGGTTAGAAAGGCCCCTGAAGAAGACCCTCACAACTATTTACATCCATTCTGAACAGGTAAAAAGGCCTTTGAATTTCATGAAGGAGCTATTTCCTCTCAGAAGGCTCTGAGTCTCACAGTTCATAATGGTTGTTCACCCAACACTGCCCACTGATTTGGTCAGAAGGGTGCACAAAATAGATCAGCCTTCAAGCCAAGGCATTTAATAAGGTCAGAGTAGTCAACAGGGATTTAATAATATAATTTAAAGCTAGTTTGCTTTTCAAAGCAGTTTTACCACTACTACTCCTAATTTAGATACCACTAACTCTTGTTTCTTAATCTCTTAACTAAGCAGGCCTTAAAATCCTTTGCCTGAAAAGCTTTGTGCTGGTCCTGGGCTCTTTGCTTCCACAGGGTATATGTCTGCTGCTGAACCTTGTGCCAGGGAAGGAGAACTAAGAAGAGCAGACTTAGCAGAGTGCCAAGTGTCACAGCCAGAGAAGAAGCTGGTCACTGATAGGCACGAAGCAAGTCAGATGTGAGCTGGCAGGACCCAGCTGCTGTGCCAGCTGCTGAACAAACCCTCTTCACTTCCCTTTGCCGGGCTGCCTCCCACACACTGTGCTGACAAGGGCTGCATTGCCACATCCAACACTTCATTCTGTGCTTTGAAAGTCCAGAGTAATTGAGTGACAAAATCATTCTGCCTTGCATCTCAGCAAAGGGTTTTACTCTAAAGACCCTTTCATCTTCTGACCTTCTCCTCTCTGCCCTTCCTGAAGCCTGGCTACCCCGGGGCCCAAAAGGGCACATGAAGGGGCAACTGAAACTTCCCAAAAGTACCTCCTGTGCTCTCCCAGCCTGAGCTCTGCCAGTGCAGTTGGTACTTGGGGGAAGCATATGGCTGGGAACCACCAGCATATCCAGGCTTCCTGAGAAGAACCTACCCCCTCTACAAATACAATGCCATGCAAGAGGCGTCCTGTTCACAGCACTCCCCATCAAAGCACAAACTCTTCTCATGCTCCATGAGAAGGTCTGGATTACAACCACTTCAATCAATGCTGTTCCCAAAGGCTAAAAACTTAGGATCTTCCGAAAACACTGCAAACACATGACCTGGCAAGGTCCCTACCCTTCCGTGCTTCCCGGCTGGACAAAACATTAGACAAGCATAGAGCAAAAAGTGGAAATGGGAAGGATAATTGTTCCAGGAAACATAACTCAGGCTGCCCATACTGATGAGCATTACATGGGTCACTTGTTCAACTTCTTAGTTCTGATGAGGCAGTTTCTTAGAAGCATTAAGAGTAATAAAAGTTAAAAAATAATTAAAAATACAGAACCATCACGAAAAATTAGGGGGATCTAGTATGCTCCTTAGGTATACAACTCCCTGAATTTAGTATTAATGCCAATCTTGCTAGAACAGTAGACCAATCTCTCTTATACTTTGCTTTGCTTTCACAAACTTTATCATTCACATCACCTCCATAGAACTCTCCCTGCAGTCTTGCCATCTCTTTTGACATATGCTCACATGAAAGGCAGACAAAAACGAGAATTTTGCAACCATCATGATTCCCAGTGATGGCTGCCCAAGTGTTTTTTCCTTAGAAGGCATATATTTTCCTTCCTAATCTGCCAAGTATCCTCTCCTTTCTCTCATGATCCTCTGTTCTCAGCAGTTCAGAAGAGAACAGTCCTGTGGTTGAACACACCAAAAACAGAAGCAAGCAGTTTCTGAGATATCTCCCAGTTGGGCTGCTACTGATTCACTTTGTGGTGTTTTCCATCCACAACACACAGATAACCTCAGGAAGTGGTTTTTTGTTTGTTTGGGGTTTTATTTAGAGAACTAAAAATGCCCTGTTAAAATTCTCTTGCCAGTGTGTGAGATTCCTCTCTGCCTCCCTGAAACTCCCCATGTCTCTTAAACTGATGCTTTCTTTCTCCACCTTTACTCCAACCAGCCCAATCCACCCTGTCTTCCAGGATAGATCATTTGTCTTCCAAGGTAGTTCCATCTGTTCTGCTACCTTTCCAGAGGAGGAGGGCGGACCTGATGCCTGGGCAGAGCAGAGAAACACTGCAGGGGTAAAGGACAAGTCTTCCCTGTGCCTGTGAACAGCTCAGTGCTTACAGCTGTTTTACAAGGGAGGAAGAAGCAGCTGGGGCCATGTTTCTTCCTATGCTCAATACAGAAAGCAAGTACTCTTTTACTATTACAACCCAGGTCCCAAAAGGGACGGCTGGACTAGCCCAGCCTCAGCTATTAGACATGATTATGACACCATCATAGACTCCAGAAGTGGCTTTGTTTCATGGAAGACATTATAGATTTTACCTTTGCAAATCTCTATGAAGAAAAGCATGGGATAAATATAACTACAAATTGAAATATACCTTTATATTTATGTCTTATGCAGCACTATATTAATTGCCTAATAGGTATGTATGCATAATACATATTCAATATTATACAATCATAAATATTAGAAGTAGAGCCAACTAATGCATAGAAATTACTTTTCTTTTGCAATGAAGTTAATTATTATCAGGTGAAATGCAAGGCCTCTTTTTACTAGCTTATACCCTTCTGGAATGTGGATTTTAGTCTAAGATGTGATGGCAGGATCTGTTCTGAGGGTATAAGGCTACTTTGCTCCTCATACTTTATTCTGTGTAAGCATCCAAAAGGAAACCATCTGGTCTGAAAGATGGCTATGCTATCAATTATCTGTGAGGATGTACTTTCAAGGGAAATTATATCCTTTCAAGGTTTGGCTAGTTTGTTTAGACAACTTTACCAGTGGAGAATTTGCTTTTAGGTGCCTTAAGTGTGTAAAATTTCAAGTCTGAATATTTGTGAAATAACAAAGTTTAAAAGGTCAAACAGGAAGTTGAAAGGCAAGCTGGCTGTAGTCTGTACTATAAATGGTGTACATTGTTCTGCCAGAAATCACTAACTGGGAGGTATTCAAAGCCCCAGATAAGTAGAGAGAGAATGCCACAGAGAAAGAAGTGTCCTCTGTTAAGTTCCTAAAGTGCAGAAGCCCACAGAGCAGATGGGGAGACTAACAAAGGAAAAGTAGAAATAAGGATCCTACTCCTAAATGCACTGCTGGGAACTGCTCAAGGAGATCAAGTACTAGTACAGCCTCTGGGTGCAGTAGCCCAGAGACAGTCCTCTCCAAAACATGGCCAGCCGTGGCTCTAGCATCTACAGTCACATTTGAATGATGACAGGGAAAAGAGCATTGCATCTTCAGTATTGACTGCTGATGTCTCATCTCTCCTATCCTCTTTTGAAGGACTGAGAGGTTGAGTGCCTCAGCACAAGCACAGCTGGCTCAGCTGGGCCAGGTAACAGAAAAACTGAAAGTTTGAGATCAAGAGCCAACTTTGCATGTTCTCCAGGGTGCCATACCTGCCTGTTGGAAATTCCCCATTTAATCTCAGTATACCACAGGTGAATATAGTGGTGACTGTCTGCATCTCTTAGTAGAATAAATAAGGCCTCTTGGCCTGAAGGTAGAAGGGTTCTTGAGAAGTGTTCAGTGAAATGAAATAACCAGTTCTTGAGATCTGCTTTTGATCTCTCACAACTTCTGCCAGGATCAAGTCCATTTCTCAGTTTGCACTTGGATCTCCCATATAATGTTTAACGGCTTGATTTTATATCCCTATAAAACAATGTTGTGAAGGTAGTTGCCTGAACAGACAGTTGGAGTATTCTTTTCAAATACACAGAATAAATTTTTTCAAACTTGTAATTCTGATCTCTTTATTAATTGTTTGGTTTGTGGGGTTTTTTGTCATCATGCAGCACAGTCTTCAAAACACTGATAGCCAAATGCTTCTATTGAAATAAACAACCTGATTTTTTGCAAATACCTGCATTCTCACACTCCACACATCTATGGCACCCCATGAAAATTAACTGATACTACTGCCATCTTATTCACCGCCAACTGGGATTAGTCAGCTGTAGCTCTATTCCTCCAAAGAAGGGTGAAAACAAGGAGTAAATATCAGTTTCAAGCACTTAATGGAGCCAGGAAATTATTAACTACCTCTAATTAGTGATACGTGTTTATACCTGCAGCTACTAGCTACAGCTGCTTCTCATTCTTGTGTCCTGGAAGAACTATACTCCATCACCTTGGAGCAGTCCTGAGCAGGAGAACTGCAGCATGATAAACCCTCTTAAACTGCCTGTTATCTACCGGCAGTTTTGGTTGAGACCTTGCTGCAGCAAATACACGTCTCTGTGTACTAACATCAACCATCCATTCACTCCACCCAGATCTTGCAAGTACAGAGTTCGGGGTCTGCCTGAAAATCTCTTCCTCTGAACATAGTTGCTTACCTGTCTCAGAATTATTTCCAGAATAGGGAAGTACATGTGGTTTTAGGACTCTGGACCAAAACCACTCCGGCCACCTAACTTAAGATGCTGATCTAACATGAATTTATTCTTCCAGTCTAAATTGTTCAAAGACTTGTGGAGGTTTATCTTTGTGTGAGCAAGCTTTATGCTTGGTCAGGTGCTTTTGGTTCATGCCACTCTGCCTTTACACAAATAAGACATTATTTCTCCAGAATAAATCAGGGGAAAATATATCACCAGTTCAGTTGGGTGGCATGGCTTATTGGGATCAAGTGTGTACTCTAACCTATGAAGTGACCAAACCACCAGCAGCAAAACCCACCATACTCCCACCCTCTGCCCTAGCAATGTTCTAAGATGTTGTTTCCAAAGACTGAGACGTGGTTATTTTCCATGCTCACCCAGAGCCTGTCCTGTGCACTTTACTGCCATTCCACCATGTGTTTTGTGCCATTAGGTATTGCCACCAGCACTGATCAAACACAGGTCTGTTTGGGCTGATCAGCTTGAATGTGTCCCATCTCCTGCCTCAATTCTGCATTCATTAATGGTATGTAGCATCTCTCACTCAAAGGCTTCAACCAGTACATCAGATCTGAAGTGTACAGCACCCAGCACTGACCTTCACAGCATGATGAGATGTGGCATCCACAGTAGGCAGGAACTACAGTACTTTACTCCTGGTCTCACACCAGTTCAGAAGATCACCTTGGGAAAGCCGTATCACCACTCCTCGCCTGAGTTTTCCCAGCTGTTAGATATGGATAATAATGTTCTTTGAAGTCTGTCCAAATGCTTTGGTAAAGGACAAAGATTTTAAAATATTATTCTTGACTGCACACTCTTCAGGACATGAATTGCATCCTTGGCATGGGATATCCTCTCACACACCACAAGTGCTAACACTGCCCCAAAGAGAAGACAACAAACTCTGCACTGGCTTATCACTACAGGCACTGGAAAAATACACGTTGGTTGCTGATACACTCTCAGATTTTGGCAAGTCTATGTGTTATTTCTGAACACAATTGCAAATTGCTTTGAGTTCAAAGAATTGTTCAGCACTGCTCAGGGTTATCTAGGAGGCAAGTCAACCTCCGGCTGTATCACCCTGTGTCCTTGGGAATATTCCTCTGGTTTGATCTGAAGCTGAGTGGATTGTGAAGAGACACAGCTGGGTTTCTGGGCATCCTCTAGTACTATACATGCTCCAGTCAACGTATTTTACTTGCCAAGAGAGATTTAATTTTCTTATTTAGAAGAATGAATTGTGGTAATGGGTGTCTACATTGGCTCTGTGCAATCTTTTTGTTTGTTTGTTTTCTTCCCTTTGCTTAAAGGTCATATAATATTTGTACTAAGCAGCAATGACCAAAGGAGCACACACGGCTCCAACTCAGAACAGGGAGGGTCCTTCTTATGTCACTGCTGTCAACTTAGGACAAAAACTGTGATGAATAGGAAAAAATAAATAAATCTTTTGTTTTCAAAGCTAAATAGCCAAAAATGCAGCTAGAAAAGTTCCATAAAGATTTAGCTTTCAGCAACACATAGCGGAAACAAAGCTCATTCCTCCTCTTGCTGTGCCCCCTGACCTCAGAGTTTTATATGTCACTGCCTAGAAGGCCTCTAGTCACGGCAGCCTCTGTGCATGGCTTTCCCAGGACTTTCAGGGTTTTCCTTGGGGGATGCTTGAGTGGGGGAAAAAAGGGTTTTAGCACCAGCCTTCGATTTAAAATAGCAGGGGGAGTTTACTGATTAATATTCATGAGAAGGGAACAGTCTGCTTTTTGTTACCGAAGTCGTTTCCCATGCAAGGTGGGTTGAGAGGGAGGAATACATTAAGGAACATATCCTACTGTCACAAGTACCACCACCTTTAGAGATACAGAAAATCAGGAGTCTGAGCAGAGCTCAGATGGTAAATATTTAACAGGGAAAGGACTTGCCTCCTCTTTCTGCCTGTATATATTAAACTCATTCTTTCATTTTAACAAGGGAACTGTGTTTTCCTCCTCTCTCATCCCCCACCCCTGCCCCTCACTTAAATTCTGGGACTAAGTGGATAGTTCACAACATGCTATAAATCCCCTCTACCAGTAACCCAACTGAATGTATTTGTTTGGTTGTTTTCTAAAGTCATTGCTAGTCCTCCTCTTGTGGGAGATGTTTATTCTATTCACTGAGGCACAAGGAAGAGCAGGACTGGCTCCCTTGCACTTATACCAGAAAATTTCTGGAATAACCCAGCTGAAATCCATGATTCTCACACCCATCTAAAACTGGCATATGAAAAAAGCACAAATGAAGCAAAGTTTTTCAAATGCAGGTGCTGATTTGTGGTGCCTCTGAATTGTGGGCATTCAGCTCAAAACACTGCCTTTCATGTGCCAAAGCACAGAGCATGGTCCTCACCTTGACTTCCTCAGTTCTTCTGCTGTCAACCCCATCAGCATCTGGGTTCAGGGATCCCAGAACCAAGAATGATTTCTGAAAAGTACAGTGAAGGGTTCAAAGCCTCTTCTGTGAGGATAAGCAAGACTTCTTAATTTCTGTGCAATAATGGGGAAAATACATCAGCTCATTTGGCAAAGTCAGCTATTATTTAACAACTCCTTAGAGACAGGAGATTGTGGTACACCTCCAGTTCTAACACCAAAGGTGGATTTGCGCTGGAGCTGACAGACCTCTTTGACAACAAATTTGTATCTGTGGTCATGACGCTATAACAGCAAGGTAGTAGCAAAGTAGCTGATCATTATCATTTGACATTTTCTCCTACACTGAGTGAAACAAACTGTCCTGGCACAGCCACACTTCAGCTGATGCAACCAGCACCAGACTGAGCACCAGAGCAGTGCACATGGGAACTCCCAGGACCTTGCAGACAAGAATGAGCCCTGTGAGCTCATACACTTGAAAATGTTGATACTGAGCTGATCATGAACAGATTACAGCAGTGCACAACTAAAACCATGTCTGGATAACAAGACAGCATCATCATCCTGACTGTAACCTTCTCTTCTTACCTCCACAGAACAAAAGAGCATTAGTGGATCAAAACGGCAATGCACATGGCCTGTGTAGGGGCCCATCCCTCACAGAGGGCAGCAAGGGCCACGCTCTGAGAGCCAGGTTAGCTCTGCCACCAGCTGCTGGCAGGGCCTGGGGTCAGGCTGGGGTTGGATGAACTGTGATCCCAGATCAACCTCACTGTTTTGACAGATGTCCTTAGACTAAGTGTAGTTAAATGGATCAGTACAGCCAATTTCACCTGGGGGAGGGATGGGGTAATGAAGAAGAGAAGAGAGAAATGACCAATTTCACAACAGCTGTCCCTGTCCCAAAGGTCCTGTCCTGGTGCAATATCCCTCTATTTCTTCAGTATCCAGCTAGAAGCTTTTGCCAGTGGAAACATGTTGGCTTTGCACTTTTGTGAAGATAAAACCATGAGATAGCTGTACCAATGGAAGTAGTTTTGCTTGTATAGCATCTGTTCCCTGGGAACTGAAATATTTCACATTGGCAAAGGACGTCTACTGTCAGGAGAAGCTTCATTTCCACTGCTTGGGTAGCAAAACTTTAGTAACACAGATAAAGCAGATAAGGAGGCCCAGAGTTTATCACTAAAGCCAGAGAAGTGAGGTTAGGATTTGGTTTAAGGATGGCATGACGCATGAGAAGACATTGCATGAAGATGGGAATTTGATAACAGCCAAGAGGAGCTATTATCACCATGCCAGCCAAGGTTAAGAAGAAAGGAACTTTATGAACGTGGCTGGGGAAAGGAGGGTCTCCCTGACCTTGGCTGCAGTACACTTGCAGCCCAAGCAGTGCACGCCTCGCTGGAGCTCTTGCTTTGAAGAGCTGCGCCTGACTTCAAGGTGATTGTGAATGCACAGCATGACCCATTTTAAACAGATAGGCCAAGAAAACCTCCATCTCTCTGCCTTTAGGGACCTGTTTCAGAATACAGAGGACTTACCTTGAAAATGTTTTCCATACTGTTTGATGTTGTGGAACAGTCAGTGGGAATACTGACAGCATTAGATGCCTGGGTGGCTTATTGATTTGTTCTAGTTTTATTATATTGGCTAAAGTTCATTCAGAAGTCTCCATTCCCCACACACACATACTTACTCTGAATGCTGCCTTGAGAGGAGTAAATGGGGGAAAAAAAGAAGAGAACTTGAAAGTTGAAAAATTTATCTAAAGAAATCTGTGATGTGAAAATGGACTTCATAAAAAGTATATATTATTTATATCACTAGCATAGTCTTCTGGGTTCAAAACCTCTAGCTACTTAAATTCTGCAAAAAGTTGAGTTGGTGTGTGCATGATATTGCTAATGACACATGCACACAAATGTGTGTGTCTGTGTTCAGAGGGAGAGACTCCTGAAGAGAATAAGAATGATTCTACCACAGAAAGAAATTTTTCTTTTTTGTCAACCAAGTAACTAAAGGCAAGCTTAGACCGTTGCCCTATTTTTGTAAGAAAATTGAGAATTGCGTTCTTGGTAACTTATACCCATGAAGTAATGACAGACAAATTAAATGGCTGAGGTCACACAAGACCAGTCCAGACCTTTCCCCTTCCCCCAACAGTAAGATTAGAGCCCCAGGCAATTTCCAAGAAACTTTACAAATTGAAGCAGGACCTCTGAAAATGGCCAGTGCTCAGCAGAGGAGAGAAGGACCCCAGGATTTCACATGGGCAGGGTGTGAATGGCTCAGGTCTGGCTGAAGGAGCATGGAGGAAGAAGAGGCACAGTGCTGGTGTTTTCAGATCCTGAGTTCTCCTCCAATGCAGGTGGGACAAAGGTGTCCTAAATATCTCATTGGAACTAATTCCAGATTTATCCATTCTGATGTGATCCAGAGAAAACTGTCAAAGGAATGACATCTGTCAGAACAGGTGGAAGACCTGAATTTGATCCATCTCTTTGCTTCTGTGCTGAAACAGAAATTAATTTGCATGTTACTAACCCAAATGAGACTTAACTGTTGTTATGGTCTCACTGAGAGATCAGGAGAGATTTGGAGACTTTTTTTTCCTCAAAAAACCCCTTTGACACCACCTCTGGTTTTTAAGAAAAACATCACAGATTTAATCTGTTAGAACTTCACTATCCTTCTCTTAAAAGTAGTGATGTTAAAACAGCTTATTTCCCTTCAGGAGATAATCTAAAGACACAAATAGGTTAAAATTGATAATTCTTCCTGCTGTCTAATTCTGGATATATTTTAAGATGCATTTGTGTTTGAACGAGATCTTTTAAAAAGATCATTAATTGAAGCTGTCTGGCTCTGTCATCCTGCCCTCCCATTCTCCACCCAATGAATCAGTAAATTGTAACAAGAGAATCTGGCTAAACAAGTTCCTAATTCAAACGCCATCTTATGGACAAAGAAGTCTTTGAAAATAGTATCCGTCATCTGGCTCCTTGCGATGGAGCGGAAAGTTGTTTTTTTAATGTTCATGGAATTCATCTCTCCCTTCAGTGCTGTCAAATGTCGAGTGTGGTGCAGTATGAGAGAGGGCAGTTCAGGGAGAGGAGAGGGAAGGGGGATGCCTCTGACAGAGGAGCCCAGGGCAAGCAATTTCCTGCCAATTAACACACGACTAGCGATAATATTTCTCCCGAGAATAGAGTTTCAGATAAGGAGAAATTTTATACTGGTTGATTCCAGATTACTGATAGAGCTTCCTTTTCTAAGATCCAGTTGTCTTCTCGATGGAGTGATTGGCTTCAGCGTGAGCAGTTCGGGGTCTCGGAGTGTGCACAAACCAGGCTGGCTTTGATCACAGAAATGAGATGATTGGCAGAAGAGTCCCACTTCCCAAAAGGAGGAGATCTCAACAGCAGCCTCTGAAGTTGAGCACACAACTTGTCATGGCTGTTTTTGTGCGGGTGTCACTAAGCTGTAGCTCTTCCTGCGAGCCTCAATTGCATTCATAGGCAGAGTTGCAAAGTTGACTGTGCAGCACTACAAAACTAAATTAATTAATCTGTGTAAAATGATTCAGAGCCAAGCACTTTACTATACATGATAACAAACTAACCAAACAAAATACTCCTGACTAGTAATCTATGATGTGTTCATTAATGTCCTTATAAAGCAACCGACTCTTGGCAAGGTGGCAATTTTACATTTTTTTTCTTTTCCTTTTAGGCTGTTGGAGTACCTGAGAGAAACAAAGCACAAGGAAATCAGAATAAAAGACATTTGTTCTAAGTATAAATGCACAGGGCATTTTGTGTGAGGAGACCAGACCCTTTTCCTTTACTCTCCTGCATCTTGTAACTTCTTTGAGGAGGCTGGTGGGAAGAGGTTAAAGGTTACCTAGAGCTGCCAGTGAGAGTGAAAAATGGTGGATAGTGCCCCTGTTCTTGACTGTGAGTTCCTTTATTTCCTTTTGTCATGGCAATACCTTCCCAGGGAAGGCCTGAATGTTGCAAATTAGTGTTCCAACTTATCTTTCTAATTACCTCTTCAGGTGCAATACTGAGCCAGCTGCTTGCACGAACAAAAGAAACTGCTCAGTAGGATCTGTGTATTGGTATCTGCCACAAACTTTTTTTAGGCTTATCAAGTATCTGGCTCATTATTAAACAAAAACAGTAACAGAATTTTTCCCCTTTTTCTGGGGAAGTAAAGATCTTTCCCTGAAAACTTCAGCCTGATACAAATTATTCTAGGAAGAAATTTCAATTTGTACCAATATTTCTGAAAATGACACAATTAAGAGAACATCTGATAAAATCAAATATGTGAACTGAGTTTGAAGAAGCAAGAATTGGGTGCTGCTAAAAATCAGAGGCACATAGCTGAGGAGGGTGAATTCTACCAGAGTTGTGTGAACAAGAGCTGCAGCTTTTATTTCCCACCACATGCTTCTTGGGCACAAAGGAAAACTCCCTCTGATGGGAAATGATGATGATTTTGGTGACCATGCATGAAAGACGTCTCAGGAGAAATGTCCAATTCTTGTGCTTGTTCAGAACAGAAACCTTGGAAACTTGAAACAAATTCTCAGGAATGCTGTTGTCTGTTGCGCTCAGGCTGCCTCCAAGTACCCAAGTCTTCCTGGGAAGGAGGGTGCTGCCATGGAAGACTCCTTCCAGGTGAAAAAAGCTGTGGCGTTCTGCAAGAATTGTCACCAACAAAGAATTGCAGAAATTCAAAAAAGACAAAGAGATAATAGACCGTTGTTTAGGACTCTATATGTAATCATATACAACACAACTTGAGCAGGATACTGGACCCGTCCTGACAGATGGTGGTCCAGCCTCTAGCCAGAAAAGGGAGATTAGGTTAACCCAAACAAGGCTGGCCTAAACAAGCGGGTAAATCAGGCGGGCACACGAATCAAGGCATGAGATCTGACTCAAATCCTATTGTGGTGGAAAAATCTCTTACTGACCATCATCAAAGCAGACTGAACTCTTACTAAAAATATAAATACACACAGACAAAAAAATATATATTTACATGGGACTTGTAGCCAGACAAGATCCTTATGAAGCTATACTCAAATATGTAGTGTGAGTGGCAGTGAGGTGAAAGAGCTCAGTGCAATGGACCAAAGGGGCTGTCTTTCGTGCATGACTAAGTAGAATCTGAATGGCTGGGTATCTGGATCTAGCTAGAGATGTTGACTTCTTAAAAACTAGCCCTCAAGCTTTTTTTGTGAATCTGGCCAGTGTAGAAATTTTCATTTTCAACACTGATCACCACTAAGGAACTATTTCAGAAAAAAACACCCTTTGTAACAGTATGTCAAAAAACACCAACCAACCAACCAACCAACCAACAAGACAAACCAGCTTTTGGGCAACAGAACAATGGAAAAATCTTTTTCTGTATTTTATTTATATTCCAGCATCTATGTTAGTATGGTGGTCCACAGCAGCAAATGCAAATCTCCTGATCACCCCCGTTAGTAGGAACTGTTTTACTTTGCAGAGTAGTTTTGGTGTGCACCAGCCCAATTGCTCATGGAGAATGCTAAGCCAGAGCTGGTTTGGATGCACAACCTAATGAGCTCCAGTCCACAATGGGGACCTGGGAGTCTGAGTTAGTGCATGGTTCTTTGGAGAGCTTTAAAACACATCCTTGGTGGGAACATTTGGTTCAAGCAACCAGACCACCTGGTCCAAAGAAAAGCTCCCAAACTGCCAACAGCTCAGATGTAGGGGTTTTGGCACCAAGTAGCTTCAGTGTACTGATCTACCCATGTTGTAGTAAATAACTTCAGACACAGCCTGACTGACTCAAAAGATGCCAAGTGTTTGCTGTCCCCTAATGAATAGTTCCACAGCTGTGATTCCAGCTCACAGCAAATTATTACAGCCAAGGTACAATAAATAAATCAGTGTTTATACGAAGTCATAAGGAAAAGTGCGGCAGATTAGACACCCATTAGAGATTAATTTCCAAACTATAGACAGAACAAAGAACTGATGTGATACAAAAGTTTTCACTTAAACAAACTCACAAGGTTCTGGTCATATTATGAAAACAGCTAATGCATTCTTATTGGCTTTTCATGTTTAGCCAATCCTGAATAAATTTATCAAAATTACAATTTTGCTGTGTATTTTCTGTTTGATTGATAGTGGAACATTATCATTTTGCCACAGAATAAGAAGGAAAAGGTGAAATTCAAAGTGGTTTTAAAAGCTGATTTCAAAATCAGGTCGGAGAAGTCTTTGATGGGTTCTGGTGCTATGGCACCTGAGGTAATTCAGACAGCTGATCAGCTCATTCAAGTCCACACTCAAACAAAATGGTTGGGTTTTGTCCCTCTCATAACTTAGAAAAAAGTCACTTGTCAATGTCAGGCTTTACATGTAAAAAGTAAAACACTCTGCACCAGAGACAGAACAGTTCTTCTAGAAGGCAGAGAATTTTCTTCCAACTATTATTACATAAATGGGATAATAA
The DNA here is from genome assembly GCF_041296385.1 of Aphelocoma coerulescens. Taxonomy (NCBI): domain Eukaryota; kingdom Metazoa; phylum Chordata; class Aves; order Passeriformes; family Corvidae; genus Aphelocoma; species Aphelocoma coerulescens. The sequence goes on from NC_091021.1 coordinate 12,416,188, forward strand.
AGACATCCTGGAAAATTCAGTTAGATTCAGTTATCAATTTAATACAAAATACTGCAAATATTTCCTCAGCTATTATGTAGCTCTTCATCATAGCCTCACTATTTTGTGTGTTTATATAGTTCAAGCATGTGTTCACATCACGTGAACAGATCTGATGCCCACACTGGGAATTTTCTTTCCTTTTTTGCATATAGGATTGTTCCAGTTGCTAAAAGCTACAATCTACTGAAGCTGACCTATATTTACTGCATTATTATACTGTATCTTCCCTAGTACATTGCTCTTAGAAGGCTGGGACATTGCATACTATAGCAGAGGTATGTACAGATTTATATCATAGATTTCAGCAGCTTAATTTCTGGGACAGAAGGCAATAGAACAGCAGCCAGGTAAGAGACCTGTTAAAACCATGGTGAAGGGTAAAGCAATAATACTCCTTTTTCTTTCAGTCCTGGGGAGCTAGGGACATCATCCTATTAAGCTACATACAGTTACTTCATTTACATGAGACTGTATGTCTTGATACTGAAAAGCCTCCCTCTCTTCGGGGCAGAAAAGCTCTATGGCCAGCTGATTTCAACAAGCACAACAAGGGCTTTCCATGTCATGGACTCAGCCAGTGACCAGCAATGTAAAAATGTAAAAATGTACTCTGGAGAACACAATGCAACTTTTATATAGCTGTCCCTACAAAATGTAGTTAAGGCAGGTAAATTCTTAATACCAATTTTACACAAAGATGAGAGAGAAATTCAGATTTTGCTTTGTCCTAATTCCACATGCTTCTGTAAGAGGCTGGGCTCTAGCTAAGCACTTTGATTTTCTGATTCGAAGGCGATCTCCAGTGAACTGCTTGCTCCTCCATCTTCTCCTGCCCACAGATACCTCTGCCCTTCTTACAGAGAGGAAAAGCTGAGAAACAAAAGGCCCTATTTCCATTGTCCTAAAGCAGCACATTCATGGTCTGAGAGTAGCCATCTGCAGGGATGAAAAGGAGGGTGAGTGAAAGAATCAGGTACAGAACGAAGGCAGCCAGTACTCCACCAGAAGGTAATCTGGTTTTACATCTGAACAGAGCTGCACAGAGAGAGGAAGGAACCCAGGGAAGGCAGTATCCCTTTCCGGCCTGATCACTAATTAATCTAAATTTTGGAATATAATTTTTCTCTGTCTCAGAGAGACCTAAGGTGGTATATTCCTCAGAGCCATTGGAGAGGTCCAGGTCAGAGGCCTTTTTGGCAGCACTCTGGCAGGAAGGATGAGCTAGGGCACCCCAGCTCTCCCCACCCCAGCTCTGGGCAGCAGCCACAAAGCCAGGCCCTCCCCTTCTGGATGACCCACAGCTGTTCATTCGAGTTGTATTTTCCGAAAGCCCCTGCTGCAATCTGAATGTCCAATGTAGAAGAGCAGCGACTTCTAGAGCCATTTAAACAACGAAATTCTTCTTTGACATATTTCCAGGCAGGTTTTTTTAATTTGGGTGGGTGGTATGTCGCCACTTATCTGAGGGGACATGACCTAAGAGCAGGGCATTCCAGCCCTGGGAAGGTATTCACCCCTCCTAGTTAGAAGCGAGGACTTTGGGGAGCCTGTAGGAATGCCCTGTCTCCAGGCAGCCGAGTTGCTGTGTGGGGCTGCAGGCTGACTGCAGAACAAGAACAGGCTGGAAATGTTGATTTTTTTGTTATTGTTGTTCGATTTGCAATTCCAGCAGCCACTCCATAGCCCAATGAGATTCCTTCAGTGCCTTCTGACTGAGCAGCCAAAAGTCCTACCCTCCAGCCCTGCCCTCCCAGGACAGGCGACAGCTTTTTTACCTCCTTCTCATTCAGGGAAGTTTCAATGCCGGGATGCTGGGTGGTTGGCCTGATCCAATCTCCTGGCTACTTGGAACTGATCATATTCAGTAAGAGAATTCAGAGTCCCAGATATTGTGAAGCCAGAAACAATGCAAATAAACGAAACTTTCACATACAAATTTGCCACTAAGCAAACACAGTGACTTAAGAGGAGACTATAAACTGGGGAAAAAGAGAATATGGAGTGGAAAAAGTATTTCAAATGTTGATCCTTTGGAGACCTTTACACTAATTACTTTTGACAAACATTGAGAATGAAAGGCTGCATCAATATGCTAACATTACTCACAGCAAAGTGTGGTTTTAGAATGCCACACCATTCATCTTCTGCCTGATCTCTCTGCATCTTGCAAACATCCAGCAAACAGATTAGAGCAAGGCTAACATGTCTGGGTTTAATTGGACATGCCCTCTTCTGCCCATAGATTTTGTCTGGAAGAAAGAGAGACTCGGATGACCTTCTTCACATTTATGTGGGATTTCTGCAAGTCCAGTGGCCCAGCTGGAACTACTATGTGGTAGCAACCCCAGGTTACTCAGTGTCCAAAAACCCCAAACATTTCCACAGCATCTGCACAGATCAGCTGTGGAGACCCTGCAAGTGAGTCCAACACTTCCTGGAAGTGTCAGAGGGGCTTGTGGTGCAAGTTGGAATCAGCTGTGAAGCTAGGGCAGAGTAAATTCAATGTTTCCCAAAGCAGTGGGCTTGTGGTGCATGTGCAGACCATCTGTGCAATCACAGATGATCTTCTGGCACTACATTGTTATGTTTTTTCTCGACAATATCTTTGCCAGCATTCTGCAGAAAGGCATATAGCAGTTCTGGACTAGAAAAAGAGCCCAAGGAAAAAGATCTGGTATGAACCCTGGCCACCATTTGTGCTATAATTAGGAATACATTTCTAAACTTGGGTCCTAACAGCTACAACACTAATATATGTGGACCCAGAACGGTGCCAGAAGCTTCAGTCTAGAGATCCCATGCTGGGAGCATGAAAGCTAGCTTGGTATGAAGGCTGCAAAAAATATCCTTCTGGGAATCTGTTTGGGAGGGGTGGGAGATGTTCAGCTGCTGGATATGAGCAGAAAGAAAAGGTTACCAAGTTTTACTTTTGTTAGAAGGTAAAATGTGGCAGAATCTGATTTTTGGTGGACATCAGGGTGAAAAGGAAGATGCAACTAAACCTTTTTAGCCTCTTTCTTGCTTCTGAAATAACTCAAAAAACTATTTAGAGTGAGAAGAAACTGCAGTACTTTTAATCATCACCAGCAGGTCTTTAACCTCACAGGAAACAGAAGAGGAAGGACACATTGTAAAATACGCAGACAGACTAAAGGTCATTCTTCTTTCCCTCGGGATGAAACATTGCATCTTGCCTTAAGGACAAATATGCATTTACTATATACACACTGTCACACAGAACATCCACATCCCTTCACTGGCACTTGATAGTGGCATAGCAAGTTTACATTTGAAAATAGAGATAGGCACAGCAGCAGTGAGCAAGCAAGCAGGCAAGCAACAGAATAGAAAAAAACCCAAGACACATCCCCACAGTGACAGAAGGATTGACCCAAGCCAGAAGTATTTAGTGGCTGTATTAAAATCATGTATATTACATCAAAATATTATTCCTGTGGAGTCTAAGTTGGGAGGTAGGAAATAAGTCTGATGAAGCAGCCCAGAGCAGAATATGCTTTCTATACCTCACCAACATTTTCACAAATTTTGGGCAGTTCACAAAACCTGCAGGACACACAACAGCAGCACAGAGTAACCAGGCTGGCTGGGATAGTTACAGGAGGGTGAGGGGCAACCAAACATGTTGCCACCCCTGCCACACCTTTCACTGAGGGAAAACACCTTTGGCTGAAGGATGGCTGGGCAGCATCCTGCCTGAACACATTCCTTCACCCACAATGTCTTTAGGTTCTTGAAGTGAGTAGTTTCATTTTTCAGCATCTAGTCTAAGACCTACCAGGGCCGCTGGATGACAGTATGGCTGCAGATAATTCACACCATTAGGATGGGACCTTTTCTTTCTTTTTCTCTTGAAAGCTTGAGGGCCAGCAAGGGGTGGTGGTGCTCAGAGCCAAGTGTTTGTTCCCTCAGGGCTCTGGTGCAGGAGGGACCGCTTCACTGACCACTATACACAGGGCTGTTGGGATCTGCTTGCTCTTTTGAGGCCACTGTGTCTTTCAGGGAACCAGAAGGGCTCCCACTTTCCACAACTAGGAGCACAGAAGAGGGAGTTTTTCATCTCCAGCTCTTTGTGCCTTCAGAAGGAGGGTGGAGATGGGCCTTCCAGCAGCACACTACTGCTGCTAATGAGAAGGCAGAGGGGGAACTGTGGGCAGAAAGGAGGAGGTTGAACACGTGGATGGTTCTTGTTGCAGCGCTTCAGGACCTGTTGCTTATTCTTACATGCCGGTAATATCCTTAAGCAGTAGAAAAAATAATACTCTGTAAAGCTTCTCTTAAATGAGATATTATCAGCAAACTTATTCTTTGACTAATAACATTAGTTTCACCAGAGGGTTTAGGTTGGATATCAGGAAAAATTTCTTTGCTGACAGGGTTATCAAGCATTGGAACAGGCTGCCCAGGGGAAGTGGTGGAGTCACTATCCCTGGAAGTATTTAAAAGACATGTAGATGTGGTACTTCAAGACGTGGTTTAGCAGTGGACTTGGTAGTGCTAGGGTAATGGTTGAACTCAAGGATCTTAAAAGTCTTTCCCAACCCAAAGGATTCTATGATTCTATCTATAGACAAATAATAAGAAACGGTGATTCAGAACCACTAAATTAAATTGTCAAAACCAGTAAAGGGTCCTGTCCTACCAGCTGCGGGGCCAACTCTCACACCCTCCATGCCACGTCCTGCATAGGGGTGTGAGGGTAAGTGGGCAGAAGCAGGTGACAACACCCTTAACACATGGAGAAATGACAAAACACTGGCTTCCCAATCATGCCTAAAAAAGACTTGAAATCCTTGAGCTTTGCCTTAGCTTAACCACCCAACACATGAACATTTCAAATTATAAATTGTCAGTATTGCCCTTATTCTACTCTGAGGCTGGAATCTATATGGTCTTCCTTGCTGCCTTGAACAAAGGTGACCAGGACTCAGCTGCACACTCCAAGGGAAGGAAACAACCTAGGAGAGTTGCTGACAAAGGCTATCCTGAGCAGATGAGCTCAGGGACAGATGCCTTGTCAGGGTGTGAATAGCCCATAGAGAGATGCTGCTCTCTCTACCAGTGCAACCCCACTGTGCAGCTGCTGTCTTTTCCACAAAAGGCATGCACCATCCAGGCAGCTGTGTCAGGGAGCTTGGAGACAGCTGTTCAGGTGAGCCCTAACATCTGGGGAGAATGGCAAAACCCATTCAAAACCTCTCTGTCACAGAGAGGAGACGCAGCTCGCTCCTCGTGTATGTTCCTCTCCTGCAGGGTTTACAGCCTAGGTAGGTTCCTCTTCTACTGGCTGGGAGAACTGAGCCACCCCCTGAGGGCTTTCGGAGAGGCAGAGCCTGTGTATGGCCTGGAGTGGTGGGACAAGGCCAGGGAGGGAGGGAGCAGGGCTTGCTGTTCTAGCAGGATTGAGGGGATGGGGTTGCTCAGCACTCCCTTCGCTGTTGCACCTTCCCTGGGAGCCACAGGCTTGGGGGCTACGGAGACAATAGTGCCACCAGCAGCCGGTGCCTGTCGCCTTTGAGGGCTGGTGCCATTGTCCCAGTGACTGGCACCGAAGCTGTTAATTCTCCCTTAGGGGAAGGCGAGCTGGGGATTTCACATCTTGAGGAGGCTGGGCTTTCAGCAGCCACACCGCAGAGGGTGGGGGACACAAATCCCTTTAGAGAGAGCCTGAATTGCAGCACTGCTGAACAGCTTGAGCTGCAGAGGAGCCAGAGGAATCTCTCACTACTCCACACCCTGTAAATCCTTTGCTAATTGCTTTATTGCCATTATTTGTGAAGATAAAGGAAAAGGATTAATTAACTAAGAAAGAAGAGCACACATCTCCCTAGATTGGCTCCATTAATTGATATGGGAGGGAGAAAAATCAATTAACAAATTCTTTTACCTTCCTGATCAGTCTGGAAACAGAGCTGTGGTGCTTTTTGGGAGGGCAGCATTGTGAACGGTAAAAAACCAGCCGGCTCCCCCAGCCAGCTACAGTTCATTCATCCGGCAGTTTGCAGTTTACACCACTTAATCTGGTGGTGTAAAGGCTGTGCTTTGCAGATATATTGTAGTTCTATGACAACAGGCAGAAACATAACAGTGTCAGAGAGACTAAGTTTATGGGCACCAAGTCTTTAATTTTGCTGCCTCACTCTTAGCAGAGGGTTACTTGATTGTATCACAAAAGATATATCTCTAAAAATAGTTATAACATGGACATTGGTGTCCCCTGGCATTGTAAGTTATATCATGATTTTCTGTAATGTATGAGAAGGAGCAAAAGACACAGAAGACAAGAGTACCTCATTTTGCTTGTCTTCTTGAACCTTTGTACAAACTCAGAGCTAGACTGAGATGCAGGAATCTACCCAAGATTCCTTTCGTATGGCATATTAGTTGAAGGAAATGAATGGTCCCCCAGGATAAGGCCTCAGAGGAAAGGAAGCATTTGATGAATGAGGTTAGAAAGGTCTCTGTGTAGCTGTGTCATGCCTCAGTAAGGGCTTCTCCAGACAAGAATGGTAGTGGTTTCCACTGACTACACAAACAAGGGAGGATATTCAGCATCTGTGTTACAATGTATCAAAAACAAACAAATAACAACAACCATCAGAAACCCAACTTACCCTATTTCTACAGTTTCATCTAAAGCAATTGGAGTAAACCAGATGTAATGTATTCAATTGTTTAAGCACCATAAATCATTACTTTGTGTTAGAAAACAAAGATGGGGGGAGAGTTGTAGTTATCAACTGGGAATTACACAATTTCAATCTGATGTCTTGGGCAGTGATTCTTAAGTTTTGCTGTCACTGTCTCCCAGGGACAAAATTAATGAATAAAGGAGAAAAAGACAGCACAGGCACTGAAACAGAGAGAAAAAAAACTGCAAGAGAGGGACAGAGCAAGCTAATAAATAAAACAAGAGCCTGAAGGGAAGAGCTGCTTTGTCAGAATATAAATATTTCCCTTCCCCTTTTATCTTTAATGTGGTGCGAGGAGCTTATTAAGGGGAAGTGCAGCTCTGTCCCTGGAGTCCATCCACATAACCATGTAGGGAGCTCAGTCCAACACAACCGATACAGCCACACACACATAAACTCTTCTCTGCTGGAAACAAATGTAACATACCAAGTAATAAAAGGGAAAGCAGGAACCCATGGTGGTCATTACAACTCTTATCTTGCTGGCCCTGGTGCTGCTTTACATTAAGGAGCACCAGTGCCGCCAGGGACCCTGGTCAGGGAGCTCTGCTCTCCTTGGGTCTCAGTTGCAGACTGGCAAGAACAAACCCTATCTGCCTGGTACTGCAATACAGGGAGAACCAATGTGGCAGCTTATAACAAAGCCAAATCTGGGTTTGGGTAAATAAAAAGGGGGAGGGTGTGAAGGAGTGTGTGCAAAGGGGGAAATGCTGCACTGTGAAGAGACCACAGTGTGCACTAAGCACTGAGGAAGAAGCTTTTCCTTCTAACCATGGCTCGGCACAGCTGTGCCTGACAGCCAGGCAAGGCCTGGCCTTCCTGCAGTGCCACGCTGGGTCCCGTGCACAGAGAGAACAGTCAAGCATGAAGCAAAATTTTGTATTAATGGCTCCTCTCTCTGAGATCTGGTTTCCAATAATGACTTGGTTCCCCTTCCCAGCACTGGCACCAGCATCTCTTTGCCAGCCCTTCAAGATGTTCGACCATATGGCTGCACAAAGCTGCACCATCAGTCAAAGCCTCCAAGTCAGGAAGGGGACAGTTTCAAATTGCTGCCAGCAGATCCTTTCCTACTATTCTCCTTGCCCGAGCTGTCATAGATACAGGTGTCAACCTGGCTTCTTTACTGCTTCATTCTTTTCATCTACCCTTAAAAAAAGGAAGGGGGGGGGGGGGGGGGGGGAGAAGGAGAGAGCAAAAAAGAAGAGCTTTGCATTTCCTCTACTCAGGCCTTAAAATGGAAAAATGAAGGGAATTCATTGTTGGTCCTTGCTGATCCCTCAACCCCTACTGTTGCACCACTGCAGCCCTTTGAGCATGACAAAATGAGCTCCCCAGGCTTGATTATGCAAGCCACTAATTCCTCCTCTAGGCAAGGGGGTGCTTGGGCTCCGTGGCTATACAATTTGGGTTTACCCAGCTTTTGGTTTTGTTTCTATTTGTAGAGGCAAACACTTGGGCATTTTTACATTAAAAATGGACCTGATTTTTCTTTTAGCTGTATGCTAGTGAACAGGAAGACACTGTCACATACAGACTCTTTTCAACTATTTTTCAGAAACATTTTGGGTTTTCTCCCATGATGCTTCCACATGAGCTCCTATCCCAGTTGTAATTTTTTCATCATGTTTGAAAACCAGATGACTTCAAATAGTATCAGTAAACTGAATTTTCTTGAAAAGGCTTTCAACAAGCAGTTCTTTTCAAAAGTGATTTTGATAAAATGTAGTGAAAAATATGTACTTTTTAAATTAATACTTTTAAAGATGGACAAAAGCAATAATGAATTTTTATACAACCTCCATGCCAGTTCTTGGATTTTTTTAGCTGGCCCTGTTAGGAAACAAGCCCTCAAACCCTGGGGAGTTATTTAGCAAAATACCATTTGTGGTGGCCCTCTCAGCTGCCTGGCTTCAGTTGCAGCTTCCCTGGAGCAGGTAAGTGACTCTGAAGAAACTCGGAAGTGGCCTGGGTCTCCTTGCCACCCACAGCCCTGGTGGTGAGCACCTGAAATCTGAGAGCATCTTAAAGAAAGAGTTGGTCTAGCTAGAAAAAAACAACCAACCACAAAAACTGACCAGTTTTAAGATATGCCTTTGAAGCAAATCTAATTCTTAGGTCTTTGATGTTTTAAGCACAACTACCCTAGACATTCTTGGAAAACAGAGCACTTCTCTGGAAAACTGTTTAGCAAATTTGGAGTCTGGTGAGTAGCTATTATTCAGCTGCTCAGGTTGCTTCAGAGAGCCCAAACTTGCCATATCCATGTAATATCTAGGGAGCAACGCCTATAGACTTTACTCACAAAGAGCTGACCCTTGTGGTCAGGGAGAATCTTGAGTCACAGAAACAGATGAAAATCAGACGGCTGCAGCAGCTCCCACCACCTTGCCCTGCCCTGCTGCTCTCCTGCAAGTGGCTGCCCCTCATGCAAGGATCTCTGGGCCAAAAGTAATGTTCCAGGAATCGCCTCAGTTTGCAGCTCAAAGAAGGGAAGTAACTCAGTGCCAAATCTGAACTGCTCCAATACAGTGAGTCCTACAATGGCTCTGAGTTGAGCACAGATGTCCTTGCCCTGGAGGAAGTGATCTCTGGCACAGGGCAGGGGATGTCTGGGGACAGTCACCACTCCATCTTTCCACAGGCTGGTTCATGAGTCATCATCCTTCTCTACTACAACTTGCATGAATAAAATCTCACTGGGCAGAAAATGCCTTTACTGTTGTGCCTAGGAAAGCAACAAGGACTACACTGCACTTGGATAATAACAATGACAACAATGGTGCATTTTAAAAGCCTGCTGTCTCCCAAACCAGAAGCCACTGGTGTGATGCTGCCTCATTCAAATTCAGGTAAAAGCAATTTATAGCATCTTGCAAATTCCCACAGGTCAGCAACCTTAAAAAAATACTGTCAATGTCCATACAGAGCTTCCAGGATTAGCACTCCTTCACCATCACCCAACACACCATGTGGGGAAGCTGCTAGGATGCTACAGGAGGACTTGTTTACTTTGCCCAGAAAGTAATTATTTTAATATTAGACCTCATTTCCCTACATTATCCATCCCCCGTCCCCCCCACCCCCCCATCAGCAACAGCCTTTATGAAAATAAACGAGTAGGAGTTTGGCAAAGACACCAGCATTAACATTTCTGTTTCAGCAGTTGCACTTTAATAGCTATCAGCAGCTGGAATTTCAGTTTTCACACCCCAGGCAAAATCCTGCACCCACAGCAGCACGGAGCTGGGAGGCAGGGTCAGACAGAGGGATGCCACCTATTGCAGTTCCCAGCACCACTTCCTACAGCACAGGTCTGGCCGCGACGCTCGCTCCTCGCCCCACGGGCGGGACCAGCCCCTGCCGGACGCGCCCAGCTCCCCCGAGTGCGGTCGGGAACAGCCCTGCGGGACAGGCTCCTGGGAGCAGCACTGCGGGACAGGCTCCTGGGAGCAGCACTGCGGGACAGGCTCCTGGGAGCAGCACTGACAGCAGTGCGGGACAGGCTCTCGGGATCAGCCCTGCGGGACAGGTTCCTGGGAGCAGCACTGCGGGACAGGCTCCTGGGAGCAGCACTGACAGCAGTGCGGGACAGGCTCTCGGGATCAGCCCTGCGGGACAGGTTCCTGGGAGCAGCACTGCGGGACAGGCTCCTGGGAACAGCACTGACAGCAGTGCGGGACAGGCTCTCGCCGCGGCCTCGCCGGGACCAGCGCACGTCTGCCCACTCACATCAGAAAGGAAACAGCAACCTGCCAACCTTTATGATTTCCTTCAAAATCCGATTTTTTTTCCTCTAGAAGTAACTTCTGCTCCAGGTGAAACCCTCAAGCCTGTTTGTAAACACTCTCGAGCAGCACAAGTTTAGAACACCTTGGAGTGCTACAATATTAAAGTTTTCAGAGATAGTGAGTGTATGTATATCTTTGCAATTTTAAAACTGTTGCTTTCTAAAACGGCTCGTGAAGACTCCCTTACTTTGTAGAATGGATCCCTGCCTACTGAAAATTTCAACATAATTATGAACAAGTCCACCATTAAAATCATGGCCTTACTGGACACATGTAGCAGCTGAACAAAATATGACTTTATGGCTTTCTATCAGGTCAATAAGTTATAATCATTGAAAGAAAACCAGCTCACCTCAACAACGTGGTTCAACAAAAGCCCCTCAGCAAACTGCATCCAGCTGCACTCATGCAAGGAAAGCAAATGAGAAACAGTTAAAAAATGAGCTTGAGATCTGTACAGCTGTCTTTGAGATGCTGTGAGTTTTCAGTTATCTCTAAACTTAAGGGGATGTTCTGTGGGAGCAATGAGAGCAGGACATGTTATTTTTAGAAGTCAGGAGTGAAACAGTCCACTACATCAAGCACATAAGAATTTGGCAGCAAATTAGGATTTGAGAGCTCTGAGTACCTTCCCCATACTGAGTCTGTGGATTACTAAATACTGTAATGTGTTTTAAGTCACAAACATTTCCTAGAATTTAAAATCATTTAAAAACAAACAAAACAAAACAAAAACCCCAAACAACAAAACAACTACCAAAATCCACCAAAGATTGAGGAAAAACCCTCAAACAAATATACACACATTCACAAAAAGTAACAGAATGCCCATTGTTCCAAGGTCTAGCAAAGAAAAGAAATTGTAACTGTGGTACAGGCAAATGTAGGGGCTGCAAATGGCATGCAGATTGAGACTGAATTCAGAGCAGAATTGCAGATGTTACTTTGAATTTCCCAGCTTTGGTAGGTGCAAAGCAGACATATGATGTTATTTCTTTTTAGCCCATATGAGAAAATATTACATGCAGCGGAAATCTATTTCAGACAGCAGTGTTTCTTTAGCAGAATGGGATTTCTGTGATGCTTTGCTTTGCTCCATCTGCTTCTAATTATTGCTCAATTCAAACAGCTATTTCTGCATTGACTTGCAGGAATCTCAGAAGGCACCTTCTACGTAGGCAAGAAGCATAGCCCATAAATAATTTCAAAAAGTATTAAAGAGGGGAAGCTTCATAGCTTTTCATTCCAATCTGACTATGTGGTATTTAAATAAACCTCTGTGGCTTTCCAGTAACATAGTAGGAACTCCCAGGTGGCAGGGCTGGGGGAAGAGAGGGAGGAGAGCACTAAACATACTAATGAACATGTAATTAAGAAAATGGGCCCTCATTCCCTGCAGAGATTCCATGAGGAGGGAACTTATTTGAAGTGCTGCTTTCTGGTTCCCCTTCCTCCATGGAAGGAAATCAGCTGAATATCTCCAGTGCCAGTCACAGTACCAGTGGTCCCAGCTCCAAGAGAGTGCAGTCAATGCAGGCTGACATCAAGGCAGAAATCAGTTTGAAAGCAAGTGATTAAAAAAAGTTAAAGGAGAGATGTGATGCTGGTCCACAAACCTCAGGATGCCAGTTTCTCAGGAGAGCTGTCTGTAAGCATTTGTGTTAGACCTCTGTCCCTTTCCCTTAAACAGAATTGCTACATTGAAATGCTGCTTGGTCACTGCAGCCTGGGGGCCCTTGTGGAAAGGGAAATTCTCCACACAGCAGCATCATCCACCTCCAGGGTTTGCAGGATGCAGCAGGCAGTAGCCCTACACAGAAGACCTTCAAGTGTCCTCAAAGCAGAGAACCACCATGGCAAGTGGGTGTCCAAGGCATGACTGGGACCAAAGGAAGAAATAATTCTTTGTAACAGTTTAAATGTAATTGTGGAGAACGCGAGTTAATTTGTGCAAGCCCATTAAGAAGGAAAAGTAATTAAAATGTTTGTTTCTCTTTCCAATCCAATTTTTAAAGTGGAGTTGGTTAAGGAGATCTCACCCTAAACATAGGATGGTAGCAGTGATTGGTAATTTAAGCGTTCGTGGGAGGGGACAGGATTTTGTAAACAGAGGCTTAGGAATTCCTTAGCCTCTTTAGACATCTGGCAGATTCTGTATTGAATAACAGCTCTTCTTCCCTTGTTTTCTAAGCTTTGGAAACAACATGTTTCTGGAGGCTGCACTCATCTTTAGTGAGTCTTAACCAAGCAAAGACAAACCATTTGTTTGAACATCAGGCAGTGGCTTCCGGCCTGTATGATTGTTAGATGGTAGAACCACGTCCCCAGAGAGATGACAAGAGTCCCATTATTCTAAGCATTTAAAATTAGACTAATTATACCACTACCATATGTAATAGCAGGACCTAAAAGATATAATGGGTCTTTCCCATCTCTTCTTTTGGGCTAAATCCAGGTCTTCTTCCTACATAAACAGAGATTGTGGCTTTGATGAGTATCCTGCTGTTTCCATTGAAACAAGTGAAAACTCAGGACAAGTGCAAGCCTTCAGTCTGTGCATTAAAGAAGATTTAAAATGTAACCTCAAAAAGATGGATCTGTAGAAAGACAAAACTAAACCAAGGCTGGACATAAATGACAAAGGGCATATCACAATGCATCTGACTATTGCAGCACCCCTCACAACCAAAGGGTATCAACAGGAGAGTGATCAGAGCAACCAGTCATTTTGTCCATACCAGCCCTGGGGCTAGAAGCAAAACATAATTAAGTTTTCAAAAATATTGTGGCACCATCTGCAGTGAGCTGGGAAATTTATGCACAAACTTGAAAAACTTGGCTGTTTTTCATTAAAGTTTTACGTACCTCAGTTGTAACAGCCTTACATTGCTACAGATGCATGCAGAAATGCTCCCTGGTAAGAGACTGGTTGCCTTAATGCCAGCTGACAAATGGGACAGCTTTATGGAATTGGCTGGCCCAAGGAAGGAGAACCAGTATTTTTTAGCTCTTCTGCAGACTTTTCTGCAGGGTTTTGTAACTGTACAGCTCCTTCAGGAAGGACCTAGAGATCAGGTGTTAGGATTTCTTTGACCTCAGAAACTGAAAGGGAGTTTATAGAAGGGGGAATCATACAGAAGGAATAATATCACTGGGTTTTGGAGGAAAAGGGGTGCCTGATAGAGAGTCCAGACTAGGTCATAGACCCATGGTATGGACAAGAGGTCTAAGGGAATACAGTTCTGGGAAGGGGAGCTTCAACCACAAAGACACTAGTCAGCTTCCTAAAAAACACTGCATGGTTATGAGAGCAAGAACGACTATATTTATTTTTGTTTGGATCTCTAATAGTTTTAGAATTATAAAAAAAGGAGTGACTCTGCTAGAGACCTTTGCATATCTGTGAGTCATTTTCACGGACACTGGGAGAAGCTCAGGATAAGCTGGAGCATCCATGAGACTGCCACTCCTGCAGAAACCAAGAGAAAGCGGCCAGTCTAAGGAGCCTGGGGCAGGTCCATCCCAAGCAGTTCTTTTTCCTGGTGCTGCCCAAGTTATATATCACATATCTCGGTGTATATAGAATCTGCCAAAATCAGCTACAGCAGTCTAGAAAGTGTCTAGACACCAAACTAAGTCAGAAGCACCTCTTAAGATTTAAAGGATCAGAAAGTAAGTTAGCATATGCTTATGCTACATCCAGATTCTCAGAACAGGATCTTCCTCACTGATGGAAAGAGGAGAGAGACATTTGACACAAATGTCATCTTTTCCACCTGTTTCTGGAATTTCCCTTCTTCATACTGCGGTATACTGCACTCAGACATAATGGTGACAGGGCCTGGCTGATAACACTGCTGCCAGTAGAGAATTTTTGTTGTTAAAAAGGCACTTAGGCCTAAGAAACTGACATAGGGAGGGATTTCCTGGGTTCTATACCAAAGGCCCTCTGCAGCCCTAAAACTCTGAGAAAGCAGATTAAATCATTTTAAAGAAACAGGGGATTTCAAAGTATCGCAAGGGTTAAAATGTAACTGATGTCCTCAATGAACTGCTGAGTGGGGGATGAGCCGATCAACTTCAGGTTTTGTTTTCTTATTCATGGATCGAAGAGATAAAGGCAATCATCAGCCTGATAGCTCATCCTTGTGAATGCTTTCTAAAGTTTCCCCCAGTTTGACCATAAATGTGGAGGACAGTGCTACTTCCCTGTATCCTTTAGGATACTACTTCATAAACTAATAATTATTTTATAAATCCATGATGCAAAGAGCTTTTACCTTTCTTGCTGTGGGAAGCCACATCCCCTCCAGCAGTATCCCCTTCCTTTTGTCACCTGTGCTCTCTCCATATGCTCTTTTCAATCAGTTTCTTATGTCTTCTGTCTAATTTAAAATTAAGGGTCCGTGGTGGGGGGCTGGGACTTGCTTTTCCCTGCCCATGAAATATGAGGCTCTCCCGCTTCACTACAGAAAGACTGGATTTCTTTGATGAGCTCCAAGAAGATGTAATTTAGACTAATCTATCAGACTGATAGAAATGCAAGCAGATATAATACTGTAAACTTATTTTATTTCTAATTATGCAAATAATTATGTAAAATAGGCAAATGCATAATTTTCCCCCAGGCTCCTGGCATTTCTCCACTAAGCTTTAGGGAGTGCAAATTTTGATGTTCTTAGCTCAATAGCCTGTCTGATCATGTAAGGCTGTATGCAAGCATGCTTCAAAATGTCGAGGTTAAAAGTGCCATAAAAGTTATTTACTAAAAGTAACTGGGACAAATCTCACAGCTCAGAAGGCGGCACGGGGACTTTGGCAGTGCTGCTTAGCAGGATGTCAAGGGAGGTGAGGTCCAGCAAGTTTCTGTGGGTGGAAAGGAGAAGGGGGAAGGAATGGCCTTTGTTCTTCTGAGGGCAAGGAGGACTGAAAGCCTTGCAACAGGTAATCTGAAAATGTTCTCCCTCAGGCACTCAAAATAAGTGGTGGGGCAGGGAGGGGGTGTTTTGTTTTGATTTCCCTCCCCCCCCCCTCCCTGCCATGGGAAGAGTTTTCTATCAGATGGGATAGGAAACAAGGAAAATTATATTGGCATCATCTAAGGAAGCTTTAAAACAGCAGGAAAAGACATCATATAGGGATGCCACTCCTCACTTTGACTTAGCTTGGAAGCTGAACTGGATTTATTTTTAAATGAGTAAAAAGAGAGATAATTGTTTATTCCTAACAATTCCTCCCTATGCACAGTAATCTAGTCAGACAGCTACAGAGTTGGTATCAACACCTGAGACTGTAAATTTATTCTGGAATCTAGGACTTGCCAGGACTTTGCTTGAGAAGGTTTACTGCTGGCAGACCATGCAGTGTACTTAGAACATTAGTAGTTAGGAGATGTTGAGAGAAAACCTTTTGAACTGCTCTGTGGTTGCAACAGACAACTCGTGGGATACTGCAAAGTCTTGTGCAGTGAGTTTGTTCTGCGTGACTGATAACCTGGCTAACGGTGGCTGCTGTGCTTACTGTGCTGATGAGGATCCCTCCCCTCGTGTTGTGAGGAAATTCAAGTAATTTTGCAGGCTGCCGTTTGAACTGTAGCTGATGGTACTTACAGAGGTTCTGGATGCTTTGGATTCTGTGTCCCAGAATCATGAATTTTGCTGCTTTTTTTTTCTTTTTTCTTTTTTTCTTTTTTCTTTTTTCTTTTTTCTTTTTTCTTTTTTCTTTTTTCTTTTTTCTTTTTTCTTTTTTCTTTTCCTTCTCTTTATTGTCCCCTGAAAGCTGTCAGGATGTCTTAGACTGACTTGGGAGTCTGGGATTTTCTTACACCACAGTGTGCCATTTTAAGACTGCCATTGCCTCTCTCAGTGATTGTTTCCCATCTCCCTGTGGGTCTAAATAGAAAAGAGATCTTGGAATTTGGTAACATGCCCAAGAGATTTTCTTCATCCATCTTAGTAAATCCTGTTGCACATTCCTGCCATCTGAGATGACCTAGCAGCATCACTCCATGTGATAAATTTACTCTTCTCTCTCCATAAGAAATAATCTAGGACATAATTCTTGTTCCTTTCTGCCAACCTTTTCACTACTTTTTCCCCTTTTGCTACACTTTGATTCTACATTATGTTCATAAGGGTAAAGGATGCTTTTATAGGATGTATCAGAGATCCAAGTCGTTTTTTATTCATACCATGGTTTGGATGAATGATTCTAACAAATGCGACCAGTAGAAAACTGGGGGAGCCACTGATGCCCTCTGTCCTGTCTTGGAAATAAATGTCCAGTTAAAGCCTTGCCAATTGATTTGACATACCTTACTCTGAATAGTTTCTGTCACTGTGTCCCCATTGCTAAAAGGTAGTTTCTTGCAATAAAATTTTACTAGCTCTAAACTTGTTTCTTGAAATCAGAATGAGCAATGCATGGAGCAGAAAGTTTGAGGTTGCTTTACTTTCTCTGCATTGTCATTGCCTGCCAGCGAAACACCTCATATCATCCAATGTTTTTCATAGTGAATATCACAAAGTGCTTTGCAGATGAAGACAGTCATATAGGCCTAAGTGAAAAAGAGAGGCTCTAAGGTGATTATTACAGATTGGGGGGGCAAAGGGGGGAAGGAGGAAACCAAATCCCCCCAAAACAAACCAAATCAAGCCAAACAAAACAACAACAACAAAAACACCAGGAAAAATTTAAAATAAATAATAAAAAAAACTTCAACAAAAACACCCCCCCCCCCCCAAAAAAAAACAAACAAACAAAAGTGTGGAAAGAATAATTGTATTGAAAGCTACTAGTGGCCAAAAACCAAACAACAGAGTAGACAAATTCATGTAAATTTGTCCCTTGGGTGGTTATTTAGGTGAAGAGTATCACAAAAAACAGGTGTAGAAAAGCAAGGAATTTAGATAACAGGGCTTAAAAAATTGAAAAACTGAAGTATCTCTAAGGCACTCTCAAACATCTATAACTGAGAAAGTAGAAAAGACATTTCTTTTGCAGAAGGAACTGTTGCAGCCACGACTAGCTAGTCCTTCCCATATGTATTTTTTTATATGCACAGTATCATTTTTAAAAACATCTCCATTAAGAGTAAATTTATTTTAGCAAGCCTGTTTATAACTGTCAACTTCTTCTAAGAAATGTAACAAAAGCTGCAGCACCATGGTCTTATTGGCATGAGGACACATTGTTCATGAGCAGTAGAGGATATGGAAAACATTTGTCCAACAATTGCTCTTGGAGCTCCCTGAGCCAAACCCTGCTGTCTTTAACTGCCCTGGAGGATGGTACGGATTGGTGTATTTGCTTAGCTGCTAATAGAAGCACAGTCCCGAGCAAAGGAGTAAAAGTAAGAATTTGAGTATTACAGTTCAGGGGGACCTCTTCCTCAAAGGAAAGGATGGGGTAAGTTGAATAATAGCTGGCTCGAGCCTATCTTTGAGCACAAACTCTCATGGGCCAGTGAAGCAGAAGCAGGCCTTGTTGCAGGGCTTTTGTCAAGCACACCCCTTCCATGCTGCCGAAGACACGCTCTGCCTGCACCTTGGCCAGATGGTCCCAGCTCCCCATGTTTTGGCAGTGCACCTCAAAACACAGCTATGCTGCAAACCCCATATTCCTGTCCTTAGCAAATATGTGTTGGTGTCTGGCTCTAGATCTGCTCGGCCTAGCACGCCACTAACAGCCCTCTCCCCACCTATGCCATTTTTTGTCCTGCAGGCAGGGTGCTTTCACAGAGGAGCTCCTGGTTTTTCACCGTTTAATCGAGTCTCTTAAGGAATCGCAGCAGCACAAATGGGGATTTAAAATTTCTCCTCTTTGCTTAGGTAACACTGGACGTTTGAAAAAAAGCTGCCTTCCCCCAGCTAGGGCTTAGATCTGCATGAATAAAGCGTTTATTCTGCCAGCAAAAAGCAACGGTCATGCTGCGATAACAAATCAAACCCCCCACGCTGGGGAGGAGCTGGCGCACAGACACGAACATCCCAACTACGCAATAGGATCATTCTCCAAATGTACCCGGGTGCTGGGTTTGGTCTTTTTTTTCCTTACACTAGTTTTTTTTCTTCCTTTTTAATAACTCCGGGCACAGGCAGCTGTTCGCATTTTCAAAGCCTGCTCAGAAAGCAGCCAGTTAATTTTAGTTTGCTCGGGCCACCCTGAGCGAGCTGCCTGGGCCCCCCCGCCTTCCTGGCTGTGCCGGGCAGCGTGGGGGGTGGGGGCCGCGGGCGGCTCCTCCCGGCCCGGCCCGGTGGGGATGGGAAAAAGTCGTTCCCAACTTTTTTTCCCCTGGCGCGAGCTCCTCCCCGTCCCCTCCCCCAGCGCGGCCCCGCCCTCTGCGCGCGGATTGGCGAGCGGGCGCGGCGAGGCCCCGCCCCCGGCGCGGTTTGTGAATGGGGCCGGCGGCGGGGGCGGGGCCCGCGCGGAGCTGCGCCTTTTTTGTGTGCCGGCGCGGCCGCGGGCCGGGAGCCGCGGAGCGGGCGGTGCTGGCGGGGCCGCGGGCTGAGAGGAACGGAACGGAGCAGAACGGACGAGCCGAGGCGGGAGGCGCACGGCTGTCCCGGACGCACAGCCCGCAGCGGTGTCCGTCGGGAGCGGAGCCCAGCCGAGCCGCGGGGAGGATCGCACAGTAATTGGATTTTGAAAGTTATTTAAGCCCCGGAGTAAAATACACGGCTCAGCCGGGCGCGGTAATAATCCGTTTAGCCGTAACCTAAATCCCCGGGGCCGTGCAGTCGTGCAGGGAGCAGCGCCTCCGCCTCGCCGCCGCCGCGGGACCCTGCGCGGAGCTGGCCAGAGCCGTCGCCGGGCTACGCGCGCGTCTCCTCTCTCGCTGCCGCCGCCTCCTTCTCCGGGGAGAGCAGCTCCGGAAACTTTCGCCGAGAGAAGCGCCGCCACCGCGCTGTGAGCGCCGCCGCGTCGGAGCCGAGGAAGAAAGTCGTGGAGGTCCGGTGCGGAGCCGCGTTCCTCCCGTCGCCGCGCTCCTGCCCCACCGAAGGGGCCCCGCCGCCGCCCTCAGGTCGCTGATGCCCCTGGGGCGTCCCGCCGGCCGGCTCTGAAAGACCCCCCGAGACTCCCCGGGCCCCCGGCCGCCCCAGCGATGCGGGCTGGAGGAGAATGTGGCGGAGCGGCCGCCGCCGGCTGCCCCTTGCTGGGGTTGGCCGCGCTGCTGGCCGCCCTGCTGGGGACCCCCGCGGGTGCGACGGCACAGCAATACCACGGCGAGAAGGGCATCTCCGTGCCTGACCACGGTTTCTGCCAGCCCATCTCCATCCCGCTCTGCACGGATATCGCCTACAACCAGACCATCCTGCCCAACCTGCTGGGCCACACCAACCAGGAGGACGCAGGGTTGGAGGTGCACCAGTTCTACCCGCTGGTCAAGGTGCAGTGCTCGCCCGAGCTGAAGTTCTTCCTCTGCTCCATGTACGCGCCGGTGTGCACCGTATTGGAGCAGGCCATCCCACCGTGCCGCTCCCTCTGCGAGCGGGCCCGTCAGGGCTGCGAGGCCCTCATGAACAAGTTCGGCTTCCAGTGGCCAGAGCGGCTCCGCTGCGAGAACTTCCCTGTTCACGGTGCGGGTGAGATCTGCGTGGGGCAGAACACGTCGGATGCCCCACCAGGACCCGGTGGTGCGGCGGGTCGGGGGGTCACTGCCCACCCCACAGCTGGCTACCTCCCCGACTTTCTCACCCCACCACAGCCACCCTCTGGCTTCTCCTTCTCTTGCCCTCGGCAGCTCAAAGTGCCCTCTTACTTGGGCTACCGGTTCCTGGGGGAGCGGGACTGTGGAGCCCCCTGTGAGCCAGCTCGGCCCAATGGGCTCATGTACTTCAAGGAGGCAGAGGTGCGATTTGCCCGGCTGTGGGTGGGCGTGTGGTCCGTGCTTTGCTGTGCCTCCACCCTCTTCACCGTGCTCACCTACCTGGTAGACATGCGTCGTTTCAGCTACCCGGAGAGGCCCATCATCTTTCTCTCGGGTTGCTACTTCATGGTGGCAGTGGCCTATGCAGCAGGCTTCTTGCTGGAGGAGCGGGTGGTGTGTCTAGAGCGCTTCTCTGAGGATGGCTACCGCACTGTGGCCCAAGGCACCAAGAAAGAAGGCTGCACCATCCTGTTCATGATCCTCTACTTCTTTGGCATGGCCAGCTCCATCTGGTGGGTCATCCTGTCCCTCACCTGGTTCCTGGCAGCTGGCATGAAGTGGGGCCATGAGGCCATTGAGGCCAACTCCCAGTATTTTCATCTGGCTGCCTGGGCTGTGCCCGCTGTCAAAACCATCACCATCTTGGCCATGGGGCAGGTGGATGGGGATGTACTCAGTGGGGTGTGTTATGTAGGTATCTATAGTGTGGACTCACTGAGGGGCTTTGTGCTGGCACCTTTGTTTGTGTATCTCTTCATTGGCACTTCCTTCTTGCTGGCTGGCTTCGTGTCCTTGTTTCGCATCCGCACCATCATGAAGCACGATGGCACCAAGACGGAGAAACTGGAGAAGCTGATGGTGCGCATTGGTGTCTTCAGTGTCCTCTACACGGTGCCTGCCACCATTGTCCTGGCGTGTTACTTCTACGAGCAGGCCTTCCGTGGCACCTGGGAGAAGACGTGGCTCCTCCAGACCTGCAAAACATATGCTGTGCCCTGTCCCAGCCACTTTGCCCCTATGAGCCCAGACTTCACTGTCTTCATGATCAAGTACCTCATGACCATGATTGTTGGGATCACGACTGGCTTCTGGATTTGGTCTGGCAAAACCCTTCAGTCCTGGCGACGCTTCTACCACAGACTCAGCACCGGCAGCAAAGGCGAGACAGCAGTATGAGACCCACCATGTCCCCTCTGGCACACACATACTCACACATGCACACAAACAGAGGAGGCAGAGGAGATGGATACTCAGCATAGGAGTAGGGCAATGGTTCCCTGAAGAGGGAGGCTTTTCCAAACTTTTTCTTCCTCACAGAAGGTTTGAAAAAAAAAAAAGCATAAAGGATCAGTCAAACTATGTCCAGTGGTGCTTATGCCCAGCTAAGTGGAAGAGGACAGAAAAAGAGGCCACGGCTGGGACAGGAGAGTCCTTCACCCAGAAGTCTCCTTACTTCTCTCTCCTGCTACTCCTGTCCAGGAAAAGACACTCCAATCCAAATAAAATCATCTGGCCTTGCTTTGGACAAGAGGGAGGGGAAGTCAGACCTGTTGAGCCACCCCTGCCGAGAAGTAGCCAAATGCTCTCTGAATTGCCGGGGCCAAACTGCAGCGTGGGCAGGGTAACTCCCGAACCTGAGCTCGCTGCCTGCTCTTTCCAGCTCGGCGGAGCCATCACGTGAGTAATGCACAGCCGGCTACAGCCCGATCGTGTGCTGGGGAGATGCCTCTGTTCTGTCAGCTCACAAGTTCCTTTTTTACCTCAGTGATACCTGTTGTAATTGTTTTAAAGTAAAAATTTGGCCCTCAGTCTGTTGTTCTTGCTGCTGTGGGGAAGGAGGGGGTTGCTATCCCACACCCTGAAAAGAAATGACTTGTTGCTTTTCAGCAGAAGGCTTTTCCCCCTTGCCTTTGTTCTAGGAGACAAAGGGGGAAACAAAAGTGTTTTCTATGTAGAAAGGCATAAGCATGGGATCGGTTTTTATGGGCAAACTAACAAAAAGAAGTCGTTGAGGTTCACCCTTGGAAGTGAGGAGCTCGCAGAAATAAACATTCCTTTTATGAAAAAAGGAGAAGGCAGGATGTTTTCCTACCGTTCAATATGGGTCACTTTTCTAAGCTGAAGGAAATGCAAGATTTAGAGGGCAAGAAGAGCTTACCCGAGAGCACCTGCCAAAACAAGAGCCATTAAAATCTGTAACGTAAAGACAGGATTTTTTTCCTTCCTTGCCATAAACCTGCTTTCTCTCCTGCTTTGCAGTGAGCTCACTGCAGACAAAGTCAATACACAGCCGGATTCTGGGGACGGGAGGAACCGTTTTGGCTCACGATGAACCCTTTGCCTGCTCCTCAGGTTCCCTGAGCTGTATGGCAGTGACTTTTGGTGCGGGTGGGGGGGCTGGGGTTGGGTTTTACAATCAAGCAGTTACTGCAAGTGAGGAGCCTTCTCATTTTGGCTAAAATACAGCTGGTTAAGTTTCCAGTGATCATGTCTTGGAAGGAAAAGCATTCAAAATTTTATCATCAAATGCATCGTTTTCTTTTTGAAATGTGACAGATTTTTCTATTCTGAAAGTTTTTATGTTGACTTCTTCATATTTTATTTTTTGCATACTACTTTACCTTTATATTCACTGAAGGGTTGTTTTTAATATGTGTGTGTGTATATTCTCGCCTAAGGACAAAATAGGACATTCTGGATTTTTAGCAAGTCTCCACCCTCTAGCTGCTCTTCATGTTTTTGGGGGGGAAAGTGTCTAGAATGAAACTTTAAAAAAGAAAAAACCTGTTCAGGGTGAGGGGGCAGACTGCTCCTGTCTGAGGGCATACCAGTAGTCTGAGCATGAGGAATGGGCCCATCAGCCAAATCCTTCAGTAGATCTGATGTCAGACTTACAGGGCTCGGGTTTTTGTCTTTTATAATGTGCACGTGGAAGAAAAAAAACAAGCGTGTCAGACAAGTGCAGTATGTATATTTTGTAAATCTCATTTTTGTAAGAAAATATGTATTTATGTTTTTACTTGATTTTTTTTTTGAAGGTCTGTATGAGGCCCTGCTTCACCCCATGTACAGATCACTAAATAAATAATTTTTAATACAAGGGCTCTAACGATGTTCTTTCCATCTTTGAATACTTGGCAGGTTTTAGAATGGGGGGAAGCTCTGAAAGTGGTGTCTTCTCCCCCAGTTTGTTATGGCAGATGCAAGAGACTTTTAGGTGAATGCAGACTGGAAACTCAGCTGTGGCTTGAAACTGTTTGTTCTGATTACCAGCCCCTCACAACAGGAGAGCACATTTTGAGACAGCCGGTTTCAAATGTCTGCCCTCACTTGAGCTACTTGCATCCTAGCCAAGTTTTCTTCCAGTCTCTGCCTCTTGCTGAGGGCAAGCTGATAAACCAGTTCCCTTATCTAGAAAATAAGGATAATGCTCTCTTCCCATTCCAAAGAGACTTTGAGATTGAGAACTGGAGGGTGCTACAAGTGCTGCAAATTAAGTCTTCATTTTGACGGGCGGAGTGTTACAGGGAAACGCTATGGACTAGGTCCTTTTTAAAGGCTTTCAGCGGGCAGTATCATGAATTTGTGCTTTTTTCCCCATATCACCTTTGCTCTCTGCAGTTTTGTTCAAGTGAATTTTAATTTTAATAGCTAGCCTGAAGCCTACATTCTTTCTTATCAGAGTCATCTGAAAGCTTCAGTGGAATGGTCTATTTTATTTAATATTTTAAACTGAAATGAATGTTTAGATCTCAAGCTGCATTGCTACAGTCATGGAAGGTGCCCCAACAGATAGAATGGTACACCTGTGAAATGATGATACTTTACAGCATTTCTTTCACAAGAATTTCAGACTACTGTCTGGGTACATCACCCTTCCTGTACCTATGCCAATACTAAAGTTTAAGTTACAGAACAGAGATAGATCTAAGATGCCTTAGCTAGATGCCATCATAGTAGCTGTGGTTGCTCTGCAACATTGTTTCATTTACTAAGCATAGTGTGTAATAGTTCCACTTTGAAGGCACTATATTATTTGGACACTGCTCTCAAACTTAACCTTTTACTTTTACATTGTATGAACTACTGATTTAAAAGTTCTTTTAAGAGCTAGCCCCATTCATACTGCCTCTCTAGAAAAGACACATCTTTTATTTGAAAACACCTCTTGCTGCTCCCCAGAATTGCTCAATTGTCAAGTTTCCTTTTTGAAAAGACCTTTGCATTCCTGCCAGTCAGGCTGCTTCAGACTGCTCCATGACATGAGCTTGCTGATCATTGCTGAGGGGGGTTTCATTCCACTCACTCAGGAAATCTGAACCTTTCTATAAACATTTCCTCCCATTAATCCATCAGTGCCGGCCGGGGCGATGGAACGGCTGGAACAGCTTGCGCTGTGAAGGACTGGCAGCCGTCGGGAGCAGTGGTGTGACAGACACCCCTGTGCTGCGCAGCCACAGCTGCGTTGCTAAACATGCAATCAATCCTTAATGCATCATGGACAGCTACGCCTGCGATCCGTGCAGGGGGCCTGTCCCACTGCTCTCCACTCACCACCCATCCCTGCTTGCTGGATGAGAAACCATTTACATGCGATCACTATTTTTTTCTCCATGTGTGGAAAAACTCTATATGTAGATTATTTTTAGTTCATGAGACATTCCTATCTGAAAAGAAATGTCTCTATTTCCACCAGGAACCACTAAAGCTGAATGCTTTTATTTCAGTATTTCCTATTAGGTACTTCCAGATTTAAAGTCACTTATGAAAAACTATCCAAATCCTGGGATTTAAGATGATTTTTAAAATTTGAAATTGTAGGTGAAATTTGATGCTGGTGTAAAGTAGAAGCAACTGCTATTCACTTTTATGCAGATGTGACTCACATCAAGACTGAATTTGCTCACAGTGGAAACAATTTGGAGAATTTCAAGTAGTGATAGTGTCTGGCCTTCTGGAATAAAAATGTCTACCACCGCTTTGATAACAAAGTAGCAGTTACTTTCATAATGGAGTACAATTCAAAAAATCTCTTTGTGAAGCTCTCTGGAAAAAAGGAGGAAAAAGAAGCCTTTACTAACCTTTGATAATCACTACAAAACATTTTTCTCTGACTAATGTTTAAGTCCACTTTAATTTTTTTAAGTTTAAGAAAAGTTTCCTCCCCTTTACCCTTGGCTCTGGTCTATGCAGCATGTTTTGGTTCGCAAGAACTTAGCAAGTAATAGTTACCATTGATCCATATCCCTGTAAGTTTACACCATATACTATATTTTCATGAAAACTATACAAGCACTGCTTCTTCAGTTTCAAAGACATTTGTGTAACTTTCTAAAATGAAGTATTATTGCTTCAGGCAAATTAAAGAGGAGGCTTCAACAGTTCCAGAGTTCATGAATAGCAGCAGCAGCTGAATGTTTGTCTCTACAGAAAAAAGTGCTTTTATAATACGTCAGTGTTTGTTTGGGTTTATTTTTGGTGGAATACCCACACCAGTGATTGAATGTTTTTGTCTAAGTACTTCACCCGCAACCAATAACTTTGCATGCGAGTAAAAACCACACATCTCTGTATTCACCGGCTGGCAACAGTAAACATTACTTATAATTTCACGTGGGTTTAGAAACCAAATTACTAGCTTGCGTTTCAAATAGCCTCTTTTTTTCTTCTTCTCACTCTCATTTCCTTCCAGACTTTACAGGTACTTCGTATATACCCCGCACTTCATACATGCCTTCTACTCCTTTTAATTTTAAAACTATGAATCCAGCTGAAAGAAATTTAGTCTGTTGCTTGTTGGAGAGGAAAAAATGACACTGAATCTTCAGCACTCTGTTCATTGAGAAAGACTATTGCCAAGCCTGCCCCATATAAACCACAATAATTGTTTCATGCCAACATGTGTGCGGTTTTGGCAGCTACAACACTGCATGAATAATATAGGACTGGGGGAATAAATACAATCATGGCAAATTCCCAAATGCCCCACTTAGAATCAACACATTTTGACTAAAATGATGCCCAAACTGTAAAACTAAAATATGTACATCAGAGTTTAACACTGCTAGGACGACCATTTTGTGCTGCAGTCAGAGGAGGGAGGTACAGGGAGGATTTTGATGCTGTTTAAACCCAAGGTCCAAGGTTGCCTGGTTCAGATGGCTGGGCATTGCTTGTCTCAAAACCAGGTCAGTGGAAGTAAGGCACAAGACAGCACTTTCTCCTAATTCAGGTAAACTCCAGGCTTGAGCACATTGTTACCACAGCTGCAGCCAAATGGGATTCCACTGAATGATGCCAGGACAGGCCCAAACAGGGTCAGAAGCACCCACTCCTCTGCATCACTTGCTCCCCTCTGTACAGCCAGCCTACCCACACCAGGAAACTGTGGGACTGGGATAAATGAGAATATGGATAAAAAGCAGGAATAAGTAGGGCCTAGAGCACATTTTTAAATAACAACTGTAAATTGGAGGAGATCGTTAATCCATATTAGTCAAGAAATTCTGATTGCAACAACTTGTTCATGTTGGCTGCCCCAGCTGTATCACAACTTGGCTTGGTAATAGGCAACCCTTCACTTAAGCATATTACTCTTACAAATACATATGGAAAATCCAAGTCTGCTGCCTAGAGGAGTAGCCTATATGAGTACACTTTGGCTGCACAGATCTTGGAAATTAGTCTCATCATGTGGCTATCAGGGTAGCCATTACCTTACTATTAACAATTCAATCCCAAAGGCCAAGGTGACAACTGGAAAGAAGAAAAAATAGAGGCCCAGTTGTCCCCTACTTCAACCTTTGCTGAAGGTAGTGCAATTCTAGCACTGTTCTCAAAGCAATATGCAGGAAGGTAAAGTCATTCTCAGGGCAGGCAAGGAGATAGATAATTCCCACTATGCTGTCCTTTTCCTCAGGCTGACATTCTGAGGGACTTGAAAAGGCTTGTGGTGAATAGGGAATTCTGCCAGAAGCTGTAGTAGAAGAAAAATATGTTATCTGGCCCAGATGGATGCAAAAAGCTGTTCTAGCAAGTAGGCACTAATCTAGGATTTGAAAGAGAAGTGCTTGATTACCTGCACAATCACAGATGGTGGCCAGATCACATACAGCCAGTCTTCCAGTAGTATTCAGGCAGCTAAAAATGGAGGCAGGTTACATGGAAAACACTTTTCATAAGCATTTAAATTCCCAGGTGCACATCTAGAAAATCTTATCTCTGTGTTTAATTCCTTGTCTATAAAAGTGGAACAGTGACACTTCTGTATATTATAGGGATGTCATGAGAATGAATACTCTCAAAATCAGAAGAAATTGAATACAATTATAACAGGGCTTGTATAAATACCTCTGTCAGGTCTTTGTCCCACAGTCTGATATTTTTCAAGGAGATTCTGTTTGAGAGAATGTCAAATTAAGACCACCAGCTAGAATAAATTATTTGTATGTTTTCCAATATCTTATCTAAAACTGGTCAGGCTGAGGACATGCTTTCACAGGAGTGTCACTCTAGCCAGGCTCAAATATAAGGTGTGAGAGGGTATAAAGAGGCAAGCTAGGTAAATAAAAAGTTACACCAAACTGGGCATGCATGTCAAACAAAATGGACTCATGTTATAGTGGTGCTTAGGCATAGCAGAGATAAGGATTTGGGCCTATCTGTGCTGGTACTACAGAGTTCTTAAGTCTTCCAGTACTCCCCAAGCTCTCCTTTTCTATATGTTACAAACACCGTTATCATCAACAGGCTCAATGACAACTCTGCTGTCCCTCTTTAAGTAAGTACTGTTCACTTCAGCTTGCTGCAAGTGGAATCTAAGTCACAGTAGCAGGCCTAAAGCAGAGTTGAGCAAGGTTTCATCCAAGCACATGGCAGTGAGAACTCACCTTCCCTGCCATGTTTTCACTTCATCTCTAGTTCCTCAACAGTTTTCGTCCTTCTACCATGACCTCAAACAACAATTTTCTCTTTACTAAAGATAGCCAAGTAGAAGGATTAGTTTGATGCTTGGACATTTTCCTGCCTTAACAACAGGGAACAGCATGAGACTACTACACTTCTTTCACCAATGAAATACAGAAGTGTCTAAGCTAACTGGGGTAAATGTTTGTGTGTTGCCCTGATGCCAGCCTTTCCCAGGGCAGACTTCTGCACCCATCAGCCTTCATCACACATCAGGTTTTGTTGCTAAATAAAATAAACCAACAAATCAAAAAGGATTCCTAAAGGCACCAAGGCATACTCTAATTTATAGCTTACTCTCCCTAACAAACAAAAATGTAACTTAGAGAGAGTTTTTATGGAAGACAGTCAAAGGGAGCTACTTCCAAAAATATTTACCTAAAGCACAAATCAGATCACTTGCCTGACATGGCTTCCTTCCATAAATTTTCAATGTGGGGGGTGTGTATGTGTGTGCGGGCACATCTAGCACGAGTGCATGCTACTGTAACAACTAGAAGTTACAACTGTAGGTAAATCATCAAAAGCCCAGTGAAGAGGGAAAATCAAAAGGCCCTTGCCCAATGCAGCTGTGTGTTAATTAAACACTGGTGTTAATTGCAATAGTGTGGCTGGTCCTCATTCCCTGTGTTTGTTGTGGTACCTGTGTGAGCTCTGGATTGCTCAGAACTTTCACATTCTCACAGAAAATGAAACTGTCTATAAAAGGAATGAAAGGCTGTGAGATGTATATATACCTATAGGGCTATTTTTAAAGAAAAAAAAAGATTTTTTCTGTGTGCTAGTTCAAAGCCAGCTTTGATTGTCTAAAGCAAGTCAGTGTTTAGAAAGCATAAAAAACTAAAATGTAAAGATGGAATCTTTTCTATCTAATCCATGATGAAAAGAACATTTCTTATTTGCCATGCTCTTGCCTCTCAAATTTTTAATTCTGATTTTTTAATTAAGGCAAAATGTATAAGTCTAAGGCAGCATTTCCTGCCCTTACTTTACGAGATGTGCAAAGAAGCATTCCATTAGGGCCAACAGCCAGTAAAAGGGATGTCATTTGACACCCTTCCACAGCTATGCATACCAGGCTGGAACCAAGCGGGATTATGTGAGTGGATAGAAAGCCCTTCTAGAGAGATGATTTGCTCATACTGTTTTTCTTTACACATTCTGCTCTCTGAAGATAATAAATCAGCTATTGGATTTGCAGAAACAACTCTCATGACGGCTAAAAACTTCTGGCACACTGTAGATGAAGGCAAAGATCTGGCCTCTCTAAAGCAACTCGGCGACCACGGGAAGCAAGAATCCGAACCACAGCCGTGTGCGAAGGGACTAAACAGCGCCGTGCCTGAACCATATTGCTCTTCTAACAGGGGCAGGAGGTGGGCTGGGTTTCCAGAGCGCAGACCAAACCTCACGGCAACTTTCTGCTTTTATGGTAGGCTAAACCCAAGCCCCTCATTTGAGTGTTATAAGATTTAAAAGTCTGTTCTTTACAGTTACTTTGAGCCACAAACTGTCTTTTCTGGTAAGAAATCCCTGATCTGCAAAGACTAATTAATCGGTGGATGGTTTTGCAGTTATGAAGGCACAGAACTTTGTATCATTGTCCACAGACAGGGATCTAGTTTTCTGTCTTTGAGAGTTCTTAAGGCTTCTGCCACTTCAACTAATAAAGTCAACATAAACAAAGTTAATGCTTTAATTTCCACGTCCTTCATTTTTCTCAAGCAAAGATCTTCCTGCACTGAATTCTGAATCAAACCTTTATCAAAACCTCTCAAAATGAGAACTGAAAACAAATGTTTCTAAGAAAACAATTTCAAGAAACTCAGCAATTTCACTTAAATGACTTCCATTTTGCTATCAATTTTCATTAAAGCTTTGTTAACGAAGTGTCCTTTGGTCGGCATGTCACTACAGCACTCAGACTTAATAAATTACTTGAAAACAGACATTGAAGATGTAATAACAAGTTAGATACATAAAAATAAGCTGACGGAAAACTGTGTCACGAGAACTGTTATTTTCACAATGTCCACCTCTCAGCATCATTCCTGGCTGCATCTTATTTAGTTGGTAAACTTCTTTGTATCAATACCAGCCTATTTTATTTATCCTTAAATGTAATTCTGCACATACAATGACACCTTTATTAATAAATGAGAAGCAGTGTGTGCCAGCAGACAGGGCACCAGACTAGAAGCCAGGAGACAGTCATATTTTTCCCAAATTTGCCTATGGTCTACAAATTCTTCCAATCATCCCTACCTCCATTTCTTTTTCTGCCCTTCTCTAAATAGGATCACACTCTTTGGGACAAAAAAAAAAGTCTCTATTGTCCCCACATATGTGTTGGTACTGTTCCCATCTTGTTGGAGCCCTGATCTTGACGGGAACCTCTTAAGATTGGGCACAATGCAAGAGGTTCCAATTAAAAATAATTGATCATTAAGAGACAGAGAATAGGAAAGAGTGAGCTGGCACTTTACTTTCTATGGGGAAACAGTCAAACCCTAGTGGCAAAGTAAAGACATATGTGATGACACCAAATCTTCCCAAAGAAATGAAAGTGGGAAGTGTCACTCATCACCTTTTGGGCTTTTGTGTAACATGCATAAGGATCGTTCCCTTCTCTGAAGAGTCTCTGGGGACTCTTCAGATGATGGGATTTACTGTCACATGCCCTCTTCTCCCTGTCTTTTTTTGGTTGTTGTACAAAGTGTTGCCATGTGGGGTCTGTGTGATAGCACATACTGCAAAACATCTCCAGCTGAGCAGAATCAGTGCTGGCCAGTAAGATTGTTAGTTGGCTGACTATTCCCTAAAAATGAAAACCAGACACTGAAGAAACTATCTTGTTCATAGAAGGAAAATATTTATCTGCAATGAAATAAAAAAACTAAACCCACACCAAAATAACTACCTGGGTATTTCATTAAAATATCACTAGTGAAGTGATTCAATAATTCAGCAGCAGAGCAAGGAGGAAGTTCACTACTTCCCCATGCACCCCAAAAATATGGATTTGAATTAAGCAAAATAATTTTCTACTTTACTCTGAACTGCTTCAATTGAAGAAGAAAACAAAGGGGAACGTGTCTGAATGTTTTGTTGAAATGCTTTTTATATGAAGCAATTCCAAATATGAAACGCACCCATAAATATTGAAAAACATTATGCAACCTTATAAGGTTCATCTGGAATTAAGAGGAGAGACTAAGGGATGGACCAAGGCTAAGATGACAGGTGAAGGCAGATAGCTTGGCTTTGGAACCACAGGGAGTTTAAGAGAGACACAGAAGTCAGTTTTACTTACAGCTTGCCCCATATCACTGAAAAAGTCTAACCCACTTCACTTGCACGATGTAGACCTGGTAATAAGGAGCACAAGGCAGCAAACTGTACATTTTTCTTAATGAGATTAAGAATGGCATATAGGGAAAAGTGCTTGTGGAGAGCAGAGAAGGAGCAACAGAAACATTTGAGACTGAGATGCAAGAGGCACATGGACACAGCTGCAGCTACATGTTCATTTGCTTTTCTTGTATTTCAGGCTGACCAGAAAGGAAACTGGTGTGAAGCCACACTTCTGTGCCTGCCAGCCCCATGCTCATGCGAACTGGCGCCGCCTGCTAGCCAATGCAAGGGTCTGGCTTGTGGACTGGGCTGGCTCGTAGATACCCATCTCGGAGTCCATGCAAGGCAAAGGTGTGACTGCCTGCCCCAGTCCAGGCAGGTGTTGCTCTGGAATTCCTCACACTGCCTTTTTAACAGAATATTCATAGCAAAGTACTGCCTCTGTCACCCATTAAGTGTGGTGAAGTGCCCAGGCTGTGAAGGAGCACTTAGTCATACATTGCTCCAGTAGCATCTTCAGGGCCACGGAAGGAATTTCTGACTTGTAAATTGCTGTCATTGACATGATTGTTCAACAAATTATATTCCTCCCATAAATTTTCAAAAGCATGAAGTTTGCTGACAAAGAAATTCATGAAGGTTGCCAGGAGCATGTAGTGCCTTTCTAGAATGTCAGTCCTAGCTATTCCCTTGTAAACCAGTAAATAAAGAGTTAAGGTATGAGCAAACACAACCTTAACTGTGCTGTTGGAGTGATGCCCCAATATGGCCATAGCATACAGAGCCTGTGCTATCTCAAAGGCAGAGTGCAAACATTTGGGGAATAGGGCACATGACCACAGGACAGAGTCTGAAGCCTTCTTTTTTGCAAGGCAAAACTGGTCCGTATGGAAGCCGAAGGGACTGAGGACAGGGGGAGTGCCAACAGCAACATTTCCCAGGAGACAGTTGGTCTCCTCCTCAGGACTTGCACCGACTCAATTCAGTAGGTGCAAGTAGGTGCCACAGACAACCCCTGTCCTTACAGACCACCATGGGTGAGGTCCACCCCTCAGCACTGAGCCCACAGACCATCCTGCAGCACCTTTGTGCACTTCTGGGAATTCCCGAGGGGAGGAAGAGCTCTAGGCACTGGTATTACAAAGTCAAAACCAAAAGGGGACACAGTAGTGAACCACATACATGAACAGAGGGGGCAGGGAGAGAGGCAAGCCACCTCCCAGAGAGACAAGGCCTTTCTCATGTCAAAGCTCAGCAGTTTCCTTGTGTCACAGCCACAAAGCAGGCAAGTGCTCCAGCACTGCCAGCTGGAGCAAGGCAGCTCTCACAGCTGACCTGCATGATCCCTGGCAGTACAGCCAACACCAGGGAGGGCATGGGGAAGGTTTCTCAGGCCCTGCTTTTCAAAAGGCCTATGGCTGACCACATTTGCTAAGATGGAAAGGCATAAGAGCCCAGCAGACAGCTTTGCTTCTGTCTCAGTTAAGGGTTTTTTTTGGCAGGGATAGGATGGCAGAGAGTGTCAGCTGTGCAACAGCACAAACACTGCTCTGAAAGGTAGGGCCATAGAGAACCC
Source organism: Aphelocoma coerulescens (assembly GCF_041296385.1). NCBI lineage: Eukaryota > Metazoa > Chordata > Aves > Passeriformes > Corvidae > Aphelocoma > Aphelocoma coerulescens. The sequence goes on from NC_091021.1 coordinate 12,449,275, forward strand.
TGCTCAAACACTCCTTATCATGGCAGGGGTATACTCAGAAGTGTTGCACTGTCCCTCTTCTCTATTTATTTCTCATTCTCTGCTCCCTAGGAAACTGAGAATTACATTACCGTCTCCCTCTTTTTTGTCCTACTTTGAATGCCGAGCAGCTAGCACCCATTATTCTGTGACAATGTCCCATCTTACTGACATATCTTAAATATGTACATTTTTATACTGCTTTAATAGTGCTATTTTAAACTTTAAAGCATGTCACTTGTCCTCATGAAAGTCAGATGGAAAATAATACTATTCTCATATTTTTCTGGTCCTAACATCCAAAGCAGCAGTCCCTAGAGCAAGCCTCTGTCCTCCTGTTGGTAAGAATTTCTGTAGCCAGTTTGCACAGTGCTGTCCTGCAACTACAACTGAAGGGCAAATCCTAGTACTACAATTCCTGCACATCTGCAGCATGTGAGGACTTGTTCTGTGATCACTTACAACCCCTTAATTTGAAGATTTGTCTGAGCAATAAATGCATTATTAACTGAGAAATAAATACAGAAATTGAAGACTACAAAGATAAACACTGGGCTGTTCATACCCTTGTGTGGACACATGTATTACTAGCAGTAGAGTAGTGTGAGATCAAGAGGTGCATCACAGAACTGTCTTGAATCCAAACCTCTAGTCTCAGAGACCTAGACTCCAGTGTCTGAATACAGGCACAATCCTGCAGTTTGTTTTTTTCCAAAATATCTCATAAGGAAGAGCCTTTTCCATTATCATCTACCAAAAGCCAAAACACATAAGCTGTCCTACAGCAGACAAAAGCATGCTCATGTTCCTCAGAAATACTCTCCTGACTCAGGGATGAGTTTGCAGGGCTGTGGACCCTGTGCTTAGACCTGAATGTTCTCAAGCCTTGATCCCAAGCCCCAGGTGCAAAAATATGCTACCTGGTTCAGGAAATCAGGCTAAAGCTTGTTCTGCTTGACAAAGAAATGCCCCATGGTCGAGCTGGCTAGCGATGACCAACATAACCTGTCCACATTTCATGTACTGGGAGAAAAAGGCTACTGAAGACTGCACAGTGTTGATAAAGCTGCCTCGTCCTCTTCCTAGTGATAACCACTGCATTCTCATCAGAGCATTTGTCACCAGCAATTTAAGAGTTAACCAAGAGGGTGGACTAAAGAGCATGTATCCTTTTGAAGCCAAAAAAACCCCCTCAGATGCAGGCGTAAATGTTCCTTTTCCTGACCTACAAGGTATTTGCCATACTGTCTGTCTCTAGGGTTAACAAACTCCCTGGCAGTAAGCGCTTCTGTAAACACTCCCACTTTATCTGCAGAAAGGGAGAATCCCAGCAGTACTGGAAACAGATATAAATGGAAACTGTTAAAAAAATTAATAATAAAAAAAATCATTCAGCATGTGTTAAAAGTAGCAGTGATTTCTGGCAAGAATTAATTAAACCAGATGAAACACTTCTGATATGATTTGTGTGATCAGATCATTTAATTAGTTCTGGCTTTTAGTTCGTTGTAACAAGCTTCTGTGAGGGTGAAAAAGGAATAATTGTTTATTCAAATGGTAATAATTTGGGTTTCTTTAATTGATTCCTAGTGTGAAAGCATTGATTCCTGCTGTTTTCTAAAGTGCTGGATGGCAAAGTTCCAGCATGATGTCCAGTTCTAGAGGCCACCAAGTCTGTTCCCCAGGGCAGCCCCCCATTTGTGATCTAGTCTGCTACAGCCCTATTGCTTCTCCTGGCTTATCTATACACTGCTGAGCAGCGAGCAGGGCTTAGCCTTTCTGAAGTGCTTGTGGGTTTATTAAGTATTCCTGTGCGAAGCTGATGATGTGCTCATAAATAATGTTGCTGGGACTGAAATATGTTTTCTTTACAACAGGCTGGATATTCTGGAAAGGAAATGTTTAAAAAAAATACAAAAAAACCCAAAAAAAAACCCAAAACAAAACAAAACCCAAAAAAAACCCAAAAAAAACCCCAAAAAACAAAAACCAGAAGCAGACAGCCAGAGACTGTCTAAAAGTAAAGAAGTTTTAGATAATACAAAACCTTCCTTTAAAAAAAAAAAAAAAAAAAAAAAAAAGGTGGCCTTTTTTCTCTTTGCCCAAGGACCGAGGAGGAAATTGACTTTGTTTCACTACTAGGATACAGCGTAGTGACGTCCTGGAGCTTACAAAGACACATACAGGCAGTTTTAAAAGTAGGACTGGTAATCCTGTTTGTGCTCATTACTAATTTTGTGGGTGCCAGTCAGTAAAAAGGCCATAGAATCCCTGCTGGGAGAAGGGTGGTACAGGATGAAGGTATGCAAAGAAACGACCACCAAAAAAAAAAGGTATTTCTGCAGTTTGAAACTCCATGGAAGCATATTGCAGATTTATGCCTAAACCAGTGCTGAATTATGGGTCACTGCTGTAAAACCAGAATTCCTTAGATTATTTAATCTAATGAGGTCTGTGAGAGAAGAAAAAGGCCCCAGTCTGTAAGATTTAAGGGGTTGAGACCTTATCTGCACACTTTCCTGTAAAGCTCCAGGTGCACTGTAAGATCTATATCATCAGTTCCATGCTAAAAACTATGTTGTTTAAAACTAAACAATCAAAGGCTGAAAAGCAAAGCTATCAAGTATCATGAAACAGCAAAGCAAAGGTTGCCTAATGTAACCTTCTTCTGCCTCGGGGTTGTATGGTATAATATACTGTTTCAGTCTCTGACCAGGTACTGCCCCCACATTAATTTTTTTGGCAAGAGCCCTGCTTCACTCCAGGCACAGGACTGACAATGCTCTGCATACAAAGCAGCTCTTCAATATTCTTTTTAATCTCAGCTCTTCAGCGTGGGGCTCTGGCTCCATCTCCTACGAACTATTGCAACACTGCATGAACAATGATACTTTTCCATTTTACAGTGTTTCTTCTCTGCTGTTCAGGCCCAGACCCCTGAATGCTTTGCACTAGTTAACACATTTATTCCCAAAATGTCCCTGTGAGGTGAGGAAATATTACCCCTAGTTTAAAGAGTAAGATTGAGTTACCTTCTAAAGAAAAGCAGAAAAGAGGCAGGAAAAGCAACCAGATCTCTAGAGTCCCAATCAACCACTTAAATCATCATTTTTACAACAGGCCTCTGGCCTTTATTCACACCACACAACTTCTGCTAGAAGTTAGGCAGCAGTGCCAGAGACAGCCCTATCCACTGGCATAATATAAATCTACTACTGTGACTCCAGACCAATATATTATATGACCCTGTTCTAGGTTTACTTAGGGTGAAATTCAGTCCTGTGTAGAGGGCCAGCATTTACATCCTTTCTCAGAGGTTTGCAGTTGTGTGTGTACCTCATGCTTACCCCTCTGATCTTTTCTTGGAAAAAAAAAATAGTTGTGCTGTTTGTCCACTAGGCGCTGTGATAACATAACTAAGCACACATGTACAGACTGTGATTAGAAGGAAAGGCTTCTTGAGAGCACTCTGATAATCCAAGAAGTAGGAAATAAAATAACACAAACTCTACATTGAAATAATTTTACCCAGGGAATTAGGGAACAAAACCATCTCCTTTCAATCATCATCTTTATAGCAAGAGTGTGTTCTGTATACTCAAACACCTTCTATGTGCAAATCAAGAACCTTTTATCTTATTTAAATGCATATCTTGCTGTGTGAAAGGCAAGGCCTCAGGTTTCTTCACAGAAGTACCTGCTCAATTTATGTGAAGGGGAGGACTGAGACAACACACTGGTCTTGTTCCTTCTGCACTTTGCCAAGTTTACATATTTTCAGCTATCCATCTGTGTGCCAGTGGAAACTTGTGAAAACCCCTAAGCAATGGAAGTTCCCTGTCCCTTTATATATGAAGGTGATTCCTAAAACCCCTTTTTTCCAGAGTTCATGGTAAACCAGTACAAATAAATAATGTTTTCTGAAATCATATGTAAATCAAAGCCAATCTACATTTCACCAGAGCAGTGAAATCTACCAATTACCCCTCTGAAGTCACATTTTCATTGCCGGCCTAGAGGCCCATAAATTAGTCAAAAGGTCAAGATTGTCAGTGCAGCAGAAAAAGTGTAGCTCCTCACACACATACATGCACTTCCCTGGTCTTTGGAAACACTCCGAGAAGCAACAACACTCCAGGGCCACACTCAGTCTCTGAAGCAAATTTACCAAATCAGACACTTAATGTTCAAAACAGGTTGTTTTACAGTTCTAATACCTGTCATGGTCTCCTTTTTTACTGAACAGCTGTTAATAAGTTTAAATAAATGTAATTAATGGTTACAAATGACTGAAGAAAACAGGCTTACCGTGTTCAGAATGTTATTCTTTGCTGCTGTGATTTCTAATTTCAGCTTTTAAATTTCTTCCTTTAAAATAAATTTGACATTTAAAAACATGCATGGGTTTTTCAGGGAAGCTTTTAGCCATGTAGCTACTAAGTATCTCTCATATACTAGGATTTTTCTTTTTAAGAGCATGCTGAATGAAGCAAGAATTATTCCCACTTTGCAAATTGTGCAGCTGTTGTACGCTGTTGGTCCCATAGCTGGGCCTGTGTGATGTTATTCCACTCCAGTCCCCTGCCCATATTACTGTGGTATCTGGGGGAATCAGGATACTTGGACCTGAGCAGTGTTGACACAGGAAGCAAAGGTACGCCAAGCAAAGACTCTGGACTTGGACTAGGGTGAATTGGACACATAGAAGTCAAGACAGAACAAGCTCTGGGCTTCTCCTCTGTGTGAGTTTTGCTGTCCCATTATAAGGGGCTAGTGCCGGCCTAGAGCTGGGCTTACAAAATACCTAGACACAAGCTCAGAAAATCTGTTCATACAAAGACCCAGTGCTGGGTCAGAAACTAATTGTTTGAGTTGCAGAGTGAATTTTGGAGAACACTCATCCTAGCCTTGCTGTCATTACTCTTCTCTGGCATCTGTAATTAACAGATTGACTAGAGACTTACATGTCCCCCCACTCTGACTCAAATCACGGTAGCTCGGCTCTCACAGTTGCACCACCAGAGCATTTCAGCCACAGGGAAAGGCTCTGGCAGAGATGGGAATGAGAGCTGGGGACTGAGCCTTGCTCAGTTGCACTTGCTGCTCCAGCTGCCTTTGAAAAGATGAAAGGGCTATGGCAGCCAGGCGTTACTCTGCTTCCCTCTGGCAGCAGCAGCTACCAAGGCAGTTCCCCTGGGCTCTGCCACAGCCAGAGGAGTCACCACAGCTTCACTTCTGGTTTCCCTTGGCAAATGTCTATTTTGCCTATGCCCAGACTTTCCCAAGACCACACAGAGGTGGAGGCTACACCCAAATTCCAAGTCTCAATATAGTAGCTCAACCACAAGTCTGTCCTCCCTATCTCCTTTCTCAGGCGCATATTGCCTCAGTCTCTCTTTGCCAAATACAGCACAGTGTCTCACAAGACAAGGCTTCCTTCTCTCCTCTTCCAAGCTTCAAATGTTCACTTACTGTTTTTAAACAAGGGGTGTTTTAAAACAGCAAAGAGCTCTATCAGGAGACTGCAGTTTGCCTTAAAACCTAACCAAAGCAGGCACAAAATCAGTGTAATGTTCTCCGGCACGGCATTTCATGATTAAAGCCATGCTGCTGAAGATGTCTGCTCTCCAGCTCACATTCTTAAATCCCTGTTCACTCTCCTGCCCAACAGCACAGAGATAAGCAAAGGAAGGGGTTGTCTGGCCTGTGTGCTTTGTCTGGTAAACAAGTAACCACTGTAGCACACGGATTACAATGCACACACTGTCTCTCCCTGTGCTTACCCTCACCTACCTCTCTGCTCCAGCTGCATCTTTCCTGTGGAGTGCAATGGCCTCTGATGGTTACAGAGCATCCTTCAACGTAATCTCCAAGACTAGGGAAATAAGGAAAGAACTTCTATCACCTACAAAGTCAATCAGGACTTCATTTCTAACAGCCATTTCATCATGAGAGCAACATTTCTAACAGTGGAAGCTTGATTCCTGAGCGCAAGAATGCTTGAGCTTGTCGATCACTCTGTACCCCAAGTTCTGCGAGACACAGGCGAGATTTTCTCCACTTTTATGCAAACTCTGAATTCTCAGAAACCCCAACATATGTAACCCTGGAGGAAGCTTAACATGAATTCTTTGCTGACATTGTCCTCCAGTTCACATGTTGGGAGACTTCTTCCTGCTTCCTCCTTGTCAAGGAAGACAGCTTCAACAATATGGATTTTATTGTACACCCTCTACATCCCTCTTCTTCCTCTTGTCAATAGCACAGAGGCCCAAACGCCATCTCAGCTGCAAAGAGGAAATGACTATTCACAAGACACAAAGGTTTATGGATTTCTGCCTAACAAAAGATTATTTCTAAGCAGACTCTTGGTGCATTGGTGCCTCGTCTCCACCAGTGGGAAAGCAGACACCTCAAGTACGCCCAACAGCAAGGAGTAAGAGCACTCTCTAGGGCAGGTGTACTCTGCAAGGTAGCCTCTTAATCTTCTCACATGCACAAGCATTATTTTTCATACCAGCTGCATCTTAAACACTCAGTTAAGATGGTGATTAGTGGTGGTGGTAGGGTGTCACAGTGGGAGCTTTCTTAAGAAGAAAAGGCTTTGATTGAGCCAATGAAAGCTGTTGCCAGGGAACCAGATGCCATGAACACACCACTCCAGCAGAGCAAGAATACAAACCATGTGAGTGCTGGACTGAGCTTTAAATGCATTTGCTGGTTGAGGCCTGAACACACCATTAACTCTTTCAGTACCTGAAATAGTTCACACAATGAACTGGGAAGATGGGAATCTGTTACAAATGCAAAGGAGCAAAACGTCTCCTGTTATTTCTCTCCTACACCCTGTTGATTCAGAAGAAAAAAAAACGGGGGAAACTTTTGACCTTTAGTTTTTGACTGGCAAAGGACGTTTGTTTGTTTTGTAAAGTATGTAAGGAAACTTCTCTTCAAAGCAACACTTAGTTTTACACTAATCTGAAAAAGAATCAGATAAGTGCTCAGATAACCCTATAAAAGTATTAATTTTGTTTTTGTAGGGGGTGTTACAATGAAGTTTGGTGTGCACATAGTGTGTTCACTGGTCAGTTCCTCTGTAAGAGGAAAAGAATAGCTTAGATTCCATTTTTCCCAGATCTGAGCTGGTTTCCAACACAAATGTTACCGATTTGAATTTTATCTGATCAGTTGCCAATTTGTTTCAAAGTTAACTTTCCACTCTGATTACTAAACAGCCTTGTACTCTACCGACAGAGCATTTTTTTCCTAGTGTAAATTCCACAGTGCTCTGCAACCCTACCAGTAAAACGCAGCTAAAGCTCTAATTAAAAATCATGCCTGCCATATGTCAATTCATAAGAACTAAAATTAAACTAACAAGGGGCTGTAACCAAAACTTTTTTTGAACACAAGAGCCTGCCTGCTCTCTTTTGAAGCAAAACATGTGGAAGCCTGGCTAGTTCTTGCAGGACAAGGCCTGACCCCAAACATTTTCATCTTCAGGCTTCCAGCTTGAATCCAGCACAGGTTCCTAAGCATGAAAAGCCATTCCCCACTCCATAGCCTGAGTGAAAGCCCCCCCATTCCTGTGTAGCCTGTACTGGTTGTGCAACTGCTTTGATCCCACAGAGTTGGTAACTGTGTTGAGCAAGTAACATGTTGCTGGCAGTATTATACTGAACTCCCCTCAGTCTCCATTCCAGCCTATTTATATCCTGTGGTAATACCAGCCATCTACTGAACTCTGAGTTGGGGTCCAGTGTACCACTGCCTTTTTATGCCTCTCCCACAGTGCAGAAGGCCTGGAGGGAAAGGACACAGCAATACCATTATAATGCTTAAGTGGCCATAAAGTCCCAGTGTGAGTCCTAACAATCTGAACATAAGGGACAATAAACCTTGGGCCCCTCAGATTTATTCTAGGGAATTGGCAAGAGGGGGTAAAGTGCAAAGCTGATTTAATATCTCCACACAGATCCTATGCCAATTCCAACCCAGCTTGGTGATGCTGGAAAGTTGGGCTCCCATGTGTCCATTGGTCATCTAAACAGGCAGAGCATCACACTATCAAGATGACACCATTCACTCTTGGCATCCCAGCTATTGCATGGCTATAGTGCACAGCTGAAGGGCTGGGAGAACACACACACATACATCAAACTACAATGATGAAAAATATATCCCACATTCATACCGAGTGTTTTTGTCTCCCTGGATTCTGCAGAGATTTACTTGAGGGTCCAGTCTGCTGTGGGCTTGGCCCTGAGACCCCTCATTAGTTGTTGTTGCTGTGAAGAGGGGCTGCCTGGCTGCTTACAAATTAACTTCTGGGTTTAATCTGCAGATACAACACATGCCAGGCTTACTGCAGATATTCCCACTGCAGAGCCCCTGTCTCAAGCAGGACACAACTGCTTCTTTACAAAATTCTTGTGTAACACGTAAAACAGGGAAAAACAACACTGCAACTTGGCTTATGTTAGCACTGAGTAAGTGATAAGAACTGGAAGAGATTTCTAAGCAGAGCAGAGTTATTGAAACAACTTTGGCAACATATGAGGGCTAACAGTCCAGTTTTCTAACTAGTTCCATGCAAAATATCTAGTGATCAAAACCAGTCAGCATCTGCACTTTGCATTTTGAGCCTAAAACTTATATACACAGCTAAACACTGCATGGTGGCAAAGAAAGCCATTGTGGTGTGCTGGCTTAGTGGGGTACCGATATGAAAGCATTGCTTACTGAGCAAACATGGTTCCACGGCAGGTCAGTGACCTCTGCAGAGCCCCTGTCAAAGATCCTATGCAGATGTGATCCTGCTCAGTTTGCAAGAGCAAACAGAACTGCAGTGCAAGATGGCACTGTTACAGAGGCTAATAATCCAATCTCTGCACCACAAAGAGGTGCAGATGTGCTGAAATTACCATACTGAAGAGTGATATTTAACATTGGCTATTGCTGTCCCTCTCCTCACCAAAGACAATTACCCTAAAACATATGTATTCCTTACACTTACGCTCACATGCACATACTCATGCTGCCATGTTAGAGGAACTTCACTGAATTTACAAACTGGAGACTTAAAGATATGAAGTGCAAGATGTAATTACAGCATTTTCAAAATGTATTTTCCTCCTTCCCATATGCATCAAGACATTATGTCTCAGCTGACATAACTGCATGTTCTCTCCACATTGAGGATCCAAGCCTCAGTGCAAAGATTACACCTGCTCCAGGACAAAAGTGACAGTGGCTGTAGGACTCTGAGACATCCTTTTTTTGCCATAAGTGGAACATGTACTGTTCGTTTCCCAACACAATGGGAAGAAAGTTTCATGGACTAAGGGAGCCAAATGCTGCTCTGAACAACTGTACTCCGACCCCAAACATGGCACAAGAATCCCTGTGTTCTACTCAGACTCTGTAGCCAGTCCAGAGCCACCAGCCCTCTGACCAACCTCTGCAACAAGTCCATCCTCGCTCTCCCATACTGCCCACTCATCCCTCAGTCCTTCTTTCTCTCCATGCGCAGCATCCCCAGAGCTCCCAATGCCCTCGTCCTCTCCTTGGCACCGGCAATATTTTCCATTTCCTTCCTCAGACCCTACCTCTGTTTGCCTTGTTCAAATTTTTTCCTCCTCTGCTCTAAGCCCACTTTCATTCAGATGAGCATTGGGTCCTACTTTGAGTAAACTCATTATTTTTTCCCAAACAAACCGCTCATTACAATCAGTCTCAATGAGATATACTCTGATACTCACTGAATGCACGTTTTTCATAGCTACAAGAATGGACAGTTTATTTCAAGAATACATTGTTCTGAATTTACACACATTTCTTTTAATGGCATTTAAAACAAACCAGATGTAGCACTCAAAAGTGCTGAATTTTTAGATGTAAAATATATCTCCTTTTATGACATAAGCTAACAGTACTCACAAATACAACTGACAATCATAAAAAGCAATTACCAATACAGCCCCTTCCCACAACATTAACAAAATGTAATTAAGCACTGCTTAAAAACTATGTGATGGGGTGCTATGGAGAAAAGTTGCTAAAGAAATGCAAAGCAGAGAATCAACAACTTGCTTTGGGAGTAAATTTAGATTGATATACCCACTTAAATCTCTATTTTCTTAATTTATGTTTGGTTCAACTCATTATACAGTCATGAAGAACAATCATGCTTAGAATTAAGTTATCTTAAGCTAAGGAGAATTTAGAATACCTCTTCCAGTACAGGCTCATTTCTATTCCTATTCTGTTGTGTAAAAGTGTCATTTTTGCCATCTGAAGAAAGCAGCTCCTCTGAAGACATATTTGTTTTGTACATTTTCTATTGCTGTTTGTATGTTGTAAAGCACTTTGAGCACATGTAGAATGAAAGACACTGTACGAAATACAGTTAAAAGTTGCAGTTGTAATCTGTTGTAAGTGTTTGTACATGGCAGCAGGGGGCACTTCCACAAGACGATGCTGAAGAGCAGTTGACAGACTTTCCTGGTTTCAAGGTCAGGCAGAAGTGCTGCTCAGTGTGTTCACATCCCATTTCTAAAAGCAGAGCATGATTGCACTGAGCAACAGCATCCAACCCTCTTGTTCCTACTAAAAATTCTTAAAGCAAGTTGAGTAGCTTAGTGAGAAAATTAAAGAAAGAGAAACATGACCCTTTGAATGAAGTGTGAAAAGGGAAAAAATTGCACACCTGAGCACTGAAGAAGTAAATATCTGAACAGGTTATGCCATCCCAGTGCTGGTGTGGGGGATAAAGAACAGGAAGTCCATCACAAGGGTCAGGAACGTAACAGGGATGCTGGGACTCTTACATCTGCAATTGCCTAGGAACTTTGAAATGTTCCTAAGCTAAATTTCTGCAAGAAAACAGTTAACAATCAGAGAGAAAGTCATTCAGTCATTAAAGACCTACACAAACCCAAAGAGGATAAGTCTTCTACAAAACAATCCTCAAAATTTGTCTCTTCCAGCTCTGTTTTTCTCCATTCTCAGCTAATAACGAAATTTGGAGGTTGTCATAAAGAAAATACAATAAAGCAGCTTGGGAAGATGATGTTATTTGGTCACATTGGGGGATTCACTGCAGGGCATTCCCTGACTCCCATCTTTGGAGTATTTCTGTGCTTGCTTGTATTCTCCCTAGCTGATATGAGGATCCCAAATTTTGTTTAATACTGTAGCAATGGAAAAACAACCTCTGATCACAATGAGGAAGGTGATGGTGGTGGCTCACAGATCCTAAGATGTTAAAATCAGAACAGAGAGAACAAGAAGTGCACAAGACAGACAGGAGGGGGAAAAGTAACCAACAACATCACACTTCTCAAAAACTCAGGATGCTAGTCTGGCTTTTCTGCTATTTGGAGTTGTGTGCTAGCAAGACACGGAATTATGAATTAGTGTATTTCTGAACAAAGAGTCTGTCTGAGCACTCAGGCTCAATGCCTAATCTCTCCCTCTAAGATGTGGCAATGGGAAGGTGGTGAAAAACAGAGCAGGGGGAACTGAAAGCGCCTTAGGAACCAGAGGCGAGCTGCTGTTATAAAATTCTCCATAGTAGCTCTCAGAGATTAAATATTTTTAATTTCAGAATGTTAACTTGTGTTGAAATAATAGAATGACAAATTATTTCACAGTATCTTCTCTGTAGTGAAAATCAAAATGTGGTAACCAATGGCATAATATAATGAGAGAGATTTATGTCTGCGGTAGCTAAAACTGGAATATCTTAAAATTATTGTTTGGGAAGGCAAAACACACACACACACACAAATTTTAAAGGGAAAATCATTGTCTCTGTTGTTAGCTGTCAGATGAATGAGTAAACCTGCTAGTTCTAGGATCTGTGTATTTTTTTGAATCTACATAGTAATAGTTATTTAAAATAATACTTTCTTTGAATAGGGCATTCCATCAATTTCACAGTGGCTAAAAAAGACTTGTATATGAGATGCACTTCAGTGTTGCCATAAAAACTGAATACATTAGAGCCACAGACAGAGAATTTCCCTGTCAGTTCACACTGAAAGCACACTGCAGCACCCCAACCTGGCTCACTGTGCCTTCAGAATTATTTCTGAAATAATAATATTTTTATCCAGGTACACAGAAAAACTGAAAGTCCAATAGGATGCAGATCAAAATTTATGCCAAAATTCCCTCCTACCTTCAGCACTGCAGTTCTACTAGAGCCAGAGGGACTAGGAAGAAAACATCAGCTTTGTGTATTTTTCATCCTGCCTTGAGGCAGATTGTGAATCTCTACCTCTCACAATAATCATGACTGTTCACCCTGTTAAGCATTCCTATCAGAACAGCTCTTCTAAAATATAACTTTTGGTCATTGGGAGCCAGAATATGACGCTCTATTTACATCAAAGAAAGTATGTGAGCACTCAAATTACGAGAATAATTTGGAATTCCCTGCCTTATTCATTGCATTCAAGGTATCAGAGAGTTCCCCCAGAAAAATGTTGTATGCTTGTTATTACAGTTTTCTCCCAATGGCCTGGGACAGCTGATCTACCAGAGCCCTTCTTGGGCCACCTCATTGAAGGCAATACCAATGCACAACAGTCTCAAAGCCTCTATTTTATCTCTACCCTCCCTAGAGCAGCCACCCCTCCAATCTCTGAGTGCATGGGGATGCATCTCAGGCTGGAATGGACTCTCACAGCTAAGATAGCACAATCTGTTGGAGATTTGGTCTGTTGCTGCCTTTCCTACAACAAAGCATGTTTCTGAGGGAACCCCCTGTTTTTTTTTATAGTCCTCATATTAAGACCATTTTACTGCAACTCCCTCTTCATCATGTGATCAATCTCTCTGCTGCTGATGGCTAAAGGCTCATGTAAGGAAGAGAGAAATTTCTTGAACTGGGAGGGGCCAGATTTTTGTATTCACAGAGGATACAGCATAAAAGACCTGTGGACTGATTCAAATCCTACAATAACGCAGTCCCTATCTCTCTCGTGTAGAGACTACCTGTTGTCGGGGTCCCTTCCTCCTGCCATGGAGCCCTGGGAGAGGGGCCCTGGGGGGGAGGCACGGGATTTCCCTGCCCCTGGTCAGCCTCGTTCTCCATGGGTTGTTTTGTGTTCCCCTGCACGGCCAAGGACCCTCGGGTCCCGTGACTGCCTCAGTTCCTTGGCAGCGCCCCGGCCATGCGGCTGGAGAAATAAACATCTCTGAAACAGCTACCGAGAATCTGTCCATATATATTTCTTTTCCACGGGACTCCTTGTTTGATATGCATGTTACAGTATCACCACTGCAACAACCTGTCCCACCTGAGGTTGGAGTCATGTTTCTGTTCATGGTACACCCCCTTTTCTAAAGGGAGAGCAATTATGCTAAGAGAAAAGGTGAAGGGGAAAACACTTTAAACTGAGAGAAATAGCAAGCTACAATTGTTTTTCATTCCTAAGACATTTAATCCTTATACTGTTACATGTCAAATTCATTAAGTTCTCAATCACAAAAAAAGAAAGTTTCACAGTAATAGTGGTCATGGATGAGATGCAACGAACCAACAGCAGTACCCCAGGCTTTGACCCACAGTGTTGAGGAACCAGTGTGATACAAACCACATTGAACACAGGTGCAAAGATGGCTCTAGCATGCATGCTTATTAACAGACATCTTTGTCACGTTTCTTAGCAATATACTACACGTACTGCTTGCATGTAGAACACTTTCAAGTGTGTTATGTGTTCAGTACTGCTCTTGCAGTTCTTACCATAGTTAGGACACTTCTCAGATCCAGTCAGTGGTATTTTAAAAGTACATTTGTTTCAATTTGTGTATTCCGTAGTCAACCAGACACACTGGACCACAGGTAAAAACTATGAAGTATCCCTGAAACACTTCAAATTAGTCATCCTTTGTACATCTGTAAATCCAGAACACTGGGCTCAGAATTTTTCCACCTGTTCCTCAGCGCTGCAGGCAAAACAGATTGCTGCCAGTGCTGAAGGGCTGCTGTGGCTGCAGGAAAAGGAGATGCATTGGGAAGAGAAGGAAGAGAGAGCTCTGCAGGTGTGCTCTTGCTGCTCCTGTTGTCACTAGGATAAAAGGAGGAAAAAACCCACAACTGCCAGTGTCAAATGAGACTCCATCCTGGTGGCAACAGCAGCAGCAGCCTGGCCTTACATAGGTCTGGTTTTAGGCAAAGTATACGCTTCATGCTTACAGTCACTGCTCACAGTCACTGCCCAATGCACCTGCTGCCCTGGGCAAATGCTTATCACATCTTTGCCTAGGGCAAGACTTGTCTGGACCTAAGCAATGAAACCCTCTTGCAGTTGATAAGAAGCCAATGAAACTCCCCATTGAAGTAATGTATCATGCTGCCAGATTAAAAGTGGGCAAAATCTTGATGACTAACTCACAGCCTGAACTCTCACATTCAGTACTTCCTGCTGTAGCTGGTCTGTTGGAGAACACCACATCTCAGGTCCTAGCTGTGCTGCACAGAAATTCTTAGGCACAGACAAGAGTTTCATTTGATAGATTTGCTGATGACAGCAGATAAAGCCACAATGGAGAAAGCATGTAGGGAAAGAATAATTTCCTGTGTAGTTAATAAGCCACAAATTGACAAACTCCAAATTGATTAAAAGTTTTGTTTTGCTTTTCCACTCCAATGTCTATGCTACTTCATCCCTTCTCTGTTTCAGGATTATTTCAACTGGAAATCTCATGGAAGTTACTCCCATTTTAGCAAGACTTCAAATGCAAAGCACATCATGAAGGACTGTTTGGGTCTGTCCCTTCCAGAAATGGACATTACAAAAATGGGGACATTGATTCTGTACTCTGAGCCTTCATGGAAAAAAGGGAGGTAGACAAATGGGCCTGCAGGACTACATGGATATAAGAAAACTACAGCTGGAGCTACACACCCTCCAGGACTTGACAAGAACCACCTTGGCATACAGAGGAGAGCAGGTGAGAAGCCACAGATTACACGAGGCTCCTGGCTCCTGTTCCTCTAGATGTTAACTACCCACTGACTCCATGAAACTTCAGAATGACTAGTGCTATTCACTGATGGTGCCTGTTAGCAAGCTCCTAATAAAATTAACCTGATATTGAAACATATTCTTTAGAATCATCTTCCCCTCTTTCCTTTGAAAGATACCAGCTATAGTCAATTTGTCATGATTAAACCTGTACCTGTGCTGAGGTTTTAAATGGAGCCAACCTGGTCCCTGTGCCTTCACAAAGGCTGTCTTATTTCTCGAACACCTTGACATATGGAGAGTTGCTTTCTTTGAAGTCCATGTAGAGCTGGATTTTGGTTCTTTACTGGAATATTGCCATGAGCATCATCAGAGCCAGTTCATGTCTACAAACCCTGACAAGGATAAAAGCTTCTCTACTTTTATGCAAGTGGAAGAAGTTTTCGTGCTAACTAGGTGAGGAGTTTGGATGGTTTTTTCCTTAGATTGGAAAGTGTCAGCCATCCTATATGATATTCATCATTGCACTGGCTCCCATATTTCTCAAGTCATGGTATAATAACCAAAGTGATAAAGTGATTACATAATAACATTTTGTATTCTGCATAACTCATTGTTATTAAAACTAATAAGTTACACCCTTGCCACTGACATAATTTTTTTTCTGCAATGCAGCAACTCTGCTTAAAAAAAAAAAGGTAAAAAGCACAGTGAGGCTTTTTAAGAGGAGGAAAATTAACCATTAATCTCTGATGGTATGAGATATTGTAGAGCTGCTACTGACATTTGTCTGGGAAGATTTTGCTTAACTCATTCTTGGCTCCACCATTAGTGATATAATGAGCTCATCCCAAAATGAGGCAAGATTTTTTTTTTCCAACATCCTACATCTTGATCTGTGCTATATGTATACACCCACTGATACATTCACAGGTGTCTATGACAGTAAATTCTGTAAATAAGCAAGTCATTGGTGTGTGACATTCCTGATGGCACAGGATATTAATAAATTAAGATGCACATCAACTAACAAGGATCCACATCCAGCACCATATATTTTCATACTCCTACAAATGCTTAAATACTATTTGTTTTACATTGAGAGACAAGTCAGAGCTGACCAAACAGTTTAAAAGCCAACCATGGGTTGGTTTTCCTTCCAGTCATTTCCTAGTAGTTGTTAATTTTGTTTTCCTATGACTCTGTCTCCACATTAAAAGTCAGAGACAAAGATTTGACATCAGTCTGTACCAACAGTCTCTACAGGAGATAACAAAGACAAAATATTTTCTCTTCATCTATACTTCATGAACTGGGTATCCACCAGCATGAGGGCACTGACACGGGTTGATAAGAGACTATATAGCCTACAAGTACTACAGCAGGCCTGACGGTGAGCTGTGTCCAGTTTCTCATGTCACGGGAAGGATCATGCACAAATATGACTTAATGCTACCTTTGTAACTCCGTAATCCTGGAATTAAGTGGTTTAACCATCCCCAGCACAACTTACTTTTTTGCTGCCTAGCAGTCTAGCTCTAGTGATCTGGGGCAGCTGAGGATTTTGGCAATGCCTTAATATCCTGACTAAATCCTTTATTCTTCAGGGAGGAGACTAGGGAGATTCTATCTTGACATTATAACACTTCACTCAGGTGTTTCCAAACTGTGAAGGTATTATCCCTTAGAAATCAACCAACCTTGGAGATCAGGTAAAGGGATGAATTTAACTAGACCTGTGATTTCTTATTCTTGCATTGAGATAAAGCAGCAGAGTAGAGCTAAGGATGTTTCACAGTGATTTAAGACGGTCAACATTTTGTTGTTTGTTAGAGCCTCTCTGCAGTTACTTTTGGGAGATAATACTGCAGTAGGTTGGTCTTAAGATTTAAATGAGGCATAGGCTGACATTTTGGAAGTGCACCCTGAGGGTCTGGAAGGGCATGGAGGAAAAAGCAAAGATACTGCCTTGCAGAGATTGCCACTAACAGAAGCTCTGCAGGATCCAGCTGACACATTACCACCAGGCTGAGACTGCCAGACCTGATGTCCAGAAACACACTCAAGCCCAGCTAATCATCAACAGCTCTAAGTGTTCTGAAAACAACTCTGGCTGCACAGAGGAGCTGTCTCCTGAAAAACAGCACTGGAAGGAGGACTTCAACTTTTAATTGGGAAAGAAATTACAAGACAACTATTTCCTTCAGGTCTGTGGTCACAGCCCTCAAGGCTTTCCCTTCGTTGGTCAGCTATCTATCCATGCTATTATTTATTCTGTTTCATTCAAGAAGAGTAACCACAATCTCAAAATTCTGGAAGAGGAAAATGGCACATAGCATTTGCAAACTGTGTGCCTGCCTCCATATCCGTATGTGGTATATGTGTATAGGACTGTATGGGTGGAGAAATGAGAGATTTTCTTCCTCTTTTATACATTTGCTTAAGTTACTTGATTTATTGAAAGTCACACAGGGCATAAAAAATACTGGGCTGGGATTCAGAAAACTTAGGTTTAACTAAATTGCCGTCATCACCGAAATACAGAGAACAGAGAGTCTTTGGCAAACTGCATCACTTATGCAAGCAATCTGGGAACAAGCAGCAAATCTGTGATAAATCTGGCAAAGCCAATTAGCAGTCAGTCAGCAGACAACTCTGTAGTAGAAAGATCTGGCTTTGTCTTAATACTATGATATGCTGTTACTGTAACACTTCACTAGAAGAAGCCCTGCTGCCTTCTTTGTCAGTCCTTGTAACCCTATATCAAAAAGTATCAGCCCAAAAAGTTTTCCAGAATTCATCAAATCCATGAACCCAAAGAGCAACTTCAGTTACTTCTGCAAGAGGCACTCATGAAAAAGCAAAATCAAGACTTCTAGCCCATCAGCTATAAAACAAGGTACACTCTATACAGTATTTGCAATGAAACAGCTAGGGTTTTTTTTTATTGTTGAACAAGATTAAGATTGACTTTGGCACATAAAGGATCAACACTCCCCGAAGGTCCACAAGCTAACTTCAGAAGCAGGATATCAATGCTTATCACCCTTCAGAGCATGGCCTCCCTGCTAAAGATTGTCTATAATTAAACAAACTATCTGTTCAGTGGTAACTGGACCAATATGACCACTTAATATTATGTTCTCTTTCACATACTAACATGCATACTCAAGTCATCAAGCAGCAGCAGCATGGTTGAGTTATTATTAATCTGATCAGAATGGAAACAACAAGCAAATCCCTTATACGAGAATACTGACTTCCATACAGTTTCCTAAAGCTCTTTATTTTTTGGCTTATTTCTCATTAGCCTACAAGGTGTTTGCAAAACAATTCATGCACAAGGCAGCAAACTACAAAATTCTGAAGAATAACAGTTGAAAGCCCCAGTTTTTTAAGAACTTCATCTTGAAAAAATCATTTAGAAGCTTTGTCATTTGCCTTCTGGATGTTTTTATTTCTTGATAATACCAGCTTATTATCTAAGTTACAGAAATATACAAATACATCACCCATATTGTGGTAAGCACCACACAAACACATAATGAATCAACAATCCTTTCTTCTAAGAGCTTATATACAAACATGAACACCATGAGAAATTTAAAGGCATATGCCAAAACTTAATACTATTTGTAGGTAAAACATTAGGAAGAGCCTGGGATATTTCAGCAGTATTGCCATCGTGTAGTTTAGACTGAACAGCAAGAGCAACGTTTAAATCACAGGAAGCAATTTGGCTAGTCATAATGATCTCAGATACCAAGTATTCCGAACAAAATATTTCGTATCCCAGCAACTCCCAAATTGCTGTTAAAATCTTAATCCTACTGCTTTACATATGATATGAAAACTTGACCTTTTATACTAATAACACCAGATGAATAGGCTGAAAGGTGCAACAAAATTCAACGCTATCCACATTTAGAAATTAACATTTTTCATGTTACTAATTAAGGGCATTTAAAAAAAAAATGCATGTGCACTTATATGGGCATGAATAACTGTGCACACATCCACAAATATTTTTCAGCTCCAGCATTTGCGTGAGCCTTCAGCTACCTTTATCCTGTCTTATATAGTAATGATATCTGCAGAGATAAAGAGTGAACCTTTACAAAGGGAATGCTTTTAATCAGTCTTCTAATCAGAGTTTGAACTAACGAGGAAAGTCTCACTGCAATCGAGTTAGCTCTTGCTTAACTGCATCTGACATTTTGGAATAGATTAGGTTCTAATGGTCTACGGCAGAGCTTTCTCTTTAGAAACCTTGGGATGTCATTAATAAATATTGGCCATCATATAGGGACTCCACACCTCTGTAGTTGAGACAAAACATCTTATAGGAAATCACTGCCTACTGTGTCGTGAACCACATCAGTGAAGCCAGGCGCAACATCCATCAAAGATTAAAAGAGCAGAAAACGAACACTGCTGTGACCAAACACTTGAAATCATGTGCTGACTGCCACAAACAATTAGAATTCAGCAGGGGTATTCTCAGGCATTCACAAATCATGACTGCAGGAGACCTCAGGAAATGGGGCCACGATTAACCCATCCTGCTGTCCCCAGCCATAAGAACGGGCTGTTTCAGGGAAGAAGCAGCAAGCTTTCTTGTCATGAAAAAAGACTCATTTTACTAAAATCTCACCTTCTGATCAGGATGTGAAGCCTAGTCTTTTATACACAGAAACTTAAAGTTACAGAGAGCAAGAAATCAGAGTGCAATTCTGGTTTTTGAACAAGGAAGATGATCTGTGTTAGGGTTCTCATTTGGCAGCAAGAGGGATACCTCAAAGGCTGCAGGCTTTGGTTCTCCAAAGAAGGCAGCTGCTCTTGTCCTCCACTGTCTAGTGACAATCCCAGCACATCTTTGAGGAGCACCAATAGGCTCCATCTGTTAGGACCCATCTTGTCCTTATGGCCAAATCTGTTTACTACAGGAAGATAGGTTAGAGGTGACATTTGCTGGTTTATTCTACAAACTGTAGAATAAAATTCCCAGGTTTGAATAACATTGGGCTCACCAAAAAAAAAAAACCAAAAAAAACCCAAACAACCAAAAACATGAGACCAAACTATTTGGAATACTATGTCCATAGACACACAAAAATTGGGTAAAAGCTCTTCTTTTTTTTCACTTTTTATTTTAAAATGAGTCAGTTAAATTTAGTCCTTTATTCTCAAAAATGTTGCAAGACTCCTTGAGACAACTTGAGAATTGAAATGGGAACTTTCTTACCTGACATAGAATTGGATTTTCGACAAAACAATAACCCAAAAGGGCTGGCTAGCACAGACCCACTGCCTACCCAGTACTTGCCTTACCCCATCCAGCCATCCTCCCACAGCCTCTTTACAATCTGGCTCATTGTAGGCTCCTCCTGCAATGCCTCAGTAACTGTAGCTGGCTGCTGACCTGTGCAAGACAGGAGCTTGCAGAGGAAATAGCTTTGTTCCTTCTCGAGAAGTTTTATCTTATTTAATATACATTTAAATCTTCCCAATATTCTCACATGAAGGCATATTTGTTGGGAAAGGCCTGACACGCTCCTGAATCCAGCTAGAGCTGAGAGCACCCAGTACCTTAAAGTCAAGCCTTACATTTTTTAAGAGGGCTCTCAGGGCTGGGCAGGCTGAAAAGCAATGAATGCCACTGATGTCAGTGCAAGTTTTCCACTGCATGGTATCAACCTATTGTTTACAAAGGCACTCACTAGAAAAAATGATCAAATGGTGAGGAGAGATGTAGGCAAAGA
Organism: Aphelocoma coerulescens; assembly: GCF_041296385.1. NCBI lineage: Eukaryota > Metazoa > Chordata > Aves > Passeriformes > Corvidae > Aphelocoma > Aphelocoma coerulescens. Next base: position 12,470,036 of record NC_091021.1, read on the forward strand.
ATAATTAAATGCAGTAATTGGCTGTAGTGCAAAGGAACATGGACAGGCTTCAACATGTCTCCTATATTGTGAAATACTCGGGCAAGTACAGGGTGGCTTGTTTTGAGAACTGCCAATAACTACATTCCACAGATCCACACAAACTAGATGACTAACTGGCAGACAGGATTAGAGTTTTATGGAATTTGCAGTTTATGGAAATGAGTACTGTTTATAGCACTTATTCCTACAGTTTATCTTCTAGGAGAGCATTTGATTTTCCACCTCTGTCCTTTCTAGTTTTCATACACCTGTTCACTGGGATGTAGGCAAACCATATCTTTCCAGACCATGAAGATTAAGGGGTCTTTCCAGGTTAGTTCTTCATGACCCACAGGAGTGACAGGACATAGATTCACCCTACTCAGGGAACAAGTATACAGAATACTTGAGATAAGACACCAAGATCTCATTAACTCATTATCAGTTCTTACATTGCACAGCACCATGAATTGTTCAGATCATTGGCTACACACTGCACAGAGATAGAGCCTGGGATGAGGGCCAAAACCAAAGAGCTAGCTAAAATGAGAATAGACTAAAAAGGTAACTGACCTCATCATTCTCAAACTCTTCCTGCCTGAGCTGCTTACCTGGAGGCATCTTCATAAGCACCTTCTGAATTATTGACTAAAGCCTGTTAACTCGGCAGCAGGGACATGGGACAGATGCTGACTCTAAAGTCCTCCCACATGTATTACTGCTGCAGAAGGATCACGAAGGAACACCATGGCACCCACTTCCATTTCACAAACAAACCTGATAGCCAGATAGACCAACAGATTTGCCCAGGCTATTCCTCCAAGAGGTACTTACCTCTTTGGACTCCCTTGAACCTGGGATCCTGACATTATAGGAGGCAGGCTTTACTGTATAGGTCAGGCATTTAAAGTGAAATTAAAAGTCAGTTACACTGGCCTTCCTTAAGTCAATATTTTTGTGCTTAAGAATCATGCAGATGTTTCTGAAGTTATTGGTGGTGGAAGAGAGGGGGTGTTGAAAAAAACTATTGCATTACATAGAGGGAGTTAGAAGAGGAAACTGAATATTCATGCATGCATTCCTTCCTGGTTGAGTAAAAGGAAAACAGAATAAACATTCTTATCAGATAGCAGGATTCACAGGTTTTGGAGTCCAAACCAACTTCCATTCAAATCAATGAATAGATACCAGCACACAGGAGTGTAATCAGATTATTAACCTCAGATTATTCTTAATATCAATATACAAAATTATAGTATTGCATAATTGAGCCTGGTAAATTAATTATTTTAGTACATGTGACACAGGAAAGGGACACAAATTTGTGACTTTCCAATTCATAGGTTCTCAACTCCACATTAAGACAGAACAGTTTGTATTCTGAATAAATGTGTGTTCCCAAGATTTGACATACAAATTTTGTCTCTTAAGCAATAGCCATGGATGTAAACAACCAAGTGATAAACTTCCAGACTACTCAAACAGTATTTTATTTGGAGATAGTGTAATGTGAAGTTCCAGTGGAGGGCTGTATTCCCCAGTTTAGTGTCTAAACCAGTTTTTGTTAAACTTGTCAACTTGTACAGATTTATGTAATTTCTACCCAATGACACAGCTGAGCACGAGCAATTCTGCAACAGATACTTACATTTCTGCCATTACTGGGAGTGACCAGAATAGTTTTAACAAAAAGTTTTGAATGAAAACAAGTCTACTAAAGAAAGAGCTGTTTGAAATGTTTTCACTTTCTTATGCTGAAAATCCAAATTTTCAGTCTCTTGGTATTATTTTTACAACAACAAAATGAAAGTAAGTGAGGGAATTACAGTTTATTCCCTTTCAATGTCTGAGGCATTGGAATGGACTGGGCCCTTTAAAGCTCCATTGATTCCCAAACAATCTGTAAACACATACACTTATACCTTAACACCCTGGTTTTCTCTCCCATACAATCATTTCTCATCAATTATTTCCAATACGATTAACATTTTCTACTTTCCTGCCCTAAACCATGTCTCTTTACCTGCAACTGATCCATTCCAGAGTGTATCAGGAGTCCACTACTGCCTCAGAAATATTCCAGAATTTGTGAGAAGACACTAGAGGACCTGTCTGTTCTTTCTGAAAAATATCACTTTTTTCTTGTACCATCATTTTTCTGCAATGCACTAAGCCAACAAATCCACTTGCATATTGCACAAAAATCTTTAAGTAGAAAAAATTATCTAAGTCATAATCTATAATTTAAGATCAAATCATAAAAAGCATGAAGGCATATAGGCAGTTTATTTGACATTTCTCTAAAATATTGAAATGGTGGGGCTTTATACTTAATCAGTGGCCAGATGGGAGAGGTTTCTTAACACTGTGCAGGCTAGCTGTGGAACTCATAGCCACAAGATATGGATCCTTGAAATGCAAAATTAAAAAAAAAAAAAAAGGCAAATCTATGGGGAAAAAAAAAATCAAGGGCTATTAAACCTACTGAGCCAGTCAGCTGCTCCTTGCCAAGCACTTCAATAGTATAGGAGGAAAGCAGTCAATATATTTCTCTTTTTCTCCTAAGCATCCATTACTGACCATAGAGAAACAAAGTGCTGGGCTGAAGGGACCTACAGTGTGCCCAAGCAAGGTTGCTCCCATACAGGCAGATGCCCCAGTCCTAGCTGAGGCTGGCTTTAATGTCTTATAACAGGGAAGCCAGCCCACAGCAACAGCACAAAAATGCGGAAATTCAGAGGCTGTCTTCCAGGCCAAAGATTTCTTACATGCTGCAGTTGAAGTAATGGAAAGGCCATATAACCTAGAGAGCATGAGGAAAATTCCTGTACAATGTGCCTCTCCCTACATCTGCCTCGGGCTTTTAAAACTCATTTCCATAGTAATTTCCTTCTCAACTTGACATTGCTTTGCTAGTAGTTCAATGAATACTTCCCCTGTTTGGTGAAATTCCTGCTAGGATACAGGATGTGAGCACTTAATACAGTTTACATTCAAATTATGTTTCTATGCCTTCTTCAGGATACATAGTTTTAAATTCCACAGTACTGGTCAATATCTTAAGGAAAAACAGAATTGGTGAAGCAAATCATCACTTCCTGGAATACAGTATGAATTCTCAATTAGCTTACAACTTAACATGTGCCCATGCACATTAAGAAGTAAACAAGGAGCTTGCCATGCACTGCACAAGAATCAAATCTCAGCTGCTGTCCTTGAGTGTAGGCTGCTAAAGCCCAGCCATATCAACTTCTTCCTGATTTCATAAACTAGTATGATTCAGTTGTCACTGGATGTATCAGGAGGGATAGAGATTCTTGCAGCCGAACCCACAACCTATGATCTTACACAGTAGCATAGTTCCCACTGTTGGACAGGCATGTAAATCCATAACATTTCAGCCTGAAAAACGAGACTTGCTCTGAATCTTCCCTAGATGCTGCACTTCTGCCTCGGACCTCCCAAACTTCTTTCTTGTAGGATAGTGTTATTTGTCTCTAAGGGAGCCTGAGACAGAGAAAAAGCTTATAAAAAACTATGGAAGCCAAGAAACATCTGGAAGGAGTAGAGCTCAACTACCTCTTTGAGCATTATCAAGAGGATGGAAACTGGGGGCTGCAAAGGACACTACCTGAACCGAGACTTCTCCTGCTTAGTAGTCTCACAGATACTCAATGTTGTTGGCTGCTCCACTTTGCTGCCTCTCAGCCAGTTCCCGACCAAAAGCTCTGAGTCCCCTCAGACACCACATTTATCACACTGAAGTCAGTGAAAGTCCTGTCAAAGCCCTCTTGAGACTAACACAAATCCTTCGCTAAATTGTATATAAAATGGAAAGAAAAACTGTCAAAAAAAAAAAAAAAAGGAAACTAAAAGGTTATCTATTTAAGCACTCCATCTAGAAACAAAGAATAGAAAAACTTACAACTTATTCCCTCTCTTTCCTTTTCCAGCCATACACTCTTACTCCCTTTGTGTTGGCTATGGTATTCATTTCATTTGTGGAAGAGCTGATTCAGCTCACTAAACCAGCTAAAAAATATCCCAGCCAAGAAACAAACATGTGAATAGAACTCAGACATTAAAAAAAAAAAAAATTCCTTCTGCAAGAGATCACTTTGAAAGCAACTGGATTTTGGACTAAGCACAACTTCTTGAGGGTGCCAGTTTTCTGCAGAACAGTTCAGGTTTGTCAAAAATGAAGACTGTCTTGAAGTCAAATGACAGAAATTCAAATAAAACATGGAAATCAGCCCCAGAAGGCATGGAATAGCACACTGTTCTGATCAGTGCTTCCACGAAAGATTTCCTTCTCTTGTTTCCTAGAGCACACAGCTGAAAGGTCTCCAGGTCGCTAAGGCTGCTATGGCAGAGCACAGGCACAGGAATGAGCAGAACTATATAGAAAATCCAGGGCACTTGAAACTCTAAACAAACCCAGAGTTTGTTAAAAATTGGTGTTAAGAACATTGCTATCAACATGTCTCATCTTCAGAGTGAGAAATCCCATTCCACTTTCTATGGAAGCTATTTCCCTGAAAGAAAGAAAGAAGCCCATAAATGATAAGAAATGTATATTTTTTGCATGCCACATAGCAGGCATTGTTCTGAACTTCACAGATTCCTGAAGAATGACAAGGCTTACAAACATGGTACATTCAAGGAAGCATTGATTTGACAGTCACTGCTGTCACTTCTAGCTGTGACTACAGGGCACAGAGAATGTTTCAAGTGTACACAACCCAATGTTTGTGGCTGTGTGTGGCAAAGCTCTGTAGGAAGGAGGCACAGTTGCAATGCAACTCATTTAAAAGCGTTCTGAGGAAACATGCCTCCCCCACAGGGGCATCTGGAGTGCACGGACTTTTTTCCATGATAAGTCTCCCAGCAGGAGGCACTGACCTGTTTTTATCTGCCATTCATCTCTGGGCCCTCTCCCATTCTTTCAGAGCTAAGCAAGGATATGCGAAGAGCCAGGATGTTGAAGTAAAAGGACTTAATGCAAATAGCTTTTTTTCCTCCCATCCCATCTGCCACAGACTCGGAACAAGATGTGGTAATAGAGGAACACAGAAAGGTCAGAGGATTTTGGGGGGGGGTTAATGCTCCTGTGGTTGGAATGGCTTGTGAAATGGTCTCAGGGGTCATAACTTAAGCATGACACATAAAAGGTGTACAACTGAGACAAACCAGTGATCCATCTGGTCCAGGATCCTGCCTCTGACCATGGATAGTATTGGACACTTCCCAGGAAGGGGCAAAAGTGAACAAATTACGAAATCATGAGTGTTTAGCTAGTGGACTGCCTGTTTTTAAGGAAATAGTTCTTTTTGAAAACCACTAGTTAGAGACTGGTCTCAAGCTCAGGGTCCCAGAATTAAAACATATAACAAATACCTATGTGCACTTTTTTTCAGGAATCAAGTTTTTAACTCTGTGAGTACTTAATGATTGAAGTTTCCTCTTATTTTCAAAAGTGCACTATTACTTCTTTAGAGTTGCAGACAGCAGCAAAGTGCTGGAAAAGCTGTGTAGGGGCATTTGTAAGTTCATTCCTGGGGCGGATCTAGGCACCTGGGATAATGACATTTGAAATGCAACGATAGCAAGTGGTGTGACTAGAAATATGCCAAGGAAAAGCACATAAAGCCCCACCCCATGCTGCAAGATGAGCAGGGTTGTTCTGTCACATCATTACCATGCTGTAACTGGGCTGTATGTCTAAGGCTATATTCTTGTTAGAACATGATCAAGGTCTCAGCCACACTGCATATTTTAATTGTGCTGTAATTGCATCAGGGGACAACTGTAGGAAAACCAGGTCCTGCGATAAAGACATATTTGAGGTGGAGTCAGACAGAGCAAGAGGATATCCAGGAGTAGGAAAGACAGCACAGTTGAAGTGCCTTAGGGAAACAGACTCATGTCTGCCAGAAAGTCAGAATAAAATGGGGCTTGGATAGAAATCCTATGATAGATTTGTCAGTGCAGCAGTCTGATACATTTACTTACAGGTATAAATTAATTAAAACTTGCTGTGGTTAAAAATCAATCAAGCAGTATGCCTTTTTGTGGAAGGAAGAGAAGTATGCCCTATAATAACAGCAGTGAGCTGGTGAGACTTCTCCAAGTCAGAATCAGAGACTTTTTGACTTTCCTTACTACAGTGTTCCTCTGGAAAAACACAGGTTTCAATAGCTGGCTATTCCCTTAAAAGCACTGGATCAATCTTTATCATCTTACCTTTACCCAACAGGCTGTTCCTAGTATACCATGGTGCCACTCCTCTCCAGGAAGCTGTTTCTACAAAAAAATGTGCTGCAGAAGGGAGTCAGATCAAATAACCTAACTGCGCTTATAAAGGAAAAAGGGGGAGAAAAAAGAGGGGAAAAAAAGAAAAAGGATACAGAGATAAGAATTCATATCATACAGGCTAAGAAGGCACTTCCTTGAAATCAATGGAAATTAAATTCTTCAGATGTTGGATCAGGCCAAACGTGCTTTAGTTTTATGGTGCTACGAATTTGACAGGTATCTTTACCCACTGTCATCTCTGTAGACCAGGTACTTATTCCCCTACTGTTCTTTATTATGTATGTATGTATCCTCACTCTACTAGCCAAAGGTTCCATTATTTATCAAGTTGAGGTAAAAGTCAGATCTCAGGGTTCAATAAAAATTATAAATAGAGCTAATACTGACCAAACTGCAGCCTTGAGAATTATCTCCAAGTTCCAAAATATACAAACCATCAAGCAGGAAGAAGTTAACCGTATCTGATTTGTCTTTGTGCAGCTTTTCAGCTACTCATACTACCCAGCTACACAAAGAACTAAATCCAAGTAGTAATGCTATTGTTTTTATGTTAAATGTGCAGAAGTGCAAATATAGAATGCAGGGTGACAGACTACGTTGGCAGGAACTTCTGCATTACCATGATCCAGAAGCAAACGCTAACTTAGGAAGTTCAAGATCCTAAGAAAGAAAACACTCCAGTGCAAGGTTCTTTTCTCACACAGAATATCATTTTTGCCCTTTCCCTACAAATCCATTATTGACCATGGTCTGAGATGGAATTCTGGGACAAACCGGCCTCTTGATCAACCTGATACTGCCACTCTTGTGGTGATATTCACATGGATTTTAAAAGAATATGAAAAGCTCTTCACTCAGCTAAACTTTCTTTGAACAAGACTACAAAGCAAGAAACAAAGATGACAAATAGTGCAGGGCACTTGACACCTTGGCTTTGTATTTTACAAGATACCAGAAACTGAAGTTACCTACAAATTTCGGAAGAGTCACCCACGGTTTCCACACTCCTCAGGAAACATCTGAGACACAGTGAAACCCCAAAAGAACTGCTCATTATGCCTTCACTTGTGCAGATGCAGACCCTATTTTTAATTTTTATTGAAGAATAGAACTCAGAAAGGTATTGCTACAGAAAAGTAAGCTAAATCCAAACATCTTGTGAAGTATCTAGCCTAAGACTGGGAGAAAGGGATTACTCCAATCCTGAACTGCATCCAAGCAGAGTCAGCTTTTGAACTCTTAATCTGAATGTGGTTCAGAAGAGGTGTCTAAATTGCACCCAAAGGTGTGCCAAAGCTCCTTCCTCAGCTGTCCGTGTCAAAGTGAGGTAGAGTCTCTTCCCATACTGGACAAACTTTAAAAAAATTATATCAGATAAACCACCCCAAATTTCAGACTGTTTATCCAAAGCTTGCCTGAATGAGCCAGATCTCTTTGGCAAGTAAAAATGGGCCTGAATGTCTTGCAAAAACACCCATACTTGAAGCAATCAGCCACTTCTGAAAGTTTTGCCCACTCCTGAACAGCATATGAGGGCAGCCATCACAGAGGAGGTAAAGGAAGCACCTGGGAGGACCTAGAAACCAAAAGCATATTCAACATGATGAGCAATCATGCTATATACCAGAATCCTGCTGCAATGCTGTGTAAGATTTAAAAAGTTCCTGAAACTGAAGGGCAGAGAAAAAGAAAAAGAAGAAAAAAATCAGCTTCTGGCCAAAGCTGCACCTACTTTATGTTGGCTGGAGCAGTCTGCAGCCACCCTTATCTCAAATGCTGAGGTGTGGCTCATGCAGCCAGCACGCTCTGACATGCAGCACACATCAGATCTGAGCACTTGCTTATCAGATCAAAATGAAGCACTGCTTGCTGGGACCTGTAGTCTCTGAAGGCCGTACCTCTTTAAAAAAGACAGCCAGCCACAGGGCACATCACAAAACTGAGGATTCCATGTGGCCCTCCCACAGTTATTTTCCAACATCACACAATGCCAGAAAAAAAGAGATCAGATTTGGAATCTGGGCTGTCAAGGCTACAAAGACTAAAAATATTATGAATACATGTTTCTCAGCTTAAGCAAAACTGAGAAAGAAAACACCTGAGATAAGCAGGTTCTTCAGCCGCTACATTGCACATTTATCCATTTTTCCACATACACGTTAACAAAGCAATAGCCAAGTCTTTCATTGCAACCAACATTGACATAGTATGAAAAAAAAAAAAGAAGGGTAAGAAAATACCTTGCTTCCTCATAAAATGAAACAAATTTTAATAGCCAATCTGGTCATCTCCTCCTTTCACAACAAAAGAGTTTAATATCACCAGTCCATAATATTGGACATATGTCTGCCAGTCCCTCTGGGTCACAAGCAATAGGACAAAAGGAAGTGATCTTGAGTTGCACCAGGGGACATTTAGATTGGATATTACGAAAAACTTCTTCACAGGAAGGGTTGTTAAGCATTGAAAGAGGCTTCCCAGGGAAGTGGCGGAGTCACCATCCCTGGAGGTATTTAAAAGTGTACATGTGGCACCTTAGGGACATGGTCTAGTGGTGAACTTGTCAATGGTGGGTTAATGGTTGCACTCTATGATCTCAAAAGTCCAACCTAAGTCTTCTAATCTAAACAATTCTTTGATTCTATATCTGCTTCTCAACTCCTTCTCCAGGTAAATAAGCCCATCACTTGAGTTCAACATCTGGTAGTATCATATTTGGAGTTTGCCAGGGGTGTTTTGTTTTGTTTTTTAAAGTCCCTTTAGATTTAAACTAGTTTTATATAGATAGCTTGACAGCTTTTGGGATATATTACTTAAGATGCATGGGGCTTTTTACTTATTTTGTGAATAAGAAAATAGAAATACCTAGGGAAAGCTTGGTTTGAAGCTTTTCCTCAAGTAATCACTATTTAATGCTTAAATGTTTTCCCTTTAAAATGCAAAATTTGGCAACTATTCCTCTTGTTACTTACTTGAAAAGGCAATGACTTTTACCAGTAAACCTGCTTTTAATGTAACAATTGAACCACAGATACCACTTTAAAAAAAAAAAGCTATCAGGAGTTTGCCAGCTGGAAACAGAGCAAGACAGTTTTTCCATGTGTAGTGCAGTCCTAGTTTTCCCTTTAGTTCATCTCCTGGCCTACTCAGCTTCCCCATTCCTCCTGCTCTCACAGAGTCTGGGAACTACAGGGGACCATCAGGAGCCAGTTGCTCAGCCTGCAGCTGTATTATAGGTCAGAGTACTTAAGTCTTTGCTTGTGCTTTTCCTTCCCTGGGTAACAACCACTGTCCTCATCTGCCTGTATGCTCAAGCACATCTCTTATTTGAGTGGAATAATTATCAGTAGCCTAATGACATCTACTCCCAGAAAAAGCACACCAGAACAACAAAAAGGACATTCACAGCTGCTTTCTTAAATATTTTGACATATTAGAAGAAAGGGAAAGTCCAGAAAACACAATAAAAATTCTGTAGTATGACACAGGTTATCATAATCATCAGCATAGTCAATGAGTTTACAATGTCACTTAAGAAATCCAGCCAAAGACCCTCATTAAATAGGTGTTCATCTTCTCACAATAACGGCAAGTGTCAGATACATATCTAGAAACAAAAATTAGAGGCTTTACCCTTATTACTTTAGGGCTGGATTCCACACACATGCAATGCCTGATCAACTTTATATGAATTGCATTCATTTACTGGTATGAAAGAAACTCCAGTTCCTTTAACAGACATTTCTTATTTGAATAAAATGCCTATTACTATTTATTAATCAAAGATAGTTGAGGAAGAAGATGAATATCCTGTGTGGAGAAGCCCATCATGAAACGAAATAGGAGTGGTTACATCTATGTCATACAGGCAACATACACAATTTCCTCCCCAATTTCTAAGACTAGAAATGCTAAAACAAACATTAGCAAGTGCTCCTAATTTGATTCCAGCCTGGTGAGCTATTCTAATTGGCAATTGCCAGTTCAGCATTGCACAAGGGTGAAGAATTATATTGTATTTGTCAGGTTCCTAATATCAACAAAGATTTAAAGATGCCACTCAGAGCTATTGTGCCTTTTGACGTTTCTGAGTATAGTCTTCTCAAAACAATACAAAAGGACACGATGAACACAGACATTTGAAAACTATTTTTCCAAGAAACTGGTTAAGGGAGTGAATCACAAAGACACTGACTTGTTCTCCATTTCATTTACTTCAGGAGTTCTTTGTTACACCTACAAGCCAGAGACCAGCAGCCGCAAGAAAGTGTTGATCTCATTTCTGGGCCAGAAGGTCCAGCTAAGCAGCACCAGATGGCCGCTGGAGGCTGTCCAGGCATACACCAAGGTAGCTTCACCTGGTCCCCAACAGGCAATCAAGGGTTTGCTCTGGAGGAGAGGAAGGCAGGAGAAAGGATGAATGCAAGCATGAAGGGCCGTGACAAGAAAGGCCAATCAGCCTACATCAAAAAGACAGCCTTTGCCTAACGTTAGTCACACAGATTTATTTTCAGTTATAAATCTAATACATTTCTAGCTACTCACCACTAAATCTCATCCCTCAGCAAATGGCACCTGATTGCAAGCACAGAGTGTCCAAAATAACTACCAACTGATGTTCAGATGACAGCAAAATCTAATTGCCATCTCTGCTGCAGCATTAGTTGATACCAGCCCTTTAGGAGACTCAAGACACTAAACACATTTAAAAAATAAGACTTTATGTACATATAATGCTTTCAAATATTTGTTAAACTGTAGCCATTTCTGCAAGATGTGAAAGGTATTGCACATGCTTTTAATCCTGTACTGTACCAGAGACTTCAGGGGAAGTTTCAGTGGAGAGAATGCACAAACTAACCAGGAACTAAGCCAGAAGGGCAAGTGCTCCCTTTCCTAGTGCTCTCTGTGTGCCCTATTTAATAGCACAGCATCCCTCAGCAGCACAATTACATGCATTTTATAGCTTTTAGGAAAGATAAATCACAAGCAAAACTATTTACACCATTCAAATTAACTCATTTAAGGCTATCTCAAGTGTGTTTGTGCTTCTATGCAGCTATTTATGTGACTGAAATGCACACAGATTTTCTATAAAAATTAAGGGGAAAACCCTATCAATTAATACTGCATCATTAAAACTTTTATAAAAGCAAATAAGTTTTTTCTGGAAATGAAGCCCTGACTCAGAATATCCATATAAGAACAGAAAGTGTGGTTGTGCACCTAACACTTCACCAGTATTAAGGTCAGTAAAGCAGAAATTATTTTCATAAGTTAGTGATCGACTTTAAAAATTCAGTATTCAACAGTGCACACATTACCCAGAGGAATATAAGACAGAACAGTTATTTATAAGAGCAAAGGAAAAACATGGTGTCTATCATTTCTCTAAAGGATACTTTAAAATATACCTTTCTACATGCCCCTATAAATCCAGTAGCAGATCCATGACTTAAATTTTGCAGTAATGCCACAATTGCTACTTTTGGTTAACAAACACTATTTGAATTTCTAGTAAGTTACTATGATTGCTCCTCTTTTCAGATCATTAATTGTTAAAGAAAAAGCACCACTTTCAAATGCCTGCAAAAGTAAAGATTGATGAGATAGCCACAGACAGATTACCTGTGTGGAAATCCCTAGTTACCTTACATATTTATTAATTTCCAAAGGCTTTCTTTGGATTATTAGTTATTTGTTTTTCCTGTTTAGAAATGTATCCATTTTATGCAGAATTTCATTATTTTCTCTGCTATGCCCTTTTTGCTGAAGATGATGAGCAATATACCCAAAAACAATCATTCCAGCATTAGGTCTCCTGCCACCTAGAGCTGTAAAGAGCTGGCATGCCCGGAGAGCAGGGCCAGTGTTAAAGCTCCCAGCAGCAGTGATGTCCTTCCAGACAGTACCCCCAAAGGGATTGTACATGGTACCTTCTTGGAAGAGCAAGAAGTTAAGTCACTGCTGTTATGTTTGTCCTATGAAAATAGTGTATAACTACTCCTTTTCTTAAAGCTATGGAGACTAGTGCGATACTTCTAGTAGAAGTCCTAGTAACTTTAGGAACTGGGTTTTTTTACTTTTTCCGCAGAGGGGAAACAGGGTGGGGATTTACTTCTGTAAGTTCACATGGGCCAGATGAAAAAGCAGGAAAACCAAGAGGATTAGAACTCCTTTATATAACCCATATATACACATATTTTTATATTCCAATATTCCCATTAGCACAGTAGTAGGGCATCCAGCCGTGAGTTTGGGTTTTCCCTCTTTTCAGTGCACAAAGCAGAGTACCCCAGCCCCCAGCTCAGTGCTAGATCCCCTCCCGATCAGAACCCAAATGCACAGAACTGCCTGAGGGACTGATCACAGCATCTTGCACACAGCAAGCCCATAAACAGCTCCATTGCTACAGGCTGTCACATGCCAGGTAAATACCTGGCACATTTGGTGTGGAAGTGAGGGTATTGCGTGAGAAGCAGGAAGCCAGCAGGGCTTTCATCCACATAATGGATGAAAGCAGGGCTGGTAAAAGCTGCCACATTCACTGCAAACTGTGTAAAACTCTGGCACGGAGTGGATTGCACATCTAATGCTCCATGTGCAGGGCTTGGCAAATCCTGGCCAAGAAAGCGAATAACTCACTGAGGAAAACAACATTCTCCCTCCTTCTTTTTTTCCCTGATATTTTGCATTATCCTGCCACTGCACTGACACATACTCTCTGTTGCCTCTTTTTATTGGTAAAAGGGCTTGCTCTGAGTTTTAACAGGACAAGCCAGGGCAGTTCATACAGCAAAGCCATCTGCCAACAAAAATTACATTTTCTCTAACTGTGTTTTTCAAACTTTATCAGGTACTAGGTCTGGTACCTGAACATCAACTGTGACTTTCACTTTTCTTGTATCCCTTGCAGTGGTGAAGGTCTCAAAGGTCAAGTTATGCCCACAGTTACACACACAGTTCATGTTCCACCCACAAATGATATGGGGGAAAACTCAGTGGGGATAGGGGAAATGGTGCAATGTAACAAGCTGCTCTTTGTTACTTGCCTGGGCAATGTGCAAAGCTGGAAGCCAGAAGGTCTATTTTAGCTAAGCTTCTTACAAGACCGTTTCCTCATTTGCTATGATTCAAACAAAGTTCTACGGTTGGTGATAGTCAACATTTTCACAACTCATGTATGATTTCTGTACGTTCTTCTGTGTTACCTGGGTATACGTGCATATGAAAGATCAACTTTGCTTAATTTTTCTTATTCCATACAGAAAGGAAACACTTTTGCCCCTGCAGCATGAACTGGAGCTTTCTGCCTCTCAGTCAGTCTTGCTCTAGAGGCCTGACCCCACACACAGAGAACATCTGGAGTCGAAGTAAATGACTATCACTTTCCTTGGGTTCTGCCAAAGACAACCTTTATCTGCAAACAGCTACATTCTCACAAATAATTATTCTCCTATGGTCTTTTGTAGTGGGTTTCAGAAGCAAAGAATAACTGCACAAGTTCTGTATTTGATATGAGAGCCTTGCATGAGCTACAGATCAGTTAATCACAGGACACTTTTCTGAATACAATGAAGTGTCCTTTAAAGACTTTAAATTCTTTTAAAGGAATTCAAAGTGAGAGCATATATGCTCTTCTCACTCTAAGCATGAGAAAGCATCTCAGTTAATTTCTGTTGCATAAACCAAGTCAGGCTCATGACAAGGAAATGCACCGACAGCCTCTTTACCCAAATCTCTCAGCACACAATCAGCCATCCTCTAGGCTGCACAGGATGCGAACAAATGTTCTAACTGTATTTGGGGGAAAGAACTCATTCAGATCACAATATATACATTTTTGTTGCTAGATGTTATATTCCAAGTTAAAACTGTGTTACCAAAAAGACCAAGACTTATTAATGTAGCTTCAAAACAGAAAAAAACCCAAAAGCCTAGAAACCTCCCAGCAATATTTGTTTAGCAGAACACCTGTGAAAAACATTTATTTTAGGAAGAGACTATGTAAGGTTTCAGACAACTCTCTTAAGTGAACAGGGAAAAAAAATTCTAGCACACTGTTAAAAGTGTCCCCTTCGGTAAGCAACATAACAAGCATGGCACCTTAAAACCATATGAATGCAAACAGCATTAGCTATTTCTTCTAAAAACAAGGCTTGATGGATAGCTATTTGCCAAAGTAATACCTCTGCCACCATTTAAACTATTTTGAATCATTATTACATCTGAAGATATCTGACATTTTGTAAAGTTATTAAGCATGAATGTTATTTTGCAGACAGCATTAGTGCTGCAGAATGTCAATTGAGATTACCAAAAAAAGAGACAGATCTTTATCAGATGTCTGGTCATAGAAGTCAAGATGCTACAACCATCTAAATATTTTTAAACTACAGCAATAAATCATAACAGCATGCACATTCTTAAGATATTGGGATGTAATCCCAAGTAGAAAACTACTCTGGACTACAGTGGCAATAGGGTTAGACCCTTGATGCTCTGAAATGCAAAAATAAAAAGCATCATTATCTTATAATTTGCTAAGAAACATCTTTTAAAATTGCATTAAACTGTAACTTACGAATTTTCAAGTCTTAAGTGCATATGGATAGTAACAGTGGGGCTAGGTAAAACACCCTTCCAGGAGAAGCAATCCTGGGCCAAACAAAGACAAAAGAGATAGGAAAGCAATTAATGGATTTTCTCCAACTCACATTTACAAACATCACTGTACTATGTAAGCAGAAATTTCTCCAAGGCTTATAACTTGACTAAATTGGAGGGCTTTTTTACAGGTACAGCATGAGGTACACAAAAAATAAAAAAATTGTCCCTTATTCATCAAAAGACATCAGGTGTCTACTCCACAACATGAACACATTTCAGCTTTGTGAGAAAGTGTTCTAAATTTTTTGCTGTGTTTACTGTTGGAGACAACAGAACAGGTTTTAGGTGTTGAAAAAATTACAAGCCACAAACCCCAATGTTTCACTAATTTTGAGTTACAAGCATTATTCCTGTAAGTTCTATAACAGCCAAAAAAACCCTCCAGGTATATCAAGCTTTCAAGGACCCAAAATTTAAATAAGAAAACAATTTACATCATTTTGGAGTGCTTTTTATTTGTTAACTTCTATTTGAAAATGTTAAGTTACATTTCAGATCTTTCCCCAAACTACATTAGGCATATCAATAAATAACAAATATGGAAATCAGCATTCCCATAATAAATTAAGATCAAGAACTCCAAGATTAATATTTAATGAGGTAAAATGTGATAATATACAAATAAGTGACTGGAATACTTTAAAAGTTGTGTATAGTGCACATATCTTCTTCATTATCAGATTTTTCTAGAAAGGAGAAATTTCTCTCTTTGTTCTGAGAGAGAAAATTAATGTTTATTATATTATTTGTCAATTAAATAATATCTTAAAACCCAGTAATTATTGAAAAATGGACAGTCTACAGTGCATGTACCCTGGAACTCTGCAATTAACATTGATCATATTTTTTGTTTCCAGAGATGTTTGTTCCCAGGTTCCAAACTTAACATGCTGGTCAAACTATCTCGCTCATTCCATCCTTTTGAGCACAAATATTAAAACCCCACAAACATTTTCACCAAAACCGGAGAAGTTAAACATTGCAAGCTTGGGGATAGCTAAAGTACACAAGGCAGCATTTAAATGCTTATTTTCTTGTCAGAAGATTTATTCTTTAAACCTAAGTAATGATGATTATTTTGGGGGAGCAAGTGAAGACTGGAAATGGTCTTCCTTCCAGCTGAAGGAAAATAATTGAACACATATCTTTCATTTCAAGTTACCATAGGTACTGCAACTAAAGACCATAGAAAAAACCCCAAGCTCTGCTCTGAGATTGTTCACCAGAACACAGATTTCTCTGATCTCAACTCCCAGGGCAAAATCCTGGCCTTGTGAACTCAATGGTAAAACTGCCACTTGTGCAGGAAGGTGAGGAGTTTTCTCAAATTGTCCTTGGGACACTTTTGAAGCCTCTGCACCTCATCCTCTTTGAAATGCACTTATCTTAAGCAACATCGGAAGTCCACTCATCTCTTTATGGGACTGAAATTGTTTAGCTGTTTCTGTCCAATTAGTCCTCTTAACTATACATTTGTTAACAACCATTTGCATTATTCCCTTCAGACTACACTGATGGCCATATTAGAGTCTAGCACCAAAATGCTGCAGGATGACACCGTACATTTGTGACACATATTTGTCATTCAGAGTTCTTTGTCCATCAAAGCAGATTTTCCCTGCAAAAAACTCTTATATGGTCTCTTCTCTTTCACTCTGTGATTCAGAGGAAAGCCCATCTGATGCAGGTTCTCTCACGATTCAAATATCATCATATTTTTACCAGTCTCCTGAGGTGAGACATTGCTATTATCACAGTTTACCTTCTTGTATGTTTGTCCATGGATCTCAGCCATATCACACCAGAGACAGTTGTTCAGTACTTTCCATATTCTATTCTGCAGCGAGAAGCCACTCAGTTCCTGCAGGATTCAAAGACACCTGAAACAGCAAAAACATCTCCATTAGTGAAAAGCTCCTTAAAAATTAAAGCCTTCCTGCAACGGTCCCAGCACTGAAGGATCTTGAATGGACCTTAGAAGTTAAGGAGACTGCATAGATAGTGCTTTTTGCCTTCAGATACTACAGCTGTCAGCTCTACAGAAGGATATCCATTCCTGAGATAATGAATTTATCTTTGCAGTGATGTGCTTATGGTTTAGTAATTCTATATATGTGAAAAAGGAATCTGAATTTAATGTCAAACTGCATCAAAACTTCATTTGAGAGGAAAAAATCCTAACAGATTTGTCATGGAATAACAGAGTAAGCTAGAGTCAACATCTTGAAACAACTGGCTTGCAGGTTAGTCACGGTCTGAACACAGCTTTTCTTCCAATTTTATTTACAGCTTTTAAGTATTCAGAAACAATCTCTACTAAAGAACAGTGGAGGTTTTTTTTCCATTCTAACCAAGAGATTCACAAGGGATTTTTGAAGGCTTTTTTAAAAAACAAGTAAGAGTCAACAGGTCACAGATACCAAGTTGCCCTCTTACTGCAAAAATGTTAATGCTACTGGTCTACCAGAATATCAAGAATTTCCTCATTGTACCACATATAAGGCAAAGGCTTTGTATTTACTGTTACAGGATAATCAGCTACAGGGCCCTCCAGTATTTTAGAGCAAAAACACATGAAATTTTTAGCAGCCATTCTCTGGAGGGAAATTTCAAGGTGACTAGAACAGTGCTTTATATGAATAAAAATATGCTTATAATTAGAAGAGACTTCTTATATGATCATTTTGCATTTCTTATTCATGTTATCAGATTGCAGAAAAGGTATAGATACTTGAAAAGGCACAAAATTATAATTGATGTTATTTTAATTCTGTATTATAAAGAAACAACATACATCATTCAGTTTAGAACTAAAAAGCTACACGACTGCCTCCTTAAAAGTCTGGGCAGCTTTGGCAAACTATTCACTAGTAAGTAGACAAAAGCATGCACAGAGCTTTCAAGTTATTCCTGACTTTCACAGCAGCACTTGAAGATTATCACACAAGATGCACCAAGTGAGTTTATGCAAGAATTTGACAAGTGAAGAACACTCAGACAAAAAGGGGAAGGGCAAGCTCTCCTTCATGGACTGTCACATTAAAATTGGCCAGCTAAAGTTTTGAGTCGTTCCTGTAGGAGTTTGTGACTGTGACCCTGCTCTGAGTGCAGCCAGTGTTTTAGCTATGGAGCCCACCTGTGTAAGCACACTCAGACAGCTGGAGACAGCTGCTTTCCCTCAGCTGATAACCAAATCTCTCTGTTCAGTCTGCCCCAAAAGAAACACAGAAAATGCAACCCACCCCTAGCACTGCCTGCACACACAGGAGAGAGGGGGCAGACCCTCCACAGAGTTCCAAGCCATGATTTTTATTTCACCAGAGTGAGCTTAACTGGACCCTGCCCAGTCTTCATCCTTGAGCCTACCACCACACAACTGGCTCTGCCACTGCTTCATCAAAGCAGTCTGAGATCCACATGGACCCTATCCTGTCTCCAGGTGCTATTTGCATATTAGGAGGTTTGTGTACCTGGGACCTGGCACTGCTTATGCTGTCCCCCAACTAGGCAGGAGAAAACCAATTAATTTCTGTTTCTGCGGCTGTTGGCCTAGCCAGTCTAGCTTGCTTGCTTGTTCCATTTGTGATTTTGTTTTTTTAAACAATAATGCTATTAAAAGTCACTATATGAGCAGTATAAAGAAAACTATATAGGCCCTGTTCAAGATGCTTTCAATTTCACTGTAGAAGGCTTTGAATTACCTTTTTAAACTGGATATTCACAGATAATCACATGAAATCTCTTTGACAGAAGAAATGAGTAATAAGGTACAAGCCACATCTCCTTATAAAATTTGGTATGAAGTAACACATCAAGCCTTTATCAGAAAACATAAACAAAAATTTCATTAAGCGGGTAGGTAATCAGCAGACCTGGAAAAGGGCTTGCAGGTCCAAAAGCTTATCTATTCTCTTTCCTCCCAGTTATATTGGTCAGTCTAATAAGCCAATCTGCTTTTCCCTACAGGTTTTTCCTTGCACAAACTCAGACTTATTTTTTCCAACAATATGCTGGTCATTCCTCTCCCCCCCCCCCCCCGTATAACCCCTTGTAGTTTGTGCAGATCATCCAGATTAAACTCTACCCTATCACATTGAGGAGAAAATGAAATTTTCAGTGAACTTGCAAGAAGGGCCAGTCCTGAAGACTTGGGATACAACAACCACTGACTCCAAACTGAGGAAGCAGGTTTTACCTAATAAGGTCTGTGGATCATAGCTAGCTAGATTAAACAGAGACAGATATGAAGGAGAGTGGGCAGGGAAACAGACCTTAAGATAGAGGTTTAAACAGGAATGCTTACACTGGAAGTTGTGCATGATCCTACACAAAGGTTAGAAGATGGAAACTTGTCTAATTCACTGCAGAGGATAAAAAAGGGGACAGAAGATCAATATTGTGTGTTTAGGCTACTTCTCTTTCTTGACTTGGGCTTGCTTTACATACTCGCAATTTTAAAAGAAGTGTATACAGTGAAGCCTTTGAAACCAAGCATATGAAATGCCTCAATTTTGCTGCAAACTTTCTGATGCATCAGGCATCATCATCGTAAGTGTAGGCCTGTGAAGAGAATATTTGTCTCTCACTGTTTTGCTGTGTCCATCCCTGGAGCTTCACTTGGTCTCTCAAAATACTAAATTAAAGTCTACTCAGTAACAGTGGGAAGATTATTTCTACCAGTCGCAGTTCAGTCCAGGTCTTCAGTAAGGTGTTACTGGCAAGGCTGCAAAACCCGAGAACACAAGCTGAGGTATCAGGATCCATTGCCTCAACACAGCTCTTATATAAAGAGTTGGCAATAAAACTCAGCAAACTTAGGAGCAATGCTTGAAAAGAAAAAAGTCTTAAGAATATTATCTCATAAAAATAGTTATTTCTCTCCCCACACAATTTCACCCACTTCAATCATCATTACTCTGAACTGCAGAACTTTGCAACAAAGCAAATACTTGAGTGACAGCAGAAGGGTGGGGAGCTAATTTATTTATGGGTTTGGTTTTTTGTTTTTTGTTCTTTTTTTTACAGGAAGTTCCTGGCATGAAGACTAGTCATTTCAGTCTAACAAATAACTTGTGAGTTAATAGCTACTGGAAGATTTTTCAGGATTTATGGAAGCAACAGTTCTCTACAAGAGTTAGATTAGAAGGGAGAGGAGACCATCCACAGTGCAGTAGCAGGAAAACATGACTGGGGTCCCTGTCACTCTAGCCTAATATGTAAGTCTGCTACTTTGCAATCAAAAATCAATGACCGCAGTTTTAAGTGCTGTGCTGGACCTGCATATTGCGTAAAGGTGCCCATAAAATTACTCATGTGCATAAGTAGTTCCACATGGTTCAGTGGGTCTCATTACCTAAATGTTAGCAGGGGACTTAGGTCAAGGTGCTGCATTCCTTAAACCAAGGAGATTCCCACTGAAGTGATTAGGAGCATCTCATTTGCCAAATAGAAAGAATTCTACAGGTATTTGTTTGAAGCATGACACAAATTTACCTTAGCTGTAATTCCACCTTTCTCTAATGTTTGCAGGAAAAAGATGAGTGCAGAGGTATTACTGACCAAAGCAAATTTCAGATCCGTATTTGCACCAGAAGTTACATTTGTCATCTGACCAAATCATAAGAAAACAACTACTCAAATTTCTGCCTCTCAGACACGCATTTACTGGTTCCCAAGAGCATGTGAGATTTTGGTTACTTTTATACATGCAAAGAAATTGTTGCCCTTTTGGAACTGAAAGGTGGACTACATTCAGTGCCAGGTAAATCATATTGTTTGATCAGTGAGCAAGTGCTGCAACACTGAAATGTGGTAAATTAAGCAAACATCCTGCTAAATCAGGGACTGAACCCTTAGTGTTATTCACTACGAATGGATCTATTGGATTATGGGTCATTAGTTCAATCACTTTTAGCAAGTACAACCAAATTGGAATGTTATTAAACGTTTATCTTCAGAGGCAGATTTACTGGTGAAGATAAGGAGATTGTAGAGACTCCATTAGCATTGCCTATTTCAGCACGCATTCCAGTCATAAGCACCTTTCATTCATAAAAATATCTCTGGAACCCAAAGCATCCTACAGATGTCTGCCCTTACATGCTGGTGACTGCACCAGACGCTGACCGGTTATTTCCAATACACATTTTTTGATAACCTCTTGCTGCTTTCCTACTCTGTGCTGTCAAGACAGCAGGGGCAAACCTTTTTTAAAAAACGCAAATCAAAAGCTGGATTTCCCAATATTCAGTCTGTCCTAAGGACACCGAGATACTGAGCTTGCTTCTAGCAGCAGGCCCCTCAGTATATTTTGAAAACCTGAGCATTTATTATATGTCTAAATTTCTTGCGCCCAAAGGTTTATTTTAACTCTTACCCCGGGTCTCCATGTCTGACCGCTGTCTCCTTCTGACCCCCGCAGTGACTGGAGGAGGAAGGCGCAAGGCAAAGATCAGGGCCTGCCTGTGAGCCCCTCGGATGACTTAGAAAAAACCAAGACAAAGAAATTCTCCCAGATCTTTTGCAGGTCTTAATCGCAGGTCTTGAAAAGGCACTCCAAAAAATCTGTAACACAATGGCACCAACAAAAGTAGCAGAAAGAAATCTCCCTTTACAAGAATGGTTTGTCAGGACAAGGACAGAGAAAGAACATTGGAAGAGAAAGTGGAACAATTTACCACACTGGCTGTAGAGAGAAATGGTTCTTACTAACGCAGACGAAGTCATCACCTACTTGCTAGGAAAGAAGGGCAGATACACAAAAGCAATCTCCTTTCCCACTGAGGTCAATTTGCGATCTTTAAAACTTTACCTGGGCCCCTCACGTGCCATTCAAAAGTAAGGAAGTAACTACGCAGAGAGTTTTAACTAAGGAGAATTTCCACCCCCCTGGTCTATTGTTTCAGCTCCTGAAGACAATAACATTTGTCACTGCTACAGTTTACACTCCTCCATATTTGTGGTTTCCACACAAAAAATCCAAATTATTTAAATTTTCATTTAAAGGTCAAATTCCAGAAGAAAATAATCACATGAGAAAGCATGGGTTGGGACACTTTTTTTTGCGGGTTCTGAACAAGAATGCAACCACAGGCAGAGTGTAGTTAGCTACCTTTGCCTTACCCTGATTCTGATCGTTTCCTCATTGCCTTGAAAGAGGGCCTTATCCTGATTTTAAAAGCTGGGTTTGACACTATGAAAGAAGTAAGAAGCTTACTATAATCTCAAATTCTTTGCATTGATGGGTAAGAACTGGAAATCTGGGCAGTAAGTAGAAATTGAGCCTATTTTAATTATGATTAAAACAACAAATCTCGTTCTACCATAACTGATACATGACTTACAACATCAATAATTGCTTTTGTTACAAAATAATTGTGACAACCAGGTTAAATCAACACTCGAGAGTATGTGTCAAGTATCTACAGAGGAAAACTTGGCCCTGATTATTGAAGAAGGACCAAGAGCCTGAAAAAGCCTTTTTTCCTAAGAGTGGACCTCAGGCCCTTTCATATCCCTTTAAGTGGATCAAGACCCAGGCAAGCTAGATTGTTATTCCATTTCAAAATCCCAGACCAGTTTTTAAATAGTTACAGAAATACAAAAACTGCACCTTAGCCAACCTTGTGATATGAGGGATAGCTAGCAGAGAAAGAGAACAAACCAAAGCACATTTCCCCAGAATCAACTCTTGAAATTCCCCAAAAGGTAGCAGATTTCACTGCTGAAAAGTGCATTTTTATGGAAGGGTGTTGGCTCCGTTATCAACTGCCATGCCCTTACTAGCTCTTAAAAGCAGAACAAATGTTAGGAAAGGTTTTATGACTGAATGGGGAAAGGCAGGAGACAGACTATTAAAAAAATCATGGGAAGGAGTTAGCACAGAGCCAAAACAATCTTGCAGCTGCATTACATTATCCCAGTGGGAAGTTGCCAGGCTGGCAGCAAAGTTAAACTCTGCATTCATGAAAGGGAAGCACTGATACCACCAGCTACAACTTGCATTAAACGAGCTTCCCACACCTCAGTGCCAATCCAGCTCAGTCCTGCTCTGCAACAATTTTGCAGTTCCAGCCTTGGGCCTGTTTTACACGTAGGCTACTAGTCAATCTGAACAAGCTACACATCCAAACAAGCTATACCTCCATGTAATGATTTATAATAAGGCTTCTTTCAGACCATCACAATAAATAGTGAGGATTGGTCTATGTAAGCAACAGCTAGCAGATAGTACTTCTCTGCAATCTTCTTCCCACCCCAACACAGTCTGAATACAAGACTTAAACTCTATATCCCAGACAAACTCCCATGTTATTCACTCTAATTATTTTACAGTACCACAAACGTACACAGTACTTTTAAAATTACAAAACAGAAACATTTTCTTTTCAAGCTGAGAGAGTTTACCATATCTCAGGGTAACAGCTTTAGTAAGGGAATTTATAGAAGTAACTGGGGTGAGAAGAAACATCTTGGAAAAGTTTCATAAGGTAAAGCCGATGAAGAAGCAGTACCATGGATAAATATCAAAAGGATAGGCTATGCTTAGGGTAAAACATGGCAGAAAGCCTGAAGCTTTTTCATGTCCTTGTCAGTATAAGAGGGACTCAGGGTGCCAGCTGAATATTTTCTTTCATCTGCAACTCTACCACCACGGTCATCCCCCAGACTTTTCAACACTGTCGAAAGCCTACTGTTTCCAGAGACTGACAGAATTTGTTGAGACCTTCCCTGCTGATGGAACAGTGAAGACATGATGCAAACAGCAGTGTGGAACCACAGAACACAACCAACGTACTTCTAGTTCTTTATTCTTTCACAGGGACACAGGCTATGGAGTTGGTTTACAGTTGCACAGCTCCTCCAGGTTACACAAGCTCTCAGGGAGGAACAGATGTTAGAATAATATAAATTTCTGTGCCATTTAATTCAAAGCACTTTAGAAACATTAACAAAAACAAACCTTGGGCTATAAAAGCAGATTGTAGATGGGATCACCTCACTAGTGAAATGCAGGTGCACTTGCCGTACAAAATTGCAGCTAATGGTTCACAGTGACATTACACCACTGTCCAAACCCCAGAAAAGAACGGCTCTCTGAGACCACATTCAGGAGCTTTTATTACTTGCAGATATGAGAACTATTTCTAATAATTCAGATATTAAATACAATTCATAGTACATCATGGCTCTTAAATTCTTTCAGTCACCTTCACAGAAAACTCTACAGTTTTTGGAGAGAGCTGACCAGAAGAGTGGGCACCATTTATGTGAGATGAATGAGAAAGACTCAAGACCTCTTCCTCCACAGTGTATCTTCCCACAATCACATAACACTATCATGCAGCTGCAGAGTTGTATCGGTCACCAGAACAATAATATTTACCACTACCAGAATGTAAAGAACAACACAAAATCCAGTTTATGTAGTCTAAACACATGGTTAATATTCCTATAGGGAACAAAGTCCAAAGAAAAGGACACATCTTTAGAATTCCTCACATTGACCCACAGGCCTCAGTAGAGCACTGTTCTTGGTGTTTCTGATCTTTGAACAGCCCAGTAAATAGGCCAGAGTTAACTCATTAGTGCTGGTGGGTGAGTTAAGCAGTCTTTGCTCGTAGTTCTGCACTGTCTCCAAACTCAAGTAGGCATTGCATCACACTGCAATTAAATACTTTTTCCACAGCTCTTTCAAGTATAAAAAAAAGGGGGGGGGGAGGTTATTAACAGATTATTCCAGAGCAGAGTTTTATGAAAGTGGGACTGTATTGCAAATATAGAAGACATGGAGTCCTTCAGCTGCAGTGAAGGAAACACATGGAGACACTTTACTGTAGATTTCTGTAATATATTGGGTCTCCTGCCCTTTATGGGGCAAATGCAGATACATTTCTTAATCTTCACCCTCTCTTCCAACAGAAAATCCCCACAAAGATGCAGAACTACCTAGGCAAATGACTTAAAGATTTTTCTTAAGAACAACTAGGGAATATTTATTTACAGACAAAGAAGGTTCCCAGTTGTTTTGCTTTTATTTTCCTCTTTCCCTCAACAACTTTAGCATTTACAACAGAAATTTGTATCTTTTTTTGCTAGGTTCCATGTGGAAGCACAGATTCCCTCTCAAAAGTGATCAGCTACAACACAGTAGTGCTGGGGGGAGAATTTTTTTGAAAAATTATATCTGTACTTTTAGAGCTCTGTAAATGAAGATATCATTCATTTGATACACTGTAGGTCAACTCTTCCTTTCTTTAGTGTTCACTCTTTAGCAACTGAAATCACAAGGCATGAAGTCAGTAGATATTTAAGCTATTTAAATAGCACCAAGGATAAAGGTCATGCCTCTGATGTGATTTATCTTCACAGGAAACCTACCAAATCTTGGAAACCACGACCTTGGAGATAGGAGATTCTGGAGGCTGTATAGATAAGGGGCTGGGGTATTCAAACTACAGATAGCTTTTTCCAGAGTGTATTTAAATAGCTTAGAGCAAGGTCTTAGGTAAAAACAAACAAACAAAAAAACCCCACAACCTTCCAGCAATGTGATATACTCTGGCAAATGCCCACGAAGTTGTAGAGAATTGCTTTCACCTGTACTGGCTGAGAGGCTGCTGTTTTCCCAAGTATTATACAGCAAAGAAAATCACCAGCCAGGTCTTCCAGTAACTGCTGCTTCATGGCAGCTGCAAACTAGCCCAGCAAAGCAAACAAACAAAAGAAAAGGTACAAAATAATAAGAGTAGTAATAATAATAAATAATAGTAATAATAATAAAAATGTTTCAACAAAGTAGACTTAGAGGTCAGTCAAACCTAAGAACTGGTGCCAGTGAGAGAAGGGAGAAGGGAAAGCCTGGAGCTCCCCATAAATATCTCAGGAAATCAGTTCCTAAAGAGGTAGCAGAAATAGGCAACTCCAGCACCACAACTGCACAGCATCATGTAAGTGTGTCAGCAGATAATTTGGCAAATATTTTTAAAAACTAGTGAAACCAGATAAACAGAGAAGGAAGTATCTCCCTGAACTTCTGTGCACATTACTGTACACATGTGAAATAGCTGCTCACATGACTTTTTAAAGTTTGACCAGTCCTGTGAATTCTGCTACAAAAAGTCTCATTTTTGTTTCAAATTTACTCTATGAAACAGAACTCTGCTTGTGTAACAGACAGCAATAGCACAATTAAAACATTCCACCTGAGGCCAACTCTGTTCAGCAACCAGAGAGGAAGAAAACTAATTAAAACCATGTTCTCTAAAATCAGAAGTGGTTAGCTGCACATACCAAATAGAACATAGTATTTGTCACAGGCAACTGACCTCAAAACAGGGGAGGGAGCAGGGGAGGTGAATGTAGTTACAACAAAACACACAGTCTGAAGGAAAAAGTGATTTAAGAGCTACTAGAATCACTGGTATTTGTGCTTGGGTGAAAAGAACAGCAGACATGGAGCTAAAGCAGATACTAAGGGCACATTCATGCAATCCTGGCACAGATAGACCTGATGATATAATTGGGAGTTCTGCCTATTTTCTTTGAGATTAGTGTCTCAGTAATTTATTAAGCTCTCTTAACCAGTAAGTCCAGATAGGAAGGATTTCAGATTAATTAACTACAGGTTTAAGCCTGCAAAGGGGCATTCTGCATCTCAGAGACCAGCTCACACCCATGCAGGAGGGGAGGTATCTTTTGGGAACAAACATGGGGGCCATTACTGACCAATTTGGAAATTCTCCCTGCATTGCCCAAATCTCTGCAGACTGCAGTAAGTACCATTTTTGCTTCTGTGGTAGTCAGAAAGCTCTTGAGTCATTAACATGGGAACAACATTGCTATTACTCCCAGACATTTCTTTCTTCACTTTCCAATGTTTTCTCTGTGCTATCTGTCATTACCTTGTTTTCTCATTTTCCTTTTCATTAACAATTATTATTCAAGGGAGGAAAGGTAGCACAGACTGAGAATTCATGCAGCATGAATGGAGAGAGACATTGGGTCTAGCAACTTCAGCAGAGGATCAGGAGCCAGGCTGCTTGCAAGACCCTGCCTGACAGTCTCCCTCTTGGTCTTTGTGCAAGTCATTTAAGGTCAAGTATTTTTTCCTTCACACGGACAAAAGTTCAGTAGGGGGTCAATTCCTTTGGATAAAAGAAAGGGTTAACTACACTGATTCTCCTCCCTGTAGCTACCACTGTCCTTGCATGAAGAGCAGATACTTCCTTTAGGTCTATCCTCACCACAGTTACAACACAGGAGATTGTGAGCGCAAATATTTTGTGATCACATCAATGCATAGCATGGCTTTAAAAACATCAGGCAGGGAAAAGCTGTGTGCACTACATGAGCTGGTCAAGGCAAAATTTGACTTGGATGAGAGCCTTCTCCCAGCATGACTGAAATAAAGGACTTTTTTTTTTTTTTTTTTTTCTGATCAGCTCTGGCTGCAAACTTGTGTGTTTGCAAACATCACACAAACCAGTCCCCAGCAATAACTAGTGCTGACTGGTTCACCACAGTCATCCTGTGAAGACAACTTACTGTTGTTGACATCCAAGCCACGTTTCTTCTCCTTCAGTCTCATGGTGTTGGGAGTAAAAGGAACTCCAACAGAATAGGGCTCTGCAGTGAGCAGCATGTGTGGATTCCAGGTACAGTTCCCCAGTGAGGATCCCAGCCTTCCCATCATATTGCTATATCTTATCTGCACACACATAGGACAAACACAGCAGCAATGCTTCTTTCAGCCTGCTTTAGTTTTCCAACTGGATGGAATAATTTTTACTTCTTTAACAATAGAGTTGGGAAAAAGACAATAATTCACTTTAGTATTAATGTGTTTGTGTTTCTTTTTACCATACAGAAGAGCACAACCTGACAAAGTAGATCCTTCTCAGGAAATGAGCCAGTTAAAATTAAGTTGCATGAAATTCACCCTAATTCATGTGGCACCATTTGTTAGGTGCATGGACCTATGACTTACTTCTCTCTTATTTTTCTTCCAGGAAACAGGAGCACTGATGCTGAATTCAGAGAACCTCAGAGTCAGGACTGTCTCTCTCT
This sequence comes from Aphelocoma coerulescens, assembly GCF_041296385.1. NCBI lineage: Eukaryota > Metazoa > Chordata > Aves > Passeriformes > Corvidae > Aphelocoma > Aphelocoma coerulescens. Next base: position 12,498,110 of record NC_091021.1, read on the forward strand.
GGGAGTTTCAGATTAATGCAGGATAAAGAGATTTAGTCGGACTTTGGTTCTCTGCTGCATTCCTCTGACATACCACAGATACCTGAGGCAGAACAACAAGGTAGCATCAATTCAGTGAAAGGTGAAAGATTCACCATCAGTTCCTAATGTTTATATGCAAGCTGGTACATTTTCAAAGTAATAAGGGTGAAGGAATTTACTTTGTAAGGTGAATAGATCAAGTATGGATTAGACTGAATTAGCAAGAATTTTGCCCCCTTTTCCCCCAAAACAGATATTATCTTGAGAGTCATTGCTGAACTTTTCTTACCAGGTTAAGAGAAATAACAAACAACATCCCATCTTTCAAAGCTTCACCAACAGTCAGGTTTCTTTGCCAAATTTTCATTACAAGAACTATAAGCAAACTGAGGGTTCTCCAGGTGCCTTACACCTTTTGTTGACTGTTTCAAAACATGGCAAACTTCAGCACTACCACAAAAAAAACAAGCAAAACCCCACAGATTCGTACCTATATGTCCATCCTCCCTCCTTTATTCCTCTTCCATGTTCTTACTCTGATATTGCCTCTTCAGTATATGCCAGAAAAAACATTTATTTGAATGGATTTTAGCTTAAAACTAACCAAGCAAAAAAAAAAAAAAAAGTAAAGCAAACCTCAAGTAAACCTCAATGCAATTCACTAAAAAGCCATACAAACCTTTCAGCTGGGCTAAAGGATGCAGTATTTTAGTGTCAGCTGCAAAATATTAATGAAAATAACTCTCAAAGAGTTGTACTGGAACCCTCTGACCTAAACTGCTACATACTCAAAGCCTTATTGAGAACTGAAATACAAGGACTTTTGAAAACACACTATTTTTCTCCCTTCTGAAAAAGTAAGCAGAATCACGCTTATCTTCCTGGACAAAGCCAGGACCCTACTAAACATCATCCTTAGTACTAGTTGAGTAATTGAGAAGTTCAGGTACAAGTTTAGAGGGCACTGGCTATTAGGCATTCACTCACCACACAGGCATTAAGCAGAATGTGATTTATTTTATTTTCAAAGCTGAATGAACTGCCATGGAGAAAGGCACCATTACTGTGTGCTAAAAATATCCAAACACAGGGGGAACACAGAGGAGTTGGTGCACTGTAAATTCATATTCCAACATATTGCACACTAACTTTCCTGTACAGACAAGCCCTTAGACTAATAGGCACCTGGGAGCCTTCAAGTCTGAGTGCCCAATAAATAAAAAGGCTATTTTATTTTATTTTTTTACTAGTGCTCTGGAACCAAGCTCTGATGTCCCTACTCAGACAATGCTTCCATTGAAATCAGGTCTTGGTCTATTATTAAATACTATTCCTTTCACAGCTGCAAGCTTTCCAGGTTAGAGGATAGGGATTTCATATCAAGTCAAATCACTAATCTCTGTCCAAAGGGAATTGTGCAGGTATTTATTTTGATTTTATATAGGTACCTTGATGCTGCTTGATTCAACAGACTTGCGCTGATGCCTACTGAAGTAACTCCCTGCATATCCACCAATTTCCAACTCAGATAAACTCAGAGCAAAATCAAAGCAAAACAAACAAAAATTTTTCAAAGCTAATCTACTTTTAAAAACTGTTCCAGACTCAGATTTGTTTCGGACAAAGTCAAGGACTGTGTTTGAAAATCATTAACACAGCTTTCGGTTCTACTTTCCCAAGCTGTAAGAGTGCAGTGAACACTCAGAGCAGAAAATGGTGTGTGTTTGAAGGCTCCACTGCACTGAGTTCAAAGTAACCTGAGGCTCAGTTGTGTGAGCTGCTCCCCCCAACCACAGCAATCTCCCATACTGACAGACAAGCTTGAGTAGAGCCCACTGAACTCAGTGAAACACCACTAGACAAGAAGTTAACTCACTGCCAAGAGTTCACAATCTGATTTATCAATTTCCCAATCACAGTGAGCAGTCCTGTTTTAGGAAACCTGGCTACCCCTAGCCAGGCACTACAAGGAATTATCTGCAGTTCTGTGCAGCTGCAGGGAAGTGACTGCAGAGGTGAAGCTTAGGATACCAAAGCAGACCTGTCCAGCATTTGCTTGTTAGCTCTAGCTACAAGAAGCTGCTCAGATTCTGACACAAGAACTCCTTGAGGTACCCAGCCAGCACACAAAGGAAACAATCACATCCATGGTATTTTAACTTCCTGCTTTTTTAGAATGATGGGTCAATGACAAACATTTTCCTTTTAGGCGGTTCACTCATTTATAGTGGTGCTCATGGTAAGTTTGACAGCTTTATCTTTTCTCAGCTACTTACAGCTGTGACTCCATTACTTTGAAGTCAACTTGGATTTGGTCGGAATGAAGTGCAGACATCAGTGACTCAGGCTTAGCATGTCACCTGCATTTGTTATCTTGCAGTAGACAATTTAATCAATTATAGTTTTTTGTCTAGGCACCAGAACAAGACAAAAACGCTGATCAGCATTTCACGGGGCTGTTTCTTCACTGCTAGCAGGCCGTTTAACATCTGATAGACCATATAAAAAGGTCTTCCCAGGGGCTTAGAGTGTTTGGGCTGTTCTTTTTATAGTGCAGAAGGTCATTAATGAGCAAGCGAAAGCAGTGTGGAAATAGCTAGACCAGTCTTGTTGAGTTAATAAGAAACTGTCATTCTGCTTCAGTACTTTCTCATTAAGCCTAGCAGTGTTCACGTCTAAGGAGACTGATGGTACAAATCTATTTTAATGCTCAATTTAATTCCTCAAGACTTGAATCAAAGAAAGTTTACCCCTCCCTTTTTTCCCTTGACTTTATCTGTTCAGCAATTTCTGAGAAAAAACACGTTATTTTCTTTTACAAATGCAGCTCAAAAGCTGAAATTAATCTTATTTTAAAGAGCTAGATGTACCTTGACTTTTCTGAACAGAAGAACAGTCAGAAAACAAATTTTGTCCTCTTGTTCCCATTAAAGAGTCTATAAAGATAGTCACCATATTATCATCCCATGCCCATTTTCATTTTAAGACTAGAGTCTTAAAATAACTTAGTTGTTGGGTTTAAGTGTCAAACAGAAATTAAATTCTCCATTGCTTAAATAGGATTAAAGAACAGATACCACCTATAACTGGGCAAGAAGGGTTTGTCATGCAATGTTAACAATGAAATCAGAAAGCCACTTCTTGCTAAGAACCAGAAGAGCTTTGTTAACTCCTTAACTACTCTCCTACGCCCCACTTAATTTTGCTGTTCTGACTAGAATCTTAACTGAGTTCACACGCCTTTTGTTGTTACCTTCTGCAGAGGATCAGTCACCTGTTTTGTTGCCAGATCCATTTTCTCTTAAGGAGCTTTTACTGCTGTAACTTCCAAGGAACTGGCTTACTGGAAGCTCAGCATCGCCCATATGACAAGGAAACACTGCTCAAATGCTTAAAATGATGCAACAATGATCTTCATGTGACACCAAAGTTCAGCCTTGTCATACAGCTCAGTTAAGTGAAGATGTGGGGTGAAACATAACATCCTTGCTGTCCAGTTGCTGATGCTTGGTCACTGCAGGCTCCGTCTCTCCCTACCATCACCTCAGATCAGGCACAGAAAGCCATGCTGGTACCAATGCAGCATTCAGTAACTTAGGCCTAGCTTCAGGCATATGGTAGTCCAAGAGAAGAGGGGAGGAACAGATTAGAGAGAAGTTCATCAAAGGAAACTGATGGAAGAGAGTCACGTGTTCCCTTTTGTACTTTACATGTACAAAACTTTCATGCGTGTATCAGGCCAGAACTGCTAACACTGAGCGAGTTCTCTCCTGCTGTTTTGAACACCAAAGAAAACAGTCCAGTGCATTAGTGAGAGAGTTTCATTCTCTTATCTGTTATTCTCCAGCATTTGTTAGCTAAAGCTCTTAACTCTCCTGGCTACCCATTGCTCACACCAGGGAAGTTCCTAAAGCACACCTTTTCACACAGCATGGGTTTCATCTCATAGTTGATTTCTCTTTTCTGCACTCCACACATACGGAATTTCTTGTTAGTAAGCCTGTAACGACTGTACATCCAGCTCTGAAAACTCTCTCCAGGGCTGTTTCCACAGAACTCATTTCTATGTTAGTTTCTTTTCCTTTTTTTCTCCTTACAACCTTCCAGGAAGTTCCGAGATCTTTCACGGCAAAGTACTATTTCCTGCAGTGCAGATACTGTGGTAAGAACCTGAAGTTGCTGAAGATTTGAAATCTCAAATCATTAAGGTCATACAAAGGTGAAAAGCATTTAAAACACTGAAAAAGAGGTGAGAAAGATTAGGTGCATCCCAACACACCAAAAATATTGCAGGATCCCAGTAATGTAAACAAACAGTTTTTATTACAGGCCATACTGTTTTTGTGGGCTGCTTTAGAAACCCACTGATCTGAGATAACGGGAGATTTCTCTCAAGTTGTTTTAATTCCATGAGTGTTTCCCGTTAGTCACTGTGGCAGATACAGTGCAAGACAATTACAGATTTTTCCCTCCCAACTACACATTTGCCAGATGAACACTGGTAATTTTCTCACTACTAATACTCTTGAAGGTAGTGCAGCTTCCAGGAAGAAGAAAAAGGAAGATGTTAGTTAAATCTATAGTACATACCCCCCACTACCTTAAAGCAGATTTAGGGCTAGTACTGGGATCATACCCAGCATTATCACAATCTACTCCGCACCATGTCAAGGCACAGTGGTGACAGCATGAGACCACAGAAGCGGCAGCATGGCTGGTAGAACTGACAGTAACCACTCAAAAAAGGCTTGAACCGCATTTTTTCTAGTGGGGAACGTGGGGGCAGCAAGGCAGCAGAAGTAACATAGCCCCTAAGACTAACAAGAACTAAACATCCAGAGCAGCAAGCACACATGCTTTTATTATTTCTGATACTTTCTGAAGCTGGTCAGGTCTGTGAAAAAGTCATTTATACGTTTACTGCAATATGAAATAATAAGAAATAAAATGTAAAATATTAGTGAGAAATGTAAAAATATTAGTGAGAATTCATGCAAGGCTTAAGAGCTTCTGAAGGATCAAAAAAAAAAAAGAACACTGTCTCAGGAAGTTTCCTTTCTGAGTTGTGGTTGTGAGGAATGAGACAACTCTTTGTAGAAATTAAAACAATTTATTAAAACAGAAAAATTGAAAAATTGAAAAAAAAAAAAACCTAACAAAATATAAAAATTTTGGATCCTGATGGCTCGAGAGATATGCCCCAGGAGCGCAGGGATTCAGGAGCTTTAGGCTTAAGACAGCTCTGAACCTCAGGTAGAGAAAAAAATAAACTTGCAGTTTAGGCTGGTCAAAAAGAAATTTATTTCTAAAAGCCCCTAGAAAGGGGTAGGCTTCTCCAGCACTGCCTTAGCAAGCTGGAGAGGAAGGGAAAAAGAGAGTGGGCGTGTCTTCTCTTACACTTTTATAGCTTTTGCTCCGCCCACAGTCCGCCCACAGTCCGCCCACAGCCCACCCCCCTGGTTCAAGGCGGTTGGTGTTTTCCCCTTGACAGACCATCTCTGTCCACCAATGGCTCTTCCTGGTCAGAGGGGTGATATTAGTTGAGATAAGGGTCATGTGCTTATGGGGCTGGGCTGTTTGTTGCAACCGGGGTTTTTAAAATCTGCCTTGAAACCAAGATACAAGTAAAACATAAAAATACATCCAACACATCTTAAAACACTTGTAAAGGTATACAGTAAACACAGGAAGACCATAAAAACTTGATTAGTGTACCTGGACTGATGAATTGATTTTAACATTCAATTTAAAAATATTAAGCTCAAATTAATTAAAGCACTTAATATGCAAAGACCAAGCACAAATAGGGATTTCATGTATGACAGTGGTTGTCACTGGAAAAAAATTCTCATCTTTAAAGTCTTCTCTCCATTTTGGTATTTTTATTACACAGCCTGCATAATACAGGTTTGGCTTTTCTTAGTATATGTTGTTGATTCTGGATACCTGAAGTTGTTCTCCTGAAGTCAGTACTCTATATGTAAAGAAGGAACTCTTGTTTAACAATATGTAGTCTCCTTGCTCTTCCATCTGCACTTTAACCTCTAGTGACAACTGTAAGATATGTCAGCAAAATGCTGTTTTTCATGCTGCCATCACTGCTTCTTTCTTGCTGTCTCATCACGGCTGGCCTTAGGTTGTACAGGTTGTGTACGTGCCAGTATCACACACAAGCTGAAGCTGATACCTGACTCCTTCCTCAATTATCACTGAGTCAATAAAATCAGCCAGCATGGAGGAACTATGGAGGCGTTGCCTCCTTTCTGGAGACAAAGATACTGGAGTTTTTCTCCCTCAGGCAAGAAATGAGAAGTGTGAGATGTGATTTGTGATGAAATTCAGAACCATGCTAAACTTGCCTGGTTTCAGATTTCATTACCCCCAGAGTAGAAAGGTTTGGCGAAGTAAGAGATCCTCTGCCAATTAAGAACACATAACATCAAGAATTCAGAAAGCTTCCAGCATGCAGCAAGGTGAGAAGTTTCAGCTTCAGTCAAGCTTTCTGTTGAGATTTGTTCAAGCTCTGCATACTTACAGGGTTTTGCATGGTTCTTACAGGGTTTTGCTTATGGACCAAGAAGCTGTCGAGCAACTACACATACCCCAACAAAACTAAATAGACCCATTTCAGCTTTGCAAATAGTCATGGGTAGCAGAACAGCTGGGAATGCTGTCTTCCTTCTTGGACTTGCAATAGTCTTATGCCAAAAAGGACTGGGCACAGTCCTCAAGCTCAGAGCAGGATGCTATCAACTGCTGCACCTAAGGATGTGACACTTGCAACAGTGCTATCTATCATTGTTGCAAGTCTCAACAGCAACTGACAATGTAACGAAGAACAGTTCATGTTGTTATATTGAACTTGAACCCTACCACATTCAACAGTTATGAGTTCCAAGACTCATAACTACATATTTGGAATTAATGTCTTTCTTTCTCTGCCCTTTCCTGACCAACATCCCACAGTATATGAGATTGCCCCCACAGTATAAGCTCATTTGAGACAAGCTCTGCACATACCATAGGTAAGTTATTGAAGCCTATACATTGCAGGAAATATAAAAACAGCAGAGGCCTGGATCTAGGCCTTTAAGTTAGGTGAACCTTGTTCAAATTTGTCCAGATGTTGTGGGGAGGGGGAGTGGGTCTTTAGAAAGTGAAGATCCATCTCTACAAGAATTCTTTTATCTCCTTAAAAATCTACATAAGCTTTTACAGTAACACTTCAGCGTTGTGCCCTGCCAGAAAGTTGTACCATCTGTGCAGCTTTCCACACATCCTTGAAACAATGGCTCTCTCTGCTGGTGCCTTAACATCCTGTACCACAGGCCAGCTCTGCGGGGAAAAACGCTAAATACCCCCAAGCAGAATAGCTTACTTTTTTCAAGGGAAATCCTGCTCCTTCCTCTCCAGGACCGAAGTTCATTCTTTTAGCATGGGTTTCCCAAGTACTGCTCTTGAAATACACATATTGAGAAGACAATCTTCTACTGCTAAAGAATTGCTTACCTCTACATTTTACTCTTTCGTACTTTCAGCTAAACTTAGTGAGAAAACTGGGGCTCTGTCAGGAAGGGACATAGATTTCTGTTTATAGATCCCTTTGCCTTTTTATTAATTTACCCAATAGTTGATGTCTGATAATTGAAATCACCAGTGTTGATCCAGCAACTTCAGTATGGCTCATAGAACACCAGCAAACTTGGATTTTCAATAAGAAATCCAATCTCTTTGCTACTGCTGTCTCATATAAGGCTTCAGGACGCTTTTTAATTATCATACCATTTAAAGGCTCAATACTGGCTCAAAGATTTGGAAGTACATCTGAACCTCAAATCTTCAATTCTAAAACATTACCCAAAAGCACCAAAAAGGAGGGAAATCCTATCACTCCCATGGCCATACTATTGTCACTTTTGCCTCTACTAAGTCTTTAACCTTAAACCTTATTTAATCCTTGTTAAGATATGTGAAATAATTCTTTTAACCATCCTATACATTAAGGAAAATTAAATTTGATAGGATTATCAAAAATCTATAACTGAAGCCAAAGAGACTGCAACATCAAGTTCCAACTTCGTTTTGGGGTGAGAAAGTTAAACGTAATAACCTTCTCCTCCCCCCCCCCCCCCCCAGCATCAAATTTAGAGCTAGACCTATTCTCTCATCCTATGGTTTGGCTACTTATTTACTGAGGCCAATGACACTGAACCACAGCTGCAGCACAGATGATCAGCAAAGAAAATTATTCTGCACAAATCTGAGTCTGGCCTAACCTGCTCAAGAGTTGATCTTCACCTTTACAGATTCAGACAAGCAAATGGATGGAAAAAATTGAATGCAGTATTGCATAACTGGAAGCCTGCTTGGACCATACAACACACTTTACTAAAAAGATAAAAGTTTCACAGAGACAAAGTTTTTATACTTCATTTTCACTTCTGCAAACAAGACACGGGTTTCTACTACATTTGTTCCTTTTCTAGTCAGGCATCTTAGCTTAGTTATTGTTTATCACAGTGCCTTAATTCAGTGAAGTATCTGAATGGAAATTCTCAGCAATGGTACCCCACCAACAGATGCCTCTGAGGGCCATATTCACAGGGAGAAGGGACAGGCATTGCCTCCTATTTCTACAGTCAGACACAGATCCCCTGTCAGGAGTCCTCAGATTAAAACACTTGACTGTGACAGCATCTAGTTGCTTTACAGGGCATTTTGAGACCTCTTAAAATTAGGACTGAGGAAAAAAAAAAAAAAAAAGAGCAATGTACCATAGAGTCATAGAATGTTTATGTTGAAAAAGAACATTAAGATCATTTAGTGCAGCCATCAACCTAACACAGCAAATCCACCAGTAAACCATGTCTCTAGGAACCACACTACATGCCCTAAGAGTGCTAACTCTTCATAAAAAAATCTTACATTCAGGTCCACACCTCTCAGAATTAACTGCCTGCTCTAAACCAATTCACCTTAAGACAAGAATCATGGAATGGAATGGCTTGGATTGGAAGGAACCTTAAAGATCAGGCAGTTTCAACCCCCCTGCCATGGACAGGGACACTTTCCATGGGATCAGATTACTCAGAGCACCATCCAACCTGACCTTGAACAGTTCTATGGATGGGGCATCCACAACTTTTCTGGGCAACCTGTTTCAGTGTCTCACCACCCTCACAGTAGAGAATTTCTTCCCAATATCAAATCTAAACCTACCCCTCTTTCAGTTTGAAGCTGTTCACCCTTATCCTATCACTACATGCCCTGTAAAAAGTCCCTTTTCATCTCTCTTGTAAGCCCCTTAAGGTACTGGAAGGCTGCTTTAAGGTCTCCCCAGAGCCATCTCTGGAGAAGCAAAATAAAGCCTTTCATTTTTCTTTTAACAATGCTATTGATTTAAAAATACATCTTAGAGCTATATTCAGGAAATACACACCAAACAGGACTTCACAGAACATTCATACAGAACTTATTAATTAAAGTGTGAAACATCAATATTTGTAGCTTGCTCTTTAGAGAAACAGAACAATTGCTGCTGTTAAAGTCACTGAAAGCTATGGCTTCACTTCTCTCCTAAACTAAAAATAAAAACCGGACCACAAATTTCTAAAATACTTCAAGATCTTTGGATGATAACTATTACAGAAATGAAACTGTAATTATTAAAATATTCACCATTACTGTAATTATTAAAATAGTCACTGTTGCTTAATATGCAAAGCACCTGCAAGTGAGTCTTTCCATCTTCATTGCAGCAAAAGAGAATGAAACTCACCTCAGTAATGGAGGAGACAAGTGATCTCCAAAGAGAGTAGCAGCTACCTGCTAGGCCATTACAATTACACAAGTTGTTCATTAGATGGTACTGACAAAGTATTCTGAAGAGTTTCAGGGCTTACAGATGTGCAAAACATGTTGAGAGGTTTAGGCAGGAGTTAAACAAAACCTCGGGATGTTTCTGCACCTTCCTAAGCTTTTTCTTAAGTGGAATGAAGTCTAAATTTTGATTGTTAATCTTACTGTTACTCTGTCTGATCTTTTGGTTTTTTAAATACAGGATATAGAGCTTGAATCTGGAACAACAGTTGAGATCTCCCAGCCATCAGGAAATGTAGGAGACATTTGGAATAAAAACAAGTAACTCTGAAAAGCAGTATACAAGAGGAGACTTACCACTGAATGAAGAGCAGGAAAGAAAATACCCAGTTGACAACAGCTTTGATCTTGTAAGTCCTATGGCAGCAAAACTTCCTGCCTCTTCCCCTGTAATGTCTTTGACTATCTATTTCTGTTAAAGACTGGTTTCAATCATGGTTCAGACACTGATGGCAAAACACTAAGTGCTGTCTGGCTTGTGGTACAGAGTCTTTCTGCTTTGTACCATCAGGATAAAGTTAAGGTGGCAAAACAATCACTCACTTGCAGAAATTGTATACAGTCAACTGTTAAGTGATGTATGTGTACATACAAGTACAGACACTACTGATTAATGGTAGAACAGCCCTGTTCCTTATAACCCCTCCCTAGGACGTGCAGCACTGAAAAAACACAGCTGGAGTACCAGAGGACAAGCTCTGTCTCAAAGCATATTCTGAGATGCCATCACTTTTCCCCCAGTTGTTGGTCTAACAAGTGGTCTTAGGGCTAAAGTGAACCAGGAGGTCTCAGTGCACAGTACACAGCCTCCCTGGTACCAGAAGGAACTGCAGAAGCAGTTACACTGAGAGCAGGTAACAGCCAAAACAAAGACCAACTCTCAAAGGGCAAACAGCAATTCTTTGCACAAATCAGTGGTCATTGGTTTAGCTCTCAGCATAAATCCTTAATTGTAATTTATAGAGAAAAACCATTTTCTTTATCTTTTCCTTAGCAATTCTACATCATTGGGAATACGAAAAACCCCTTGAAGTTCTCTTCATGTCACAGATTAAGGTTTCATGCAGAAATTTCAGACCCACTAGCACAGTGAGTGTACAACAGTGGACTGCAGCAGTTGTGGTCAAGTCCTGAAGAGATGAATATTCTCTTATCAGTAACTTACAATGTAACTAACAAATTGGCACAACCACTTCAGCTTTTACTGTTAGCAAGGAGATAAATTGATACCTCTTATCACCATATATCATAAGCACTCAGGGTAAGGTTAACTAACAAGAAACTGATCTCTCTCCATCTTGTTGAAGATTACTGCATGTACATTTTAGTTATCTCAATGGGAGATACAGCAAGGGCATATAAAGGCTTAATATGTTACAGTCAATTTCTTCAACACAGATTGAAGGAGATGGTCCAGCCCTCATTATTTCCCAATTTTAAGCCAAATTTTATTTCCATGCTTTTGTTTGATAGTTCCTTGCAAGAAAAAAGACCAGGGAAAATTTTTGTATTCAGAGATTATTTTGTATTTTTTGAAAGTGGTAATAATCAACTGTTATTAAAACTAATTTATTATTAAGCCTCAAACATGATACATCAAGCATCAAATCAAAATTATTTCAACTACACTTACAGTAGCAGAAGTGGTGGGGTTTTTTTTCTTTTTATTTTGTATCAAAAGTCAAGAATTATATATTGTATTAACAAGCAGACAATGGCTAGACTTTTTTTCTGTCCAGACCTCACCTGTAAACTGGAATACCCCTAAGTATGTGTACTAGAGCATGCACTTACAGTAAATATGGTTTGAGGTTATTTAGGCATGCCTGCGTACATTAGGGTCATACCTGGAAGCAGCAAGTTGGATTTTATTGGGCCTTGCACTGTAGGCAGCAGACTGTGAGAGATGGAGAAAGCTTGCACCAAGTTAACCAGCAGGTCAGAGGCAGCACAAAGCTCACAACTCGCCTGTTTCATACTGCAGCTGCTCTCTGCTAGATAGCATGGCCTTCTACCATTTGTCCCCAGCAGAGGGTAAGTTAATTGGGAACATTTAATGTAGACAGACAGCCAAGAGCAGTCAAGCCCTTAGGAGAGCAGTCAAGGCATCAGTAGTGATGATTAGGACAAGATCATCTGTTCCAGGTTAACAGTTGTCTGCATCAAGGTCTTAATATTTTCTCCCCAGTTTTTCTGTCTACAGTCCACTACAGTCCTGATGATGCACTTGATGCACCTTTTTTGACTATAACAAACGAAAATTCAAAATAAGATTTTGGTGTATTTGATTAACTTAGGTGGAGCAAGAAACAGAAGAGGGGCAGAAAGACCAAGAATATGGGTTTGAAGAGTCACGAAGTTACATCATAGGGGAAATTCTCTTATGAGATTTAGATGAAACCACAACACTTTGGTCCTATTTATAATTTGTTCTGACACTTTCCTGCACCACACAAAAAAAAAAAAAAAAAATTGACAGAAAGACCAGATTTACCTCCAGAGTGAAATGTTTGTTCCCTGAAGGAACAAATTGCCACAGTATCCACAGCATTCCAGTTTTCCCCTGGCTCAGGCCATCTTGCCTCCAACAGCCACCCCAGCCAGCAGCTCCCACAGACCAGCAGGCGGGAGCAGAGGGGCCGTGGAGATGAGAAATGGTGCTTGCAGGTGCTGGCAGGGACATGTGCTGAAGAAACTCCCATGAAATGAGGATAAAACAAGAGAACAAAGACTTACCCAGTGTGTCCAGTAGCCTTGTGGCTACTGCAGCCAGGCAGCTCTGCCGCCAGCATCCACCACAACATGGCTGCTGCCTCCTCAGGGCACCTGTGCCCAGCATGGAGGGACAGCCAGGCTCCCTCTCCTCACAGGAGCTCTCCCAGCTCCCTCAGCACATCCCCACCCTGTCGCTCCCCCTCAGAGGGGCAGCAGAGGGGCTCTGTCCCGGGGCAGGGCACGGAGGGCCCCTATCCCCAGCTCCCACTCAGCTGATCCCACAGCCTCACAGGTGCCGTTGCTCCACACAAGACCTGCCCCTGGGGCTGCCCCAGGCCAAAAAGAGCTCCCGAGCTGCCCCAGATCATTTTTCACCCCAAGCACAGGTATAGCCAAGTTCAGGTAACTCCCCCTCTCCTTCACCCTCACTAGCAACAGGATTTGTGTTGGTTTTTTATGTACTTCAGCATCACACACAGGCAGGTATGGCATTTCCCTCACACCAGATATCCATGGCTGTTTGCTCACCTGCCCCAATTTGATGCTCTCCTGCCAGTTGGCCAAGGCAGCAGCACTGGGAAGAGGTGTGGTAGGGAGCCCAGGGGCATGCAGAGCCCTCAGCCCATGCATCCCACTGCCCACTGAGGCAAGGGCCCCAAAACCCACCGTTCCAGGACTGTAAATATCCAAGACCCATCTCACAGAAAACCTGGAGCCCAGAAGCACTCCCCAATGCCGTCTTTAAAAGAGACACCACACAGCAAAGTAAGGAGGCCGTTCAGGTATGCATCTTAAATCTCTACATCCCCTGGAAAAGTTTTCCTCAGTCCTTGTTTAGAACTCCAGAAATACAGGCTGTCTGTAGCTTTCCCATTTCACCACAGTGATCTTCTAGCTGACCATTCAGCTGACAGAGGCTTATGCTTTTTTAGACCATACCTGTTTCCTCAGTGTCCTCTTTTCTGAGGCTGGAGGAAACCCCTGTACCTGTCCCTTGCTACAACTACAGAAACATTTAGAAAAAATACAGGGAGAAATATAAAGTTGACAGAGGTTCAAGAATACAGCTTAAGTAGCAACATTTTGGGACACTAAATACTAGCAAATTAGCATAAGAGTCATCAGATATCACAAAGCCAAGTATCTACTGGAAGAAAAAAAATATATAGACATAAAACATTTACCATATAGAGAAAACAGGCGCTGTTGGCCACAGTGACTGGAAAACTCCCACAGAAGTCAGAACAACTTTAATAAGTACATAGAGCATATATCTTTCAGAAATTTCAAATCTCAGTTAATAATAGATAAATAATCGTTTACAGAATATAATTAATAATGCACTTAAAGTTGACATTCTTGTTCAGATTCCTCCTGAAAAATGGCAAGAAGAGATATCTGCACAGGAAAGAGAACAAAAAAGGCAGAAAGGCAACATAAGAAGAGGAGGAAGGAGCAAGAACAGAAATGGAAAAAGAGCAGTAGGAACAAATGAAAAAAGTGAAGGCAGATCTGGAAAAGGAACAACAGAGGAGCACAGAGGATGTGGTTAGTGGGGATAATGTTCTCATTTGAGAAGGGAACATTTGAATGGAACAACATGACAGAACTATTGTTGTCTTTGCTTTTCTTTTGCAAGCCAGGCACATGCATCCACACCTATCGATGTTTCAGCATGAAAAAACATAGATAACAACAAATCATCTTCTAACATAACAGAAGACTAACAACACAGTGTGTGAAGAAGCCAGCAAACTACTCCAGCACTCCCGGGCAAATTCCAAACTAGAGTATAACAACACAAGCCTTTTAATCTCAAATATGTGCACAGATAAAGTTCCATCTTTTAGCAGCATATTAGATTTTTCCTAAGTTTAGTATTGCATGTGTGTCTACTAAATTAACTTCATTTTTCTAATACTTTCATTCATTCATCATTATTCTGAATTCTGACTTTTCAAAGTCTTTGCTGACAATGAAAATAATCAGTATCAGTGAATCAAAGTCATTAAACAAATTTAGGTCTTCAACTTACTGTACCTAGCTTACAGTGAGTTCACGAAGATTATATTCCACACTTTCCAAACGACATTAAATCCACTACTGAGAATTTTCCCTGACAAAAACCTCAGCATTGTTATAACTAAATGGTTATAAAGATCTCATAGCAATGTAGGTTATTCCTTAATGATATGAGCATTTTATATTAGCAAAACAAACAAAGAAACAAAAAAAAACATTAAGAGCACTTTTGCTCTTTACGTCTGCTGACACAGCTTTAGGAAAAAATGAAAACCAAACACAACAAACCCCACAAAAAACCCCCCACCAAATACTTGAGGCAAAACTCTGGGAAACCGATCAGTATCAGAAACAAGCTCTGGTGCAATATAATTATAATACTTCTATTCACCTTTTGAAATGTTCTGCTTACACAAAACAGTACATTTGACACCATCTCGTTGCTTCGCGTCCATCTGGTAATTTTTCATCGGAACTGCATTTCCCGGGGAGAACAGCGACCTCCTCGGGTGGTCTCGAGGAGCTGCAGCCTATCTAGAAACGCCTGAACGCACTGCAGAGCATTCCCGGGAAAACAAGCATGCCCAAGAACGCGATTAGTAGAAGTAGCATGTTTCAATCACAAGTCTGAAAAGAAAGATTTATAATATTTTTTTTTAATTAGTGCTATGCCCTGCTTAACTTTATCTCAGGAAAAGCAAATAGGCATTCAAGTCAAATTGCTGGACTGAGAACACCAAGATTATTGGAAAATACCTGGAACCTCACTAAGTGAGACAGAAGACATTTAGTTTTATTTTCCTTAACTTCCCATTCCCCAAATAAGGAGAATAGTCCTTTCCTTCATGAACCTCCTTGGCTTTCTTTGATCCTCCCTGCTCTCAGTGTGAATCCTGCAAAAATAGCCCATTTTACTGTCACTTTGCTTACATTTAAATGTCAGCCAAGGCTTTCCATTGCCTCATTTGTTGCATAGCCCGGGTTCTTGTTCTGGGTTTGTGTCCTTGTTACACGAAGATGCATTCCAATTTTTTCTTCCAGCTCTTACTTACTGAACTTTCCTAACTGTTCCTATGTACTCCTCCTTCCCTTGTCTCCAAATCTTTGTTCCATGTAAGCCACATACCCATATCTCTCATATCCTTCTCAAAAGCACATGTGAAAAATGGAATGCAGGTTTTTGCCCCCTTACAAATAGTGTGAAGGAAAGTAGACAGTAATTTTTTTAATATTCATTTGCAGAACCAACCAGACATATGCTACATATCACTAATCAGCACCCATTCTCCCTTTATTCTCAGTTCTCCCCCCTTTGCTTTGGCAATCTGCTGAGCTCCTTGGGCTAGGATCTGCTCTTCTGGCAAAAATGCTCAGCAAACCCAGGGTTGCTATAGCAATTAATAATCATTTACGTTTTCGTTTACAGAAACAGAAACTAGAGGAGTGGAGGTGCCATGAGGAGGAGGTGGCAGCAAAGAAGTCACAATTAGAGAAAACAGCACAAGAACAGATTTGGCAGCAGCAGCAGGATTACCACAGGAAGCTTCTGCAGTTTCAGAAGAAGCAACAGCTAGAGGAACATGGAGCAGCAGATGGTCTATAGAAAGACTAATGCTTACTTTAGCAGCAGATAGTTCATCCGAATGGATGATTTCTGGTAAAGATATAGCCTGTGTGTCTGCCTTGAAATTCCTGTGACAGTACGTCCCAAACTTGCAGTACCTAAAGCTGCTTCTCTGTTAAACAGATCGATAACAATAGTCCTCTCTGCCACAGTCCCTGCAGCCTGAAAAGAGAAATTCCACAGCCTAGCTACGATGCAATGTGCAAGATGCTGGCAATAACATCACTCATGCTACATCTGATCGTTTGTTTTCATTACATATCTTCTCTGAAAGCCTGACTCCCAGTATCTACAGCTAAAAGAAAATAGATTCTAACAAATAGTTGCAGAGAAAGGCTTGAACAAAAATATGATTACAATTTAAGAAAAATTAATCTGAGACAATATTAAATATTGTAACATCAGTATTAGAATTTTCTTTTTATCTGTAACTGATGAAAAAAGTTCTTTCCTAAATAGAAAGTACATAAACAACTAATAGTTGTTGGTGATGTTTCTAAGAGGCACAAAAATGCAGACAAAAAGAAGGAGCAATGTGATTAGAGGAAGAATGCCAGCAGCTGGTTGACATGGCAGTAGAGCATCTGAATTATGAAGGAAAAAACTGAGAAAAGGCAACATCTAAGGTTGAGGAGCAAATGAAGAAAGAAGAAGATGCTAGACTACCTCCTAGACAAAGCCAGAAGACAAGCACAGCTTTTAAATTTAATCAGGTA
Organism: Aphelocoma coerulescens; assembly: GCF_041296385.1. Classification (NCBI taxonomy): domain Eukaryota; kingdom Metazoa; phylum Chordata; class Aves; order Passeriformes; family Corvidae; genus Aphelocoma; species Aphelocoma coerulescens. Next base: position 12,515,087 of record NC_091021.1, read on the forward strand.
TGTAGCTATTAGTTAAAGAGTGAAGTTAATACCTCTGTAGTAGGAGTTCCATCAGTGTAGTTAACACTGGAGAGCACCACTGGTACCTCAGGAGTTAAAACTGCCTTCAATTCCAGCCCCAAGACACAATGCTCTTCTTTTACCATTTAACCAGTTTTTCAGTATTTCCCCAAATTGCACCAGCAATTTACATACAGCTGTATTCTCTAATTATTTTAGTGTTTATAACATATTACAAAAAGAAGCCCAACTGGATTTCCCTGAACACCTGAAATTATGGTTACCTTTACACCAGAGCAGTCTCCACAGCATACTTCCACAACTTCCTTCAGCACCTCAGAACACAGGAACTGGGAGGCTGCACAGTACATATTAAAACATTGCAAATTGCATAACAGTCCTTCTTAAGAGAAGCCTAGGTCAATTTGTGAGCCACAAAACACTGCCAGGGATAAGAGGCTGAGTAATAACTACAGCTGAGCAGCAATTAGCACCTACTACTTGCTCTACTCTTACTGTTGTGACAGGAGAACACGCTAGCCCACAAGAAAGTATCAGCACAAGCCAACATGTTCTTCCAGTCTATTGCAAACCTTGCTCAAAGACAACTCTAGGGGCAGCCCAGGCTCCTGCCCAGCCTCAGTGCTACAGAAGGCACCATTATGCACTGTGGCAAAATCAAAGAAATGCTAGTGCACCAGTAATGAACTCACCAAGTGTGTATGTGTCAAGTCAATGCACTGGCTTTCTAACTCCAGAAGGAATTCTGTTCTGCATCCACTTTATTAACACTGTTTGGAGGCAAAGAACAAATCTGGAACCACCTCAGCAGTCCAAGGAGCATGACTAAGGGAAGCTACCAGACTGGAACACACTCAACATGTTCCTCATCCACGGGTGTTTTCTCATGTTCACCCGTTTGAAAAGCTAGGCCTGAAAAGAGTATAAAAGAGTAAGTAAATGCCTGGTGCTAGGAATGGGTCACTGCAGTGAGCTCTTTCAGCTGCACTCAAATTCAAGGATCCAATCCGGCTCGAGAGACCTTTTGGCACATGTGCTACTCCTTCACAACTTTATTTTCCTAGGCTGCAGCACTAGTCTGTGTAGACTATTAACAAGAGGAAGTAAAAGCATTCATGTTTGATCAGCCAGTAGAAATGAATCCAGACAGACCTCCAGAGGTACCAGATTCCAGATTCTTTGGTCCATTTTGTGTTAAGAGATAAAACAGTGAAATCACCAGGTTACAAAAATGTATGAAGACCTCCGTGCTGACTTCTGGAGGAATCCTCCAAAACAATAAATTGCAATAAACATGCTACTGTAAGAAGAGGCTAGATTTCAGATTTAGCAAGGAAAAGACTACAGAGAAACTGTAGCAAGGCAAGTTCTTATCTTCCCTATAAATCAGGTTATTCTCTTTTTTTTTTTGCTTCTCTAGTATTTTCTAGTAAAGTGTAACACTTGTAGATTCAATTCATATTGCAGTTGAGTCTCCTATGGAGAAGAGTAATCACTTTTTGCAGTCTCTAAATTGAAGGTGAACTTTATTAGGTATGCATTAAGTACTGGTTCTAAAAGCAAACCAAAACCAGTTTAAACATCCAGCACAATTCCTACTGGTCTCTGTAAAGTGCTTCAGAGGTTCATTTTCTCATTTAAGAAAATTTACCCTGAACAGCAATAATTCAAGTGTGCACACAAAAGATGCACAGCACAGGTCAACACAAATATTTTAATACGGTATTCTTAAATAATTTCAGTTTCAACTAGGAAAAGCTAAAAACTAGTAAACAATTGTAGCACTTTTAAAACAATAGATGGCTAGTCAAAATTAATGGCAGAATTCACATTTTAGCATTATCTAACATATTAATTGAAGTCCAAATTCTGCCAACATTTATTCATTTAACATCAAAAAACCCTAATTTTATCAAACTGGTGATCACGCAGACATGTTTATACTTAAGAGAATATACAAATTCTTTAGGCACAGCAGTTTTGAGAAAATCTTTCAAAACTGATAGTTTTGAAAAGTGCCTTTCAATAAAGCTTTTATACATAACCATAGTGATTATTAAATATATTGTCACAATTCAAAATAAAGTATTAGCTTCCACCTTCTATTCCGTAACTGACTCAGTGAAGATGGTTTTATTCTCCCAACACTTTTTTTAAAGCACTTAAAACCAACTTTTTTCTAATATACAAGTAAGCAAAGACAGAAAAATTGCAAGAGGAAAAAAATACTTTGTTTTTCTCAAACATATGAAATCCAACCTTATTTCCAGTCGTATCCTTCAAAACTGCAAGTGCTTTAAAACCTTTACTCCAGACCATCTTTCAAGCTCCTTGACTTCAAAATTCAGGTTTTATTTCAACCTGTAATTCCCAAGAATGAACTTCTTTAAAAAGGGTACTAGTGCATCTGTGTAGCACATGTGTCTTCTCATTTTGCACAGAGCTCTCAATACTAATCTTTGAGGGAGAGGACAGTTTGTCCATTATTACTGCTCTATCAAGTTCTATCAGCAAAGACATGACTTTAGACCAGCAGCTCTGTTGAGGCTCTTTGAGGCTTCACAAGAAGTCTGAGAAAGAGGTCAAATCAATTTTTCACTGGTTCCACAGCCACTCTATAAAGAGATGTATTTTAGGACAAGGTTACAGAACAGAAAGCAATCTTTGCCTTGAGCTTCATCCTACTAAAGCTGCATTTTGCAGAAAACCCTCCTCCACAGTCTCAAGAGAACCAAATGCAGTGCTTCAGCTCAAAAGCTGATATAAATGAGCATAGAAAAACAGATTTGGAAGAGGAAAGTGAACAGCTAAAAGCAAAGATAGTCAGGGCAGCAACTAGAGTACAAGCATCAAACCCCAGGGATCTGGATTCAGTTCTCAGCTCCACTTTCAGCTTCCACAGTGACCCCAGTAAGCTGCACCCCAGTTCCTTAGTTTGCAGAACAGAGATAATGGGAACCCTTCCTACAAAAAAGAGCATTGTACAAATTTTAATTTAAAAGATGATCTGATAATAACAAAGCTGTTTTACTTCTGGTTTTCTGAAGCAAATGTATTTAGAGTATTTTAAAAAAGCAACTGGACCTATGTGCAGAGAAGCCATGTCATTCTACATCATCATAGCAATCCCTCTTTCCTTAAGAACTGAATTATATAAAACAGTTTAGGAAAACCCCATATTCTGACATTTTGTAAACAAAAATTTTAATCTTTAAAAAACTGCTTAGTGCAATTATGCATACAAAAGTATTACTGAATCAGGAACAGGACAACCACAAGCATGAAAGAAAATGCATGTCTAGCTTCACAGCAAATGCCATTTAAAAAGTACTAAAAACCTGTGATTTTTTCCAGGTATACCAGCACTAAAACGTGTCTGTAACTGAAGCTGGCATTTATATGGAACTTGATCTACCAAACTAGTCCTATTTATCTGCAAAAAAGCTGAAGCAGGGAGAGTACCAAGATCTTCTCTTCACATTACTCAGCCCATAATCTCCCACCTCAGCTTTCATATCCAGTAACAAGTTCTCAAACTGACCATCTGTAATCTGTAAGTACCTAGAACATGTAGACCCTGATACTGATGCCCAGTGAACTGTCATGACACTTCCATATCATCCATCATAGATTATTTAATGGTACCATTGCATATGAAATGTAGACATTAAAAGCCATCTTTATTTACTTCCAAGCTGCATTTTCAGCTTAAATTATGTGCATGAAGTGAAGATTTATGTAACTGTATGTGAATATTCTCTACCAAGAAAAGAAACAGCTAGTAGTCTCTAATAGTCACCTGCAAAACAAGCAGATCAAGTATTTTACTAGGGCAAGTAGAAAAAAAAAATTTATGAGGTATATTTACAGAGCACGATTTTTTTCTGGCTTCAACTTACAGTCACTGGAAAAGCATGCCCTAATTATGACATCTTATGGTTTTGCTCATTTCCAAACATTTGAAAAGAAAATGCAAGTTGTTTATAAAATTGGTTTTTTTGTTTATTTTAAATGAAGCTGGTACAGACAATGTCCATTCAAAACCCACGTCCCAGGCCAAAAGGTACAAACAAGAGTGTCAAAGTAACACCAGTTGGCTGCTGTGAACATTCTTGCATGGATACCTGCACATACTAATTGCTATATGAGGTTAAAATGCTTCTGGGCTCTTCTGGTAAGATTTAAAAATCATTAGGGTTTTCAATTTCACGTCTTCAGCAAAGCCATCTCTGGAGCAAGGAACAGATGACAACAGTTCTAGCTTTTCCATTTCCAACTCGGCAATCTTCCTCGTTGGGCCATCAGCACAATTTAAGCAAAATAGCTCTGAGTTATGGATACACAACTTCTCCACAGTTTAGTTCTCTGAAAAACTTCATCTCGCACTGAAAGTTATAGTCCAGGAGTGAGACAGTCACACATCAAAACTTCAGGGCAGATATGGAAGTCATTAAGAACACTCGCCCACCTGGCAGATCTTACAGCCTTCGTGCCTGAAATGCACGAACCCAGTGAACATACAAATGCATGTGAGTACATGTATTCCTAAAGGGGAGGGCAGAAGGGAAGAGGGGAGCAAGGTTGCAGCTGGATCACAGAAGTTCAGCACAATGAAAACAGAAACAATAGTGTATAATGAGCACGAGAATTCAAAATACCAGACGCTTGAAAGTAAACTCCCAGAGATGGGGTGCCAGTTTCAGTGTTGAACACCACATTACAAAAGAACTATTATTTAAAAATAAAAAAGGATTAAGGGGGAAGTAAAACAGAAGGATCTAAACTGTCGAGTGACCCCCCGTCTGTTCCTGATAAACTTCAATCACATCTTCCTCCTCCATCCCCAGCTGTGAGAACAGAGAAAAACAGCAAATAATTGTTATAAATCTGGTGTGATGAAATCAGAGCAGGTCCTAGACAAATTATACAAAATGCTTTGTTCCTCTATCCCATCATAATTCATCAAAGGGGTGAAAAAAGTTTCAGTCACCATCTCACTAGACAATATTTGTGACTTGTTAGTCCTTTTTCCTCAGACTTAGGTATTTGAGTCAAAGCAAAAGCCTTATAGCAAAAACCTACCTGTGGAGCAGTACACATCAGCCTGGAAATTGTTGGTTTTACCTTTCTCAAAACCCCTTGTTTAGGGGGAACAAGGACATCAGCAACATCATAATGAATGCACCAGCTGCAGAGCCACATGAATTATGTATACTATAGTGCACTACTAGCTCACAATACAGCTTAACACCTACAGCAGGCAACTCAAAGCCTGTTTACAACTATTCTCTCACAGAGAGCAATTTGTTCAATTTCACAGTCAACAAGTTTGATTTTTCAGAAGGTCATTATTATGAGTATTTCTTCCTGCTTTTTCATAACAATTGGTGGAAGTCACTGGACAGAAGTAACTGCTTTCTGTTTGTTTACACTTTGATCTACTAAATGTGAACTAAATACATATTTATTCCAAAGTCATAGTGAAGTTCAAGCTCAACAACTGGAAAGTTCCCTTCATGTTTTTCCCCGCTCTAGTAAGCAGTGACTACACCCTCCTTTCTGAGGCATTACACATGGAGGTCAAATCAGTCTCTTTCCAAACTGCCTATTTGCCTAACTAAAAGATCCTACTTAGAGAAACCAAACTATATTTCTAGAAAGAAACTCACCTCCTTGGGGGTATGATTATCAGTAATTCTCTGACCCTCGAAGAGAAACCTGAGTGAATTCATTGGAACACCCTAAAAAAACACACAGATGTGTAAGAAAAAAAAACCAACAACTTACTGAATCTTGCATGGGTTTACGAGAAAAAACATCTTAAATAAAAACAACACATGAAAGTCATAAAACAGTGTTATTTCCTGTTACACAGGGAGCTCAGCTATCCTGTTGTATTCATGAAGACTACAAAGAAGTGACTCAAAAAGTATGACAGTTCCAAAATGCATGTTTATTCCAGAGTCCCACTGGAGTTCTAGCTCAACAACTTGGAAGTTTCCTTAACTTTTTAAACTTGTCTTTACTTACAAATTAAGTACTGACTATACCCTCTCTCTCAAGATATCATTACATATGTACTTTTCTGAACTGCATTATCAGCCTTATTTAAGGATCCTAAGACAACAAGAGGAGCATGATGCTTACTACATGAACTCCTACCCTTATTTTCCCAATCTTCTATGGCTATAGAAAGGAATTTCAACCTTTACCATTATCAATTCTGCAAATGCTCAGCACTGGGAACAAAAGCAGAGATGAGGGGAAGAAAAAGGAACAGCATTCAAACAAGGAGAAACAAACATCCCAAAGGTAAATAGAGTTAAAGTATGTCTGTTGCACAATGTGCCCATGTTCTGGCAGAATGCCATACTTCACATCAATAGATAAGGCAAACACCTCACCTTTTCCTTTCTTTCAAGTTACGAGCAAAACAAACTCATGTGAAATATCACACAGTTTGTACATCAATTAGCTCTCAAATACTGCTTGCAAATAACTAGGCAGAAAATTCTCAGGTAAGGACAGATCTTCACACTGTTTCAACAATCCCTCTGGCCAATGTGGAAGAAATGTTCATGGTCCCTTTACCAAAGGAAGGCTACTTGACACCAGAAACTGCATTGACTGCTGCTGAAGGAAATCATAGACCCTCCAGAACTCACCCCAGGAGATAAAGGTGTGTTCATTCGAATTATTTATTTATTAAAGAAAAAATTCCACACACATATTTTCATTAGTCAGTAAGACTGCTGCATGAATTATTTTCAAGACTTTTTTTTAAATTTCAGGTTTTTAAAAGGAATTATAAATTTAGTCATTTGGATTTAGCTACAAATGTATCTGGTGTTTGATCTATTCTTTCCTCCTACTCCAGAAAGATAGCAAAAAAGAACACATTTCATAAAAGAACACTTCAATGACAAGTCCAACTTCTCAAAATATGAGGAAAAAAGCCCCCAAAGTTTTATTACTTATGATTATATCTCCTGAAGTGAACTCCAACACACTTATCCAAGAAAAGGCCACACAAGGCATCTATCCCCAAAGCTGAGGGCAAACTAGGCCACGGCTTCTGGAAATAGCAGCTGTGAATCCACAATATCTGCCACAGAATCTGGAAGTGAAGATATATTTTTGTTCTGTAACAGCTGTTACTATTTACCTACATCCACAATTAATATTGCAGATTTCTTTAACTTAGGGTATAACAGCCAGAGTTACTTGATTACCATATTAATGGCTGTAGCAATGCCTGAGGCCACCCTCATCCTAAGGTGCAGTATTCTACAGGTTCAAGCCAATTTTTCTTGGAAACAAAGGATTTTAAAGTAACTATAAATGCACACCTGGGCATTTTAAAACAAATTCTGTGTTTTCTGAGCAGCCACTACATATTTTCAAACAGTAATTTTAACTTACTACAAACTTCACAATTGTCTTACATAGGAATCACTTTTACTTGTCAAAAAAAATGAGGAGATGCATTATATTTGTACCATCAGATACCTCAAAAGTCTGTATTTGAAAGGAGCAGTGAGAAAAGTGGTTTGGATTTTTATTTTTTTTATGAATGTCATTGTTTCACAAACCTGTCTTTGACAGTACGATTCTTTGAGTTTCTTGAGGTGTGTAGTCATTTTCACCTTGAAGTGAATTTCACTGCTGTCCTAAGGATAGAAAAGAAAAAAATTTACTCTCCTTGTAGTAACTGCTAACTTTATGTTATTTTTAAGTGTTTCGTTAAGAAAAAACTTAGGTAGAACTTGAATGTTACATGAACTTACGTGAAACATGAATGTGATTTAACTATCACCATGCATACCTTGGTGCATCATACTCCACGGTGATTTGTCAGTCACTAAATTCACTATGCACTTCCACAGGAAGCTCTTTTTAAAAAAACAGATGGCATAGTATAGCCTTAGGCTCAACATGGAGGTTTTGGATTTAAAATTACTAAAACCCATACATGGTTCAGTCTGTGCTTCCATTTTTAACCAGATGATATACTTATGAAATACAAACATACATATGCAGGGGATTTCTGCTCTGAGACTCCTAAAGAGACAAGTTAAAGCTTGTACTTCAAAATATATATGAAACCTTATTCAATTAGAGTAATTATCTAGAAGTTAGGATACATGCAGACTTGGCAATGCAAGACTAATGTAAGGAGAAATCTCAGGCCTCGTTATTCCGTAGTCCTTTCCACCAGCCATAAGATACAAGTAGCTGCAACTGTCAAAATGGCTATAGATAAACAGATTGCAAGGGGTTCTGTGCAAAAGCCATGTGGGCCACTTTCAGCTTTTCAATGTGTTCTCATAATTGCTGATGAGGCCAGCAAGAGGTAAGGTAGTTTCTGTTAGTCCTACTTTAAGGTCATCTGTCTCCACCCAACTGCAGCAAACAATACTATTCCAACAAACAATCCTAGTTAAGTCATCTGAGCTAGGGGTTCTTTGCACAGAAGATTCCAACATTCTCAACATTCACATTCCAACACAGCCAGAATACAGACTTCTAATCCACCATTCATGTGGTTGCTACATCTACCAACAAGGCAGCCAACAGAATCCTTTTCCTATCCCTGAAAAGACAGCTGACCTCATGCCTAGGGTGCTACACAAACTTTGAAGACCTGAATTTATCAAGTTTGCCACTTATTTCATTCAAACCCTTGGATAAATTAATCCCTCAGTGCTTCAAAAAAAGCACACCAGAGTATACTAACACACGTTACTGACATCTGGAAGTAGTTTATGGCAGGGGAGGATCCACACTGAAGAACTGAAAGTATCAATTTTCATTTGGTCATTTCTACCATACAAAAAGTCACACCTCCATCAAATGTCAACAAGCAGTTATGTAAAAAACTCACCTGCCCAATGACTTTGAGTTTAATGTACTCCCCTTCTTTCTTATCTCCTAAGTCCTCAGCTGAAGGCTTTGCTTCCTGCAAGAAAAATGTAAAACAACCTGATCAGTTCAACACTTCATTATTTTCACTGGACAACATGGCAGCTGTCATCCTCTTTATTGCATGAAATCAGACTACTCAGGTTGTCTTATTTCTTTCTTTCTCCATGTTTGCACAAAAATAACAGTATTATGAAAGGTTGTCTTTCTACTTGTCAGAAGTTTAATTAATGAGAAGAGACACCATAAAGAACATAAGAGATGAGAGAAGAATCATTTGGAAATAGATGACATACAAATATAAGATGCATGATTTTATACCTCTAACTCCTAGACAACAAACAAACTGCAAAAAAAACCCCACAAGAAGTGTACTAAGAGGCTCAGATACTTGACAGAAAAAAGAATTGTGAGGAGAGTAAACAGAAAGCACTTGTGACACCCTATAAACTTAGGGAGAGTGAACCATGCAAACATTTTTCAACCCATTGCATCAAAGGCAGTCCTTATTTTCAAAAGGCTGGTCAGCTACCTTCTTTTCTATGACAACAAAAAGCTTCCTTCTAACACATTTGTTTTAAGACCACAATACTTTAAAGTTTTAAAAGGTGCAGTTCCAAGCACTATGGTGTTTTGATATCTTTCCAGGATAAGAATTAACTGTACAGACAAGTTTGATTCAACAACTTGAGCACTAAAGCTCATCAAAAGGGTTTAAGTGTTATACACTCTAAGACATTAATTAAGGACATCAGAGTTTTCATGTTACTGGTTGATAGATGAAACAGGTGAGAAATCAGGTACTATTAACCCCGTTCCTTGCCTGTCACTACATATCCTGGATCAGGCCTTTAGTTAAGTTCTGTTGAAGCAGAAAGGGATTTTACACAGACATCAGGCCTAGATGGTGCTCAATGAAGAATTGTTCCCAAGTAGTCATAAACACAGATACCCTGCTGATCGTGTTTCGAATCCTCCTTTTATATTTTACTGCTTAATGTTGTAGACAAAATAAACAAAATATGTACAGGTGCCTACCATAGGCTTTCTCCCACCCCTAAAGGGACTTTTTGCTGAGTGTACAGAAATATCCTTTGTATGGTTGGACTTGAAATTCAGGATCAAGTGCCAAAAACACATAGTAGCCTTCTCTATTAAGTCCATCCATATAGGTATCTATCTCCAGATTAAAACCTTTTGAAGCTTTTTCTCTCCTCCTTAAAGAGGTTAAGCACACACAACTTCTTTGAACATTAAAAGTTCAGGGAAGGGCACAGAGCAAGTCTGCAAACACCTTTGCCATCTTTACCAGTCTCAATCTGGAGTAAAGAAAGAGAGGAAGTGTTCTTTCTGTCAGTTTGACTCACTGCCTCAACCCAGATCAGTGCAGTTTCTACAATGGAAAGAAGTATGAGCCAGAGACTCCACCTGGTTTGAATACCTTTTTTTTTTAATACCCATCCGGGCACAACCTAAACTGCTGGGACTGATTCATCACCCTTCAAGCTCAAATCCAGAAACTGAACCCAAGCTTTCAAGAAGCCTGACACACACACCAGCCTTCAAGCAAGTCACTTTAGAAGCATGAAAGGAGTTTTCACAGGTAACACAGTCAGATCACCTGTGTTGTGCACCAAAGTTTTCCCTAACATATTTGGACTCTAAGCTCCTGGGACTACTTGGAGGAACAGAAATACACTGGTATTCACTCCTGACTAGAAAGAAAGAAAAACAAGAACCTGCAACTTGTTCTGATAACTTGCTCAAACAGCACTTTTCATGTCTTTATGAAGGACTACTGACCTCTAGAAATGAGAACAAGATTCTACTGATCTGAAGTCTGTAACTTTAAAACTAGCTCCTGTTTCACTACTACTGAAAGAATTTGTAAGAACACTGTCCCTTTACATGACATTTCAGGTCAGTCACTGTCTAAATTTACTTTACAAATTGCATGACAGCTTATTATCCCAGCAGTAGAGGTATTTGTGGTAGTTATAGTTCTGTGCATTGTAACAGATCTGCCTACTCAGGTTTCCAAACCGAATCATCCCATACAAGCTATTACTAATTATCATTGCTACTATGACAGTGCCTCTGGCCAATATGAGTGATAAAACTATGATTCATGTTTGATTCCTACCCTCAAGGAAAGAGGGCTCTAGTATTAAAAACAAATAGGGAAAGCAGCAAACAGTTGAATAAGCAGAGGCAATTCAAGTCTCCAAATCATAAAGATGCTCATTTAAAGCCCTGCAACCTCTCTCTCACAAAATAAAAGGAAAGAAAGCTGTAGCTTCAGGAAAAAAGAAATATCAAATCAAATGTTGACAGTGCCAATAACCAAAGCTTAAAATAGGAGCAAAATATTTTACATCAGGATACAAGACCCAGCAAGTCTGAAAATGCTCTCTGCAGTTTGTCAGTGAACTATATTGCCATTCAATGCCACATGGTAAAGGCATCACAAAAACATTTAAGAATAAAGAAAGGAAGGAGATTGCAAGGTTATAAAACTACAAGCATTCATTAACAAAATCCTCGATCAGCAATTTCCAAGCAAGCCTCCACACTTCTTGCCCTGTGAAAAGAATGGGTGCTTAGGGCATCTCATGAAACAGGACATGAAAAAAACCACCATACAAAGAGACCAGAAATACCACAACATTCCAATTTCTAACTTTCATTAGATGCCTAGGGTTTTAAAGGCTTCATTGCAGTTTTCCTAAAGAGCACAAAATAAGGCTCCTAGCACTGTCTCACACTTATATAACGACCCTAAAAAGCACACAAAGTTTCTTGGATGAAACACACTGGTATTGCTATTGCAACTAGCGAAAACAAAACACACACAAACCAAACATTGTGAGGCAACATATCACAAGTTTCCTCCTCCAATTTTCAGAAGTGCTCAAACTTCAATGTCCAACCTTAAAAAAACAAACCCTATACTCAGCATTTTAAAGAAAAATCAACAAAACCAAAATTACTAGAGAAATAGAAGTACAATATACTTCCTAACAAAGCAAATAAATGCTTACATTTTTTTATAGGAGTGGAAAAATGCATACAAACTTTCTTTATTAGCAGTACATGAACAGATAACATTTAGATTCAAATAAAGCAAAACCAGCATAACGCACTTGAGGGGAGGGGAAAACAATTTGTGTTTTGTTTTGGTTTTGCTTAGATCCACTAGGCAGCCATGTGTTTTTTTGAAGCCTGCCCTTCTTTCAAGCATTTTTACTTATCATAAAAGTCAATTTCCCACTGAAAATAAAGTAACAGAGCCCAGTACACTTCTTTTACTGTAAAGTCAAGTCAAAACAGTCATAACTGGTGACAAATGACCCCCTCTTAACTTAATTCCAGAGCCAAAAAGAACTGTAAGCAATTCACAATTTTAGATAAATCAGTTATTCCTGTAGGATTGATAAACAGAGGAATGAGATTTATAGTCCTGCAAAATGCTACATTATCCTTTTACTTAAACATCTGTTTAGCTCTTGTTGCACAGTCTCCCCAGAAGAGAATGACACAACATCTAACAATATTTTGCTTATCTAATAAAATAAACAGCAGGGTCCTTATTCGCAGACCTTTAAGATATATAGCCGCAACAGGTTATCGCATACATGGAATTTTACAAACTTCAAGCAGTCCCAAAGACAAAATATGTATGTGTTTTAGCAGAACTTGCCTGGAGAAGGATTTACCTAATGAAAGCTGCTATTTGTTAAAACATGCCTTGGATCACATATGCAGACAACTACAGAGCAGGTCACGTGAACATCTGTCTATAAAATCTAGCTCAGAATTTGTTGGTGGATTTTTTTAAACGCAGTCACTTTAACGTATTTTACTACAGGGGCAACGTGTCCTACTGGGAGCCAGCAATCGCTGTGCTCCCAGCTGCCCCTCTCCCAGGCACAGGCACAGACAGGCAGCAGCACCATCGTCAGCTGCATTGTGCTGGAAAGTCGGGGGCGGGGAGGAAGACCACCAGCGCACACAGCGCTGGCTTCTTTTCACCGCTCATACTGCACCAAGGCTACTCCCCAAAGCACACACGGTATGCACTAAGCTTAGCCTTGTCTCTGGGGACTTTTAATTTCCTGGCTGGCACTAGTACTATTCTTGACGTCACAGCACTACAAGAAACATTTGTAGGTACTGACATTATCATGATGGTTACACTGTGGAAAAACCGAAGTTAGGAAACAGTGCCCTGTGACGACAATATAAAAAATAAAGCAAAACAGAATACAAATTAAAACCGGAACGCTGTTTTAACTTTCCACCAGCAGGTCACATAGCCTAAAGCAATAGTTGTAAGCAAAGCACTGTATACATGCCAGGCCGAGCAACCCAGGAACTTGCGGTACAAGAAACTATTTAAGTCCCCGGCTCAGAAGACAGAAATGACAGGGGCATAACGAGAATATTACAAGGAGCGAAGGCAGGACAGATAAAGGACGGGGTGTTTAATACAGGCAAGCAACGCTCAGCTGAGAAAAAGAGGAGGAGAAAACCAAGCTTTCGCATTCCTAGGACGAACAGAGGACCTGGCAAGCCTAGCCTAACCCGCACAAAGCCCGCTCCGGAGAAAGAGCATCCTACCACACACCCGGAAAATGGAAAACGAAAGGAAACAACTGTTGTACAACACGGCTCACCCCTCGCTGTACTCCCGGGTTTCCAGGGCTGGGGCTACCCCGGCGGCGATCCCGCTCTGTCCAGACGCCGCCCCGGCCCCCGAGTATCCCTGCCTGGAGCCCGCCCGCGCTCCTCGCGAAACACCCCGAGGGAAGAGGAAAGGCGAATTAAAATGCAGGGGGAGAGGGGCCCAAATTCGGCCGAGATCGAAGATCGGCATCCACACACACACACAACCCTAGGGGAACATTCCCCCCGGCGCCCTCCGGGTGGCCGCGACTCCACTCGCCCCGGGCCGGGGCTGCCCCGCGGCCGCGGAGAGTGCGGGCGGGGGGGCGCAGGCAGCTCCTCCCGCGCCCCCGGGGCCGCCGCGCCCGCCGTACCGTCCCCCCGCGGCCAGGACAGCTGCCCGTACCTGGTCAGACATGGCTCGGCCCCGTGTCGTGCGGCAGGCTCGGCTGGGCCGCTGCAGGCGCTCCGCTCCTTTCTCTGCCCGCAGCGCAAACACAGGGCCGCGGCACGGGCGGGATTTCCTGTGCGCCTGAGCTCACTTCCCGCCGGGGCTCCGCCCGCGGCCGCTCCCGGTCCTGGGCACGGGGCTGCCGCGGTACCGCGTCCCAACAGGGCCGTGGCAGAGAGGAGGAGTCGCCGCTGAAAGAAGCGCCGAACGTTAAGAGCACCGTGGCGACCGCAGCAGCTGGGGCGAGTCCAGCGGAGGCCACAAAGACGATTAAGGGCCTGGAGCATCTCTCTTACTGAGGAGAGACTGCGGGAGCTGGGCCTGTTCAGTCTGGAGAAGACTGAGAGGGGATCTCAGCAATGCATATAAATATCTCAGGCGGCTGCCAAGAGGATGGTGCCAGACATTTCTCAGTGGTGCTCAGTGACAGGATGAAGAGTAATGGCTACAAACTACAACATAATAAGTTCCACCTCAGCATGAGAAAGAACTGCTTTACGTTGAGGGTGGCAGAGCACTGGAACAGGCTGCCCAGGGGGTCATGGAGTCTCCCTGTCCAGAGACATTCAAACCCCGCCTGAACGCATTCCTGTGTCACCTGCTCCAGGTGACTCTGCTGTGGCAGGGGGTTGGCCTCGATGGTCTCCAAAGGTCCCTTCCAACCATAACAATTCAGTGAAGCTGCATAACCCTTCCCACAACAGCAGATATTGGAGCAAAAGTCACTGTCATTTTGCCTTCCTCTAATCTCTTGCTAAGGTTTTTTACTAAGATAATATTTCACAACAAAATTCGCTTTTCTATTTAGGCACAGTTTGCTTTTTTTTTTAAGTCATCACAACCATGCAAGCAATAGGATCCACATATAGTAAGCAAATCTGCACCCAGGCAGTTGCATGGGAACAAATTTGCAGTTATGCATCATGTTAGCACAGAAGAGGTGCCCTGCTTTACACTGGCACAGCATGGCTATTCAGAGGTCTGCACAGGAAGCAACACCTACCTAAACAGATTACATTTAGGCTGCAAGCTGTTTGGACTATAGCATGGAGTACTAACATCCCCTCTACAACAACTCAGGCAACTCCTGCATGGCATCACCGCTGGCATAAGCATATTCCTAGCTCTAAGTGGCCAGCAAGTAGAAAAAAAACCCCACACATGAGAACCATAAAACAACATGAATGTAAAAACAATGAATCAACAGAAATTAGCTCCACTGAAACAGAAGATTATTATCCTCATACTACTAGACAGAGCTTTAACTTTACCAGCTACCTTTGGGAAAGGGCAGAGCACATCCATTAGCTCTGGGCAGAGGGCATTCATTAACACAAGCAGCTCAATGCTCTTTGTGCCATGTTCCCTTGTAATAACACCAAACACCAAAGCGGCTGCACTCTGTGCCTGCATTGCTGCATTTCACTGAATGGCGAGTTACAAATGCAGCTACACCAAGACGTGCACTTTGACTAGCCAGTGGAACAATCAGTATCTAGCCTCATGGGAATTAGTTTTAATTACAACTGTTAAAACAATCCAGAATTGACAAGGGAGGGAAAAAAATAAATAAAGAGAACCAAAACAAATGATATACAGAGCTATAGAATGAAGATGATCTTTCTTAGGCAAGGCCTAGCAGGCAGAAAAGCCAAATATGTTCATGCTGTGCCAAGCTCACAGTAAGAGCTCATTATGAGCTTAATAACACACACAAAGCACCAAAATAAGCCATGCAAAAGCTCCACAGCAACACACAATACTAACAGAATGGAAAATGACAAATACTCTATCCTGACCATTACTGCTTTTTATAAATTAAAGGGGTTTTTAAAACAGAGCCTTATAGTGATAAGGCCAAAGTCTCAGACTCTGGCACAAACCCAATTTTCCATGTAATTCCATAATAAAAGCTAACACTTACATGAGTCAGAATGCAGTTACTTATCAACATACATAGCCATAAAGCTATAATGTTAGAACGTGCTCATCACCATGCACACTAACTAAAAGAAACACTACCTTTCTTAACTCCCTTCTTACTCCTTCAGTTGGGGATACATTAGCTCTTCAAGACAGAAGCTAGATTTGTACAGGATCTGCAAAGTTAATTGCTGCTGAGCCTGTGAAAACTGGTGATATACAGCAGCAAAGCTCCCACTTTCATTTTTTGACAGCTCAAATTCAACACAGAGTGCACTTAAAGAGAAAACAACAAAAGCTGTTTTAAAAATACCATATATACTTACACAAGCTTCTTCCCATAAAACCCAAAGTCAGCCTTGCACTTGCATACACTGTCAAGGCTACTTGCCCTGATAACCTCACTCAATTCTCAGGTGTTTTATAATGTCTCTTATTTCCCTATATGCACTTAATCTCAGTCACCTGAAGTCAATAAAGTTCACCTCTGTTCCTTCAATTTGATTCTAACTAATTTCTCCAAAGCTGCTGTATAGTTTAGGAGCCAATAGCTGTTAGAGGTTTTCTCAAAGCTATTGGCCCACATATATAGTCTGTGCAAAGCTTCTTCAGTCCATCAAAACCAGCTTTCTTAAAAAAGCAGACTTTAACCTAAGACCAGTCTGTAATCTCATAATGCCAATTTGCTTGCCTGAGAGGAGTTAGTGCTAGCAAACAGGATGAATGCAGTGTTCTAGGGCAACCAACTAAGTAACAGTAGCTCTTACATAATAGTACTGCACTAGCCAGCAGGGCCAGAACCAGTATTTTAAAACTTGATGGAACCTGGAAATTCTGTGCCTCCTGGAAGCTAATTTCTTTGGCAATATTACTGGGACTTACAAGAAAAAAAAAAAAATTGGTTATGTTATGTAAAGCACCAAAGTCTTTTCTTTGAAAAAAAAATCTTCAGAATTATGCAAGTTCACAGATTTCTCTGACTATTGGCTTTCCAGCACACTCCTTGCATAGAGGAAACAAAGGCGTGCTGACTCATACAGATGATTGCATAAAATGCAGCAACGAATGCCTGATATAAATCAAACCCAGGCATTTCTTGGAGTCTCTCTTCCTGCGGGCAGGAAAATCTCTGCCTGTTTTCTGTACAGATAACCCTCGCTGTGAATTAAGTGGGAATGTCTAAGGGCAAGGACCGGCGCTTTCCGCCCGCCTCCCCCCGGCACGCGGCTGCTCGGTGGCTCAGCCGGGCCGCGGTGCAGGGCAGGGCAGCGGTGCAGGGCAGCGGTGCAGGGCAGCGGTGCAGGGCAGCGGTGCAGGGCAGCGGTGCAGGGCAGGGCCGCAGTGCAGGGCAGCGGTGCAGAGCAGGGCCGCGGTGCAGAGCAGGGCAGCGGTGCAGGGCAGGGCAGCGGTGCAGGGCAGGGCAGCGGTGCAGAGCAGGGCAGCGGTGCAGAGCAGGGCAGCGGTGCAGGGCAGGGCCGCGGTGCAGAGCAGGGCCGCGGTGCAGAGCAGGGCAGCGGCACCGCGCTGTGCCGAGGCACCGGGCAGGAGGCGGCGCGAATGGCGGCTCCGCCGGCCCCGGGACAGAGCTGCCCGCGGCCCGGCTGAGCCATAGCAGCGCGGGGAAGCAAGCGGCGTTTAAAACGCGTGTTGTGTATGAATATAATTTGGTGCTTGTCTGTTGGAGAAGCCAAGCTTTTAAACACACGAAACTGCACTCTGTCAAAATTTTTTTTACGTAAAGGAACTGTTTTCCGTGCGAGGAACTGCGGGTCAGGCCGTGGAAGCGAGAGCGGAGCGGGGAGAGAACGCACCCCGCCGGGTGCGGAGGGCCAGGAGCGCCGGCTGAGCCCCGACACCGCAGGCGGTCCGGCTCGAAGGTCGCCGAGGTGGCCACTCGCTCACACCTGCTTCGGGATCCGCTCGGCAAACAAAAGCCTCCAGTACGGCCACCCGCGTGCCGGGGAATAGACCCGCTCCCTGGGAAGCGGGGGCAGCTCGGGTGAGGTGCCACAGGAACACACCGGAGCCTCCGGAGCTCCCGCGGGTTTGCGCGCGTGTTTGTGCGTCAGGAGGCTCGAACCTGCGGCGGGAGAGGGGACCGAAGGGGGGGGGGCGCGGGCACGGCCCCGCCACGTGGCTCGCGGGCGGAAGGCGGCCCCGCCGCTTCCGCTCTCCGCGCGCTTACTTCCGCCGCCGCCGCTTCCGCTTCCGCTGTGCGGCGCGCGCGTGCTTGAGCGGGGTCCCGTCCGGCGGCGCACGTGGCGCCCCGCGGCCGCCGCAGCGATGCTGGTGCTGTTCGAGACCGCCGCCGGCTACGCCATCTTCAAGGTGAGGCGCGGGGCTGCGGGCTCGGGGGCGCGGGGAGAGGCCGCCGACCTGCGGCGGAGCTGAGGGAGGGCGAAGGTGGGCGCGTCGGGCCTTTGGTGCGAATTTCGGGGAAACACGGGCGGGGGTGAGAGTGAAAGAGAGAGTGAGGGCCCCGCATCCCGTGCGGCGCCTCGGGGGGCGAGCAGAGCCGGGGATGGGAGCAGAGGGGCCGCGTTGTGAGTGAGGCCTCGGAGAAGGGGCTGCCGGAGGAGGCTGAAGGTGCTCGGCGGGCGGAAGCGGGGGCTCCTCGGTGCCTGCCAAACACGGCACACATCTCCTGTGGCCCTCACTTCCTCCCCTCTGCTGAGGTGGGCTTGGTAGGAAGTTGTGCGCTTGTGACCGTGCCCCTTTCGGCGTGTCCGGGGGCACCCGGGTTTGGGAATGTTGACCAGTTTCTCTTCCTGGCTGTGCCCTCCTGGCCGGTGTTCCAGCAGAACCCTGTGGGTGCGTGAGGGGGCGCGTGGGAGACGGGCAGCGCGTTCCCGGGCGGATCCCAGAATCCCCAGAAGCGGGATTCGCTGCGGGCCGGGCGCAGGGAAGCGCAGGACTCCCGTGTCCCGACCTCGCTCTCCCAGCGGGAGAAGCAGACCCCTTCCCAGGGCTTTGCCAGCCTCCTGACCGGGTAGCTCAGAGCTGCAGCTTCGTGGGGCTTTGAACAAGCCTAAACCAGAGCTGCTGCAGTGCCGTGCTCGTTTCTGGCTTTTCTCTTGCTCGAGTGTTGATCTCTGTACGGTTTGACCAGCTTGGTCATAGATTGAGTAACATATTTTTTTTTTTCTCCTCCGGCTTAGTCTTAGGGTTTAGCTTGTGTGAACATGAGTGTAGGTGCAGAGAGAACAAGGCTCTGGTTTCTTCTGCTTTTGCCTGCAGCAGAACTGCACCCTTACTGCTCTGTGGAGCACTATATTTTCTTCCTCTGCCCTGAAACCTTTCCTCCTCATTGGAGTGAAGCCGTGCAGTTCAGGCAAGGAGGATTTCAAGACATATGTCTTGGGAAGAAGCCAGAAATACTTGTAAAAGCAGATAGCTTCTGTTCTGTGCCCCCCTCTTAACACTTACACCTGGGGAACTGATGCACAGACAGCAGTCTCTCTGGAGGTTTTCTTCACTGGATGTTAACACAGAATAGTATCCTGCGCCTTCGAAGTTACTAATAATAATAAAAAAAATCTTTTGAGTAGGTTGAAACCTCTGGTGCAGTCAGCCACCCTTTCAAACTGTCACAGGAGCCAGGAGGGTCTGAAAATAACGAATATTTTAATTTCTGAAAGCACAGTAGGCATAAAGCAAAGATAGGAGGAGGGACATACAGAGAGAACTGCAAGGAGGTCTCTGCAGAGGTGCTGCAGTGTTCTGCTGCAGGTGTCTGCAGCTGGGGCTGGCTGGGAGGGATGTGCAGTGTGGCTGAGGGAGAGATGAAAGCCGGCTGCTGGCAATGAACAGAAGTAGTATTTTATTAAAGTATGTATTTTGAGACAAGCTGTGGTTTTCCGTGGCGATTCTGTTGGCATCTGCCAGGGCTGGAAATGCCAGAGCCTCAGCCACAGTGCCCCTCTACAAGGAAAAGTTCTCAATCACCCAGCATTCCCTCCCTGGACAGGGCAGCTGTTCAGCTGCAGCCTTGTGTCACTGTTACACTTGTATGTTCATTCTGTATTGAAATGTTCTCTGCAGAGAGTTTAGCTACTTTTTTTTTTCGTTTTTAAAGCAGTCTCTGAAGTTTGACAGCGCTAGGGGTTTGGGGTGTTCTTTGTTTTTTAGTTACTTGAGGGTTGGACAGATTTTGTATTTCTGAATTTTGGGGGCAGTTATGGTCACCCACTTCCCTTTCCAGCAGTGACCACAAATGTTTGTAGCCAGCATAACTGTGTTCTGTCTTTTGGCCTTGGTGACCAAGAACTGTCTTCTGGAAGCTGTGTAGCTCTCATGTGTTCCCTTGCAGTTGTTGCTTCCATCAGAGGAGCAGATAGTAAGGGCAGATGGGATACAGCCATGTCCTAGATCTTGGAATAATTTCTAATGAATCTTTCTTGAAGGACAAATTATCCATAGGTGTGTAATTTTTTTATGCTAACTGTCTTGATTTTAGCAGTTTCCGTGTCTTTTCTCTATATGCCCATCTCTGTTTATAGAGGCTGATAATTCTGTAGGTCTTCAGGTAGGAAAGATGAACTGGGGGAAAGAATCGTCAGGATGAGGAAAGGAAGAGTTGCCCCAAGGTTTTTCTGTGCCTCTCAGTCATGTGGGAAATTAATTACGTTTATTTGTTCAGCTATTAATTGAGTTTTAAAAAAGACAACCTCCTTGAACCAGGGTTTAAAAATCTGCCAGGGAGCAAAATTCATAATACCAGGAATGATTTCTGCACTGAGTTAAATTGCAATTGTGTTGCATTTGCATTGTGGAGACAGAACCACAAGATTTTTGAGTGAGATGTAAAGAACAGTGTTGTAAAGATCTTGACTATTCCCCTGAGCAGTTTTCTGGGGATTTGCAGTGCACTCTGCATTTTGTGAAATGTATATAGGCTCCAAGAGTGTAAGTTAATCTTGTGCTGTTTAAAAGCTGAGGGGGTTCCCCTGTGTGTACACAGATGGGATTAAGCCATTGCTGCCTCTTAGGTAATTTTTGGCTCAGTTGATGACCAAACTGTGGTGACGACTCTTCTTTACAGGGATGGTCTCTTTCTGGTTTGGGTTAGCTCTGATTAATGAAAATAATTTGGGGGATCACTTCTTTCTGTCAGGCTTCCCAGATGTTTTATTTTTCCAAAGCAGTGGCAAATTTGGGTTTGGGTCACTGGGGTTGTGAAAGTCCTGTAAGAGGAGGTGGAGCAAGCCCAGTTTTGATAAAGAAGAAGTTTTGCTTTAATGTGCCAGGTCCAGGACGACCCAGCCATTATTGAAGAACTTCTGTAATTCAGATAAAAGTAAAAACGCTGTGCTATTGAGTGTTTATTAATAGGGTAAAGCTGCTGAGAGAGAGTGGTGAAACCGGAGATCACCGAAGTCGAGTTTGTTGACTCAATCAGTGTTAACTACTGCAAAGTGGTTGGATACACTGTTTCAGGTCTCCGGGGTTGAAGATTGTTCAAAAGTGTTCAAAAGTTGTGCATTGTGTTATTTTCCTGCAGGTTCTGAATGAGAAAAAGCTCCAAGAAGTTGACAGTCTGTGGAAAGAGTTTGAAACTCCCGAAAAAGCAAACAAAATGTAAGCAGCTTTATGCCGGGATAGCAGCGTGGCTTGTGGAAGGACATGGCTGCCTGGAGTTAAGCACAGCTGAGGTTCAGAATGAAGTATTGATTTTTGAGTTTCAGTATTGTAAAAGCTGTGAGCAATGATAATGTGAAGTTAGATACTCTGAGATGCTTACAATGGAATATCAAAGTGAAAGAAATACCTTACAGTATAATTAAGGAGCAGAAGTCATTACCATGTGTCATCAAAGCAAAAAATTGAACAATATTTTAAGGTGATGTGAGTGCTTTGACAAGAACATCCAAGCTTGTAATGCTGGAAGTGTCAGTGAAATGACAGGTTTTTGTGCTCACAGGAAATTATTTTGGGAAAAATAAAGCTTAATCCAGATGAAACTACGCAAATCACTGTGAACTGAGCCTAGTGTTGTTGCCCATGCCATCAGTGAGAGCTAGCACCACTGCCGAGTTGCACAGGCACTGCAGTGTCCACTGATCAAACTGGCCTTTCTAGCAAATTGCCCTAAAGCTGGGGACAATGGTGCATTCCTTCCAAGTCTGCTTAGAGTGTTTTTATTGGAAGATTTCTAACCAGCTTTGATTGTAATGGATGCATCTGAACAAGCTATGCCTTGTGATTCATATTTATCCTGCTCTGTAGCAGTACTTGGAGGAGAGACCAGAATATCCCACATCTGCCTGTTTTAGTGTGGTTAATCTTGTCCTGGAAACATCATCTTGGCCACTTGTTACACAGGATGTGGCTCTTAAGGGGATCTCTACTCTGATAAAGATAATTCCTCTTCTGCCTTTTCAGAAAGGCATCAGTGTAAGCCTGAAGCTTCTGTTGGGATCTGCAAATGCTTAACTCAAGCATTTGGCTTTGTCTGTGACCTTGCTTCCTTTGCAGATATTTGACTCACAAAGAGCAGTGGTTAATCAGAACCGGATTAGTCAAATGCCTGTCCCTGACAAGGAATTTACTGGATTGAGATGGCTTCTTAACTGTAACTATATATCAACACCACAGACTGTGTGAGGGGAAGAGGGAAGCTGTGCCTAAGGATCTGACACAGTGTGGTTAAATGCTGCTCATATGATTCTTGGCTCTGGTCAGCACTTAGGGCATGAAAGAAATTTTTGTTGTTTGTCTTAAGCTCAGCTCAGAACTTGAATTCTACCATCTAATTACAGGGGAGGACTTGAGGATTCGTGGGCAATGAATCAGTTCAGATTTAAAGTCTTTGAAGATGCATTTGGTTGAAAAGCACGTTAAATCTGAGCTGTGCAGGCTCTGCATTCCACAGAGGCAGAACACTTCCTTTTGAAGATGAGTGGGAGATGCTATCATCAGTCAATCAGGGTGCAGTGTTGAAATTTAAATGGATGATGTCTGTCTTTAAATATGAACTAGAAGCAAAAAGGGAGGTTAGGTTTTCTGGTGATGTTGGTCCAAGAAATACCAAATCAAAATTTCTTTTTTCTTTTTCCTTTATTGTGGGATCCATCTGAAAAGTCACACCAGACTCAATTGGCCAGTTTAGTACTCTCAGTCCTTTTTGAGGGTCTGGATATTGATCTTTGCTCTCTTGAAGCCTTAGGGAAAAGAGGAACTGTAATAGCAGGGGCAGAAAAAAGATAAAATGGTTCTAGCTTGTGGTTTATGTACATTTGTTTACACACTTTCATTTTATTTCTATAGAGTAAAGCTGAAACACTTTGAAAAATTTCAGGACACAACAGAAGCACTTGCTGGTAAGTGAGTTAACACTATTATTACAGAAAAATCAAATCTCTGCCATGCACTAGTTCACACTCATTACTTACCTGTGTCCATGCTCTTTTTCTTTTCTTAGCTTTTAAATTGCAGGTTTTTAAACTGAGCTGGTTTTGATGGTTATGAGGTCACCTATCCAGTCTATAGTACAGTAAGGATGTAATAAAGTCTATTTTTTTCCTTTAGTGCATATTTCCCAAGCAGCTTACAAATGAGCACCATGCAAGTGGTGACTGATACACGTAGCCTGTCTGTTGTCAATGATGGATTCTTGTTGAAGCTGACTATCACTGATTTGAGTCAACATTTCGTCACTACCACTGAGACAACAGACAGGTATTAGAGAACACTCATTATTACAACCACTTGGGTTTTGTGGACACATATTATGCCTGTAGTTTTCAGCCTAAAAAAGGTCTGTATTCTCCCTAAATTCAGGAGTTTAAGCAAAGTGGAAAGCCTTACATTCAGTAATTTTTATTAATTCTACACTTAAATGCTTGATGCTGTGGCCTGGTTTGAACAGAAATGGTAGGAATTCTTGGTACTAATTCAGAAATGGTGTGACAATTACTGCTGAATGTCTTGTATGACATCAGTAGGTGAATGTTTCAGGTCACATTTATAACTAAAGAGCAGTTCTTCATTTTCTGATGTGGTAGGGATAGCTTATAAAGGAAGCAAAGAAGCAAGAATGGAGACACTCCCCTCAAACATGAAATGCAAGTAAAAGAACTGAAATTGAAGCTTTTGTACGTTCCTCTCCATGGCATATTTTTTGGATTATGTTGCTTTTGCATAGGTTTGGATTCAGTTCATTTATCGTTAAGCTGATTAAAAAAAAAAAAGTAACAAAAAAAATCTAAAACCTTCTACTACTTTGCTTCAAGTCAACTTACCTGTGGAGAGGTTTAGACTGCTTATGTCCCAGTTATTTTGAAGGGAAGACTGTGTGTGACTGTTCTAAGTGGGTTAGATGCTCTTGGCCAGATTGCAGAGTGGAAAATTATCTGCATTGTAGAAGGGGCGAGAGGAAACTCAGCACAGCACTTTGATTTTACTCTTACATGTCATTAGGTTCTGGAAACCAAAAATCACTGTCTGCTGCTCTGTTACTGTGATGAAGATGTATCAGGCACAGAAGTTCAGTGGAGCACAGAGCTGACCCTCAAAGAGGGTTGTATAAGTACCTGCTTAAAATATATTGTGTGGGATTGTAAAGCTTTTACAGATCTATTAATATTTGAGAATGAAAACCATCCTTTAAAGATTCTCCGTCTGCATGCTGTATTGAAAGGGTCTGTCTGACTGTCCTGTTTGGCAGCATTCCTGGGGCTTTAGACAGTACATTATCATCACCAGAGGATGCAAATAAGCCATTACTCAATTTAGGATATCACGGTTGCTGCCTAAGGGACCTGGCAAATGGTTGGTTAATTAAATGATACACAAAATACTCCCATATAACCTTGCCGTTGGAAATGTTAAATATGTATCTAAAGCATATGGCATACTGTTTGTAGAGAGTCTTAAACAAAATTGGCAAAAATAGAACTGAAAAACATATGCAGAAAGGAGAGGCAACTGGGAGAAGGGTTTTTGATTTAGGCCTTCAGAGGAGGAAGTATATAATTTTCTTCTGTTTTGATTTTTAGCTCTTGCATGGTGAAGTAGTATTGCAGATCAGACTAGAGCTACTGTGGGCAGTTAAAATAAATACATGGAATTTAGGAGTAATATTTTTACAGGTTTTAGGAGGGGAAAGAAACTGCATCTTTGGTCTTCTTGTTTTATACAGCATCTACAGCTCTTGTAGAAGGCAAGCTCAGCAAGAACTTGAAGAAGATTCTGAAGAAGATAGTGGCAAAAGATGCCCATGAGCAGTTGGCTGTGGCAGATGCCAAACTTGGAGGTGTTATAAAGGTGATAACTGATTTTGCTGTTTTTCCTTTTGTTTCATGCTACAGAAATGCTACAGTCAGATTCCAGAGGTTTTGCAGTTACTGGCAATGGATTATGCTGCCAGTGCTGTGTTTGCAGCATAGAGGATAGTTAATCCTAGTATGTGTACAGGGAAGATGTTGTCTTGAGTATGCAGGTGAGGGACATGGTAAGAATGCACTGAAGGTGTTCAGGTTTGCTTGGTTTCTCTCTTAAATATTGGTTAGAAACCCAGCAAGTTAAAAAATTAATTTTCCTAATGATCCAATCCAGAAAAAGTGGGGGGAGCAACCAAACAAAAAACCTGAGCCAGGCAGACATGTATTCCTTACTAAGAGATGCAGCAATAGTAGGGTGCTGGCTTATTGTATTGTTGGGAATGGACATTGTTGTGCCTTCCTAAGTCTGCAGGCAGCTGTGCACCCCCTTGGTCCTTGCATGCCAGAGGAAGAAGGAGGTTCAGTGGAGGGGGACTGCCTTTTCCAGTGTCTCCTAGGTGTCAAATACCAGTTTCCCATCTCATGTCTGATTGCTCACTGTTCCACTGAACTTTATTCTGACAGCCTCCTCATGCTGTTTTAGGAGAGTCTGTAGGCTGCAAAGTGAGGGTTTGATGTTAAAGTGAATAATAGTGAAGACTTTGAACTAATTATTCAGTCTTGTTCTCTGAAAAAGACACAAAGCTCCCAGCTCTCTACCTCTGAATTTTCTTTCTATGGCCAAACTGTTTCTAGTAAACTTAAAAATACTGAATCTTAAGTTGAATGTTCTACATAGCAGATAGAGCATTAATTATAAATCTGGTCTTCAAAGTGGAATATTAACTGTGTGGGGAACTGGAGACGTCACTACCTTGAGCATCAAAAATGGATGAAACTTACGTGATCACAGGATTGCAGTGGGAAAACCAGTTATAATGATGTAAGGCTGCTGGAAGAAGGACTTCAGAGGAATGTTGTGTTGTGCCTGACTATGGACCATTGATTTCCACCCTGCAGGAGAAGCTGAATTTGAGTTGTATACACAGCCCAATGGTTACAGAGCTGATGAGAGGAATTCGCTCACAGATTGAAGGGCTCATAACAGGCCTCCCTTCTCGAGAGATGGCAGCTATGTGCCTGGGTCTGGCACACAGGTGAGTTCCTACAACACCTCTGTTTCATCCTCTGTCTGCCTCACTCTTGTGTCCCTGGCTGTGCTGTGCTGCTTGAAGTGTCTCTGAGTGTGTGGCATGGTCTCATACTCTGTAAGTTGAGATACTTTTGTATCTGAAATGCTGTTTTAGAAAGGAAGGGGTTTCCAGTTTGCACCCAGTCTTTAGGGAAGGAGTCTTCACCCAAAGTTGAAATTGGTAGCTTTCCTTTTCATGTTATATACCTTAGGATTTCGTCTGGGATGTCTCTGGAGCAGTCAAGGGAGTCATTTAAAGCTTGATTGCCGTGAAGAGACAAGGTGGAGACCATGATTTGCACCAGAATAAATACCCATATAATAGATAATGCAAATATTAAAGGCAGGGTTGTTCTTCCCACCTTGTTCTTGCTGCTTTTTAGTGGAGTAGTAGTTAATTACAAAGTTGTTGGATCACCATGGGATCAGGTATATATTAGTGAGTAACTTTTTAATCCATATTCTGACATGAGCTTGTCCCTGTCACAAGCTGTTGGCAAGGTTAAGAAATGCTTTGCTATAGCCAATTCCTTAAAAATGTGTTTGCTTAGAAAATGGGCATTAATATTGAAAAAGGACTTTTAAGATGCAAATCCTCATTGATACCAAGTGTCTTTCCCTGTAGCATACAGAGAACATAGCATAACATAATGTTAACATAACATTAAAGCCAGATGGTAACGGGCTTTCTCAGACAGTGAGAATCTGTTCCAGGAAGTTTCTTTTGTTGCTTCACATTAGCATTGCTGGTATTTGCTGGTGGGAAGGTGCAGTTTTGTGGATTGTTTCCAGACACTGCCCAACTGGAAGTGCTGTTGACAAATACTTTTTGTGTGGAACCATGCAGAAAAACCCAAGAGCCAATTTCCTGCCACAGCACTCGTGTTCAGTCTGCTGCAGGTGGTACAAATAACCTTAAGTTTCCCTTTCACCCTGGTCACAGGGTATGGGAGTGGACCCATGTCAGGGCTGTTGTGAAGCTTGTGTCAGTGTGCCTCCTGGCCACAGCTGAGAGCAGTGAGTGGCACAGAACTGACCTTGGTTTGAATGAACCTGTGGACAAGTATATTCGTGTTAAAAAGGAACAGATGGGGCATATTCTGCAACAGCATGTCAGGATGCTGATCAAACTGTATTTCTGTCTCCTCAGCCTTTCCCGATACAAGTTGAAATTCAGCCCAGACAAAGTAGATACCATGATTATCCAGGCAATTTGTAAGTATATTTAGAGCTTAAATTATTAATGGATTTGGCTTAGGATAGCTGATTTCTTTACATTGGCTAAAGAAAAGTATTGCTGTCAATTTCCTCCTAGGATGTCTTAGTAAATTGGGTGCTGATGTTTAGCTAGGCATAAAGTGTGTTTTCTCAGTAGCGTTTTCCACAAGCAGGAACATTTTTAGGGCCATACAATAAACTGGTGTGCACTTTTTCTTAGCATAGAAATCAGCTGAGCTACAGGCAGTCTAAGGGTTTTCCTTCCCAACATGTCTCCCTCCTGAGTGGTGCTGGGAAAACGGGCCCCACGGGACGGCATTTTCTGACCCATCATTTGGGTGGTATCTTGTATAGAGGGCAATGTAGAAATAGACTCTTAGGTTAGGCATGTAAAACACACTGCAGTGTGTAACGCTGCATTTTGTTTCCTCGCTTTCTAAATGGAAAACAGACTGAAATTGCTAAAGCAGCTAGGAAAGCCCATTCCTCGTTTTTCCTTGAAGACATACACATCATAATCTGCATGCTTGCTGTGAAGCAGTGGTGAGGAATCCTGTTTGGAATATTAATTCCCAGACTGTTGCCAATGATGAAACATAGTTAAACTGAAATTAATGATGTAATTCAGTTCCTTCGTCACTACCACTGAGACAACAGATGGGAATGTTGGTATTGCATTAGCAGGAAATAGTTTAGCCTCAGGGCTCTCTAGCAATATATGCTGTAGGTTCACTACTCCAATAAATGATAAATCTGGTTATTTGTCATATCTGGTAAATGGTGAGCCTGTTGGCTTTGTATCTGGTATATTTATATTATAACAGCAACTAAAAGGCTTGACCTTTTAAATCATGTAATGGAATACAAGATTGGTTTGTTACCATTAAAACATTTTTTCCTTAAAGTTAGTTGGATGGCTACATTTTACATAAACCTCGTGTGTAGCACTTTGGCTGACTGAGAGGAGGGATAACTGGCTGCTGCTCTCCTAGGGGAATGTACTTTGCAGCTGTTAAGGAGTTTGTCCAAGACCAGTCCCAGTGATAAAACTTCGAGGCCACACTCAGGGAATTCTAATATTTCTATAGTATTGTGCCTGGTGTTATGCAGTTCTCTGAAAAGTAAAGACTACTTCTAGTGTACTGCAGTTTGGTTTATTCCAGTATTTATAGAGTGAAATACTTAGTTAATCTCCCTTTACAGTATTAAAATTTGTTGGTTTGAGTGTGCCATATTGTTAGGTTACCCTTTTAGAAAAAGAACTCCATCCTTCTTTCTTTTAGCACTTCTTGATGACCTGGACAAAGAACTGAATAACTACATCATGCGCTGTCGGGAATGGTACGGTTGGCACTTCCCTGAACTGGGCAAAATCATCACAGATAACCTCACGTACTGCAAATGCGTGCGGAAAGTCGGTGAGTGCTGAGGCCAGCCGAGCCTGGGGCAGGGCCGTGTGCACGGCGTCAGTGGCACTGGTCTGAGATCTGCTCACTGCTCATCCAGCTGCTCGTCACCCTGAGCAACGCTGCCTTCAGCAGCACGGTGGATAGGGCCAGGAGAAAAGGAGGGTATGTTTGCATCTGGATCTTGATGCAGTTTGCCATTTGGAATCTTAAGTGAAAGCTAATGCCACATCACCAACCAGTCCTTCGTGGACCACCAGCACATCTTAGAATCACAATTAGTCAGCAGACCAGTTTGGAAATAAGTTACTAAAAAACTGATGTAAAGAGAAGTGTTGCCTGTCTCTGGATGTTCTTGGAGACAGCAGCTGCTAGAATTACTCATAAGAGCAGAAAGAATGACTGCTATATTTTGGACACTTGTTTCACCTCTTGGGCTCATGTGCTTTGTATTGATTTTTTTTATTGGTTGGTTGTTTTTTTGTAATAATGAAGTTTACAGTCCAGAGAGAGAGTTGTGGTTTTAAGGGAACTTTTTTTCCTCCAACTGTAGAGACAATTAAATAGATTTGGTTAGTAGTAAGTGCCTGCTTCCTGGAATTCTTTTCTTGTAATATTGTGACTGAAAATTTTGCCGCAACCAGCTACTAAAAAGGTGAAGTATGCAGTGTTACAGAACATGGACTTTCTGGGGTTTTTTTCTAGTTCAAAATTTAATGTTTCCTAGCTGGTATAAACATAGAGTCAGAACACTGACATACATTTTAGGAATTCGGAATAGTGTGATGGCAGACTTGACTCACTCTTTTTATTTTGGCCTTTTATCTTCATCTGTTTCTGTGCTTTTTTTACTAGTTCATCTCGCCCCCAGCACAAACATGCTTTCATCTGTCCCCTACAGGAGACAGAAGCAATTTTGCTTCCTCTGATGTTTCTGACATCCTACCAGAGGAGATTGAGGAGGATGTGAAGGCTGCCGCTGAGATTTCCATGGGGACAGAAGTATCAGAAGAAGACATAAACAACATAATCCATCTCTGTGATCAGGTATGTACACACAGATGGACAGGAGGAGGACTCTACTTTAGCTGTTTCAGAGACACTTCTACCAAGGAGAGCTTTTCCCAGGGCAGTGCTAACACTCTTGTGATGGCAGTGATGATTCCTAGATTGTTGTGTTCCTGATGTTCAGACATGAGGGTGCACAGTCACTACCTCATCTGAGCCATCTCAGGCTGTTGATGTCTGCACAAGGTCTTCTGAAAGTGGCAGTCTTACTTTTGGGAGGAATTTTGCTATCATTGTGCTTTTAAGTATTTCAGATAATGGCATTATATAGCCTCTTTTTGATCTGTCATTGTGGAAGCTGGGTGATAAACCTTGGAGCACTGAAGCCCCAGAAGAGTAAGGAGTCCTACCCTGATCTCGTCTGGGCTGTGTGTGAACAAACACCCTCTGACTTCAGTTGTGCCAGTTGGATCCCTTTGTGACTTTACCAGGGAGTGGCAGGGTTAGGAGTTCCTGTTCTTGGTCTAGACCAGGCTGCTTTTTTATGTGCATTCTAATTGTGTGTATTTATATAGAACAAGTAAAGAGCATTTATCTCATTTCAAGAGAATGGTGGCAAAGATTTATGTGAAAACTGAATGTTCCAGGGTTTTGTCCTAAAGAAAATGTCTTTACTGAGTATTTTTGTCCTGCTTCACTGTCTTTGGCATGTTGTCAGCTCCTTTATCAGGAGTTTTGCTGAGAAAATAAGTTGCATAAGGGAATAAGCAGTACAGATCCAATATACTTTGTGAGTATGTTGGCTCTGCTCTGGGAATATGCCCTGTATAAAGTTTCCTGTAACTCTGGCTCTTGGCTGTTTTCATTTTGCAATTTGTTAGTCTCCTACATTGGAATTCTCAGCAGTTCCTCATGTCAGTATATTTGTCTCTTACTATTTTTTTGCTCAGCTAATACTGAGTCCTGTAACCAAACTCTCTGTGTGCCAGGTGATTGAAATCTCTGAGTATCGGACACAGCTCTATGACTACCTGAAGAACAGAATGATGGCCATTGCTCCCAATCTCACTATCATGGTGGGAGAGCTGGTGGGAGCAAGGCTCATTGCTCATGCAGGTGGGTTATGGTGATCAGTGTAAATAAATCTTAGCTGACATCATGTTTTCTCCGAGGAGCTGGTCAACTAAAAGCATTATGTAAGGCCTGGTGAACATATGGTGGTAAATGGGGCAAAGGCAGCACTTCAGGAATCTTGAGAATACCAGCATGAGCTTGGTAGTAGTCTGTGATGATGAAGTTCTCAGTTGGCCTGAATTCTTTCTAGAATATGAGGGCAACTTAAGTCACTACCTCTTCTGAGACACTTACTGAGCCTCCTGCTGATAGTTCAGTCACTTCCGAGTTTAAAAACCAACACTGAGCATTTATAGTCACACTGGCTCAAGATAGCAGCCTACCTGTGCTGCAGTTCTGTGATGAAATGTTCTTGCTGTCAGACTGTCAGGAGTAGGCATTATTCCAGTGGAATATGTTTTATTGATGAGTCAGTCTTCTTTCCTGATGCTCAAATCAAACCAAGACAGTTGAGGCATGAAAGACTGAAATGGTTTACCTGTCCTTCAGGAAACAAATGGGGAACAGGTCTCATGAAAATACACTGCTCTGAGCTTCTTATACTATTCAAAAGCAGGAATTTAGCCTAGCTGCTCCTCTGACAAATTACTCTTGCTGTGTCACCTCTTTCTAGGTTCCCTCCTGAATCTGGCAAAACATCCAGCTTCAACGGTTCAGTTACTGGGTGCTGAGAAGGCACTCTTCAGAGCACTGAAGACTAAAAGGGACACACCTAAGTTTGGTCTTATCTATCATGCCTCCCTGGTGGGACAAAGCAATACCAAAAATAAAGGAAAGGTAAGTTGCAGAGTTCTTTACTAGCTTGGCTTTTTCCAGGGCATGAATATTTTGAGCTTCATGATGGCTTGAGCTTCTCAGTGAGGCTCTTTCCGTGGCTTGCTTTACTGTATTGCTTTGTGATTCCATGGAAAATACCAATGTCCCACAAACCTTTGAATATCGTTCACTGCTGCTCAAAAAAAAAATTGAATGGGATTGTCCATTTGACATATCTGAGCAATAACAGGTGTGTGTATCCTGCTGAGTTAGGGTGTACCGCTGGCTTTCTCAAGGGTTGTGTTCCTACTTTCTTCTATGTGATAGTAAATTAAGGTGTTAAGGGCTTTAGTCTGGCTTGAAAATTGGACTCTTAGTGCTAAAGTAACTTATAGCTTGGTCTTAAAGCTTAGTCTTTCATAGTGCAGGGGGATGAATGTGTGTTTGAATTGTGGAGAAAGCTGGAAATTACACCTCAAGCTAACCTGATCTAAAGGTTGGGGTAGAGTAGGATATGTATTACTGACGGGCTGTCTCAGACATTTCCCTCTATTTATCAAGGAAATAAGATGTTACATTAACAGTATTTCAGTGTTGAAAGAATGAGACACTAATTATTTTTTGGACTAAACACTGCTAGTAGATGGTTACTCTGTTCTTTTGTATGTGTGGGTATGGTTTCCAGATCAGAGTGAATCATTGCCTTATGTTAAGTCTTAGCATTTAATATTATTTTTGGCTTTTCCAGATTTCTCGAATGCTGGCAGCAAAGACTGCCTTGACTATTCGCTATGATGCCCTTGGAGAGAACACCAGTGCTGAAATGGGAGCTGAGAACAGACTAAAAGTAGAGACGAGACTGAGGCTTTTGGAAGAGAGAGGGGTAAGTCTTGCAGAGAGCTGCATGAAGCTGACATTCTTGTTCAGGATATGATTTTCTGACACACTGCTTTTTGACTCTTCCCACTCAGTAGTGTGTCACTCTTACCCTGTAGTTTCTCCCAGCTTTGGCTGGAGTGGCCAAAGGAAGTGTGTAAGTTGGCTGCAGGCATTTGTGTGTCAGCCATTCTCGTTTACAGATTTGTCTTCATTTGTATTATACTGAAAAATCTTGGTAGTGAGCAAGATGAGTAAGATCATACCTTTACATTCCCTACATCTCTATGAATTGCAAAAACAGGCTTATTGCTTCATAGTTCCTTTCTCTTTACTTTAGAAAGGAGTATTTGTGTTTTCTCCCTGCCCCGCATTTTCCACCCCGGTTCTCCAGAATCTGGACACCGGTGGTGCTTGGTCTTAGGGAGCTTTCTCTGTAGCTAAAGCAAGATGTTATTCTGCAAATTGCTGCATTACCCTCCCACCACCTGATGAATATCTGGGCTCTCCACACCTGCTGTTCCATGTTGCCCTGCAGAGAATGTAGGGTCCCTTTCCTCTTTTAGGTGGCATGCCTGCTGCATGTGGTCTTGTAAATGACAACTAGGTTCAGCCTTCCAAGCTAGATCTGATGCCAGTTCTCTAGTACTGGCATCACTAGAACAGAAAAGAAAAATCCAGAAAAACCTGCCCACTGTCTTCATGGGAGGTGAAACTTCCCATCAGAACAGAGGCAAGGAGACATGTTAACATCAAAAGACAAGCCAATCACCTGACAAGTACACATTTAATTTAGTTTGGGGCCTGTGTTGTGGTTTTAAGGTTGGCTTTATGCCAGCTATAGGGTGATACCTGCCCTGACATGCAGTTTTTCTTGCCAGAGAAAAAAGTGCACAAATTTGAGCTGCTTTGGGGAATTTGGAGGTACAGTGTTATGTCATGTGTGTGTGGTATATTTGATCCAGTAGTAGGTGCCCTTTACTTGAATTGGACTCTTGAAGAGCAGCATTAGGAAGGCCATTCTCACCTCAGCCTTTCTCACCTCAGCTACACTCCCTGTCACTACTCTACACTCAGGTGTAAAACTGGTGCAGGTACACAAGAGTCTGACCCATAATATATGTCTGTTTTTCCATTTTTAATTCCTTTCAAGAGCTGTAGAACTTGTGCTGTGAATTCTTTTCATTATGAGTAATTTGTTTTCCATATCTAAATTTTTCTTGTAGATAAGAAGAATAAGTGGCACTGGAAAAGCCTTGGCCAAGACAGACAAGTATCAAAACAAGAGGTGAATAGGTTTTCCTTTCAGCTTAGCTGAGTAAAAATAACTCTCCATGTTTTTATTTCTGAAAAGCTTTTTGGTTGTGGGCTGAGTTGACTCAAGATCCAGAAAACAGTTTCTGTGCTTTTTAAACATTGATAATAAGTTCTGGTGCTAATAAGAATTTCCTTTTTCCCAGGTTTTCTAATAGTAAGTTACTGACATCATCAGATAGCACGTACTTTAGGTGCTACCACCAGCACCCCAAAAAGCTGGGTGTTAATATTATAGCAGCTTTATGTATTACAATTCTGAATGAAATAAATTGGAGAAAATCAGAGTTTAAATTATTCATTTTGACATGGAAGCTGTCCTAGAGGCCTATTTAGCCATCTTATTCTTTAAAAAAGGAAAGAAACAGGCACCACTTGTTTTGAGCAAAGCTTCATCTCCTTGTATGTAATGTCTTGTATGTATATATGTCTTGTATGTAATAAGTACCATGTCTTAAGCAATAGATAAGGTCTGTATGTACTGTGGATGCCATTAGAACAGTTTCTGGTGCCCAGAGTGATGCTGTAAATTGCAACTGGGACAGCTGAACATTGAGGATTTGAACAGGGTATTATTAGTCTGTGCTGTGACATCTGGGTTTATCGCTTAATTTGGTTGCAGGGTTCTTGTTTAGCTTGGCCTGCTTATTTTGCTGAGCCTGTGGTGTAGAGAGGGGAAGAGCTCAGCAAAACCAGGGCTCAGTGCTCATTCTGTGAGGAAAAAATAGCACTGTTGCACCCATCTGCAGCTCCCAAACATCTTTCTGGAGCCTAGCTGTAACTTTCATTTCCATATGCCAGGCATTTCCAAGTGTAGTGATGGCTGTGATTTCTGGAGCAGCTTTTGCAGACAGTGTCAGTCAGTAAATGAAGCATCAGGGCGTGTCAGGAGGCAGGAGCTGAGGGAGGAGGGTGTTACAGAGACAACATAGATGCTGGGGTTTGACCTCTTGAAATGAGGAATCATGAACTCCTGCCAGGACATGTTTCTGCTGTTAGACATGCTTTGCAAACATGTCTAGGCTTGGGGAGAATCTGAAGATAGTTCCTGGCTGTTTGGCATAGTCTGGCTGCCTAAAAGGGAAACTAACTCAGTACTTGTCAAATTGTCCTTGTAGTACAAAAATGGCAGTACTGCTCTATGGGGATGTTAGAAGGGCTAAAGTAGTGTTTTAAGGAGATTGGCAAGAATGTTAGTCTTGTATGGAACCATGGATTTTGTATTAATTAGCTAAATCAAATTAATGTATCAGAAGTTAAATGTGAGGTAGTTTTTAGAGATGAGGTTCAAGTGAAACATTTCTGTATGCTTTCCAAAAACGATGCAAAAGATGCTATATTTGTCTTATTTATGGTTTTGTGGTTTTGGTTTTTGTTTTTAATTAACAGCAATATTATGGCAATGACAAGGAAACCAGTGAGCTCTCACTTGGGTTTAACTGAAGCAGAGTCCACTGTTTGCAAAAGGCTGTGTAATGAATTTCTGTAAACAAATATGCGGTGTTAATACCCATAAGAATAATTTCCCATGCTTAGAGGATGAGTTGATGGTACTAACTGCTGGCATTACCACATGCTTCCCAGCCCAGTCACTCAGCCTGAGTTGCTTTTATAGCCTGTGCAAGGTAGCTACTTCAGATTTCTATTTTAGAAAAGTTCAGATGTTCATTTATGTGGCTGGGGAGGAAATATTTTCAACTTAGGTGTTTTTAAAATGCCTTTTTTCTCCAGTAGGAGTTCTGTTGGGAAGAAGAAAAAAACTGCTTTGTTGCTATTTGATGATTCAGTTGCTCCTTACAAGTTCCAATTAAAGAGCACTGGATTTCAGGGTGGCCAGTTCTCTACAGAGGAGTTTAGGACCAAGCAACCGAGCATGCAATAACTGAGAAGAGGCAGTTTCAGACACAGAATAGATATTTTAGTGTCCCATAAAGTCAGTGAAACAGGTGGTACAGCAATGAGCCATAACATTACCCTGCTTTGTGAGTTTGCCCTCTCAGTGTAATGGTGGAGAGGCAGTATAGAAAAAGCAGAAGTAAAGCTACTTCTAGTGCTCTGTGTGTGTGTATTATTACCCCTAGGGTACAATTATAGGGTGATATACCAAATAGAATACAGTAATACACCAAATGGTGGGGAGCTCTGTGCTTGTGACCACATAGCTGTGCTGGATAGGCTTTCAGCATCAGAGAAATCAATTTAATGCATAATTCAAGTGCTCTGTAGAGCCTTCAACAGGTATAAACCAGGATCAAACTCTTAGTTAACTGGTATTTTCTTTTCAGATCAGACAGTTGTACTTTGTGGGGTATCTCTTCTGTAGTCATTATTACTGATAAACCCACTGTGTCTTGGAGGGAGGGCCTCACTACCTGTAGATGGTTTGTTAGCTGAGCAAGATTGATTTTCAGATATTCTTGGTAGGTTGTGTTGGAAAGTTTATGTTCAGCTGCAGGATCTTACCTGAAGGCTTGCTCTTCTTAATACGTAAACTGACTTTTTTCTTCATTACAGCGAAGTAAAAGTATTTGACCCCTCTGGTGACTCTACACTTCCTGTTGTTTCCAAGAAGCGCAAAATTCAGGAGGTGGACGAACCAGACACAGAGGTTGCAGTGAAAGCAAAGAAGTTCAAAGCAGAGATGAAAGGTTGGTTGGTGTACCTGTGCTGCTGGCATGTCACTGTTTGCATTGTGCAGTGGGGCTTAGCATTTACAGGCAGCCACAGTGCCTGGGTATTCTCCTTGGGTATGACAGTGTATTTAAGAAAGGAAACGATCCCTTATAGACTGACACCAGACTGCAGTCAATTCACAAACAGCTGTAAACATATAAGAAAGTTTTAAAACAAAACTCTACTCATGTTCTTGCAGAATTTCTTGCTCAGCAGGTTTGTATTTAGTATCTTGAAGACAGAAAAGCTGCTCTCTGTAAAAACAGAGCTTGCCCTATTTTCTTTCAAGAATACTATTTTATTCTGTCTAGAAACGTTTTCTGGCATGTTTCAACATATAAAAAGGTCAGAATTTGATGTGAAATGACAGTTGGAAATTTCCATCTGAATTTGCGTAATATGTGAACAATTGTTATTCTCTGGGGAACTAAAACTGAACTATGGCCACAGTTGTTCTTTCCTTCTCTGATAAGTTACTGTGTGAAGAAAGATTTTGAACTGCAACATAATCTAGTTTAACATTATGGTTCATTTTAAGAAACATTCTGTTTTCACCAGTGTGTAACATGAGAGGGGGAAAAAGAAGATGATTTAAAGTCACTCCTGTGAGATCCGGAGCCAGATCTGGGCATGAACTACTCACAAGTTTTGTCAACTACCTGTGCCTGCAGCACAGGTGAGGGCTGTCAGAGCCTTCCCTTTCTGCCTTCTCTGCTGCTCTGTTCTAGGGGATCAGAGTGTAGATCTGCTGGTTCAGTACCTCTTCATGCTCAGGTGATGTGGAGGTGTGATCGTTCCAGTCACCACTTAGTTCATGGTGTCTCTGTACATGGAGAGAGCAATTTGCAGGAACCTAAACTTAGCTGAGAAATGAAGTTACACTGGAGGGAGAATCCTTTGTGCTGTAAAGCTGAGATCTGTGCCCCAGCTTGTTCTCTTATACTTACCATAATGAGAAAAGGACACGAGTACTTCGGAGGCTTGAACTTTGCCCATTTGCTTTTGGAGAATGTGGGTGTTCTCACAGCTATTGCTTTTGATTATCTTTTGAACTAACTTCCTTTGCTATAGCCAGAATTGTTCCCTTGGGCTTCCCTTGCATTATCAAAGCAAGTGTTGACATCTCACAGGCAGGAGCTTGTTGCAGGTGAAATATTATGTTGATTTCCAGCCTGCTCTTTTGTAGTTTGAGGAGGTTATTTCTGTTTATAGTTACATTATTCAATGGTTAGTGCTTTTGTACACAAACCTGCTTGTATTTGCTTTATTGAGCACTGATCTTTCCAGGTTTGGGACTTGGGTGGAGCACAGCAGGTATCCTTGAGCTGGAGATGGTGTCCAGAATACTTGTGGACTACTGAAACCTGTGCTGTTTGGCTGGTTGTTTTTCAAATTTCCCCAAACCTGAAGTACAGGCTTCAGATGTGTTGCTTTTCTTCCTGAAAACATAGGTCATTCTTCACATGTATGGTTAATAGGCCCTGCTTTTTCCCTGTTCTTTGTATCTACTGGGTCATTTTCTTTGACTACCTGGCCATTTATGCTAACTATGCCAACTGCTTCAGACTATAGAATAAATGTTTTCAGAGTTTGTCTTGTGTCACCTCTATGCAGAACTAATCCCTTCAGCCTGTCCTCTTGTACCCTTTAAAATAGCACTGCCTCATGTTTGCAAATTGTATTCGAGCACCCAGCATGGGTACATGGACTTCCCTGACACCTAGACAGACCATAGCCTTGCTATTTTCCAACATGATTTCTATGATTGTACAGTGTCCTAGAGGGGGCTTGGTGGTCCTAGAAGGTTGAGTAGTTCAGCAAGTCCCATAATTCACAGAAGAGTGCACAGGAGGTCCCAGCATTAAGATTTATGTTGCATGT
Organism: Aphelocoma coerulescens; assembly: GCF_041296385.1. Taxonomy (NCBI): domain Eukaryota; kingdom Metazoa; phylum Chordata; class Aves; order Passeriformes; family Corvidae; genus Aphelocoma; species Aphelocoma coerulescens. Next base: position 12,553,787 of record NC_091021.1, read on the forward strand.
CCACTTGAATATGCATATGAGCCTTTAATGTCTGCTGTTCTTGGCTCTATTGTTTTTTGCTGTGGTGCTCTATTCAGCTTTTGCCCAGTCAGAGATAACAGATCCAGACAGTGTGTTGTGAAAGAAGTCTCTGCCCCCTCCTTCCTCATGCTGATTGTGCAGCTGCATGATAAATGGGGCTGGTGGAAAAGTAGTCCCAGAAAAAAAGGCATTCTTCAGCCAGAAATTTTTAATTTGGTTTGTATTACAAGACAAAGGTAAAGGATAGGAGGGAGCTGGGAAGCTGCCACTGAAAAGTGTTGGTCAAACCATTGCTTTTAATATCTGTTGTAAAGGGGGACTGTTACAGCGGGGATACTGCAACACATGTATCAGACAACGAGGCCTGTGGAAAAGAAATATATATGGACAGATTCTTGGTAGCTGTTTCAGAGATGTTTATTTCTCCAGCCGCATGGCCGGGGCGCTGCCAAGGAACTGAGGCAGTCACGGGACCCGAGGGTCCTTGGCCGTGCAGGGGAACACAAAACAACCAATGGAGAACGAGGCTGACCAGGGGCAGGGAAATCCCGTGTGTCTGTGCCCTCAGGGCCCCTCTCCCAGGGCTCCATGGCAGGGGGAAGGGACCCCGACAGGGGACAGTACTTTGCATTTTGTTAGCCCAAAGTGTAAATGTTACTGGAAGATGAGATGTGTGGTGTTTTCTCTCTCCCTGTTTCGGGTGCATGAATGGCAGTACTTTGTGGGAACTGGCAGGGGGTTGGGGGTTAAGATATGACTTCAAACCACATTCACCTTTTATATCTGTCAAGAAACCAAGTGGAAGGATAGTGCCTGAAACAAGTTATAATCCACTTAAGGAGCTGTCTGTTAAAACTTGTTTTAGTGTTGGTGAAGGGAAATAGGGCAGGTGTTTTTGTGGCTGTGGTGTCTGAAGTTGGATGTGGCCAGACAGAATGCATACTACCAGCAGGGCTAGCCAGTGCCCCCAGGGAAGCCTTCAGCTTTCATTTAGCATCAGGATATAGTAGCAGTTAGTGACTTGGGAAGGTATCTCTGAAATAAATTAAATTAATGGAGTTAATGGAGTGAACCCTGCAAGATACAAAGCCTTAAATGATAGCAACAGCTTGACAGGATTCTTTATTGATAGGCAGTGTGACTTCATTCTGTACATGTGGAGCATCATCTGGAGGAGGGAGGATACATCAGGACATCAGGCTTGTGTGTAAAAGCTTAGACAAAAGTGGTGGAAAATGGATGAGTGGAACTACTGCTGGTGATGTCCAGCACTCCCAGGGCTGTCAGTCAAACTGCTCTTCAGGGTGCTGCTTTCTGTGCCTCTGTGCCTAGATAGTCAGAGCTATTGGTTTCCTTGTCAGCTGCTGTATATCGCAAAGAAACCCCACTGGCCTTGATTGACTTAGAAGCATTGCACCTAGAGGGAAAAAGCCAGCACGCCTGGAGCTTTTATCCTCATTCTGGGTAGGTACAAATACATGAAGTCTTGTGATGAGCTTTGCTGAAAGGCAGCAGCTGAAATCTTCAGGGAGGGCTCTGCTGCTTGCTGTGAGAAGTGACAGTGCCTGTGAGTACCCAGTGCATCAGCTGCACTGTAAATTGTGACAGGTTCCACTGCCTGGTGTGTCAGACTTGATGACATGTAGGGTATTAACCTTGAAAAAATAATTTCTTGTTATCACCCAACGTTTTTCTTGGAAATGCATATCTTACCAATCCAGCTGAGTAAAAACATGCTGCATAGCAACATACGATGTGTACGCTCCTGTTACACTGTGTGGCTTTAAGGTAGTTTATGCTTATTTTTCAGCAACTTTTTATTTCCCCATGTCACACATAGGGAGGTGAGGACACCTATTTTTATACCTGTTTTGAATGCCTTATGCTCGCACACTGTTCTCTGTGACTTTTGTGTATGGCAGAATCTACTCTTAAGTTACATTTACCAGGTTTTTTTATCTGGAATCTTTTGCTGTTCTGCTTCTGGTATGTTTTTTAATGTCAGAAAACTGCATGTGTTAGCTGGCTGTATTCTTCTGTAGACATGTCTAGAATTTTTTTACCCTGGAGCCAACTTTTTTTGTCTGAAGCTAATGTTAGAGGCAAAGTTTGAAGTGTATTTTTGACTCATGTAATCCTTCTTCTGGCTTGAGGAACTAAAATTGTGACCAAGTACAGTCAAGATGTTAGGAAGTTATGTGGTTTGGGTCTTTTTTGTAATTGAACTTGGTCTCTTTGTAAGTGGTGAGTGAGTGTTCTTGAAAATGAAATTGATTCTTTCCTTGGGGGATATATGGTGAGAAAATGTCGTCTTGAGTCATACCTCCAGTAGCAACTGTACATACCACAAACACCACTGGTTTCAGCATCAGTTTTAGAGCTACTGAAGGACAGTGGTTGCTACATCATGAACTTAGTCATGAGTACTGTGTGAAACTTGGTATCCAGCACTGACTCAGCTGCGCAAATAAATTTAACTTCGGCATGCTCCAGTAACAGCCTGGCTGCCACATAGGCTCTCAGCCTGGTAATGATTTCTGTTTGGTTTCTTTACCTAGAGATTCCTAAGACTGTGGGATGTATTCTAGGAAGTGAATGGTAAATCACAGTTCCATTACCACTGTAATTAAATAGGGCAGCTGTTGATGAATAGTTCTGACAAGTAACTGTAAGGTTGTTAGTAAATCTTTCCCTGGGTTGACATTCCTCTCAGCTTGTATAAATAATAATATAAATAATTCCTGTCATCCAGGACAGGAGAGCATTTCTGCATTAAATGCTTTATGTTGCCTTGAGATCTTTGTGTTTGCCAGTCTAAACAGTAAAGAAAACTGGTCTGCTTCTTAACAAATTTCCAACATCAAGATGGAGAATCAGTCATGAACAAGCTATTGCTGGCTAAGTGCATTTCTAAGGTGGGAGTTAGAGTCCTTTTGCTGCTCCTGTGTTGCTGGTAAAAATATTTGCCAAACTGTGGACATTCTCTTTTCTGATGGAGTACTTGAAGGTAACTTGGTAAACAAATGAAAACATGCATTTGTTTGGGAGCAGCATACAGGAATAGTGTGATGTGAATTCACCAGGAGATGTGAATAGTGCTGTCTGAACACTGTCACTCATGTCTTAAGTAGTTGCATATTTTGATTATAGCAGGGAGTAGTCATGCAGGTAAGGGCAATGCAGAAGGTAAATAGGAGTCATTGCGTCCTCTGCCATCTCATAGTTTTTCCTTTTGCACTCTTAATACCTGACAGCCTGCCTTTCATTTTTGTCCTTTCTGTGGTACAGAAGGGACAGCTGTAGAAGATGGTGAACCTGTCAAAAAGAAGAAAAAGAAAAAGGATAAGGAAAAGCAAGCTGAAGAAGAGGAGGTACTGAGTGAGGAACTCCCCACCAGCCCCGTAATTGAGGTGAGGCAGAATTGCACAGCTATCTGATCCTTTTTGGGAATGTGTTCTCTCCAAAACATAGACTGTAGAGTGAGGGATGGGGAGAAATTCATATATGTATAATCTATGGCATGCAAATAGTTTTGCTCTAGTAACTTTATTTTGGGCTATCCACCACTGTAACATCCAAGAAGGTTTGCATTACAAAATAAGATCTGGGAAGTTGGTGACTGCAATGCCTCCATTCCTGTCCTGTCCTCTGCCCACCCCCAGCTTTAGTCTTCTCTCTCTTTGCGTCTTTTCTAGTGGGGAGTGTCCCTTGGTGCCAATCCACAGGCATCTCTCTCAACTTTGGGACTTGTAGGGAGCAGAGGCTGTACCTGCTGATTTGATGTCTTCTAGCAACAGTAGAGCAGATGGGACCAAAGCCCAACTTTTTGCTCAGTTTTGAAGTCCTGTTCTTAACACAGGGTTTAATTTTCTGTCCTTTGTGTATGTTAGCTGCAGGGCCTGGGGGCAGTGCTGAGCTGTGGCAGTGTGGCACAGCCTCCCTGCCCCTGTGAACAGCCCAGTGCATTTAGCAACTGAGGAAGGACATCTCTTGGGTTGTGCTCTGCTGAGCATGGCAGCTGGAGTGATGCTTTGGGTGTGAGCCCTGTTGCCTAGCTACACATGTTGCTTTGCTTTTCCATGATGCTTTGTTCATGGCAACATTTGTTTGTTTGCAGAATGCAGAGAAAAAGAAGAAGAAAAAAAAGAAAATGAAAAATGAGGGTGAAGACTGATGAGGAGCAGGGGAAAACACTGGCCCTTGGACAGCTGCTTCGGAGTAGCATTTCTCAACATAATTTGTTTAACCTCTTGCTGAAAGCTAACTTCCCTGTATTGCAAGAGGGCAAGGAGATGGGTTTGATAGCTGTCTTCTCCCTGGAGTAGGATACCCTGGTGTCTCTGCTAATTAGGAGGATTACTGGTTTCTTTTGTTTAAAAGCTCACAATAGAGCCTCTTTTCACAAGCAGTCTCCACTGATAAGGAATAAAAACATTTTTATGGAGATTTTATGCCTCTGTTTTTTAACTTGTTTGCTGGGTTTCTAGCCATTATCAGGACTATTTCTAAGATGTATTGTTTTAAATGACTGATCAGTTCTAAAGTTCTAAATGTGTAAATGTTCTGTTGCAGTTTATTCTCTAAAGATTTCAAAGGCTGTAATATTCTTAAATTCTCCATAAAATGGATACAAATATCTATCCATAATATCAAAGATGCTTTGAACAGCTGAGGTGTGTTATTGAGTCTGCACTGTAGTTCTCTCGATAAAGCCTTTTCTGAGCATCTTCCAAATGTGTTTTAGTTTTGCTGCACTGGCCAACAAAATTCAGATGCGTCTTTTGAACAAACGTGAGGTAGCTTTCAAATTGGTTCATGGCGATTGTAGCAACTTCCCTCACTTGATTTAAAAACAAAACTAAAAAACTCAACCAACCAGGCCCCCTCCTGCCCCCAAAAAAACCCCAAAACCACAACAACAAAAAAAACCCCAACCAACCAAACCCAAGGCAAAATTACTTACTCAGCTGATAATGAAGCAGAAAAGACAAGTGCTTTATTAGTAGCAGAAATCAGCCATTTGCTAATTCTGCCATTCTTGAGGGAATACAGATGCACTGAAGTAGCATCATGTGATCAAGACTCTAAAGCTCTTATGGTGGAAAAGGAAACCATTTTTTTAACTATGCTTAGCACTCAGTTTATTAATTAACATGAAGTTGGTTTTTTTCTAAGTGTAGTGGTAGGGTATTACCTAAACAAAAATAGTTTCTTCAGCTGGGTGACATTTGGTAACTGCAGCCAGTGTAGCTGGTGTTTTTCTCTGGAATAGAGCTTACTGAGCAGCTCTTTGGTACTGAACTGCCCATGGCTTGTGGCCTGTTACTGCAGGTACATCCCTGACGAGATTGGTGACAAGTTACTAATGCACTGTTCTATCAGTATGAAGAACATGAACTGGCCTTTTTCTCCCCTCAGGAAGGTTGCAGTGAGTTTAACTGCTCTAATTGAGATTGCCTGGGAATACTGAGACCGTTCCAGTTAATCTGCTTTTTGCTAGACAAGTAAGATGAATTTAAGCTGAAATGTTTAAATGGGCAGCAAAGGTATTAAAACATATTCATAATGAAACAGAAGAGTTGACTGTTAGTGCCTTTAGGTTTTTGTTATTGTAAATGCATTTTCAAGCAGGAGTCCTTACCAGACATGAAGTTCAATTTCCTCTGAACTATTAATGTAGTTGCTTCTTCAAAAGTATCAGATAAATTATGTATGTGCTGTTCAGAAACTGTCCTGTATAATTTACTCTAATCAGCAAATTTATGTGAACATCAGTTGCTTAGTAAGTCTAATCAGTGGGATCAAAATGGAGAGAAGTTATTTTTGCATGGCCACTTTTTCCTTCCTTTTGCTTATTCCTTTGATAACAAGGGACTAAGATTTACCTCTTTCCTTATGTAGCATATTTTAGTGGTTTATCATTGCAAGCCAATGTCCAGTGCAGGCCAGCTTCCATCTCATAAGGCAGTCCATTGGAGCTCAGTCATGAAGCAGCATGTCTTTCCCTCTCCTGCTCTTGTGCTGGGAATGTTGACTTTTAGTATCCAATTAACTAGAGCTTCTACTTTATTCTCTTTTAAAATGTGTGTGACCCAGAAATACTGGGTGGAGAAGAGGAAGCAAATTTGAAGCTTTTCAGTGTTGGACAGACCATACACTCATCTGCCATCGCCTCTTTTAAGCAGGTAAATTAAGTACTCTGGGTTCTAGTTTGAACTGTTAAACTCCTCATCTTCAAAAACAACGAGCTGCATATCCCAAAGGGCTGCTGCTGAAACACTGATAAGTGTATTCAGCTCACGTGCTAAATATGATCAGTGAAAATTATCAGTGGTGATAGACTGCAGTCACTGTAAGCCAGGTCACTGCATTTCAAGTTGCCTATCAGTTCAAGCAGATAAGATTGGTTTGCTCACGCATGGTTTTCCACTAACAATGGTCTGGGCATTTGTGTACAGTCTTGCACCTTAAAATAATAATAAAGCCTACAGTTACTGCTGGGACATACTACAACATCTTTGGACAGAGAAGTGGTGATTCTTACCTAAGAAGTGTGACAGGCCTTTAATTGAGACCCAGACCTTTTATCTTTTTACAGTAGATTTGAGGCTTGTACAGCCTCTCCTGTAAGGAGTAATTGTGCATCAAAGACATGTATGTAGAGCTTGGACCATGGGTCACTAGTTTTTGTAAGGGAAGTGATTCATCCGAAAATGGATCTTTTGTCTATTGATAAAAAGCAAAACCAAAATCCCAGAACTAATGTTAGAGTAAGGATAGAGGCTTTGAGTATTTTGAGTGCAGAAAGAAGAGTTAGCCAGGCTGATGATGGCATTTAAAGCAAAACAGCAAGACCTGTGGAACAGAAAATGATAATATGATCCTTAAAGCATTTTACCAATAGGGGTTACTCTAAGCCAAAGCTAGCAGTGGAAGATAGTTGATGAACTAGGGCTAAGCCTAGAACAGGGCAAATGAGGGTGTTTTAAAGGGATGGTTGACAGTTTGAAAGGGATATAACATAGCCTATGTTCACTCAGCTTTTGAAAATTATTCTTACATTGACCAAAAAAGCCATGCTGCCTGTCAGCTGCAAAGTGCCTGGCAAATTAGTGGTTTGGGTTTTGGTGGGGGCTTTTTTGGTTTTGGGGTTTTTTTGGGTTGGGTTTTTTTGAGTGGAGCTTTCTGCTTTTTTTTCTTTTCCTTTGGAATTGAGCAGCTGTGCATTGTGCTCCCATCCCTGCTCTGCAGAATGAGTGAGTGCAGGGGCTGCTCACTGCTGCTGCCTGGGCACCCTCTCACCAGAGACATCATCCAGCTTTTTGAGTTGCTACCATGAAAGCCCTTGTCAGGAAAATGAGGGTTTTCTTCAGGCTAAGACTGTAGTCTTTTGGAAAACAGATGTTTGGGGGGGTTGTTTGTTGCTTGGGAATTTGCCTGGTAGCATTCCCTGTGCACGAGGAGTTGTTTTCATGGGAACATTGTGGGGCACTGCTGCAACCCTGCCCTGCAGCAGCCCCTGACCCCAGTGCCTACAGGCCATGGATGTGCACTTCCTTTCAGGCATCTCCTGCTGCCTGCAGGCATCCTGCTTGCTCCAGCCATCCTGAAATTGTTCCTCCCACCCACAGACACACATCCTGTTCATGTCTTCCATGTGTCCATGCCTATGTGCAGCAGCTCTTGTCGGGCATCAAAAGCCAAGTAGAGGGACCCTGTTTTCCCCAGCCATGGAATGAGATGGGCAGGCACCATGTACCACTCCAGGCACTAGTCCTTCTGCTCTGGAGCAGAGCTATCCTAGGATTTTGTGTGTCCCTGCAGTGAGAGGTGCCTGCTGAGACTGATGTAAAGACACAGAGGTAACTGCTCAGGGATCATGAAGCCTGCCTGCTGTGGGGGGACAGAACCACTGCTGTTTTTCAGGTAAAACTTCAACTCACCCATCCCTCTCAAGCTATTTCTTCACATGGAAAATCCCACAAGTCGACTTCTGCTGTCTGTGCCACATCCTGGTGCCTGTGTGGCCCTTCAGCAAGGCGTCACTTTTGCTGGAAAAAATAATAATTTTATTACAAACTACAGACAGCTCAGCAGTAGTTTCCTGTCTTTCTCAGGGAGAAGCACAGCAGCATGTTGTCTTTTGGAGCAGATTAAAATTTTGAATAGAAATCTTGCTGTCTGAGTTGTCAGGGTCAGCCTCTGTGCCTCTCCAGCCACAGGATGTGATGTGCAGCTCTCAGCATCAGTCAGCCTTGCCCCCACAGAGCTGGTGATGCCCTGAGCTGGACGCTGTCTCCTCTAGCTAGCATGGAGTGCTGCCAAATGCTCCATCCATGCTTGCACTTCCTTATGCTTAATTAGCCCCTGCTGGAAGTCCAGGAGCTTCTGCAGTGAGTGCCTGTCCTCCAAGGGTGAGCCCTAGCTCTGAGCATTCGTTTTCATTTCATATCCTTTGCACTCTGTTGTATTTCTTAAGCAAAGGTTATTCCTCCTACAGCATTCAGCATCTCTGTGTTCACTAACTCCCAAGTTTTCACCAGTATTAATCTGCAACAGATTTTCTGATGTTTAATTTCTCATCCCAGTTACTGGCCAATGGAAACAGCAATTTTGTCTCTACGGACCTCAAGCAAAATACAGTGAGTGGCAGATCATGATGTTGTTGTGCAAAATTTGTGAGCTACCCTGGACAGAAAGGATAGAACAGGACTGAAGTGCTAGGATGAAGAAGTGGGAAAGTTGGGCTGACTGTGTAAGCCAGGAAAGGGCTCCAAATGTAAGGGGAATGAATTAGAAAAACTCTTGTTTGGATCACAGCCCATTGGACTTGCCACCTTTAATCTCTGATCTTCATATTCCACCTCTTAAAAACTGAGATAATGCCTCCCAAATCCCACAAGTGTACAGGGCTCTCATTATCACATTATTTATGAAGCACTATAAGAGCTCTAAATAGGATGTGATGTAGAAGTGTTGTGAAGAAGAGGAAGGAAACCTGTTTGACAGCACAATGGCTGCGAGCGAGGTTGTCTAAGTCCATGATGAAATCTCTCTTGATAAGGCTGCAGCCAGTTTCAAGGCAGCCACACTAAATTCCCTCTTCTTGAAAAGGAACTAAATCTCGCTGTGCCAAAACACAAAACATTTCCTTTAGCAGGATGGCAAGAGGGTTGCTTTTGTAACAATGTAGAAGCACATTTTAAAATGACTTTTTAAAAAGTGGTGGGGCACTGGTTGATTGGGTGGGGGGCAGCACCAAAACCTGAGCTCAGTCTTTAGTGCTGCTCCCTGCTGCAGAATCAGCAAGGCCATGCAAAATGGAAGCTACCATGGATGGGAGACAGGCTCCTGTTCAGACAGCTGTGAGCATAACACCATAACACTGCAGATAGACATAAATGCCGTATAATTGACAGTTGCTCAATCAGTGTATTGCAACATGCTGAAGCAATCATGGGCAGTGCTGTGGCAGGAGAAGGTGCTTCCTCCGCATGGCCAGCTTGCCCACGCCCACCTGGGAAAAGCAGGACAAGGTAAAAACTTTCCCCTTAGTACAATTCTCCGTGGCTTTCCTCTGCTCACGGCAAGGAGGTGCCAGGCAGGGTGAGGAATGCCAACAGAGGGCTCCTGTGCCCAGACCCAGGTGTGCCACATGCAGTGCATGAGGGGGTGTTTGAACCTCGGCATCAGAGTGTCGGGCACTTTCCTGTGAGACCCTTGTGCAAGAGCCCCTTGTGCTCCTCAAATCAACTGAGGCTTCCCAAGCAGGACTGACATGAGGCCAGACCCACACTTGGTCTCCCCAAGAGGCAGTTTCAGCTGTGGGGATTGGTGCAGCCAGCTCTTGTTCCTGCCTGACAGCGCATCATGCAAATAGTGATATCCATCCATTAGAACCTCAAGGGGTATAGTGCTTCTAGACTGTAGTGATGTGGAAATCATTCCCAGCATGTTCTGGATGTGTGAAGCTGTCACAGGTATCTAGAGTGTAAAAACAGAAATTCAAGTTCTAGGATCTGTACTGTAGCATCTTTTAAAAATGTCATCAAAAACAAATCAAAAGAAGGCGGCTTTGTCTAGACGCTTGTTTCCTAACACCAAATGCCAGGAGTTATTGCGCCCATACCTTTCTGGAGGCTTTCTGGCTGGGGAATGTTCTCTTTCCAGAGGAAATCCTTTTAACTTTCAGCAGTTCAAGACTAATTGGGTGAAATAATAGCTTGGCACTCCCCCAAGCAATATGATTTTTATCTTTTTTGTTGTCTGCAAAAGCCTGACTTGTCCAATCCTATGAGTCATGGAGGGAATGTGGATGTCAGACTGCCCTTGTATGTAGGGATGGGCTTCTGGCGAGACTGGCATGGGGTCCTTGCTCAGTGACCAATGGGGATCTGAAACATCCTCTACAGAGCTGCCTCCCTCTGGCCTCACTAGGGCTGAGGATGTGGTGTTGCTGATGTGCACGTTTTTAGGCATCTTCATTCCCACTGAGTTATTCAAAGGTATTTTTTTTGTTGGCTACTGCTCTGGTTTCTTCAGGTGACTCATAATAATTATGGATTCATGCTTTGTCTTTGCCAAACACTAACTATTCATTAACTTCAGCTAGCGTGTTTAGATGTTTTCAGCGGAGACTTAGATTTTGATGGTTTATTTAGCCCAGAAATAAGCCTGATAGAATAAACACTGGAGCTTTGAACCTCTCAGGCTTTTGTTTCTGTACAGTGGATTAAACAAACTGAGGTACTTAGCACAAGTCTCTTTTCCTTGTTCTGGAAAAAGAAAAGACCTTGAGCCTCAGGGCACAAAGCAGCAGCCGTGGCTTTCCCTGTAAGTACCCTGCCATTCCCGGGTCCCTGCAGCTGTGCAACTGCCCATGGGTGCTCTGGGAGCTGTGGACCCTCTGGCCCGATCCTGCTGCTCCTGTGCTCGAGGTCAAGTGTGTGCCAGGAGCCACAGCTCAGCCACTTGTGAGGACAAGGTGCTGGTTTAACTTGGAGATGCATCAGGCCAAAAAGCACAGCAGGAATCTTTGTGGATTATCTTGTCTCGGGTCTTGTCTGGCTCACTGAGTTTATCACCAGTCAGTTAAATTCCAACAGGGCTGCGCCCATCCCAACCCCACAGCTCCTCCCTGTGCTCCCAGCAGGGCTCCTGTGGGGCTGCAGGTGCTGGTTTTAGCCTCCAGACCATGGAGAACCAAAACCACACACTGCACAGTGCCCTCACCCTATCCTCACTGTCCAGCTGGAGACTCCATCCTCCTGTTGTCGTGGATTGGAGCAATGGAGAAAGGGCCATAAGCAAGTGGAGAGGTGCAAACCAGGAAACTGCCAAATAAGGCCAGGCAGATGCAAAAGGCTGGGCTGCACAGGACTAGCTTGAGCTAAACTGAAACTAGGATTTCCCCTTAAATCCTTGCCTTGTTTGAAGCAAGATATTCAAGCAGTAAAACCTTCATCTATAAGAATTGGTGGGCCTCCATGGACCCTCTGTGAAGGTCCTTGTTCTCCTTCTACATCCACAGGACAGACTGAACACAGGGCCTTACCCTTGGATGCAACAGGAGACTAAATCTGGAAAAACAACCAAGCAACCAAGACAAGCAAACATGGCATGAGTGCTGTGCTCGGTTTGTGAGCAGCAGGGGCTGCTGGGCTGGCTCTGCTGTACTTGCTGTCCTTTACCTGCCACCTCTCCTGTAGGAGCAGCATTTGATCATCCTCCTCCAAATTGTGCCACCAAATACTTCTCCTGCTGCCACTGTGAAATTCTTCCCAGGTCAGTAGCCCCCCAGCTTGTTTCCTAGGTAGGTTGTGTCACCAAGAGCCAAGCAGCCCCTGCTGCAGGTGGCCTCACAGCCAGCATTCCAGTTGCTTGTTCAGGACAGTTTGCAGGCAACGTGGGGTGTGGGTGGACTGTCCCACCTCCTGCCAAGGTCCCTGGCACCCTGCTCCAGCACTGGCTGCCCAGGAAAATGCAGAACACACAAGTGAGTGGGGCTACAGGGTTTCTTAATGCAGGACATGACTTGTGCTGTGCAAGTTTGTCTCAGTTTTACGGTGCCCTTCACTGATGAGGAGCTCTTTGTCTCCTGCCAATGCTGCTTCCCTTGGGGCATTTTTTTTCTTCTCCTTTTGCCATCTTTACAGCTTGTTTTCCTTCCTGCATCTGCAAGGCTGCCTCTAACAAAGCCCTGGCAGACAATCTTATCTTGAAGCACAACCAGTCCTGCTCCTTTCACTGGAGTATGTGCCTGCTCAAACACTTGGCTGGAGCAAGGCCCGGATGGGGAGCACGGCCCCGCACGCAGCCCTGCCTTGGGCACCTCCAGCTCTGGCCTCTGGCAGGGCAGGCAGAGCCTGGGCCCAGCAGGGAGGGCAGGAGAGGGGCAGCTGCAGGAGCTTGGCTGTAAACAGGCACTCGGAGAGGTTTGCTCTGCGTGTGCTGCTTCTGAAGTGGAATGCTATTAATTAAATGGGTAGGAGAAATGACTGAGTCTATTTTTTCCCCCTTGGCTTATTCACTTGATTTGAAAGGCCTTTTATTTTTTATTTATTTTTCTTTCTTCCCCTGAGTTTGTGGGTTTAATATTTTGGTGATCAAAATAGATCTGCTCTGGAGCATCTATGGGAATGAGCCTCACACTTATTTTGGGAGAAGAGGCAGGGGAAGGCAGATTGAGAACTTTCACTGCTTATGCCTTGAAGCAGATATTCCTGATAACTAATGCACCTGAAACTATAAAAGAAAGTGCAGATACAAATAGCACCAAAATTAATTAAAGAAAAGGAGCTGTTCCTTTTGCCCAACCCCACCTTGCAAACCAGGAAATACTTCCTCTTATGCAGAAACAGGAAGATTCTGCTGTCCTGGCCAGGGCAGTCTGCAAGTCTCAGGTAAGTTGCTTTGTTTATGTCGTTGGGGCAGGATGGTGAAGTCAGTGGAGCTGCAAGTGAAAGTCTTCATTCTCCAAAGGTTCGTAAAAACTTCTCTCTTGAAAAATCAGTAGAAAATTGAGTTGCTGGTACCGGCATTTCATCTGGATCCAAATCTTATTGTGGTCAGTGGTGACCTTTCTGTTGGCTTTGAAAGGCACTGGTAAATGGCCTCAGTCTTACAGCTTGCTCTGTAGTGAGGGTCAGAGCTTTGTTCAGGAACCAGGCATCTGTTTTATCAGACTGTTCACATTTTGTTTCTAGAGTCCAACTGATGTGCACTGTTTTGCCAATGAAAAAAGCTGAGAAGACCACTTTTATCAAATGCTGTGCCTAAAGCACAAAGCAGGACTTGTAAATACTCCTTCATACTAAATATCTTCCAATATGTTAGGTTGGGGTTTATTTTCACTTTCTTGCTGCCTCCAGCCTTTTCTGACTGGCATTTCCTGGAGACTCCTGACAATTTCCAGCAACAGGCAGTGAGAGCAGGCACAGCTCGTGCCAGTCCTGGTGAGGGTTTTGCACAAGGCTTGATTGGATGCGAGGGGTGGTGGATGATCCTCCAATTCCCCATGGTGTCGTGGTGAGTTACAAGTGCAGGTACTGTGGGCACCAGAGCCTGTGACAAGGTAACAGTACAGTCCAAATGTACATGTGCAATCTGAAGGTACAATCTAGGGTGTAATCTAAAAGTAACTCCAGGCATTAAGAAAGAAAACTTGTTCTGTCCCACGCCATATCATCAGCTAAAAAAAAAAAAAGGACAGTGGTTTTTCAGGTAGCAGCCTCTGGGGTTTGGCTGACTCCTGGTATACACATTTGTAGGACCAGTTTATTTTCCTTTGTTTTAGCAGAATGCATAGAAACTTAGGCTGATAATAGCTGAAATGCTGATTTATTCACGTGAGTCTCCGACCTGTCAGAAATATCAGCTAGCATGAGACTTGAAAAAATCACTGGAGCTCACAACTCTGACACTGACAGTTGAACAACTGCCATTTGCTGAGGTCAAAGCTGCAAAAAAGAGCTTCAAGTGCATTTTTAACCTAAAAAAAATTCTGAATGTAGAATAACAAAATCTGTGCTTTCTCTGATTTCTCAATCAAATTTGCTCAACATGCAACTAAAACATCTGGGTTTCCTTTGGCCGTCAGCTGTTGATTGCCATCCCCCCATGATGCCCTGACCTTCAGAAATTGCTGCAATGAACTGTTTTGCCTACCCACAGTCGAGTTTCATGCCTGCAAAAGATGCAGGTCTTCCTTCTTTCCTATTTTTAATTCACATCTCTTGTTTCTGGTCCCTGTGCTGTCAGCTCAGTAGCAGAATCCACAGGAAGTGCTGCCCTGTGAGGGCAAGTCCCTTGAAACAGCAAGTCCTGCCCTCATCTTCCCCTTAATTAATGAATTCAGATGGAGAGAGAGAGGGGCCCACACTGACCCTTGTGGGAGCCCGTATCAGCCACCCATGCTCTGTGCTAGGAAAGGGTTTGGGCCAATTTCATACAAGTTTTTGGCTAGACTGGTTCTGCAAAGCAAAAATGAGTGTCCTTACTCTGACAAATAGTGCTGTGGTGTTGGATCTGACACAGCTCTGCCATTGCATCATACAGACACCCCATTGATGCCCTTCAGCTGGGCTGTGTGAATCATCACAAGATGATGCCTACAGGAAAGAGAAGCCAGCTTGGTGATGTCTTCTTTTGGCAGCTACTTCTCTAAGATGGACCACAAAGTCTGTGTGTTCTCTCAGGTGCCGTTTATGTAGGGTTTTGCTTGTCTTTCAAAGAGCGCAGTTAAGAAGTGGTTCTATGCTTTATGCAAAGGTGGATTTTTCCCATGAACATGCTTATGAAAGCAAACAAAGAGTCCAGAATTCCTCCTGGGAGCAACCCCCTTACCCTAAGCCACACTGTCCTGATGTCAGTGGGACCACCACGAGGCAAGTCCCCCTGTGCCCACAGGGCCATGTGTGCCACTGTCCCTATGAAGGCACCCAAGGAAGAGGGTGACAGAGACTCAAGGCTGTTCCTGTGTGGATGGGACATGCTTCCCATGCACCTGTGGGCTGGAGGAGACTGTCTGGCTCTGCACCTACCCACTGCACAGACTGCCCATCTTTGGTCTTTTTCCACGTATGTGGGGATTAGTCATGCCAGGGCTTCGATGTTGCAACTTTGATGGTGTAATCCTGCCACGTCTTTGGTAACTCAGAGTCTTCTTGAACAAGATGGCAGAGTTTAATGTCTGATGTGGAAAGCAAAAATATCTATAAAGGTGAGTATTAAAGTCCTTCTGGATGAATTCATCTGCCATTAAAATATGAGACTAGAAATGGCGCAGAGGTGATTTTCTTTTTTGATCTGTCATTGCAGACCACTTTCAACTGTGAATTTCTTGATAAATATTTCATATTCATTACACAATTCCATTTTGACATGAAATCTTCAGGGACCCATAGTTCAAATACAGCAAAAAACCACATTTCTGAAAGAAAGTGAAAGTGTTGCTGGTCAATGGACTTTAGTCTTTCCAGATTTCTGTAATCTCTTCCCACCAGTTGAGATGCTGCAGAGACCCTGGTTTGCTTTGGCTGGTGATCCAGCAGAACTGGGATGTCACACTGGCAGTGACCCACTGAAGTCCCAGGGGATGAGATGCCAGAGGGAGCCCGTGGGGGCCAGACCATGGTCCTTGCAATTTGTGACAAACATCACGGCCAATGAGCTGCCAGTACTGGGGACAGCCCAACCCCCATCGTAGTCACCCTGTGAGAAAAGCACATAAGGGGTGAGGAGCGGGTGTCTGGCTCTAAGCAAACTGCAAGGGCTCGTGCAAACCTGTGGCTCAGGCCCATCCCCATCAAACAAGGTGTAATTCCCCTTCTGAGGTGGGTTGATTTGGCCTCTTTAGATTCATGCATCAAAAGCACAGCTAAACTAAACATCACCTTTCTCAAGGTGCACAGGCTACCAAAAATACAGAATGCTTACCCTGGTTTGTTTTGTGTGCATCATAACCTGATTTCAGTGAGTTTCTGCTAAACATATCAAACTCAGTTTGGGGGATTTCCTGCAGCCTTCACAGCATCCTTCATTTCTTGCCCTGTGTGGTCATCCTGCTGCTGTGGCACTATGGAAACATAAGAGGTATGACCAAGTATTTGTGAAACTCCCTGCACCAAAAGAAACCTACTTGAGCTCTGACAGAGCCTGGACTGATGCCCTGAGCAGGGGAGACCCTGAGGGGTCTGCATGAGCACCAAGCCAGCCCAAGGCCTGCTGAAGGTGCTGCTGGGAGGAAGGCGAGTCCTGCCAGGCTGAGAGAGGCTTTTGAAGGCTGCAGCTTCATCTGATATGATTTCATAAAGCTAACATTTAAGGGTCAGATAATGAGATATGCTGCCTTCAGATGTTGCATACACAAGCCCAGCCCACTGCTGAGACAAAAGTGGCTTTAAGCCCCGTCTATCCATCTATCCGATCCATCTGTTTGCCTTTTGCCAGCTGGCATGAAAGGTTCTTCTATCTAAAACTATTTCCAGCTATTTTTTCTCTCAGAATCTCCAAAGTGTTTGCATGACTTGAAAGAACTATTTCCAGGATTTTTGGCTGCACAGCATTTGAGCTTCAGATTTTACGACAGGTATTTGAGCACATTCCCTTGCTTTTGTAAGGGCTTTTACAGCAGGTCATCTGTCATGGGAAGGGTGTGTCTTCTGCTCAAAATATTCACTTTCTCATGTTATTTTTGATACCTCTTTAGCAATTGCAGATTGGCACCATATTACTCCTGGTAAGCCAAGTCCAAAGAATGAGCAAGGAAGTTTGGTGTGTGTGATGAGTCTCCAACTGGAATGGGGAGAGGCTCTGGGAAGAGAGAGGTGTCTTGTGTCTCATTGTGGCTGCATCTCTTTGGGGTCTGGGATTTGCAGATGCTCCATTTGAAACTACACAGAGACCTCCATGTGTGAAGCCCAGAGCTGCTGCTGAGCTCAGTACTGCCCAGGGAATGGGATAGAGAGGATCCTTTTGCTGTTCTTGTGAGCCTGCTGCTGAGACATTGGTAGTTTTTTACCCAGATCAGCTATTTTGAAAAGACATTTTTATTGCTCTTCAGCACATGGTGGGCAGTGATGATTGCTATGTTTCCTTATGGCAGTACCCAAGCTACTGTATGTTCAGTTTTTCAGGACTAGCTTTGATAGGTCCAAGTGGGAGGAACTGTGATGGGGATTGTACCTCACTCGTTTCAGGGAGCTTGAATGACATGTACTTGTCTTCACACCGAACAGCCACAGTTCCCACTTCCCTGGGTAGCAGCCACATAACGGAGCAAATCCTGAAGACTGGACTGTCCCTCATGATGATGCTGGATGGTGGCATAAAGCAGAGAACTTCAGCTACCTGCTGGAGAAGTGTTTGATGCCAGTCAAGGCTATTGCTGCTATGTATTTCCAGCCAGCATAAAAAGGAAATCTTTGTTTTGTTCTGCTTTTTTTTTTCCTTTTTTTTTTTAAGATGTAGCAATTTGTGGCCAAATCACAGCATCTCAAGGGAGTATTCTGGCTGAAAAAATTACTTCAGAATTTGGCCTAACATAACTTTAAGATAAAAACTTTTATGTAATCACTAATTCACAGTTGCAGTTGCTTTGGCTTCTCTCATTATCATTCCTAAGTTATTCTTTTCATGCTGGGAGCTGGATTTTCCTGGCACTGTATCTGTTTTCAGCAATGTATACACCACAACTGCTGACAACTAGGAGTTGGATCCCATGTTCCTCGACCCTGGCTGTAGCTTGTTTTTTCTGGCACCACTTTAAAGTCTCTCATCTGCATTTGTCTCCTGATGACCAGTGGCGGTCCTTCAGCTGTGTGAGAAGTGCCTGATGTTATCCTGTTGTTCTCGCACTCCTCCAGACCCGTTTCTCGGCCGGGCCGTGAGCACAGCCCTCGCCTGTTCCTAGATAGAGCCTTATCAGGGCCAGCCATGGCAATGCTCCCATCCCCTTCCAGCCCTCCCCCATGGTTACTGGAAGGTCCGTTAGCTCTGTGCATTTTAGCCTAGCAGAAATGCCGCTCTGCTGCTTCTCTAGTTTTCCAGTCCTCTTTGCTTTTCTGTAGAAATGTCCCCCTGACCTCTGCTCAAGCTAGGCTCTGTAGGAGATCACCTCTGCATCCTTCAGTTGCTGAGAGCCAGAGGCAGAGCTGTGTGCCAGTGTCTCTACTTGCTTCTCATCTCCACTGGGCTATTTTTGTTCAAGCCTGGTGCTGGTTGCGCCATATCCAGCTTACTCATAAGATGCCGCTGTTCCTCTTAGCAGCATTTTGAATGAGTACAGCTGTTCTATGCTTGGATTCCTCCTCCCCTGGCTTACCAGGAGTATGACTTTTTAAGGGATGTGTGCTGTTTGGTAACAAGCAGGTGCCCTTGCTCAGCCGAGAGGATGGGTATTTCTCTGAGCTTACTCTGTGGTTTGATGTGGGCACGGTGTACTTGACAGATTAACAGTGTGTTCATTCCTCCTCCACTGCTTGTCTGTGTTGGTTTATTTCTGTTATTCCTGTTATATTCAGTTTCATTTGTTATTTTTGGTTTTGTTTTCCAGGCCCCTCTCCTTTACTTACTTTTGTTCAGGTTAAAGGAATCTTTTTTAAGCTTTCTTAGTATTTTGAGGGAAAATAACTATTCCTGATGAGTGTTTTGTGCCTTTTAATTGTGCCTCACCAGACAGGGCAGGCAGGAGCTTGCACATACATGTTCCTTCCCTGTCCTCATTCAGATGTCAACTGACTTTGATCTTCCTATACCTCCCAGCATGTGTTGAAGCTTTACTTGGCACTCAGGGTTTCCATTACCTCCATACCACAGCTGACATGATGTAGCAGTTTTCAGCCATCCCTCTTTTTGCTGTCATCCACTGGCCACTGCCAGGAAAGCGTTACCCCAGGCCGGGAAATTACTGGGAATTACTCCCTCCTGGAGCCCAGCTCCCACCGGCAGCGACACTGGTGGTTAGGCACGTAGGCCTCTCTCAGTCAGGAGGGGAGCAGTATCCCAGCCTGGCTGTGCTTCATGGAAAGCCATTTTTCAGCTGATTTCCTTTCCTGCCTGCCAGTGCCCCACTAGTTTCCATGGTATTCGTGGTTGTGTAGGGGTGGCAATTTCAGTATCCTGGCAGCCTTCCAGGCTGCCTCTCCATAAAACCCTGTATGGTTTCAAACGTGTATGTATATATATAATTTTTTTCTTATTTTTCCTTCATCCCACAGAGCTGCTGTGTGCTTTTAAGCAGTTAATCTATTCCATCCTTCGCTTATCTCACAGGCACAGTGTGAGGTTGTGCCCATTCTTGCTGGCAAGTTGCTTTGAGGTTCCTCTGATGAAAGGTTTGCTGTAAAGGCAAAAAGTGATCAGAGCCATGTTATCGCTCTCATTTCCAGAGGCTGGTACAGAGCATCCTACTGAAAGAATAACATAGTCCCAATGACCACAAGCTGATTCTTGGAGCTGAACTTAAATGGGCTGGCAACCCCATCCCTTCCATCCCATCACATAAGGGCTCCTTCCATGTCTTCGTCCACTTCTGAGAGCTGCTGTGGTCACTGTTGGTGGGTGTGAGCTCCCAGCCCAGCCACACATCTGCAACAGCAGTGCAGATAAACATCAGAAAATCTGTTTTGTTACAGAGGAGATTCTGTCAATCCTGTTTTGTTTAAAAAACAAAACCAAAACAATCCAGGGCTTTGCTCTAAGCAATATTTGGAGTGAGCTGAGCACACATCTGGTCTCAGCTTCAGGCAGGCTTTCATAATGGTTTCTAGCCATAATAGTCTCATTTTTTGGAAGCGAATCATTGCTGCTCTTCGGGTTGAATGAATTCTGATCAGGCGTGGACCTGAATGTGTCAGGGTGAAAAAATACCTCATGTCTGGGCTGTGGGAGGCTGGAGGGGTTGGATAGAGGGGGTGCTGTGTTTGGATACACACAGAATGGCCTCTGTTACACTAACATGAAGAGAGTGATTAAATGGTGACCTTCTTGGCTAAAGATGGCAGGGCTGTGATCTGTGATTTTGGCTGTTGTGGGCTCTGTTTCATCCAATAGGATCCATCTGGCAACCCAGGGTAGTACCAGACTGAAGGCCCCCATTGTTGAGATGGGTTTAATGGCCCCGAGTTGGAGGAAGATAGTCCTTGGTCTGCTAAAGAGAAAGGGGCTGTAAACTGCAACATGTATTAACTATTTCTATCTGTAGAAACCACAGGAATAGATAATCCAGTAGTAACAGCTGCCCCTGGAATTATTTGTGCACATGTTTGGCTCCAAAGCTTTTTACCCAGCTGGCTGGAGGTCACTGTGAGTACAGATAAGTATTTGCCAAACGCTAAGGAGAAGACAGGACAAGGTCAGAAGCTCTTCTGGTAGCAAGGCAGAGCATGTTTAGCAAACGCTGCTATCTCCTGAATTGGGGTGAGAGATTTCATCAACAAAGTATGCAGGGGAGCTCTGAATGCAAGTGGAGGGCAGGAAAAATATGCTTTACAGCTTTTGGTTAAGCCAAGAGAAATGTGAGACTTGCTGTTTCCTTCTGAGTCGAGGACTATCTGCCAGCCTGTCCCAGCGACCTACTCTTGCAGATGAGCACTGTGAAACTTCCAAGCCAGTGTCCCTGTCAGCATGGCTCATACCAGAGATCTGAGTTCAGCACCCTCCTTTTTGTTAAATCAAAATGCATTTTGATTTAAATCCATATTCAAACATAACCCTCTCCTGTAACTTTTCCCCTCCTCCTTTCCCTTCTCAGCTCCTCTCTCTCCTGCCTACAACTCCCTCCCCCTTTCTGTTCAATGTGTAGTTCAGGGTCCGTGCTTCTCTTTGCCCTCATTTCACACCCCTTCCACCCTTCTGTTGCTGGGAATGTGAGAACTTCAGCAGTTATGAGAGGAGAGGTATAGTGGTGGTAGTTTTTCCTTTTGCTAAATGCAGCTTCTCCAAAGTTGAGGGAATGGTTGAAAGTAAATAAATACAAAAGTGAAACTGGCAAAAATGCTAGAGAAGGGAACCCTGCTCAGACATTGATTTTACTGAACTCAGAGGGGCATGGGGAAAAAGCAATATACAAAACATCACAACTATTTTGTGGCAAATGGGGGGGGGGGAAGAAAAGAAGGAGAAATGCCTTCAAACTTATGAAATGTAAAGCACCTCGTGACATCTCTGTGAGATGGTCCCCTCCACTTTTGATGGCTTTCATCTGTAGGTAAACTCTTTACAAGGGAGATAAAGGGCAAATTTTCCTGTAGAAGTCTCATCCCACTTATCCCTACATCCTCATTTATGTCTTTGCCTTTTAATCTGAAATTTCAAGCAGAGGCAGAGGTTTCACAGAGTCTGAGTGCTGTCTGTGCCCCACAAACCACGTGCCCAAGGCTTGCACAGCTCATTTTGTGTTGCGGAAACGGCCTCTGGAGGCCTGGCTCTTGTTTGTGAACTAAAGCTTCTTAAGGTCTCTGCTATTTCAAATGACTGTAGATAGTGTAGGGAGAGACTGTGCCCTCAATGCTTGCTGCAGGCCCCAGTAAGGAGGACTGATGCTGGTGGCTGGAGTTGGTGTCCTGACCTGTATCACTTCAAGGAGAGGGTTCCCGATGGATGCTTTGGGGAAGCAGTTAGTTGGGTTCATGCTTCCAAATCAATCTGTGAGAGGCAAGCAGAGTGTACAGAGGTACTGACTCATTTCTTGATCTGAAGGAACACTCTTCACAGATAAAAATGTCTCAAAATTGTCAGGCAACAGATGTCATGTTACAGGCAGAAGCAGAAGGGGCAGAAATCTTTTGTTTGGTTTAGTAAAAGGTAATAATTTCACTTTTATCTTCCTGCAGGTGACATTCCCAGAGCTGGCTGCATGCAGGAGAGGAACGCTGGGCAGGCACACTCAGCAGCACCTTCCTCTGGAAGCTATGGCTCGGAAAGTGGTCAGCCCTCTGACATTGTCCTTGCAGTGGCAACAAAATCTGAGTTAAAAGGGGCTTCAATTCAACTCTGTTTTTACTCCTTTTCTTCTTTGCAAGAGAAGACAAAACCTGAAGAAGCTCTGGTGTTGGGCTCATATTTGATGCCTCCTTTCTCATTGCAAAGGGGAACTGTCGGAAGAAGTCTGAGCAAAAACTGTTCCCTCCACACTGTCATTTAAAATAACAAGCTACAAATGCATGGTGTAGACACCACTTCTGTCCTTTAGATGAATGCCTGACACTTGTCAAGCTGGTGTGGAGCTCAGGGATGGCCAGCAATGAGCACAAACAGAGGCTGCTTCCTTGGACCTCCACCATGGAAAACCGAGAGCAGGTCTATCAGGACTTTATCAGAGGCTTTCATTTTGTTCTCAAAGGGCATTTTTATTAGCTTCCTGATAGAAGTATTGAGTTGACTGGAGAACTATTTTTAGGTCTAATCCTACTTGTCTGTGAGAAATTAAAGACCAAAAGGGAAGAGGTGGCTTTTGAAAACCAACCTGACTTGCACTGCTAACTCTCTTGTGTAGTGAGTGATTTAAAAAACACCAACCAACAACAGAAAAAGAAAAAAAACCCAACAACCCAGAATCAGCAGGCAAAGGGAAGGTAACAGTAGCAGGAGAGTGTGTTAGAGATTCCGTGAGCTCCTTCCCCAGCTGCCTGTCGTGAGTCTGAGAAGGCTCAGGTAGCTCTCAGGAATGAAACCCTGCAGGTCTGTGGTGATGACATAAGAAGATGATTCTGACACAGCTCATTACATTTCTATTTCTGACTACATCCATTGTTGGATTTAATGAATAAGTGATGTTTTGAACTGATAAAAACCCTGCAGCAAATTTCCCATTTTATGTTGTGATGAAGAAGCCAAGAGATTCAGATAAGCTGTAAAAGGCCTTTAACATACAATTTCAGACTTAATTCAAAGTGGGAGGTGCTTCTCAGAGCTAACTTGAAAGTTTTTCTCACCTCCACCCCCAAAGTGGAGATAAGATTTCTACAGACTAAGCAGTGTTATCTCTAAAACAAGGCAGCAACTGCTACCAACACTGTTGGTAGTTCATTATCACGGGAAATATGACGTATTATGAAATGTAAAAATGTCTATTAAATATTTCACTGCTAATCCTTTTAGAGACAAAATATTCCCTTTGTTTATCCCACAGTGTCCATTTTTCTCCTCCTTCTCCCTGCATACCCAAGGACAACCTGTCCAACACTCACCTGTTTATGTTTCCAGGCTTGATCCTCACACCTTTGATCATGTAATTATGGGCTCCCCATAGGAAACCACCTGCTATACAAAAATCAGGGAATGTGAGACCAGCATAAAAAAAAGAAGTTAAATATCAAAATAGACCTTTC
This sequence comes from Aphelocoma coerulescens, assembly GCF_041296385.1. Classification (NCBI taxonomy): domain Eukaryota; kingdom Metazoa; phylum Chordata; class Aves; order Passeriformes; family Corvidae; genus Aphelocoma; species Aphelocoma coerulescens. The sequence continues at coordinate 12,577,138 of NC_091021.1, forward strand.
TGGGGACTGCCACAAAAGTGGTGCAATTAATTTTTGCATTAAATTTATTAAAAGTCTGCCATCAAATGTAAACAAAGCTGCCACAAACTTCTCTTCTGATTTAGGATGTTGATGTCAAAGACTGTCATGACTTGATTGCATGGTGTGGTTCACCTTGTAGTAGATTACACAACAGCCTGGCAGAGGTAGAAAAACTCAGGTCTGAAAACACTTACTAGTTCATACTCACAAGTGTTTTGGGTTTTTTTTCAAAAACTCAACAGTAGGTGCTCTTTTCTGTGCTTCAGAGACAAAGAAAAAAGTCATAACAGCCCTCAGACAGATTTTTATGAGTCTAAAGGCCAAAAGTAATGTCTGGCACAGATTATTTAACTGGACTAAAGGGGAAATTAATTCCCTCTGAGGCAGGGAATTTGGTTTACCATTTCCTTAAGACTTTTGGTAGAATTGGAAGCATAAGAGCCTGGTCTTGCATGGGATGCCACAGGAGGTTTTGCCACTCTCACATCTTGGCAGGACAGACTGACTGTTGTGGATAGGGCTTTTCCTGCCTGTCACAAGAAGGGAAGGAAACGGACTTTACCCCACAAAGGACTTTTCTGGGATTTTGGTCATGGTATGGTGTCCCTCTGTCCCTCTTTTGTAGAATCCATTTTCCCAAGACAATACCAAGCCCTGGAAAAGGAGCAAAACCCAACAATAATTCAGACAAGATGAAAATGCTGCTGGTAGTTTGCAAAAAGGCTCTGAAGGAGAGGGTGCCTTTCCCTATTCCCAAGGAAACATGTCCATGACTGGGAAAGGTACTTTTGTGTTCAGATTGCTTCTGAAGTCCCCAGAGGTTTCATCGTTTTTCCTTATGTGTATGTGCCTGCTTCCCTGTAACTGTGGTGTTCCCACAGCTACCTTCCCTACCCTGACTCCAAGGGGACTGATGGGGGTGTGTTAATGCCCCTCTGCAGCACTCAGGATTGGACACTGATGGGAAAATCTATATAAAACAAGTAACCAAACACTTCCAAAGGTAATGACGTCTGCGTGTGATTACTTGTTTGGCTGCACTGGCTGAAGCTGTAGCTGCTAGCTCAGCAGACTGTAAGTAGACACTACTGCCTTTTCAATGAGCTCTGGCTGCAATTCAGGATGTTAATAATATCTAGAGAGCTATAGGAGGCTTGGATCCTGTCTGTCAGGAACCACCTCTCTCTCCACATACAGGAGCAAGGTTGGGGAGATGATCTTGCTGACAGTTCCCTAATTTAGCAATGAGTGGCAGGCATTCGTTGTGGAGATCTGTACCAAGTCCATTATTTTTTAAGCTATCTCTTAGGATCCAGAATGGGTGTATTTATTTGTAGGAAAATCTGTAAATATCTTGATGGCTGTTCTAACATATGTTTATGCATCAGATTCAATGCTAGGGGGATGCTTTGTTTTTAAATTAGGAACAAAATATCCCCTAAAAGCTAAATATCTGGATGTGTTGTTATATTCTTTCCCTAACACTTATGGCTGCACTGGGAGAACACTCTGGCCAAGCTGACAGGCAGCCAAATATAATTTATGGCTTGTTTTAAACTGATTTGTTGACTTCATGAAAGGCCCTGTCAAAAAGAACAGTCCCCTGAGTCTTAACGATGATAACAGTTATATTTTCAGCATCAGCGCTGAAAAACTCTTGGATAACAGTGAACCTATTCTGAGTAATCTTTTTAAAATGTCTAAACACTGGATTTTCTGAAAAGAAATTGAACTAAAGCTATTGTTCCATAGTTCATTTCAGTTTTCTTCATTCTTTGTTCATTTTATTTTCCACTGATTGGAATACTCTCTTGGTAGCATGAAAATAGTTTCCCTTATTCCAGTTAATTAAAAATAAAGATGTGTGTTGTTTAAACGAGATGCTGCTAACAAGAACATGTTTAACTTCTCTTACATGCGGTGTTGAATTTGCAAGTGATATCGACATGTTTGTGTCTGCATCAGTCTGACGAGAGCGGGACACTCCTGAGCCTCCTATCAGCCGCATTTCTCCTCTCGGTGTCTCACTGAAGCAAAGGGCAACCCCCACGTGCTGTTTGTGCCTGTGCTGTTCAGAGCTCCCTCCCCCAAGGGCAAGATACATGTCCCCTGCTGTATCTGACCCGCATCTTGGGGAGCTTCCAGCCACCAGACCCCGGCTCCTCTGCCACTGTCCTCCTTGTCCTTGCCCCCTGACTGCGCTGCTGGGGCAGCCTTGCCTCTGCCTGGCTGTGACAACAGTGAACGCAGCTGCAAAACACCATCTGCCTCCTAAGGTCTTTCCTCCTCATATGATTTTTTAACAGTCTTGTCTCCATTAAGTTCAATAGTGTTATTTCATTGGTCAGAGTTCTTCCTGGTGGAAATACAGTGCTTCAGTCAGAATACTGGCTTTTAAATCTTGGTAAATTTGACATTTTCTCTTGTCTCCCCCCTACCTTTACCTGAACCTGCACCACAGATTTACTGTCCTGCAGCTCTGCAAGTTTTCCTTATCCTGACTACTTTTCTGTAAGTCTTACTTGACACTGCTGAATATTAGGATAGCGAAATCCTAGCTTACAGATAAAACAATATCACAGGAAGAATTATAAATATGTTCTTGTCCAAGCACATAACAATGAGCCAGCCTGACTGTGACAGTTTTGATCTCTGGTTTCCTCTCACCACCGTGGGAAAAGGAAGCTGCTTCTGTGCTTAGACTGCAGCGATTGCTTTCTGCATCTGTGGGTGAAGCGGGGGTCAGCCCCTCCTCGGCCCTGCCAGCTCCAGGGACACAGGGGTGCAGCAGCTCCTGCTCTGCTGCCTGGCATCCGTGTGTGACCGGGGCCCTGCGCCCATCACAGCCACACCGGGCCAGGAGGGACCTGGCCCTTGCAGAGAAGATCTACAGGACTCAAAATAGCTTAGGGAAGGAGGGGAAATTCTTGCAAACTGCTGTGATTGCAAGTGTGTGAGATTAGTCCAAGGGCCTGATATAAACTCAGGCAAAGCAGATTCACAGCCCCATGGCCTTCACTAGGGTGTTTTCTTAAGTGGGTTCGGGTTTTTTTGTGAAACTAAAAGGAAATAATTGTATTAAAAATGGCATGTCTTGTTCCTTCATTTGAGGAAAACACGGAACAAAAATACAGTCCGTTTTGTAGAGAGAAAAAAAGAGAAAAGTATTTTAAGGCAGAATACATGTTTTTGTACCATTTCTTGTGGAGAAGAACTCCTAGTATGTATTAATGAGCCAAAACTACAACCATTGAAACAAGTGAGACTTCTGTCATTTACTTCAGGCTGAGCAGGTTTTCATACACGTCATAAACAATTACAGTAATTTTCATTTACCATCTAAACAGCGAAAGTGCTGTGCAACCCACGTGGTTAGGTTCTTGTTTTCTCTGAACAAAGGAGATCTCACTTCTTGTATTGGTAGGTACAGCTGGGCAGAAGGTGTGTTGCATAGTGTGGTGTCTGTGGAATCAGAAAGAACACTGGATTTTGGTCCTACAAAAAAAAAAAAACCCTCAGTGTTGGGGTTTTTTTCCTCTCTTGGAGGTAAAACTGTTCTAGCTGTTGGGGGAGGGGGGGCGTTGGTGTTGCTTCTAAAGGTTATTTCTTGACATTAACATTCCATAAATAACAGGAAGGATACTGTGGTTAACATGTGGTTGCAATTCTGGAAAGTGGCAATTCTATATTTTATTGTCTCACCAATATCCATGTTAGATCTGCGGCGATTGGAAGTAAAAATATTGTAGTAAACTTAAAAACCATTTTTATAACTATCAGTATAAATTCACCTCGACCCTAGGAATGTCAAACTGTGACCCTGGCCAAAGCATCACCATGATGAAAATTCTATTACAATTTATTTATTTAATAATTCTCTTGATGATCGCAGTATCAGATGACATCTATTTCATCTGTTATGGCTTGTGAAGAGAAATGGAATTATGCAAAAAACTTTTATTATCACTAAAATTGTAACTCTGATTTGCAACTACACCATTTTATGTCAAAGTATTTAATATTTTGAAGTGTGGAATTGGATTTCTGAATTTGTATTCCATTCTTGAAACTGGTATAGGAATTTTGCCTCACAGCGAAGCATTTCCCATAATCAATCCTTTGGTGATGCCCAGATATGAAGGTGCCTTTCAGTGTGCAGGGTGTTCCTAAGAACCTTTTTTTCTATGCTACAGCCAGTAAAACTTGTTTGGGAGAGCCTTGCTAGGCCAGAACATCAGACACTACGTTCCAATCACAGTTCTCCCATCAGCTGCGGCCCTCAATTTATCTCTTTGGTCCTGTGCAATATAGCAAAGGTTAAAGCATACAAACAGCTGAGTGGGCTTACTTTACTTTGTTTTGAAATCATAAAATCTCTTTAATTTAAGAGGTAGATAATGCTTGGGAGAGTCAAGTGGCTGAAGCCATACGAGCTGGGTGGACTTCAGATTGGACATTAAGAAGAAATTCTTCACATTAGATATTGGAATGGACTGCCCAGGGAGGTGGTGGAGTCACTGTCCCTGGGGGTATTTAGGGAAAAGACTGGACATGGCACTTAGTGCCATGGTCTAGCTGACAGGGTGGTGGTTGGTCACAGGTTGGATTTGATGATCTCAGAAGTCTCTTCCAACCTAATTGATTCTGTGGTTGCGTGACTTGCCAGGGCTCACCGAGGGAGAGCACTAGGTGGAATGGCCAGTGCTCCTCACAGGGACAGAGATAACGGGGGCTGGAACCAGAGGACGAGGCAGAAGCTACGGGGTGTCTGACAGGCAGGCCACGGAGTTCAAACATGACGCAATCTCAGAGACTGCTAAACATTTTTTTCTTCTTGTTACAGGCGTTTTTCGTGAATCCTGAGCTCACGCCTCCCTGCTGACAGCCTCTCTGACAGACAGGCTGCCTGGGGGGGGCCGTTCGCCGCCTTCCCGCGGCCTTCCCGGGGCCTTTCCGCGCACGTCCAGTAGCGCCTTCCCCTTCTCACGGAGCCGCCCCCGGCCCTCAGCTCCCCCACCCGTGGCGGTGCCCTCGGCCCCGCGCCCCCTCCCTCAGCCAGCGGAGCTCCGCCCGGCGGCCCCGCTCTGCCTACCTGGAGCCACCTCTATGGTGCGGGGCGGGGCCGGGCGGCGGGGGCGGTGCGGCGGGACGGGCGCCCGGGCCGGCGGCTGCGGCGACTCCCCTTTGTGTCTGGAGCCGCCCGTGCTGTTGGGGCGGGCGGGCGAGAGGGGGCGCGGGCGGCGGAGCTCCGGGCCTCGCTCGGCTCCCGCCCGCAGCCGGCGGCGGGCAGGGGAAGGAGGCGGAGCGGCCCCTCGCCGGCGAGCCCGGCGTGGGGGGAGGAAGGCGCTGGCAGCGCGGAGGGGCTGAGTGGAGACCGGCGTGAAGAGGCCGGGCCAGGCTGCCCAGCGCTGTGGAAACTCGGGGCGGGAGGCGGAGGAGGGGAAGGGCCTTCGCCCGCGGAGAGCAGCCGGGTGCGCTCGCAGCTGGAGCCGCCGAGGAGGGGCCTCGCCGCCCCGGGCCCCACCTTTGTCGGGGTGGCCGGGGGTGGCGTCGGTGCTGCGGCGGGGGCCGGGGCAGCGCGGAGGAGCCCGCCCGGCGCGGGAGGTAGATGGGCCGAGATGCAGCCGCAGCCCTCGCCGTGAGAGCAGGGGGCCTCGCCGCCGCCTTCCCCGGAGCGTGAGGCAGCGAGGAGGGGCGGCCAGAGGACAGAGACCTTTGCCGGGATGGGACGCGACGCCGCCGTGAGCCCGTAGCTCGCTATCCGTGCCCCGGCCAGCCCGCAGGGCCCGCGCTGACTGACACCGCTGTGGGCGCGTCTGGATATGTTCCCTTCCCAACCGGGCGCTTTCTTCGATGTCGTGAAGCTGCGTGGGAAATAGCCCGGTTCCCAGCGGGGTCGGGAGCGTGCTGCCGTCCTCCCCGGCGGGGGAGATGCCTCGGGGCTGGGAGGCAGAGCCAGGCGCTTCCTCCGTGTCCGCTGAGCGCTGCCGGCTCCCGAGGCATGAAGGCAGGCGGCTGTAATGGAGTAAGAGCGAAGACGGCTCCTCTCATCTGCCATTTGCCCTTCCAGACGGGATTGTAAACCGAGAGAGTTAAGGAAGGCTGTGTGAAAGCAGGAGGAATTTCCTCTCTTTGGGGTTTGGCTTTTTTCTCTTTTTTTACCCCCCTTTTTTTTTTTCTGCTCCCGGCTCGAACCGTGGCTTGCCCAGGTATGCCTGCCTCACTGCAGCACCTTGTGCTGGTGCTTCTGCTCTCCAGTGCCACCCTGCTGCTCGGCACTGCGGCTGGTGAGTAGCCACTGGGTGTAACGAACTGGCCATTTTGGCAGCGGGAAGGGGGTGGGGTCCGCTGGTATTTGGGCACATCTGTGCCTCCTTACAAAGTGGTGTGCATCTATTTCAGCGGCGAAGCCTGATAAAAGTTTTGAAATCCTGATACGTTAAGTGTCTCGGGGAATAAGATCTGCTTTATTGTGTAAATGAGCTCGACCTGCACTCAATAAGAATGCTTTGCTTAGATCTGCATCTCTTGTCTAATAACTTACTTCAGTTTTGAAAAAATATATAATCTTTTTGTTTTGCATACCTCGCCCTTTGTAAGGTAATGCAGGAATTTTTAATATATATTTTAATTGTCAGCAGAGCTGTGCCTGTTTTGCTGTGGGATCTTCGGGCACAGCCATTTTTAATTTTATCAGCATCGGTGCTTCTCGGGGCCTTACACATGTGCTGTAGTTTTATACCAGAATTACTGTAATGTGTATTTTTTTTTTCCCTTGGAGAGGTCCGAAGCAAATATGGAGCTATTTCTTTTGTCACTTGTGATTATAGAACACAAAAAAACCCCCACTATTAAGGAATGCTGAAAGATCTTGAAGAGTACTCTTTTTTATAACAAGAAGTTGGAAGCAGAAATGCTAAGAGCATCCTTACTCTTATATTTGGATACTAGCCCTATTTTTAATTGTGTTAGGAAGCTCAGTGTTAGATATGTAGGGTGTTGGAATAGAGACGTGTGTTGGTCTGGCATCCTTTGCTTTTCTGTCACGGTGACAGATAGCATGTTGGAGCCTTCGAGTGTAACCCAGCTTTGTAAGGCTGGGTTAATACCAATTGTTCTTGCAGTATACATTTTCCAGCACTTTTGGAAGACTCCTGCGACTTTTCTGTCGTTTTACTGATGGGGATCCAATCTGTAGTGCTTGCTTTTCTTCGTGTTATTTTATAATCTGCTGGGTATAGTTCATAAATGAATCTTTGTAGGAAAATTGCTGAATCTTGCTAAGATGACCCAACAAACTGATGGTAGTTTCCATGTTATATTTCAGTGAGGTCTTAAAATTAATTTGTCAAAGTTGAAGATACTTGGTATCATTATTAGGAAGATCCTGTAAATTACACATTTAGGCAGTTTCTCCATCGCTCTGACTGGATAGTCCCTGATTTTCTTGCTTCTGCTTGCTAAGAGGTCTCTTTCAGGAAGATTCATAAATGAAAAGCTTGATGTTTCCTATATCATCCTAACCTTTGACTGCCATTATTTTAGATGGATGTCTGCAGCGTCTCTCTGTGGTAGTTTCTGAGGAAACGTTTTTATTTTTTTTTCCCCTCTTTTTTTTTTTCCTGGGAGAAGGGACTTCTGAAGGTCAAAAATCTTGGTATTAAAGCACATATGAATCAAGAATGCCCAGCATCTCAACTTTTCTTTCAAATGTATTTTTTTTTTTCCTTTATGAAAACTTCAGTGAGTTGGTAATTTCTGTGCCTTGGTGAGGAAGGCTTACTGAAGGAGCAAGTACATATTTGTACCAGGCCAAGGGCTGGGCAGGTGCTGTAAGAGCCCATTTGCACAGTTTACCCAATTCACTTCAATTCTGACATGGCAACAGCATTCCCAGTATGTCAGTTCTGCCTTGTTAAAACGGTATTAACGATGTCAGCTTGGTTGGTTGTTTTGTGAATAGGAACCTATTTTCCCACTGTGATTTATTTCTTAATTGTGAAATTTTAACAATTCACATTTAAAAAAAACCTTGGTCATAATCCTCTGTAAAAGTAATTACATGGATGATTTGAGCTTTAGTTAAAGAAGCTAATGGTTGATTTTAAGTTTACACTGCATTTCAGAAAAAAATGTCTATACATGGGGAAGCTACACTAATGTGTAATTCTGCCCTTTTATGTTCATGAAAGAGCCAACACTCTTTCTTCTCTTCCCCTCCCCCAAAGTATGAACTGTACGCTCCCATCAGAGTGAAAATGCTGCCTTTGTAGCTTTGAAACCCCTATTAATTCTTTCTTCTGATTAGTGAACAGATACTATATCTCAGCAGTGTATAGAATTGAGTGCCTATAAATGCAAAATCATGACATCAGAGGGAAAGTATTTTGATAACAGGTTTTTAAGTTTCTGTCTGGAGGAGAATATCTGGACCTCTCTGGGGAGAGCTCCACAAAGACCTGGGCTTAGTATGGACAGTAAATGGACGATAAAAAGATTAATAAAGAAGATGACAAAAAAAAATCTTACTGTGGGGCTGTAGATGATAGTTCCACTCATAATCTGGAATATGAATGAAGAGAGAATGTGGTTCTTCCTTCCCCTTTGTAATTGAAGATATAATAAAGAACTAGCTCTAGATTCAGAACTGTTTGCTGATTATTAGGAGGAAAATATTACTGGCTTCCTCCATAGAATACAGATCTTAACAATTATCTGGTAAGTCTGTATTTAAATCATGTATTAATCCTTGTAAAGAGAAATGCTACAGTGAGGACATTTTACTGACAACAGGCTTGGGTAGAGGTTTAAAAAGCAGTATTGGGCAAAAATGGTTTGCAACACTTTGTTCTTTATTTCTCAAATTATTTGAAATACCCTTTTCTAAATCTTTTGTTTAGAACTATGAAACACATTTCTATGCCTTTATATTGTAGAGGATTCTGCTGTGTTAATCATGAGGGTTTGTGCCTGAAGAGGTGGTTGGTGAACCTTTGAGTGTTCCCCAGTATTGCGAAAGAATTTTGTTTGGGTGTTCATATGGACAAGATATTAAAGATACAATCTTTCCTCATTTCACTTGCTTACGTTCTGCGATATGCAATACTGAATCACTTTTCCTTCTGCATGCGTGTCCAGGGTAAACAGCATTCCATTGTCTAATGTGTAAATTATTTGCAGAAAATAGAAGGTGAAAATTAAAGCAAACAGAATATCCTATTATCTTTGGGAATATTTTCATAATTCTGTATCTGTGTGGTTCAACAGGGCTGCAAAAATTAAAGTGTGGAAGGAATTGGATAGAGATTGAAATTTTTTTTTAATGATAATTTAAATTATTAATTAAAATGAGTGAACTGAAGCATCTTTATATGATTCTATCTTGCTGGTTAGAGTTACCTTAGTATCTCAACATAATTTGTTTGAAATGTGAATTGGGTAACACAAGGAAAAGTCTCTTTTGGATATTCAACTCAGTTCTTCTAATTTAATGTTTTGAATTAGTAACTGACTCTGTGATATTAGCCTAGGAGATGCAAACCAGGCTGTTTGCTTGAGGAGCACACTGGTATGCCTGGTGGGTAACCACACGCACAAGCACAGCCTGGACACCGTACTAGGGGTTCATGGGCTGTCTGCTTGTGTAAAGAAATGCTGTAGCTGTGAAAGCCCAGGGTTCTGCACAGAGCCATTCACCCCCCTGGGAAGAGCCTTTTTTCCATTAGGTAAATCAACCTGTATGAACCTCTGTGATATTTCAGCTAAGGTGCTTCCAGTTTCCAAGCAAACCAGTACTTGGGTACTGCAGTGTAGGCACAGCCTGAGGAAATGGAGGCTGTGCTCATCTGGTGGCCAAGGAGCCCAAATTTCAAGCCGAGACATTACACAGATACCTTTCTTCGGTGTGAATGATTTTACCCTCAAAGTAACCATGTGTAAAAGGTTGGCTCAATTGTCTGTCTATCCTCTGATGGCAGCAGGCCAACCTCATTTCACCCTGGACAAAGAGGGAAGCATAACTGTATGTTTAAAATTATTCTTATGGTGAAGTTTGTTGAAGTGGTTATTTTGATGCCATCTCCCTAGCACTTACTACAAATGTCTGTAAAAATTTTTTTTGTTGACTTCTACATTGTTCCCCTTCCTTTTTATATTTCATTAAGTATTTCTCAGTAATTTGTATAGTCAGTGGCATTGTTTCCTTGGCAGATACCATCTTCCTCTGCCTTTCTCACTGGATAGATGGGAAAGTTATATTGGGTTCTTCAGAAATGTTTGATTCCTAACAACAGAGTGCCTGGTACTGGAGCTGCATTGTGTTTGCACTCAGTCTAGCTGTGCCATGAGTATGTGCTGTCATTTTCTGGGCAGAAGCTAACTTTATAGCCAGGGCTGTGAGATGAGTGTAAAGTTTCATTTGGAACAAAATGTTTATGTCCTGAATAAAACAGGCTGGGTGATGCTTTATGTTGGGTAGGACTGGAATCTGTGCGTATCTTACAGGCAGTAACTATTAATTTTATTAAGATTGTAGACTTAATGGAGCTACTCACTGCTTGATTTTGAATTCAAGAGTAAATGAAATACAAGAACTGTTCTTCAAAAAACTAACCTTTTAGAATGCAAACTGATTTTCTGCAGCGTGGGTTTTATGGTGTTTTGTTTTGGGTTTTTTTTGTGGTTTTTTTTTTGGTTGGTTGTTTTTTACTTGTTTGTGGTTTTTGGTGGTGTGGTGGCTTTTGGTGTTTTTTCCTCTTTTTTTTCTCTGAAGCATAAGTTCACAGAAGCATAAGGCTGGAAGTGATTTCTCTGTTTCCTCCATGGTCTGGTTGTGTAAGTACAGATAATAATGTCTCTCTAGCATCTCTAAAATCTCCAGTGAAGAGGGATTTCACAGCCTGTCTAGGTAGTCTGGCCTGTTACAGTGCTTAATTATAATGTTTTTCATAATGCAACAGTAGTAGATTTTTTTTGCCTCTTTTATAATGCAAGATTGTTTAAGATATGCCTTAATTAATATGTGGCAATCCACCTGAAAATGTAATGTGGAGTACACACACAGACAATTGCCAGGGAATATCAGTTTAGATAAGTTCCCGTGTTGAAGCTTAGTGTCTTGAGCTTGGCTACAGTAATTTGTGATGGAAACCTTGAGTTGATCATCAGTGTTTTAAAATGCAATTTTGCAGTTTTAAAAAACTTATTTCGATTTCTGATGGTGCCTTCCTGACTCAAGATGTCTGTTAATCTGTTAATTGCAGAGCTGGGAGCTGGGTTGAGCAGCTGAGAATCTGATAGGAGAGGTCAGTCAGGGGGTGTGGTGAGAAGGAAGAAAGTCTCGGACAGGAGAGATTTGAAAAGATGAAGGATTCAGTCTGGTTTGCTGTGGGATGAGAACCAAGGTGTATTAGACAGCCAGACAGAGATAGTGTATGAATACTTGTCAGACTTGATTGGAATGAAGCTTTTGCACTGGAAAGAGAGAGAAAGCATAGTTGAAGTTTGCAATTTTGAAGATTTCTGTTCTTTATTGTGAGAATGAGTGAAAGACCCAGTCATTTAGACGATGCCTTTACCCTTCTCTTTCTTCCTCAGTCTTGTAAATTTGGAAACCACAAGCTTTTGGGTGGTGATGGCGTTTTGTTTCAAGTAACTGGGATGTGTCAGTTTTGTCAGCTGCCTTCTTGAGTTTGCATCAAATCATGTTTTTTTGTTTTGAACTGTAAATGTGTCTACCTTTTGCATTTCTCAGTACTCTGTATTTTCTCTTTGGTTTATTACTTCTGTGAGAGAAGGAAGGAAAAATAGGCATTATGGACACAGAAGACTTGTCTTTGACATCTGTGAACCCTTCTGTCTCCACCTCTAACTCCTTAATCTGCTAGCCAATTTCAACCATATGTGAAAGATGAGAAAAATCTCAAGACATTAATTTACTACTGTTTTCATGAAAATTAGAAACTGAATAGAGGAAAAAGTTCCAAGGTAGAGGTTCTTCAAGGGAAAAGAGGAGCATAACTCAGCCCAGGTAATTCTCTTTGCTTAAAACTGGCTGCCCAGTCAGTGCAAGGATGCTGGCGGTGTGTTGGTGCATATACTGTTCTGGACTGTGCACAGTATATTTTGTTTTGTGTTCTCTTGGCATTGTGTACGAGATCTGGGGGGAAATGGGGGATCCCTTCTGTGGGAGATCTGGGAGTTGGCTGAGAAGTGTGGGAGAAGAGTCACATTTCTAGGCAGTTAGTTTGCTGCTTGTGGAACAACTGGTGTTTCTGAGACAATGTAGTAGCCAATTTTTTTTGACTCAACTTGCAAAACAATGCCCAAATCACTTTACTGAATGGTTATCTTCCATTTATGAACTCCACAGTGTGTATGAGTAACTTAAATGGTATGCATTGTTTTTCAAACTTTCAAAACTGGGTTTAACTGACTGTCCTGTGTATACACTGCAGTTCAGATATCCCACACATCAGGCTTCCTTATGATCGTCTTTTCGACAGTGCTGTAACTCAGGCTTTTCGGGTGGTCCCTTTGAATGCTTTTCTAATGTATTATACTTGCTTCAATCTGTGTCGTGTATGAAAAATATTTCAGTATTTGTTTAAGCAAGGCTAATGGGAAGGTAGGTACTGTCACCTTCTGGTGACTCCAACCTTCTGGGCTGGAGTAAATGGCAGACAGTGACATCGGTACAGGGAACCTTGCCCACCTGCCACTAACAAGTCAGTACAGGAGCTCCTAGTATTATGTTCAGCCAAAAGCTGACATTTATGCTCCTTGTTCTACTATATATCCTTTGACTATTTTGAGTTGTAAGCAGGATGGGTGTAGGAAAATATGGGTAAGAGGCTTTTTTTTTTTTTTTGGTGTTAAGATGGCTGTAAGTATGATCATAGGTCACGTATGTTAATTGGGCTCCTTAGTTTATACATTAGAGAATGCAGCACTTAATTAATATCAAAGTGTTGGGCGTTGGCAGTGTCATCTCTCAAGCTTGTCATTCTTGGCATGAAGTGCACTTCCCTCTGCATAAGTCACAAAGGTCAGGTTTACCTGGTGTGAGAAGCTTTAATGTACTTCAGTGACAAGAATGACTGACTAAACATGTTCTGCTGCTTTTGCTTTTGCCTTATGAGACTTCCTCAGTATGGTTTGGTTTCTGTTAAAAAAACCCATTTTATTTCTACAACCAAAGCAGCAGATACTTGATACAAGACTCCTAGAGCATCCATGTTAAAGAACCTTAATTAGATTTTTCCAAGAATTAAAGTTAATCCACAGTCCTTTGTTAGACTTGACAAACTTGTGTCAGGAGAAGTAGTGGGATGTGTTACTATTAAGGCTATTTTCTATAGTAATGATTATATTAAATAAATTATCTCAGCAGTATGCTTAGTTATCCACTGTAAAAAATGCTTGCTTTTATTAGTGATGGGGTGGTTCTGTTGTAATTAGTTTGTTGTTGAACGTACTTGAAAATTAGTCCTTCCTTCTGATGCTGTCCTTCAGAGAGAAGTCAGTAAAGCTGATTTCATTGGCAGGCTTAGTGTTCCTATACCTTCCAAGCTGCAAAAATCATGGTGTGGATTTATTTTATGCAGAAGATAATGTGCTATATGCTGTGAATTTTTGTCAGTCCTTTTATTTGTTTAAAACCTAAACACTAGAAATTGTTTTTCTGTATTTATTTGCAGAGAAGAAACTTAGCTGAAAATTAGGATTTTTAAACATGATTACCAGTTCTTAAACATAAATTTTTATTATGTTGACCTGTCTGAGATATGAATGATATGTAAAACCAATATAGGAAGGTGAAGAAAACTAAGGTTGTAGTAGGAAAATTGTAGCAGCCGTCTTTTTAGTTAGACAGTGGCTCTGCCATATATATATGCAAAACAGGCACTTAGCCCAAGAAGAAGCTTTCTGTATTAAAATAATTTCAGTTGCAATCAGAGAAGCATAAAAGGAACCCTGTAATGAAGTTTGTCTGGATGCCACCATGGTGTTGGTTTCTTATGTTTGCATGTTTGAAGTTCTTTTCCTTTATTTCTGGCTGTAAAGGCCCAGGCCAGGGAGCTGCAGCCGGAGCAGCTGCCATGACCGAAATACCCAGCCAGGCCTGGGCCCTGCAGCTGTAACAGGAGCCCAGGGCACACGCTCCTGCCTCCCTGGGTACTGGAGAAGGACTCGGCTGAGAAGTGGAAGAACTCGTTCCAGTGTTCTGTGCTATTCTTACTCGGCTCTGCAGGCAGGGATGAATGACTCAGTGAATTTAAATGAGTGAAAAAAGATGTGGAAACAGTAGGATAAATCATGCCTCATGCCCACTGCGGCAGTATTTGGATCTCTGTAAACTTTTTAATCTAGAATATATGCAAATTCTCACTTCTAATGTGTATTACATAGATACAGTGAAGATGAATTGTAAAACATACATGTATATATATGTGTGTCTGTATGTATCCTTACATACTCAGTATGTTACCAAAATTCAAGCCTACAATATGCTCCACTGCTAAAACCTAATATCTTAATGTCAGCAAATTTGGTGTTTGCATGATGTTCTTAATTTCCAAAAAGTCCTTATAAATGGCTTATTTTGCATGATGGGGAAACTTTACACTTATTAATTACATCCAGATTCTATCAGGATCTGTTAAATAATTTGTCTTTTAGTTATGCTAAGATGAATCTGACCTAATTAAATTTTAGTTAAATTTAATATGTAGTAGTTAATGCTGTTGCAGCAGAACACAATTATTTGGTCACAGTTGTTTCGCATTGTTTTAGCCAAGAATTTTAAATCTAGGAAATATTTTTCCTGATTTTTTCCATACAGACTTAGAAATATCTAAAGTGGCAAATAGAGAGACTTTCTTTGCTTTTATTGTTTCCTGTCAGAGAAGTAGTACCATTAAGGAAGCTGTCAGCAAATTTAGCTTCCCTTATTTTAAGAAATACTGGAACAGAATGCTTGTGTGCAAAACAAATAACCCCCTAATTATTATTTTACTAATCTGTATGTAGACTATATAGCTACTCAAAACTGAAAATATGTGGCTTTTGAGCACAGTCCAAATATGACATCACACAGTAAATTCATTTTAAAAATGGGGAGAAGAGGGGTGTGTTTAAGGAAGACTAGTGATACAGTAATAATGTAATAACTCACACAACTTTGTGGTTTCACTTTGAGAATGTAAGAATATTTTCTTCTCACTTTCCAGTGTGCAGGGGAAGAAAATCAGTAAGGTCCTAAGACACTTGAATAATAAGTGGTGCCATAATATACGAGACTGGTAAGAATGCTGTGAGCAGGAGTCACTTCACTGAGGAACTCTAGAGGCATTTAAGAGGGAATGTGCTGAAAGGGATGTTGAATGGAGTTCTGTTGAGGAATGGAAGTTAAATGTGGAAACAACTATTCAGATGTTCTGTACTTTGAAGCAGTCATCAAAACAAAGTCTTTCATCTTTAAGAAGTGAAGGTTTGCAAAAGGAAGCAAATATTGTCACAGTGATATCATGGCCAGCAACTTGATTTTCTTGACTGGTTTTGGAAGAGTGGGAGAAGGGATATTAAAAGAAGAGCTGAGCTGAGAACAAAATAAGGCATGGAGAAAAATAAAGAATGGGCTTTTAACATGGTATAAACAAAACTGGTAACAGAGTTGGTGATCCAGTAACAAGGGAAGAGGATAGGTGGGGGGGAAAAAAAAAAAGCTCTGCAGTTAATGTTCATATTAAAACCCAGGGGACCCATTGTGAAGAATAGTGAACTGTGTGTAGCACACAGGGCAATGTGCATTGTACTCTTACTCCTCTATGCCTTGTTTCATAATGAAGCTTGCACTAGCTTAAGTGAGAAAGCATCTGAAACTGCCAGTAAATCCAGAATGTGCCCCAGAATTCTGTCTAAACTGCACTGTGTGTAGCCAGTGCTCATGATAATAGCAGCAACAGGTTTTTGTTTGAACTGTAAAGAAACAGATGAAAACAAAAATTTTAAGTTTTAAAAAACATTTTAAAAAAAGTTTTTATGTGGCATATAATGCAGAACTTTACAGAGCCTATTTTTACAGAGAGCATGAATAATCCACTGTTGTACTAACCGAAATAAGAATTTGCTTAGAATCTCAATCCTTTTTATGACTTTACCTCTTTGTATTTGGTTATGATTAATCCTCCATAAATTTATTGTCACATGTTTGTGAAAATCAGTACTTAATTTAAATGATTGAATGGCTATGGAGTTTTACATACAGTCTGTATGTTTTAGTGTTGCTTTACTACAGCAAGATAAGATATGGCTTTTCTTTGGTGCTGGTTTCATGTATTTGTTGTGCATATGGTATCTTTTCTGCCAAGTTAAAATCTTAAAATGTAGTTAAATCCATAGTTTTCAGACATCAGAATTCAACATACATTTAATGACATTGTATGTCACTTCCAGTCTTCCTGCAATATGTTCATGCATATAATGCAAAAGAATAACCTCAAGACATCAAGAGCCTTTAGACAGGCTTCTAATTGAAGATAAATCAAGGTAATTCTAAATACTGAACTTCTTTACTGTATCAACTAAATCGTCTTCTGTATCTAATTACTGATGGGAAAATGAACATTTATGTGAATGTTCTGTATTTAAATGGAAATTTTTAAAAGTCGCTTTTCCCTTTCTATGCTGATGTGATGCCATTTCTGAGCCTCTCAGTGTTGCTTTTTTCATGTTTTTGTATTCATGCTGTAAGCTTAAACCCAGAATCACTTTGGGACAATGAAGTTCAGTACAGTTATATTCTATTTCCAGATGTTTATTATGCAAGATGCTGGTGTAATCCCACAAGCCTTTTTAGTATTCCTGTGTTCTGAATACTTTATTCATTTGTACACATTTATCTTTAGTTCTTTGAACTCGACAGAGATTTTGGAGATCAGTCATTTTGGTGAGACTGCCAGGAAACGCTGAGAAGTAAGCCTATTGCAATATACTGGCTTCTCCAGATAAAACTAGACATCCTGGCTGGATGTTTACCAGTGTTATTACAGAAGAAGGTATTTGTGTTTTGATTCTTTCCTAGATTTGTCCATCCTTCTCCACCCTCGGTTTTGTTATTCTTTTTAGGATAGTTAGAATAAGCATGTCATGAACTTACCTTTATGTTACCAACATGTGCTTTCAACACGTAACTGCAACTGAACAGTTTAAAATCTACAAATACCACAAACAAACAGTTATTACATTTAGGTGAAATATTTAAGAGCACAGGAGGATGACGTATGCGATGGAATCCGATAGTAAATTCCTTTGTGGCAATTACATAAAGCAGTTCGTTTCAGTGCTTAATTGATAACACTGAGGCTTGCTTCACTTCCGTGAGGTGTGGGAATACGAGTTGCAGAGGTAACTGCATTCCATCAAGTCTCAGTCTAGACAGGCACGAGAGCATCATTCATCCTGTAGCAAACAAGGAAGGCTAATCACCTTCTTAAAAGTGACCTTGCAGCTAAAGAATGTGCTGTGGTGGGCACACAGGCAAGTACAGAGCTCGGTGCCATCACCAGCAACACAGGTCCTGGAGTTACGGGTCTCACCTGAAAGGATGCGATCTGAATTACAGAATGCTTGTTCCTTCTCATTTTACAGGGGTGGTGGTTTTTGAAAGAAATGGTTTCGTGAATTGCTGTGCAGTTAATTATATTTGATTGAAGGAAAAGCTCATTATCTAGTTGAGGTGGGAGGAAGCTTGAAGTGCACTTTTATAGCAATAAGTATTAGGAAGCACTAGTAGAAACTCAACTCCCTTTAATTGAAGAGTAATCAAGCGAGCTTTGACTTTTTCAAACAGCATTTACAGGAAAAGGGCTTTTTTACTGTATTTTATTTTATGAAAGTGGATGATGTCTACTTCTAAGGCATAGCAAAATTAAGAGGTAAGTGTGATGTAGCACAAAGTGAGCCCCGTTTAAATATTTCTGCTGGATTTGGTAGCCTGATCTCTACACAGACACTACCAGAATTAGTTGTAAAGGATTTAGGAGTCGAAGAATACGGGAGCTATTGAGGAAAGTGTGGAAAGGTATTTTCAAGTTTTCTTGGTTATGTGAGGACAAACAGTTAATAGCAAATGCCCCTAATAACACAGGAGGCACAAAAAGAAAGATGCACCATGACAGCTCAAGGATAAATGTTAAGAACTCCTAACAAAGAGATGTATAGGAAGAGTTCAGATGGAAACTAGTTTGCCAACTGCTGTGCTTTGATTGACTCTGTATATGCTCCTAACCTGTACTAAGTGTTAAAATAGCTCTTGGAAAGAAGTTGTGAGTATGCAGATGCTGAGCTGCTGTAGGATAAATTAAGTAAATTACCACTGTAATTTCATATTTTGTTATCTGGCTTTGTGGCTATCCTTCCTTCTCCCTTGTCAATTGTTCTGCTTGAGCAGGAGATCATAATCCTGCAGATTAAGATCCAAGTGGAGCATTTAAAGAAGGGAAGATGCAAATGTATTTAGCAGAGAATGAGCACAATTCTGTAGTTTTGTTTTCACTCACAAAATCAGAATTACCTAAAAACAGAGCATTGTAAATAAACATGAAATTAGTCATATAAATCCCTAAACTATCATTGTAACAACTATCTGACCTTAATTCAGGTGCTTGTGCATAATTGTGATGGTTTTTATAAAGTGTTTTTCTCTGCAGGGGATTTGCCTCATTTGGTGATAAAGGGGTAATTTCAAGGTCTTGCAGAGAATAGACTTTCGCAGTTGCACACTCTCCTGCTTCTCTCTTTCCCTTGGATGTTATATCGCCCAGTTTAGAGGTGGTTCTTCATGTGTGCTTCTTTCTTGATACTACCCCTTCTTAAATTTCACTTACTGCCCTTATTTCAGTTATTGTAGAAAGACATTTTTATTTCCACTTGAACATTGCTGTTTTATGCATTTCTTCTCTTTAATGAAAAGAAACGAGTTGTATCATGTTACTAAAAAGAGATCTTTGATAAGTGCTCAGATCAACTGGGGTGGATAAAGGAAGTGCAAGAGACTGAAGTTTATTCTTCCCTAGAGGAATGCTTAGCTTCTCTGACTCTTCTGGTATGCTTTAAAAAAGTAAGGCTCCTTTATTTTTCTACTTTCATTGTCTTGCAGAACACAAACTCAGAGAATCTTAATTGACAGATCCACTGTGGATGTATAATTTGTTCTGGGGGAGATGCAATAGGGTGAGATTAGAGGCAGTGTAGGACTGTCGTTGCCTACCTAAACTTGGCTCAGTATAGCCCACAAGAGGTGGCTCATCTGGTAAACTTTTAAACATGCATGAGCTTGAGTGAGTAATTAAGGAAGTGATTTCAGATATATATTTAAATAATGCTTTCAGAAGAATCATATGAAGCTTTGGTCAAGATCTGGGGAGAGGGGGCAGTTAAGGTAAAATTGTGTGAAGGGCTGTTCCTGTCCTTGGGAAACATACACATTCCATACCAGAGATTTCTGAACTATTTCTCCTATGGTGCATTTCATTAAAAGGTTCCAGGACTTTTGGAAGGCAAGCTGGTAATATAATTTGTCACTGCATAGACAAAAACCAGAATTATTCTCAGCATTGTCAACTCCTGTGTGGCAGGGGAAGGTGGGTGTGACAGTTCAAAAAGAAAATGATCATGCTCTCTTGGAGATCTGTCATTAGCGTGATAGCGGATACCTTGTAGTTCTGCTAGATTTATTTTGAATTCTCATCTTTGTGTTTGGAATTGTATTGTGCAAGACTGATGAGATCAGGCTTTGGAAGTTAGCTTAGAACTGCTGTAGCCTTTGCTTGCTCTGCCCTTCCTATCCTTCCGGTTTTTATTCACCAAATGTATACAAATGTGAACACAAATACTGTCTTCATCTTCAAATGTCTCCATCTGAGGAAAAAGATAGAGTTCCTTTCTCATGTCCCATACTTGGCATATGGTAGCATTTATCTAGTTCTATTAAGGACTGCAGAAGACTTGTTCTAGCATATGACAATAAACCTCTCATAGCTTAAAATAAGCTGAATTAAATGAGAGTCAGAGTTAACTAGGATTTTGGCAACGGTGCTTCAAGAGAGAAGCTCTTAAATTCCTCTTCAGTGATCCACCAAATGTTTGCTTTTGGCCATCAGGAGCTGACAATTCGTACAGTGGTCTCTACAAATTCCTGTACTTGAGTTTAATTGTCCCAAGTGCAAATGATCATACCAAGTAGCAAAGCTTAAGCAGCACAATCAGAATCTGTGTGAGGTCTGCATCCCCTTTTACACTTACTTGTACACCAGCAGCTTAAATCTGGATCCCTTGGCTGGCCTCAGGGCCCTACCTAATTCAGGCTTGCTATTTTTGTGTGGAATAGAAATAGAGGCACTCAAAGGTAGAGTTGCCTGCTGCCCTTCAGGGCAGAAGTTGGTTTGGAAGCAGTATTTGGCTTTTGCTTTGAACCTGTGACAGTATTGAAGACAGTCCATAGTTGCAAGCTGCAAGCCCAGATATTTTGTAAAAACAGCTGAGAGAAAAGGAAATAGTAGTTACGGCTGCTGTGTAAGATGAAGAAAGGAAATGGGAGCCTCCCTTAAGTGCAGCCACTAAGAAGGGTAGTTAAAAATAGCTGCTTTTCCCCTCTAAACAATTGCCTAAGTTGCCATAAATCTTGTTTTTTGACGTGGAGACACATCTCATTCCCTGGGTGTTCTGTTCTGAAACACCAGTTGCGTTTTGAGAACTTGCTCTGCGCACATTGATTATTGCAGTACAAATGTTTAAAAGGAAAAAACAATCATTGAGGCCTTAGTGTGACTGTAATGAGCAAAAGCATGACAGTACTTAAAAAATATATAGACAGTGGATGGGAGGAGGAC
The DNA here is from genome assembly GCF_041296385.1 of Aphelocoma coerulescens. Classification (NCBI taxonomy): domain Eukaryota; kingdom Metazoa; phylum Chordata; class Aves; order Passeriformes; family Corvidae; genus Aphelocoma; species Aphelocoma coerulescens. The sequence continues at coordinate 12,598,050 of NC_091021.1, forward strand.
CACAGTGAGATGAAGTATCTTGCTGTTGCTTAGTGTGCCACCAGCAAAGAGGAACAGATAACTGGTTTGCTGCCTCTGAGTGCATTGTCATCCACCTCACCATCCTTTCATAATGATCCCAAACTGATGGGTTTTTTGAGATATCTCATAGTGCAAAGCTGGTTGTGATAGCTTTGTACTAAGTAAGGCTGCTCTCACAGAGAAAAATTATGAAAAGTGGGAGCTTTATTGCAAAACATACAACTATTAGAGACACCAATTTTAAAAGGAAATTTTGGTTTTGGAAGGTTTAGAAATGCATTTATTACTTTCTCACCAATGTTTACAGCTCTGTTTCAGTTCTATACAAAGTTCAAAAGTGAAAACGCTGTCATTTCAAATATATTTTGGAGTGTTTTACTTTGCATCTTACCCTATTGCTGTTTGAATTCTGATTAGTTAAACTGATTTTTTTATAGTTATTCCTGACCACTACATTTCTTCAACTTGTTATGCCAAGCAGGCCACAGATTCCAAATATCTGTTGTTTTGTATCATCTACTCATGCTCTTTGTCTTTTTGATTAAGCTGCTTCTGAAATGTTTAATAAAACAGCTAAGAAAGCCAAACAGATGACTAAAGAGGTAGTGTGTACAATTGCCCAACTACTTAAATGTATTTTAATGATTCAGCAAAAAGTGTTTACTTGGTAGGCGCATGGTGGATGTTCCTTATTTTAGATGAAAGTGAATTTCTAATCTTAAGTTGCATCTAAATTAGCAGTTCCAAGTGTCTGTACTCTGACATGCTTTCACTGCTTTTCTTAGAAGCAACAGGAAACTAGAATGTTCCCTATGTAACTTATTTTCTTCCTTTCTTTTTGACAGTGAGTATAGTTGGGTTTTCTATTGGAAGAAAAAACAAATTGTAGAGGCATGAGCACATTGCTAGAATTTCATTACTTTTATTTCCTTTTTTTTCATATTTGTGTATTTCTTTTGGGTTTTTTCCACTTTTTATCTCTCTTCTGCCCAGTGTTCTTCAAGTGCCTGTTCTGCCTATGTAGAAGAGAGAAGAGGTAATTTGAGCCTTAGCATTATCCAGTTATGTTGTTGGAATGCTTTGTTGTCTAATACTAGTACATGCAGAATTATTCTGAGTCCTGCTTTCTCTGTAGATACCAAGAAACTCTTAGACCCAAAGGACATTAAAATGAACATATGAAACCCTAAGAGCATTTTCTTTTAACCTCCTCTGAAGCTATCAATTTTTCACATCTCAAGTAGTAAGTTTAGTGTGAGGGAGTCCAGTGGGCTACTGTCTGAGAATCAATAAAAGATTGTATGGATTTACTCAGATACTGCCAACTTCTCAGTGCAGTTTGATGAATTTTAAGATACACATACTATGGTGAAACTTTGATGTAGTTGTGGCTGTTTTTTTCTTGTAATCATCTGATTTCCAATCCCTTCCTATTCGTAACAGCCATTATTTTTGCTAATGGTGAGCTTTGTAATTTTTCTTAAGGCTTTTTGTGCGTGAGAGAGAGCAAGCTTGGAATGATTTTGGTCTTAATTAAAGTTATTGACTCTGGAATTAGGAGACAACATTTTAAGTCATCTTTGGACAGTTGGAACTTTAAGCATCCAAATTCTGAAATGGACAATGTAGTGTTATTAGATTTGAATTAAAATGCTCTAGTTGCCAAACCTTATGTTATGGCCATATGAAAGCCATTATGACAGTGGACATGGACACTGAGCTATAGTTTCTTGACTGTGGGAGAAACATTCTAGTTAGGCACAGATTTCAAACTATATTAATGAAAAAGTACAGTAGAATTAAAAGTATCGCAATCTGTTGCGGCATACAGATAGGGTAGAGTACTGTTAAACAGATGAAAAGGCATCTCTAGCAGAAAAAGTTATTTCAATGATTTACTACTTGGAAGCACATGAAAATTTAATGAGGTGCAAGAATGCTGATAACATAATTGGAGATTAACTTTCTTTTGTTTTGATTTTCCCCTGTGACTGAATGGCTGAAGCACCAGGTAGGCATGAGGCTAGTGTGAAGAATGAATCCTCTTCACAGGGGCCATGGAATAAAGATCTGTTTAAGCATGTGGAGAAAAAAAACTTATTTGAGTTAGTCACCAGAAAAGATTGGACAGAGAGGAATTGTTCTTTGCTTAAAGTCTTTGTAGATTTCTTAGTAAATAAAGTAAGGGGTAGATTTTTGATGATGACACATGCACACAGTTTGTGCATAATTACCTGTCTCTGTCATAGTATGAACATGTTCCTTCTTTCAGGTCTGTAGTATGTAGTCTTGTTGGTACTAAGCAGGAATCTACAGTGAACCAATTAAAAATACATGATATCTTAGCATTTTTATTTGTTGATGTAATTCTCTAAATATTACGGACTACAAATATGCAGTCTTGTATCCAGATACCCTGGTGAGAGCTTTCTGCTGTACGGTTATGGAAGAAATTAATTTAAAAAGAGAAAAAAAGAAGTGAGCCACAAACTCAAAACATATAGTGAAAACAAGATGTTATTAAAAAGATCTCTTGTTGTATGCTTTGAACTGAGCAGTTTATTTCCTACTGTTTGCTACAATAATATTTTTCTCCTAAGCACAACATTGTGACCAGAATCACAGAATAAATGCCAGGGACCTAAGGGTGAGCAGGGGAAGGGGAAGAATAAAAAGCTGCTTCTACAAAGCAGAGTTGCTCTTTATTGGAGACCACAAGCATTTCCATTCTTTCTTTTCTCTGTTTCAGCTGCATTTTCTCCCTGGCTTTTGGTCTTTTCATTTGGTTTTGACCTCCTTTGTTTGTATCTGCTTTCTGAGCAGTGGCACCACTGCTGCTTTCTCCACTGACCTGTGTTCTGTCTTTTCACTGTTTTTCACATACCAGCTTTCTTAATATTTTTGGGGTTTTTTTTCTATTTTGTGTGTTTCCCTGGCAAGAGCAAGGAGATTAGAAGACAGAGTCATGCTTTTAGTTCCAGCTTTACCAGAGTAGCTGCTTGGCTGCTGGATGAGGAGCTGAAGTTCACCTCATCTTATTCATAAAGCAGCAGATACTTACCTGCCTATGGAAGCAGCGTGTGCAACAATCCCATGTCCTGGAGAGACTGCAGAGCATGTCCAGTGCTGCTGGTCTGTGAAAAATTGAGTTTCCAAACTAACAACCTCTTCTGAAGTTTTTCAGAGGCCTATAATTTTGGTACTTTGTCAAGAAAATGAGCAATCCTCTCTCTGTTCCCTTTCCACTTCCCCACAAGAAAAAAAAAGCTCTCCGCAAACCAACCAGGAGCCACACCCTTGGTATGAGGCAGCCCGTCTGCCACAGTTTAAATTCAGCTTCTTCCACTTTTAGAATTTGTCAACAGAATGCTTTAAAAAAGTATTTTAATATGGACTTCACAACCTATTTTTTCTAGTCTTACTCGCAGGCATGACAACATCATTTTAACAGTCTCTTTTTAACTTCTACGTAAAAAAGTAGAGAAACGCTTGCTGTATGAAATCTGTGACCTCACTTACAGTTTGGCAAATGTCTTAAGCAACTGAAAATGGAGTTCTTCTAAGATGTGTCAGATCCGTAATTACAGGCAGAATTCCAGGCTGGGTTATAATAAATGTAATTATTCCCTCCCCTGTCAATTTAAATTAAAAGTAAGTAAATATAAATAATGTCAACCCATCTGTCCCTCAATGCTGTCCTCAATTGGCTAACATTGAAAAGGTGCCTAACAGTTCAATTAGTTTTTAGAAGAGGTCCTAAAACTTGAATTTCAGGTTATGTATATGAACATACTGAGGTGAAATAATGGGAAGATAAACTGGAACAGGAGTACTTGTGGTGGTCAGTTTAACAAAACCAAATCATGATAAAAAGCCAATGACAAAACAGACCTAGTGTGTTAATGCAAATATTTTTAACCTATTTGACCTGAATTACTATTATGTCTTCCACTGTTTTGCAATTTTGATGAAAACTTCCCTTCTGCTTGAATTTGTCCTGTAACATTATTAACACATTTTTTTAAAAATCAGTGCAGTACTCAGTAATTTCATGGAGTTTGCATGGAGAAATCTGTAACTGCTAGCAAAATTTTTTGAAGAAGATAGGCAAGCATTCCATTATCTAATGATGGAGAATTGACATCACTGCTATTCTGCAGCTTGTCCCCACTCCTGGTGCTTCTCAAACAAGCTACCGTCTGTGGAGGACAGTATTCTAGTGACTGCTCAAGCGTGTTTTCTGCTCTGTGAGAAGAATGTGTTTTCAGGTGAGTGTTTTTAATGGCTCTGTTCACAAGAGCACTCCTCAGAGCTGCCCATGCTCCAATTTTTGCAATCAGGCTTTCAAATAACAAAACCTTACATCCCAGTGGAGAGAAATTTTTGTGTTCTGTCTCTAGGACAGTCCCAGTGGCATAAACTGTGTGTCTGACAACTAGTTTTACATATGAAGGATTGTTTTGAAGGCCTTTACAGGAGAAGTAAATGTTTGTCATGGTTCCTCTTGTGAAGACAGTGTTGTAATGGCTGCGTGGATGAAGGTGTACAGCTGGCTGCTGTGCATGAGGCACCTTGTTACACCCTCCATATTTTTGAGAGCCTCTGTGAGGCAGTGTAGTATTCTAATGGAGCCAGCAAGAGGTTTGATGTTTCTTAATCGACTCAAGACTGTTTTCTGTGGCCAGGAGATGTGCTGAATCTTAAAAGGAGTATGAGAGACTGTCTGAAATGTATAGCAGGGATCAATGTAGAGTACCCCCTCCTTTTGTGTACTCCAGGTGAAGCTTACAGTGGCTGTGTTGAAGTAGTTACCCTTCTTGGAGGGAATTTTCATCCCCATCTTGATGAAACGTATTTGGTGCTTCCTGAAGCAAGGAGAGACCTGCTCCAGGTCTGCCAGGCATTGCAGATGATAGGGCACTGGCTGTTGGGGGGGATTCTGGTAAATGCATGTTTTGACACTCATGTTTTAAATTCCCCAATGCTGCAGTTCCAGTCACTGCTTATGATGAAATCATGTAACCAGTAAATTATTTACAGAGGCAGGGCTGCATTGGCAGAGGTGCCCTCATTGTGAAGTGAAAGCTCCCTAAAGCAATGAAACAATAGAGGGTAGAATTGGAGCAGAATTTAAATGAAGTAAAGATTTTGTGGCAGCCAGTCAGAAGGTCAGATCGGGTTTTCTGAAATACTGGCTGGATTTGTCTCTGTAATCTGATTCTGCAGCCCTGGAAGTTTGTAGAACTTTCTGGTTTTGTTCATAAGGTGACTAAAATGTGTGTTTGTCATAGCATCTTCTGATAAGCTACTATGGCTTTGCTTATCAAGAACTTGTAAGGGATTCACAGATCCTCTTCTCAGGTATTATTAGCAAGGCTGGGGAGACAAGGTCACTTCAGTTCAAGCTTGTTTAGAAGAGTATGCAGACCACTTTTGGTATGGCTGAAATAGTATATTTAAAACAACAGCAACAAAATTACACTTCTTTCTCTCTACTTCCAGCCACCCTCCACATCCCAGGCAAAAACCTGACTGAGAACAGACTTGTGAAGCAGATAGTAAACTCCTGTTGTGACCATTCATTCTGGACTACAGAGGCTTCCCAGGTCCATAGCCTCATCTGAACAGAACATGGGACAGAGGTGGCTGGCTGTCTTGGATGGGCATAAGGGAGGAATTCAGCAGAAATAAGCAGTTGGATTTTAAGGGAAATTTAAGAACACCTTACATTTCAGTATCTCATGGATTCTTGCTACTTCCAAATATTGTTACCACAAACTTGAATTTATTATATGGTACTGTCATCACAGGCTTTAGGTTATGTCAGCACATCTTTAAAAGCAGTCTCTGGGAGTTTTTAGGTGTGTATTTGGTGTTAACTCCAGGATCAAATATTAACCAACATTACAATATTTACTACTATAACTTACTTGCCTAATTTTACAGGGTTTACAGTGACTATGGGTATGATACATTCTCAAAAGTTGTGTGGAACTGAGAAAAATGAGTTTTGAAGGTAGATTCTCTCCCATACACATCCCTAATGGCCACTAAAGCTTGTGGACAAATTCTCTGAACCTTTCTAAATATTGTTTGTAAACAGTAATGGATATCTTGCCTCGTTTTTCTAATTCTTAACTATTCCTTGTGATTTATGATATCATGAGAAGCAAGCCATTATCCCACAGGAAATGGTTTTAGAGCTGATATATGCCACTGTAAGAAATAAGGGGTTTTTTTGGACACGTCATGGTTCCTGTTCAAGGTAAGGCTAGATAGTCAGTTTTTGAAGAATTCTGAGTAACTTCCCCTGTCATGAATGAATGCAGCGTTCATTGAATATATACAGAAGTAGTGCACTATAGCTAGACAGTATCTCAAATCCTTCCAGCTGTAGATAGCCATATGGTGGGACAGACTGCATTTCAGTGGTTTGGAAATGTTGGGGCAGGTAGGACAAAGTGAAAACTTCAGGACTGGTATGTAAGCTAGGCAGCTGGGAGCTAAAGGGTTTATTCACTTGTCATTAATTTGATGCAGAATGGTGCTTACCAGGGTCAGTGCATCTGGATTTGCAAATGGTGCTACAGTGTCACCATTCATATAATTTTTGGTTAGGGAGCAGTTGGTTACCTTGAAAATAAGTAACCCATGAGATAATAAGTTATTCAATTCTAAAATGTTTCATATAAAATTCTAGCTGCACTTCTTTTATGTAGATAGTTTCACCAAGAAATACATTTCTCTGTGCCTTATATCTTACCCCACCACCCTTCTTTTTTCTTTTTCATTTCAGGGCAAACAGAAGTAATTTCTCTGTGGAGATAGTATTTAACGTGTTTTTAAAGATGATGTATAAATTTGTAACTGAGTACCGAATTTGGGGTTTGCACAGCATTACTTTTTAAGATGTGTCTCTAGTTAACAGTAGGTGAGGTTTGGTGAGTGAGTGCCCTTTGAGGTAGGGAGAGGCAGAGGGGTACTTGGAGTTCTTTGCTTACTTGTGTCCCATTTGTCTCATTCTGGCAAGGGCCTTCAGGAACCAGGCAGGAGACCGCAGCTCCTGGAGTGATTTAGTCATCCTTCTACAGCAGCAATCCATTAGGAAATCTCTCCCAGCTTCTCTCCTGCTCCTAGCCGTGTAGTCCTTCCTCTCCTTTGTACTCATCTGGAACCCCTCATTAAGCAGCTTTAAGTCTCTAACTGGCAGAAATTTAAGCAATGTTTTTGTGGGGCTACTGACCTAGTTTTCTGCCAGACTGGTGAGTTACAGCAGCTCGTGGGGCTCCTGCTGTGGGTCAGCTCCAACACTTGTTAAATAGTGGGAGTGTGCAGTGCTTTTGTAGCCTGCTTTGAAATTTTCAATGTTTCTGGCAATTATTCTGAGACAGAAATTTAGCTCTGCCTGCTCCTGTATTTATTCAGGAATTTAGGGCTGTTAGATGGTGAAACATGATCTGTATATGTACTTAGATTCTGTGAGTGGCTGGGTTTCTTAATAACACACATCTATATCCTATTGTAAATGTAAATTTGAAGAGCCTTGTGGCACTTCCCTCTGGCGCAGAATGGTCTGTATTTCTTCTTTTATGTTACTGGAGCAAAGTTTCATAGCTAGCTATCTAAACTTACCTTTTAAACATGCATCAGACTGATAAGGTAATTCATGTCTGTTGGTGAAGCATGACTCTTCTGCATAGCAGATGAATGATTGTAACAACATAAAATATTATGATGTTACAACAACACTTCAAAATGTGGAATTTGCCGTGGAATTTTATAGAATAATACAGTATTTATGTGCTGTACAAAATGGCTTACAAGGTGCAGGCAATTAAAAGAAATGCTTCATTATGCAAGATCCAGGTGATTAACTAGTTAAGTTCAGATACAAATTTTTAAGACTGGAAGAAAAAAGTACATCCATTGCTGTGTATTTTTCTTCTAACAGCAAATATTTGAATTTCTTTCACCTACAGATAGATTCACCTGCCTTCCAAGCTGAAATACTTGCCTGATTATCTTTCCTTATTTTAGTAACCATTTACATTAAGGAGATTGAAAAGATGTTCTGAGTAATCAGACACCTTTTTATCTTTCATTATTATCGAAGTTTATTCTCATAAAACTAACTTAAGGTCATTTTTGTTGTGATACAGTGCAGTTGTCTTGCTTGGTTAATGTGTCTTTATACACCATCTCTCTTTGAAGCACTCCCTCTTCCCAGTGCCTTTACGTTATCCTAGAGGAAGACCTGAGATGTTTGCATTGGACAAGTAGTCTTGAATTTCATGAATACTTGTGTGTAAGGAAAGGCAAGTCTGATTATTTGCAACACTTGAAATTCCAAAGTCCACTGGTATTTGTCCAGGAGTGAAGTTACTCAGGGTCAGCACAAAGAAGGAAGTAACAGATTTACTGCTCAGAGATGGTTCGGAAATGTCTGTGTGGAGTAATTGCTCTCAGGAAGCTGTATGGGAACAGGAAGTCTGAAAAGGCCAAAATTGGCGAGTTACAAAATTTGGGGAGAATCCAGGCACCTATGACTAGCAGGCTCATTGATGATTTTTCTCTTCAACTTGAGTGATGGCTGCCCACCAATCTGCTTTTGATTTTGGGTATTCTGATGTGGATTTGTTACTTTTTATTTTTTTTAAAAAAATTGTTTTAAAATATATAATTATGGTATATTTTTCAACTGTTTGCTTGGCTTCTAGGCATCTCTAGGGGCTTGTTGGAGATGAGTATAAAATGGTTTTCAGGAAGGAAATCACATTGTTAGTAAATAATCCAATTAAATTTTAATGCAGAGAATGTAGGGGTATTTGATTTCTCTGGGACAGAGAAATCGATCATTTGTAGTTACTGAAATAATGAATGTTTTCTCTGTAGTTTATTTAAAGGGATCTTCAGAGAAGCTCTTTGCATATTCTATCAAAATATATGCAAATTGACTACCCAGAAGTCCATTCACTGAGCTATCAAAAATGTATTAAAGCACTTCAAAAAAATTTAACCAAGCAATCCTGAAGTGTTATTAGTAACATAACAGATTCTTTGCATTTCTCATTTCTTTACAAAGAAATTTGAAATTTCTTCATTGACTGGTAGATGTACTTGGTAATAGGTTGCTGTGAAATAGATGGTGTTACATTTTAGCTCCACAGAGGTCAAAGAATGAAGTGCAGTGGCATTTAGACTGCAAAGGTTTTGTATTTTACTGTTCTTTGTACAATTCTCTACCGTTAATTACTCAGTGCAGGACGAGGTTGCACCTTAAACTTCTGTAAAATTCCCACAAAGGCGCTGTGACAAGTCAGTGATTTAAAATATAATGTGCCCATGAAAAAGTTCTTGGTTTTAATTCATGGGTCTGTGGATGGAATCACACAGTGGAATATTGAAACAATCAGACAAAAAGGACAGTTTTCCAACATGCCTCCAGCCAGCATTTGATCAGTACAAGTTTCTACTTCAGTGATATGACCATTGGCTAAAATTACTGGTTTCTTTGCATTTGTAGAACTGTTAGATGTTTGGTTTGCTTTTGAAGGAAGCAGTGAAGCCTGGGGTGCAGTTCTGTGGCAACTGAAGTTGGTCTGAACCTTGACCTGGCAGGGACTACCTTTGTGGACTTCCACTCGTGTCCAGTACGCACTGGTAGCCAGCTCGCCCTGCCTTCTCTTCCCTGCCAGCACCAGGGCTTCAGTGAGACCCTTCCGAGAGCACTTCTCAAGACCAACCTCCCCCTGCTCCCAGCTTGTTCTTTCCCCAGAGCGTCTCTCCAGACTGGTTCACCATGCGATTCCATGAGTGTCAGCTCTAGCTCAAGAGAAACAGCAGTAAGCAGGGGAGGGGAAGAGGCAAAATGGTGCTAATCCTACTTCAGTTTGGGTTAAGAGGCAGTGTAATGGCCCCGGGAGAGAAAGAGAGAATTATTCCTGGATTACTGAATAACAGGGTTGTCTAGAGTTATTGAGCAGCTGATGAGGAGAAAAATCTGTCTCACCACAATTGGTCCATGGAGCACAAGAGACCCAGCAGTTCACTACTGATGTGTAAAAAAACGCATCAATTTAAAACTGATTGTCTCAATGAAAATCTTGGCTTAAGTGTTGATGTTTTGGGAACTTCTTGCATGAAGAGAGAGAGATTTCTTTTTTTTCATCTGCTATTCCCTGTGGTCGTTTACTTGATTTATAGGAGAAAGAGGCTTGTTTTGGGGCTTGACTATATTGTGCTTTTTAGTGAGCTTTGGGTCAGACCTTTGCTGCAAGGAAAAAGGAACTGAATAACTTTGAGCTGGTTGTGTATGATATGCCACCTTTGTTATAATCTTTTGAATTTCTGCAGTGATTTTTTTTTTTAACCTCTGTTTCTGTCACTGGGTAAATAGCAAGTGGTGTGAATGCTTAAGTGTTGGGGGTTTTTTGTTTTTTATTTGTCCCTTTTGTTTTATTTTAAAGCACCCATTTCTACTTGAGAAGCATTTCTTTGTGGTACTTCCTAGCCCTTATCTTTTGTTTCATGAGGGCCTCCTTAGAATGCTTAAATATGCTAATCCCTGGCAGCAGGAGGGTAAAGGCTCTATAAACTTTTTAGGTTTGTGAGCCTTTGTTTACTTAAGATAAAAAGAAAATGTAAATAATAAAGATATGTAAATGATGTGGATATTATTGCCTGAAAATTATGCTGCAGATATAGGTGGCCTTTGAGAGGCTTCTAAAGTGGGAGAAATTGTAAGACATGAGAGACATTGGAACAGAAAACTTGCAGAGCTCTGACAAACTGTTTCTAGTTCTGGTACTGTATCATATTTGATGTCTTTTAAAATAATATTGTTGCTGTTCTGAAAAATTAGTTGTTTAAATAAATCATCAGTACAATTTTACATAAGCTTATACTTAACCTATTTATAATTTAAATATTTCATGCTGAAGAGTTGATTGTGACTGGGTTTTTTTGTGTTTTTCTTCTCCCATTTCATCTGTTGCTCCGTTTTGGATTATTTGGTAAAGTAATAGCTGCATTATGGACATAAGCTATTACTATGTGGTTCTGCATCATGTTTGGATAAGCTGTAAGCATTACATGCAGAAGAATGTGCAATGTGTATCTTAGATGAGATTTTAAGAAAGTAATTTTCATTTCTGAAGAAAACACGGGACTGATACAAACTTAGTTGGTGTTAGACAGCTCTATGATTTTTAGAGATACTAACATAAGCGAGAAAAAAAGGATGTGATTACTGATTTTGTTACTGTATGTATGATCTATTGCAAACTTGCTAAATACCAGGTTCAAAATCATAATTTCTTGGGGCATATACAACAGAAAATTAACAAATCTTTAACGATAAGCACAAAGTTAAGGATACATTTATGTTCTGCTGAATACTGGTCTTGAATGATAAGCCAAAGAAAGACATTTATCTTGTGTTCATAGTAAACAGCTTGGATTTGCATAAAGTCAGATTTTTCTTGGCGCTTAATTGATTTTTTATAAAGTAATACTTTATAATGGACTTTTACACAATTGGATAACTCATTTTTTTATGTGACCTGGTAAACAAATGGTTTTGGTAGTCAATTGTGGACATATTAAATGTGAGCTTACATGCACTAAGGCTATAATTGTCTATTCCAACTCTAGAGAAAGATGTCAATCTTACCAAGATTGAAGGAGGTCATTGCTAGCAAAATGTTTTGTTGCTGTTATTAATGCAAGCTATTTCATGCCATTACCTTCCTGAAAAGAATATTGATTAATGACATTAAAGGGTATTGAATTGCATTTAAAATTTCTAATTGCTTGACATCCATATTTGCATTTTAGTTGGGTAAGGCCCATTGTTGCTTTTCTATGAAAGGTGTGATTTGATACAGTTGGTTTCTTTCTAAAAACTGTTGGCACATGTGCAGCATAGAACAGGACGATGAAAAAGAGAAATACTCATTTCATATCTGTGAAAGAAAAATTTCTAGAGGTTTGGGTTTGGTTTTTTTTTACACTAAATGCTATAATCTCTATCTTGGAGAGTCCTAAGATGCTCCTGCTTAGAAACCAGAAAAGTGTACTGGAAAATATTTTATGTTTGTGTGCCTAACATCTGAAACTGGTCAGAATTGGAAATCATCCAAAAAACATATGCAATATAAGTGTAGGATTTCAAAAATACTGTATTACTGGCACCAAGTGAATAGCTGGAGGGAAACTAATGTTACACCCTAAAACCTTTTCATACCCTGAGCAGTGAGCTTGCTGAAATGCCTTTTAACCAGCAGGATAATCCTTGTAAATGATGTGCATTGAGTCATTGGAAAAACCTTTTGTCTCATACTGAAAATAAAAGTCTTCTGATCATTTCGCCCATACATTAAGAATGACGAAAGACCAATCTTGAGCGTTTTCCCGTCTCCTTCTCGTTAAGCATCCGGGGGTTTGTGCTGCGCACCAGTGGTGGTACAGGCAAATAAGAAGTGCGGTTTTCCAAAGCACATAGAGCTGCCCCCTGAAGAAGGAGTACATGGAAGGTGCGTGGCCTTAATCTGAAAGCTTAACACCGTACTGTGGTGTGCTTTGTCACCGTGTTGTCACGTAGGCACTGGTGCCATCCTGCCGGCCGTGGGGGAGGTCCAGTGTCCTCGCAGCTCCTTTGCTCTGCTGCTGCTGATCCTGCTGCTTTTCTGCTTCATTACCCTGATGTGGGCATTGTTGGTGCCTTTTCACTCTGTCCCTCAGTCTGATTCAAAGGCTACTTTAGTGTATCTAAAGGAAAAGGTCTTTCACCTCCTTCTCTCTCAAAATATAGCCTATTTAGCAAGTACTCAGTGGTGTGATTATGGAACTATGTTCAGCTGCACCGTTACAAAGATTTAAATGGAATCCAGACTCAAATTTTAGTCCAGTTTGGTGAGAAAATGATAAATGGAATAACAGGTTTTTCATGATAGCAGTTTGCTAAATTACAGGTTGCTAAATATTGTTAAGAAGAGCAAACATTTCCATCTCTTCCATCCTGTTAATTATGCAGAATCAAAGTCTCTTCTCAAATATCCTTACATATGTATTTCATAATCTGAAATTAACAAAGTGAGAGGATGATGTTAGTTGTAACCCTTTTCTTCAGTACCATATGGTGGATTGCTAATTCATTTTAAAATTAAATGATACCTAATACACTAAATCATTATTTAGGTATAAAAGTGGTTTTCCATTTCAATTTATAGCAGTGTTATGACCAATGGATATATAATTTGTATTAATGTGGGAATGGATTAACACAGCAATGGTAACCCAGCCAGTGCCAAATTTGCCACTCTTGGGCAGATGGAGTTACCTGCTGTCTTTCAGCATCTTTTCTCTTGTACCCTTAACCTTCCTTATTTGTACTTTTTGTTTGCTGTTTGTATTTCCCACACCCTGTGTGTGCTGTTACTACTGTATTTAATTAAATGGTTTGCCTTTGCAAAATTATCCAAATGCAGTGCTTTACTGAGCAACATGCTATGAAACGCCTTGCATAGGGAGCAATGTCTCGTTGCCAAGTGTCATCTGGAGAGACCTGCACCACCTTCTTCCTCTCAGCGGTGGGGAGGCATTAGGTTTTATCTGTAGCATTTATTACAACTTCACTTTGTGCTCATTAAAGCTTATCCACATATTTTATTAGGTACAGTCTCTTGCTGTTCCTAATTCCTTGTTCAGTCATACACAATCAAGCAGTAACCTTCTCCCTTACCTTTGGGAAAAGCTTGTTCCACTCCAGCAAGGCTGGCATGGGTGGAGAGAGCTGGTGCTGGTTGTAACCTAGGACTTACTTAGTGTGTTCATTAGATACTACAAACAGAATGTCTTTAATGTAAGGTTTGCAGAGTAAATACCTTTGCTAAATACTGTATATAATGTATGTAATTTTTGTGTTTAAAACAAAAGACTAGGGCTGAGAACTGCTTTCAGCACAAGATGGTAATGGGAGTAAACTTCCTATGTGTTTGTTTTGAGCTTGGGCAGTGCTGGCACTGAGCCTGAGGAGATGGGATTCTTTATTGATTCACTGCTGGTAATTTACAAAAGTTACCCTTTCCAGATGGAACTTGACTGCCAGTAGGATCTGAATGTGTGGTTTCTCGCAGGGTGTCTCTCCTGTGCACAAGTGATCTTTTTGAAAGGATGTGTTTTGTTAGCAAGGATTTTGGGTTATACCCTGTAATACAGTAGTTGATCAAACTCAATTAAATTACAGTTTTAATAAAGTTTGCAAATTATTGTAGAGAAAAGTGGCATTTCTTTCCAAGTATATAAGCCCCTAAGCCAAACGAGAAAATCCTACTCCATAGATGGGTAAGAGACAGCACTTTCTGTGCACAATTCATTATATTCTGGCTAATTTTTTTTTTTTTAACTTGAAACTTAGTATAGGTCATCTTGGAAGCAGACAAACTGCTCTTTATTGTATAATTAGGTTGTATTGTAATCTTTTTTTGTTTTAAACCAAGCTTGTAGTTAGTCAGAAAAGGAGATCATCTAAAATATGGATATAAAGCTTAAAAATTACTGTAATTTAAAAAATATGTAAGTATGAGTGAGCATTACATTCTTGAACAAATTACAGTAAGTAGTGTCACTAATGTATTATTGAGGTGTTTTCTATAGTTGATACTTGTTTAAAGAATGAATCTCCAGCTTTGTAGAATTTAGTTCCTGTTGTAGTTATTTGCCCTGTCAGTGATTAGAAAATAAGTCAGAACTTCATTACTAGTGATCTATTTTTTCCCCTCAAATATTGAATATATAACTGTGTTTCTAACAAATGAAATTAGAAGAGTTAAGGGTTTCTTTTGCATCAAATGTTAGCTGCCTTGAACAGCACTATATGTAAACTTTGTTAATTGTTACAAGGTTTTAGCGCCCTCTTTTCTTGGAGGAGAGTTGAAGTGACATGGGATTTGCTCAGCTAAAGTCCGGGGTATGCGATATTCTAGAATGTCTGTGTGTCTCTTTATTTTGGAAGTAAAAGCCCTGCTGTCAGGCGCGGCTTTGCCCGCGGTCCTTGTCTGTTTGATGAAGGCTGTTCGTGGCGCTGAGAGGCGTCTGCAGTGCCAGGGAGTTGCCGGGACCTCATTAAGCGCAGCTTGGAGCAGAGCCAGGCATTCAGGGCAGGGGAGCCTCAGCGCTTTCTCTCCCAGCGAAGAGAGGCAGTTCAGAAAGGGAGGGGAAGAAAGAAAAGACTGCTTCACCCATCAACTGCTGTGTTTTATTGTGCTGAAGGGGTTAGCTGAGTTCTTGGAAATAAACTCCAGGCTGTAACTTCTGCTGGCTCTTGTAAAAGTTGAATGTGGCCCCTCCTGTCCCTCGCCTTTTTCCTTGGCGTTAGTGAGACACAATAGCTGTAACAGGACATTCAAAGGTTTTCTCGTACTCTTGGTTAGATTGACTGCTCTTGTGCTATACTCTAAATCAAATGAGAAATAATGTGTTAAAGACGTAAACATCGCCACCTTAGAAAAATGCGATCTTGTTTTCACATGTCCCATTCTTTGCAATCTGTAAATTATTTTTTTGAATGTATTTAAATCCATTTTCTTAAACTGTTAATGATTGAAATAATAATGTCTATAAGGCATAAAGCTGGTTTTTGGCTAATATTAAAAGTATATTCTCTGTATTAATTTGTAACTTTCCTAAAATAGTAACTGAGGGAATTGTTGTAAGAGATCAAGAAAGAGCACGTTCTGAGAAGTCTGCCTGACAGAAGGATTTTCAACTCTGATGCCAAGTTTGTCCTTCTGTATTGAACCTATGATTTGATCTGGATACGATTTCAGGCTTTCTAAAAAACACAGTAGCTCTGAGCAGCACCAATATAAAAAGCTTTTCATTTGAGTGCTCCCCTGCTGAATGTTTTGAACAACCAAGATGAAAAACTGTGCCCTGAGATGTCTGTGCAAAGACAATCCAGAGTAATTTAGTGTAGCTGAGCCATTGTAATGTGGATTGCTTTTAACAGTGGATTGGATGTGTGTTACATGGATGTGTCTGAATCTCTCTTCAGTCTTTCTCTTTTACCCAGAAGCGCCCAAAAAGATTGCAGGAGGAGCATGAAAATGAGTTACAACTTGCTGCCAGCCAGGGCTGTCAGCTGTGAGAGGGACTGTTTGCTCGTGTTAGCTGACTTGTTTTGCAAATTTGAAAAAACAACTCTTTCCAGACTTTTCTTTAGAAATTACAGTCCCCTCATCAGTTTAATAGTTTATTTAGGAAGATGATGGCGTTCTTAGCACAGCTGGGGAAACCTTCTCTACCTGAAAAAATAAATGGTGGCTTTTGTTGATGGTTGTACTGGCAAAGCTTATACAGTACTGTTTTGTGTTTTGAGAATGGAACCTGATAATGAGTCAGAATATTCATAAAACTAACACATGGCCCCTCAGACTCCCCAGGACTTGTGGTTTCAGCAAAACCCCTTTGTGGAGATACGGTAGACAGACTGCCATGCAATTTACTGTTTGAGACCTGATATGTATCTTTTTGTAGACTAGGGAGTATGTCTTGAAGGTGTTTGTTACTGTTTTTCAGACTCTGGACTTATTTAAGCTTAAGGAAGTGCTATTGAATGAGATAAATTGTAGTAAAGGAGACTGTATGCTGGTGAAACACTGCTGTTTGTACAGCTGCAGGTCAGTTAATAGAGACATAAAGAAGCAGGCCAGGATGGGGATCTGAATAGTCCTGTATTGTCTGAAAACTTAGCAGGGTTGATGATGAAGGAGGGAAGCAGCCTGTCCCACACGATGGTGTTAATCATTTTCTGGGAGCAGGGCAGTGCAAGGGGCAGTGCTGCTGAGTGGTTACAGTTGGCTTTTAAACCAACATTTGTTTTACAGTGCAGATAAGTTGTCTGAAAGAAAATGTACTGGGTTTTTTTGGTTTGCTTTTTCACAGGGATTTAGAATTACTGTAAAGGTTGCATGAACTGATGGTGAGTCAGTGTAGTGGTAGTCTTTTTGCTAGTAAGTCTTATGTGTGTAGAGAGGAGTGAGCACTGAGCTAATACACAAGTATTGACATATAGTTGCTACTTGAGCCTAGAGGGAGTTGCTTTACAATTTCTCATAAAATACTGGTTTAATTTTTAGGGGTTGTAGCCTCAGACAGAGGAGGACATACCAATGGCTATTACTTTCTGTGGATTTCTTTTTCGAGAAATGGTAGTTCTGCCAGTATTTAAAACAATGTTGTCAAAAGCTAAAAATACTGGAAATATTGCTGACCAAGCTGAAAACTCAGATTTTCCACCCCAGTTGGAAAAAATAAGTTGATTTGAGCATTTGCTGTGTTAAGTGTACACAGGTATTGATAATAGTATGTAGGAAAAGTGTAACCGACCACTGCAGTTTATTTGTTTAGTAATGTTAGAATGGGCGAAGGACAAACTTAAAAATCCTCACCGAAGCTTTTGTTGTTGACTTTTTCCCCCCCATAAGCTTAACAGTGACATATTTTGAGACAGATGTGAAAGATACATCTGTTTGATAGTTTAGAAGGTTTTAGCTTCCCTTGACATGATCTAAATAATGCTGCATGTTCTTAGAGCCATATTTTGTGATGTGGGAACTCTACAGCCATAGATCTTGCATGCCATCTTTGTGCTTAGAAGTAGCTGAGATAGTTGTAAGGAAGTAATTTCATTGAAGTTTTACTTTTTTCCCCCACAAAATATGCACAAGTGAGAGGTGATTTCCTTGAACTTGTTTAGCTCACAAAAAAAAAAAGTTTTAAAGATTCTGAATAATAATGAGCAGAACCATCTCTAGTTAGAGTTAAGCAGACAAGTATATGTGGTGTTTTTCTGTGCCTTGATAGTATGCCAGAAATGTGTAATCAAATTTGCATGTCTGGGTTTGCATTTAGTACCTAAAGCTCCATTTATGTAATTTAGAAAATATTTTGTTGTTAGATATTTGGTTTAAGAATTTAGACAGCCATTTAAGAAATGTTTTCAGTTGTTATTGCTGTTGATGATAGTTTCTCATCATTGCTTGCAGGTTAGATATTGATACTACTTGAACTTGTTCTTACATCTGAACTCCATACATAAGATATCCATCAGAAATTGCAGACATTCCCTCACTTACAATTTTAAAAATGAAAAGCTGTTATTGAAGAAAAATAATTTAGCTTACTACTTACACATTTGTCAAATGACAGTGGTGATGTAAACCTTTTTTTTGTACCTTCCCCACTAGTGACTGTCAGATTCCTCACTGCGATAGACGGATTTTATAGGGACTCTGGTTAATTGGCAGCTGAGGTTGTTTTGAGTGTTATGCCCAGGGCTCTAGAAGGGAAGTATAGATGTGTGTTCTGTCTAGTATTTTTCAAATATGGCCTGCACAATATTAATTAACTTCATGACCTGTATATTTCCCACCATAATTTATTTTCTTTTCAGAAGGAGAATTCATACTGTCCCCATTTTCGTGTTCTTGAATTCCTCAGAGGTGTGCCAAGAAAGCACAAATATTTGGTGTCTGCTAGGAAATGTTTTTTCTTCCACTCATAAGGACTGAGACATCTGTCAGCTATAGCAGAAATTTGCAATACGGACTATAGACAGTATTCTTTGATGTATTAACACTTGTTTTCATTTATGTGAGCTGAAGGACAAAGGGCTGAATCTCCAGGGCATAATGATGTTCCTCATACATGACCATATTGCCATTTGAAAACGGTGGCTTGCAAGAGCCCTGTAAATGCTGGCATCTGTGCCTGCCGTTAGCAGTGGTGAATTACTTGTCTTTCCTGGCACCACAGTCCTGCCCAGGGCCTTCATTCGGCCCAGAAGGTGCAAAAAATATCAGAAGTTCACCTTGGAACTGAGGGGTGACTTTGCAAACTTGAAAAGGGATTAGACAAGAGCCAGACGAATGTCTTGATAATTATTTTTCAGAATAGGAGCCAAACCAGAGAATCTATCAGAATTTTCATTAATTCCATGTGAATTCCATTAATCCTATTTTTGGCAATGGGAATATAGTGGAAAACTGATGCATTCTGATGGTGCTTTAATTTTTACTTGAATATTATAATGGCAGTTATAGTTTGTACTGGCATCTGAAAGGATCTTTAGGTTTTTCTTGCTTCTATAACACTGAATTTTCATGCGGAACAATGGAACCAATGAACAAAATACACAATTGTCTTTTATTCATCCCTGGATGGCTTCATAAAATATATAAGCCAGTGGTGCCTTTACTCCAGTCTTCTGTCTTTTCCTAGAGCTAAAACAACCCTGGATTTGTTTACAATCTCCATAGCACTTAAAAAAAAAAAAAAAGTACATTATTATTGCTGTTAGTATTTTCTAAGGTTTTGATTCAAGGCTAAACAGCCTTTTCTGCAAATTGCATCCAGGTAGTTAGGCAGAATTGATTGGCAGCAGATATAGTGAAATGTTACCAAATACCATGGGTGCAGTGTGATGAGTCAAAGAGCTGGGCTACTGGAGAAATCTCCCCTAAGTGTGGAATTCTGGATCTGCTGAAATATGTGGCAAAACTGCCTCTGACTTTAATGAGGTCAACCCTTGGGTTGTAAAGGGACTCAAATAAATACCTTGCATAACTCTTTTCTTACTCTGGTTATGTTTCATGCAGGCATGTGGGTGCAGATATTGATTGCTTTATTTCTTTTCAGAACTGTGAAAATAGGTGAATTTGTCCGAATCTGTGTGGTCTTTGCCAGAGCAACTTCTGCAGCAGATGTCCCTGCAAGTCTTTGGAGGCTTTGTAGGAAAGAGAGGCTTCTTAGAAAAGCAAGATAGACATGGCATTTTGTTCCATCTGGAATCTGAGTGTGTTTCATCAAGGAAGTTTCAAGAGCTGCAGTTGCTATAGTGATGCTTGCAGTGATGTTTGTCAGTCCTTGTTTTCTTTGAACACATATAAAAAGTAAAGCTTAAGAAAATAAAAATTGTCAGCCTCAGATTCATTTAGCTTTAAATGGTGTCTGGAGTGGAATCTTTTAAATCAATTTATTCATGTCAAGAAAACTGTATAAAATGAAAAGAATGTCTGCTCTGTTCATCCTACTGCCAAGTGTTTTACATTTTAATAGACAAAATTCTTGATTCTTTTAAGATGCTGCTTGTGCCAGTGTAGGATTAATGTTAGTGTGTGCTTCAGCAGAAGGTGAGGGGGGGGTGTGTGTGTGTAGATCCCATAGGATTCAGTTGTTTGTAATGCTTTAGAAACGGGCACTGCTGTGAGGAGCGTATGGCTGAGCTGAGATTAAAACACAGCAAGACATTGCATTGAACCGAATGCAGTGTGCATTGTGGCTCTTCTTCCATTTCCTCTCCTGTTCCATTGCAACTGGTCTTGCTTGGGAAGCTGTTTGCTCTGCTGAGAAGGAGCAGAGAGACCTCTGCAGTGTTTCTCACCTTCCATCCTGACCTCCTGTTTGCCTCTAGCACTGCCATTTGGCACTTGACCAGAACTTAACAACTTCAGAACAATTTAAGTGAAGTGTAAATGGTTACATGTGTATGCTAAAATGTTATGGAAGTGAGAAATGTGGATTAGATGTGATGATGGGAAAAGTTCTGGCCAAATTGGGATCGTTGTGTTTGCCAGAGGTCCTCTGAGAGATGCTGTGCTGGGTTTAAGTAGGAGGCACTTCTAAGTGATCTTTCCTTTGGCTGTAAAATCTCTTGTGCCTAATAAGCATCTTTTCTTTCTATTGGAGTGGTTCTGGTGCCACTTGCCTCTACCCAGCATGATTTCATTGAACTCTGGAGAAATGCGTATCCACGAGGTCTTTACTTTTCTATCAAATTTGATTGGAAATTGCAAGTGAGCAGTACTTTATGATGGGCGGGAGAGGAAGGCAGAGTATGAAAAAAAGAACTTCTCTTGTCTTAGCATCTGGTGTCTCTAGGTTATAGAGCAGACATAGGGTTAAGA
Organism: Aphelocoma coerulescens; assembly: GCF_041296385.1. NCBI lineage: Eukaryota > Metazoa > Chordata > Aves > Passeriformes > Corvidae > Aphelocoma > Aphelocoma coerulescens. The sequence continues at coordinate 12,619,037 of NC_091021.1, forward strand.
AAGGGACTTTTTGTATGGGTAGAAACAAATCCAGTGGGAGAAATCTCCCCTGCTGTCATTCTTACTGCAGTGCTGTGCCCATCCACTGGTGAATGCGTATCAGCGTGAGCTCCTGCGGGTCAGTTTGTGGGCTGGGCTGGCACGCTCACCTGGGATCACCAGGAAAATCTTCCACAGTGGGTGCTTGTGCCAGTCACTTTACCAGAGCCCACAGAGGTCACCAGAATGTCCTCAGATTCTGGAGTTACGTATGTTATCCCATAAAATGGGAGAACAAAATTGCTTCTCCTGAATAGGGACTTTGATAAGCACTTTGTGGCAACATGATAGTAACCATGATGGATTTCATCTTTCTTATTTTAATGTTTTTGATATGTATTTGGATGAAAGCCTGAGTTGGATCCTGTCTCAGTTTATTAATAATCAGAATAAAGACGCAGTGAAATGAATCAGGGCAAAAAATACTGGAAGTGTGGAAGCCAGGTCACAGGCTGAAGAATGCCAAAGACTGTCACAGTGGAGCCATGTGTTTTGTCAACTTAATGCATCTGTTAGTTTGGGGGTTTTGCTGATAATTTTTTAATGGTTTAAAAAAGAGGAACTAATTCCTTCATTATGGACTTAAATTGTGGTAGAAATTAATTTCTGCACAAACTTGGATAAAATTAGGTGAGAGTGAGGGTGACTTGGCAGCTGCTCACAGGAACTGTGCTGTATGTATAGAGTGACCTAGAAAAGGTTATGGGGTGCTCAGGAGAGAAACTGGCATCTGCTATCAAACGCATCAGGGAGGAGCAGGCATGGAAATGATAAGCAGATTGAAAAAAACTCAGTGGGGACCTGAATGTGGTGGGACTTGGACAGGTAAGGTGGAAGTACAATGAGGTTAAGCATCAAGGGAAGGAATAGCAAGAGAGAACCTTGCTGCTTGAGGGGTGCAACAGGGAGGTGGAAGAGTACATAATGATGACTTCTGTGGTTGTGTAAAACCTACCTGGAACTTTAAATGTAATGGGACAGATTCTGCACTCACTGTTTCAGTAGCTTTTAAAGTCCAAATACTACTATTATAATGATGGTATTTTTTGAGTAAGCTACTCGGTGTGTTCAGAGATTGCTGAATTTCATTGTACTTATCTGTCTGTGTTTTCAGTTACAGGTTAGTATTTTTGCAAAGCTTGAGAAGTGTCGGGTCCTGTTAACATTTTTCTGTAATGTTGAAAATACCCTGAAACTTGATTTTCATGCAGAGAAAAAACCAGTTTTTTTTGTTTAGAACTTTATTTATGTTTGTCCTTTGCTTCCTTGTTTGGCTTTTTGAACCAAGAGAGCTTCAGCTGAAGAGAATGGTGTCTTTCTGTTTATTAGGTAGAGAAAGCTCAGACATGATTTAATTAAATTCCTCTTTTTTTGATCCATGGAATGCTCCTTTTCCTCTGTAACCAGTGGTCACTCGTTTATTGTCAGATGGTAACGGTTGCACATTTCCTTTGTCGGACTTTCTTCATTTTCCTTTCTTATTATTCTACAAAGATAACCTGGCCTGGATTTTTGTTTTTGTGTTTTGTGCTCTGTTCTCTTCACAGAGAAGAGACTTATTTATCTGCCAACGTTTTTATTATTTTACTTTCAATTTAGCCTTGATACCTGTGTCGTACATCCTTATGGTCCAGTGTTCTCAGAGAGCACTTACAACATACTAATTAGAGGCGGGGGGCCAAGGGGAAAGGATTTAATGAAGCTGAGCATGAGCTCCTTTTATATTTCCTCTGTGAGATCCAACTGATTCTGTTGTTGGGATCTTTCTTCACTTTAATTTCTGTTAGTGTCTTCTGGTCCCTGAATAATACGGTGACTGGGTAACATTAAGCCCCACATCAATCTAAGTATTTCCTGTTTTCTCATCCCCTTTGTCCTCAATGATGTGCAACTGTGATTTAGAAAAAAACCAAGGTGTAATGGAAAATACAGCTTTTAAAAATAAAGAAGACAAAGGCAGTGTGGATGAACTTGTGTTAAGACCTTCTTACACATCTTTACTTGGGTGAAGGGATAGGGAGGCAGATTTCAAGAGAGATTTTATGTAAGAGTGAAAAAGGCTTGCAAACCTGAGAGGTTTACTGTTCAATATTATGAGATAGAGACAGGAAGCAAGATTTGGAGAGTAAGCATGTTGTAAACAAAGAAGCTGAGGATAAAACTATGGTAAGCTGCTTTTCTTTAACTACTCTGCCTCGTTCAGACAGAGCATTTAAAAACTGTGAATGGCTGTTGTTTCATCTCATCTCCTACACAGGATGTTCAAAGACCTTTAAATCCCCAGAAGGTGAGGGAGAAAAGACAAACTGGAGAAGAAGCAAGTAGGAAGGAATAATCTATTTAATCTAAAAGATTTCTGGAAAGCTGTGCTTTGAATAACTGGTGCATATTTATACTGCTGTGGTTCCCCCTAGGCAGCCTGTCCTCTCTTACTTTGGCTTCCTCTTCTGAGATACAGAAGCCATATCAATAGCTAGATAACTGTGATCAGGATGATCCTGTTTTTCTCCCCGTACAGGAATCTTAGGATTTAATATATAATTTCAAATTACATCGGCTGAAGCCAGCGTTAGTCAAAGTAAACCATATGCAGCAAAAAGAATGCCATGTCCATACTTCTGATAGAGATACACAGCTCTATGCTGCTAACATTATTTCTTTTACCAACTACCTGAGGGATGAAGTAAGTTGGTTACTATTGTTAGCAGAAAATTTAAGACAATTTTTTTTTTTTTTTTTTTGTAAGCAAGGCTGTAAACACGTCAGTATCTTTTTATATATGCTGAGTTCTGCTGCTTTCCTGTCTGGTAGTAGCTCAGTTTCCACTAAGAACAATAATTCTTTCTCGTGGCCCTAGGGAGGGAAAAGTATTTGGACATAACAAACTGTTGGAGGACTATATAATAACAAGAGCAGTTTTTTATTGAGGGCTATTGGAAGTTTCTATTTCATAATTTTTTCTACATGTGAACTGAAAAGATACTTGAAAACATTTTGAAGATAAACCTGTAACGTCCAAATTGTTCCATTTTTTCTCCTTCCATGATTTTATTCTAACATGTATAAGGTAATAAGGTCTCATGATAAGATGAATTTTGGCATTGGTTTAGTTTGTAGTGAGATTGGGGGAAAAGATTGAAAAGTCAAACCTTCGCTGTGTGGCATCCTTAGCTCTGAATGGCAGTGTTTATTAAGCCTCCTCTTCTTCATTTTGTCAGGTTTTACTGTAAATGTAGTTTATAACAAGATTTTCTAAAAGCTCATGCAGTTCATATTACATAAGTTCCCTTTTTATTTATAATAAATAAAATAATGAGTTATTATCACATTATCCTGCTATACCTTTCTCTCTGGCAACAATGGAGTATTGCTGAAAGCACTTTCCAAGTAAGCTAGCTGTCTACAGTCTATGATAATCAGCTGTAATGGCACATAGGCAGCTGGTTTGCTAATCCTTTGATTGCAGTATTAGTTTGTCTCAGAGATTCTGAAAACCTGTCTGATCCTGTAAATGTGTTTAGTGAATATTGTAGAATGAATTATATCTTGCCTTAAGACTCTAAAACACACATTCAGGTTATGAGTTGTGTATGTTCTGGGTTTTTCCCTTTTCTGATAACTATGTTTGTATTTAAAGGGGAAAAAGGCATGTCTGTCCTAAAACTGCTTAGCAAAATACTGAACTTAAATTCATTTAACACTGGACGGATTTGTATTTTAATCACTAGTAATTGTCCTTATCTGGCTTATCACCCTGTCAAGTAATTTGGGCTCAGATCCGGATCACTTATTTACAGAGAGATTGCAAGTAAATTTTCCTTTATACAAATCTGTTAAAAAGAATAGAAAACCTACTTTTGTAAGTACATGTGGATTACGTAAAATATGCAGTATTCTGTACAACCGTGTATTTTTTATAAGAAAACATAACCTAATGCGTGTGCAAACATGAGTATTTTTCAGTGTTACACTTGAATTTTCATAAATTAGAGCCAGTTTGCTAGGAAATAAGTACATGAGTTAACAAACCTGATCTGAATTTATTTAAAGCTGCTATTTAAATGTTTGCTGCAAGTTATATTGCTTTCTAATGTTTCTAGTTCAAATTAAAGAGAAAAATTTATCAGTTCATAGAATCACAGGATTGTTAAGGTTGGAAAAGGCCTCTGAGTAAGTCTAACCATTAACCCAGTATCTCCTTGTTCACCACTAAACTCTGTCTGCAGTCATAACTGAAAATGTTCTCAGTAGTGGCTAACAAAGTGTTTGATCATAGTTTTATTTCAAAAGACACCAAATCAACTAAGTAATATTAGTTCAATGTCCCTGTAATAAATATATGTAACTCCTTGTGGTGTTGAAAGACTAAAGTCTATCAAAAAAAGTGAAAACAGAGGAAACCACCTCTTTACTGGTAAATTCTGCCATTGTAAAGGCTCTACGCTTTTGTGGTTTTTTTGGTTGTCATTATGAGATTTGGTGTTGTTCCTTCCTTACTAGTCCCATATGCCAAGATGCTGTTTGTGCTTATTTCCTGCCCTTTAAGTAGGTCTGAATCAGAAAAGGTTCAAACTCTCCTGGACTGAAATGCTGATCTTGTCTGTCTGTGGTAGAGAGCTGCAGTGTGTGTGGGGAAGGCCCTGCACAGTCTGGCTCTGTGCTCACCCCTGCAGCAGCTGGTTGGTGGGTTAGACTGGCTTGTGAACTGAAGAACCTCATGTGTTCTGCTCACACTACTGCTGTGTCCTGTACTGCTGATCTTTTAGCCTGTGCTACCTGAGGTATATATATATAGGGTGAGGAGTTTAGATGGTGTTTTGAACATAGCTCCAGCCATCATTCTCAGGTGTGCAATGCAAAATGTTAAGCAAGTTGATCACAGTCTTTTCCTTGAGTGTCTATTTTGGGAGTGCCCTTTTCCATGTTTCCTGTCATTAGCGTCAACAAAGATAACTAAAAACAATCTTCTTCTTCTGTTTAAAATGTTTTGGTTTTTGTTTCCTTGTCCCCAGAAGTTTGTTTCCTTGGTGTGACGTACTGTACTTCAGTACGTGAAAGCCAGTCCTTGAAACAAGTGTGTTCAGTAATCTGGGCTTGTCTGCATGTACCAACCATGCCCTTTTTAACTGCCTAAGTGTAGAGATCAGAAGTTAATGAAGAGCTTGTCTTGACTAGACACTGATTTTCTTCTGACTATACAAAGTCTGCAAAAGTTTGCCTGTATCACCTTCCTAGCCAGTGAAGTTGGTTTTGGTACAGCAAAGATTTAAATGGAAAAGAATAAATGCATAAAGAAAATGTATGAGTTGATTATAAATAGTTCAGCGCTGTGCCCATAAATTTCTAAGTTTAAGCACTGTAACATCAAGAAATACATGAACAGTGACCTCTGTTCACTGGGCTGATAACCTTGAAGTCTTAACAGAAGCAAAAGTCAATATTTTCTGGTTTTGACCAGTTCAACAAACACCATAAATACCTTTAGCTGACAATTCTTTCCATTCCTGCTCTCAGTTAAGGAACACAAAGTAGGAGTGTTTGAAGTAGGTCCCAAGTTCCTGTAGCAGCCCACAATCTCTTACTGGACCTTGATGTCTGTCCTCTGCGTGAGTTGGGTTTCACCTTGCACTGGCCACATTAAGGTGCCTGGGGAGCTGTCATGTTGACCATGCTCTTGGCTCAAGATAACAATGGTTTGTGGGGTATTCTGTGGCATACTAATAAATGTCTTGAATAAAAAGACTCGTGATGTTTTTGAACTTAAACATATATTCTGTGAGGAGTTCTGGAAAGGTGAGAAGCTTCATACCCTCATAAAGCATGTCAGGGGAGAAGCTAGTTTCTGCCTTTTGCTGCTCTTGTCATTTTCTTCAGGGTTTAAGATTTCAAAGCCAAATAGATTATGCTTCTGTTTGAGGGCAAAATATGATTATGATTCTGGAACTAAATTTCTTCATGGCTTCAGGTCAAAGAGTGTTTGCCAGTTCTCAAATGTTTCAGCATATTGCCAGTAGTGTAAGCTTTCTAAAAATGTTTGTAGGAAAAATTTTTGTAATATGCTGTAAGAGTACTATCTTTCTCCAGATGTAAGCTACTGAAAAGTCCTTCAGAAAGTGTTTCAGTAATATCTACAGTAAAAATGGCATCCCTGCTAGGTAGAAAAGTGAGTGAGATGTGTTAGGGGATTACCAAGTAGCAGATCTTTTTTACAGGGAATGTAAAACAGACTCTGAAATAAGCAATTTTGCTGTGGGAAGTCTGTTACATCTGAGTTTGGGGGATAAATACCACATCATTAGTTTGCTTTACTGTTGCTTTTGCTGTAGAGTTTCCTGTGTTATTCCATGCAGATACTTTACTTTGACAGCCCAGATAAACAAAAGCCAGACGCTCATACTCAGAAAAAAAATCCCTGAACTCCAGTCTAGGGCAAAGATAAAGAATTCAGGCTTTTTCAGTTCCATGAATAGGCACTGGCCACTGGAAAAGATTATGTGTGACTAAGGCTGTGGTGATTCCTATTCTGACATAATTGCTAAACAGTAACATGAACTTACTTATTTTTTCTTTGAATGGAGACACAGTCATTTAGGAAGTGAAAAATATATAAAAAAATAATTGGAAAAAGGCTAGACTTGTTTAAATCCTGTAATTTAGTCACTCTTTCAGACTAAATGTAGACTGGGATTTTTCTGGGAGACCTTGAGAAGTTGGATGTCTGAAATCCTGCCGAGTCAGTGAAGGCCAGCTACTTCCTTCCCTGTGCTTTTCCAGAAATCTGGGTTTAAATGGCCTTTACTGTGCGTTGGACTAATTCTTAAATAAAGTGGAAGGTATACATTAAAGATGGCTTGCAAAATACTTCTTGTTGAAAATTTTTCTTTTGCTCTACATTGTGAGTCCATGAGTAGATTCTCTCTGAGCTGATTCAACTGTGTGTAAAGACTGGATTTCCTGTTTGCTCATGGCATAAAATAAGCAATTGTTTCATCTTGAGACAAGAAGACGGTGCAAACCAGTCAATGTGATTTGAAGCCACTGGGATGCTTTTTGCCATGTGAATCCTTACAGAAAATCATCATCTTCAACTTTATTTGGAAGCTCTAAGATTATTTTAAAATAAGACAAGCATTTGGAGTTGAGGGTAGGTTTTTTTATGCTTTGTCCTCCACTAATGTGTTTAGATTAGATTTTCCCTTAAGTGAATGTCAGACATATTCTATGATTTGACACTTTTATGGTATTTAATGGCTTAATCATGTTTTATGCTAATTTGCATCTACTTTCAAGTATTTGAGCTTAACAGCTTTTTCAGAAGACTTTTTGAACGTGCTTGGACCCTTGAGTTTCCATATAGAACACACTGGCTGGATTTTGCTTTAATATGAAATGAAAAGTTTTTGAAAATGGCCCTAAGAAGTCTGATGACAAAGATGAGTGTTTTAAAACTTAACGAAGTGAATGCTAAAATGCCATGACATTTTACTATTTTTACAGCACCAAGAAACCTGCTGCAGTCTCTTGCTGTAAAGCCTTTAACTGTTTCTTAAGTGCCAAGTTGTGTGATAAAATGTCATCAGTCCTGTGTAATCACTGAACTAAGATACTGTTACAGGTTTTTTTTAACATACCAGAGGGGTTTTTTTGCAGCTAGCAGGTGATATATTTAGGAATTTCATATTGGTCAGATTGATAACCTTTTTCCACTACCTTTTTGTTAAGTGCCTTTTGTTTTAATTCTGTCATGTTAAAAATCAGTGGGAGGTTAGCAGAGGGGGAAGTAGATGGGAGTAAGAAACCTGCTGAACTAGACAGATTTATACAATAAAAAGAAATGTCCTAACTGTGTACCTGCTGAACACAGCTATACAACAATGTTAAGGAAAATGCTGAATCACTGTGAGAGGTAGTTATTTTTCTTGTTTAGTTTTATACATTGTGGAGGAGATATTGTAAGGTGGGAGAAGCTCTGATTAATGGCCCCAGTAAAGGTAATCAAAGGTCAACTTGTTATGGCCGTAGTTGAGACTTCAGGACACTTGGGTTTAATTCTGCAGTTTGTCCTTCTCTGACCCTGGCTGAGTCAATATCCTTATTACAGATTCAGTTCGAATCTCTTCCCCTATCTGCTGAAAAATGCTCAGCCTCTTGATGTAAAGCAGTATTAACTGTTCAAATTCACTTGACATTCTTGAATTTTGCCCCAAAACACAGGTGTTGCTAGCTTTCTTGCCACTGTGTCTTGTGCTCATACTAGATGGATAAAATTTTGCATCTGTGGTAATGTCTGGTTCGGGTGAGGTTTGCACTGCAAGGTGGTCTGGTGGTCCTCAGAAACATTTAGAAAGTTGTAAAAATAAGGCAATGACATGGTTTATTGGCAGTAAGCTCAGGTATTTTTTCATAAAATCTGGCAGCATTTGGGAACTACATAATTTGTCAGCTGCTAGCAATAAATCTCTGCCATCCTGGTTCTTTGCTGCATGGCTTCTCTTGCGTAAGCTGGGTTCTTCTAAGGCAACACTTCCTTTGAGAGTAAATTTGGGTAAAAGGAGAACAAGGCCTTCAGTACAGAATTTGAGTTGATGATTTACTTTGTGGCCTCTCCATACATCTCTATTTACATTAATTCCAGCTAGTGAAATTCCTGGTATGGTGAATGCATCCGGGCAGAGGTGTATAATACTAATGTAAGGCTGCAAGAGGGCCCTGTGCTGGTAGCCGGGGGCAGTGAGGCTGTGCCAGGAGGGTCAGCTGGTCCTAGGTGGGGCCCAGTGGAAGCCATAGACTATGTACCAAAGCAGTCTGAGACAACAGTGCCTGAGTGGGAAGCAAAGTGTGAACCTGGTGCACAGCATGGCTCGATACAGCTGCCATGTAATCTGGCTCTGTTGCACTTATTTAGTGCTAGCAGACTGCTGATTCTTCAGAATGACGCTGAAACACCAAGATACCCAAGCACTGTTGAAGAAAACAGGAAAAGGCTGATGTCTCCATCAGTGCTGGTAGCCTTGATCAGCCCACAATACTGTGTTAGAAAGTGAGCAAGGAAAGAAAACAGATTTCAAATTTATTTGCTTGCTTGAAGGCTAGATTGAGGAGAAGGAAAGATCATGTATATCCATGTACAGAAGAAAGACACTTGAATTTTCTAGTCTGTTTGGAGGGCAAAGGACCTTGTAATGAACAGAAGTTATTTTGTCATCTGCCTGTGCAGTCAGTCACTTCAAAATGGGTATCAGTACTAGCATTCATTTTAGTTCTGGCACTACTTCTCACTTTTGGCACTTCTTGGCTCTATGTAATTGCCAGAATTTGAAACTGTGATCTTAGTCATCAGAAGCTGACAAAACCAAAATAATTTTCATCAATGAAGGCTAAGGACGTGCAGTATTGTGAACAGATCATTCCAGATTTTAACACTGAGTATAAACTGTAAAGGGTTTATTGTCAAAATATATTTACAGTATATCTTGAGGTACATATTATGTCCTGTAAAATAGTTAATGATTGTGATGGTCTTTATTTCCCCTCTTTTTCTTAGGAGGAAATATCTAACTGTACCACAGATGTAAATTTCTGAAGCATTTTTCTTTACCTTCCTGCCTCCTTCCTAGAAGTTCTGCCGTATTCTCTTGTGCAAATTTCCATTATTTCATCTTCATGTCTTTAAAATATTAGTCCAGTGCTTGTGTTTTGGAGCCTGTCTGGAGGACTACTGATATGGAAGTTTGCTGTAAAGCAATAGGCTGTACAGCCTGCCCGACTAAACATTCCCTGGCTTTGTGTTACACTGGGCTGCTCATGACCTCTTGCTCAGAAAGTCTCCAGGCCATTTCGGGTTGGTTTAGACTTTCATGCCCTCGTGCCTAATCCTTAGGCAGACAATTTATTTGTTTTTGTGACCACTCAGTGCAGATCCCTGCTGTGCAGTTGGTCAAAAATGCTGCAAAACAGAAGTGTAAATACATGGAAGATTATCAGTAGTTTAGCTTTTTTTCCTCCTACTCTAAGTTGGTACTGAGGGTGGTCTGTCTGGAGAAGCATGACTTCCTTCAAAAGACATCTGCTTATATTTTAATATAAATGGATACACATTTAGAAATATTTGTAATTAAAACCTCTGAGGAGAAAAATATAAGAGGAGCAACATTAGAATTTTTGCTAAATGATGATTTTTTCAAGATTCTGTTTTTCTGTACAGCACACCAGAATTCAGCTATCAGTGTTTGAAAATATACACTCAAAGGAGCCTCCTGATGTACACCTTTCTTACAATAGCATGTGTCTTCATAATGTAAACTATCTCATAACCCTGCCTCAAGGGCAATGATGTTTCCCCCTATTGTGCAAATAAAAGAACTCCACAGAAAGCTGACAGGGCCAAAATAAAACAGGTTTTGTGTCTATGGCTGTTCTGATGAAAATCTCACTAATTGAAAGGACAAGTTACAGAAAAAATGCCAATCTTTGAAAATAAATCTGTTGCAGCATACTGAGATTCCCAGTTGAATGTGTGGTGGCCTGTATTTAAAGAAATCCCATTACAGGCAAACTAATGCTTGGAAACCTTCTTCGTTTTTTGCCTTTTTTTTCAAGTTGTCACCTCTATGGACTTAAAGGCAGTTGGTGTAATTACCAGCATGGTACCCCTGTGTGTGGTCTGTGATGCCAGCAGGTCTGTTCTTCTCAATTGCATGCAGCTTTGTCTTCAGACTTATCTCAGATTCTTGTATTTGTGACTGTTGAGTCACAAAATGTTTTGCCTGGCATTAATCATAAAGTGGCAAGTGGTTTATTTGTCTTTAATCCCAATGATTAGACCATGGAGTAGCATTCGATTAACATTTGAGTCTTTTTTTTTTTTCTTCTTTTCCCCCTCACTTTTCACTTGATGTGAATTCTATGTACTGCATTGAATAGATGCAAGGTCAGGAAGCATCAGTTAGGGACTAATGGAGCTGACTTCCGATGCTGTTAGTGAAAACATGACTCATGTTCTAAGGATTTGCAGTTGGATTCTTGTAACTTTTGGTATTTCTCTTTTATTGTTTTCAGTAGTTGTTTTCCTAGAACACACAGTGATCGTGAAAGAATTACTATATTAAAAACAACAGCGACATATTCATTTGTTTAAACTCACCCTAGTATGGATAAATTTGGTATTAGCCACAAACAGCATTTCTGACACAGTAGATGCACTTGATGCACTTAAAATTTTCTTCTGATCTTTGCTGTTCAGAAATACCTTTAGTGAGGGAGAAAAGGCAAATATTCAAATGGTAAACATCTCAGGGTGTTTTTGTAGTGAACAGACAGAATTATCTGAAGAGCACTCATCAGTGTGAATCAGTTCTCTGTTTCTGAGCAGCTGGAAATAGCAGCGTGATTACAGGGAGAAAATACTGAAAATATCTATATAGCATTTTTCCCATGATAACGTTCAGATTTTTTTTGTTGACAGTAGAACTGAGTAATTCTAAGCTGGTAAATCACGTAAAAACCTGAGCCATATGCCAAAAGGAAATTCCTGAAGCCCTGATCCTCTTTCTTGAGGCTGTATAGTGGCATGGGGATGAACTCAATGCCCCCAGAGCACTGTGACAGTAAGCCTGAGCCGCAGGATGGACTTGGGAAACTACGGACAATTCCCAGTTCCTTTGTGATTTCAGGAAAGTAATTTAATGTAGTCTGTTTATCCATTCTCCTCTTGGAATAGGACAATAAGTTTTCACGATCTCATTCAAGTGAAGTCTGTTACAAGTGTGTGTGGTGGTCAGACTCACCGGTAGTGGCAGCCGAGCAGGAAAGCTGAGAACATCTACTGTTTCTTAGATGACTGCTTGGAGCACCCATATTCAATTCTAATGCCACTCATGTTCATTTCTGAAACTATATAGAAGTGCATTTTGTATAAATAGAGGTGTAAAATGGGGCTGGAGAGCAACAGAACTCATTTTGAGGTTTGGTTTCTTTTCTGGTTTATGATGGGGAATTGAAGAGCTTGCTGTGCTCTTGTTGGTTTTTCCCTTGCTAGAACTTCTGGGAATGGTGCCTTCCCCTCTTGTCTTTGTTAGAAATCTCTGCAGGATGAGAGAACAGAAGCTTGAGTTCATTTTATTAGTTCTATTGAATTATTCTGATATAGTTTGTCTGGTACACAAATACAAGAGGAATGGAAAATTGACATTTCATTATAAATCCTTCATAATTTGTTTTTAAGTTTTACTTTTTGACCTCCTCAGTGTCAGCCTATCTGTTGCTTCTAAAGTTGTCTGCAGCAGCAAGTTTTTCAGTGGTGTATGACATGTAGGCATTCAGTTGCCATTTATTTGTTTCAAAATCTCTCATGCTCTTTCATTTAAAGGGTTAATTAGAAAAGATCTGAATGTCTAATGAGTTCTATGTGATGAACAAACAGAGTTTATTATGAAATTTGCCTTATAAAGGTAAATTCAGGGTTTTAAAGGATGACTTCAGCCATGCAGCAGATGTCCTGTGAAACCTGTGCTGCCACTTACTTTGGTGCTAGGTCTTGGTTGTGTTTGTATGCTGGGACATTTCATGTCTGGGCAGATACACTTCATAGCTTGATCTGTAAATGGCTTCTGCGTTTTGCTGATTTGAGGATACACTGCTGGTGCATCCTGGGTCTGTGAAATCTCTAAGGCATTGTACAGTGAACTGCTTATGGATCTGTAGTATCTGGTGAGCACACATGTCTGCAGGGACTTTGCCCTTCATGTTTCTAGCAGGTAGCAAATGAACTGGATATATCAAATAGAGCAGTTCAGGAGCCTCAATCTTCATAGGATAAGTTATTTATTTTAATTGCTCTTGTTGTTTAATGAAGATCTTAACATTAAGGTATTTCCATGGGTTTGGATCTATTTGAGCTGAAGACAAACAAGAGAATCCAGTAGTTCTAGTCTTACCCTATCATCTCACCTGCCTTGGAGACAAAAAAGAGCAGGTACCACAGCTGAGAAATAATTTTTGTGTCCTGTTGCTGCACATTGAGTATTTGAAGACATGGAAGAATTGCAGAATCGTTGAGGTTGAGAGGGACCTCTGAAGGCCATCTTGTCCAACTCCTTGCTGAGGCAAGGTCACCTAGAGCCAGCTGCCTGGGACCATATCCAGATGGTTTTTGAATATCTCCAAGCATGGAGAAGGAGCTTTGGAATTGCTTCCAGCTAAGCTGCTACAGAGAGTGTTAGTAGGTGCCCTCAAACGTTGCAGGTGCACAGCTCCCAAAGGATAGGGAGATTTGTTTCAGCTCTGAATGCTGAATGAGCCCTGCATATCTGTTGGCTCCCATGATGACTGAAAACTGACAAACAACGTCATCCATGTGGAACATGTGTAAATCCAAATGAGCAACGGCATTTTACTTTGAAGAGTAAGATTTCTCTTTAAATAGGTCAACTTTTAAAGAGGCACTCCAGCACTTCTGTGTGGTTTTTGTAGTAGTATTTTGTAGTACTTCTTTTGGGCAAGTTTTAAGACATATAGCATATTCACCTAGGTAGAGGCTTCTTTCAAGACCTGACCTAGAAGTACTCCAGTATTAAAAGCTTTTAAACCTGACTAGTTTCCACTGTCTGGAAGAAGGACATCCCAGAGCAGGAATGGACTGAAGTCATGTACAGTAACTGAAGCAGCTCATCTATTCTTTTGTTCTTCAAGATGGTTTCTGTACATCTGAATGCCCTACCCAATTTTCTTCGGCGTTACAACTTCAACAATGAACATAAAGAGGCCATAGAGAAAAATAAAGTAGCTTTTGTTCCATGTCCCCTGTTCTGCAGATGTTCTGTGCCATCAGGGAAGGGGCAGGGGTCAGCAGAGTATTGCAGTGGGTACTGCTCCCACAGGGGCCGTGCTTCTCCAAGTTATAATCGAAGCAGGAATGTGCAGTGATCAGCATGAAAACTCTAGTTGTTGGATGAGTAAACTGTTTTTTGTTGGAAAAGTTTCCCACTGAGATCATCTGACATTAAATTGTGTCAAGTTAACTTGTATTTTTATTACTTTGCAAGAAAATTGATAGACACTCAGGTTGCTAGCTCTGTGTGCTGTATTTTCTTGTGCTTGCTCCGTCGTCCCCTCTGCAGGTATTCTTATAGGGCAGTACAATCTTTTTAAATCAGAAAAGCCTTTGGTAGTTACTTTTGTTTTCTGTAGTACGTGCATGGTTGGACAGCATGTAGCATGACAGTTAACAACTTCCCTTGTTTCGAGTATCTTATCATATTCTTATTCTTGATCTAAAATAAGCAATACAAACTGTCTCAGTCTGTGGAGCACAGACATGATACATACTGTTATTTTTTTCTGAGTCCAAGGCAAACTCAAAAGGTTTTGGTTTGTTTTGGTCTTTTTTCGTCTTGTAATTAGTTCATAGGTTAAAAGATTTTTTTTTTTTTTTTTAACCTATTGAGGTATTATTAAAGTGGACTTTCCTGGAATTACTTTTTTTTTAATAAGGAAATGAGATTTGTGTGGTTGTTCCATAAATTCTGTTCTTATAAATTTATTTTTCACAATAAGGGCAAGTTATGAAAGGGCTTAACTTGCAGCAGTTTGAGTATTTTGTAAACAACCACTTCTTGGATGGCCTTAGCCCCACTCAGCTATCATATGCAACAGGTTTTAAAAGCTTTGTACTGTCCCTCAGAGCAGATACGTCCCATTTCACAAGGCTGCATACTTCTGTCCCATTCTGTCTTGAAAACTGTAATTCTGTGATAGTTTTTTATTCTTTGAATTTTCAAAAAGTTAGTCAGATCCGGTTCCCTTATGGCAGTGGGGTCCTGTCCTTTCATACATTGTTTCTTGGCCAGTCCCATGTCATGGAGCAGAGACTGCAGGACAGATGCTTCACGCCTGGCATACTCAGCTGTTCTGAGAATAAAACTACAGCGCGCAACTGGCAAGTTCTGCTGGAGGCAGCATGTGCTGGCTGTTAATGTGTGACCTTTTTGTACTCAGTAACTTGACTAACTCTGCTCATGGAGATTTAAAAAAAAAATGGATATGAAATTTAGGCAACTAACTTTCTGAATATCAAGTAAGTCACTGCTTCCTAATAAATGTATTTATCACCGCAAAACTGTAGTACCAGATGTAAAGTGTTAATAGTGCACTGACCAGAGTTCAGAGAGGTGGGTGAGCAGTACAGACTGCCAGCCCGGTTCCTGGAGAGTGTGGAGCTGTAAGTGATTGAATTACACTGGCTTAAGAAGTTCCTGTCTCCTTAGCTGAGAGTTTTACCCCCACTGAGCCGACATGAAGCTCAACTGATCACACACGCCCTACCAGACCGGTAGAAAAATCAGCTAAGTTGTGCTATTTTAGTTACTGCTGCCACAGAATAAACTGGGAAACACTGACAGACTGCTGGCCTGAAAACTGCAGCAATTTATGGTTGTCTCAGCATAAAAGAATTAGAAACTTTGACTCCTTAATGAATAGTAACACCCTTAAAAGTGAGACACATGTATCCAAGTCTCCTGGTTTTTCTTCTTCTTACCCAGTCACCCGCACTGGTGACACAGTGAAGCAATGTTTTTGCAGTAGGTCTGCATTGCTAAAACATGGCTTCTTTGGGGCCAGTGCTGAAGAATGATCAAATAAATAAACCATCTGTGAGGAGATATTTTATACAGTACCTTTAATAATTTACAGTTACATATGCTTTAATTTTACTTTAAGTTCAAAATCTGTCTTTCCCAAAAGACCAATCTACTTCATCTTGCATGTTTTTGCTGCCAGTGCTTTGATGGGAATTGAAGAACTGGATGAAATCTAGTTGTTGAAATATGTAGTACAAATTCTTACTGTGATTGGATATTTGCTGACTTGTACTTCTGAATAGTATCTAAGTGCCTTGTAGTTACACATCTAGCTTTCCATGCATTTTATAAAATCAGTAACAGAAGAATGAAAATATTCTATATAGAGTCACTACAAATGTAGGATTTATTTATCTTGAACTTGATGTCTTTCTGAAGAATTTGTTGTTTGACTGTTCTTACTCTTCCTAGAGAAAAGATGATAGAGGCAGTTAAAACATTAATGAGTTAGGGTACTACATTTTTGGAGTTTGGTGATGAAATAAGTGTGTAAAAATCAGTATACTTTTTGTGGGTGGCTTTGGTTTTGTCTTAATGAAAAAAACCCACAAAAACTTTTTCAGGTAGTAGCGAGTATTTATTTTTGAACTCTTTTTGTACATTTTATGGTGTTCCTGCTGGGCATTTTGCAGGGAGACTTTATGTGCTGCATTGCTCCTGTTTACAGGCAGTGTTTCCCAGAGCTGCTGGTCAATAATAATATGGGTTTTACTCTGTTGTTAGTATTGTTGTGGTTGGTCATTAGTGTAGTCGTGTGAAAGAACTCAAACTGATCAGCTGCTGAGCAAAAAGCAGTAAGTAGCAGTGCAAAGGCTGAGTAACATGGAGAAAAAAGAGATAGGTCAATAGCAGAAAGTGGAAAAAGCCCTCTGGATTTGGTAGGCACTGGGTTGGATGGCAATCTGAAAAAGATCATCTTGGTTTAGGATCTGGAAACAATTAAGTAGCATATGCATTGAAGAAAACTGCAAACAGTTGTGTAACTGAGGGTCGAGGATGAGCGATGCAGATGATGGCAGACTATGCAATGAAAGTTTTATTTTGCACCTTTGAACTTCAAACATTGGCACATGCACCTTCTGACATCTGCCAAGGTGTTTTTGCCCTCTGTGTGAAAGAAACTTCAGGATAGACCTCATTTTTATTTCTGACTGTGGGAGCACAGTTTAAAGAATGTATCACTGACAAAAATTATTTTTCTTTCTTTGGCTAAAGCTACACAGAGTGAGGAGCGGCTGTGTGCATTTAAAGACCCATATCAGCAGGACCATGGAATCAGCGAGAGCCGAATCTCCCAGGAGAATGGCACAATTTTGTGCATGAAAGGTAGTACCTGCTATGGGCTTTGGGAAAAAACACGAGAAGGAGACATACATCTTGTAAAACAAGGTATGTAGCAGTTCAGTTTTGTTTTGTAGTTCTGCTACTTACTTCACTTCTTTCTTATCTAGGCAGCTGATACAAAGCTGCACAGCTGCAAAACTAGACTTCTTGCACATTGTACAAATGCATAATTTTAAACTTCCCATTTAACAATTTTAAATGTGAACAGAAAGTTTGTTTGAAATTAATGACTTCTGAAAGAGACCAAAGACATCAACGCACAATTGAAAGGAAAAGTATTCAAATTTCTTGTTACTTAGGACATCGAGAGGAAGATGGCTTGAATTTCATATATGTATTGATGTAATGATAAATTTAACAGTGTGTCTTATTAAGTAAAAAGTGTATATTCATATTGATTGGATGTTTGTTTACAAAGGAACTTGCAGCTATAGTTCACATATCAGTCCTGTAATTCATTGCTGTTCTGTGGGGAGAGTGAAGGTAGGAGAGGTGAAGGGCCTTGCTGTTTCTGGAGACGTATTTTGATTACCATTCTCAGGAACTCTGCTCTTTTTTACTTCAGTGCAAGTTAGTGTAGTATAAGGCTGAATGAAAATGCAGCTGGTATTTACAAACAGCCTGTGGAGTTGTAGTCCATGATTCCTGTTTGATCTGGCAATCTGCTGAAAGGAGCGGTCTGACTGCTCACCTCTGCCCCACTGCTGCCTCTTTCCCTTCCAGGTATTTGTGGATAAATGACATTTAACTGCTGTTGACCATACTTGGGAAGGAGCAGTTGCTGCAGGGACAAAGGGCCTGGCATTAACCAGGCAATAAGTTGTGATCCTGTAGAAAAGTCCAGTGATGTTGACAATGAGGAAGGGCAGAATTTTGAAAATTATGCAAGAAGCATCAAACTATAGATGCAGTCTCATGGCCTAAGGAAGGGACTCAGTCACAATTCATCTAGACTGTGGACTGATATGGTCTGTGGTATCAGAGAGATGGGGAATGGCATACTTCTTCTGAGAAGGCTCAGGAATTCAGGTTTTATCATATTAAGGCAACAGCTGGACACCTCTGATGTTGGCCTTCATCCGTGCCCACATTTTCTTCTCCTTGGCTATGGGGAGTTCTAAAAGAAGTTCTTCAGGTTTTGGTTTAAAAGGTGGTAGTAAAGTCAGACAAGCAAATTATGATAACTGTTTTTACCCCCCTCTGTAATGTTTAATTGGGAAATGTATTGATTTCTGTAGGTGTGTTTATCCAGTCAGTAGAATTAATTTTATGCTTACTTTAAAAAAAAAAAAAAATCTGTAACTTGCTTCTTTTTACAGGTTGCTGGTCTCATATAGGAGACCCCCAGGAGTGTCACTTTGAAGAGTGTATAGTTACAACCACCCCTTCCTTGATTCAGAATGGAACATACCGCTTCTGCTGCTGTAGTACGGACTTGTGTAATGTCAACTTCACAGAAAACTTCCCACCTCCTGACCCTACTGATACAACACCTTACAGTAAGTCATCTCTGTCATTTCATGGTGTAAAGATTTTAGGGAAAGAGCCTTCTTTTATGGTACTGTTAAATGTGAAACCTGTGACCTTTCTATTTTTATGTCAGAGAGATGGCAAACAGAACAGAACTTTCCCTTATGAAGTTAGGAATATTCCACATTGCTCCACAAAGAACGAGCTAAACGCTTAGAAGAGGACTGTTTGTATAGACAACTGCTGAATGCAGATTCTGTTTTCCAAAATGGTCTCTAATCTTGTGTGTTTCGATATTTGGATGCCCAACTTCGTAAGCCTGGGGAGGTATTCAGAAGAATTCATGACTTCTGTTGAAAACAGGCCAATGGTTTCATTAACACCACGGTACCTTTGGAAAGTCTGGCCTGTCTGTTCAGTCATGAATCACAGGTAGTTTTGAGTGGTAGAACCGGTCTTGTATCTGAGATTCTCTCCAACAGTCTCTGAAATCTGACTTATTTCTTTTGCATATTTCTGGTAAGGGTTAACTTTGACATAATGTTCAAAGAGTACTGGTTTGAGCACTGTTAAGTTTCTGTTATTTATTATAAAATCAACCTAACATATGGATCCAAATCAAGGGATCAGACCCCTTAATGTGTTAGGACAGAAACAAGATTGTAACTATCAGGCATGCTGTTATGCTGTGTTCCGAAAGTTAAGATCCTGTAAAGAATCTGAGTTAGTGGCCTAATCTAAATATTTGGATAGCCTTTTCTAAATACGAATTGTGAAAGGGAAGTTGAATAAAGTTGGGTATGTAAATGGAGGCACAACTGTTCGGTGTGTCAAGAGTTCTTCATCAATGGAAAGTATTTTGTGAAATGAAGATGTCTAACTGGATAGCATTTACAGCTGTAGAATGCAAAAAGAATAGTTTGTGTTTAGGAATGACAATATTTGAATTAGTTTGAAGATAATGATACTTTAATCACTGGTGCTTTCAAAAATGGTTGTAGGGTCTAGTATTTGTAAGGAAGTTTGATCAAAATGAGGGCTTGGCATGCTAAAAAACAGCAGTCTTTAACCTGGGAAGGATGTACAATATGAATGGGTAGAGAAAGTTGGTAAAACATGCTGCCTTTTGGTTGACAGTACTGTTTGTAGAACCAATAAACAATCACCATTTGGAATCAGTGTCTCAGCACTGTGCAGTGCAGAACAGACTCTGCTTGACTTTGGTAAGAGTCATAAGGTTGGGCTCCCTAAATGTGACTGGAGTTAGTGTTGTGCAGGGAAATTAGACAGGAGGAAAAACAGGTGTAAAGATAATTCCTTGTTCCTTTCTGTCCCCCCAAAACAGGAAGACCAGGCTCCTACAAAATTACTTGTGCTTGTTCTTCTCCAAGGATAAAAATTACAAGCTAAATTAATTCAGTTGCTGAGCGATAAAATCTTCGAATAATTTTAAATGAAATTCTTAATACTGAAAGATCTATCTTGACTTGCAAAGCGAGGGGGGGGGGGTGGAATTAAATCTGTAACACAGTCCTTAATTCACCCAGCTGTAATTGAGTGCTGCAGCATGCATTTCTACTGACTCAAACTGTTTTGTGTTATTGTGTCACCTTCCATTTTCATAGTAGGCAAATTTGGCTTTAGGCATAAGCAAAGTAGGTTGCTTCCAAGCACAGTTGTCTGTCTGCTTTGTCTGGGTTAAGAGATGGAGGTGGGCCATTCCAGCAGCAAGGATGGCCTCATTTGGCACTCGGGTGTTTTCTTTGTAAGCTTTACCACTGCTGCATCCGACAGAGATGGGGCTGCTCCTGGCTGTTTATCCAGCACACTGGTAGCACCGTGGAGGTACAGGAAGGATACTCAAGGAAGCTGGAGGGCTGAAAAAGCAGGGAGGCTGAAACACACAGACCCGTGCAATGTTACTGACCCCATTCCAAGTGATGGAGTGTTCATGGTCTCTCAGCTTCTTCCAGAACCCATTTTGGTGATGTAAGATTATATTTTGGCACCTCAACATTAAGTACAGAATTCTTGCTTGGCAAGGTTGATTTTTATAGAATTGTTGGGAAGCTGTGTATTAGCTACTAGATACCTTTCTTGGGCACTCTTCCATTAGGGCATTAGCAGGGTTAGCTGCACAGGCTGTGGCAATCTGTGTTATCATACCTTTTAGATTATTAAACTGAACATATCACAGTTAAATGGGAAATCTTCTGCAGAAGGTTATTTGGCCTTTTTCGCCTGTGAACTGTAAGAGCACTATTTTTCGTCTAAATTTTTGATAAATAGTTCTTGAATGGCCCAGAGTAAGGTACATGACCTCCTAGAAATGTGCTTATGATCCTGGAAATTTAGAAGTGAAGGTGACTAGTGTACAATTATGTGAAGCTTGATGAATTCAGCCAACAATTAACTAAGTATTTGTAAAAGTTTTTCTTCTCATTTCCAGTAAAATCACACAGAATAAAAAGTTCCTGGAATGACAAGTAGAAATTCAACTCTAGTTTAAAACTAATGGAATCTGAAGACCTTGCTGATGACCCTAATCAATTTAAAGCTCAATTTTTAAGGAAAATTGCAGTTATTCTTTTAAGGATGTTTCCTTGAAGCTATATTAAGGATCTGTGGAAACAGCAGAATACTGTTAGGCCTTTGAGCTAAATCCATCCAGAAAAATAATGGAGGAATAAAACAATTACTTTACACAATCTTATAGTTGCAATTTTTCTGTGATACTTAACAGTGGTGTGTTGAAAGACATAGCTAGACTATAAATGATTCAAGAAGACAAAAAGTAAGTTAAGATCTTAATACATGTTAGATATATCAAATTATCATTGTCATAACATATAGCAATTAGAAAAATTAAGTGTAATATTTAAGATAATGTCACTGTTGTTTTTAGAACGTCAAAACATTTGTCTCGCAACTATATCTGTGTAGAACAGAACAGCTTGCTTCTTTTTTTTTTTAATTCATATTTGATCAGGGTATAAATACATGTAATCCATCCTGTCTTGTAAAAAAACTTCTATAAAAATGAAAGATGAGATTGAGGACAAACAGGTTCTTGAAGCCTTAAATTTAATCCTTACTGCTTCTTAATGTGCAGCTGGTAATTTAAAACAATCATACATCTGAGTACTCATAATATTCATCTCTTCTATTTTAAAGATAATCCAGGCAGATTTGAGTAGCTGTTGGTTGCTAATCCCTCCAGCTAGAATTTTGCAAATGCTGTAGGATGGGTTATAGTCTAGAACCCACAGTCTGGAGGTATTAAAAATGCAGAGATTATGATAGCTGTTTCCTGATGCCAGGAGAAGTAGTGGTTGGAGAACGGTGTTTATTGCTGATCTCAAGATTTGCCTGCAGAGTTTGGAGCTACTCAAATGCAGAAGTTCAGAAACAACCACTCATCCTCAATCTTTAACTTGCACTTTTGAGGAAAGATATACTTTCTACTTCTGTGATAAATCGCTCATGGATAGATTCAGTATTCTTTCATCTTATATTTTCACAAAAAATTGACCAAAAATACTCCATCTTAACTTCAGCCAGTATACTCATATACCCCTTAACCCAATCTAAAAAGGGCCAACTATGGCTTCCTGGGTCAGTGTTTTGAGATGTGTTCACTTCATTGGCTTTGTCAAATACTTAGTTTGAGACTTGCTAAATATCTGCATCTCATGACTACAGAATGCTTCTTAAATTCTGAGACTGTTTTGAAGACAAATTCATTAGGTCCTCCATCATTTATAATAGCCAGTTAAATAGAAATTAAGTTGCTAAAGACTTAAATGATCTCCCTTGTTGGTCACAGATATATTGCTGTAATGAAACATTCATGTTAAAATAACATCAAGATGAAAGAGCAATTTTTAATTATTTTTTTCCTCAAGGCTGCTTCCTGGCACTGCAAGTAAATTAATGTAGCAGCAACCAAGTGTTAAGAATACATTTTTGTATGACAGGTGATGTATTTGTATGATACATGGAAAAAATCCCTGGCAGCAACAGTTGAGCAGTTACTGGTACATGTGGTTGATAATTATATAGGGTTTTCATCTCATAACAGCAAATTGTGGCTGCAATTTTTAGAGGATTTAGGAAACTTTTGTTAAATAAGAGCACTGTGTTGTGGATATAAAGAGACAACCTCACACAGTGAAGGAAGTTACTCCAAAATGCTGATAGACAAGCTTATCTTTCCAGTGTAACATCCTTGCCTTTCTTTGCCAGCCTTCTTGCTATGTATATAAAATACGTATGTAAAAGTCTGTCTTGAAGTGCTCATGGAATTGTGTGGAAACTTTGACAAAAACTACCATAAAAAAAAAAGTAATTATTAATGTATGTGACTGGGACAGGTTAGTTATGGTAGTAAAAGACAGTTTTCATGTAACTGTTGTTTTTGAGAGGGAGCTCATGGAGCTGTGAGCACGTGGCCCAATCCAACTCCCACTGAAGCTGAATTAGATCATGTCAGGCTAATTTTGGAAAGTTGCAACCCTGCTCACTCTCAGTTGTCTTGAACTGCTTTTTCTGGAGAGCAGCATCTGATATTAATTTATAATTGAAATGCATTTACTTCAACTGGGTTGCAGCACCTGATCAGCTAAGTTTGTCACTGGTCTTTAATTTCTGATCTGCCTAATCTAAAAAATCACTCTGTAAATAAGATTTTTCCTTTATGTGCGTTATTCCTTTTGTTTTCAAGTGATTTAGATGTAAAGGGGAAATTACAAACCTTTGGAAGGTGGCAGATCTTGGGTTTTAAAAGATGAAGGTGGGACTAATCTACACAAGGAATAAGATAAGACTTGTACCCTTGAAATAACAGGGACTCAGGCACCTCTTCCTTCAGTGAAGAGACAAGGTATTCTATGTCATTAATGTACTTAAACTGTTATAAGGTGGGGGAATAGGTATTAAGACAGTAATTAAGGGCCTTAATATTTCTTGAAAAAAGAAGCTTACTTTGAGACAGCTAAGCATTTGATGTAAGAGGATGATACTGTGCCTCTGAGGAAGTTACTTTAGGGCACTGTAGAAAATGAAGTTGCTGAACTGCTGAAGGAGATACAAGTGAATGTGCGTGGAGATTTCTTAGCCTGTGTCTCTCTTAAAAGAGATTATATGTGGTGCAGCTAACAGAGGGGAAAAACAAAAAGTAGGGCTTTTTAAAAATGATTCTTTAGTATACTGGCTTCATTAGGAAATATTTGGATTTTTAGCCATATGTTGACAAATGTATTTTTGTGAAACTTCAGTTGCCTTTCTTTCTGAAATTTAGTGCTTAGTGAGGGTTTTTTTGCTGTTTATTTGGTTACAGGAAATTAATTAACTGCGGAGGGGGCTGTGACACTGGGTCCACATTGCTACAAATGCTTAGTGATAAGGTTTGGAAACGTGAGCTAATTAAGGCTATGTCTTGTGTTGCAACTGAGGGAGAAGTGACGGTATTGTGGATTACTGTAGGGGAGAAGAAGTGAAAGTTATTGCAGGAAGCACAGTATTAAAGCAATTGCAATAGAAGGTTATTTAGAAATTCAAGTGAAAGTCTTAAGTTCTGTAGAATCAGTGGAATGCTTTGCAAGTCTCTCAAGATAACCCGTAATGCTTGTTGAGTAACTTCAGTTCAGTTTCCCATTAAAATTGAATCTTATCAAAAGCAGAATCTCCTAAAGATTGTTGGTAGCAGCACTTACTGTTTTAACTTCTAAGACATCATAGTCTCCTGAGATTAAATTTGAATCTTTACTGAATTTAAAAGTAAAGCTTTGATGTGAAATTGGAGTCTTGCATATGAAATGTTAGCTGTGAAAGCAAAACCTCCTTAGGCAGAAAACTGTGTAAATTTTTTCTCTTACAGAAACATATAATCAGGAAGATGAAATTTAAGTGTTTTACTTGCACTGACATTGAAATGTTTTGGAAATGTTTTTAAATTTCTGCTATGCACCAAACCCACAAAATACTGAAAACCGTGTTAAAAGAGCAAACATGTTCATTTGAAAAAGCAGAGACATTTCAAATATTATTTTTACAAAAAAAACCCAAAACCCAAACCCTGTTTTTTTTTCCCCCCCTTTTACGATTACATTCCTTATTGCTTTGTCAAACTCCTGTTGGACCACACTTGATAGGGAAGATAACTGCAGGGATTAGTAGTGTGTTATGACCTGGAGGTCCGAGAGCAAGCATCTTTGCAAAGTTCTTTTTACAATATGCTGGAATCTAAAAAGGGGTTTTTTAGATGCAAGGTGGGACTTTTTTCTGTATCTTGACGTTGCAATATGGTGTGTTTGTGACGTGCTAGAGCTATATTTGCACCTTCTTTCAGAGGGCTAAACATATTTTTCTTGAGTCCTTAGAGATTTCAATTCCTCAAGTAGCTGTGAGCCTAACTTCTAGCTTATTTGTTTGATACAATTGTCTGATCCGCATCTTTGTCATCCTTGAAGTATCTTGCTTATTTCTTGTATTCCACAGTGACTATTTTATTCACATTTAAGATCTAAAATTAAGAAACACAATTTTTGTGTAGCATAATCACTGGGTTTGCCACCATCAGTAATAGTGAAAATGTGCATTTTAAGTTAACCAATAAGTGATTAAGTAAATAAGTGATTCACAGTCTTGTATCATGTGCAGTTCCTGAGGCACTAATTTGCATCTCAGCTGGAAATTACTTGCTTGTGTTTTATACACTTCTAAGAGTTTAAAGATCTGCAAATATCTTTGGGTAATACAAATATAGTAAAGATACTTTTTCCATTTACTGGGAATGCTGAGTACTGTTGTACTTTTATATTGTTGGATAATAAATTTAATGTCTTCATTAGCAGATATCTTTTGTGACAGTGTACATTGGGGCTTTATTGTGAATGCCTTATAGACACAAGGTAAATGTAGATAAGGCTCCTCAGAATGGGACTCTTTCAGTACGCATTAGTGGAAAGCTGGATTGTAAATAAAAAAAGTAGCAGATAAGGAATTGTTTTGCCTCATCTCAAGGCAAAGTGGATAATAGACAAGGGTGCTGTAATTTTTTATGTCTTTATTCACGTGCTGCACTATGCAGTGTAATACATGCATTCATGCAATATCATTATTTTAAACAAACCCTACACTGCTACTTAGCAACACAAATAATTTGAAAAATAGTAGGAGCTCTCTGGAAGGCAGATTGATGTATCAGTGCACTTTTGGGTGTCATTATAGACTGACAGGCTTCCTGATGGTGTAGTAGTAGTAATAGGCTTCAACAACTATTCCTCAAAAATTCTAACACTGGGTGCTGGAAATCTTAACATTTCAGTGGGAGTTAAGACTACACCACTGTGAAGGCATTTCTCCTTTAAAGACTTGTGGATTTTGTTAAGGTAACTCTCCTCAACAAAGAGTTCTGACTGAATTAGGCAAGATAGTGTACATTGAAGTCATTGCCAAGCGTAATGGGAGCACTGTTTATATTTTGTGGATGTTCTACTTGTCTTATGTCCCTGTGCTTTTTCAAATGTTTATTTTCACGTTGGCTGTGTTGATCTCCTGCTTTCCCTGTCTTGTCATGCTAAAGGCTCCTTGCAGGGAGCCAGAATGGCAGAGAGGGCTGTGCACAGGCTGCTCCGTGGCTCCAGCTCCTGACAGAGGGCATTAGCTTCAAAATACTGCAGTTGTCTCTCCCTGGGCAGCCTGAAGCTGCTGCGCTTGCTGAGATCACTGTTTCTCGTAACCTGCTTTGTTCTGCCATGTTACCCACGGAGCATTCCTCAGGATTTTTAGCATGGCTCTGCTCTGGTCGTCTTGAACAATTTTGAAATGAATGGAGTTAAGATTAGAAGGAGCAAGAGCTCTGTGAAGTTTGGTTATAAAGCACTGCTAGGTGTTGCCAGCTACTGCTAATAAAGTCCCACCCCATGCCCAGTACAGTAATAGTCTTTGTCCTCAGACTACTGGCAGAGTAAGAGGCAGACTTGGGACTGGAGCTGTTAAGTGCAAAAGGGAAGATCACTTAAAAATACCGTGTCTGCTGTTTGCTGTTATTAGGCTCATCTGTGTAGAATATTGTTTAGATCATGGAAAACCTTTCATGTCTTTTTCTTGCTCCTTAATTAGACATTTTCAGTAAGCCTCACTTGTTTCTGTCCTGCGTGTAAGTTTGCTGACAAAAATATGATTCTATATCACGGTTTTGTCCAATGCATTTTATCCCCATGATTTTGAAATGGATACAATTAATAAAGAAATATTTAGGTTCTTGGCATTTAACTTACCCTCAGAATAGCCTGTTAGCCCAGCTGCTTTGCAGTCTTACCTGAGCTGCAGCTGTAGCTCAGCACAGTGCCTCAGAGGAGACTGAAAGTCCAGACAGACACTTAAAATACGTTGCCCCTTCAAAACTCATTAGTCACATTTCCTTATTGAACCTTTTCTGATAGTTTTTTTTTTCTTTATCTGAAAAATAATGTGATCTAGAAGACCCCATACGTTACATTGATTTCTGGCTCCTTTCCTTATGATGTAGCATGCAGTGTATCTTCAGAGAGGGTGCTATCTGGAGGTAAAATGCTAATGACCTTTCAATCTGGCACAATCACAGGAGCTTTAGGTAAATAGAGCGTTTGGTTTTTAACAGTGTGATGTTGTTTTTAAGGACACTTGAATTACTTCTAGACAGAAGAGCTGGAATTATGTAGGTTAGCTGCCAGGTGGCTCCTGCAGAGCAGGCTGTGAGCGGAGACAGCCGCATTGCCCCCAAAGCAGGGAGCACAGGCTGCAGGGCAGCACCATGCTGGCGTGGATCTGGCTTGCACGTGCTGCAGCCAAAGCCTGACCTCAAGACTGTGCTACATGCACTAAGTGACAACTCTTTATGTGGTTTGATTCCTTTCACAACTGTGCTGTTGGAGCATCTTCTGTTGGGAATATAAAAAGGGTTAGGAGCTATACTTTGTAGAAGCTATAGGTTGTCTCTTTCTCTTCATCCCTTCATTGTATCAGACAAAATCTTTGCATGTGGATGGATATTGGGGATCCGTGTTTTAAGTTAGTTTTCCTTACAAAGAAAGGCTTATGTCCTTCTTATTAAAAGAGTGAATGGCAAATTCAGGTGAGTGCCTCAAGTGTTTGGATTGTGAACTTGTGATTAACTCTGGAATTCTGAATGTGAAGTTTCATAACTGGGCACCTAGCTCCTGACATATGTTGTCCTGGCTATAGATATCTCCATTATTTCTGGAGAACTGAGATGTCAGGGTTGTTTTGAAGTCACCTGAGGTGATCTTTTGACTTTCTGGCTAACAGAACCCATGTGCTTGAAAAACAAAGAGTTCATAGAGCATCCAGGGGCGCCGATGCAACACTGAGTGCATCGCATTAGTGTGCTCCTGGTCATGTTACCCCTGATTATACACCAACTGCAGGTTTTTTCAAAGCTGTAATTTTCAAGATGGAATAACTCCTATTGTTGCTGTCCAAATAGAAGATGATGACAGTATATTCACTATAAAATCTTGGTGAAGATTCCTGTGAATGTAATTGTACTTAAACAGGGATTCAAGTTGATACCAAAAATCTGTTTACATTTGTGTTGGTTTTATAATGAAGAAAGCTTACTCTGGCTACTAGGGCAGACTAGGGTGTGGTGAGTTCCTGAAAAAGTTATAAGGAGACCTAAATGAACTATAAAAAATAGAGTTCCTCAATCCATAACTACTTCTGTATACCCATACTGAATATTTCTTTGTGTCTTTTTATTTTATCTTGGTATTTTGTGGTGTTACCTTTCTCAGTTATGTTGCAGTTTCTTCTTTCTGTGATAGGTTTGGGAATTTTCTTTCCTGATACATTGAATTAGCTGCTGTTGATGTATACCATTCACTATTATTATTTTTGCTGGTTTGTATTTAATAAATAAAATGAATGGTGAGGTGTTGCTATGGACACTAATACGTAAGCATTAGACTAGGGACACCGAGTGTTTTGTCTATTTTTGTGTGAGACAGAGACTTTTTTCTGAATTTTGTGGTAGGAAATGCGATTTTTCATGTCAGCTGTTAGAGATGTGCAGATTTTTTGTTGTTGTTTTTTAGCTTCCATGTTTTCAATATTATAATAGGTATTGATCTTTCTAAAAACCAAACATCAGATTTGTGTAGGTAGTCCATACGTTTCTTTCTCAGAAGTCCTCTTTTGTTTATCAGTGTTTTATTTTTGGGATACTAAGATGTTTTATTATGTAACATATTTGTTATTTTGGAAGAAATCAATATATGAATTAGCCTTAAAATCTAACTTAGTGAGTTTTACCTTATTTCAGTTTATTTGTGTAGTATACTTCCATGCAGAATCAATTAATGGAAAAACATTTGCTGTATAGATATGTCTAGGAGGGAGAAGTTAGGAATTCAATCTTTAAGGGCAGGGAATATACTGAAAGAGGGAAGTGTGAAGATTTTTCTATTACCTTAGCTTTTTTTTTAAAATGTTCTTTAGCTTTTTTATTTTATTTTGAAGTAGAAAGATCAATTTCTCATTTTCTGAGGGATCTGAGGAAGGACTTTTTCTAAGACATTGATACCAAGTTGCAGTGACATTGGAGTTTGTGATCCAGTTCTTTTAAATTCCTTTGAAGATTCCGGTGAGGTGGACTCAATGTTTAATCACTACAGTTTTATGCATTTATTTTAAAGATTGAGCCTACAAAATATTACATATATGTTTCTTGGCATTATTATTTCCTAGAAGTTTCTGAAGTACCTGTGAATGATATTATACTTTGGCCTGGATTTTTGCCTTCCCTTTAGACTGGTGGCATGAGGCTCATTTAGAATCTGCTTTCAGGCCTGTAAGTATTTTCTGAGACTAGCAAAAAATTCCCTGTTTCAGACATTCATATTGACTTAAAACTATATATAGTTTGAGCAAGGGTGTAAGGTATCCTTGCATCCTGTGTAAAAACACTTCTCACTTTCGTAATGCTAGAACGGGAAATACAAGTGTTGGAGCTGTAGCAGTGAAAGTGATTTTTTTCCCTGTATGCCAAATAAAAATATTTTTCTTTATCTTATTTCTTTTTATCTTTGAGTTGTGGTTCAGTGCCCTGTCTATCGATTTGTTCACAAGCTGGATGTGGCTGTCTGAAGGAATACACTGCTGATATGTGCTCTAGACAGCTGAACCAACTATATGGAGCCACTGAGATAATTTTTACTTAGTTGTAGTTCTGCTTTCCTGTTAAAGCATTAACCTACTCTAAAAGTAGTGATGCATGTAGAAATAGAACTTTAAACCCTAATAAATTAGTACTAGTGTTATAAAACAGAAGCACAGTTTTTGTGTATGTATTCCTTTGACCTGGGGGGTTTTACTCTTTAAAAAAACTAAAACCAAAGCAACACACACGTAAAAACTTCAAAAAGAAGCAAAACCCAAATCCACCTCCTGCCTCCCAATAGAAGAAACGGCCAAAATAACCCCCAAGCATGGAGAAAATACCCACATTCACACCAGCATGAACTCCTGACAGGGGAGACATCCAAATTGCAGTACATACAAATTGGTTATATTCTAACTGTGGTTCTGTTTTCCTCCGTTTCTGGTCTCTGAGGGTATAATTGCAGTGACTAAGGCAAAATGGATGATGCTGATTGAGCCACAGTGAATTGCACTGAGCAGTGTTCTTCCTTTGAATTCAGGTCCAGACACTGCTGTTCCACAGTGCTGTGGGAAAGCAGAGACAACTTGGTGAAAACATACTGCAAAATAAGGCCTGGAAAGCTAGAGAAATCAGTGACAGATGAACATTTAGAAAATATTTTAAATGTTTTTTGATAAGTTTATTTAGTGAGTCTGAAGAGTAACTTGAGTTTCTCTGCCTTTATCAGCACTGTGAGCAGATCGATCCTGCACCTGTTACCTGCAGGTAAGGCTGGGCCGTGCTCCCCCACCCGTGGGTTTGGGTGAGCAGAGTACTGCTCACCCCTGCGTGAGACACTCCCAGCTGCAGAGCCATTCATAGCATCTCTGGAGCAAACTAAAACTGTGTGTGGGTGACATAAGTACAGACTGTAACCCAGGAGCCTTACACATCTCTGAGTGTGGTGCCAGGTGCTCTGGGGCTGCTGTCCCCTGCCAGCACTGCTCAAAGGGCGCAGGGAGACCGAGCCAAGGGAGGTGTAGGCCAGTTTTGGAGGGTTAAATAGGAGACTTCTCTCTGGCACTAAGAGAACAGTTAGTGAGTAATAGTAGTGGGAGAGAGTGCATCAAGGAAAAGATTTGAAACTAATTTGAGATTTCAGTATATAGCTCAGATGTGCTTACATTACTTTTCCTTCTTTTTCTACAGTTAAATGTTTTTGAGAAGGTTGGTTTGTTTGGGGTTGGGGGGCATTTTTCTTTGTTTTTTATTATTTTAATTAAAACTGAAAACATCAAGCTCTATTGTGGAGAGAAAGTTTTCATAATAGCCTTGGGGTGTTAGATACCTGTGATGAAGACAATAATAATTAAATATTGCTAATGGGGGGAAAATTCATAAATTGTAAATCCTTGACTTTGCTAGATATTTCAGAATAGACCAAGTGAAATAAGGTGCTAAAGATATCAGTCTGAACAGGTTCTCCCAACTACTGAGCTTGATCCTACACTGAGCTGGTGCATAATATTATAATCTGTACTCAGAGCAGGGAGTGGAGGTGAGCACAGTCCTACATTTAAGAAGAGTCTGGCTGTGTGGTCACTGTGCCATGATTGCTGTGGAAGAGAAGTTTCCTGTTGTATAAGGGAACACAGCACTAAGTATTTGATTAGCTGAGATCATATGTCACCTAAATGTTCATCAAGGACATGTTCATTTTATCCCTGCACACTTACATGTGAGTTTATGAATGGGTTGGTAGGTGAGCATAAACAGGTACATTTAGAGTTTTTTCTAGTTTTTTCTACCTGTATCAGAATTGAAAGTACCACTTTTTAGGCATTTACAGTTTGTGCTTAGGCTGAACCTGATGACTAGCCTAGCACATCTGATGCCAGAAGCATGACATGAATTTCTTCACTGCTTTAATGTCTTTGTAATCACTGTAATGGGTTCTATCTTATTCCCAAAAGTGCTGTTGGCAAAATGCTGGCCTGTGTTACGATGGAGCCCTTGAAATGAGATTGGAAGGCAGGCTTTTCCATTCTTTCTAGACGGTTATGGAATGAAACAGTTAGCAGGTAGGTGCTATTAGCTGCAGGTTTTTCTGAGAAGGAAATATGTTCTTTCAAATGCCATCAGCTTCCGTCTGTAATGGAGCTATGATTTGATTGTTTGGTAGAAATGTAGTCAGGTACTTGACAACTTCTTGTATTTTTGCAGGGCTCCTGACAGACCTTTCCAGGAGTTGAAAACTTTCAGCAAATGGCAATTTAAAAAGAAAAATAGGAAATGTGTTGTGTAAGCATTGTTGAACTCATGGAACACTTGGATTTCCTTTTTTAAAGGATAGATTGGGAAACAGAACTCTTGTCTAAAACGATAATAGGACAATATCTGCTCAGAGGCATAACTGGTGTAATTACCTGTGAGTTGTTGGAAGGAATAAGCAAGGAAAACAAGCAAAAAAACCCCAACAACCAAACCATAGTTAAGGCTGAAAGCATGGAGTTGATTTGCAATTATAAATCCTCATTTTTGTCCTGGGTATGCATTTTCACTTTGATGAAGTTTATAGAGTTGCATATTCCTAAACCTAGACTAGTGATTGAGGGTATCTTGAATTTTGAGTGACCAAACAAGGCTGTATTAAAAGCGTCTTCATTGAAGTGTAGAAATGCTTTGATGGTGACCAGTTGGGAGCCAGAAGAATAATTTGAAAACCTTGCCTGTGACTGCATGTATTTTCTGATGTGTTAAAGCGGGAGCAGGACATTCAGAAAGGAGTCCATCTCAAGTTTAATTTCGGGTTTTTCGTTTTGCAGAAAAAGATTTCTACTTGCTTAATGGGGCTTGAGGTTTTTGCCTTTCACTTAATAGGATTTCATGGTATGGTCAGGATTTGGGTAAATTCGATTGACAGAAGACTTCTTTATATTCATTTTTTTTTAAAGGCTCCTTTTTCCATTCTAATTTCTACAGTATCTGTGTAAATAACTGTCTTATGAAGGTACCAGTTTTAGACTTACAGTTTAATTGTACAGCATCATTGAAATAGCTGAAAGCAATACTCAGGGCTGTGACCAGTTCAGGGATTGATTTAAGAAAGTTTTTATTACATGGAAAATATGTTTAAAGTAGAAGAGTTACAGAAGCCATATCATTTAATATGTAAGTTTTATTCAGTCTGTGAAATCTATCTAGCAATCATGCAGATTCCAACATCATTAGCAAGTAATTTCCATAGGATTATGAAATGTCTCCTCATGACCTATTCAGATTTGTGTTGAAATATTTATTCCTGGTTTGAAACAAGTTTGTTACTGTAGGGCAGACAGAACATGTTATACAAGTGAAGTCAGCTGTAACACGAATTGATAGCTTTGATGCCAGCCTTTGTACTTGACTGATGTATATTTATTTTGGCAGGGATGTTGCCTTAGATATGGTCCTTCCTCCCCTCCCATGGTCTCCCCGTTGGCTTCCGTAGCCCGCTCCCAGCTCAGCAGAGCCATGGTTGTGCAGCACAGCTGCTGGGCACCGCTGGGCTGGAACAGCACCTGGGAGTAGGAGGCAAGGGATGCCTGAGCTAGCACTTGTGCTGCAAGAACTGAACATCAAACGATGTCTGTATTTCATCTGAAATCAAGTACTTAGATCTGTAGAAGGATTTTGCATAAGTGCAAACTAAGGATTACTATTTATCATTATTGCCTTTTTCATCTTCATGCTATTTTAAAGTAATCAGAATAACCTTTGAAGTTAGGGAAGGTACTGGTTTTTTTCCCATTATATAACTAGCTAACATAAAGCACTAAGAGGCAAAGTAACCTACCTAAGATCAGGCTATTCTGTATCAGAGCCAGCAACACAATTTGAGTTTCTCTTTGTTTTATATTTCAAGTTCTGGAAATTTTTTCTTTCCTTTAGGAAAAGAAAATGCATTTACAGATCTCTAATGTGCACTTGTGTGCCCTCATACAAGATGCAGTTTTCTGTTTGAAGAAGGTCACTCCAGCTGGTGTCTTGGAAACAGGAGCTGTGTGTCAGAGGAGACTCTTGATTTTGCTGGGGTCCCCGTGAGGTTAAAGCCTTTCTCTGCTCTGGGCTTCTCACCGTTTCAGCTCCTGCCCTGCCAAGTGCTGGCCCTGCCACTGCCTCTCCTCCTCACAGGCTTGTCTGTCCTTTTCTGTCTCACAGCCTTTTCTGTCCTTTATTTCCTTCTGCTTGAGGATGTCCCCAAATAGCTGTGTCTCATATCTGTGCAGTATCTTGTGAGAGAGAGGTTCTTCCTGCCCAGAAACCATCTGAATGTCCATTTAAGCAAGGACAGTAGAGGGAAATAGCCCTTGCTAAGGCCTCTCAGCTGGGAAGGAGAGGCAGCTTTCAGCAGGAACCAGGTTCAGAGGTTCCAGAGGTTCAGCTGCTCCGCTGCCCTCCTCTGCTCACAGGCATGGACACAGGGGAGAGCAGTGTCCTCAGTGATGGCCTGTGCTGGATGGGACCAAGTGAGGAACAGGAGTGAGACAGACATTGATGCAGACTGAATGAGAATGCCTATGGTTCTGAGGAAGAGAAGCAGAGATGCTGTTCACTGCATTCCTCAGGCGCCCTGGAGCAAGATAGGAGGGGGATTTCTGTCTGGTCCCAACCTCCCACTTTCTGCTTCATTGCTCACTTCCTCCTAATAACCATTTCATCTGGGAAATACCTGCTAAGACCAACCAGTATGATGTTAGAGCATAGAGAAACGTAATTATTGTTACCTTAAAATTACAGAAGACTTCTAAAATCTTTTTGAGTATATTCAAAAATATTGAATATATTCAAAAATATTGAATCTTTTTGAATATCCTAGAAAAAGGTTTTGCTAAGATTAGAAATTGTATGGCCATGTAGAGAAGATGATGTGAGAAAATAAGAGAGCAGGTAGGATTCATGGAAAAATGGGACATGTACATTCATGTTACTCTGTCCTTCTAAACCATGATAGCAAGAGCTAGAGCAGATGCATACCTTTTGGACTACTGCAGGCATTGTCTGAATTTGCATTAGCCAGACTAACACAATCTTTGTGTGAATGTTTCTAAAATATCAGACAGGTTTAACTCACAACTCTCTGGCATAGGCCTTCAAATTTAAAATCACAAAACCTTTCATATACAAGAATGTATGCTATACTGAGTTGTACTAGAAGTATAGAAATATGTTCTTGAATTAAAGAGAGTAGGAAAAGTTAAGTTTTAGTACTAAAATACTTGCTACACTTGAGGATTACACTTGAGGATTACAATATTAAGCTGATTTAGGGTATTACATCTGAAATACTAGGATATAAACCAAAAGTGTAATGAAAAGTTTTGTCAAAACTCGTTCTCACCCTGTTTGTATTGATCTTGGGCTTATACTTGAAACAGATTGGTTGCCTAAAATTGTGCTATCATTCAGATTTCATTGCATGCTTAGGGAAATGATTTTGGAATAAATACCCAGTACAATCGTCCTTTAAATCAGTTCATTCTTCATTGCCTGTTGCTAAGGTTGACAAGAAAATAAAAAATATTCCTGGAAGTCAATGAGAGATGTGCAGCTCTACTGACAGGACATGAGTGCTCTCTGTTCCTGACCAGGCAGGAGCAGCACCACATCTCTGTGCTGTGGCTGTGAACAGAGGCACCACCACTCCTCCGGGGTGTGCCCAGCAAGAACCTGCTGGGACAGGCCCAGACATCCCACACTGCTTGGGCTTGGCTCGCCTTCCCACCAAGGAAATGGCTGGTAAGGGGGGAACGTGGGTTTCTGTAGGAGCAAGGGGAGCATGACTGATGGGTAGACAGCATTCCTGGGCTTCAGCACTCTTAAAGACATGAAAAATGCAGCGCATGGGATCAGAGCTGCCTTTTCTGAAGGATCTGGGGGGTTGGTTGTTTGCTCACCCATATAAAACCAGGCGTTTCAGTGTTTTGATGTCATTTTTTTGGGCTCTATTTTTAGTGCCTGGGATCATTACTGATATGAAATACGTAGCTATTGAGCTTGTTGAAGTTAAAATAACTTCAAATATCTTTAAAGAGGCTTTCTGAAGTACTCATTTTTTTCCATTGCAGCACATGTAGTTTTTGACCCAGTGCGTTATAGAGGCTGGAAGTGTGCCATTATGTTAAAGCTGGTGTTAGCATTTGGTTTGATAAGTAAGAAGTCCTGTTGGTCCAAGATGAATATAAGGGGATAATGTAAATGTTGTTTTCAGCCTTTCTATTAAAATTTCTTTTTCTGACTTATATTTCAATATGGGAGATGTCCCCAGTATGTTGTTAAGTGCTCAAATTAGCTTTCTCTTTAGCTTGAGGTAAGGCTGAGGTGTCCTCAAAAACAGTTTGACTATAGAAGCAACATATTCCTTTAATCTCTCTAGTAATCAAATATTTATTGGTATATAGGGAACTTCAGAAAGAATAACCTAAATTTAGTTTTGTGTTTGGATTGCTTTTTTTTTTATATACATCATGATTATAAGGTTCTATTCAGTAGTATTAGAAATTATACTGAAGATGCCTGAACTCCCGGAAGGAAAGGCAGAAAGAGAAGTTTTGTTGGGTTTTTATGAACTCATTAATTTCTTCTGCACACATGTGACAAGCTGCTAATTTACCTCTCTTATCTAGTCATCAAAGAAAGAGCAGTTAGGGATTTCATAACTCACTCTCCTGCCAAAGGTATTACTGCTCATGCTTCATTTTTGAGTTTCATGTATCACTGCATCCCTCAGTATTCAAAATGAACAAAACCAGCCAATCTAAACCCCATAGCCTGGCTCCAGATTGGGTGCTTGGTGGCAGCCAGTACACTGGAGGAGGACAGAGGAAGGGAGGACTGTGGAAGGGATTCCATCTCTGGGACTGCCTGGCTGCAGGGGTAGCGAGGGACTCATCCTCTTGGAGACAAAGCTCAAATCCAAATTGCTTTTTCCAGCAGCAGATTTTTGAAGAGAGATCTGCCCACTGAAACTCTGCCATCATGGATGACTTCTAGCTGTAGCATGATTCCTCTGGAGCACATTATGTGAAATAAATTTTACAGCCCAAGCTGTTTGATGTTTTGAGGCATTCACTGAGGAGGCAGATGGGATCTGTGATGCATGATTGCCAGGTTTTGATGTTACTGCAAGTCTCATGAGAGACTGGTGCTTTCTGACAGTCCAGGTTCCACACAGTGATGCAATTATGTGAAAAATGCATTAAAATTTTAGCTCTCCTGATGTGGAGAAAAACATGAAAAGATGTATCCTGAAGGGTGCCATATGACAATAAGTATATAAGATTTTATATAAAAAGTTAAAGTCAGTCAAATGTGATGATGCTGAGTGCAAAGTGGAAACACATTGGTAACTCTTTAAATCTTTTCTTCAAATATTGGAATGATTGGAAGCAAGTGCAAATTATCTGTTTCATCTAAGCCAGTAGACTAGAAACCAGAGACTTGCTCTTAAGTCCAGGGAAAACATCCATTTTCAGTTACGAAAGAAAATTGCCCTAGGGCTATGGATTGGCAGGATTATTCTGCTAAATAATGTTGCACCATCTCCCACAAAAAATAAGTTCCCATTGTGTTTTCCATGTGTGTGCACCGTGCTTGGTCCTCTTCCACAGAAATTATCTTCCTAACTTCATTGTGCCTTCAAGTGCCTCAAAAATTTTATGTGAAAGAGTGGTTCCTTACCCTAACTTTGGTTTAAGTACCGAAGATGGACACGTTGATAAAATTTTGTAATTGTATTGCAAAATTTGGACATGGATCTTAATTTTATTAATAATTTGTCAAATGCTTACAGAAAAGATGCAACCTTACCTCTTATACATGGGTTCATAAAACAGAATTAGGGTAATAGTTGTTTTAAAACATGCACCTATAAAAGCTCAGGTCAGTACCAGAAGTTGTTAGGAAATGCTATTTTTTCCTTTCATCGTTCTCAACTATAGATAGATTTAATAGAAAATTGGGAACAGCTCCTGCTGGAGTTCGCTCTAAATGTCTGTAGACCATAATTTAAAGGTATTCCAACCCTGTAGATCCAATTTAACTAAAAATACAGGTTTAAATGCTTTTAATTAAATTGGTGTAGATGGGATTCTTGTTGTCATTATATGATAATCTGACCTATGTCCCTGGTATCTAAAAGGCTACTAATGTATTTTTTTGTTAAAAGTTCTCTACTTTTTTTTTCTTTCATTACACATTTTGTTCCCTGCACTAAATGAATTTAGGATTTACATAAAATAGTTTGGGTCGTTCTGGCGTAGTGTTTGTATCCGGGGCTTTCTTGTCATTTGCTCTAATGTGATGAAGACTCTACTCTCTTGCTGCAGGACAGTGGATCAGGAATGAAGCAGTGGTCACTTAGTTGGAAAGAAATGTTGATTATGGTTCAGAAAGGAGGAGGGGAGAAAAGACCTGATGAGGTGTTCTGGTTTGGTTGGAATGTGCTGCTAGAATGCAGTAAGGGAAGCAAATTTTACTAGTTGTGGAGAATTCCAAGGACATGTTTGATACAAGCTTTGTGTAGACAAAACAGATAAACAGATTATAATTGAGGTCTGTGGGCCCTTGGAAAAGATTGCTAATGGTATGTTTTTTCAAAGGACCGAGACCTTATCGCTGTCATGAAAACAGTGCAGGGCCACCATGAAAAGAAATGTGACTTTAAAAGCAAGTTGAATTAAATACACTTGAAAGGCCTCTTTCTGAGCTGCAGAGCATATTTGCAGTTATCTGCAGCTGAAGGCCACATTGCCCCCCACACTGCAGCCTTCCATGTCATGCTGCATTGGTGACGGAACCGAAAGCTTTCCCTCTTCCTTCTGATCTCATCCTCAGTATCAGTGAGATTCCTTAATGGAAGGGCAACTTCTGCACCAGATTGGCAATGAGCATATTGAAGCTATCACATCAAAGAAATAGTTGTAGGATGGCGTGAAGACTCTGCTTCTTTTAAAAGTGATCTGGATGGACAGATCTTTTGAATCCCTCTGTAATTTTACTGACTTTGATCAGAGTCCATACAGCTGTAGTTGTTTTGAAGAATCAGATGTTACTGTTGTGCTGTGAAGGTTAAAGGATGGTGTTTTCCTTATGTGTTCGAGACTAACGTTGCTACCTACATGTGATACGGGAAATAAAAAAAATGTTTAATATTTTGGTACCTATCAAAGACCACTTGGCTTTAAGACCACTTGGCTTTTGATACATAGCTATGAGAAATTCTGTGGGAACATACATAATTATTTTTAAACTGATTTTGATTATATAGAATAATTGTATGTTTGTCTAAAATGTTTTTATACAATGCTTCTCTAAACTTAAATACACACATATTTTTCTAGAATTATTTACTACTGTGTGGCAGATACACAGCTGTGAGTCATTTACATGAAGAGCAGGCAGATTTCTTAAAATGGAATGAAAAGCTTTAATAGCAATATAGAGATCTGGTGGAAATTTATGTGCAAATGTCCTTTATTATATGATCACCACCTTTTAAATATATAGCATTGAAACAACATTCAAAAGCCTAAGGTTTCATATTCAAATATTAGAAGGAAACAATGTTGTTGCCTGCATAGTTTCAAGGCCATATCCTTTTGTGTATTTGTGTTGGGATACAGCCTTTAATTATACAATCAAATCTTTCCTCTGGGGATTCCTAGTTTTCCAGCTTGGTTAACACTCACTGCCTTTTCTCACGGCTGTCTCAAGACGTATCATCGTAATAGTGACCTCTCTGATGTCCCAGGGAGCTCTCTGGCCATTCCAGTGTAGCACCTTGGATGTAGGGATAGAGAGAAGCTCTCTGGACAGCTTTCAGCTGCCTTAGGGAGGAGACTATCCTTCCTTGTCCTCATTTCCGATTCCATTTGCTTCATACCTTCTCATTTCAGTAATAGCATTAGGGAAACAATGTGTTAAATGGTGAAGTAGGAAATACGAGAACTCTGCCTGGGTTCCTCACAGTTCATCATCCAGGCTGGAATATTTTACCTCCAAGAGCACAGATGTGGGTGCTTGAACTGACACCATGACATTGGCAGTGGTGGGTTAGTTGGTGCTCTATCCAGAGCAACCTCCTGTCTGCAGGCCTCACAGCACTTGCTGAAGGGGAAGGAATACAGAAGAATTATGCATCCCCTTTATGGCTCCCAGAAAGGAGTTCTCTGTATTTACAGACTCATTTGCCATTGGCTGTTGTTACCTGGCTTTGTCTCAGTTTTCTCTGATTTCTCACAACATTCTTTGGTCATAGGATAAACTCTAATTTTGAAGTATGGAAACAGGAAGCCTACAAAAGAGGCTTTAATTTTTGAAAGTTAGATTACAGAGAAATAAAAAAGTTTTTTCAAGCATAGGCACAGATTGGAATACTTTTGCATTAGTTAATATTACAAGCTCATGTTTATAGTGGAAAAGTTACTTTGAAGAAAAAACATTCTTCCTGATGCCATTAGCGCTGGCAGTATTCTTCGTTCTGTGTCATTCCTGGGGAAGGTTAGGAAGGAGCAGTTTGACAACTTCCATGCGTGGCAGTATGGAAGCTTAATCTATAAACCTTAATTTAGCAAAGATATTGTATAGATGCTTGGAAACTGTTACAGCAGCAATGCCTGAGAAAAGAGAGAGAAATGCTTAATGCGATACAAGTGCCTGCAGGGAGTGTCCCAAGTGCAGGGCTGGGTTCAGCCAGATGACTCACTTCTAACTGAATACTAGAAGCATTTCTCTTCATGGTTTGCTCTGAAATACATTCCCAGTTATTTGTGTGTACCTTCTCCCTACACAGGAGCTGTTGTACTCGGGTTTTTGGAACCTGAAAACAAGCTCTTTATTGATGATGAGGTCAGGACGCTTCTGGGAATGGTGGCTTGTTGGTTACCAGCTGCTCCCCAGCCAGAAGGAGGTTGTCCTTCTGTTTTAATGAGTTGTGCTTTGTTTCTTTTTCTTACTTGCAAAAGACAAAAAAAGGATTTATGCTGTTTGCTGTGATATTTCTTTGTGATGGGATTGGTAGACTTCAGTAAACTGCTGACTGCTATCAGAATTACTGGCAAAATGTTTCAAGATAGAAATGTGTATGTGCTGGGTGTCTTCCACATGGCGCCTTTGCATTGCTGTTCGTAGAGGCAGTAGCCCTTTGAGCGGTGCTCCCTTTCCCATCCTAGTGGGATAAGAAATTGGCTCTTAAGGTTGTTTGGGCCTTACAGCATGTCTTGGTTTGAAAGACAGGTGTCTGCTAAGGAAGGCAGGAGCCCCCCTTGGAATGGCAGATGCAACCCCCCTTCCCTCCGAGTTATTATAATTTTGAAATCAAGGGGCTTTTAGGCAAAGATGTGGGAAATAGGAAAAACAGTTCTTTATTATTATATATCTAGATGTATATAACCAGTCAAATAAACAACAATAACTGTGGCAGTAACAGCAATCCCAAACCCAGTCCCAGCCTTCTCGGCTGTCAGGCCCTTTCCCCTCGGGTGCAGTTCCGCTCGCAGCCGGCAGGGATCGCTGGCGGCTCCCG
Source organism: Aphelocoma coerulescens (assembly GCF_041296385.1). NCBI lineage: Eukaryota > Metazoa > Chordata > Aves > Passeriformes > Corvidae > Aphelocoma > Aphelocoma coerulescens. The sequence continues at coordinate 12,660,237 of NC_091021.1, forward strand.
GTGAGCAGGGCAGGTGCGATGGTTCCCCCGTGGCTGCAGGGGGCGCTCCAGAGCGAGCTTGGGGAACACGCGGCTGCTTTGGTGCCCTGGGATCCCGGGAAGGGATGGGACAAAGGCTTCACAAACCCCTGGGCAGCCGATCCCGGTGTCCGGCCGGACCCTCGGGAACAGCAGGCGGGAGTGGCAGGCTGGAACGGCAGGGACAAGCCCAAATCCCGGCAGACAAGATGCATCCAAACAGGGAACCCCCCGGCGGTCTGGGCAGGCAGGGTGAGCAGGGCTACAACATAGTGAAGGCTCAAAGCAACAGCGGGGACAAGGGTGGCCACGGCCCGGCTCCCAGTGGGGCAGGGAATGGGGGCCTTGGGATCCCAGGGCTTCTCCAGCAGAAGGAAAAGCAGCCGAAGAAAGCAGCTTCCCTCTCTGTCCAAAGCCGGAGACTGACTGTCCCCACACCCAGGTGAAACAAAAGAGTAGCCAGATGCACCCCACCGCCAGTGGGTAGGTCTTTTGTTTTCCTGAAGTACCCAGAAATTTGTCCCCCTAGCAACACGTATGGGGAAAATTCCTTTAACAGAAAAAAAACGAAGGAGAACTCCTGAAACCCCAACACAGCAGTTTCTGTTGGTTTTAATTTTTTGTTGTCTACATTTTTTTGTAGATCAGGGAGCCTAAGTTGAAGCTGGAAGTAAAAGTCGCACTTACAAATAGCAGTGAAACAAGCACCTGCACTAGCCTTGCTTTAAGTTACAGTAACGTAAATCTGAGGAAGCTCTGACAAGATCTTCTGTGTACAACTGCACATAGAATTTAGCTCAGCAGTCAACTCCTTAATCGTTGGATTTTCTAGAGTCTGCAGCTAATTCTGCTCTTTATGCTATTGCTTTTTTTATGCAATACATTGGTTTGGGAATAATACCGAGATACCAACACTCCCAGTCTAAGATTTGAAAACAGTGTTTTTAAATCAGTTGGTATGTGTCACTAAATACCCAAATATTGGTAATGATTCCAAAAATTCAGGTGAGATTGTTGAGTGGTTGTTACGCATGTTTAAAGTCTCTTTGTACAGTGACATGATGAAAAACTAGTAAAGCTGTAGGGCAAGGTGTCTGGTCCTCGCTACTAGACCTGAAAAGCAGAGTCCACTGATTTGAGGGAGGGGTTGTTAACAGCTTAAGACCAACCAAGTCTTAGTTCAGAAAAATGTAATATCAAATCATAGCTTTCATAATGAGTGTCCTAATCGTGATGAGTCATGGTTGTTTTGGCCCAGACTGTAAGTTCATGGAAGAAAGCATGTACATTTTACATCCTTATTTCAAAAGTGCCTTGTTTAAAGGTGAGCGATTACTTTTATTGACCTACACTGATGTGTCTTTTGGGGAGTTAGTTAAAACGCAACTCCAAATAATACCAAGAGAAGTATGACTCTTGTGCATATGTATATAAAAAACATGTATTAATCACTTAGAAGTAGATAAAAGAGGAAATATGAGCCTCTGCAAATGCCTTGAGAGGTCCTATATGGTTCTTAGCTAGGCATTTAAAGGTAAGTATGATGTGAAAGACTAAAGATGAAATATATCCAAAGAAAGAGAAGGATTAATAAAATTAGTGAGTTAATAAGAGTTTTCTTAAGTTTTGGAAGGTTTGAAAACTGGGTTGATAAGTGACATATCCTTTTTGTTCTGTGTAAGAAAGATTGATAATCTGACAACATCCAAAGTTACTGTTTTATAAAGCAGGTAGAGGGTTGATAGAAATAACACTTGGGGAGGTAGGTTGGAGCTGTCTGGGCCTCTTGTCATTGTGGGGTTTTTGTGCTTTCCTTTTAGTGTAGATTAGTATCATTTGCTTGTAAAAGTTGTCCTTGCTGGGAAATGACTGGCTGTCACACACAGCATTTTACTCACTCATGTTGTTTTGAGCTGCATGTTATCACTCCATTGAGATGCTCACTTACCCTTACTAAGAAATTTGTATTTATTCTTAAATTTATAGATATTGCTCATCACCCTGACAGTAGTAACTCGCATTGTAGGACTGATCTGGTTGTTGGAATGTTGACAGTGTTATTTTTAAATATTTATAAGAATTGAAAATTAGTTCAAGATAAGCCAATATAAGATTCTTATGAAACAATTCTGTTTAAAAAAAAAAATTAAAGCATTCTTTCCTCTTGAAGGCCAGGAAGGTCTGTGAGGTTACCTGGTGGTTGCACAGCTACCCACTAAACAGAAAAAGCTCCCACAGGGGATGGTCCATCAAGGAAGGAGAAAGAAACAATCCTTTTTCACTGTGTGTTTTTCAGCTGCTAATGGGAACAAAATGTTATCTTGAGATTTTCTGGTATCTCTTCAGCCTGCAGAATGACACCATCCACAGGCTTCTTAAGGGGAGTGTGCCAAGGCAGCCAGAGCTTCGGAGGAACTGTTGCTCAGGATGCCCTTGGACAGCAAAATCCCATTCCAGGGTGGAGGAGGGCCCTCCTGATGGAGGCATGTTGTTAAGCCTTTGATTGTATAGAAAACTAAAGAAGAGCAATCAAACTTAGGCATCAGATATCATTTGGCAAACAGTGGTGGAAATGATTTGCTGGTTATTTACTGATGGGAAGGTAGCAAATGGCTGTGCTCTAGTTGTGCAGTCAAGGAAAATAACAGCTGGGATTATAACAAAAAGATCAGTCTCTCAAAACCCGCTACTTCTTAGTACATGCTAGGCACTGTCTTGAACTGATGCAAAAGCCACCACATTTAATATATATTTTTAAAGATAACCCAATAAAATGTAAATTCCATTCATAAAAATATGAAAGTCAAAACTACCATTTCCCTGCCAGCAGTTACTCATCTTCTTACACTTCTGTCATGTTTCATATAGCTTTGTATGATGTAACAATTTCCTTTGTGATGTTGTGGGTTTTAATATATATGTATATCTATGTTTTGAATTCATAATTTAGATGACAATTGTAATGTGTATCTTTTAATCTCCTCACTATGGAAGTCACAGCTCATATTCCTCATTAGTGTTCTATGGCAATAACTTATTTTCTTAGTGAAACTTATTTGACCAAAACCAGTAGTGATGGAATTTCTTTTGACAGAACAAGTTTAAATTTGATGGTATTGTGATTATCCCTCCCTTTTATTTAAAGGATAAATAAAGGTATTAGATATGAGCTGCATGTGGGTTTTGATAGGTGATTCTTCACATACTTCTGTCACAGCTGAAATTCTCTGTCATTCTGTTTTACCAGCTTTTTATTACTTCCCCTTACTGGTATGGTTATGTAAAAAGTACAGTTGACACTGGGAATTTGAAGCAGTGAATCATGTTGAATTTCTTTTAAATGCAATTCAAGGAAAGTGAATTTGTCAGTTTATTCAGCTAGTGTAGACTGGGATAAATTGTATTTCAGTCTCACCTAGGAGTTTATCCAATGTTTAAGTCTTGTGTGCATTTTATATTTTGTGGTTTTAGTGTAGTTAGATCTCATTACAGTCTTTTTAGGAGTACTTTTTGCAGTATATAAGACATGTTTAAACATAGTTCCCAAACTTGGTTTTGAAGCCAAAGTAAATGAGGTCTTGTAGCACCACATTCCAGTGTTTCTGACATCAGAAGAGTATCTGCACTAATAATTTTTTGTATTAAAGTGGCTGGATTTTTTATATGCCTGCAAGAAGCAAGACTGGAGTCTGACATGGAGAAGCATTTCGAGGTGCTAATGAATGTTTTCATGAAATCATTTTTCTTCTCTGGGGAAATAAAAACCCAACCAAGAAAACCTGAAATAGCAAGATACTCACATTCTGACAAAAAATCAAGTGCTATTTTAGAACAGGCTCAATAAAACTAGTTTTATTTACTTTTGTTTAGTGTTTTGGTTTTGTTTCAGGTTTCCTGCTGCAGTCTTTAGAGATCCCTCTGTCTTCTTGTGTATTAAGAAGTAAGAATTATGCCAAAAATTATCTGAGCACTGACACAAAACAAATCAAAACCCCACAGTATGTTGAAATATTTGCGTAAGTGGACTTACGTATGTTGTAGGTATTTGAGTCTGAAACATACAATATTCCTTATATTCGCAGCCCAATTAGCAAACTCGTGAGATTTTTGTCCTGAGAAAAACAACAAAAGAGCCTTGTAAAGGTTACAGACCTGATGCATACCAGAAACTGGATCAAGGCACAGATAGCAGGGCAGGACTGCATCAACTTAGCCTTGTATGCCTGGGCTGAACTTTGCCAGATAGAAGGAAGAATCACTCTCTGCTGTCAGTGCCTCTCTCTATAGGGCAAGGGCTGCCCGGAAAAGCTGCCAATGAATGTGTGCCCAGCTGGTTTTGAGCTGATTGGCTCTTTTGCCATCCCTAGATTTTGAGAGAAATAAGTTTAGTGTGATGTTTGGCAATCCAGAGTACATTTTTTCCCCTCATTGTTGTAATAACAATTACATGTTTTATAGTGTTTATTCCTTCAAATTTACAATTTAATAGTCCTCATCTTGTTTGCTTTCAGATTCTTCTCATTCTTTTCATCGAGATGAGACCATCGTTATTGCCCTGGCATCTGTGTCTGTACTGGCTGTTCTGATAGCTGCTCTGTTCTTTGGATACAGGATGCTTGCAGGTAGGGATTGACAATCTTCTTGCCTTTGTTGTCTTTCAGTTGCTCATTTGGCTATTGCTCAAAGTTATACTTAGGTGTTCTGTTCTCCCCACTCCCTATTACCTGCTTGTACATAATTCTGCTCCCCTTTCTCCTCTCTGACATTTTATGGTGATATCCCTTTCATAACAGTTTGGAGAGAGTAATGAGTTCTCTAAGCTGGCATTTTGGGACCCATTTTTCTTCCACAAATCCTCTGCTCAGCACAGCTTAAGTGAGGTGGTGAACATGCTTTATAGTTTTTGCCAGTGACTTTAAATTATCGAAATAGTTGTGTAGCAGGTAGTTTGTAGCTTATCAGCACTTTCACCGCTCATTTTGCTGACTTTGAGAAGATTTTACAGGACTCCTTTTTACTTGTTACATCCTTGCCTACAATAAGTAATTCTGCCAGGTCCCAGGTAAGTTGCATTTTTTTCACTTGGAGCATGTCCAGAAAGGAAGCTCTCTGATTTCCTCATCACCCTCTTCCCCAGGAGACCGTAAACAAGGTTTGCACAGTATGAACATGATGGAGGCAGCAGCATCAGAGCCCTCATTGGATCTGGATAATCTGAAGTTGTTAGAGGTAAATATTCAACTCAGTTCTTAATCTTCATTTTTATTCAATACAATGCTTGTGGTCATATCCCAGGCATAGCTATAGAAATGAATGTGTCAGTGCTCCTGTAATGTTTTCTTCTAAATCAGAGTTTCAAGAAGAAATTAAAATAAAAAAGGGTTACTGCATGTACATTTTGTCTAATTTTGTTAGTAATGTTGTTGGTATTAGCTAGAACTTGTTTCACCTTGAGAACAAAAAAGAAGCACTCTGAGGTAGTGGGGGAAGTTAGAATGTGCTATATTTCAGCATTGCATCAAAAGACCTATTTTTGCTTGACTCTGCTTGCTTTTAGTACAGTGTTCTACTGTAGGAATTTGAAATTCTTTAGTAACACTCTCGGAATATAGAATGTACTGCAGATAGGGCAGTATATTTCAGTAGTGGTGCATTTATGTGTAGTCATTCTTCAGTGTTATCTATCAGTCTTATCTATCTCCATGGCAACTAGAGGCCAACCAGAACTTTATGCTGAGCTTGGTGTTAGATGTATCATCACAAAACTGCAAAATGTTATGCTACCAGTTGGTATGCTCAATGGAACATATGGAATTTTTAAAACCTTTTAGCCAGGAAAAAAAAGAGTAGAATGACTGAGATGCAGAGTGGTACTTTTCTTCTTTTTCCCAGTAGAAACTCCACCTAGAGATGCAGACTGCAGACGTGCAGTGTGAGCTGCTCTAATGGTGACAGCAGACTGATCAGCAAAGAACACTGGGTGTCTTCTGCCAACAAAATAGTACTTGAGGCAGTTTACAAGAGTCTAACAATGTGTATTGTAGGAGTGTGCAAAGCCCCAGATGAAAGCACTTGTACTGATAATGAAGTCTTGGAGAAAGCAGTGACTTTTCTCCAAGTCTGAAAGTTGGTAGAGAGATCTGCTATGGTGTCTTCTGTCCTGTTTCTTGTATCCTAAGGAGCTGACCCCTCACCCCCAGTCACAGGGTGTTGCAGGACAAATGTTTTAACCTGTGCTTGCTTTTTGACATCTCTGTGGGTAGATTACATTCCAGGTTTGTACCTTGAACGGATTTGCTGCTGCTTTGCAACCCAGTGGCATAAAAGCACTGAGAAACCAAAAGTCTCTTCATTAAATGATACTTTATTTTTGAAAACTTTCCCATAAAACAATTATCTTTAGAAACATTACTTTTGTTATCCCTTCTGTTTTCTATTCCTCCTCCATTTGTAAGTATTTCAAAAGAAAAAAAAAAGGCTCATGAAATCCTTACAGTTTCATGTATGGGTCTTCCTGAAAATTATTTTAAATAGGTACTTAAATTCTTATGTACTTGGAATTTTTTGAGCTTTAGAAATTAGGGCTCTTCCTGAAGGTGGTTGTGCATTTTGGTTTAGAGTAGAGATTGCATCTTTCTTCTGCAGTTACTATGGAGATGTGAAAGGCCATTCTTGAAGACTGCCTAACACAGTGGGAGCTAGAATAAAGATTCACAGGTAGTCAGGAATTAATTACTTCTTTCTGTTAAAATCTATTTACTGTTTTTGGCATCTAATTTGCACTACAAATGCATATTTTGTTATTACTAACCTGAAAGGTACAGCTTATAAACTGTCCTAAACCGAAAATGTTTCGTCTAATGTCTGTGATCTCTGGAGTGAAATGAAATTGATCACGTAAAAAGCTGTAAATCTTTAGTAGGCAAAAGTTAGTAAGAGAGTTAGCAGCACAGAACACATGTATTTTATTGATGCTGTATATAAAAGTACGGAATAGATTATTTATGATATATTTACTGGATATTCAGACTATAGATCAATTCAGTAAGATCTGTGTTGGCTTGTGCTGAGGTTTCCAGTTCCAAAATAGCTTTCATGACAGCATTCTAATTCTGGTTTTCATTACAAAATATTCACTATCTTCACTATTCTTATAGTATAAGTCAGGATAAAAGTTGGCATACAATTGTTGTAGAGTGAAAACTTGGGTTTTGTCTTCATTTATTATTTAGTGAAGTAATTATCTGTATTTTTTGCAGTTGATTGGCCGGGGACGATATGGAGCAGTGTACAAAGGTTCCCTAGATGAACGTCCAGTTGCTGTGAAAGTATTTTCTTTTGCTAATCGTCAGAACTTTGTCAATGAGAGGAACATTTACAGGATTCCACTGATGGAACATGATAATATCGCCCGCTTCATTGTGGGGGATGAGAGATTCACTGCAGACGGACGTATGGAATATTTATTGGTGATGGAATATTACCCCAATGTAAGTGCTTCAAAGAAATCAATTGGGTTGGTTAAGAATCCTAAGAATAGCCACATAAAAAGGATGTACTTTAGGTTTTGGTGGTGCTTCTTGCACAGTAATGTAAAAATAATCCATATAAATGACAATTTTAATGCACCTTATTGTGGGTTACTGTAATAGCCTTTTAGATTTCCCAGTTAGTGCTACCAAATGTAGTCTTACAAATTCTTAGCTCTGGAGTATTTGCTCTTGGTTGTGGTGCAAGGTTTTTTTAGTCAATTCTGTCCTTATTCAACAACAGAATTTGAAAAGTTGTTTTTACTTTAAAATAATTTAATACATAAAAAATTTCTTAATATTAAGACATTCTCTCTGTCTTACGACCTCACTCAATAGCTGTAACCAGAGGGATTTTTTACAGTGAAATGTAGTAGATCCAAGATTGTTGTCAAACTACTTTGTAGCATTATAAATCATGGTGCCTTTTTATCCTGTTTTCTTCTTTAAAGCTTTCTGTGTCATATACTGATGATGTAGGACATGTCTTAAGAAGGCATCCTTACTTTCTGGAACCATATCTTCAAATCTCCTCAGTTAACTGAATGCTTATATTTCTCAAATTCATGGACTAGGGTGCTTAATGTTTTGTGCATGTACACACATATACAGAAACAGAAGCATTTAAAAAATATGCAGTATGAATGTGAGTAGCTTTCATGAAAAATTATAAAATGTATATGGGGGTTATATATATGAAAATGCAAAAAATTGTGTCACAATTTATCTTGAGGGGTTTTTTGCCTGTGTATGGGAAAGAACTGTAGTAATTAGTTAAATAATGTTTTTTTAAACAAGCTTTTTGGTCTGAAGTTAAGCAAACTCATATTTCCTGCAAGGTGTAAAAGGGGATGGCTGAAGCCTGATCTTTTATGGAGGCAGTAGGACAAAAGCTGCTTATTTGAATAGCAAAAAGGAGCAGAACAGTGCTAAGTAGGAGTAATGATGGCCTGTCTTAGGGATTTTTAGGCTCTATGTATATGCTTGTGTTGAAAGTTAAATGCACCCATGTAAACACATACCTTAAGCATAGGTATGTATTTACACACATACACACTATATACAAACTGAAGGCAACAAAGCACAAATATATAGAGTGTCTTAAGTGAATCTTTTAAGTGAGAATGCACTTGATCATGTCAGCTTGTAAGAGACAGGCATCTAAGAAGAGATTGCAGAAACTAGAAGCAGCCTTGAAAAAGGTCGGTTGTGCCCACACCAGATGGACAGGGGCAAAGCATGGGGCTCTGACAAAACTGGCATATTTTCATGTAATTGAGTTAAGTAAAATCAAGTGAGTATTCTTTTCATGGAAGGGCATAGCATAAGTGTCTTCACAGGTGATCTGTTTTTGCTGTTTTCTTGAATGAAAGGATTTTCAGTTGAAATGTAATTTGATTGAAAACTGTGTCTTGTTGCTTATGTAAACAGGCTCTGTTAATGAGCTGATTAAATGTACAGATGAAGCTTATGACATCATATTATCAGATTCTTTCCCAATGTGGTATTAAGAACAGCAAGATTAGTCTAAAATCAATGCACTGGTTGTTTGGGAGTCATTGGAAAAAGTGCACAGCAGGTGTAATTAATGCACAGTGTGATCTGTAATTCAGTGAGCAGATGTTCTGCTGTATGTGGAGTTAACAGCAGAAAAGGAAGCCTTCTGTGGCAGCCCTGCTAGAACAGAATTGCAGTGTTCAAACTGGAGCCATAAATCTGATTTCAATAAGGACTAACCAATACAAGATGTGCAGGTGATATATTCCCCATCCAAAACATCATTCTCCCTCAAAATACTTTCCTTCCTGAAAATAAGAACACACAAACCTGGGCATTTTTACATAGAAAATTCTTCTTGATGGTGAAAGCAAGACAGATAGGTTTGACCCAGGTTGTGTTTTTATCCAAACATGCCTTCAGACCAAAGGAAATAGACAAGTGAAAGGAACCATGAGAGTATCAATCAACATGCTGTTCTGATGAGACTCTGAGGTGTAGTAGGTCAGTAAGGGAGTCAGTTGTGAGGGATGACATAGTAGGAAATATGTAACAGCCACAGAATTATTGCCCCAGTAGTCAGACACTCATGTCCTTTTAGAGCAACAGAAAATTTGTTGTAAAACACGAATAGAATCTCTGTTAAAAATACCAGTTTTATCAAAAGTTGTAATCAGAACAAATATCCCCAATTTAACATGTAACTTGTGACTCTAACAAGATAGTCTTAATTACAAATATATCTCTCTAAATCTTGACTAAAACTTTTCCTGGTTATCATTTATCTTGAACTTCACTAAAAGCATAAAATCACAGCCTTCAGCTAGCTTAAAAAACATCTGGTGGTGGGCAGGCTCTGCAGCAGAAAGATCTTGAAGCTGGTTTAAGATCTTTATACAGTGAGTATTTCCCAGTCACATCATGAGGACAGTCCTGTGGCCTTCATTAGAATGGGCTGGAATCTCAACCCGCTAAGCCAAGAAAAAAACCCAAGCTGATGACATTTGGAGACTAATAAGAGTGCTTGTATTTCTTAAAAATCTGTAAACAATAAGGAAAAATATGCAATTCCTTTATTTCTAGGTGGATTCAAAGCTTTTTTTATGTATTACAGAATCTATTTGAAGTTCATGTAACAGCATTTTAAACAATGAAAAACTCCTTGTGTGAGCTTGCATGAGTGACATTCAGTCTGTGTTTTCACCAAGGATGTTGCCTATTTAGGGGTTCCTTGTTCTGCACAGACTAGGTCTGAAAAGGTGTAAGACTTTCATGATTCTATTAAGAAGTGCCAAGAACTTGATTTTAGTCTTAGTACTGGATTAAAAAAATGTTCAATACCTTGGTCACTTTAAATTCTGGTATCTGTGTGCCTCCATCTGAATTGTGCATGCGTAACATACCCGAGTGTCAACTGCAGAGGGATTCATACCAAATTTTTATGAACCAAATGTTACAAAACTTACTTTGCAATGATACCTATTTAGTTGCATCTGGTGTTATACATTGGTGCATCTTTAAGATTACAGACTTAAATAGGCAAAAGCAGGGTAGTTTGTAGTCCTAAAAAATATAATAAGCATGCAGAGTTAGCCGGATTACTTGTTCTTCATGCTTGAGGATTTAGTTTGTTTAAGTATATTGTCATTGGGGACTGTGCATCAAAAGTGTCACAGTTTGCAGGGTCTGGCCCTTGTTTTGGATAGCAGTCTCAGTTTCTAGAATATCTTAATATCATAATTGGCACACTTCCTTCTGGTTTGCTTAGAGATTTCAAGACAAATTACTAGAATATCCCCCATTTTATACATGTAACTTCCCTTTCAAGAAAAGGGGAACATGGTATTCTTTTTTTCCGTGTTTCTTCAGTGCATGTGGACTCACTCCTATTTGGAATTGCCTTTGGGGTGTTCTTGTTTTGATGCATAAATAGATAATAGCAAGTGAGAGATTGTTGAGTACTCTGTAAGTGATAGTGGTCTAAAGCCCACTTTCTAGAAACCCAGGCTGTTACATCTGCAGTTACCTTTATTCTGTTCTGCAACAAGACTTTTATAATTAATATCATTTTTTCTAGAGGCAATCCCTGTTATTCTGTCATAAAATTTCTATTCCACTTTAGAGAAACGAAATGGCAGCACTGGAATTTAATGAAACTTCAGTCAAATCTTGTGTTTTAGAATATGTGGGTAAACACATAAGCATTGCAGGTTTATACCTTTTAGAAGCTGTGAATAAAACCGAGTCTCCAGAAGATTTTGAGTTACTCTACTGGACAATGATTTTAATCCGAGTTTTTTGTTTTGTCTTTTTTTGGGTTCTTTTTAGGGTTCTTTGTGCAAATATTTGAGTCTCCACACAAGTGACTGGGTGAGCTCTTGTCGTTTGGCACACTCTATAACTCGGGGCTTGGCGTACCTGCACACAGAACTGCCTCGAGGAGGTAAGGCCAGGAAGGGATGCCAAGATCTCCAGTATATTCTTATCTCTATCCAGTAGTAGATTCCAGCCTTTCTTTTTTCCTACTGTGAGTAGGAAATGATGAATGCAAATAGAGATTGCTCAGAACTTCTGATCTGTTCCCTCCTTCTGAACAACCCCGTGTTGTGGGCTCTGTCTGTGACCCTTGTGTGTGAAAACATGGAGTATGAGCTGGGAGAGCCCCAGAGAGAAGCAGGAGGAGGAGGCAGAGTTGTGCAGTGCAGCTGTGTCATGGCAACAGATTACTGAAGACCTGAAGCACTGTCTGGCTCTCTGGCAGAGGGCAAACAGATGAGGTGTTGTGCCTGTTTTGCAGTTCAGGAACAAATCACCAAAGCAATTTTTAGTTTGTGTGTGAACTGTATACTATATAATTAAATCTTCTAGCCCAACTGTAGTTTTATTTATCGTGTTTCTGGATTTTTGTCTGAGGTTTGGGCCTAGTTTTTGCTGTGTACAAACAATACTGCTGGACTTCTGGTACTTTATTAGAGTACTAGCTGTGACAACATACTGATTTGGATCTTTATATCTCCACATGCTTCAGCCAGTATTTCAGCAGCTGAAGTATCATAATTATAAAGTAGATATTCTGAGATCTGTGATGTATCAGGCTACAGAATATGGCCTGGCACTGAAACGTTAGGTTTTTGGCAGTAAATAAAAGGCTGATATCATTGTATCTACATTAAGGTGCTAATGTTTGGATTAAAATTTCAAACTATGTATCTCAAATGTTAAGCATGAGCACTACTAGCAAAGAATGACAACTAAAGATGCTATTAAAAGTGCTGAAAATACCCAAATCAGTATTCCTATGTGCCATTGAAACTGCAGCTATCATCTTAACTCCATCGTTTTGAAATGTGCAGGCAGGTGTGTCCATTAGCAGCCAGAAAATGTGTAAGCTTTCCATCATAAAAGAGAGACAACCATAGTCTGTGAATGCTAGGAAGGAACTCAAGGAGTAGGATAAATTCCACAGTAAAATGAGTTCTATACTGCTGGCTGCTTTTCTAACAAAATAAAAAACTATGAACAACTGAGATTATTCTTTGGAAAAGATCAGATCCCTAGAAGATTAACATGCTCAGACTCTCTGGAATAATATTGTCTGCATATCTTCTGAATAGGTGCCAGTGGTAATTCCAATCATAATGTAAATAATTGGTGCTGTATTTGACACAGGAGTGTGGAAATGATGGAGGGTATTTGGAATGGCTGTTAGGGCTGTGGTAGCGGGTCTGTGTTTAAGTACACAATGTCTCCACTGCCAAAATCATGCTGAAATATGCCTTGGGAAGAAGGCAGTTGGCAAACATTAGAGCTGTATATGGCAGTAGCCTAATATATCACATAGATACAGTGAAACTCTCAATGCCAGTCAGTTTTCTCTACATAGCTTACTTTGGAGCTCATTGTAAAGAAGCAAAACCATCAGCTTTCTAAAAAATAAGTTGATTCTCTGTTTATAATAGCTGAGCAGACATAATGAGGTTCTCTCATTTTGCCAAACAGTAGGATTGCTCATATAGTAATGAGCACTTTCGTGTATCCAAATAGACCATTACAAACCTGCAATATCCCACCGTGACTTGAATAGCCGCAATGTACTGGTAAAGAATGATGGAACCTGTGTAATCAGTGATTTTGGACTCTCCATGAAGTTAACTGGAAACAGACTGGTACGACCAGGTGAGGAAGACAATGCAGCCATTAGTGAGGTAAGTACAAGTGGTTGGATGAATGTTCAGGTGGTACAATTTCTGTAATGGGCATTGGTTGCATTGTGGGTGAGAAGTGGCTGAAGCCTCCATAGGAGGAAACTGGTTTTATTCTCAAAATCCTCAACACAAACCTGCCATTTTGAAAGGCAATAGATTGGCAGACTGAAGTTTCTGTGTGAGATATGAGAAGACACAAGGTAGGTTTGGTTGCCATGTTCTCTGTGACTATGTGGTAGAGGTCCCTTCAATCTTGTACTGCAAGTGCTAACTGAAGGCCAAACATTCTTTCATGGTTTTGGTGTTAATTTTTCTGAAATGGTGACATACCACATTCTGCATGTCCTGCTTGACATCTAATACAGGCTACTGAAATACAGTGAGACTGTTTTAAACAAAGAATGTCTAATGTTTCAGTGTAGTTGTTGTCTGTGCTTTTACAGAAAAACTTCATATTTCATTCAAAGAACATGTTTCACAGTGTTAATCACCCTCCCTTAGAAAGCAAGTGCTAAATTGAAAATACCTAGTGCAGAAGAGCTCCTTCTAGATCTTCCCATACTGAACAAAGAAACAGGGAAACTGCTGGTTAAAATGCAGGGATGTGGAATAGTCCTTTGACAAAATCCTGTCCTACAAGTACTGATGATTAAGTGCTCTAATCTAACACATGTCCTAGTGAAAATGAATAGGTATCTTCCAAGACTGTTAATAACCTTTGACTATGGAAGATGTAGGGTGGAACCTTGCTGACAGTCCAGGAATAGAGAACAAGTTTTCTATTCAGCAGGATCCTCTTCCATTATGATTCATACCTTGGTGTTTAATAGTGTAATTTCAGGAAAAAGAAACATTTCTGCTGTATCATATTTCATATGAAAACATTAAGGGACAAAATAATTTTGTTCTGGTACATATAAAAAAGTGACAGAATAGGGGAAGGGTTTTGTTATGACTAGACTGGTAAGAATCTAGAATCTGAGGACATCGATTAGGAACGAGCTGTGTTTTCCTTAACTGTAGAAAATACCAAGCAGAATAGGGTATTAAAAAACTAAATTGAATTTGGAAATTACTTTCTGATGTGAAGCTTTGATGTGATGTTTTCTCAGGTTGGTACAATCCGCTATATGGCCCCAGAAGTGCTTGAAGGAGCAGTGAACTTGAGGGACTGTGAATCTGCTTTGAAACAAGTAGATATGTATGCGCTGGGCCTTATCTACTGGGAGATATTCATGAGATGTACAGACCTCTTCCCAGGTAACTAAACTGGAGAAAAGCACAGTAGTAGGAAGTGGCACCAACAACCAGAGCTACTCCCGAGCCCGAGCTTTTGGAAGTGGAGAAGGGAAGTCGATTTCTCAATTGCTTCTGCCATTAAGTCGGTGCCATCTAGTGTTCGAGGAGGTGCTTGTCAGGACAGTGCGTCTGAGGGCGAGGCGTGCTTCCTGCTGAAAGGCTTGATATTACCTGTTCAGGCGGTTTGCAGGCCTCATGCTGAGTGCCATTTGAGCGTTATTGTTGTTGTTATTATTGTCCAGAGTTTAAAAACATCGAGAGTTAGACTGATGGCAAAGGCATTGTTTCCAGTTCTTAGAACTGACAAAAGTGCCTGAAGTGTCTTTCAGACTTTTCCTCATGAAAAAACACTATGACTTAATATAGCCTTTAGTCAGTCATACATATTTATGAGAGTGACATTGAAAATTCAGGGAAAGCCTCCATACCTGTAACACAAACCAAAAGGAAGTAGGCTTAAGATTTACACATGAGATTGTGCCACATCCACCATCTTCTTCCCAAACTGCAAGAATGAATCTAAAAGGCAGCATTCTCTCTACAGTCAAACAGCTGTACTTTATCTGCAGAGGCTTGTAATCTTGCTGCGCTTCCTCCTGAATGAAGTACATGAATATAATCAAGTCAGTGGCATTTCACAGAAAGTAGGTGTCATCCTCAGGCTCCAAGACACTCCAAATGTGCCACTGAACCAGTCAAGCCTGAGGATGCTATGCTTTGAAAGGTTACTGAACAGCACTTAATTCATTTGCAGTTAATTCAGCTTTTTTTTGGAAGTTACACTTTGGGGAAAGTGGGGAACATCTCGATAGACAGCAACTTTGATAATGCCTTTCATCAACTGAAAGCCTTTGCTCTGCCTTTTAATCTGTGATTGATTTTTTTCCCCCTTTCTTTCTTTTGCTATCAGGGGAATCTGTG
Source organism: Aphelocoma coerulescens (assembly GCF_041296385.1). NCBI lineage: Eukaryota > Metazoa > Chordata > Aves > Passeriformes > Corvidae > Aphelocoma > Aphelocoma coerulescens. The sequence goes on from NC_091021.1 coordinate 12,675,706, forward strand.
CCAGAGTACCAGATGGCTTTCCAGACTGAAGTCGGAAACCATCCCACTTTTGAAGATATGCAAGTCTTGGTGTCTAGAGAGAAGCAAAGACCGAAATTCCCAGAAGCCTGGAAGGAGAACAGCCTGGTGAGAAAGAGAATATTTTCAAAGAAACAGTGATTAAACCAGCTTTAGGGTGTATTCATTTCTTAAAAACAATTTTTTAGGTTTTGGGGGATTTTTTTCTTCTTTGTTAGTATTTAAGGATTGGGAGCTGTTTTCTGCCTGGACTTCTTAAATATTGAATTCAGTTTTTAAAGGTTATTGACATGAAAATTAGTTTTCTTTTAAGGAAAAATACTGTTGTTGTTGCTGCATGCTGCAGTGTGATGCACCAAAGATAACCTGTTACATTAATTTTTAGACACTACCTGTAGTATTGTGCATGAAGCACTCATGTGTTCTCTGTGTGCTGAATGAGAACCATGAAGCCATTTTTTGCCTTTGACATCTTATAAACTAATAAAACTGAACTAAAATACCAACTAAAATAGCTGGCAAAAATGTCAATATACTCTTCCAAAACTAAAATTGGTAAACATTGTAATAAACTTTTTTGAACTTGTATAGTCCTCAGAATTTGCAGAGGCTAAAGCTTCTAGCAATCATTTCATTATAACTGCATTAAGAATTTTATATGGGTTCATTTGATCTGCAGTTTTTATTTTCAAGACTATAAACATCATAATATTGTTTGTTGTTTTGAATTAGCGTAGCTGTGGCTTAGAGCCTTGCTGCTGCAGGCCAACAAGTTAGAGCAAGTCAGCTGAACTCTGGTGAGAGAGTCTGTGCTTGCTTTCATCTGCAGCAAAGGTCAGGTAATGTGAATCCCCTTGGCTTAGAGGGGGCTGTTTGTTTTTTATTACAAGCAAAGTGAAATGCAAACAGTTACTGGGTTCTACCTGATACAAGGTAATATAATACAGCTTAGTTGCAACTATGAAAATGGTATATTTGACTTATTTGAAAAGATATTTCCAGTTATTCCCTTGTTGAAATTACGCCCTTCAATCTTCAGAGACTTTGGTGGTTGATAAGTTTTTAGCTACTGTGCAGACCAGGAGGAGCCCAAGGCCTCACCTGTGCTTGTGCTTGCAAATACGTAGGAACCTGCTTTCAGAGAGGAGCATAGCCTGCAGTGGTACACTGCAGTAAAACATGTCGAAACCGAGCTGGGAGGTTCCAAGAGAGGTTCTTTTATTACAAACTTTTGGCCAGCCAGTCATGGGGGCAAAGGGGGAGAAGAGGAAAAAAAAGGAATCAGTGCCCAAAGTGCATATGAAATTAAACAACAGCTGTTTCAACTATAACCATGTTGGCAAATGCAGTGTTGGAAGAACCAAGCTTGACAGCTGTTTCTGAACACAGTTAGAACTGAAACAGTTCAAGATTTGTTTTGTTTTGCAGACTACCATTTTAAATGTTAATTATGTTCTAGCAAGCTGATAGACTCCAGCATTATTAGATGACGCCCACATTTAAAATGCCTAACACATTCTTTGTGTTGTTAGTGGTTTTTTTCTGAATAACAAAAGTGTTGATAACTTTAACTCTAAGGATTGATCTACACCATTGCTTTAAGAGAAAAGAATAATAATAAATGTGTGTCAAAGAACTTCCTCCACCCTATGCCAGTCTAAGATAACATCTGAATTAGGACTCTAGGGCAGATAGTGTAGAAAACTAAGCTCCAGAGAACCTCACTCTGGACCCAGGTCCTAACCTCCTGTATCTAATGCACATGTAAAAGACTTCTTGCCGTTATTTAAAGCTCTGCTGACATGTTGGGTTATAATACCTTCCTGCAAATTCATCTGTGAAAGAAATGCATTCGTCCTTTTCATTTGAGAAACACAAATAAAAAACAATGTTTTATTTTTAATCACATAATTACGGTACTCAAAAGATGTGGAATCCTGATTTGTGGTTACCTATGCAGTCTCAGTCTGCTTCTGGAACCGTCTATGTTATGTTACAGACCTTAATTAGCAGCATTGTTTTTCACCGTGTAAAGCAACAACCTGAGCAGAGGATGTACATAAAATAATTCAAGGGCTATAAACTGTGTTGAGATGTTACAGTATTCTTGTCTCACTTGCCAGAGTGGGGTCCACGCTTGACTTCAGAGGTCAGCACTGAAGGATATTAACAGAATAATAGAGTAATGCAGATTTCTGATCCCTTCCATCTTTTTGATGAGTGCTAGTACTTGTAAATAGTGCATTTTAGCATAGTTGTCTTTGAACCTGAAATTAATGGAAAACACATAATTGTGGTAAATGTGATGCTAAAGAACTTCTGTTTTGATAACTGTCTGTACAGTCATTACTGTGTTCCTTTCATGATCCTTAAAACATCAAAAGGAAAGGATCTGCTAGAGGACATACAGTATTAAATTAAACACTGGTTGAAACCTGTAGGAAAGAGTCTTGCAAAGAGGCAAGACAGGACATTAGGGTGTCCACTGACTTAGATACTTGGTCTAAACTGTGGTGAAATCAAGTCCTAAAAGCTGAATGAAGGCATTTTGTTGTGGGAGAGAAAATGGATCCAGTACCCTATCTTGTCCTTGTCCCTGAGGGTGCTTTCTGAGGGTGCTTTCTGACTTGTGTCCCTCAGCTAAGGGGAGGGTATTGGCTTATCCACTCTGTGATCTGCTGTGGGAAGGGAGATGAAAGGTTTGCTTGTGGGGGAGCTCATCCCCACCTGTGCAGCCAGAGCTGCATCGCCAAGCAGCAGTGATTGCCAGATGCAAGCGATGCCAGGAGCCCATTCTGTGGGTGAGGAGCTCTTGGCTCGTACTCAGAGCTAGTCCTGGCTTCCACTGCCGGAAGGGCACAAGGCAGTTCTAGCACAAAGACAGTCAGCAGGACCCACTGAATGCCTTAGTGCCCAGCTGGGATTATGCACAGTCCTCAGTCCTGGAGAGGTTGAAGTAGGCTGTAGATGTGAGCTGTGCTGGCAAACCAGATCCTCTCCATGGGCCATAGACTGGCAGCAGGGGACCCATAAATGTCTGCCTGGCTTTTGTACTCCAGATGGAGTGGAAACAGAAGCGTTCAGTGCTTGTAATTTCAGTTGTTTCCTCTTTGGTTCCCTGAACATATGGCAGCACGTTTTGGAGGTCTTGAGCTCTAGTCCTGACTGTACAGTTCATCCCACAGTGTGATGCCAGGAATACATGTGTGTTTCTGTTTCTCCACCTGTAAAACAAGTGCAACAAAAACCTTCTCCCATGGCGCAGACAAATTCATTGATACTTATGAGACATTTGGATGTCACTGTGGTGAACAGAGGAAGACAAGGATGATGAAGTGAGCATGGCTATTATTTGCATACAGTGCGGGGAAGCAAGGCAGTGGCCATTAGCAGAACTGTGAGGATAACCATGACAGCATTTCCAGAGTATCAGCAATCCTTAGTACACAGCTCTCATAAGGCAAGGAGATTGAGCTGAGCATGCATCCATCAGAGGGCTGGCTGAAGGTTGTATGGACATTGGTGAATGCAGCTTTTCCCAAGTAAGCGTCTTCTGAGTTGATGTGGGTATGTGAGGTGTGATAATATTAGACTTGGATATTGCTATTATTAGGTTAAATTAGCTTTGAATGCAGTTGTGTATCTTCTGTTTCTCGCTTTCACCAGCTTGTAACTGTTTTCATGCATGCAGAATGCTGCCATAAAACAGTAAATTAGAAGCACAATATAAAGGTAAAAAAACTTAAGAGAAAAGGATTTTGTCTCCTGGCAGGCTGTGAGGTCACTTAAAGAAACAATTGAAGACTGTTGGGATCAAGATGCAGAAGCTCGGCTAACAGCACAGTGTGCTGAGGAGAGAATGGCAGAACTCATGATGATTTGGGAGAGAAATAAATCAGTTAGTCCAACAGTCAACCCTATGTCAACTGCCATGCAAAATGAGAGGTAAGAAGAGAGCACATTTGGGTTTAGTCAGCAGGAAATGCCCAGTGCAGCCCTCAGCTCACTCCAGGGCAGAAGCTACAGCTTGCTGCACCCATGAAGTGATGTATGTTACATGATCTAGTCTGCATATGGGTATTGCATGACATAATCCCAATTGCTTGTGTTCTTAAGATCTCCTATGTGTCCCCAGAGTTCAGGCATCTTGTATGTGAACAACTGTATTTCTCACAGAGGGACCTACATTTTAAACTGAGCTTAGGCAAACTTGGACAAACAGCATATTGGACAAATAGAAGAAAGTTACTGTTTTCTTAGTAAATAACATCCATGATGAAATTTTGCCCTAGTAAAACCAGTTTTCTTGTCCCTAGCACTTTTCAAGGAAGTTGCTGAAATATCTCAGTTCATACTGTATCTATCGTTAGTTTATTCATGAAAAGAAACAGAAAGACACTCAGTTCTCTTAAATGAGAGGCTTTATAGTATGAGGTGATTTTTACATATATGATCTTAATATCACTTATTTTTTCTTAAAGGAATCTGTCGCATCATAGACGTGTATCAAAGATAAGGCCATATCCAGATTATTCTTCCTCTTCCTACATTGAAGATTCAATCCACCACACTGACAGCATAGTGAAGAACATTTCTTCTGAACATTCAATGTCCACTACACCATTGACTTCAGGAGAAAAGAATAGAAATTCCATTAACTATGAGCGGCAACAAGCACAGGCTCGCATCCCTAGTCCTGAGACAAGTGTCACCAGCTTGTCCACCACCAATACAACTGGCCTCACTCCTAGCACTGGCATGACCACCATATCCGAAATGCCTTATTCGGATGAAACAAACTTACATACTACAAATGTCATGCAGCCAGGTGGGCCCACCCCTGTTTGCCTGCAGCTAACAGAGGAGGACTTGGAGACAAATAAATTGGATCCAAAAGAAGTGGATAAGAACCTGAAAGAAAGCTCTGATGAGAATCTGATGGAACATTCACTTAAGCAGTTTAGCGGGCCAGATCCGCTCAGCAGCACTAGTTCCAGCTTGCTTTATCCACTGATAAAACTTGCAGTAGAGGTGACAGGACAACAGGACTTCACACAAGCTAGCAATGGTCAGGCATGTTTGATTCCAGATGTCCCATCTGCTCAGGTCTATCCTCTACCCAAGCAACAGAACCTTCCGAAGAGGCCTACTAGCCTCCCTCTAAACACCAAAAATTCAACAAAGGAGCCACGGTTAAAATTTGGTGGCAAGCACAAATCAAACTTGAAGCAAGTGGAAACAGGCGTTGCCAAGATGAACACTATCAATGCTGCAGAACCTCATGTTGTGACAGTTACCATGAATGGAGTGGCTGGGAGGAGCCACGGCATAAACTCTCATGCTGGCACAACCCAATATGCCAATGGCACGGTGCCCTCTGGCCAGACCAGCAGCTCGGTAGCGCAGAGGGCCCAGGAAATGCTTCAGAACCAGTTCAGTGGGGAGGACAGTCGGCTGAATATCAATTCCAGCCCCGATGAGCACGAGCCCTTGTTGAGGCGGGAGCAGCAGGTTGGCCACGACGAAGGGGTTCTGGACCGCCTGGTAGACAGGAGGGAGCGACCGCTGGATAACGGCCGAACAAACGCCAACAACAACAACAGTAATCCGTGTCCAGACACAGCTGCAGCCAGTATCCAGAATGTAGTGAGGAATCCTGGGCAGACCCAGACTAGAAGAGCACAGAGGCCTAACTCGCTGGATCTGTCAGCCACAAGTAGTTTGGATAGCAGTAGTATGCAGTGTAAGTGCCTGCAGGACTGAAGAGTTTCCCTGACACTTTTCTACCTAATAACTGCATATATCTGCTTGAATAGAAATTATTTCCGTCTCTCCTCAAAGCATACTTATTAAATCTCACATAAATTTAATTTCTCTCAGCACGATTTCAGTCTTTTTGATAAAGTCCTGTCTCCATCATTTCCAATATATTAGATCACTATCATCCTTCCTCATACACAGAATAAATCTGTCTCTTTCTAACCCATCCACTCTGACTCTAGGTTAACTTTCATTATTCCTTGCAAGATTCCTACCTTTGGTAGCTGCAAAGTATATTGAAAAAGCATCCTATTTTTTTCTGCAAGGGCACATTATACCTTCTTTTCCTTACTTTTCCTCATTCTCTCAAGAATAGCTTTCTCTCAGATGCATTGATTAAAACAATTTATTATAACTATATGCTTCTTGATTTTAAAGCAACTGATTTTACTGTATTAGCTCAGTCTAAATGGATGGTCACTCATTTTCTATTTTGCTGTCTTAGCTCCAACAATTAAAACAATTCATCAGTTTGCCATGAGCATAAAAATTAATCCAAGTAATTATAGAGAAGGAATTGATTTTAATAGTCTATTTCAGAAAAACTTTCTAGAGAGTTTTATGGCCAGAGGTCTAAGAGGTTACAATGGGGCTCTCCTTTTTACAGTAAGAATGTAATCTTGTAGTTACAGTTAAATTAGGTACATCCTCTGCATTTGAGCCTGTTCAAGCTATTGGAAAGACCTCCTGGTGTGCATTTTAAAGAAAATATATTTCCAGAAGTCACTGTAGTCTTGAAAGGTGCTTGCAAATCTCGTGACTGTGTTTAGAAAGATGCTGTGATACTAGTGGAGTAAACTGGGGTGCCAGGCATCTTTGGAAATAAAAAGTTTAAAACCAAACCAGAATATATCTTTCAAGAAACGTAGTTGAGTATTCAGCAATGGAATGCTTAAGCCTTCCTTTTAAGTAGGAAACCTTAATTTTTGTCTTAACACGTTGATGCGAGTTGAAATCTTACTGAGATAAAAAATACTATTGCAGTGACTTTCTTTAGCTGAAGGTTAGGTTAAAAGAAGGGGTTGTGTTTTTTTAACAATCAGATTTCTACTGCTGAAGTTTTATCACTATTAAAGTTAGTTTTGTCAGTTTTGCAACCCAGCATTCCAAATCCTGAATTAAGATCTTAACAGAGATTGGACCATTTTGTCTTCAGGCGAAATGCTTTGCCAGGTGGAGTAGGATTAGGGGACCTTTAGCTGCACTATTTAAATTTTAGCCTTTGCTGTCCTGTAGTAGCAACATGTTTTTGTACCTCCCATTACAGGTAATATAAGATACTATGGTTGCAAAAGCCCCTCAAATGTCAAATGCTGATTCTCCTGTTTGATGCCAATGTGCATTCCAGGTAACACAAATTACTTCACTGAAGTAATTTCTGACAGAGAACAGAATGTAGCCCTTTGTTTTAGTGGCAGCTGTTGTAGTTGATATACCTGTCATGCCCCTGCCACACAGTTGCTTCTGTGTTTAAAGATTTTTTTTCCTGTGTCCTGTTTCACGTAAGTAACAAACCTGGACCCCAGTCTAATCTTAACCTTCCTCATAATACTATTTTCTATTCTGTTTTTTTTGGTTTGGTTTGGTTTTTTTTGTCCTTCAGTAGGTGACTCCTCACAGGATGGCAAATCAGGCTCAGGAGAGAAGATCAAGAAACGTGTGAAAACTCCGTACTCTCTCAAGCGGTGGCGTCCGTCAACGTGGGTCATCTCCACAGAGCCGCTGCCCTGCGAGGTCAACAACAACGGCAGTGAGCAGGCAGTGCCCCCCAAATCCAGCACTGCTGTGTACCTTGCAGAGGGGGGCACTGCCACCACAATGGTCTCTAAGGACGCAGGGGTGAACTGCCTGTGAAATACTTCAGAAGCCGACAAATGACCTTTTTTTTGCATTATTTGAAACAAACGTGCAGAAAGACATTTTTAAAAACTGCTTTCTCCTCCTGTCAGCAACCCCTACCAAGGACTCGCTTTAAATAGATTTCAGCTATGCAGAAAATTTGTAGCTTATGCTTCCATATTTTTTTATTTTGTTTTATTTTTTTGAACGTTTTTGCACTTTTATTTAGTATCGCTAAAGTTAAGTCTGTCTGTTTTGACCACGGAATATATATATGTGTATCAAAGATGTGGTCTCAAAATATTTTTTTAAAAAAAAGTAACAAAAAAAAGTATTGCTGATAATCAGTTTGGACCAGTTTCTTAAGGTCACTAAGATCATAAGCAGACTATAAGACAGGTTTGACTGCAGTGGTGTCTTGTAACCATGTTTTGATTTCTGTGCACAAGCTAGTCTGTATATTTCTATGTTACAAAGTGTATTCTCTTTTGAACCCCTTATTTTCCTTGTGTCATGTTGAAATGTGCAATAGTCTATAGTTCACAGTAGGCTTTATTGAAAAGTGTGTTTCTAAAACTGCCACATGTTCCCATTTTTGTACTTGTTAATTTTTCCTTGACAGTTGAGCAGTCAGCCGGTCATGACAGTGAACTTTGCACATCGTAGCCAGCTTGAAGCAGCTGCCAATATCACATTGTGCTCAGAGGTGACAATGCATGAATTTTCCCCAACTTGAAAGGGCTTTAGAAAAGGAACAAAAAAAAAAAAATCTGAGCTCCCTACCTTTCTTTTGATCCTTCCAAATCAAAATGTGTTTCCTTCATCGTAGTAGATGCCAGCCTGTGAAGTTGAGTAACAAAATGTTGAACAAATGTAAGGAAACAGTGTCAGCCATTTTTTCCATTTTATTTTGTGTGCAGTTTCACCCCCTGTATTTATGTAAAACCTTATTTAGATCACTAATGGTGTACATTGAAAAAAACATTTTATTCAGAACTATTAATAATCATCATACTTAAAAGCTTGAGTGAAGATAGGTTGTGAACGTATTTTGTTTACACAGAGAAAAAAATCATGAATCTTACTTGGCACAAAACAGTTTTGTGATGAGGCACAAGTCTTTCCTTATTTACCTCCTTACAGACAGTATGGGCTAAAAATCAGCCTGGTTGCTTATGCAGGTAGGTGCATCCTGATCGACTGTTGTTGCCAAGCTGAGTTGAAACTCATCCTCCCTTCAGAGTTCTTAGAGGCCCTCATCCATCTTGTTAAAATTTATTGCATGCTTTTAAAATTCATGGGTGTTTGTGGGGGAGGGTTGGGGATTTTTTTCCCCTCTGCTTAGTCCCTTCTTTCAGTTTGTATGCACATTGATTTTAGCTGTCCGTGAATGTGAACGTAATATGTATTCAGATAAATTGTTTTTTCACTATCTCAAGTAAACCTTTCCTTTTTTTGGAGTGATTGGTTTTACTGTCTACTGGAAGAAAATTAATTTTCTTATTAGTTAGAACCTCCTTCCACCTAAGAAATAGCCTTCCACCTGAGAAACATTCTTTCCAATTGAAAACACTTCAGTAAAAACTATTTGGATATAAAAAAGTGTAACACATCAGTCTTTGGTAACAAGCAAAGATTTATCACTTCATCTGAAAACTGGTGATGTTCAAAGAAAGAAAATCAATTTGGTTAGCCTGCCAGACTCCTGTGGCAGGATACTGGCGGCAAACAATTGCCTCCCCCAGCCTGTCTCCTTTCAGCTGACTGAAGCAGATGCTCTCTGCTTTTAAGCTCATTTGTTTCCTTGCCGTTTTACCATTTTTTTCCCCCTGAGGTAAACTTTGCCAACCCTGTTCTTCTCTCTATGTTGATCCAACTAGGCTAATACATGCCTTGCTTGCATCTGATTCTTGCTGTTCCCCAAAATCCCTTGCTTGTGCTTGATTGCTATGATTTTCTCTTGTAATGCTTCTTAACATTTCTTAGATTCTAGGTATCTCCAAGAGATAGCACTATAAATCCAGACTTTGATTAAGTGTAGTTGTAGAAATACAAGCCACAAGGCACATTTTGAGCTCCCTATGTTCTTTAAGCACCAGTTCAAATAGTACCTCTCATCTCTGAGGCATAATTATGTTTTCTCCCTGTATAATACAGTTATATCTCTCCTTTTCAAAAATACAGCCTTCTTCTGGTTTGACTTTTAATTCACTCTCTGGCTTCCCATCTGCTGCAGTCTCACGTCCCAGATGCTGAAAACCTGCCAGTTGCTCAGCTGGGTTTCAAGACCTGAATCAGAATTTCTGGCATTCTGTTCACATTGCTCACTGTGGTTCTCTTCTCTTCTGACCTCCTGTGAGTCTCCGATTGCGGCGCGCGGTGTTGTTTTGTGGTGAGCACTGTAGCGTGGTGTTGAAGGTTCTTCACTACTTTCTCGATGACTTTTGCTTTGCCTTGCATGTATCATCCATCAGCATTTCAGAATGTGGGCTGAAAAGAGTATTTAGGACTCCTGCTAACTCAGACTACTCTGGGGAAAGAAGAATTACTTCTCTTGACTGCTGCTTCCTTCTGCTGAGACAGATTTGCACCAGTCTTTTAGCCTTTCTTTGCAGGCCATGCCTTTGTAAGAAATCCAACTTTTTTGTGATCAATGCGATCAAAGTGATTTTAATACCAGATGAAAATGTTGTTCTGCAGTTTTCCTTCAACATTCTTAAACAATACTTTTATTTTTTCCTTTGTCTATTTCTATTACTTGCTGGAGGGCCTTTGGAATGAATTATAATTAGTAGCAAGATTGGCTGTGCAATCTCCCACAGATAAATATAATTTGTAACATGATAGAAAAATGTACTTTATCACTAAATACCTTCTAGATTAAATAGAGAAAAATCTATTCTTTTTTTAAGGTCAGTCAAAGCAAACTCTTAAGTAGGTACCAAAATACTGTAATTTTGCACAGCTAGATGAAATCAGATTAGCAGTTTGGTTTTAATGTTTAATTTAGTAATGCCGTTTTTTTTCTTCACAGTACATAATCCAGTCTCCGTAGAATACTTTCCGTGTAAGTTAAATGATACTGAATATTATCTCATGCCACAGGGAATCATCCTTAACCAAGAAAATACATGTAAGAGAAAGAATTCTACAAATCAGACACAGGGATAGTTGATAAATGTCCTATAAACAAGGAAGACAAATAGGATTTATTTCCTTGTGAGTTACGATTTTGCTTTATTTCTTTGGTTTAAAGAAAAAAAAGGAAAATTATGAAAGTTGATAATTTTCTATCAATTTCTCACATATATGGCAGACAAGATAAATATAGCAAAATGAAAATAGAATGGCAGTGTAAATACCTATTAATTATGCCACTGTCAAATAGGCAATAGTAGAATATTTGTTATGGTAATTTATAATGGATAATTCAAGTAAAATGATAGAGCAGACTTTTGATATTTCTCTAAATAAGACAAAATCCGAAATATTGCTGGTTAGAAAATGGCTTACTAGGAGAAGCCAGGAGAGTTGCTTAGGTTAATGCATTGTCTCTTGTTTTGTTTACTGTAATAGAGTTACCAACATAACGTGTTTTTTAGAATGTGAATTCTAAAATTATTGAACAGACATGCCTCATAGTCTTCTACAATTGGTATGTACAAGTCAGATACCTGCAACACTTCCCCTGAATTTGTTTATAATGCTTTATAGCTTCATTTGCCAGCCAATTAGTATTACCAAGGCCTTTCTTGAAGCTCCAAGATGCACTTAAACTGCACAGTTAAAGTAAAGGGATTCCTAATTTAAAAGAAAACCATCTGATTGTATCATAATTAGAATATTTTCAGGAACAACATTTCCACTCTTGTTTTGCTTTCGTAGTGGCACTAGTTTGTCTCTTGTTTTCATATAGAAAATTACCTAATTTTCAAAGGCAACACATTTTGATTTTTTTCCGTGCACTGGGCACAAAACAATGCAAGATAGATGTGGGCAAGTTTCGGGAAACAAGCAACAAAAAAAACACACCTCATAAATATGTTTAGAAAATTCATATCATCCCACCTGTCAGCTTTCTCTAAAATCTAGAATCCTACCTGCCTCAGAGAAGAGAAAAGGAAGTTCTTTAATTGTATGGAATTAATTATTGGCCCAAACTTAATAGTAATGAATCCTTATTTAAAAATATTTGTGTATACATTGTATATGCCCTAGTTCCAGTGTTCAGTGCATTTTGCTCTAATGATACTCCTTTTTAAAATGTTAAAAACTATACACTAATATGACATTACTGTGTCTATGTTCAGATTATAATTTTCTTTAATGAAAAATACTCAAAAGTTCATAGCCATACTGCCATTGAAATGTTACTGTGGACATTTCTAGCCTAATTAGGGAGAATTTAAAAATTCACATATTTAGTCTATACATTAGAAAGTAATTTTGCTGTAATTTTTACTTGTATAAAAATGATGGCTGGTCCCATTGCTGAAACAGGCTGGGTTTAAGCCATAAAAATAATAATTGCCAAGCACAGTAGCATATAAATGACCTGATGTGTAATTGGAAAATTTGTAGCGGCTCATCAAAGTAAATTGAGATATGATTGATCCGTCTTTGAAAGTTGGATCATAGACTGGACAACTTAGTATTTTGCATAAATTTGGATTATTTGAACTTTTCTGTCTGGTCTCCCTGTACCCATTTTAACAGGTGAATATACTAACCTTCTTTTTAAAATGTGCTTACTATTTTTGTTCAACCTCAAGCCTTTCTTCAGTGAAAAAACTATACATATTGCAGTGAAGCCAGATATATATATTTTTATGTAAACTCTGTATGTATTTAGATGCATATGTATGTTGTGTGTAAGTTCCAGGAATAAATTCTGTGAGTTACAGCATCAGATGGTAGCACTGGTAGAAAGTATAATATGAGGGGGGTGGGGGGTGGTGTTTCATATGCCATTTTAAAATTGTCTGTGGTGCATCACAGTAAAGCTGGGGTCAGACTGTGGCACATAGTCCAGCAGTTCAAGATGTCCCATGACAGACTTGTCACTGATTGATTGGGTGGAATGGATTTATGACAGAGAGAGAGAGAAACCTGGAAATGCACATGACAAACTTTATCTGAAGCTGAGTAATTTAAGATACCTCTCTCAGAAATCAAAAAATAACCCAAAACACTTAACACATGATAATTTTTACAAGGCTTTTTTATGTAGTAGCTATAGTTATGTGCGTGGTTGCAATTTAAATATAGTATTTTAGTCCATGAAATCCAATTACATTTTAGGCTTCTATATTGTCATATGAAACTGTAGCTATAGAAATACATCCCTTTTTGATCTCATCCACCCCCCAAGTAGGTTCAGTTTTGACATGAAAGAGTAACAAATCAGATTTCTCATTTTGGGGTTTCTTTTCTACTGAGTAAAATTGGAGGCAGAACTTCCATTTCTGCAGTAACAGGTGTGGGTGCTCCTGCAAATCCAAGTGGACGTTCCGTTCAGCACCGGTGTTTCTGAGGGAATGGGCACCTCATCAGCTCACGGCTGAGCCCAGTGCTCTTGGAATCCAACAGGAGTCTGCCTTTGACTGTGGGCAAAGGAGGGGTGGGTTCTGCTGGCTGTGGTGTTAAACATTCTGGGGAGGATTAGCCCTAGGAAAGCTGATGTGGAATGTGGGGACTGCAGGGGCAGCCCTGGCTCCTGGGCCTTGCCAGGGGTTGCCGATGGGGGTTTCAGGCTGTCGGGCTGGGTCAGCACAGGGCAGCTGTGGCTTTGTCAAGAAGTGGAACTGCATTGGGGGAGTGGGAGTGGAAGGGTTCAAGATAAATCCTCATTTACACCAAGGCCCTTTAGTGTTGATCTGGGCTCCATGCAGGTCTGTGTTAGCAGTGCATTACTAATACAAATTACTTCTTATGGCCATTTCTGTTTATTTCACTGTGGTTTAATGTACACATGTGCATAATAAGGAGGAACTAGTTGGAGTTATGCTAATTCATCGTGTAATCATCCGATATTTTTCAAAGCCTATTGGTGTTTTCATCAGCAATTGTTTGAATTTTCAAGTCATTCAGTTGGTTAACTTCAATGCATACACCATGCTTTCACAGCACAGGAAGGAAGGATTTCTTCCCAGTCCTTGCAAGCTTCTGCAGATGTATCACTGGAGTGTATCTATCCAGGGGCACAGCATCTCACCTGGTCACTATTTTAAAGCAGAAATAATTAGCCTTTTTAACTTCCTAGTTCCAAGGTCTCCCACACGTCCACTTTTGTAGCCCATTCATTTGTTTTTAAGACAGCAAACGTGTGAGGTGTATTTCTAGAGCACTTGATTCACTTTCTTTTTTGTGCTTCAGAACTGTATCATGAAGTATCACACTTCAGTCTTGTTTATTCAGAAAATAGTTAATGTTTCTGGTCTTTGTAAGAAGTCACAAGAACAAACAGGCAAGTCCTAGTTATAGCTGACTCATTTGTCACTTTTGAATTTTCTGATTGGTGACTCTTCTCTCTCTTTCACACTGTTGAAATGTATTTAAAACGGTTTGTATGTATGTTTCTTGTCTGCTTTTTGTCTCTAGAGGAAAGTGTGCTCTATTCACATTTATATAAGCTGGAATCATATTTTACAATTGCTGTTGATTATTTTCCCCCAAATGCAGTATAAGAGGAAAATAAACATGGCAAGAACAAATTTCTAGGGTTTGGTCTTCTGTAAAAGCTGAAATGAGAAGATGTGAAACTGCCATTTTCCTCATGAAAGACTGTAAAGAGAGCATTACTTTCTGAGCGAGCTTTTCTGGGGGAAGAGGGGGGAGAAATCCTAGAATATGGAGTCTCATCAGAACCCTTTTGTTAACGGGTATTTTTGGTTTTCCTCTCAAACGACTGAGGAAATATCATGTATGAATTTATAAATAATTGCTTTCAGTTATTTCTTTTGTATAAGCTGCCCAATACCCTTGCTATGCTGTATAAGTTGTGTTTCATGGAACAGTGTGAGTATGAAATAAAAAGCTAATTTTTGGTTTTTAATCATCTGTGGATGCCACTATGAAAGCTGACATTGTTAAAGCCACTACAGAGTTTTCTATGAATACTTGTAAGAATTGCTTTGTTATATATAAACCTAAATAAAGAGATTGTATTGATACAGAGACATTGGATAAGAACATTTAAAAGGCTATTCTTTAGGCCTGAGAGAAAAGGCTTGCTGTAAAAATGGTGCATTATTCCATTTATTAAAGATCATATTAATGACAAAAAGCATGGTCTTTTGTTGGTGGTTCATGTCATTATTGGCCACGAGCAGTAGTATGCTCCAGGAATGAAAGGAAGAGGAAAACCCCAATGCAGCTGTGTTGATTGGAGGATAAGGAATCACTTGATGACTAAGGGCTGAATAGGACTTCCAAACACCTTTGGAATGAGCAGGTCCCACGCTGCCTTGTTCCCAGGTGGTCCTGTGCATTAGGAATCACTGGGACTTGCGCTTGCTGGGGTAGTGCAGTGGCTCTGCTCCGTTCTTCCCCCTTTCTCACTGGCCAGCCGGGTCAGATGCTTGTGTTGGAACTGAACACAGTTTTGCAGACATTTCAAAGCAGCAGGCCTTGCGTGACCTCTTGTCACACTTTGTCTGCTTGCTAAGTGTAAATGCAGAAAATGAAAACAGGAAAAAGAGGTATTAAACTAAATACTTTCCTCCTTCAGTTTTGGTTGGTGCTTGGGGAGAGCACAGGATTTACATCAACCAGGCATGTGGAGGAACACAGCAAGCAACAACCTCTGCAGCTGGGACAGGAATTGCGAGAGCAACCTCTTACGCTTCCCACACAAACTATTGCACTTCCCCCTCCCCATGAAGAGACAATATCCTGGCATTCTTACAAGCAGAAGCTTTCCCAGCCCAGAGCTACTATCCTGTCCAGCAGAACTGAAAAAGATGGATTAAGTTACAGTAGAAGGATGCTGCAAATTTCCACTGACTGGTGCTTTCCACTGTACACAGACTGGTGGCATCCATCCTGCAGCTCAGTTGCTTTGTTACTTTTGTCTCTCCTTCTCAATTATTGTTAATTTATTTTTCTCTATCCACGGTGATGAGTTTTGCAAGCAAATAAGTGGTGCAAGTCTCTGGCCAAAGAACTAACTCCAAAATTCAAAGAAAGAAGGGAGACAGAATGAGGAGCTTCGTTTCTTGCTGTCATAAATAAGGAGGAAGCAACAAACTTAGGCAAGTAGTGTATGGTTGAGTATCTGCCTATATGGCAAATCATCTCAGCCCCACAAGTGAACTTAGAAACCTTTGGCTACCGGAAGGGACCATGGCAGGCCTTGCTTTCCCTGCAAGCAGGAAGCACACTGGGAGCAGGGGGGCCAGCATGACAAAAGTACATGTGTCCCCAAAAGCAATTCTCACTCTTGGATTAGCTGAGAGTAAGAGCAGCCAAGTCCTGCCCTACCCCAGCAGGTGTGGCTGAGCCTTATCCTCAGGGCATCTGAGAAGCCTGACTCAGCTCTGCAGGAACAGAGTGTTAATGGTGAATTTTACTGATAGATTTTTCATTGGGTGCATGAGCTACTCGGGCTTAAGAAAGTCTCCTCATAATTTCCCTGTGTGACCTCATCCGCTCACCTCTGCCAGCTCTCCCCTGCAGAAATAACCACCACTTTTTTTTTACGTTTGCTTTGCTAATGGGAAATGAAAGTAAAACAACAATAATTATATTCCCCTTTGTTCCAGAGCAGTGATGCAGCTGCAGAACGTACTTTGTGGAACACAGCCACGTCAGTGTTCCATTTGTTTCCATTCAGGGTTTTTTTTTCCCTATTTACTTCTTGCTAATTCTGATGTTATGGAAATTCTCCATGTGCAGGAGATTATAGACATCTGCTCACTGCCATGACCTAAAACACATTCTATTGGATAAGAAGGTTAATTTTCCACGGCAGGAAAACTCAGCTATACCAAAATATTTGTATAAATTCAGCTATTCATGTTAACCTGAAACATTGTCATTCTCCATCCAGTGAAGTGTTGAAATGTTTTGATTCCTGGAATTTAAATGGCACACTTGGGTATTCTGCCTTTATGTCAGGGGATCTTCTTTCAGCTCTCAGTACCAGAGGAAAAGTTTGTGAGAAATCCACAAATGGTGATCTGAGCTGGAGTCATGCTTTGGGGATCACTGATGCTTCTTTCACAAAGACAACAAATAAGGCTGCCTAAGGACAGCTGGTCTGTGGGAGGTGATTAAGGAAAGCAAGTCTGTATTTACTATGCAGTGTCTGAGCAAATGGCTTTTCTAGATGGGGCTCACATGAGCACTGGGAAAATGTTAAGGATGCAAATATTGAGAAATGTTGGAAACAGCTGATCCAGGTGCATTTCAATTCACAGGACAGGAGCTTTCCAGCACCCTCTATCACAGTCCAATCAAGTCCTATGGAGAACAAGGACATACAGTCAGTAGAGAGCAGGCAGGTGGTTTGGGCAGATAATGGACAAAAGCCAGTGGGCAGCACCTCAAGTACATGAGGTGGATTTGAGGAAGGAGAAAGCATGAAGGGAGGCTAGAGAGACTTGTTTCAGGCATCAGCAACACTGTAGAACTCAGCATTCGTCTTTGGCCCAATTTCTTTGTTGTTGCTGCCAAGTGCTAACAGGAAAGGTAGTGTAGGGCGTTGTGATAAAGAGGGTACAGAGGTTGTACAGCTTGTTTTACCAGTGCCACTGCTTGTAACAGGCCTGCAAGCAGCTCCTAGGAATCATACAGGCCTGTTCGCTTTCCCCTGTCACCTATTGCAGCCTTTGTTTGGGAGAAGTTCATGCCACAAGCTATCAGATTTCCTAATCAGAATGACTAGAAATACAGTTTTCATAAGGTACTTTTGTGCACATGGGACTGTGTGCATGGGAAGCGAGGCTGGCTTGTGCTCTGTTCCTGGTTTTGTTCCTGCCAGTCTGTGTGCTTTGCGGTGACCAGTATTTTGCCAGTCTGCTGTAATATTGAAATTACACCTGTTTTTTCCATCTCCTTCCCTTTCTTTCCCTTTGTCCCCCTCTCCCTTTCCTCTTACTGGAAAGGTAATAATTGATCCCTGCAGATGTGTCGTAAAAAATAACTTCTAGCATCTCCAGGTCTCTGGATTAGTTAAAAAATCTGATCTGACACAAGTGACTGTAGCAGGGTATAGGTCTGCCTAGCCCAGGAGGTAGGCATTGCTGATGCACACATCAGCTGTACTGGTGCAGCCAACGTGTGTATGGGCGACCAGAGAATTTCCTGCAGGATTGATCTCTGCTGAGGTGGAAATACTTTATGGGGAACCTGTATTTCTGTTGCCATTCCAAGAATTTTCTTGCAGGACCACTAACAATTCTGAATCAGGCCTCAGAAATGGCTGGCTTAAAATCACTATTAAGCCGGGTAACTTTATTTATTGTTTGCTTCTGGAAAACCAGAATGCAACTAAATCATTTGTTTGAGCTTCACCCTGTGATCATGAGGGATGGAAATGTGCTTTTAAGGCACAGACAAGCAGAAGTTCCCGTCTATTTACATAAGTTGTGAACTGAGACTGTAAGTGACACGAGAAGTATTTACAGCCAGGCAGAAGCAAACAGCAGTACCAAGAAGACTTGATTTGGGCACTGTGTTAACCCCAGCTCAGCAGCTAGCCATAGGCAGGGCTCACAGGTTCTCCTGTGGCAAACCAACAACAGCCTCGGGAATCCTTCCCCTCTCCTGGGTTGGGGTGCGGGAGGCAGGCAGAGGAACTGGAGTCTGCTGGAGAAGCGGGGGAGGGAAGCAGGAGGAAGGGCAGGGTTGTTTCAGGATGAGCCCCTGGTGGGGTGCCAGCTGGAAGAGCTGCGGCTCCGTGCTGGTGTATGGCAGAGCTGAGAACGGCTCTTGCAGGCTGAGCTCTTGCTCAGCGTGCAGCCATGAGGCAGCTGCCCCTCCCTGGGGGAGATGGGACAGCCCAGCACGCAGCTCAGGGTGGACCTCAAGGAGAAGAGGGATGCTCCAGGCTCACCATGATGAAGCACCAGCTTAGCCATGCCAGCCACAACTGCTGGAGATGTCTGCCTGCTCCTGCTGAGCAGAATGAACCTGACACCTTGTCTGAGCACTTGGCTGTGAACAGCAGTGGGGCTTGGGGCTTTGGCCACCTTTGCTTTCTTCCTCTCCAAGATGACATCCTCTCTCTCAGTGATGGCTCTCTGGCTCTCCTGGAGGCAGTCAGGCTGAATGGGAGGTGCGGTGCATGAGGACAGGATGGAGATAAGTTGATGTCTGGCTCAGATGTGACCAAACAAGTTAAAAGCTCCCCTGCTGCCCATGGATGAGTGCAAGGGAGGATTCAGAGCTCTGCTTGATCCATTCTTTCCCAGTAAGTGTTTTCCCAAACTGGAGAATCACACGCTCACACTTAGTCACACACTCTGCTCAAGTTAATTAGTTTAACTACAGAACTAGTATATGTCTGTGGAGAGAGAAGAAAAATCATTTTGTCACTGCCTCTCAGTGCATGAATAAGCCATGCCAACATGCTTTCCACCAATTCTTTAGCTTTTCAAAATGTTATATGAACAAGTAGAAGCAAAACAAGATTGTAGGCCTGAATCAGAAAGAATGAACTCTCTTCTCTGCTCTCTTAAGTGTCTGTAGTTATATGCCTATTCATCACTTACACTTACAGAATGTTTATCATCCTACATGACAACATGGTCATAAAACCTACATTACTGAAATATTGTCACTTACCAAATTAACTAATAGTGTCAGCATTTGAAATAAATATTTTATACTATGTAATTCCAGTGTGCTCACAGTACAGAAACTGCTGGTGCCTTGCTGGAGCAATCAGTGTTAAATGTTTGTAAACCAAGAATTTCCTTCTATAGTTTGCACATATTCTTCCAGCATGAGACTAGAAATACAGAAACACATTACATCTCTATACACAACACAAATACAGACAAATTATATATTTGCAAACTCTGTAAATATGAGCTAAAAATGCTAAGTTTTTGAAAGATAAATTGCTTGCTTCCTAAAAGGAAGGAAAGTTTTATTATTGAAGGGGAGGAATCATGTGCAAATTATCATTCCAGCATCTTGCAGGATACCTGGGGGAGATTATACTGTCTCTTGTTTAAGTGAACTAGGTCATTTCTCTCAATATTACTGAAAAAAAGATTCTGGGCTTTGGTGGACAACATGCCTTTCCTGCTGCTCGTTCTCTTCCCTTATCCCAGTCCAAGAGCAGTTTCAGGTCCCATCTCTGAAGCAAGCAGGACTCCAGTTGCCCCTCTCCTTCAGCAGCTGGACACTCAGCACAGGGGTATTGCTTAGTGTTGCTGCTGACATTGAACACATGCTCAGAAAACCGATCTGTATGTGTGGAAAAACATGTCACATGTAGGTAACTTAGCACTGGCTTCTAAAGAAATTAACCTCGTGCTTCTCCCAGTTAATTACATGTGCCAGGAATGTGCAGTGGGAGCGTCTCCCAAGCCTGCATGTAAGTGTTGCATTGAGAACTGAGTTTCTTTGTCAAAAATGTGTTATCTTAATGCTAGTGAGGCACCGAAGCCTCTGAATGTTATTTCTATGCCAACTTTTCTTAAAGACTATACCTTATAAAATGTGACAGGAGTGCATTTTGCATTTTTCTTACTGCATGGAGTTTGATTTATGTCCAAGGTCCCATCTGTTGTTTTTTATTGTTTTAATCTTAATACCTTATTTCAATCTGTTTGCCTTCTCAAATCCCCACAGATATTCTGGAATGTAAACTAGGCTCTTACAGGTTTTGTGTGAAGCAAATTCTATTATATTTGTCCTATTTTTTTAAATGTCTTTTTCTCCAGTTGATGTTGAACACCCACATAAACAAGCAAAACAAACTCACTCTGCAGGGGAGAGATGAGAAATGCAATGAAATATCCTGAGGCGTAAGCTAATGTTTAGATTAGACTCCCAGAATCTCTAGTCTTTTAACCTTCAATATTGCTTACATTAACTGTAGGTAAAAAAATTTCAGGCAGTAGATTGCTCCTCTACATGTGCTGCTTTGCATTTATTTAATTTTAGAATAAGACAATAACATACTTGAAGCTGCTTGAAGTACAGTCATTTTCTGTAAGGTTTACTATTATTTTAACAGAACATTTTATATGTATATTATTATGAGCAGTGAGCAGTACTATTCACACATTTTCAGTCTGAAGTACCAGACAACTCCTTAAGTATTATTTGTTTTACTAGCTGTATACATAGTACAGTAGTGATTTGGGCCTCTCAGCTTAGTTAAACCTCTTTGACCCTTGTTTCTCTGCTTTTCATTTGGTGTTAGCAGTTGACCAATTCCCTGACTTGTTTACATCCCTGCTTTCAGCAGGTTGCAGATTTGTTCATGCAGCTCTGTGTGTTTGATCAGTCTGCCCTTGAGGGCATTCAATATGCTTCCAGCCTTTGGATTGATTTGTTTGTATCTGCAGCATTTACCACACACCATATTTTAAGAAAGAGCCAACAGCTTGCACATAAGGAGCCGGCTGCCATACCTAGGTTTCATCTCCCAGCACCGAGTACAAAGCAGCACATTCTGGCAGGACTCTGGATGGGTGCCGAGAACCTCCAAGTCAGTGGGATGTGGGAGTGCTCACCACCTCCTGCGGTGGCACTTCAGCCTGGTATGTGAGCAAAGCAGTATCTGCTGAGCTCCCAGGGCCAATGGGTTGATAACAATTCCAGGCAGAGGGGAGCTGGAGACACAGAGATGGGTCCTGTGTACTGTGGGATCACGTGTGACTCCAGGGCAATTGGAGTTACTAAGGTGACTGTGGTCACTAAAAGGCAGATTCACATGCTGCTGGTAGAAGGCTCACAGCCTCTGTGGTGATGAGGAGTTTCATTCCTATTTTTTGGATCACTGTTGGCACCATTACATTAGGTGTTATGGCCAGAGTAAGGGTGTCACATATTTGAAGAAACCCTGGCCTAGAGGTTCCACATGAAACCATATGAAATATATTGCTCAGAGGTGGCCTGGACAGCATTTGGCAAAGTGTGCAGGCAGAAAGGAAGGTGACAGCTGAAAAAAACCCAGAGCCTGAGAGGTGTGAATTGAAAGGAGAGTCTGGGGGATCTGAATCCAAGTTATTTGGGGCTGAGGTTTTCTTTTGAGGCTTTGGGTTATTTTGTAATTGAAAAAGACTTTCAAAACTATTTCAAGTTCATAATCCTGCTTTAGCTCTTTCCATTATTTCCATAAGGTGTAGGAGTAAGATCCTGTTGTAACACATTTGTTACAGTTTAAACAAATGAACGTAAGAAGTACACGATGTTTGAGTAGGTCTGAGTACATGACTTTACATGTTGAGCTCTCACGTCTGCTGCGTGCACAGCAATACAACTGATGATGAGCAGTACACATAAATGCTTTGCTTTATATTCTCACAGCAACTGTGTGGAGCAGTGCCACCTCTGCAGTGTGACAATAATGTAGGAAGCACTACAATTGTCACAGGTATCTTCTGCAATCCATGTCGTGACTTGGCTCCATAGCATGCAGTATGAAAATCACTGAATCAGTACCTGTCATTTTTGGCCTCTTCAAAACAGTAACAGGAATAAGAATGCATTCAGAATATTTTGTGCCTTAGAAGTATCTTTATGGCACACTGCTTGCAACTATTGGGAAATACTGCTTCCAGTATTTCTGGTGAGCATAAACTGGGGTGAAAGTCTGCTGCACAGCTGTGCAGGCGCTGGGAGTGGGTGCTGTCACAGCAGGAAGAACTGCATCTTCTGCTCTTCACTGAAAATTGCAGCAAAGAAGTGAAACAAATGCTGCATAAATTAACCTTCTTTAGGGTAACTGTGCACTGTTCTGGGCTGCTGTTGTGGTTTAACCTGTCAGGCAGCTGACAGGTTAACCCCACACAGCTGCTCTCTCGCTCTTTCCCAGTGGGTGGGGGAAGTGAACTAGGGGGAAAAAAAGAGTAAAATTTGTGGGTTGGGATACAGACAGTTTAATAGGGCATATGATGATAATAGATACTAATATAATATATTAGATATTATAGAGATACAATATATAGAGCTATATATTATAGATAGATAACAATATTAGAAGAATACAGAAAGCAAGTGATGCACACTGCAATTGCTCACTACCCACCAACCAAAGCCCAGCCAGTCCCAGAGCAGCAGCCCCCAGCCAGCTTTCCCCCTCGTTCATATGCTGAGCTTGCTGCTGTGTGGTGCAGAACATCCCTTTGGGGTCAGCTGTCCTGCCTGTGTTCCCCCAGCCTCTTGTGCCCCCCAGCCTCCTTGCTGTGGGACTGGGTGAGAAGCTGAAAAGTCCACATCTCCCCTGGTGCTTTCTGCTAGCAGCTCCAGGTAGGGCTGTTCTCCAGCTGTGGTGTTCTGCTAGTTGGTGAAAACATAGCTATTATTTTGTTGATCACCTCCCTTGGGATCTGACAATGTCCATCTTGCCATTTAGTTCCTAAAAATGTATTCTCCTTGTCCCTTGACCTTACTTTGAGTTATGGCAAAACTGGCTTTTGGAAGGTTTCAGACTCTTTTCTTCCTCTTCTCAAAAACTTCTTTTGCTGTGTTGCCCCACAGATGAGTCACAGAAACTGCTGAAGGACAAAGCAGCAGACAGGTTCCATTTATTTCTCCAGACATGCTGCGTGCTGGTTTTCTACTTCCTGGGTATTGACCCATGGAGAGCTTTAAAGCTGAGGTTCTTTTTCAATATATACATGGAGTCACTGAGGGAATTACGAGATCCCTTCACCCCCAATGACAGCAGTACACAGCTTATACTGTTCTCTGCCTCTCAGACATCCCCAGTGAGGAGAGCACTGTCTCCCAGATATTTCATTTATTATGGGTTATCTGGTGATTTTGGTGCCTTGCCAAATTGTACCAGCAGTGCTTGTGATGGCTACAAGAAAAGGACTGGGAAGTGTCCCCATGCATAATTTACAAGATAACATAAGTAAATTGCACAGTTGAAGAAAGGGACATGATAGGACTGATGATGATCTGCCAGGCTTCTGGTGCCTTCGCTTGGCAGCCACTTTCAGGGGTAGCACAGGGTAATTCTTGAGACTGGACACAGCCTCTTGTAGCCAGTTTTGATTGGCCCATGCAGCTTGCCCTCAGGCCATGTTACTAGCATTTACAGTACATGTGAGCAAGCATAATGCCTTTCAAAATAAATGTAATGAATCCAGAATGCAAGAGCTTACTCCACAACACCTCATCACTACATCTGCCCTGTTCTCTTTTGCCAGTCTGATTTCTCATAAAAAGCTCTCAGCTCTGACAAGAGCTTTACCCTTCAAGGCTTTAGGTAGGCCAGTATCCAGGCATCCTTAAGAAAGGCCTGTGTACATAGTCTTGTTTTTCAGGTTTGTTTAACTTGTCAGCCACAAGGATGGAGCTCTTCAAAGGGGAAGTAGGGATTTTTAAGTGAAGTGGGTTTCAATCAGAAACAGCAAAGGAGAGAGAAAAAAACAAACCCAAGCACAACCAAGCTGAACAGAGAGCAATATGTAAATTGGCACACCATTTGTATCATAGCAATGCTTTTCAACTGCAACATGCAACTTGTAGAGCAGTATTGAAAAGAATTTGTGTAAGTTCTGGTAGCTCAGAAGGCATTTGGAATAAAGACAGAAGAAAGGTTTATTGATTCTTTCTAGTGTTGAGGGCGCTAGCGTGTTTGCCTTACATCTAAATAACCAAACACGTGAACTAAGGCCTGTTCCATGCACGTATTCACTGCTCTGCTGTATAAATTTGGTTAAGAGGATGCCAGCAGTTAACAAATATTATTAAAAGATTACAATGAAGATGCAACTAATCTGACCTAAGGGAGGAGAGTAAACACAGCAATTAAGGGAAAAGGGGGTCAAGTCTGCCTGGATATTGCCCACGTCTCTGGTGCCATCACCGGTAACACCGAGCTGGTGGCACAGCGATTGGATAAACCGCTGTGGAGCCCCGTCCCCTCCTGGAGTGCACCCCGGGCTAGAAATAATGGAATAGGGGTAATGGTCCCTTAGAACGGGACCGAGAGGCGGGTGAGCCACTGCCGGCTCGCAGCTCTCCCCGTGGCGGCGGCGCCCCGGCGGTGTGAGGGAGCCGGGAGCGCGCCCCGGCGCTGTGAGGGAGCCGGGAGCGCGCCCCGGCGCTGTGAGGGAGCCGGGAGCGCGCCCCGTTCCCGCCGGGGCCGCCCCGCCGCACGTGCCGGGGGCAGCGCGCGCCCCGCCACCACCCGCGTGCGGCTCTTTAAGCGCTGCCTCCGCCCCGCGCCCCCCCGCACCCTCCGCGCCGGCTCGGCCACTCAGGCGCGCGCCTCGCAGCCAATGGGCGCGCCGTAGCTGCGCGAGCCGAGCGGCGCCGCGCCCAATGGGAGGGCGCGGTGGGCGGGGCGCGCGGCCGGGGCACTATTGTTGATGAGGCGCACGGAGGCTGCGGGTGCAGCGGCGCGGAGGGGACGGGAGTGCGACCGCGACGGGAACGGAAACCGGGACGGGGCTGCGGCGGCCGCCGCCGCCACCTGAGGCGTTGGACCTCGCGAGGAGCGGCCCGCGCCTCGTACCCTTCCGTCCCTTCCCTGCCTCAGGCCGTCTTCCGTGAGCCCCGGCTCCCGACGGATAATGTCCCACCAGCGCGTGAGGCGCGGCGGCTCCCCGACCCCCGCCACCTCCCTGGCGGGGGGAGGCGGCGCGGCGGCGGCGGGCGGCGGAGCAGCGGGAGCGAGCAGCCGCCTCCAGCCCATGCGGGCCACGGTGCCCTTCCAGCTCAAGCAGCAGCAGCAGCAGCAACATGGCAGCCCCACGAGGAGCGGTGGCGGCCCGGGTGCGGGACTCCCACGCGCGGCGCCCCCCGGCAGCGGCGGGCGCGGCGGCCCCGCCACGGCCCCGCCGGGGGGAGCGGGCGGCGGCGGCGGCGCCTCCTCGCGGGGCAGCCCCACGCGTGGCCATGGCGGGGCGAGGGGCAGCCCCCCGCGGCACCACCACCTGCCGCCGCCGCCCCCGCCGCCGCTGCCGGGCTGCGGGCCCTCGCCCTGCTCCTCGCCGGTGCCTCCGCTGCCGGAGGGCAGGGTCCGGCACCACCACCGGCGGCAGTCGCCGGAGCCGGGCAGGAGCTCCCCAGAGAGGAAGAGCCCTAGCTCCCCCGTCTGCAAAGGTGAGCGCCGGGGGGTCCGGGACAGCGGCAAAGGGCACGTCCCCGGCGGCCGGGCCAGGCGCGGGGTGCAGGGCAGGGGCCGGCGGTGCCTCCGAGCGCCTCGTGCCCTGGGGCAGAGCTAGGGACCGGGCTGTGCCCGGGCTGGTGCCCGCCCTGCTCCTTCTGTGGCCGGCGGCAGGGCTTGCCGGGTATGTGCGTGGAAGGGGTCTTTGCTTTTGTTGCTGCTCTGTTGCGCCCTGGCTTTCAGAAGAGGGATAGGGCGCCAAGCGTGCCATGTGGGGGTTGTGACCGCTCCCGTAGTACCGCGAGTACTGCCTCGGGTTGGCAGATGAGGGGGTTTCAGTGGGGTAGATGTCCTTAATGTACTTGGGCACAAGCTTTAGGTGAGTTTGGGGGCTGTTGTGAAGCCTTCACATCTCACCTTTCTGCACACCTCGTGCCGGATGGTGGATGTGGTTGTGATCCAAACAGTGTCCCTGAGCTTGCAATTAAAGAACTGACTAGTGCTGTAGGCATGGCACATAGGTGTAGAACAAAAGTATTCAGTATCTCTCTTAGCAGTTGCTTTCAACATGAACCCTGCAGAAGGATGTGTGTGCTTGAGAGTGATGACATGCTTGTGCTACAGTGACGATAGAAAATAGCGTGGGGATACCATACATTTTGTAGCAAACTGCTTTTTAACTTTTTGAAAAATTAAATAATTCTTATTGGAAATGCTGGCATTTAAGTAATATATGGCATCAGGTTAAGGATAATAGAGGCTGACATATGTAAGTCCTTTTCCTTCTTGGGGTAAAAGTTTTCTCAAAAGTGCATGCATGTGGCTTTGTGTTCATGTCCTCAAATCTGGGGAAAAACGTTACTTTTAAGATACCAAAGCTTGCAGCTACTCTTTTTCATTAAATTGACTGTGGTAATCTAAACAGTAAAGTTGACTAATATGCAGAAGTGTATATGTAGAAATCTAGGACTAGCCCTCCCTTTAACACTTCTGCTTCTCCTTATACTCCTCCCCCTTTCTAAAATAATGATTATGACCAGACCACCGCTTTGGGTTTTTTCTTTTTTCCTATCCTGGCTCTTGAGGAATGATGCTGCCAAATGAGACAGTCATCACCAGTTGGTACAAGACGACTGTGTACCTCCTAGTCTGCTAGTGTAAGAGAGTACTGATAAGATTCTGAGTTAGATTTTTCACTTTGCAGATAAGAGTAATGAGGGGTTTATTAAGGCTATATTATATTATAAGGCTTTGGATCGAGGAATGTGTGTATTCTTCATTTGAGATTCTTGTTAATCAGTAATCTGAAAGACTTTATGCACATCACAAAATCCGGTCTTCTTCCTGTGAGCTTTATAGAAATCTTGCCTAAGGTGCAATCTGCTTGCCTGGAGAATGAGGAAGAGCATGGTTAGCCTTGAGGTCCAGGTTCAAAAACTGTTTGTAAAGGCATGCGTCAGACCACTTAGGGTGGAAAAATTGCACTGTCTTTTAGTCACTGTGGAGAAGCCTGCTGAAACTATGCTGGCCTCTTTACTACTTTGCAGAATTAACATATAGAAAGGAACAAGTCATTTGATTACTGTGTTAAGGTAACTCCAGTAGCTTTTTACAAGATGTGTGAAAACAGGAGAGTGGTGCCCGTTTAATTGCTTCCACATGTTCCAGTTTCTGACTAGTACTTGTATTGGCTCTAAATGCAAACTAAACTCTTTAATAGTGCCTAACATTCATCTTGTGTAGTCCAGTGCTTGATAGAGGCTGAGTTGACTTAACGTTTTTTATCTAAATGAGTAAACAGTGTTAGCTGAGAACATGGAAGTGGAACTTTTTTTGCTAATGAGGCAACGGTTGTGCAGACACACAAGACGCTTGAGGGTATTGGTCAGAATCTGCTGCAGAATAACTTGGGTTTTTCTGTTTCTTGCTTTCAGTTAGTGATGGCTTTTGTTCATTCTGACAGCTGCAGACACATTTTCTCAGATGAAAATGAACCTTGAGGTTAGACAGATGATAGCTTTTTCTGAATTTAGATGCTGGTTGTATCTAAGTTTAAGTTGTATCGAAATATAAGTTTTATACTTCAGGTTCAGTTTCATGTTTTTCAGATTTTCTTTCCTGGGAAGCAGTTGAATAGTTGTGAACTTAGATTTCAGGAGCCTGCTTTACACTTGAGAACCCTAACTTTTGAATTTACAAATGTGACTTTTATGGGTTTGAGGTGTGGTTTTTGGAGGGGTTTTTTAGCCCTTGTTTTCTGATCTGAATTGCTCAACTGAATTCTCTGTTGACTATGGGGTAATTACAAATGGAAGATTCTGTCATACAACTTCTAATTTTCCATGCTTTTCTTGCCACTTCTCTCCCCTCCTCCTAAATATGACCAGGAAGCTAGATCTTGCTACTACCTGCTTTTCATCTTTTACTTTCCCTTTCTGCAGTCTCTAGCAGTTATTTCCCAGAATTCAGCTTCTCATTGCCTTTTAATGTGTTCTGCCCTTCCCATCACTGGTGTGGCCTCGTTTCTACACTGCAGAGTCTGTCCTGCAAGCTCCAATTTTGGTTCAGTTTTCACATATGCCTCTTTAACTGTCTGCAAACCATCCCTTAGAGGACATTGTTTTGACCTCCTAGTACTGTTGCAACATGAGATAGAGCATACACAGTTCTCTATCTTTATTGGTTTTTGCCTTGGTTTATTCACTGAGTAAAGATCTGATGGGATCTTGTTATTTGTGTTCTTATATAAAACACATCTTAGAGGAGTTGAACTGCTCAGCTGCAAAAATGTTACAGTGTACCAGGCTGAGTAAACAAGAAGATCAGGACCAGAGCCATAGCAGTTGTTTACTTTCAGGTGCCTGAAGGTGGTGAGAGAGGAGTTCTCTGCTGGATGCTGGACTTCCTGGTATAGTCCAGTTGACTGTATTGGACATCTAAACTCATTCTGAACATGAAGGAGAAGTTTCTAGGGAAGGGTAATATTAAAGCCTGCTTGTGTGAATGGAAGTGATAAAAATAGTATATGAAGTCTTAGAGGTCAGGTATGAACCTTTTCTTGGAGGTAGAGAGGAAGAAATGGAACTGTATTACACTCAAATTTCACCATAGAATTTATTAGTTTTAATAATTTGTTGACACAATAATAGCTGCAGACCTGTTGACTTTAATGACCAAGGTTTTGCAGTAGTTTTGAAAGATATTACTGTAGGATAAGAGAGAAGGCTTTGTGTACCACTACATTCCTGCACTGCTTACCTAAGCTGTTTAACAAATGGTAGGTGTAAAGAAAGCTAATTCATTTTTGCACCATCATACTGTATGTTTCTTGTGGCCAGCACTTCAGGGGAGTTTATTTGGATTAAAAATATTTTCATTTACTAGAGTTAAGTAACTTGAACATCTTGGGTTTTGTGAGGTTTGGTTTTCTAAAACACCACTAATTCAGTCATTCTTCTACAGTGGGACAATTTTGAATTACTAGTGAACAGTTCTCTTTAAATTTCTGTGAGGATGATAGCCAGGATTATCTTCCAAAGGGAGTATACACAGTTGGGTGGTGTGTCTGTGCTTAGTGCTCTGAGTCTGTTCGGTTCTCTTAATGAAACATGAAAAGTAGGTGGAGTCCCAGAGATCAGTTGTAGTTTTGGGAAAGACGGTTGTGCCAGCTGTGCATGGGAGGGATCCCATGAAGGTCCTTTCTGGGGAAAAGCCTGACCAAAACAGAACAAAAAGGTCAACTGTGTGTATGCCTTGATGCCAGAGGAGTTTGGTCTCACTCCTTCTCACTACTTTGGATAGCCCACTTGTATAAAAAAAAAGCCTCAAGTAGAATTTTGTGAGTTCAGTAGCTTCTTAGGCTTTTCTGCTGCTTGTTTTCTCACAGTATGTGTTAGACGATGTTTCTTTGGTTTCTTTCATACCTTTCAGTTAGTTATTGGTAAGCATCTCTATTTGTTCAATTTTGCTCTTCAGTCCCACTGCTATAGTGCCTGAGCTTACACTGCCTTTGGAGGTGCCTGGCTTTACTCTGCAAGAGGTGTGTGTGATACCAAGTTGCCTGTAGCAACTTCTTTTGGTCACTTGTACAGCAATGACCAGTGAAGACATGGCAACTTGCTTGTTATTTCCCCGCATTATGGACTTCATTGATTTGTTTTGTGTATGTTCTCTTTATTTTTGTTCTATTATTTTGCTTTGTTTGAGACCAGATTGCAGAAAGACTTTTGTTTCTAAATAGATTTATACTAGTGGTGGATGGATAGGAGGGTTGATGTTTGTCACAAATACTGGTTTAGAGAGATAATCAGGCCAATTAAAAGAGATCTAATATTTAAGAAGCGTCTATTTGATGAAACAGCTCCATTGTTTTTCATCAGCCACAGCTGTTGTAACTGTTATCTCTATGGAGGCAGATCTCTTGTTATGTAGGTCACATCAAGAAAAAATAGCAGCTGAACACTTGCTTCAAGTATTGTAGGGGAAAGTGCAATGAAAACATTGTATATGTTCCCACTGAAATGTTTTGAAACAGTAAGAAGGATTGTATAGTAGACTTTGCCAATTAGTATAAAGGGAGGTTGTGAAGGTGGAAAAGTAAGTAAAAACAGATCCAAACATCATTCCCCATCTAAATATAAGTAATTTGAAAACAGAATTTCTTGAATGAATTTTTAAATCAGAGGAAAAGAGAGTCTTTACAGGCTTTGTGCCTTGAAATGAGCAGCTTCCCTTGAACTTAAATAGTAAACAGGCTCTTCAGTTCTCATTCTCTGTTCAGCAAAATAGTCTTTCCAGTTGTTTTTTGGTTTGGTTTTGTTTTTCTTTTTTTTTTGTGGTGGAGAGGAGAGAGTAATAGATTCTGCTTTTCCAGTTCTGAAGCTGTCTGCTGCAGTGGCTTTGCAGATGATGTGGCTGACTACGTACACTTCCTGATTTATAATTTTTTTTCACATCCTTTCTGTTTCCCCTTGGTAAAAAGAGAAAAGCTTCTTGAAGAGGAAGAATGATAACTGAGAAGAAACACAAACAGGGAGAATATGGCAGCTAATTCTAAGACAAATAATATGTTTGATTTAACTTTGGAAGCAAGCATAATTTATAAGGAATGACACATTGTGTTAGCATGCCACATTGTCCTATAGTACACACAAAAGGAATAGTTTTGAAATCTTCTGATACAAACAGACCCTTCAGTGTGCTGATAGTAGTAGTCAGAGAATTTCTTTGACATGGGAGTCTTAAGTGCAAACTCCAAAACATATTTGCTGCTACACCCTGAGAGCAAATCTGCTGAGAGCTCAGTAGTAAGGTTGTATCATTGTTGGTGCTTGTAGAAATAATAAACCAGATGAGGTTTCCTGACTGCTTTGTGTGAGAGTGGCTGATTATAGTGCTAATAATTTTTTTCTTGTAGTTGAATTGAAATATTTCTCACATTTTTACTGTGTACATTTCTAATAAATTCACATGAGGCTATTTAGTGTAGAACATCACTAGATTTAGGTGTTCTCCACTCCATTGAAATCTATACCTAACAAGTTTTATTAGTATTTATCACATGTATTTTTAGTAGATTGCAACAGCTTAGAAATTGAATTTTGGACTTCTGATGTCAGTGGTTTTATTTTCTGACTAGCAGTCGGACACTAACCAGGCACAATTTCCTTTGTAAATGAGTTTATGTATAATACAAATTGCTATGTTATTGATACTTCTAGTGCAGAATTCATCCTAAGGCACAGTGAGGGAGGACACATGACTGAGTTTTTCCAGTGGCCTTTTATAAAGGTTCCATCTAACTTCTGAATCATGCTTGCTGTGTTCTAGCTGTGTATTTTAGGACTTTCTATTCGTTATAGTTAAGATTAATGCACAATTCTTTCAAGTATAATTGAAATTCTTTTTGTGGGGAGTAGATGAGTTGATAGTAAGCTTAGATAATTGTGATCTCAGGATTTGCCTTTTACATCTCAAAATGTGTGAGCATGTATGTGTATCTAAACCCCGGGTCTTTGCTGCTTATCAGTCTCTTAAATTTAACAACCGCAGTTACTGTTCTGAGGAAACTTTCTTCAGTGTTTATTCTTCATAGCTTGCAGTGTAGTCTTTTACTGCCACCTTACTTAAGACATCATTGACAAATGGGACAGATACAAATTTTTATTTTTAACCATATTCTTCCTTCTCATGTTACTTCCTATGGTTGTATTTAACTTTTTTTTTGGTAAGGATTCCTCTTAGTATCTAAATTGTTCTGAAATAGGCTACCAATATAAACACCACAAATGAGGTGTTGCAGAAGATACAGCACCAGGCAAATATGAACATAGTTACCAAGTAGCATGTAAAGGGAGGAGATGTCTCAATTAGCTTGTAAAATGTAAATGACTACCTTATCGAAGTTGACTTCTGAATCTAAGGGTTATGCCATATATCATGTACTGGGTGGTTAGAATATGCTGGTTTATAGTGTCCCTGGAAATAAAGTAGATGAAGGGGTGAAGGGCTAGTGGGATGAACTGTACACTCAGCATTAAATTGAAAAAGTTCACCACAGTTTTTCTTCATTAACCTTTTGTGTGCGTAAACATTGCTATTTTTATTTCTTCTACACCTTCATCATTTAAGAATCAAATGACTGTTAGACTTTTAAAGGAATAAATAGTGGTGTGTGAACACTAATGCAACATTTGTGGCATAAGGATGTTTTTAAAGAAACCATAAAAACAGATTTCAAGCTTATTCAGACTGAATAGAACCTGGAAAAGCAAACTTAATTTCCATATTAGAAGTATCTTGTTGTATACTTAACAGCATAGTTCCAATTTGGGATGATTTCTTGTAGGCTGTTAAAATGGATAAGCTCTCTGTCTTGATTTCTTTGTAATCAAATGTTCTTGCTCTACCAGACAAATCAAGACCACCTTCATCAAGCCCTTCCAGTATTGTTCGCCGGACATCTTCACTGGATACACTTGCTGCTCCATACCTTGCTGGACAGTGGCCTCGTGATAATCATGGACAAGCTGCTCCCTGTATGAGAGACAAAGCCACACAGGTAGGACAGAGTTTTTTGTCTTTGGAGTATGTAAGGGTAAAGACAGGATTTAAATGTGAGAAGCTTTTCCTTTGAAAACATTCACTTTAGCTTTCTTGCTCACAAGTTTCTATTCACTTTCAAATTGCAGGAATCCTACCTTTGCTATTGCACGTGTGAATTATTTGCATTCTTTAAGTAAAGGCTGAGAACTGTAGTATGGTTTAGGTGTTCCACTTCCTTCTTGCCTTGGGAAAACACTAGTGCATTGTACATCTGTATTCTCATTATTCTTAGTGTGCAGTACACTAGATAGCACTGGAATTAAGTACTGTTTACTTTAAATTTATATAGAGAACTTAGTGATGTATCCTTATATGTATGTCTGTCTCCAACTCTTCATCCTCTAATTGTAAAAGCCCTGTAATGTTCATTTGGGTTTTATGCACCAAGGATAGAATTATATGCATTGAAGAACTGCCTCATTGAACTGTGAATGGTGTTGAAATTTAGCTCAACTGGAAAGTATTTAAAAAGTACATGATTTGCCAATAAACATGAGCTGCTTAACAAATTTTCACAAGCTTTAAAGGTTCCGTCCTGTGCCACCTGTAAAAACGGAAACAACAAACAATTGACTGAAGCATGACGTTTGTTTTGGCATTCCCCTTTAAAGGGAGTGTTGTTACATGACATCCCTTCTGTATGCAGAAGTGGTTCAAGATGGAGTGTTTCTTAAAATATCCTAGTGTTTCATTTCTCCTTCTGTGGGTGCAGTCTGGCAGTGGCTTTCTCTAACATGCAGCGTGAAAGAAAGAGGCAAATGTATCAGATTTTAAATCCCTGTTCCTGGAACATGGTTTCAACAAGAAGTCTCCACTAATTCCAAAGAACATAAGCAAGATGCAGTTGGAAGAGGACCTCATAGCATGTGGGGCATCCTTGTGTTTGAACCCCTGTTAGGTTTGGTAACAGTAGCAAAAATGTGTCCACATAGTTTCAGTGTCTGTGGATGGGTAGGTATTGAGCAGATGAGGTGTGCAGTGTTACTGTGTGGCCTTTTGTGGGAAGAGCAGATCAGTAGAGAAGGAAGGTGTTTTGTAGGGAAATATGCCCATCTGGATAAGGTGGAATTAGGAGGTGGTGAAGAAGAAAGGACAGCTGAGGAACACGTTTTCTGTGCAGGCAAATGAATTGGAAAAATGGTTAGAAGACAGGGTGATAAAAGAAAGCACTTTGAAGTAAGAGGAGGAGGATGAAGGAAGGTATGTGATATACAAGGAATGTCTGTACATACTTAGCTATTAAAAAGCATCATTAAAGGGCAGAACTAAACCCCTATGGGTGTCCTAACAATTTATTTTCGTATTTGATTTCTTAGGATAATACCTTTTTCAAAATAATTATATTTCTGTACTGCTGCCAAAGTGTTTGCTATGTTCAGTTGATCTTGTTCAGGTTAGTTTTGATATAATCTGAATAATGGTTGGGCTTTTATAATCTCTGTATTTGCCAGATACCATCCTTTTTGGCTTGCATTTTTCTTTTGCCTTTTTCTCCCAATTCTGGCACATCTAACTGCTGTGGTAGTGGGGCTTTTGTATAGAAGAGGAAATAAATTTGAAAGGTTAATGGGAAGACTGTAAGCGCATTAGATATTTCTGCAGAATGAGTACATTTAGTGGTGATCTATGGTAGTGTATTTCTGAGAGAACTAGAATGATCCATTTGCACTTCCTAATTTAAAATTTATCAAACCAGTAGAAAATTTGGGGCTATAGACATACATCTGTATGTCCAAAGCTGATGTTGATGTGACACTGATGAGATATTATTGATTTTAATCTTCTGATGGGCCTGAGAGCAACCACTGGAGCTAGGGACAAATTTAAAACGTGACTTACAATAGTTAGCTTCTTGAGATAATACAGACTGCCCATTTGTATTGTTCAGCTTTTCTGAAAATGTCTTATTTGGATGAAGTTTCACTTATGAGATACTCTGGTTCCAGTGTGTAATTTCAGATTTCACGAAGTCTGACGTGAAATGTATGTGTTCTGATTTCAAGCCTTTAGAGAACAGGACTTGAATTTATGAAGATGTAAAAGGTTTTCAAGTTGAGTAAGCAGGGTATCTTGATTCTGTGGAGTTATGGCATAGGAAGTAGAGTCATGCAGGAAGCACACTGGGAAGAGACAGCAATTAGTGGCACACTTCAGCTTGCAGGCCTTTCTAGAGATGCCCATGGGTCATAGCTGAGAACTGTGTAAGAGATCCCAGGTCATGCAGACTGTATCTCTATCAGATTCCTCCTTCAATTGAGTATTGTGATGAAACCTGTCTATAAAACTCAACTGAATTATGTACCTGGAAAATATTTGTTGGATGATGAATAGGTGTATTATTGAGCATCCAAGGGTCTGGCTAGGATTCATACCTGCGCATGTTGTTTCAAGTGCTCATAAAACAGGTGTTAGTAATCTTGTCTTTTTGCTTTGAAGGAAACCTGTTTGTCTTAGAACTTAAAATGGGACAATTCCATTGTATTTTTAAAAAATTCTTAAATAATTTGACTGCAAAGTTTTTGCCTCTTAAAACTTTTTTTTTTCAGAAGTGTTCTATTGTCTGTAATAAATTTAGCCTTAAACTAATTTCTTTGTAATTCTAGAAAGGGGGGAGGATGTTATGAATGGTAACAACTAAGAAGCAGGTAGTAGTACTTTAAGAACCTAGAGAAATATAAATCCCACTTTGCCTTTTGGTTACTTGGTCTATTTCTTGATAATAAGTATTACAAACAAAATAGGTGGAATAAGTAGAAGGAGACTTGCTAAAATAGTATTGCATTTCTGTCTTGATGTACAGGTTTCCTATAGTTTAATCTG
The DNA here is from genome assembly GCF_041296385.1 of Aphelocoma coerulescens. NCBI lineage: Eukaryota > Metazoa > Chordata > Aves > Passeriformes > Corvidae > Aphelocoma > Aphelocoma coerulescens. The sequence continues at coordinate 12,711,554 of NC_091021.1, forward strand.
AAAAGATTTCTAATATTTGCTTTAAGGATGAGCCTCAAAGCAACTTCAAGGCTTTAAAATGAATCAGATATTAATTTATTAAATAATTCTTGAATCTTGAGTCAAAGTCTTGAATATAAATTAAAGGCAAAGACTAATTAGAGTGTTAATTATTCTCCTGTAGGCAAGTATCATTGTTGTGCTGAGTTGGGAAGCTAGAGTTAGTAGCTAAAGCTTACTGTTCCAGGAGCTAGAGGATAGAATGATACTCCTGACTGACGTTTGAGAATTGACTAGACAAAGATTGGTACTTGGGAATGGGGATTATCAATTATTCTATTTTATGATGAAGATCAGTGAGTGCTTTTCTAGAAAAACAGATTGTAATGGATTCTGATTTTGCTATGAAATGGGAATTTCAAAGTAACCATGCTAACTTTATTATTCAGATTTGTCCTAGTTAGTGTTTGATTTAGAATGATGAAGATTAAAAAGTACTGATAATGAAGGTTTTATTTATATGAAACTTGTGTCTGTAACTGAAACCGGTGGGGTTGCAACCTGTATATTTGGAGTTAAGGCTCCATATTCCCTGCAAAAAAGGGATTAATACCACAAAAGACTTGAGTTTCTGTGATGCAAGTGGGGTAAGAAAGGTCAGCGTGTGGCTTCTGGAAGCTGTTAGTTTCACATGTAAGAACAACCACTGCTCGCTGTAGGTGTGAAGACTTAGAGGTAATCAAAGTTCTTCTCTATAGGGGAAAGTGAGATATCTTAAAAATGGGGTTAGCTAGATCATCACTGTATGCTGAGAACTGCATGGTGGCAACAGTGAACTTCAAGGAATTTGCTGTCTGTTTCAGTGTGTAAGCTGCTTCCAGAAATGCTTTCCCTTGCTTCATTAGGTGTATTTCCTGTGACTGCACAGAGATTCCTGATAGATGTTGCTATCTGTCTTCTTAGAGCCTTTACAGTTCACTGCTTTGAAGACATTCCTGGAGCTGGCTAGGTGGGAATACAAACTGCCCATAAAGCAAGCAGTATTATCACAGGCTTGCCTGTGCATTTTCTTACCTGAAATACAGTATGTCTTAATGATACTTTGCATTTCTCAGAACTCTTTCACCACTGTATGTTTGTGAGATTTTTTATTAAACACTAATGTGTCTGTTGGTTTAGTGAAACCAGCTTAGTATTATCTGTGTTGCTTTCTGCTTGGCCTGGGGCAACTGTGAACCCGGGACCCTTTGAGGCATTATTACATTAATTCCCTACTTTGCAATGGCTCTAGTGGTGCTTATATGCCTTGCTTTCCTTTTTCTCATTCTTGAGAGCAAGAACGTGATTTTGAAGCTGTGCTGGTGCAGGCTTTCACAGCGTTTACACCAAGCCACCCTTGCTAATGCGTCAGAAATAACAAGGTCAGCGTTTGTGCAGGAAATTAAATACACCATCTCCCCCCAGTTCAGCACTGTCACACTGGTTCTTCAGAGCTCTCTGGCAGCTTGTGCTACATGTGAATACTGCCTTATGCTCAGTCATTTGGAAGGGAAACTAGCACATTCCTATATTACAGGAGGTCTGAAAGTTGTGGGTTTGGGTTTTTTTATTTATATGGTTTCACTCCACTTTTTTGTACTTTACCTGTGAGAAAGGCTTCTAGTTGGTTACTGTTGTTCACTTTCGGTTCTGAATCTAGCATATCTTAAATGTTCTCTTTTCTAATTTGTCTCAAAATATTCTGCCAGAAAGTAGCAATTACCTTTTTTCATTAATCCTGTAATCATCTTCCTACAGACAGAAAGTGCCTGGGCTGAAGAATATTTAGAAAAGAAGAGAAGCTCACACAAACGTTCATCGTCATGGGGCAGCAATGAACAACTCAAGGAGGTCAGAAATGCCCTTACTTGAGATACCTTTGGGTTAAATGGTTTGTTGGTGTGCACTGATACCATGATCCTTCGGGAAGGCAGGAGTATTTTGCTACTTTGCTTAATTATACAGATGGTGGGCTTGGTAAAAAATAGGAAATGGTTTTTCATTTTATATTGATTTAATATAACAATTCAGGTGTATTAATATTTTTAATCTGAATATGTGGGAAAGAAAACATTAAATGCAGGTAACATTTTTCACCAAAGAAGGAAATAATAGCAATGACCACACTACTTTCAAACTTTATGTATTTCAAGTTCTTTTGCTAAACCTCCAGAGGTGTCTTCTGAGTGTCAGCTGAACTGATAGCTAACATATTAGATTTGCAAGAACTTGAGTGTAATTAGTGCTGGCAATAATTATGAATGTTGTGGTAGTAAATAATTTTAACTAAGTGATGGGATAAATGGATGAAATTACGTGTGTACCTGAATACACCTGTTGAAATCTAATGTGAATTTTTCCTTCGTTAGATTGCAAAATTGCGTCAGCAGCTGCAGAGAAGCAAACACAGCAGCAGGCATCATCGTGACAAGGAAAGACAGTCTCCTTTTCATGGGAACCATGCAGCCATTAACCACAGTCAGGTGAGGCTGTGTGCTTTTTGGCTGTGTTGGGTAGCTAAAACTACTTTTTGCTCCTTTCAAGGTTGTGATTTGTCTTAGAGGGAACTTAGAAATACCACAGGCTGCTAAATATGTGTAGCTATAGGTGAATTCTATGAAATAGAGCTCTTTCTTTTGACTGCTTGAGTGAATGGGGGCCCAGATCTTTCTGTTGCTTGGGTGAGCTGGCTTTGAACTCCCACTTCCAAATAATTTCAGGTAGTTAAATCCTTCCTTAAAGCAAGATTTTTAAAGTGCATTCTGCAGGTTCCACAAAAGGATGACAGAAAAGTTTAATCTAAACCTATAGATCATCTTCTTCATTACATGTTGGATTTAGAGAGCTTACCTGACAAAAGGCTATTCCATGAGATTACTTATATAAGTGTTTACACACTACATGACTTCATTCAGCCTTTTTAAGATTTTTTTTTTCCCCTGTCATTTATTGTGCCTTGAGATTTAAAGTAATAATTCCTTCTACAAGAATTGTGACGTCTAGGCCACCACATGTTCTGTGTGCGGTTTCAGTTTTATCTCAAGGCTTCTAATGAGGTCAGGTTGACAGAGGTGTAATATTTTTAGCTCAGTTGATAACAGGTGTAAAAAAATGATAGGCTTTTAAAAACACAAATCCTTCTTCAAGTGTGTTTTGGTTGAGTAACTTTAAGAAAACCAATAGAAAAGTTTGGTCATTTTTTCAGAAGGAAACTTTTTTTTCCCTCTCCCTGCTGATATCTCATGTATGTACATTTGATACACACCATTTTTTTTAACAGTTACAAAAGAACAAATCCCTCACAGTAGCCTTGGCAAGGCAATGTGGTTGAAAGAAACTAGGAAACTGTCATGTTGTGAATTGAGAGAGTACTTCAGCTGTGAAGCCTCTCTGAAAATCTAATCATATTCCTAATTACTCCTGAAATGTCATTAATTGTTCCAATAAATATCATAATTTGACAACAGTTAATAAAAAGTTTCGTTTCTGTCATTCCATCCTTCTGGAAATAATTTAGGCCAGGTTCTTTCATAGGTATAGTCAGGTATCTGAGTGAATGTGTTCTACTTCAAGACTGAAAATAAGAAAATAGAATAGTGTTTTGAATTTCTGTTCTTCTTAACTCCTACTTTGTATAAAAGTCGTTAGCATCTTTTGTTTCAGACCCTAACTTCTTATCCCTGCTGTAGGACATTTAATTAGGAGTCATGACTTTTCAGGATTTATGTGCCTCTTGAATTCATTTTTGTTGGTAGTTTGAATTGTCTGCTACTGAAAGTATTTAGGATTTTTTTTAGAATTACATTTTTTGATATAACAATTTAGGGATTACTGAAGTGTGGGTGCAGTGTACTGTGCTGCTGATTTTACTGACTGCTGGAGTCAGAACAGTCCAAAATTATGAATGAAGAAAGACAAATAAATGACCCAATCCCTTTCTAGGGGTTTTTGAGAAAGTTAATGAAAATCAACATACAAAATGTATCAAACTGTTGGTTAAAAACAAAACAAAACAAAAGACAGATCAACATACTTGATGAAGGTGTTTTATACAAATTTGTAGAACTTGAGGACATTTTCAACCAGAACCTATACTGAGGAACTTCTGGTGTAGGCCCTTTAGTACACTGGAGAATTACATGCATTTTAACAGGTTTGCTTGGCATTCTGCAAACCTGTGGGTTTCTGAATGCTAAGGTGTTGCTACTTTAGTGTAGATGGTCTTAGTGGGTTTTAATTTCAAAAATGAACAGTGATGCTGCTATTCTGAAAAATACCTCCTCAAATTATATACATTAATTTTTTTAAATCGTAATTAGTTTATTATTTTGCTGCTGGTATGGATGTCTTTACATTCTGCCAAATTTTATAGTATGCGAATAAAATATTGTGCAATGGATAATTAGTTTTTGGGCTTGTGAAACAAGCAATAAAATATAGACTGAAGCAAAGCAGCTTTTCCAGGATTGTGTTGCAAAACAAAATGTTTTTCTTGGTTAATTTTGTGCCAGCTGTGTCAAGCTACTTGTGAAGGGAAGAAGTTAAAGAAGGATTCAAAGAGCAAGTGAAGAGTTTACATCAATGGCATTTAGCAGCTGTTTTTTAACTCAAAGTGAAAATCTGTAACTGTAGGCATTGAGGGCAAAGTTCCTAGATTTTCTCATTCTTTTTTTGAACTGCTAAACTAGAATTTCTGGCAGCAGCTCAGTTCCTTCAGGATTTGTGGAAGGAAGGCGAAGGACTGTGTGGAAACCAGAATTTAGTAATTAGAATATTTAGAATTTTTTTTTTCACATTCCTAACTTGAAGGAAACTTTTGTGTTTGTTGACTCTAAAGGGTCGTGTAAAGATTTCTGAGCTCAAGGAATTGGATTCCTGACAAGGTGAGAAAAAATGTTAGGAAATTTTGTCAGCAGCTCCTTCACAGAAACTGGATAAACTGTTTAACATTTGGAAAATGGCGTACTCTTCTAGTTAAAAGAAGAAATTTCAGTGGATTTATTTCCTCTTTTCTTCCCTACTTAAGCTTTACTGCAATTCTTTAATTTTACCAGAATTTTTAGTGGTTTTTGCCAACTAAGCTTCTAATGATTGTTTATTTGTGCTTCTTTCTAATATGATTTTTGTGTGAAGAAAGAAATCCACATAGTCTCTATAGAATAAGCATGTCAGTTGTTCCTGACCTTCTGCTCAGAATCAGAAAATAGTTGATGAGGACCTTGATCAAGTCCTTGCTGCTGACTACAGGTTTTTTTCAGAGCAAATGAATGTTTTTCGTTTCTGTGGTTTTTTTCATTATGCCAGAAATGCTTCTTTCTGTCTCTCGTAACTGGAAGAGGAATTTGCAGAAAGGTCATAGCCTCCTCAGGTGATCTCAGGATGCTCCTGAGAACATTTTGAATTAGTTGGATGGTACTAAATCTGTAAATAGGAGTGGAAACAATGGGGTCTTTCTATATTCTCAGTGTTGGTATAATGGAGAAACTAGGATTGAGGCCAGAACTGAAACCAGATGGAAGAATAAATGGATTTTTTTCCGACATAAAGTTTTTTTCCTCAGTACTCTTGGCTGATGCTACATGACACTATGAACCATCAAGGCCCCTGCTCCTTTCATTTTCCTGGGAACCCTGTGTCCCTAATGCCTGATGAATTGATTGATACTAATATTGAGATCAACTGCATGCAGTTTGCAGTGTTGGGAGTTTGGGTTTTTTTGGTGTCACTCTTACCACCTCACTAGGTGGAACATTTCATTTTTAGAGTAGAATTACCATGATCTGTTCAACCTGGAGGTGGCTTGATGTAAAAGCATCACAAGTCTTGGGACTCTGTTTAAAGTTTTGTTACTTGGGAAAAATTGGAAGAGCTTAGAGCATTTTTCCTGAAATATCTGTGAATAATTTAGATTTTTCATCACCCCTATTTCCTACCTCATGAGTTTGTCATACCTGTAAGTTTCAGAACTCTTAAAACTCCCTGCCAGTGTGTTACTATGTGAACACAGTAATTGTTATCCTGTGTTTGGCACCTTGCCTCATTGTGAATGTTCCCAGGTATTCAGGGGAGTAGTCAAAGGTTGGTACCCTATTCCTGCATGTCAGGGCCCAGCTCCATGCAGACCTCAGTGAAGGCAGTATTTCTAATAAAAAGTTTATTGTTTGGGGGCTGACTGTTTACCCGTGTCACCGTACCTCCTTCCTTTTCTGCTGTCTGGCACTTTGGGCTAAGGAATCATCCTCAGTCATGTACAGAATATTATTTTTCTTGGAAGTGAAAAATGCTGCACTGAACTATATTGAACTCTACTGAATCTACTTTGAGCTCTTAAAATAGTAGCATGAACCTAGGAATTTTTGTGGTAGGGAATCACATTTAAAATGTGAAGAAAGGCGAAGAATTCCCACATTTTGCTAATGGTTGCTGAAATCTTAAAGCATACATGTGTTCCACTTTTTAACAAGTTCAGTTTGTCCTAAAAATGTGTATATTGAAGAACTGGGTGCACAAACAGTCGTTAGTGCCTGAACTTGTGCTGATATACCTGTATTATGATTGAATATTAACCTGTATTAGTTTACTGGATTGTTGATCTAAGGCCTTGCTTGGAACAGAATTAGCACTGTTGCCTTCTCAGACATTTTTGTGCTCTTCTTCAGTGTTTTTTTTTTTTCATCTTCAGGCAAGACTTTTAAAACTCTTTACAAGTTTGGCCATTATGAGAATGTTATTTTTTGTTGACAGAAGCAGAGTGACAAGCATTCTCTGAACAGAAGCTTTTGTAGTTCTTGTGCACGTCCTTTCTGAGTTGGTTTTTTTGGTTTTTTTTTTATGGCTAACCTAATGTTTCAGGAAAGCAGAACCAATGTAATTCATTAATTTTGTTGCTGTAGAGATTTGTGATTGTGACAAGAAGTCTCCCTTATGATCTGTGCTTAAAATATCTTGTTTACATGAATTTTTCTGAGGTAGTTTTTTTGCCAGACAAGCTTTGTGTAGTTTTTGAGAATGTACACAGGAAATTAAAATGCTTTGGTGTCTGTCTGTGTAGTCTTGTTACTTAAAGGAAAAATTGAAATAAAATCCCCTGACAAAAATTCACTTTGAAGACCAGATAATGCTGATCCTTCAGTTAGTAGAGGAGTTGCTCTCAATCATGGCACACTAGGCTGTAGAGTCCAGGAATTTTACATGGGAATTCTACTGTGACTTAAGTGTGTTGTGCTGTTCTTTGAGTTGAACTGAATGTTTGCAGGAAATATTACATTACCTGTAGTACAGCACTGCTTAATGAGGTCAGAATCTTCTAATATTCTGGTAGTGAGACTTTTTTAACAGGAAGGCAGATGCTAATGGAGAGACTGGGAAATCTCAAGAAGTTGTGGTGTGCCAAAGGCAGCTTTGGGAAACTTCAATAATGTGTTTTCTGAAAATGAAGTTTTCGTGCATATTTTGAAACACTGGATTTTTAAGATGTTAATATTCATTCTGAAGCAACTACATATTGACATTTGGGTTTGGGATTTTATTCTTTTTGTGGAAATCTCCCTAAGTTGTTTTGTCAACCTTTTATTCTGGCTTAATGCCAGTTAATATGTTGGTCTTAATTTCTAATATAGTGCCATCTTGCATTTGTGAAATAATTGTCCTTCTGCATGTGTCATGTTATTGCAGGTGGCCACAGATTTCCATTAAAATACAATTTTAATGAGGTTACAAATGGTAAATCCAACAAAGAGTGATGTGACATTGTGGTATAGCTCACTTTAGGAGAAATGTGAATGTATTTTAAAGGCTTCAAAATTACTTACATTTAAATGTTTAGTGTTAAGTTTTCACTTGTAAAGCTATGTCGAGCTAGAGGCAGACACTGTATCAAGGGAGATTTTGAGACCAGCTTTTCCTGCTAGAAATTGGATTTGAAACAAAGTTCAGGATGTCTGTTTTCAGTTAAAGCATCCATTTGAACACAATCACTACAGTTTCGTGTAAATCCTTGATACTGAGGTGTAGATGTGTTCTGTTTCAAGGGTCACTTTTGGGTAGAAATAGTAACTTTGTTCTGTAAATAAATCTACATTGCTTTCTCATTGTCTCTGGTTCTTTAGGCTCCGATCCCAAAGAGTGCTCTTGTTCCTGTGATACCTATTACCAAATCAACGGGATCACGATTCCGAAACAGTGTAGAAGGATTGAATCAGGAGATTGAGATAATAATTAAAGAGACAGGAGACAAAGAGGAACAACTTGTTGTATGTATCTGCCACCATGATTGCTCTATATAATTATTTTGGTTTTGCTTTGAGATTAAGTCATAAACTTTATTTTGCACCATTTTTGAATTAAATTTGTCTGGCATTAATTTTATTTATATTTGCATTTATTATTTTCTTTAATAAGGTTAGTTGAAAAGTCTCTTGCAAAGCAAAAGGAAGGAAAGAGTTAAAGCTTGAATCTAAACCTTTTCTTCTTAATAAGGAATCTCAGTAAAACGGAAAAAAGAAAAAGGTCTGTTTTGAGAGTTTTTGTAGTAGCTCTTTTTTGCCCACGCTGAACTGTCCCCATCCTAGGTGAGCCATAATTTGCCCATTTTTAATGTTCATTTTAATGGTTTTTAGAGGTGAATTTAGTAATAAGGTACCAGAAATACAAGCTGTGAAGATGAGTAAGGAACCAGAATGTCTTTGATATGAAGACAAGCTGAGAGAGATGGGAGTGTTCAGCCTTGAGGAGAGACAGCTCTGGGGGATTTTATCACTGTGTATAAATACCTCATGTGCAGAAATGGAGGGAGCTGGTCTCTTCTCAGTAGTGCCCAGTGATGGGGCAGGGGGCAGTGGGCAAAAATTTAAACATGTTAGTTTTTTGTTTGGTTTTTTTTTTTGATGTGTGAGGGTGTGCAAAACCAGAGCAAGTTGTCCAGAGAAGTTGTGGAATCATTGTCTGTGGAGATATTAAAAACTTGACTGTACAGAGTCCTGGACACACTGTTCTACCTGACTCTGCTTGAGCAGAAATGTTGAACTTGATAATATCAAGAGGTTCCTTCCAGCCTCAGCAATTCTGTGATTCTGTTGTCCTTAGTTTCTGAAACTGACATTTTATTTTCTTTTGGAGTTGTGTGTAGTCAATAAAATTTTCTACCTCAAATGGTTTTATGAAACGCAAAAAGATCCTCACCACTACTGGATTTAAAGAAATTGCTACCCAGACAAGAGCAGCTGTCTGATGCCTTTAATTTTTAACAGCCTCAAGATATTCCAGACGGGCACCGTGCCCCGCCTCCATTGGTGCAGCGCAGCAGCAGCACTCGCAGCATTGATACCCAAACGCCCGGGGGAGCGGACAAGGGCAGTAACAACAGCAGCCGCTCCCAGTCAGTATCTCCAACCTCATTTCTTACCATCTGTAATGAAGGCAGCGAAGAAAGTCCATGTTCTGCAGATGATCTGCTTGGTGATTCCAGAGATAAAGGTACTGTGTCACTTTAAAATTCAACAATGCTGAGCTTGCGTGATGTTCATAACCACGTAGGTAAAAGAGAGGGTTTGTTCCCTGCATCCATGGAGAAACAGTAGAATGTGCGTTTTTTGTACGTGATCTGGTTTTTTCAAATTGCTCCAAGTACTGTGTGCACATATTAATTAAAGCTGGATAGATGTGACTGAGGAATGTGCTTCCCAAAAAGCTTTTGTTTTTAAATAGTAGATTCTTAAAGTATTTTAAGCAGGTTGAGGAAGCAAGAATCACAGTATCAGGTGAAACAGCACAGTAATCCTGTTGCTTGTGTTGGGTATTTTTTATGATCTTGGACAAAATGGGCAACCTTACAGCATTTTATGCACACACCCATAAACGTTTAAGTGTTGGGTTTATTCAATTATTCTTTTTTTATCTGAAATATTTTGAAAGATCCTAAGAGAATTTTATAATTCAACATAAAGCTGTTCTGGTTTTTTAAGAAATATGGCTTCTGCCCATTTTCTTTGGGTAGATGGTGACAGCACAGAACCATAGATTTAGGTCTGCAGTTACAAATTGAAAATGTCCAGGAATGATGAGAGATTGCAGAGGAGCCTGAACATTTTATAAGGAAGAAATAGAAAGAAATAAAGGAATTGAGATGAGAACTTATTTGCAAATGAAGGCTGGAAAGCAAATGAAAATGTTTTTTAATTTTGTAACATTGGTGTAATGAAGCAGATTTAAATTTGGGGAGCATTTAAAGGTAGCTGTTTTTTTATAGTGTGACATATTTAAGTAATGAGAAACTCTGTTCCTGCAGAAAATGGGAATAATTCTCCCTTGCCAAAATACGCTACCTCGCCAAAACCCAACAACAGCTACATGTTCAAGCGTGAACCTCCTGAGGGCTGTGAAAAGGTGAAAGTCTTTGAGGAAAACTTGTAAGTTGATCTTTGCTACATAAGAAATAACATTGAACCATCAGATTAATTATTTCTTTATAGATTTTGTGTCAGATAGAAGTTATTAGTGCAGGTGTTCAAGCCAAGCTAACAATCTGATCTCTGTTTTTTGGTGTGACTATATACTGGCATATGTGTATATATTTTACTGCTGGAATTTTGTGTTAAAATCTTGAGAGGTGTTTTTTAAAAAACAGCATAATTTGAGAGGACTGTCTCTTACCTGGCAGACAGTGGGAGAGGAGCTCAAATAATCTGATAGGGAGAGATCTATGAAATAATAGCCTGTAGTGCAGCTGCATCAGCTAATCTATGTCACAGCTTGATAGGCACATCCAGTAATCTAGACTCTGACAACCATATTCTTTTCAGCTAAATCAATGTAGTTATGCTACTTCTAGTGACAGAGGAGTAATTTGACCCTGAGTATTTGATGCTTTGATTATTCTGAAAAGGCCAACTTTTGTCATTTGGGAATATTCTGGGATGTTACTTTTTTTATTCTTATCATCAGGAGTTTTTATACCCTTATGTCACTTGTATGCAAGAATCTCAACCTACAGTTAAAAATTCCATCTTGTCACACAAGGAGTGTCGATTGGTTACAATTCTCTTATGCCTATACTATCTCGAGAATGCCATCTAGTATAAATGTTAGTTAAAAAAAAAATAGTTTGGTTGACCTGTGCAAATGGATTTTGAGAGGTCTCTGCAGCCTCTCCCGTAGCAATGTGGGAGGGGTTACAGTAATTTAAGTTACCTGTCTCTATTTTAGCTGTATGCACTATGTTGCCAACAGATTGGATAGTATTCACTTGCTACAGGAGCACATTCTATTGCAGTTTGACTTGCATTTGCATTCCTTTTCGGAAGTCCTTGGTGTGTAACTGTAGGACTGTTCTACTGTAGAGTGAAACAGGCTTCTACAGAAGTTTTTACCTGGCTATGGCAGTTCTCAGACATTGCAGTCTCATGAAAAAAATCTTTTCATATCTGTTACTTGAATTCCATGTGTATGTGGAATACATGAGTGTAACTATTTAAAGCTCAACCTTTGTTTAACATAATTTCTATTTGAAAATCCTGTACAGGATTTTCATTTGGGAAGAAAATTTACAAATGGGGTTGAATTTTCTGGACATTTGGGAGAATCAGCTAGCATGGAAATGTACCCTATTTCATGACCAGAATTACTTTTCAGAATAGAGTATCTCTACAAGAGTAGAAGATTGGCTTGCTTGGCTTAGTAAAACAAAGACGTGCTCATGTCTGTCTTTTACAAATACAAGGAAGGGAGGGGGAGGTTATAGGCTAAAGGACAATGCTGGCAACAAAAAAAGTGAATAAAAATTTCTGATGGCTATTTTCAAGCAGTAAAGAGAGACTTTAAACCAGATTTCTGTAGTTCTGTCTTAAAGTAGAATTTGGCTACTGTAAGTAGATTTACATTGCGGTGTTAGAAGTGAACACAGAAGGCATTCCTAAGCTATCCATTATTTCCATTCCAGCTCTGCTTTTCTTAAAGCGTGTCTTAGGCTGAGTTCTATGCTGAAATGGCAAAAGTGCAAGTCAGGATCGAAATACGTGTTCCACACTTCCTTCCCAGGTTATAGGTACTTGATCATGAAAACTACATTTTACTCTCTGCCTTGAGTTTTCTGTAAGATGGGTTCATCTTCTGCAGAGATTCGGGGCACACTCATGTGAACATGCAAAGAAGGGAAAAGTATAGAAAAGGGGATGCCCCAATTATCATGAACCCCTTAGAGATATGCAATATTAGGATCATTGGTATGCCAGCTTTCTTTCACAGGGCTTGCTGTATAAATAGTGTCTGTATGTGGGGCAGAACTGGTTGAGCTGTGAAAGTTTCTGGAGAACACAATTGAAAATACTTTCTCATATATTGAATGTGCTAGTTCACGGACAGGGTTTGTGATCAAGCATGAAGTTGGTTGGGTTCCTTAGGTTTGGAAACAGCCTGCCCTAAGAACATGCTGTTGCCTTGCAGCACATGTAAACAAGCAGTTTAAACCATCTTGTCATTTGCTGTGTGCTGTGAGTGTCATTAAGGCATTATTGAGTAGCTGAAATACTTCAAATTGAAACCTCGACTTGTTTCTGATTATGTGTTCAGCAATACATCCCTGCCATGGCAGAATTTGATTGTTCCATAAAACCATTGTGTGTATTTTATTCTAGGCCAAAGCCATTGCATGAAATTCCAGCCTTCTATTGCCCTGACAAGAACAAAGTGAATTTCATTCCGAAAAGTGGCTCTGCCTTCTGTCTTGTCAGCATCCTCAAGCCACTTCTTCCCACACAGGATCTCACACTTAAGGGCACTACACACAGCCTGACTGTCTCCTCCAGCATGACGCCTGGTTTGTTACAGCCCATTTCTGTGGCCTCCTTGACTACAAACACAGATCAAGACAGGATCTCTCGTGGAACAAGTACAGTAATACCACAGACCTCTCTGCTCCAGCAGTCAGGATGTATTGAGGAAGCTGAAGAATAATTTAGATTGTCTTGACGTTTTTCTGGGCAACTACTGGGAAAAAAATGGAACCATTTGACCGGACCTTTTTGATCACACACGCACATTGTTTTAACAATTTATGGCACTGCCATAATCAAACTGTTTGTATAATTGACAGTTTGGTAGCACATCGAGAAGTTCAGGAGGATGCAGCAGCTGATGTGCTGTTGTGCTGTCTGCTTTTAAAGACTCTGGTTCTGTTTCTCTCCTGCTTTTTTTAAACACTGGTGAAAGCAAAGACTATCATAATCCTTTGCTGTTTAAAGGACCAGTTGTTGTGATGGTGTGTGTCCTCTGACTTTTTTCCCCATTAAAACAAGTCTCAAGACCAGCCAGCTGATCCCATTTACCATTGTAATCTGCGGAGGGAGGGGCAATCAGATGGTTTTGCAAGATGTCTTTTGTATGAAAATGTGTATTTTGTAACAAAATTTTGCCTTTTCTGGTTTGTAGCAGATGGTGTTTCCTGGTGATGATCCCCCTACCCTTTTTTTTTTTTTTTTTTCCTTTGGTGGGGAAGGTTCTTTTATACTTGGCTGGCTTACAGCTGATGGGACCAAAGGATTGCTGAACTATTACGGCAGTCTCAAATTATGTGACCTTGCTGAACAGCCTCAGATGTAAACAAAGCAAGACAAGTTAATATGTTTGAAACTTTTAAAACAGAAGAGTATGCAAAAACAGTGTTAGTATATAGTGTACTTTTTTTTTTTTTATACTGAAAATTTGTGCTTCTGGTAAGTCACATTCTTAAAACTCCTTCCTTCACAGAATTCCTACTAGTTTATCGGCTGGAAAATTGCATTTTAAAGCACTTGCCCTGGTATTGTTCTATTTGTCCATAGAATTTTTGTGCAGATGTGGGGAAAAAACATATTATCCTCTTCCTTGGTATTCTTTCTTCCAGAAAATGCTTGGCTCTTACAGGCTTGCTTAGCTCCTTATGAGTCAGCCTGAATCATTAATCACTCTTGGTACAAATTTGCTCTGACATGACTCATCACTGTATTATAGACCCTGGCCACATAATACTGAAATACCTGTGCATGGTTTCCTCCCTTTGTCATAGCAGTGTTTGTGTGTCCGTTGAAGGTGATGGTTTGTCAGGCATGATATCTGTTATGCAGAAGTTTACAGCAGCAGGTATGTTCTCCCTTTTTGACTAACAGCTTAGGCTGGCATGTAAAACAGAGGATTTTTTTGATACTTTGTCTGTCCTGATAATGTGACAGTTAATGGTTGCTTTGAAATTACAATAAAAGGCAAAAATGGGGGGGAAGGCAACTGCAAACAGAAACTGTTCAGGAACTTCACTGAGGTTTCTCATGTGTTCCTGGAGTGCATTACTTGGGTTTGAGTTAATACAATTGTAGATATGCAGGAAACTGCAGTGACCTGGATACTGGTGTCATATCCACTTACAAAACAAGTTGATCTTGTACCTCTTTAACAGAGTTAGATTCAGTAATTTCAAAGTAAGTGTCGTCGTGGGCAGTCTATTGGTCTGTTACACACAAGCAGTTCTCACTGGCTTGCACATGCATAACTTCCATCTACATAGCTTCCATGGATCAGTTTTATTCTCAGGTCTCCTCATAATGGCAACTATTTAAAGATGATACTGCAAGTATACCAGTCTTGTTCAGTGCTTAATATGCTGAATTTGCTTGCAAACATTTTGTTTGAGAGAAAAAAACCCTGCATATGTGTGCAGATAATAATCATAATTTTGATGCATATTTGCTGTTCCTTTAAATCCTATATTAGTAACTATGACTGCAGTGTACTTTATTCTGCAAGTAAGTGTAAATCATACTGGAATGTGCAAATTCTCTCTTTATAGTATTTTGAAAACATTATGCAAAAAATTCAGTAAATGAAAATTGTACCAGGAAGTATGAAAGTATTGCACCTGTTAAACTAGCAAACAAGCATAATTTGATTTACTGTGTATCTTCCCATGAAAATGAACAGGATTGCTTTGAAGTAACAGTTTTGATTTGCACTGACATTCAGTCACCTGAAGTTGTTGAGGAACAGAGTTTTAAAATAAGCAGCTTTGTGCATCAAACTTGTGTAATTCTGCCAGTTGATAGTTCTTTTCTAGGCATAGTGGATGTTAATTTGTTTCTTCTGAAACACTGCAGTGCAATTTGAAGCCTAAAATTTACTGCTTTAGATAGGTTTGTTTAAACCTGGTGTGACTGAATTCCAGATCATATTCAGGTGAAGGAAGTGCTTTTAAGTCTGTTTTCTACTTCTGTAACAGTAGCATGTAAAGAACTTCTTCATTGTTGCCAAACTGCCTAGTGCTTTATTAGGAGATCTTAACTGAATGGTTAAGAACTGAAGGGCTAAAGTTAACAAATAGCCTTTATTACAGCCTTGACACTTAACTGACTTCACCAAAATGCATTCTGATGTTTGTTTTCATCACAGTGTGACTCTCCCAAATAGCAGTGGGCTTTCTTACTGTAGGACTTTCTTTTGCACCTGTTGTTGTAGTACTTCGAGTATCTCTGGTAGTTTACCTTGTATGTTATTGGACAATGTACTGTACAAATTAGTGAGCTGCTCTGATAAAAACCAAATGTAAATGTGTGAAGTTTTTGCTTTTTATAAAAAAACTGCATTCAGGACAACATTCAGTCTTTTTTATATGCAGGACAATTCTACTATTGCTGTGGCAGCTCAACTTTATTATGAATCCACACTAAAGAGTCAGAATTAAGAAAATATGACAGCTCTTGTTCTGAGACCAGCTTTGATGTGTGCAAACAAAAATTAGCCTTAAATTTTTTATGTGCTGTCTTGTGCCATAGCATAGCTGTTAGCTGAACTATTTAAATCAATTTGCAAATTGCTTTGAGAGTGCATGCAGCTTTTTAAAAATTCTTTTTTGTATAGAGTGCGATGTTCATTCTTTTGGGGAGCTGACCTGTGCATTACACAAGCACAGTTTTACTGAAAGAGTTCAAATTCTTTTGGCTTACTTAAATCCTAACTATGCATAGACCTAGTCAGTTCCTTGATTGCCAACTTTGTAGCATAAGATAAAGGTCTATTTTTATGCACATCTTGACACACTTGATATTCTTGTTTTCTTGGTATTTTACACCTCTAGCCACACTTAAAGGCTGGTGGTTGTGTTCAATAACACTGACCGTTGATTTTGAGATATAATAAATTGTTACTCCAGTTGTAAATTCTACTTAAATCACAAGGAAGGAGTTTATTGTAATGAAGTCCATGGTGACAGCTGTGATTATTGGAATTGTTTTTTCAAAAACTCAAGGTGCAAGGATAGAGAGCTCTTTGGTAAAGTTTGACCTGCTTCAGCTGTTCTTTCCTTGCTTGGTACCATAATCCTGTAGCATTTAAATACTTGGAAAAGTAATAGATGTGCTTAAGTACATATATCTTGGAAAGAAATTCTTGGTTTCAGGTACGTATCCCAAGTGAGGAAAAAAGGGAGTGAAAATTAAATATTACTTACTGTGGACATAAATGGTTGCTGTGTTTGACTTACGTAAAGCAATAGCAGTTCTTATAAAGTATGTTTAGTCTCAGGGCTTTTTTTTGATTTGTTCTAAAATACAATTTCCTGGAATTCAGAGTCTGAGACTGTTGAAAAACACTGAAGCTGAGCTTTTTGGGAAGAAGGAAACAAAGTCATATCCATTAAGATTTCCTCTGCCTCAGGCCTGACTTCTTGTTGTTTATTGAGTTTAAGAGAATTCAGTGGTACCACAGTAATTCCTTGCTGAAGTATTATCTGTTCTCTCTCCCTGCCATCTCTGAGATGCTGACTGATGTCTTCACAGAAACTCAGTGCCAGTGTTGTCCATGTTTCCTTGCTAAATGTTTCCTTGCTGAGTACTTGACAGCTTCTATATCAAGCTGAGAGGGTAAAGGAGGATGCAAAGGAAGTCACCAGAGACTTGCAGTTACAGAGATCATTGCTGCAGGGTGACTTCTTGGGTATCTTGATTTCCACTTGACTCATTGTGTACATGCACGCATACAGTCTGCATAAGTCTGCTGCTTTTATCTGTATGGCTGGAGTCAGGGCTGGTATTTTTGAGACCCTTTTATTATTTTTTTTTCCTATGTACAGATTTGCAGAGCTGTTCTCTTCCAGAACTGATGCACACTTACACGTATCTCCAAAGCAAAGCTTGTGTGTTGTTCTTGCTTGTCCTCATGAGATTAATATAACCTGCAAAAAGGAAATAAAAGCACCCAAACACTTGAGAATATCAGGACTGTGCTTTCTCCGTATAATCCCATAGTTTGTGTGTGCCCTTCATCAGATGACTTAGACCTGAGCCAGGTTGATAAACCAAAAATATTTGCTCTTTGGAAAGGCAATAGAAGGTATGCCCTTCATAACCTAGGGAGGTGAAAAGCACTGAGGAACAATTTGTTTTACTGTAATCAAAGAGTTCTTATAGAATTGTTTTTCTGAATATGGGTATACAGGAAAACAAAGTGACCAATCACTGCAAGATGTACCTGTGTGTTTTCTTGATGTGAGTTGTGAGCATTCAGCAAGTCTGAAAAGCAGTTCCACTCTTAGCGTTCTGTTTATACAAAGAATGACTTAGGTGCATTGTTTGGAAACTGTTACTTTGCACATCAAGTGGGGAGAGAATTTTAACTATTCCCAAGTGTTCTGTGAAATTCCAGTCCTGTACCCCAGCTGAACCGGTCTCTTTCTGAATGCTCCAAACATAAATGGAGTCCTGTTACTGCTTGCTTGGTTCCGCTGCATGTCATCAGTAAATACTCTTTGTTTAACAGCCACTGGGATTTGTATTTGACTACAGAGACTTCTATAATGTTGACAGGTCTGTCTGAATAGCAGAAGAGGACTTGGCCTGATAACACTGCAAGTTAACATTTCTTACACAAACTTCTTTCGAAACAACTCTCTTTGAAAATCTGCTAAGCTAAAAAAAAGAAAACAAACCCCTTCTGAACACAACATCCATCCCAATTTTCAATGTACTGGTAGTTAAGAACATAGTTTGGCTTCATTCTAAATTATTTTGTTTATTGAAATGTGCAATTTTTGAGGGTAGCAGTCAAAGGATGTTCAAAACTGCCATTAGATTTGCCTTTGTATGAAATTGGCTGATATGTTTTCCTCTGTTACACTGTGATAACTTGTGGAAATGTTCTTGCTTATGTTGTACTGATAGGTTACTTGTTGCATGTAAAGTGATTTTTGTAAGCAAGAGGAATTCCAGGGACGTTCTGCAAAAAAGGGCCTATTCTGAGGTGATGTACACTGTTGTAAAACTGGAGCAGCTCAACTAATTTCAATGGAATTCTTGATTTACACTAGTCTTTTTGCTATGTGTAGTTATGCCAGTACAATTTTGCACAATGTTATTTGAATATTGCGTTCTGACTTGTGAACTGTTTCTATGGAAAACAGTGAAAATTTTACAAACTGCAATAGCGGAATGTTTTTGGCCTTTTTTTTTTTGTTTTTGCCTAAAATAAAAAGTTGTCACTTTGAGCTATGGGCTAATCTTGGATTTATTTGTAGTAGCAAGGGTTTTTTGTGTTTTCACAGTCTGAAGATTTGCCTGAGCGTTTACCCTGAGGGTAGTGGGCATTTACTACAAATAAAATAACCACTTTTTAAACCCTTTTGGAAAAAATTCATCAGGATGGAAATCTTTGTTTAATCCATGCCCTCATTCCTCCAGTGCATCCTGGAGAACAGTCCTGAAAGTTCTGCCTTTCCCTGTCTTCATCCGCAGTAAGTTTGGTCAGTTCCTGAGGACACTACAATTCCACTATTAGGGGAAGGTGCCTAAAGTCCTGGACTTTGGAAACAGAAGGATTCAGCATGTATTCTCCTGGGAGGGAAGGTATGAGAACAGGACTGAGGAAAAGCCCTGGATTCCTGCTGGTAGGAATTCCTGGATTCCTGCTGTTCAGTAGAATGCAGCTGCTGAAGCCTACCTGGGGAGGCACTTAGGCTGAAATGGTCTCATGTTCTCCATATATCTGTTTACTCAAAACAAGCATCCTTCTGCATGAGCAGAATTTGGAGCCAAAACTTCTTTAAACTAGAAGTGGTGAACTAGATAAATTATTGAGTTTGGGGATTTTTTTGCTAGGTCTTCTATTAAATTTTGGCCTTAATTTGTCTAAAAGGCTTGGAGCAATTCCCCTTCTGGAAAATCATTGTCAGTTATGTTTTATTCCAGAATGGAGAGGTAGATTTATTGGAATCTTGTAGAATTCAAGTGTGTACCCCTCAAGGCAGAGCTAGCTTCTGCTTTTCCAGTGGTGGAAAAGCTTGGGCCAGTAAGTGTGACATCAGAATCAAGTTCTCAATATTGTGCTTTTCACAGCCAGAGTCCATGGGTCAGTTTGCACCTAACTAGGAAACCACTTGGCTGAAATGTAAAAGAGAAATTCACAGCCAATCAAGTCTGGAGTATTTAATGCTTTGTCACATTTTAGTCTTTTTTACCTGTTCAGTTGTTTATGGATGTTTGCCTGTCTCTACATGAACAGGATCTGATTCTTTATTAAATAGGCTGTGACCTCATTCCCCAGGAAACTATTTCTTCCTACTGATTAGAAATCTGGTATTTATGGTTTTGTGCACGTAAGGATGATCTTACTGTAAATACGTCTGGTGTTCAAAACATCTTCACACCTTGCATTATATATAGGTAAACTGCAAGAGACATTAAGAAGATGATGAAGATCATCTATGAAGACAAAGAGAATGGAAAGAGCAACTCTGTGGTGAGCAATGACAGTTTTCCAATTCTTGATTCCCTGTTTTCCTTATGAGCAGTTACGTTCCTCAGTTAAATAGCTGCTCTTTTTTTTTCCTTCGGACTGTAAGGGATAACAGACTGCTAGGAGGATTTCTCAGGTATCTCAGTTTTTTCTTGGAGTTAGGTCTGACTGCATAGCAAATTACTATAGAAGTGGTAAGCTAAGGCTTCTTGTTTTTTATCATATTCCCTTGTCCTTTTGCCTCCTCCTGGCTCTCCACTCAGCATTTGGAATTTGTACAAGATAGTCATCCCACCCAGACTTCAGAACATGTGAAGGGCTACTGTCTAACACTGTTTCATCTGTGTACAGCATTTACAGAAGCACTGTTCTCTGCCAGACGTGTGCTGGTTAAATGCTGTGTGCTGCAGACACAGGTTAGAATAGGATGGAGGAGATAATTTAGGTGAAGTTCTCCCACACTTGAAAGAGGCTGGCTTCACCACCACTGCATATACCCTTTTTTTCAAGTCTTAGTCCTGCCAAACAAGCCTGATCTGCCTCCTCCTGCACTGTCTGTTTACAGAGCCCTGTTTCATGTAACCTAGGCCATGGCCCTGTAACTGATGCTTGTATCGATGTAGGAGCATGTCTGTGGTCAATAGCAATTGCACATTGCAGTGACTTTGCTTGTAGTAAATAAAAAATTCAGTAGTAGATTAAAACCTCATTACTGCAAGCAAAGTAGAACACTGTTCATTAATTCCTACACTTATGAGCATGGGTGTGTAACTGCTGTGATTAAGCTGTTGATTGAAACAGTTTGCACAGTTTGTTGTGGATGCCTTCCCAATTACAGATGTGTAGCTGACCACTGTAAACACTGCTTCACTATAAACACTAATTTCCCTGTTGATGGAAATGGCTGTTAGGGAGGTTTCTGTGCTTCCTGCTAGTGGGTGTCCACTGCAAGTAGCTGAACAGTGAGCACTGCCAAAATTAATCTGGCTGTGTGTGTCAGGCAGGCTGCAGGTAAGAATGTGTTCTCTTTGCCCTTCATCTTTCCAAATCTCTGAAGTTAATTGCAAGTTAGGACAGAACTTGACCTACAACATCTTGTATTGGACAAATTAGCAAAGAAGGTACATCCTGGCCTAGCCCAAATCTTCTGTGTGGCTTTTGCAAGATTTTAATCATGTCTGAAAAATACTTTTCTATATACAGAAATCATAGAAGCACTGCTCAGCTGCAAGATGTAGTGAGGTGCTGCATAGAATAGTTGAAGGGCTACAGCAGAATTTGATTTACAATTTGAGTTACTTCTCTCTTGAGATGAAGTTTTTGTTTCTATTTCCTGTTTAAATAGAGCTAGTTTTGGTCTAGGGTTGTTCTGGAAGTTTTTTTTAGATATTCTCAACATTTTGTGAATTATAGATATTTAATTCCTCGTTAAGAGGTTGTTTTGTAGCATGTCCAATGCTACAGTTTCAATGGAACAATTCCCTTTCCTCACACAGAAAATGGTCTTTTTGTAACGACCTTTGATTCAAGTTGTAAGCAATGTCTTCAGTCCATAAAGCTAATCTTCAGGTTTCTGGGAGGTGTTTGCTAAGTTCCAACAAATTCCTTAAAATAAAACTGCAGGGAGCTGTCCTTGCTCCAAGAGCAGGATGGATGGCAGCATTCTCCTGCAGGTGTGTAACAGCTGCCATCCCAAATCTCCCATGTGCATCCATACAGTAAGCCCAGCCCATGGAAAGCAGCTGGTCCCTGAGTTCAGGAGTCACAATACAGGTTGATTCTGATCTTAAGCTGCAATCTCTGGACAGCATCAAATGCAGCTACTCAAAAAGCATGTTTCACAAATGTGTTCAGTTGCAATGCTTGTTTAAAGCTGTATTGCCTACATATCTGTTCTTTCCTTTCATAGCCCTTTCAGTAGTTCCATAAATCTCTTTTTAGAGCCACAACCCCAGTCAAAATAGCTTTTAAAACCCACTGCTGTGCAGTCAGAAATGACAGGATCAGAAAGGCAAGAGCAGCTGGAGTCTGCATAAACTAAAAAGAAATTTTCAAACTGCTTCCTGCATTGTAATTCTCCATGACCTTGGGCTTACTGAAACCCTCAAATGGTTGATGCTGGTTTTGGTGCTGCAAGAAGTTAATTGCAAGCTAAGGCAGAGGCATCTCATGGGCAAATTCATAAAAGGGCTACATCCTGGCCTAATCTGGATGGCTGTTTTGTGTGTTTCTTTGGCAATATCAAGATTTCAACCATGCCTCTTTTTTGGTAAACTGTGTTTGTATTCTAACTGCAGTGGAAAACACAGAACCTGTGCTCAGTCTCACCTTTGCTGCCAAAGAAGGTCCTGGGAAATTACAGATAGTCAGCAGAACAATTCTAAAGCTTTCAAAGTGCCCTGAGAAGTTGTGGATGCCCCAACTTCTGGGCTTTGAGCAACCTGGTCTAGTGCACTGGTCCTGGTCTGCCCACTGCAGGGGGATTGGAAAAAGACAGTATTTAAGGTCCCTTCCAATCAAAGCCGTTATATGATTCTATGAAAAACTAAAATTCATGGCTTTCTCAGGGTTGGGATATGATACCATCATCACATCCACTTTTATGTCCCAAATACAGTTTTGCTGTCTCAGGTGTCAGTTGTAAGCATGTGATTCCTTGAAGACAGAACAATTAAAAAGAATCCTTTGTATGCCCTGGAGTATTTTCCTGGAACTAGTATTTGCCTGGTAACCCCAGGGATTTTATTTTTAGAAAGCCATGGCATAAAAAATAATTAGCTAGATCTAGTTACCCCCCTGCCTTTTTATCCTCTGTGATGCATCACAAATCATCACTTATCTGCATTGAACCATACGAATTTAATAGGCTTTCAAACAGCTCCAAAATGTCCCAAACCCAAGGTGTTAAGAGACTGATTTTTCTCTTAAAACTCATAGTAGGATCCTTTAATGCTGTTCTTCTTGGAACTTAAATGCCCACCATCATGCCAGATGATGGTGTGTGTCTCTAGCAGGATGTTAAACACTTTTTATAATAGTAAAATGAAATTAGTCTGTTTTAAAGACCACTGTAATAAAATACTGTCAATATTTGCCCATAGGATAACTATCTAAACATTAAGCAGTTTATCTGCTGAATATCCAGTGGTATCTGGGCTTGAAAGGAGATCCAGATCTGCAAAAATATTGAACTATGTTGATACAGTTTTGATACTATTCTAAACAGCTAGGAAAAAAGATAATGTTTGTTGTTAAATGCAATAAGACCTTTTAAAATAATAAAATATTTAAATTGACCTCAGGATGTATCTGTAGACAGACAAAAAGTAACTGAAGTGTATGTAGTTGTCTCAACAGACTGGGAGAGCTGGCCTAACTTGAGTTGATTGGTACATGCTATGAAGTGGTAGATTGAGCTGCTTCACATGTTGAATGCAACTCAAGGAATGTCTCAGATCACCTAGAATTGGGGTCTTAATAAAGTACAAACTTGGTGTTTCTTACCAAAAAATATTTCATAATTCAGTAGAAGCACTCTGCTTGAACGTTTTCTCCATCCTTCAGCATGAGTTCCATCACATGAGGTTGGGTACAGCCAGTGTGTGATAAGAGTGTTTATGTTACTTTTTTCCCTTCTCTTACTGGCACTTTTCTAGCAATAGTGGGACTTAAAGCATGCAAAGTAAAGAACAAATTCTCTCCCTGAGCCAAGAGTGTAGTACTGCTGTCTGACATTGTACTGTAGTGCTTTCACTGGGAAGTGCAAAATATGGTTGACCTCTGAAAGAGAGGAAAATGAATTTGTGGGAGCCTAAAAGATCAGTAGGACTAGAGGTCCTATCTTGATTCATTTTTCCATTGCAAATTCAGATGTTATCACTTTTGCTAATAACTTTTTGGAAAGTAGTGAATTGGATGTTGACTAAGATGCTGTAAAATATGAGCTATTAGATTTAGTGCAAGGCACAGGCTACCCTGTGGTGACTGTTATTATAAATTAGTACTTATTCCAGTTGTTTGAATTTTGTCTTTCCTCTGAACAGCTTAAGGAAATAATGCCACAGCAGATATTATTAACTGCATCAGCTATTATCCCTTTCTGATTTTATTGTAGTGCTGAACACTACATATGTTACATTTTAAAACATGCTTTACAAGACCTATGATTATTGTAAGAATTAGAGATGATCATTCTTACTTTTTTTTTTTTTTTGCTGAAGTACTAATACAGATTTGAGGAACACTAGAACTTTATTGCATACAAGAAAGTTGCACCTAACATTTAAATGAAAATTTTTTTTAGTGGATTTACTGGAAAGTCTACAAGAATTCAGTTTAATTGACTCAGTCCAAGCCTATTTCTGATTTTTATTATCTTTGTCTAATAAGAGCAACTTGGATCAGTATTTTAAAGTGTATATTTGAAGAGTGTGCATTCAAATTATAAAATTCTGAACCCAATACTTAAGAATGTATTTTCACTTTGCTGGCTGATCTCTTCAATGCTGAAAGAATCAGGACTTAGTAAGAGATCCAGATTCCCAGAATATTATCCTGATATACTGGGAATTGACTAGTTGTATTCTTTCAATTTTCTAGTTGCCAAAACACAACAGAATTTTACTTCTTTCAGTTTTCTAGTTTTCTCTCCTGCAAAACTTAGCAATGTGTAAAGTAGGACAGTGGGATGTAATGTCTTTATGTGTAAACTTAGATAACTGTATCATAACCTACTTTCAAGATGAAAAATTAATTTCTATAAGTAGTGAAGTTTTCATTTGGTGGCTGCTAGATTTCAATTGGCATTTCTTAAATGAGTGCATGTTCTCATTTGAAAGTCCAGGGTCTGCAGAAATTTTTTCATGCTTTGGAGTAACTGATTCTGCAAGTAGCATAGAATGAGCTTGTTGGCTGCTATACAGAGGGCAGAGCAAAGCTTTCCCTGTCTGGAGCTGTATTGGGACTTTTAAAGCTGTAGCTGGTTTGATTCATCCTAACATTGTGTGTGGCTAATGTGTTAATTAGCCAGCTGTTCCTCTCTTCTGCAGGAGATTATCATGCATGTGCCTTTGACTGGAAGCATTTGAGAATGTGTGCTACCATCTTAGGCTGGGTGACTCCTGGTCTTGCAGGCTGAAACACTCCCTCCTCCTTTTCCTCTTGCAGCACTTTGTGTGGAAAATATTAATGATGTTACCATGTTTCAGTACAGAA
The DNA here is from genome assembly GCF_041296385.1 of Aphelocoma coerulescens. Taxonomy (NCBI): domain Eukaryota; kingdom Metazoa; phylum Chordata; class Aves; order Passeriformes; family Corvidae; genus Aphelocoma; species Aphelocoma coerulescens. The sequence goes on from NC_091021.1 coordinate 12,736,529, forward strand.
CAGTTGGGTTTTTCAAACCATCTTGGATAGAGGAGAGGAATGATGGTTTATATAGGATCATAGAATATCCAGAGTTGGAAGGGACCACAAAGGTCACAGAGTCCAACTGCTGGCCCTGCACAGCACCATCCCCAGGCGTCACACCATGTGCATGAGAGCATTGTCCAAATGCTTCTTGAGCTCTGTCAGGCTTGGTGCTGTAATCACTTCCCTGGGAAGCCTTTTCCACTGGGTGAAGAACCTTTCCCTAATATCCAACCTGAATCTCCCCGGTACAACTTCAGGCCATTCCCTCAGATCCTGTCAGTGGTCACCAGACAGAAGAGATTGGTGCTGCCCCTCGTCTTCCCCTCACGAGGAAGTTGTCATTGCAATGAGGTCTCTCCTCAGCCTCCTCTTTTCCAGCTGAACAGACCAAGTGACCCCAAAACAGTGATCTTTCTGCAGGTACTTCTAGGTGCTGTCTAGATCAGCCCTAGGGTATATATTTAGGCTGATCTCATGGAAAAGATGTTCCACCTACCCTCTCTTATGAAGAATAATAGTAGGAAATGTCAAAAAGTAGTTTTGAGTACAGGTGTTACAGACAATTTTTCTTGTGTTTTTTTTTTTTTTTTTTTAACCATTTTCTGGGCTTAAATCTGAGAATCATCAGGCTTGCTTATCTGCACATTGTTTCTTCATTGAATTTCTGTATTCTGAACTTCTGGAATAACTCCTGAAATAAGAGTAGGCCTGAGATTTTCAGCTCTTCTTCAGTTTTTCCAATACTGCCAGAAGGGCTGAAAATTAAAGCCAGGAGGCCAGAAGAAATTCTCAAATGTGTATGCATGGGTGGGTCAGCTCCATCGTAATTTGTTAAATAATTATAAAAAAAGTTAGATGACAAAGTATTTGGAGTAGTATTGTTTAAAGGTTACATCATTCTTGCAAAAATTGGGTGTTGTATTTCAGAAAGTTCCTTTAAAAAGGAGAAAGAGACATTTGACTTTGAATCTCCATTGTTTGTAATATCCTCTTTCAGTATGAAAATATTTTCCGTTCCCATCAGTTTTGTCGTTTTTTTTATTTGGCAAACATGAATATTTTTCCTGAACTGTGAGTAGAATGCAAAATTGTTATTTTTGTTGGCTTGCAGACATTGTAGCTTCCCCTCCAATAAGACTGGCAGATTTATTTTTAGCGTTCTTGTACCAGTACATCTTATACAGTTATTTAGTGAAAGTAGATTAGACAATCCTAAAGAATAAGTTTGGTTTAGGCCTTGCTTGCAAGATTTGGGGGTGAGCTGTATGTGACAGAGAATAGGTTCTTTCTATCTGTGAATATGCAGTAAGTTTTACTCCATGGTTACACAGCTATCTGCCTAGTGCTCTTGGCTGTCTCCATCTCCCTCTAATCCAGCTCCAAAGGGACTACTTCTGACATTCCAAACTGCTGAGCAGCTTTTAGACAGCTGCTATTGAAATCTGAATAAAAACAAAACTGTTTTCTTTGCCTTCCCTCCCAAATGGGGATCAGGTGAAAACAGCCAATTTCTTGTGTTTGCCAACTCTACCCCAGTGCTGCATTGCCAGTGCTGGGGTGGTCACCTCTGATGTGCTTCAAACCCTGAGAGTTGGAGTTGCACTTTAGAGAGGATGAGTAAGTTGTGGGCTTTCAGTTTTAAGGGCTGGAGATGTGAGTCCTGTGCACAGAGGGAACTGCTTGGCACTGTGGGTGAGGTGGTCCAAGATAAACAGCAATCATTTGTGACCCCACCACCATGGTTCTGCATCTTTAAACTCTAGCATTCAATCTACAGAAAAACTATCTTAGGTGTTTCAAGTATTTAATAAGCTAAGTGTTAACTTTTCTGTTCCTGGTAATTCAGTTATCCAGGTAAAAGATGAGACACACTGTAAAATGTGTGTTTAGAATGTGAAAAAGAAATGAAATGAAATGAAAGACTGCAAGTTGAAGAAGAAGATTAGAATTAGTCTTTTTTTAAGTTGAGAGGGTTTTTTTCAAGAATTCTGGGAAGCAGCTATTTCCTTTCTAATGAAACATCTACAGAATGTTTATGATTCTTCTAGAGTGCAGTTTATTTTTTGTGCTTGTTGCTTACTGATATTTCTGGAAATGTCATCTTTCTTCTCTCCACATTCTTCACTGGGGTTGCTTAAGGGAGACTTCTGTAATGGCTAGGGCAAAATCTTTCTTGAGAAAGAAAGAACACATTGACCTATTGTTCCAGCTCTCCAATTTATTGATTCTTCCAGTGCGTGATGTGTAATGATGATGTTCTCTCAAGTTTCTGCTTGTAAAAATAGTTTCAATGATGTGTTTAAAAAATCTTACGGAAATTCTGGTTGTACTTTGTAACACTGGGACTGTTTGTATTTCCTCAGGAAGATGATGGTATGCCAAAATTTTGGTCACACTTAAGAAGATTCCATTTTCTAAGTTACAATGCTGTATAGCCATGTACTAATTTCGTCGGATTTCTTAATTCCATAAAAATACTTTTATAGGTGGAATTTTAATAAACAATATGGCCAGAGAGATTTAAAAGAGGAAAAAGTGAGGGAGAAGGAGAATAAATGTTCTGCATTTTTGTATGCATTGGCAAATGACCATGGGGAATGACCTTGAGTGTGCTGAATTCATCATTCTCCTTTTCTGAGACTTTGCATCTGTAAGAAAGCCACTCTCTTGGTATAAAGGAAATTTGCCTCCTTGCAACAGAATGATATGGATGGGAGTCCACAGACTGTTCAAGGGCTCTGGACATGAGCTGAGTTATTTCACAGAATCACAGAGAGGTTACTAAGGGAGGCAAAGAGTTCATTGAACTAGTTTAAAGCTGGCTGCTATTTTCATTTTGTTTAACTGTCTGGTTCTACAGTATGTGGATCTCAAATTGGCTTCCTATTTGATTAACTTTTAAAAAAGTATATGACATCTCAGTCTTGAAACTACAATCCAGTCTTGTAGCCATTTCTTCATAAAGCTTCACATATTCTAAAATTGGAAAACTCTACTGAGCATGCAGTTCTCGTGTCCAAGTACTTGTGCATGTAGTTTTTGGATAGAAGGATAATTGGAATATTCAAAGGTGAATGAGCACAGAATCTGTTTGCTTGGAGGAAGACAAGGAATTAGGGTTTAGCCTTTCCTGGTGTTGCTTCCTAGAAGGCTCTGCAGAATTCTTCATATTTTATTTTTTAAGTTGAAAATAAATGTTTAATTACTGAAGTTACATTTGCTCTCTTTGATTGAAAAAGATGAGTAAACTGTGCAAGACTGCAGTTCAGGAGAGGTTATTCCTGCAGGCAGACAGACAAAGGCAGCATCCATACCTGCCATGGGAAGATGCATGCTCAGTCATGAGAAATTGTTAAAGGAAGGTGAGCAGGAGGGGTCTGGATACAGCAGATGCCTGATAGACTGACAGGGAATGTGACAACAGGTACAGTGACTGCCTTGGAGCAGGTTCACCTTCTGGCCTGCACCCCTTCAGCTTCTCAAAGTCAGATTTGGTAACCCTTCCTTCCATCTGCATCTAAACCTGTGAAAATTGGAACATGCAAAGGCAAAAAGAGATCAGTCTTTGACTCTTACTACCTGCAACAGTTTCTGATTAGAGAATCTGTGAATTTAAAACAACTTGGAATATGTCCCAGTCCTACTGATTTCTATTGTTATGAGGGGTTTTGTGCTTATATAATATGATCATGTCTATTCCACAGACATTGACCATTTATTGGAGAAAAATGTAGAAATACCAAATAGTAATTATAGCTTCTTCACTTCCTAAAAGTGAAAACTGAGGAGTGAAGGTAATCTTCTACAGTAACCTAGTAGTAGATGTGCAGTTTTGGCTTGGATCCATTTTCTTTTGCAGAATCTTAACTGAGCACTTTGCATATAATTACACTGTCATCCTGGAGGAGAGTGTTTCAGGTAGAAAAGAGAAAAAAGTTCTCCTTCACCCTTTTGTTTGCTCAGAAAAAGCACTTAAAAGAGTAACTGCTGGAGAGACAGAAGATGGAGGAGAGGCTTTTGGAAGGCAAGTGTCTACATGAGTAAGAAAGTTGTTGCAAGGTTTCTCTTATGGTGACTTGTTCATGGTGTTAAGCACATTCTTCAGTTTTAATAACAAATACAGAGAACAACAGGGGTTTGTTCTCCAGGTGTGGAGGGGATTTGTTTAGTTCTATTTTATTTGCTGAGCTCCCTCTTGAGATACAGTAAATACCTCAGTATGTACTTTAACTACTGGTGACACGTCTTTGCATCCACTTAAATCATGGTGAACTTGTTGGCAACCAGTACTTCCTGTAGTGTAGACAGTACTTGTATGGATGAGTGAATGTTTACTTTTTAGAATTCTCCGTTTTGCCTCCTCTTGTCAGGAATACAACTTGTGGGATTCATTTTTCATCCACAGCCTTGCTTCTCTGTGCTCCAGAGGGCATCAAATATTGTAGTTTTATGGCAGAATGTTGGTAGTTCCTGCCAAAGGTGAAACAAAGACCAACGTGAATGTAAAAGAAGTAAAAAGAGTAAAACTATGCAAGAGCCCAATGTTTTGGGGAAATGTGGGAGAAGTGGACTGACTGTAACTACAAAATAGTAAAATTTAAGACTTTAGTCTTCATGTTTTTCAGCTTTCACACACAGGCTGCCCCTCACTGCCTTTTTACCACACAGCAAGAACAGTAATAAATGCTAAGCTGGAAGGTGATACATAAAGTTGATTTTCTGCCATTCTATGCCCCAAAGTGTAAAAGTACCAGAGATGCATGTTCCATAAAAGCAGCTCTGAGTTTACAGCAATAAGAGGAACCTGTTTGCCTGCTTGTGGACAGCAGTGCATCAGAACACTGCAAATACCAACTTAGGCAATGCCAATTTTTTTAAACTGGAATTCCCAGCATTCTGAATATAAATAGAACTAAAAAGTCATACGGTAATGACTCCTCTGCTCTTGCCAACTCATAGTAGACAAGTGGGGGAAGAATTTGTTTTTGATAGCAAGGTGTGTGTCTATCTGCCCAGGAGTTGCATTGAACTTCCCTTCAGTCTGTTGATGAAAATGTCCAAGAACAGCTGGATTGTGTAACAACAGCTGCTGCTTATTGAGCAGTGAGATCCCTCCCACAGAACTGCACAGGGCTTTGCCAAGTGTCAGCCCATGGGGCTGGAGTTTGGGATTTGATGCATCTCTGGGTGGGTTTATACTGGCAATTGTTCTGATGTGCTTGCACAGCCCAGTCTGAGCAGGAGAAGGATGCGTGGGAAAGACACAGAGCAGGCACACAGCGTGAGCTGGGGAAGAGAGGGGCAGAGCTCCCATTTAGCACCACATCTTCAACACCTGTGAGCTTGTACTTGACAGACATCAGAGTTTAGCAAAGTGGTTTTCTCTTCAAGTATGAAATAGCTTCTGCTTTTGACATGTGTCCCTCCAAATACCTCTGCATCCTGCACTTGCAATCATTCAATACCTTCAATTGAATTAACAGCAGTGCATTCAACTGAGTGAATGGCGACTACTAAAAAAAATAAAATTGAAGACCTTGCCCTTGACACCTGTCCTTTTTCCAGCTTCACTTGCATTGTGATCTGCCTGAGACATTGACAAGAGCCCTACCTTATTTCCTTCCTCAGATATGGGTATAAAAAAAAAGTAATTGAAAAATAAAATGTGTGGCAATTCCAATTTATTGACTATTTTTATCATGAGAACTCTGAGGGTGGCAGAACCACCATGTTCAAACTGCTAAGGTGCATAAGATGACCTTCAGATTTTGACATTTACAGTTAGTTAGATGTGGGGTACCTGGGGTTGGGGGAAGAGTGAATTAAAAAAATAAGTCACTACTGTACATATCAGACTTTATATGGAACAATGGTGAAATTATAAGCATTGGGAAGAAAAAATGGTTAAGGGATATACAGGCATGCTATGAAGGAAGACGAATGTGAGTGTTTTACCATTTTATTAAACATGGTGGGTTTTGCTGGGTTTCTACTAAAATGTCTTTAATTGAACTCTGGGATTTAAGAAGATGTTCCCAGTAATGTTTCCAGGAATTTTATAAAGGTAAATTTTCTGTTCTTTGTCTTGAGACTCATGGAAGCTTAGGAAAAAATTATAATATCTAAATAGGTTTATATGTAAATTATAGTATACATCTAAATAATTCCCAAAATAACACAAAATGCAAGAAGTTAAAAATAAATGAGAAACCACTTGTGTACATAAACTTATGTATATGTTGTTAAGCATTTTAAAAGAATTTTTAATGTTTAACACTTGAAATGCCCATTACAAACAGCAAGCAGCAGTTGGGAAGGCTATGCAGTTGTAATGTAATTTTAAATATTAGTTTCAAACCCATTTCCCATAAATGTTCTTAGCAGATCTGCAAAATATTGATTTTGCTATCCCAAGGTGGTTGTGGTGGGGCTTTTTGGTTTTTTTTTTAAAGAATTAAGAGGTGAAGGTATAATGGAGGGGCAATTTCTTTTCCACAAAGTTTCCACTTTAGTAGTCATTTTCCACTGTATCATTTATAATGAATAGCACATGAGCAATTACATATTATTATGCTGGCATTTAATTTTTTAATTGGAAAGACAAAAAATCTTTTTTAATCCATAATTACTGTTTTTCAGTATAATGTTCTATTGAAATTTTCAAGCATTATAAAATTCCTTCTTCATTACAATTACAGCTTTGGTAGTAGGCCCTGCAAAATATAATTAGATTGAATATTTAACAGAGGACTTTGTATTCTTCTAGTTGTGAAAAGACAGCATTAATTAATTTTTTCATCAAATCTCAAACCTAATCTCTCAGTGGTCAATCCGAAGCAGTGACTGCCCCAGCAGACCATAAATGTTTTAATGTACCCTGATGTTATACACTATATAAATATCTATCTAGGGAGAGAGAGTTATTATATATCCCTAATGTTACATATTCAGTACTTATTTAAATAATAAGAATGCTAAAAAGAAGGAGAAAAGAAAGAAGAACCTGAAACAAGGATAAGCTTTTTGCTATATATTGTACCATAAAGTCCCCATCAGTATTCCACTACTCAGTAGTAGGTATCTATACAGGCCATTTGAATGAGAGATCACGTAAAAAATAACGCTTTTTAGATGCAAATTGTTGATTTATTATTTTGTGGACATAATCAGTTAAACTATTAAATATGTAAGCATGTAAATAAGCAGTATGAATGTACAACTAGAAAATTAAAAATACAGAAGTGCTCTGTTAATCTCATAGCAATCAAGCTTCCCAGCAACAAAAAGAACAGAAACAAGAGTCAAACTTAACTACTGAAAAGTGCTGAGTGCTACTTGTAGACAGTTTATGAAGTGCAATCAAGACAAAAGTCACAGAAGAGTGGTGGTCCAAGCTCCCTGTGCCTTTCATCAAGAGTAATTGTGAGCACGGGTCCAGAGGGAGGATTGGCTCCCGGAGAACGGGTGGTGGCTTCAGCCACAGGTGCGCAGGCATCTGACTGTGGGCGGTGATTCCTCCCAGCGCCCTGCTGGTGGTGCCGGACTGATGTCAGCAACCCGGGCTGCTGCTTAATCACTGAGCATCAGCTGTGCTGCCTTTTAACTCACCCCTGGCCTTCAGGTGCTTGGAATTCCTCTAAGGATGGGGGGAAAACTTAACAGCACAGGCATATGCAGAGTAAAGGTAAATGACAAAAAGGTGTGTCAAAGGCAAATACTGCCTGCTGCCAGGGCCCTGTTGTCACAATGGAGTTAGAAACGTGTGTAGGAAGAGAAATTCAGTGGCAATGCATTAGGAACCCAGAGTGTCTGCTATATTGGAGTGTTAGCCTAAAATTCTCTTTAAAAAGAGGAAGACTTTTACCTTCTTGATACTCCTATGGTGAATAAGAAACTAGATACTTTGCTTGTAAAACATGGAGCAGGTAGCAAAATAAGGAGGGTAAATGGCAAGAAGAAACTGCTGCAGAGAGAAACAAAAACTTACGTTTCTCTCTAACTTTTTAAAATAGCAGCCCTATTAACACACTGTTGTATTGTAAATTATAAAAAATAAATACAGAAGGATGGTAGGAAATGGCAAAAGCAATACTCGAGCTAGCTAAGCAAAATTATTACCTTCCAATATGTCAGCCAAGATATAAGAGATTACAATTCAGACATTCCAAAAATGAAAATATTTTTCTTTTGCTGCACTGAACTGCAGCAGGCTGAGAAAATATTAGAAATATAGATTTCTTTCCTTAAAACAGAACTTCTCTGGTATGTAGTATAATATTATTATTCTCAAGAATGACCTGGTCTGATTTGTCTCATAATCCTCTGTTTACAGGTAGCAAGCAATACCTATAGATACTGCAGAGGTTCAGCGTGGTGGGGTGGTGCACAGCTTGGAAACTGCTCTCCCTGCAAAAGTCATGGCTTCTTTTTAACAGGACCATTTGGACTTGCACATTTAAATCCCAGAAGCCTAGAGACTGGAAAACTGAAATAAGGAGACTGTACTCTCCTTATCTTCGGTGAGTTCATGCCGGATTCTGTGGCGCCAGTGCCATACTAAACATCTGTTGCTTTGATTCCTCTGTTTAAATAGATTGGATTAGAAGGGCAGAAAAACCATCATCTCCTCCCCCTCACCATTCTGTCCAAAGCTTAGTTACTATGAAGACAAATCTTATTTATTTCCTGTCAGAAAAGGCTTCACTGACATGGAGTATTCGATTTTTTTTTTGGAGGCTGGTTCTGACTCAGTTTTCAGCTACATTAAGATATAAGATCTGATTATAAATTACATGCAGGTAGGCTGCATATAAGTTCCTCTGTAAATCTGTGTTAATGCCATTGATTTGGATGGGCTTCACTGTATTAACTGGAATTAGAGCAGGTGAACTGAAACCAGGATCTGTTTAAATTTGTGCTGTTTAGATCTAGGGAACACTTTGTTCAGTATTGTAGCTGCAGGAGATAAATACTGTTCTGAGAAGCAGCAGAGAATATCCACTGAAGGTCTCTGTATGCTCTTTAACCTAAAGGCAAAACATTATGATTGTTAAATCCATGGTTCTTTCAAATGCTGTGCTTATATCAAGAGGACCATTTGCATGTTGATGTAAGATGGAAACAAGATCTTTTGTGTAACACCAAGAAGTATTCTTGATCCCTACTCCAAGTATTAAAAACCTACTGCCAGCAAATTCTAACACCTCATCCTATGCTCAGAATTCACCAGAATAACAAACTACCAATCCAAGACCTGAGAGATAAGATCTCTCCAGTGGAACTCAGGGAAATTCTGTCAAATTTTGACCTTTTTTTTTTTTCTTTTAAGATCAAAAAGTTTTTTCAAATTCACACAAACCTTTGCACACTTGGGCTAAAGTTGGTGCAAAACCTGAGATGAAAAGAATGGGAGAGAGATGGAAATTTCTGCTCTTTAAATTAGAAAACAAATTAGTGGCTTTAACAGGGGAGATTAGAAAACATGTTTGTTGTGAATCCCAAGCATTATAGTATGAACAACACTTCCCACTAGTGCACACCCATGGCACACCTTTCAGACTTTGGTTCAAAGTCCATGTTTTGAGCAGATGGTTCTGGGTGTCCGCATCCACTGTTCAATCAGCAGTGTGCCAAAGGCTTGGAATCACACAAATGAGGAATTCGTGTCAACCAGTAGCCTTCAATGCTGCAAGTGCTTTAAAAAAGGAGAGTATAGCTTATTTGTTGTTGTCATCCTCCCAATTCCCAAACAAGTCCATATGACAAAGAATTCTCAGCCTGGCTGCTAGACTCTGTGGTAACCCTTTGGTTACTGCAGTGAGCTCAGATCTGCTAAGCTGTTCCACCAAATGTAAGTGTGTGCAGATATGGTGGTGACACCAGGAGTGGAAAATGCCTTGAGATGGTCTTCCTCTCTGGTGCTGAACAGCTTCGGAAAACAATAATGTTGTTCTAACACTTGATACTGTTTTTTGGGCTTTTTAAATGATACAGGAGACTGAGGCTGCCCTGTTGAAAGTAACTAGTACTTGTTATTGGCAGAGAGAACAATCCGTTTTCATGTATTCATATTCTACCTATCAATTCATACTGACTCTGCTCATGGTCCCTAGGTTTATCATTAATTTGTCATCCAGCTCTGCATCAGATGTTACCACATATTCATCTTCATTCTTTGGTGAATGTTTCAATTTCCAGTATTTCTTCTGCACTTTGTCAGCTGTTGTTTTGACCTGTCTTGAGAGCAGAAATCCATGAGAGACTTCTGGTTTGTGCATGTGTGTGTAACAGACTTGAACAGTTTTCAAGAACTGGGATAGAGAGAGAGTTAAAGGAGAGGAATTAATTCACTGAGCATTTCCTGCAGGCTCTTCCAAGGGATTTCAGCTGTCTTTCACATGCAGTTTAGAACAGCTGTGGTCTGATTAAGATCACTACTTCCCTGTTCTAAATTTATAGACCATAGATAGTAGGAAGTGTGATGAGGGGGACCCTTTTGGATAAGCAATATAGATTATAGCGATGTTTTAATATAATTTGTTTATCGTGTTTCTCCATACAGCTTTTTGTGAGTTCTGGTTTGCATCCAGAGGTCATTTCAAACATTTGAAGAAATTTCTTTGCTTCAATGATACATTATAGGCTGAAAGTGTCAGTACTAATCACAGAGCATTTATTTAAATGTTTATTTAGTTCTACAGTATTTTAAACTTGTACAGAGATCCCCCGTTGGTCACAGGCTGCTAGGTGTCCAATGGAATAAATTGCAAAGACATGGAAAATCAACATTTTGAAGTTTCGAGTATGACTATTGAAATTGGTACAGAAATTTACATTTTTGTGGCTTGAATTACATTTTCAACATTCCATACAGTACATGTCTTGATTTGGATGGCTTGATAGACTTATCCAGACTGAGCAGCTGTCTTTCCTAGACCAGACTTAGCCAGCTTCTCACTGGCAGCTTAAAAACCACTTATTTCATGCAATTTACAGGACAATTTAAATTGGTTTTCATAGCAATTAATTTCAACCCAAGTTTTGCCTGTAATTTGAGATCTCTGCCAATGACCTTACATCAAACAAAATTGGTGATTCAAACTTGATTGGGCTTTTTTTGGCATATAAATTGCAGCGTAAGCTACTACAACTTGTTGTTTGCTAATGAAGTATCTGTGCAGCTCACTGTAGCCTTGTGCTTCTCAAATTCAAGCAGGGTGATAATCCATAAACTGCATTTACCCCTGGACTGGGGTGTGTGAGGGCCAGCTTGGCAGCCCCATTCTGACAGAGAGTAGAAATCTGAAGTGTGTTGACCTAGTTCTCATTAAGTTTTAATCTGATAAAACGTTTTGCCTTCCCCACAGCAAGGGAAAAGAGCACATGCTGAAATTTCAGTGAGGTCATGGAGCAGATCAGCCTAAATCACATCCACCACTTGTTTGGGACTTTTGTTTGTTTTTGTTTGGAGGGGTTGTTTGCTTTTTTAAGAATCGTGTTTATCATCACACAATTTTGGAGATAGGTTTGTACCCTCCATTAATTCAGTAATGAGAAAAACATTAAAAATTCTGGAATTCTTCAAGTTATATCTACATTTAAGTAACAAGTTGATAATTAACGAGATTTAAATCAAGAGTGTAACAAAAGTGTGTCTTTTTCCTTTGGGGAATCTGTGCATGTGCCTATCTAGTGCTTTCTGTTGCAGAAATGTCAGAAAATGCAGGAGAAAACTCCTGAGATATGAGGTTTTCATTAGAAGTGTATTCCTTTCTCTGTGTTTCCTTCCAATCTCTGTGAAATATTTTTGTTTTAATTGTAGAAGTCACTTTAAGCATATGTGGTTAGATCTGTTTCCTAAGGTATGCATGCTAAAATCTAGAGGAGTATGTTGAGTTTATCCTGGAAATTTAGCAGCCTATACAAAACTAATTTAAACTTCAGTAAGTTTATCTTCACTAAGGACAAACCTCACCCTGGGCTCTGGACTGAGTGTTGAAAGGGATAAGCAGAGCAGCACTGGCTGGAGATCTGCACTGTTGGCCCGAACTCATATATCCACATTATCCACACACACCTGCTCAGGTTGTGTGTCACTGCAACATTTACTATTTCCTTCCCCCTTCCCTTGTTTTTCCCTTAATTCAATCTCCTAGCTGAGAGAAGACTGAGATTAAAAAAATAAACCAAATGCCAACAAGAGAGAAAAAACAGTGCTCTGCCAGGGCTGGCTGTAGGAAAGGAATGGCAACCATCCAGAAGCAAAGATGAAAGTCTCAAAGCAAGAAGCTGAAAGAACCAGCTGGATAAAAGGAAACACATGAACAGAAAATGCAAGTGTGACACTAAGCCAAGGACCAAGCAGGTGAACCCTTGTCTTAAACTAATGCTTTTAATGTGTGTCTTAATGCATGGTGGTGTTTGAACTCTATTTAGAGGCAGCACACATGTGCTAGTGAACAGTTTGTGCCAGGTGTCAGTGCAGAATGAAAAGACAGAAATAGAACAATGTGTATTGCACAGCCTCTCAAAAACAAACCAACCCCCACCTCCCATCAATAAAAAAAACAAATGTAGGTCAATCTTGCGGTAGCTGATTATTGTCTTTATTCCCCTCACTTGTAGTATCACTTTTATGTTTAACTAGCAATTAGTACATAAAAATTCTTTACTGTTTTGTATTATGCTACTAGGGCACTAGGAATATGCAGAAATGGGTTTTAGGGGAGGAAAAAACCTAATTTTTGTGAGTAGAGTCACCATCAGCACCCTGATTGTGCATTACCATGTTCTTGATTCAGCTCTTCTGCAGTTTTAAAATCAACTCATGTTGACCATTGTAATTTCACACAATCATTTTAAACAAAAGGACTGCATGCTTGAAAGGAAAGTCTCATTAAAACGTTTTATTTAGGATTATAGATTATCCAAAGAACTGTCAGCCAAATGTAAAAAGCATTGGTTTCAGGATAATTCATGGACTGTGGTAATACAGATATATTCCAAAAATACGGTGTACTTACACTGGTATCACTTCATGTTAATATGGTTTACTTAGTTCCTTCTTGGTCTGTTCTTTTGCCACAGTACTTTTCCAAACAAGAGGAGGGTGCAAAAATGCTCCTGCTTTTAACTGTAGTCCATCAAAACCTACTTTTTTAGATACAATCTGTGTATTTATTACAGCTGATAGTAGATCTAATGGATTCACCGTTTGAAACTGAAACAACTAATGCCAGCTGGGTTTTCTTAAGTCTAAATAATACCAGTCTAAGATAAGCTGACACTTCAAGTGACATGGTCTTTTTAAAAACTGTTTTGTAAATCTTTCTGGGAAGGCAAGAAAACCATATTAAGGTTACTTATCTTGCATTCATGAATCTTTAGACATATGCATGTAAGTTATTAGTTGCAGTACATCAGTTGCAGAACAAAGGGATCGGAGATCTTTCCCCTGTGCTTCGCCATTTTCATCAGTTTTGCTCTTTGGTATTTCTTAAAACTCCTTACTCAGAACTATATATGTATTATATATATAGTCTATATATAATAATATATAATATATCTGTATTATGAATCTGGAGGTCAGAGTTCTCACTCTTCAAAGAAAAATTATTAATTTAAGCATTTGACTTGTTTGTGCTGCACAGGTCTTACACTGATCGAAAGCCAGGACACTGGTGAGGATATTCAAGTGTGGTTTCCATGCAGTTTACCAGTGTGCTGCTTTAACATCACATACATGTCATCTAACAAGTGGCAGCAATAGCTTTTTCATTTCAATGCTGAACTCAAAGCCAAACCACCAGCAGAGAAACTGGGCATGTTTGAGTAGCTCTTATCCTCTCTATCAACCTAAAAGCTACTGCAACTTTTTGTATCTGCTCTTTCTAAGAACAAATCACTACTTCTTCTGCATTCTGTTTGTGATCCATCACTTGTTTCTACAAACATGCTTTTAGGACCAAGACACCACATTAGTTGTACTGCAACACAACAAGTACTGTGGTAGAAGGCTGGCATTCTTATTATCTACAGCCATAATTTATGAGCTACTAAAATACAGAATATTTCATCTGCCAGTAAATCTGTCAAGTTCCTCTATATCGTGCTATTTACACTGCAAACATACCAAGTCTTCATCCTAGAAAGAAGCCTGGGTTCATTAATTAAGGACCAAATAATAACTGCCAACAGCCAGACTGAGGAGAGCTGAAATCTCGTTTTTATCTGAAATGACACACTAAACCAAGGAACTGTTGATAAAAGCTTTATTTTTTTTTCCAATGGAAAGCAGGTAAACTCAAAAAATAATTTAGTCAGTGAGTAGTTTTTCTGTAAGTATCAGCAAACAGTTTAGTTCTTATTAAAAGGGCTATACAAATAGTCATTTAAAAGACATTAATTCAAAGCCATCAAAAAGGGAGGAAATGACCTTTGCTTTGTTTCACATTAATCCCATTTGGGCTTTGCTGTTTTTCTGTGACAAATATGGATACAGGTTACCAATACAAAACCAGAAACAGCTCTCTGAGCAACAAACTCCTCCTTTCTTCAGAAGTTGATTGTGTAGAGATGCTAACAGAGAGCAACTGCTGCAAAAATCTTTGTTTTTTAAAAAAAAAAGTCTTCTGGCTGTTGACTTTCATGCCCCAACATCAGAGGCTGTAGCTGGGTATCTGTAGCAATACAGTTTGTTGTCTGCTCCTCCACTCAGTAACAACTGATGAAAGAAGGAAACTGGGATTAATATCACAATCAAGCAAAGTAAGTACACAAAAGTTAAGGACTCAATTTTTCTTTCCTTTTTAAAAGGCAGTAGTGAATAATGAACTGTTAATGAATGACTAAAACCCAGAATCAAGGTGCAGAAGCAACTTTGTCCCTTACTCTCCTATAAAAATTAGAAGTGAAATTTTTGTAGGGAAGTTGCTTAAGCTTTTCCTGACTTTTACTGAGAACAGGGGCCACACTGAGAATCTTGAACATTCACAGAATGGGTTTTTTTGGTAATTTTAAATACATGTGTACCACAACAGTAGCAGAACAGCTTGCTGTAGACGATTATATAGTTTCCCCCTTCTACATGTACTGACTGTCATGCCCCAGCTGTTTCTTCATGCTGCTGCTTTAGTCCCAATGGCAGACAGCAGTACCGTGGAACATGTGTTTTCTGAGTAAGGTGCAGTGCCTGTTCTTGTCTCTCCTAGTTTGGAAAATCAGTATAATGCTCAGTTAATGCTACAGGGCTTCAGCTCCCACCACTGCCCTTTGCAGAGTGTGGGGACACATAAAGTGACACCACCCAGACAGCACAACTACAACTGCCTGTTCTCTTCTAGCTTTGAGCATAAGGAAACAATCCATGACTGCTTTTAGCTCCCTTTTAAACACCATGCATATAAATTGAGTAACTTGCTCTTCAGATTCTTACCCCTGCTTCTGTCCAGTCCACACACAAAACCTTGTCTTCATGAGCAGCCAAGTCATACAGAGGAGCTTTGCAACTGGTGAAAAACAGGTTTGAAGTTAGATGAGCAATCACAGGCAACAACTGGTCCCAGGAAGAAATGCTATCACAGTGCTATCAAACAGATGTGGCCAAGCAGTTATAAACACTTTGAGAGTACAGACATCGACCATCTGAGATGCCTCCTCTGCTTTCTCCAGAGCTGATCACATTGGTATTATCCTCTCCTACATCCCCAAAGAGAAAAGCAGCAACATTTTTCATCTGCTTGCAAACAACTTTGAGACTGAAATTCAATCAGTTGTTAGGAAGAATTTGTTATAATTTCCTTCTTCCACATGTAGATGCTGCTCAGCTGTGTGTGTTTTCCAGCCTTCTAGTAGACTACAAGTATTTTTCTTCCTTTTGTTATATGGTTGACTTCGAAAACCTAGGGGATTTTCACAAATGCCACAGGGGTTTCCAATGAATGTCTCTGACTGCTTTTGCTATTTCATGAGGGGTAGCTCACCCTGTAAGCTTACATGCCTTTGAACAGCAAGAAACACAGGTTTATTTTACCTCCTTGTGTCCCAAAGCTTTACAATGTTGTCCAGAGAACCAGAGATCAGCTGATGCTCGTGGGTAGGTGACCACTTCACAGATGTCACCCAGCCTGTGTGAGAAGTCAGAGACAGGAGAACCAAGGAGCCATCTGAATAGAAAGAGGAAAAAACACAGACATCAGCAGATGCTGAAACCAGCGCTTTTAAGATGTGTACAAAATCCAGTGTGATTGCAGTTCAAGTTTAGTGAACTTTATTTGAAGTGAACAAAAATGTAAGCCTCACAAGTTCTGAGGAAGAAAAAAACCCAAAGAAACAAACCCAACCAAACAAAAAAGAAACCCACCTCAAACCCCTCAAAATGTATTTTCTTGTCACTAAACTTTCTTTTTAAAGTTGTTTTTTTTTTTAAAGCAAACCAAAAAAATTGCTTTTATTAACAACATGTAATATGCTAGTGAACTTTGGATTAGATTTACAGAAGCTAAATAAGTAAACATTATTTACTATTTGTGGCCTTTCAGTACCTGAACAGAGCCTACAACAAAGATGTGTTCAAGGCCAGGCTGGGTGGTGCTCTGAGCAATCTGCTCTAGTGGAAGGAGGCCCTGCCCAGGGCAGGAGGGTTGGAACTAGATGATCTTTAAGGTCCCTTCCAACCCACACCATTCTATGAAATGTGTTTATGAAAATAAATCTGGTATAGGCTCAGTCATAATATCCACAGTTCCATCTGTTTATGATACACAATACCATGTCTAAGTGACTACTATTTCACTTTAATGATTATCAGACTAGCCTAAGTCTGAACCTTATAAAAAAAATTTCGTTCTGCAACTGCACAGTTGCACATTTATTAGTAAGTTTAAAAACAAAGGAAAACCTAAGCCCAGTTAGATTTCTAAATTATTAGGTATGAAATTAAAACAAGTCTTGCACCAGAATACAGAAAATAGATGTAATCTTTGTATTTAATAAAAGCCCCAAAAGGCTGGTTTCAAGCAGAGGGACCAGAAAAGTGTGTGAGATGTCTCTCAACAGGACAAAGTTCTGATTTTGAAGAACATCTTTGAGACCATGCATGTTTTAGCTCACCTTTGCTGCGAGGATCCCATAGTCTGATATGTCTGTCAGTGCTCCCTGATGCAAGACGTCGACACAGGGGTGAGTAGGAGACAGAATTAAACACTTTGTTTCCTGTCTGTCAGTAAAGAAAATAATAACTGTAAGAGAGGAGCTACTATTTTACACAGCTTTTTTTTTCTCTGAGCTGGACTGCAGCTGAATCTACAGACAGAGTACAATGATCTCACCAAAGTTGATTTGAGATCTCCAGTCTCAGCATCCCAGAGTTTAATGGTGTGGTCCCACGATGCGCTGCAAATTTCTTCAGCATCTGACCACAGCACAGAGGAGATGGCTTCTGTGTGGCCAGAGAGGGTTGACAGGGGAGTCTAGAATTTAATGGTGACAGATTTGAGTGAGTTATCATCAAAAAAATCT
Organism: Aphelocoma coerulescens; assembly: GCF_041296385.1. Taxonomy (NCBI): domain Eukaryota; kingdom Metazoa; phylum Chordata; class Aves; order Passeriformes; family Corvidae; genus Aphelocoma; species Aphelocoma coerulescens. The sequence goes on from NC_091021.1 coordinate 12,754,073, forward strand.
ATTATTTCAACAAATGAAAATGTCTGATTATCCTGAGACATACCAGCAGAAGTTTTAAAGTCACCTTTAGCAAAGAGAAATTATTCATTGTGGCTACACTTCTAAGCAAAAATCCTGGAGAAACCTGGAGTTCATCTTACCCTTGTTAGTCCCAGCTGTTCAGTTTTCTGCTTTTTCCGTGGTCTGTTAGCTGCTTCTTCCATTTCATCCTCTTCGTCTGTAGGTACTGACAGAAGACAGGCAGACTTGAGCTAGAGGTTTTTGAATTCCATCTCCATGTAAGTAATTAAGCAAATCCCCATATCTGTGGTGCCTACAACCACCATGCAGGTGATAACCAGATCTAAAATCATGTAATTAACCAAACCAGTAACTCAGCACAGTGATGTATAGCCCTACAAACTTACATCTTACCTGCAGACCAGATCTTTAACATCTTATCCCAGGATCCACTGCAGAACTGTATGAACAGAAACATTTTGTCAAATGTTGATCCAGAGAGACCTTGGAAGAGATTATTCTTTTTACTTTCTTTGTAGGAAAAATATCTACAAAATATCTATTTCCTTCAACACCAAAAGGTTTACTTTAACCTGTCTGATATTGAGTCAAGCTGGGAGCACTGACTCCACCTTTGGTGCTCATAAATGTTGAATTCCTGGGTGAAGGGAAAGAACCTCTTTACCACCTGCTTTTTCCAAGTACTCTGGAAATTTCTTTCCCCCCACAACCACTGCAAAAATGTAGGTCAAATTTGAAAATAGTTCATTATAGCACAAAATTAGCATGCATTTAAAGTAAAATATACTTTAAAATTTAGCTTGTTTTCCAAACTAAATGATTCTGTGATTCTAAAGCTTAGCACTGATCTAACACTCCTAATCCTAAATAACCACCACTTAAAACAAGACTGGAAAATTATCAGTGTGTCATAAAATCATGATGATGAATACCCATGCAGGGACAAAAAGAGGATTTTTGAGGTACAGGCTGCTAAATCGCAAATCACAAAGGTTCCTTTCCAGGAGGAGTCACTCACTTTGGTTCTTGTACAATCAACAGCCACAGACTCAACACTGCCAGCGTGTCCCCTGCAGCAGTGAAGGGCTTTCACTTTGTTTTTCTCCACGTTCCACTCCCAGAGCAGGACAGTTTGGTCCATGGAAGCGCTGAGTAACAGGCATGATAAACTATCTGAGGTAGAAAAAAGTTACACTCACACCCAGCTCAGCTTTCCAAAGTCTTTATAAATAATTATTCTAATCCTAGAAGAAACAGCAGATAGACAGAAACTCGTATGTGTTTCAGTCTACATCATGTTACCCTGCAAGTACAATTAATGTAACTATATACACCAGTATTTGTAATGGAGACTGCAAGGTGGATAGACAACAACCATCTTAAAGTAACTATATTCATTAACTGTTAAAGGAGCATTTTATGCACACCATGACTTCATTTCTGACACCACTGACAGAGATTGAAATAATTACATTTAGACAATTAAATATTTGTGGTTAAGGAATGCCAGCATTTCTCCCCCAGTAAATCAACCTACTACTATTCCCCTGCTATATATACTGACCTTGCTTCACCCATGCCACGTCCTTCACCACTTCTGTATGCCCAGCTATTGTCATGACGGATTTTCCTTCCACAGACCAGATCCGAGCAGTCTGATCGTAGCAGCCAGTTAATATCCTACAGGGTACAGCATTTTAAGCATCATTGTCTTTAAGACCAACAAATGTTTTTATGAAATAAAGCCTCAACCAGAAACTTGGAAAAATATTAGCACAATAGCTGTTTTAAAAAAATAGCTTGAAAGAGTATAAAAAAATCTTTTTGCTACAGAGCAAAGCTTCATTAAAGCCTTGCAACTGGGAGGCCAGGAGTACAGGCCAGAAAAACAAGCAGTGAGAGTACTGCATGTTCTGGTAGGTGAGACTTATATTATTTACATAATTTAAAACGGAATTTGTTGTTTGTAGTATGTTGCCAGAGGTTCTCAAAGCATTTTCAAACCTCTACTTAATATATGAACATCACCTAGTTCATTGGAAAATGAATGTGAAAACACAGTAGAAAAAGACAATTATGGCTCTCTGGCTTTTTTTAAGGAAAATCTCTGCAGAAAGGTATGCTATTCTATTTGTTGCTAACGGGCGTCACATTGGAAGTCATGGGTTTAAGCAAAAAAGAGAGATGAAGAAAACTTGCTTTCCTTTAAGAGAAAGGATACTAAACAGCATTTCTTTTGTTCATTTGTATAAGCAGTATCTCATGTTCAGCGTCTCTACCTGTTTTCTACCTGTGTTAAAGTCACTGTCAGTGAACTGCTTACAAAAGCAAGTAGCTGACTGACTTGACAGGTCAAAAAAAAAAAGAAAAAGAAACAAAGCAAAGAAGAGAGAAAAACCCAGCCAAGGGATTATTAAAGGCAGAATAGCACTCCATTTAACACCATGGAGGAGCACGAATAAGCAAGACAAAACTTAGAATTAGCTTAGTGTGGTACCATTCTTCAGTGGCTTGAACAGAACTGATCCAGTCATCATGGAAGATGCATTCTTCTGGCTGAGGGGCCATGTATTTCTCCACATACTCTATTTCCACCACTTCTTCCTGAGCTCACAGACAAAATACTTATTTAGTGATGTAGTGTGGTTTTTTTAATCAATAACAGTAAAATTTAACTGTAGTGTGGTACAAATATGCAAGTTTATTGAGCAAAGGTCTTGGTACCCAAGTTGCATCAGTAGAACTAAAGTATTTCGAAAAAAAGGTGTGAATTATATTGCTTTCCATATTTTTATCAAATTACTATTAATAACAAGCTGGAAGCAAAACCAAGTGATTTCACTCTTCTTACATTCCTCTTCTTCTATATTTACTAGTACAAAACTAAAGTGTCTAAAACACTTTAATATTACCTCTAGAAAATGTTGCAATCTTCCCCATTATCCCCCACCATAAGAGACAAAAATATATATTAATGATGAACTGAGTAAGACAAGAATTTCCCCTCTGAACTGTATACAGACAACAGATTGGATAAATATGTTCCTTGCACTGTCCTGTCTGTAGTCACTCTAACCACACTCATAATGGATTCAAAAATACATGGAATTCTCCCCGAAAAGTGGTCAGACAAGAAATAAAACTGAACAAGGAAATCTACCTAGCTGACAGTGCAATACCTAAATCAGATTGAAGTAAACTGGCTAAGTCTGTTCTACTGTCCTAGACGGGGAGAAACTGAGTATGACTTACTGTGGAAATATTTTCCATTTCCATGTGTGTGACCAACGGCAATCGCAAGAACTGGCCATTGATAAGGAAGTCAAATTCCACATACTTGTGATCCGCTGAAACGAATCAGGGAAAAATCAACGTTCAGGTGTCACTATTTATTTGATACCATCATGAATGGCATCATTTTGAGACTGGTTCAGGAAAACGGAGCCAGGAAGAGGTTAAAAAAAGACCCAAACATAAATAACCCTCCCCAAAACAAGACCAAAAGCCCAAAATAAATGACAACAAGAACCAAAAACTCAACCCCTTGCTTTCTTCTCCCAGTTTTAAGGGGGCAGCCCATTACTTCCACAGGATTATTTAAGTTAAGAGGAAGGAAAATTTGCTGTTGGGGTTCAAAGAGCTGTTTGCATCCTACTATATTTTCTCTGTAGCTATGCATAATCAAACCCCAGTGGTGCTTCCTGACTGTTCTGTATGGATCTTGCCACTTGTTACCACCAGCTAGAGCCCTGTATTTGTGGCAGCAGTAGGAAAATCCTAAGAATTTTTGGTTCATATTTCTCCCTTTGTAATGGCATAAATGACAAAGGCCCTGCATTTTGGCAGAAGCACTGCACTGTGCGTTCATTTTCTATTCCAGATTGTTTGCAATTTCATGGGTCAAAAGCAACTTGCAAAAGCCTCAAGAAGCAGGGTATGATACCACTGACCCAGTTTCTTATGGAAAATGGGATTTTCCAACAACATTGCACAAGTGCCTTTCCCCAGATAATCTTTCAAGTCAGTCAGCCCATTTCAGCACTGACAGAATGGCTGACATTTTATTAAAGGCTGTCATAAAACCCAAACCTTTGGTTTCATTAGATCTCGTGCCAGGTTTTGGGAACGCTTCCATTCCCATCTGCTGTGGCAGCCTGGCCTGTGGCGCCGGGCACACACAGTATTCCAGCCTTCGGAGCATTTCTCCTGGGAATGCCCGGCAGCCCCGGTAGCCGCGGCGCTTCAGATCGAGTTCCAGGAGTGCCTTACTATAGGCAGCCGGGCCAAAGCAGCGGGGCAGGGCCGGCTCGGGCTGTCGCCGTCCCCGCCGCGGGCCTGCGGGTGCCGCCCGGCTGTGACAGCCCACGCGGGGCCGGGCCCGGCCCGGCCGCACACGAGGGACGCCGGGCTCCGAGGGGCCGCTCCCGCCGCGAGACCTACCGTGCCCTGCCGCCAGCAGCTTGTTGATGAGGTGGCTGAGGTCGGTGGTCTCCGAGGCCGCGGGCACCGAGAAGGGCACATCCTCCACGGCGAACCTGCGGGCACAGCGCGCCGTTACCGCCACTGCGCCACCCGCTCCCGATCCCACCCTCGGCCCGGGATGGAGGGGAGGCCCCCTCACCTGCGGTTCTCGGTGCGGAACCGCGCCGTGAGCTGCGCCATCGCCGCCGCCGCCGCTGCCGCCGATACCGGCACCGACCACGTGTCGCGACGCGCCCCGGCCGAGCCCCCCGCGGGACCGCGCACCGCCCGCGTGCCGCGCGCCCGCCGCGCTCCCGAGAGGCCGCGCGCCGCCGCCTTCCCGGCGCCCCCCGCGCGCCCCCGCCCCGCTCCGCGCTGAGGGCGGGCGCGCGTGCGCGGAGCGGAGGCGCGCATGGCGGCGCGGCTGCGGGAGCCGAGCGCAGGTGGAGTAACGCGCCTCCGGCATTTCCCCCCCGGCCGCCGGGACGCGGCCCCGGCCGGCGCGTTCCGCCGCCTCCGCCGCGGGGCTGTGGTGCCGACGGGCGCGACGGGCGCGGGCTGAGGCGTCCTCCGCGCTCCTCAGGGCTGGGGCGCGGGCGGCGCGTTCCGGGAGTCCCTCGCTGGTGCTGGAGCGGCTCCTGTGCCTGCTCCTGAGCGGGGCCGCCCGCGCTGCCCGGCTGTGCCCGAGCGGGACAGTGCCCCGCGTGGCGCCCAGGGTCGCTGGAGTGGCGCTCTCCGCTTGGAGTCACTCGGGTTGTGTTTCTCTGCGTGTCAAGCGACACACCCACAATAAACTGCCTACTAGAAGTAATAAACCCAACGCGCGGTGGACTTTAAAAGAAGCTGTAAGTGAGTTTGGTGTTTCGGGAGAAGGCTGCTTGTGTGAGGAGCTGCTGTTGTGCTTGCGTTGTGCACACATTTTTTTTTTCCTACCTGTTTGACAGTCCTTCGTGGCCTCAGGGGATCAGTTGGGATTTCCCTGGGTGGTGACTCCGGTTTTGGTGACTCCGCTGTTGGGACGGGCGGGTGTTGAATGTTGCTGTTTCGTGAGACTGAAATCTCATCTATTTCTTAAGCGTGCTTCAAAGACCTAACATTGTTTGTCAGTGAAATTGACACAGGTGCATTTTCCAGTTATTTGTGTTGTTTAGAAAAATCTGGCTTGAGAAACCTTTTAAGTGAGAGTGCCCACATCTTCTGTGTATTCTTAACCGCATCTGCCTGCCTCTTCCATGATAGAGATACGCTACATCTCAAACCTGGTGCAAGTTAGCAAAGTGTAACTCCTTTACTGGAGAGTATCAGTGTGCCCTAATTTCCCCCCTGATATGTTTTACTGTAATTCATGCCCTTGTGAATTTGTGCCACTGTGAATGGTTGTAGAGAAATGCCCTCAGAGGGAGCTCTTGCAGAGAGTGCGTTTTCATAGTAGTAAGCTGTGCAATTATCTTAAGTCTTCTTATAAAACCTCTGAGACATTTGACAGAAGACCCAAAAGAGATTGATGGTGAAGCATTCAACTGTATGTATGTGCTGTTAAGTATAACCAACACCCTGCATGGAGTGCTCATGATGGTTATTGTGGTCGCCTGTGCTAGCAGTTTCTGTGCCTGCTTGCTCTCTTTGTAGAGATGAACCAAGGACAACAATGGCCATAGATTTCCCTTTATTTTGAGGAAAGTTCTTCCCAAATGGAGTCAGGGTGAAGGAAGTTGACCTGTGGCGTTAAAATATGCTAACCCATGATTTGGAAATGGCCCTTGAGTGCTTTACTCGGGAAGCAGCCTGTAAAGTGGTTTGGGTGGAGTTGTGTTAAAGCTAAATCTGAGGTATAGAGAGCTGCTTGTGTGCTCTGAGGATGCAGCTCTTGCTCCTGCTTTATACTTCCACATTTCTCATTCAGCCCACTATTAAATGTGTAATACAGCAGTGGGAATTTTTGTGGTGCTCACTTAGTGTTTATGAAGAGATACTTATGTGTTATTTAATGACAAAACATCCATACCTATACATAAATGTACAGGATTTAACTTTCCTGTTTGAGGAATTGGTTAGCAATATTTATATGAGTGTAAGATTTGTTAACTGTGTATGTATTTGTACACCTCTGTAGAAGCATATTTCTTTAAGACAAAAAATAATAATTGTTTGTGGTTGCACACAAGGACTTAGATTAATGAAACCTGGATAGTTAAACTATGAAGTCGATTTTCCAAGGGATGTGTATGCCAGTGGTTTGCCTGGGTTACAGCAGTGATTAGACAAAATCATGGGGCAAAATTGTACCACAGGAATTATTTTAAACACAAATATGAAACTTCAGGTATTTCTGGGCTGCTTATGAAAGGAAGCTGGATAAATATCACTGTGTATTTACCATACTGCTGGATTTTTTTTCCTGAGCTTTGTTATTAATCATCGTTAGATACAGGATGTTGGGCTGCTTGGGTCGTTGGTCTGTCCCCATAGAGCTGTCCTTGTGTTCTGTTGTCGGGTTCCTGCATGCTCAGAGTAGTGTCATCAGTATCTCTGGAACAAACTCGGTTTATCTCAAAGAACTAAACGTGCTGCTTTTGCAAAACTGTCGTGTCTTCTTTACATCTTTAAACTGAGAGGAAGTGGTTGAGTGATGATGAAATCTAGTGTTCTGGGTTTTTTTTTCATTTGCTGCTAAGATGCTTCAGACACTTTAACTGAAACATCTTATAGTTGTTCTCAGATCCGAAGCTCAAAAGTACTTGGTGAACATGAGGTAACTTCATTTGGAACTTGGTCTGGAGTGTCATCCCTTGAAAATTGAATGGAAAAATAAATCTGCTTTAGATTAAAGTATTAATATATTGAGCATATGAGCAGCTTAACTTCTCAATGTTGTTTGTATCAGCAGGATGCTTTATTCAGCTTCAAAAGCCAAGGAGATGTGGATTTACTTTGCCCGTGTCCTTTATACCTTTGCAAAGCAGAATAAATTTGTGCTTTAAGAGTTGTACAGTTCTTTTGAAGTTACCCTCTAGCCTGTTACAGTCTCCCTACTAAAGCTGTAAACAGTTGAAATACCACAGCCAAGAAGGTCCATCTTGAGGAATTTATTTGCGTGGTGTGGTGAAGAAGATACAGCTGGTAGGAGTCATGTGCTAATGTAATGCAGCCTGTCTTTAAAATAAATACTGAAGGGAAAAATCCTGACCACCCTTCCCCCTCCTTCCTCCCAAATGTCAGGACTAAGTTTTCTTCTATTCAGTTGGGTATGTTATGTGTGTAGTCTAGTATATGTATACTCTCATTAGGTAGGGACCAAGTTAGTTGTTGTTTTGTCCTGTTGCTTGTGAATATTTGGGATTGGTCGCTGCTTTAAAGGGTGTGCTGTGTGCATGAGAGCATTATCATGTGGCTGTGACAGTTCACTGTCCAATACTATCTGTCTACCTGAAGGGCTGTAGTGGGCAACTGAGCATCTTGAAGCTTTCTTTGGGATAGGAGGTAGATCTCTAAAATGCCGGGAGCTCTGTCTTTTTGAATTTCATCACATGATTAGTGCCAAATTTTGTTTCACATATCTGGTGGTTTTTTCTGCCCAAAGCATACTACTGTAGACTAACAATAGTAATTTTATTTCATTTATATGTTGTCTTATAAGCCTTTAAAACAAATTGATTTACTTCAAGATGTCTGCATGACAGAGTTGCATAATGCAAATTCAGTCTGGTGATTGTGTAAGAAGGTGACTAATGTATTTATAAAGCACTGCTGGCGTGTGCTTAAATATCAAGTATTTTCTAGATGTGTGTGGTAGTTCAGTGCTTTTGGAGATATTCAGATGAAAATGATGGGAGGGTGTATGTGTGTTTTGTATCTGTGTATGCAATGACAAATCAAGCAAATTGTCTCATATAAAAGGCTAAGCTGTACTGGAGCAACACACTGAAATTTTTCTGCAGTGAGTAATAAAGTGATAAGGAGGCAAGGATCTCGTGAGAACTTAGCTGTTATCTTGCAACAGCATTAGAACTTGTAACACTAAATTTGTAAGACCTAAAGACAACACCTGTGGCAATCTCTTGGCAGAAGGCTAAAATGAACTTTTATAACCTTTTCAGGTCACCTTGTAATGGAAGAAAGTGGAGCTGACAATGGCATTGCTGTGGAAGGATCTAACGATTTGTTCATAGGCAGCTGTAATGGTACAGAAGACTCAGAAACAAACGATCAGGTTTTTCAGGTGAGGTACAAATGCTTTGTCCTTTTAGATGCTTCCTTTACATCCACTCTGATGAGTTTAAAATATGCTATTTCATCAGTGCAGGGGTCTTTTCTTGCCTTTAGAGTAATACATCATGTCTTTTAAGAATGTACATCCTTCCCTTGGATTCCTGTGCCATTCAGTTTTGAACTGATGCATACCCAGATGTTACATGTAATGACAACCTTCAGTAATTATGTCCTGTTACAGTGCTGAAGAAATGCATGTTTTATTTTGTTAACCCTTTAAAAAAAGAATACTTTATAACATGTGTTGGAGTAGGAGAGGTTCAGAACAGGTGAAAATTAGGTCACATTGCTGTGACCAACAAAGAGTCCAGGGACACAGGATGTGTGTAGGTATTGGGGGAGAGAAGTCTTTCATGTATTTTTTATCAGATATTGCCAGATATTTCTATTCAAGGAGATTTCTGTGCATGAATGCTCTTCTGCAGAATGTTCTTCTAACATAAAATGTCACTGAGGTAGTGATTTACTTGTGTGCTTATGGTGTCTGCCCAATGTCTTTAACACAACAAGTGCCATTTGTTTGTTGGTGCTTTTCTGGTGTAGTTCACAGCAGACAGTTTCAGCACAGAAAATTTATACCTGCAGAATTTTTGATGAAGTTATTTAGATCAAATCTGACTTTTATATAAAATTTAGAAACATTTTTCCTCATTCTTTGATTTGTAGTGTATTAATTTTAGTCGCAAAAACGACAGAGTTGTTCGTGCAGTTGCTGCAAGAGATAAAACAAATTGCAGCCCTTCTTGCATTCAGTCTGACATGTTATTGTACACAGGGACTGCCTATTTTTCCATTATTTTTACATGCTTAATGTTTGTGTTGTCAGAGTTTCAACAAGACAAATATTTGTGCCTATGCATTTAAATTTAATGAAAATGGGAGGTACTCTAAGACTTTGGTTCTGCAAACTTGATGAGGATAAGCTCTATTTTTAAAAGATTTTATCTGGTTCTTGGCCTTGTGCTGTACCATTCTTGGCCTTGAATTGGAGGTTGTGTTGCTTGTGTTTCTGTGGTGGTAACGAATGTAAAAAGTGTGTAGAGATTTTTTCTTCATAGCTAAATGCACGTATGGAAAGGCCAAGTGGAATAGTATTTGGGATTTCTTTTGCAGTCAAATTAAGTTGGTGAATATTTTACAGTTTTGGTTTTGGTGTAAGTCTTCTCAGTATCTGGGCAGACTTGAGACATTTTAAAGTGATAGGGGTTTTGGGAAGCAGATTTTGAGCAAAAGGGATTTTCTTTTGCCTTGGTAGAGAGGCTTCATTCTAGGAAGCAGGAATATGAATACTTTTTCAGCATGGAAATGGAGAACAACAGCAGAGCTGCTAGTGTTGGCCTCTTGATCAGAAGGACAAGAGTTCCTTCTGAGTATACTGTATAGCACACTGGTTTTAAATGTTCTTTTCTCTTTCTTGTTTTCTTGTTTTGTTTTTTTTCTTCATAGAGGTTGCTACTCAAAGTACATTTTACTGTTTTTCCTCTGTGAAAGCAACTAACGTGCATGGATTCCAGGGATCCGTTGTTTGGCCAGAGTGACTCTCCCACAGCCCTGCCCATCACAGTCCCTCTCTCGGGCAGTTCTCCACCACTGGCTGTGCCGGCACGGCCGCCCCAGCCACGGTCCCATTGTGCAGAGGAATTCCACCTGGCAGAGCAGCCCAGGCAGCCCCTCTGTGAGCTGCAGCCCCTGGGAGGGCCCAGTGCACCCATGGTGAGTGTGTCTGCAGGCAGGGCTGGGGCTGTGTTCACAGATGAGGGAGCTCTCTGAAGAACTCTCTTACGTGGTGCTTTGTTGTAGCAACAGCTGATGCAGACTTTATCTCTAGCAACAAGGTAGAGCTTTTCAGTGGTTCATGCTCCACTTGCCCTTCTTCAGGTAGGCACATCCTGTCTGCAGCCATTACTAATTTTATTAAACAACAGCTGATGTATTTTGTCAGTATCAAGCCTGGATGCTGTAGCGTGATAAGATATTGTACTTCTGCTGCTGCTGTTTTCTCTGTGTTCCCTGGATAAGTCACTCTGGTTTTTTTTGGGAAATCAGAACATTAGCAGTAAGCTAAGTCATTACATCTCACATTTCCCCCAGCCCTCAAATAATTTTCTTAAAATGTTGCTTTGTAATTTGTAACATTTATTGTGTAAAAATCTTAACTCTCTCACCCAGAGTCCTTTGTAATTATGGGTAAATATACCATAAGGAGTTGTTTAAGTTTTTCAGAATCCAAGATGATTTAATTTGTATTTTTTTTTAAGTCCCTGCCCATAGAGGTCAGTTTCTTAGGAGTAAAGGTCAAAATTTTTATGTTATGAGTAGTTCTGCTAGTCCATGAATGGGGTTACAGTGAATCCAGCTATGAATGGCTTTCAGGTGTTTGATAGCTTTAATAATAGTGTTGTAAGTTTCAAATAAATGTGTAATTCATTGTAGAATAGGGTAAGGTAGTGTAGTTTTATTCTTTCCTTAATTAAAGGGCTATTTTAAAAGGGGAAATTGATTTTAAGAAATGGACAATAAAGAGACAGTTTTTTTATTCTGTAAAATCAAGTAAATATACAGGCCCTAATTCTAAGCAAAATATTTCCTGTTCTGGTAATAATCAAACCCAGTCATGCTGCATGCTCACCATACAAACTAATGCCATTCATGCTTCTCTGTGACTGCCTTACAGATGATTGTTGCCAGCCAGTCAGAAAATGGACAGGTGCTGCATGTCATTCCTTCTGCCCAGCCAGGAGTGACCCAAGTGATTATTCCCCCAGGTCAGCTTTTGGATATGACTGGCACACAGGGTGAGTTTAACCTGTGGGACTTGAGGGTTTGTGCTCCTGTGAATAAGCACATCCTGCATGGTCTTTTTTTAAGCACCTTGTTTCCTGTCCTTGCTCAGTTTTAAGGCAAAATACACACAGATTCTGCTTTCTGATTATGAATCTGGTGCCTCACACACCACACTTTCTGTTGGGCAAAAGCCTTATTGAAGAAGAGCTATTATGCCACCTTTCTGAAGGCCATGTGGTGGGTAGGTTGGCATATCAAGCACAGAGTTGTTTCTTGCCTTATTTACCATTAATAAGGATATTTGTGCCATTGTCTGTCCTATCAGCTTCAAATTTTCAGTATTTGTTTACTTCATTTTGAATGAAGTAGTTAATTCCTGTAGTGCAGACAGGCCAGAAGAATATTAAATCTTCTGTTCCAGAGATCACTGGTGATGATGCATCTTTTGTGAAGCCAGGAATGAATCACTTGGGTAGAAATCCAGTTCCCAGTCAAGGAAAAGGAGATGTAACTTTCCGTTCATTGGAATGTGTTGTCACATTTTAAGCATGTGCACAACTAGAAGTGCAACTTTTCAGGTTTTCTCTAGAAAATGGATGTACAGAAATCTGAAAGCATTGATTATTCATCTGCAATCCTTGCTGGATGGCAGAACACTGTGTACTAGTTTGCATTCACAGATTAAGACTGAGAATGAGGTGGTCACATTTTGTTAAACTCTCAAATGTCTTTTAAACTGTTTTTCATTCTCTCTATAAAATTCTCAAAATTTGAGCACTGGTTGAGTGTTCCTGTGGAATGATAGCTCACAGTAAGACTAGAGTCCTGGTGCTGGGTGGATAGAAGAAAGATTTGAGGTTCAAGTTGTGATCATTTAGGGTTGCAATATCGTTTCATGACCTTGCATTGAAAGGCTTGTTCCTGCCCTAGTGCTCAACCTTCCCTCCCTCTCCAGCTCTTGCAGGCGTAAGACCAAGTTTGGTTACAGCAGACTCTTACATTATTTGAAGTCAACTGTGAGCCTTTAGTTACAAAACAATTGCTGCTACTCTTTGTAAGCACTAACTTCCAGTACTAAATAGCAGTTTTGCATTTCCATTTTTCATTCAACATGGGGTTTGCTGTCCCAGTATTTGAATACGTGTTCTACAACGGTGATACAGGTGTCATTTGTGGGATTTTTTTTGTTCGTTTTGTTTGGTTCTTTTTGTGACATACTGAGTAAAAGACTTTGTAGTTATTTGGTCTTTAAAAGACAGTTAGGAAGACTGGTCAGCAGTTTACTGTGGAGGTGAAGGAGGAAGGAGAATGGCCTGTCAGCCCCTGAGTTTCACTTGTCTGCACATGGTGGTAATGCATGGAAGGGTGCAGACTTCAGAGTAGCCTGTAGTGTCTTAATGGCACGTCTCTGTAGGAGGAGCCGGTGCTTTGAGCCAGAGTGGTGTTAATCCGAGTGCACACTTACGAATCTTCTTATAGAGCTTTCCTGTGGATCCATTTCTGTACTGTCTTAATAGCTTACCACTCTCTCTGGATGAGGGAAGGAAGTCTTCATAATTGAAGGGCAAAAATCCTTCGTCTAAAGAGACCTTGTTTGTTTATGTTGAGACCAAAATATTGAACGTCTGCTTTCACAGTTTTCCATTATGTTTTTGTTTAACTGTACACACAGCCTTCAATTTAGGAGCAATTTTTGGCTTGTGGATTGCTCCCTATTACCAAGAAAGGCTAAAACATTTGTTCTAACAGCATGTCAGATTCAATTACAAGAGGCCTGTTTTTCTTGTTTAAGTGTTCTTTTCTAAGTACAAAGCCGTATCATTACCTCATTTTTTCTTATTTTAAAAGCAACCAGTATGTGACTTGCAGCTGAACAAAATACTTGGGCAATCCTATGTGGATTCCTGGAAGCAGAGTAATTTGCAAGTTGTTCTGATTATTTGCTTTGTTGTGGAAGAATTCATAAGCAGTAGCACAGCTATCAGAGTCCTTAAATATAAGCAACCTTATGAAGTGTATCTTCATATTTGTGCCAGGAGTTCGAGCACTGATTCACAACGATTAGATTACTTTATCACCTATAAAACTTATTTCCTATTCAAAAGGCTTGCTTTGACAGCACACAAAGTTTAAGCATAGCTTGTTTTTCCCCATTCTACGTTCAGTTATTAACCAAGAAGCTGCTTTATTTTTATAAAGATATTTCGGAAGAGAAGTGTGGTGATGGGAATCTGCAGACTGTGGTGGTGGCTTCTATAGCAGACAGTGCAAGCAGTTACATTCTACATCCACAGGCATCTCTCACTGTATCGAAAAAAACAACTACCAGGTAGGTCAGGGGTTAAAAGGATGAACAATCACTTTGATCCAATGCTAGCACTGCCTTTTTTTCTTGCAGTTTGTTTTTGCAGTGGTTATCACAAAATTACCATGGAACAGAGGTTATGAACCCACAGTGTTAGTGAGTGATGTGTAGCTAACTGTGTTTCCAGGCAGCTTTTGTGTGTGCCGGAGCAATAGGGAAAGCAGTTCAAGTACCTGTATTCCAGAGATATATTCTGACCTCAGCAGTAGGTGGGCATTTAAAGTAAATCAGTGCCAATTACTGAAATGACTTTAAACAGATACTGTTACTGCCTGCCAGGAGTTGAAAGTGACCGAGTGAAGGAACTGCAGGGAAAGTTGATGTTTGAGGAAGTAGAGTTTCTTGGATGAATGTACTAAAACCTATACAAACCATGCTTCCACAAGAACAGTTACTTGTAGAGATGAATTTTTTAGATGGAGTTTTCAATAGCTGTCATTAACTGTGAGAGCCTAATCTTTGTTCTCTGGATAACTTCTTCAGTGTCCTCTGATAAAATATGAGAAAGTTGCTGCTAATGGTGTGTGTTAGTGAAGCACTTATATTGATCCGCTAAGTTTCCAAAGTTAGTTAGTTGTTAGGTACTCTTCACTTGATATCCACCCAAATCTCTCCCCATGCTAAATATTGCCTACTGTTTTAATTCCTGAATACTCTGGAGTTCGTTTTTACTTCAAAAAATCCTCACAACCTCAACCCAACCAAATGAAGCAACAGCAGCAATGAAAAGTGACAACAACAACAAAAAACTCCCAAAGAAGGCATTTGCTCTGTAGACTGCAAGCTGGCTTTGCATTGGTTTATGCTCTTTAGAAATCAAGTAGTAGAAAATATCAGAGTAATCTCACTAAAACAGAAATTATATATATTCAAGAAACATGTAAAACAAAAAGAGAAGTTTGTGAATGGATGTGTGAACACAGTCTGTGCATGTCAGAAAAATAATCTTGGAAATGAGATATATTTGTGTAGACAGGAGGCGATACACTTGTTTTGGAGTAATAAACTGAGTTATCATTGTTTCTGCCCCAGAATTAAGGGAATGGAGAAACTAGGTATGTACTTAAAATAGTTACTGGAACTGTTTTTCAGTAATTTAAAGTAAATTAAAATGTGCATGCAACAAGTGTTCGATACTGGTTTTAATCTTCAGCATTTTACCATCACTTTGCGTAAGAAAATTATCAAGACAATCAGCTGGTCTATTTCACCATGTTTTGTCTACTTTTGTCAGGTAACAGTACTAAGAGTACTGAATGTTTGGAGAAGTTGAATGTAGAAAACAGTGGGTTTTTTAATACTTTGATTCACTGTAAATTATTTTAACAATGAAATAGAATATGAAGAAAATGAACCACAGGTTTTAAAGGCATATTGATAAAATATCCATAGTTTGATCATACGCTCTAGGGTTATACTTAATACACTGATTTGATGTTACCTGTAGTTCAGTCTAAATTGTAGCTTTTCTGAATGTCTGTATAGACTTCTATTTTTTTTTGGTTTTTTTTCAGGGTAGTGGAAAATCCTTTTCCCATCCCTCTTCAGCCATTGCCACTAAACACACCTGCATGGGCGCGCCGTCTCAGGAGCTGTGAGGTGGGCCACAAGGAATTCTAACTTGGTGTTTTATCATCTAGCTCTAAGATAATGATCCTATTCTGGGAAAGGAATAAGTCATAGCTGTAGAAGTGTTCAAGCTTCCTGGTATATAGCACTGGGACTGCTAGCACAGTTAAATACATAAAATGCTGTGAAATCCCTATCTAATTTGAGAATTTTAGAATAACTGACCATTACCAGCTCCTGAAGTTAAAAAAGTGCTGCTGAAAACCTGATACCTTGTAGTGCTGGGAAGAGCCATTGTGCGCCATGTTAGAGTTTGCTCTCGAACTGCAGTGCAGACTTTGCTGACTTCTGCAACTGTTCATATTGGTTTGTGTTATCCCATAGAAATCAAAATCCATATGACTGGCCAGTGTCAAGTCTGAGACTTAATGCACCCTAATATCAATATTCTACTAAGGATTCCTATTTTAGGTATTCTTGCTGATTTTTTTTTTTTTTTTGTCCCAACAGGTTAGGTTACGTGTGTTTGTTTTCTCTTTTGTTAAAAAATGCTCTGTCTTTATTCTCTGTGATGGCTTTTGACCTAAACAGAACTCTTCCTCTATTTGCATATTGTTAGGTGTCTGCAGAGCTGTCCAGATGACTAGGATACTATCAGCAGCTAGAATGCATCATAAGTCACTTAGCAGGAAGGCAGGGGAGATGGGAAGTTTCTTGAGAGATCAACTACCCCTTCCTCCTACTACCAGACTCTTCCTGATAGATGTTTATTTTACTTTCTCTTAATACTTTTTAGAAGGAAAGCTCATACTCTCTAGCTGCTTAACCTCTTTTGATATTTCTACCACTTCTTTTTTTTTTTCCTATTGGCTTGGCCATTGATAACTAGAAGTTGCAGTTTGAGGGACCTAGAAATTGAATTTCTTTCAATCTACTTAGAAGCAATTTTTAAAATAAATGTATTCATCTATTCCTCGTGTTTTGCCATTTATTTAATACAAATGGTACTGTCCACTCTTATGTCCACATAAGTGTTAAGAGGTCAGAAAATTAATAGCATGAATTTTTCCATGGTGGAAACACCATTTTTATAGAACCAATTTCTTAATTCAGTTGGCCAGTTAGTTGATAAAGTTCATAGTGTTTTTAGCACTATGTGGTATATTCTTTCCTGTCTTAACATCAGTGTGGCTTATCTGAATCATTTATTATTGGTATTGTATTATTGGAGGACTTATGGTCTACTTTGTCTATCTATTACAAGAAATTTCACCTGCTGTGCTTTAAAATTCACAGCAGCCTTTACAGAAAAGATCTTATTTTCAAAGAAAAGGAAATAGAAGTAATGTCTGTTTGAATGTGTTCTGAGGACACAAACATCTCCCTCTGCTGCTCAGCAGAACTGTTGCTTGTATGCGCTAATTACTCCCTGATCCACCGGAGCGAGCTGGGATGTATCTGCATTTTTTGGGGCACAGACTGGAGATACTGGGATTTTGAGGTGTTGTTTATCTTTCAGGTGTCAAAATGTTTTGTTACTAGTAACAGAATTGAAGGGTCCTACTGAATTTGGAGATCCAGTTTGGAGAGATGCCGGTGAATACATCAGCTCACAACTCTACTCTTTCAGTTGTCTGCCGGAACTGAAACAAACTTAAAACAGTGTTGAGGTCTCTGTGACTCACACAAGATGTCAGCAGGTGAAGCTGCTGCACTCCAAAGGGCAGTGACTCCTTTGGCAGTTAGTACTGTGGGCAAACAGCAGTAAAAGCTGCAGTCATCCAAATTACCACCAAGCTCTGTGTTTGGTGTCAATTCCCTACTGCCTTGAAATGTTCAGCTTACACTTGCTGTGTCTGGGCTGCAAAATGCCTCTGCTACCCTGCTGCTGTTAGTTTCCTTGAGGAAAACTGCAGTCTTGGTGTGTGTACTTTAGGGTAAGCTTGTATGTACCTTTGTTGAGGCAAGGCCAGGAGAGAGAGAGAGAAGGAATTGCTGCTGTTTTTTGGCTTGAACCTTGGAGTTAAAGGGCTGGAGAGAATGCAATTACTTCAAGGTAATTACATTGTTACAGAGTTAATTTCAACCTATTTAGTTTTCAGTGGTCCGATCAGAACGTATTTCCTGCATGTGTCAGCATACTGAAATAAAATGTTGTTGAAAACTGCATTAATTAACTATACAAAATAAGGTTAATTTATTTGTCTGAAGAAGATAGTCTCGTTTGTCCGTTTTTTCCCTGCTTGTAGAAAGCAGGAATCTTACATGCTTTATGGTTTTCTTCTCCTCCTCCTCCTCTCCCACCAATTTAGGGAAAATGATCTAACTTGTGCAAAAGTAAAGCCAGAATAGGAGAGAGTGCCTTAACTTTTGCTGCTTTTCTGGCACAACAGTTTTATCAGTCTTCTCATCTCTCTAGAATAAGGTCAATGACCTATTTATAGTGACAGGTATAAGATATGGGAAAAAAATCACATCTGGGTTGTGCAGTACTTATTATGTACAGTGGTGCTGTAATCCCTCTTCTGAAAGGCAGTGTCCCAGGTTTCTGGAAAGAACAAAGTTCTGGTACTTCTCAGGCTGCTTTGCTTCTGAATTTTTCAGATCAAGTTTTGGACAGAAGTGTTATTTATAAGTTCTGGCTAAACAGTTGCCAATGTCTCTTGCTCCCCACAGCCGTGAGTGGAGCCTGTGCTGACTTAGTTAGCTGCTGCAGCAGTGCCCGCAGAGCAGTAAGCTCTGAGGTGTGAGCAGCTCATGTCTCAGTGACTCACACCTGGTGCACACACAACCCTCTGTGTCTGGCCTTGCACTATCAGCAGCACTGTGCTGGCCCAGTTCATTCACAAGATCTTCACTGGTTCTTCGTTGACTTTAGGTCTTGCTAACCACAGACCTTCTGTTTTTCTTAGACAGGTATGAGGCTGGTTTTAAGCAGTTGTCACTAAGGTATCTGTGTGATAATCTTGGAGAGACACCATTGCTCCTTTTGCTGTCAGTATTAGTTAAACATCTGGCTGTTCTTTCACTGAAGGTGGCGAAATAAATCTATCAGACCTTAGTACTCATTCACCATGTGTTTATCCCACAGATACACTGTAAGACTGAGCTGGCAAACTACTGTGGCTGTTACAGCTGGTTACAGCCTGACCCTGAGCTGCATATGAACAGAAGCAAGCATGGAATTCTGGGTTTGGATGGAAAGTTCTTCTCTGTCCCAGTAATTTTGTTGCTTGCTGGCTGGCCCTGTTGGACCAGCACTGAACCAACTGTGATGGCACTGAGTAGCTGGGTAACTACTTTGAGTCAAGTTAGATGCAGTTTTTGTGGAGTTGCCCAGACATTAGCAGAGTTCATTGACATCATCATCAGTTTGCACATTGCAAATCTGGTATATTATGTTGTGTAATGTTGAGAATCAAGAGTGCCTCAAAGGTTGGGAGGGGTGCTGTGTGAGACATTCAGTTTAAAGTTAGTGCACTAAGTAGGTGAGACAGTTACTGGTGCTATGGGCAGGTGCATTCTGCTCCAGCTCGGTGCAGTGTGCGTGTGTTGCAGTAGATGCAGAGACAATTATCAGTGATTCAGAGATTCTCTATGGCAATCAAGTGAAAAACTTCACCTAATACTAATTTGTCTAGTCAGTGACTGCCACTGAAGTGTGTGTTGGGGGTAAACCTCAGGAGTGAAGTTGTCCTCTGGAAATCAGAGTTGTAGTGTGTGTGACTGTAACCTTTTCAGGGGTTCCTTGTGTTCTTAGGGTCTTGGATGGCTGACAAACTCGTGACCTCAGTGGGGACTGCTCTTGTGTTAGATCCTGTAGTAAATCTCTTTATGAGGATACTACTGTGGGGACAAAAATCATGGAATGCAAAAATCTGGGCCTATGTTCTCACCTGCCGGAGTCCCTGACTGCTTTTGTTTTTTTGTGTAATGTTCAGCAGTCAGGTGGGTGAATAATCCTATTATTTCCCATCCTTTCTATGCAGAGAATTGGGGACTCGTACCGCGGCTATTGTGTGAGCGAGACAGAGTTAGAGAGCGTTCTCACGCTACACAAGCAGCAAACACAAAGTGTGTGGGGGACGCGCCAGTCTCCAAGCCCAGCCAAACCCGCCACACGGTTGATGTGGAAATCTCAGTATGTCCCATATGATGGGATCCCCTTTGTCAATGCAGGTAACTAACTTTTATTTTAATAACTACTTTCAAAATTTCAACATCAGCTCCTAACTGGCCATAAAGAAGCAGCTTCATGTTGTTCCTTAGTTTTGATAAGGTCAAGACACAAACATAAAAGGAGCAGCTGGGACACTGCTGTGAGAGTCTGAAGGAGTTTGTTTTGTTTTTTATGTTTTGTTGTTATTATTTCCTTTTATCCTTTAGAAATTAGCTAAGTACCATTTGATGGGGGTTCTTGTGATGAGGTCTTTAGGCGGAGGTCCCATCTGCTCTATTAGGACATGAAAGTTCTCACAAGGATAAGAGCTTGTTTGATTAAACTTGAATACCTTTGGAAGAGTTTGTTCCACTGGAGTCAATAAACTATTCAAATTGCAACCTTTAAAGTAATAAATAAATTCAAAAAGCCAAACAGACAAGAGAAACATCAACAGACCTCAGCAGAGAGACTTTTGGTGTTTGGTTTTTTTTTGAAATGTACGTGCAAACTTCACAGCTTGGTAATGATATATTTAGCTCATGCAGTGCATATGTGAAATTACTAAGTTTAATTTGGATATAAAGTGAACGGGCTTTAATTGCTGCATAGAGAAAATGAGTGACAGGAATGTAGGTTATGTTTGGGATTTTTTCTTTTTTTTTCCTGGAAGTTACTGAAAAAGGGAAATGTTAGCACCAGTTTTAAAGCTTCAGCCATAAACTGTGAGATAAAAGAAAACTAAGAATAAAATCAAAGCAACATACCCTTTCTTTTCCTGAACATGCATATCAGACATCTTTAGTTTCCTCTAGATCATTTGGTATCTTATGGAAACACATTATGTTGCTGTTATAAGACTTCAAAAGTTTTCGGATTTATCACTTGTGGCATAGGCAGCTCCTTGCCTGCATGCTGGAGTACGCGAACTATAAATAAAAGATAACTAAATGTGATGTGGAAGAAATTTGGAAGATGTTCCTCTCTTGACCACTTCAATGCTTTGCTTGTCAATCCCTTTTGTTAGAGGTCTGACTGGAAGAAGTCACTTAATTCGAGTTCAGAGTAAAACAGTATTTATTTAAGCCTGTCTGGCTTTGCCTG
Organism: Aphelocoma coerulescens; assembly: GCF_041296385.1. Lineage (NCBI taxonomy): Eukaryota > Metazoa > Chordata > Aves > Passeriformes > Corvidae > Aphelocoma > Aphelocoma coerulescens. Next base: position 12,774,805 of record NC_091021.1, read on the forward strand.
GGTGTGCTCTGCTAAAACTGTGTTATTTAGCAGTTATGACTTCTTAACTGCAAGGCTGAGCTTTTATGGGACAGCATGGTCTGAAGTGTTGATGTAAGCCAGGAGGCTGGAAATGGCTGCTGACCTTATCTTGTGGTTTGACCCCAGCTGGAAATTACCACAGAGCTGCTCACTTATTCCTCCAGTGGGATGGGGGAGAGAATTGGAAGGGTAAACATGAGAAAACTCATGGGTTGAGATAGGGACTATTTAAAAGGTAAAGGAAAATCCACATACACAAGTAAATCAAAATCAGGATTCACTCACAACTTCCCATTCCCAGGACAGCAGGACACCATCATTTGTAATGGTTACTTGGGAAGACAAACACTCTTAACTTTGAATGTCCCCCTCTTCTTCCTGCCTCTCTTGGCTCTATATGCTGCACATGATGCCATATGGTATGGAATATGACTTTGGTCATTTTGGGTCAGCTGTCCCAGCTGTGTCCCCTCCCAGTTTCTTGTGTCCCTCAGCCTCCTCCTTGTTGGGGTGGGATGAGAGGCAGAAAAGACCTTGACCCTGTGTAAGCCCTGCTCTGCCGTAACTAAACATCCCTGTGTTATCAGCAGTTTCCAGCACAAATCCAAAACACAGCCTCACATTGGCTACTGTGAAGAAAGTTAATTCTATCCCAACCAAAACCATCACACCTTTGATTTCAGCTGGGGGTTTTCTCCGTTGTTTTGGGGGTTCTGCTTGTTGTGTTTATTACCAGTATTGTCTTCTTTTGGTAACTTGCAAGACTTAGCATCTTGTAAAGTATTGGTGCTCACCAAGGCAAAGTCCAGTATTTTGCCTTCACATACGTTGCAGAAGTTCTGTGAGGTGTAATAAGGTTGAGAAATGGTTTAAAGTGCTATGTGTTCTTACATGCTGGGAGGGAAGCATTTGCACTGTATTACTAGGGTTCTGCCTTCTGAAGAGTCCGATGGCAAACAGAAGTAACTGCTTCAGAACCCTCATCTCTTCTGTGGTTAGTATTTCACTGTAATGAATTCAGTGATTGCTTGAACAGAGTGTATTACTTCCTGTTTCCAGGAAGCAGAGCCATTGTAATGGAGTGCCAATATGGGCCAAGGAGGAAAGGATTTCAGCCCAAAAAAGCTGGTGAGCAGGAAAGCACCTCTGGCCAGCTGTACAAAGCCACTTGTCCAGCAAGGTGAGAATTATCTATAAAGCATTCTTTCTGTGAGCCGTGACAGAGCACTGGTTTGGGGTGGTAGCTGATACTGTAGCTCTCTTAGCTTTATCTCCTTGATAACTTGAGGTTGATACTTATTTAGAGGTAAGGAGGAAATGCTGTCCCATTTGACTGAATCAGGCTGAAATTTGGTAGGTTGCCTGGATGCAAAGTAGCAGTACATCACTAATGAAATACAAATGGGATTCATTTCTACCTGAGCATTCATGAGTTATTGTGGTGTCCTTTAGTGACTATTTCTGCTCCTAAAACTTTGTCATCTTATTTGTTGTTTTTTCTGCAGGCTTTTAATTGCACTGTTATCAGTCAGTCATCCTAGTCTAGCACGTGTCCTATGTGCTGAAGGAGTTACAGTTCTTCCTGTTCACAGGGGATTTTCTCCTCCTTCAACACTAATGTTTTGGTTTTTTTTCCTCACCCTTGAGCATTCTCCTGGGTGATTGTTCAGTTTTTACTGAGCTAAGAGTGTGTTTGATGAATAGTTGCAGCTGGGTCTGTATGTGCTCAATTCTGCATAGCTGGGTGAACTGCAGCCTGCTCACAATTGGTGTTGTGCTTTTACTATACTGGGGGATGAGGGCTTTTGCTGAGGAGTAAAATCACTCTGGCTGAGTGGCTTCCAGACCAGAACAGAAGTGTGTCTGTCTGCATCCATATCTGTTAATGTACCCTTAAGAATTTTACCATTCTTTTAGAGACTCCTCACACCCTACATGGCTCTGCTTGAACTATTTCCATATTAATGTCTGATATGAAGTGGGATTTTTGCCTTTCCCCTCCCAAGGCCAAAGTATACTGATGGAGAAATTTTTTTATTCCTCCTTGGAAGGATCTATATTAAAAAGGTTCAAAAGTTTCCGGAATACAGGGTTCCTACTGACCCTAAAATTGACAAGAAAATCATAAGAATGGAGCAGGAGAAAGCATTCAACATGCTGAAGAAGAACTTGATAGATGCTGGTGGTGTCCTCAGGTGAAACTTCCACTTTTTTCTTTATTTTCACAAATGAAGCAGAAAAGAGCAGTATTTTACTTGGTCTTCTTTTTTTTTTTCCACTTAGTCACTTATTAAGAGTAAAAAAAATCCGCAGTGTCAGTAAGACTTCTGTGGCACTGAAGTGTTAATTCAGTAAATGTGTTAAGCACTAAGCTGTGGAACTTCAGCAGGTGTTTCCATGCAGGGAATTGATAGAAATAGTTGTATTAATTTGGAGTTTGATCTAGTTCATTTTGCATTGAAAGGTGTGTGAGGGCCCTGAGTTCTGAAAGACATCTTCTGTCTCAGGGGCTGTAAAATCTTAAGTCACCCTGCCTAGGTTGTTGGTAGTTGTCAGACTGTTGCCCCAAGACACTAATTTTTCGCCTTTGTTTGAGAACTGTGTGTATAAACTCTCTCCTTCTTGCTAGGTGGTATGTACAGTTACCTACTCAGCAAGCCCACCAATATCATGAAATGGAAACTTCCTGCCTCCCTCCTTCGCCCTCCCATTTTTCTGTGTCTTCTGAGGAGGAGGAGGAAGTTGTTAGAGATGAGAACAGTACTCTGCCTTCTCGACTTCATCCTCAAGTGGCAGACAAGATCCGAGAACTGGTGTCTCAGGGAATAGAGCAGGTCTACGCAGTGAGGAAGCAGCTAAGGTACAGAACTGTCTGCAATGCTCTCAGTCTATATCTGTCAGTACTATATCTACTCTTGCATTTGATTAATTTGGTTTCCAGCTAAAGGGCAGTGCTGATGCATTACTGAATCTATTTCCCAGATGTCATGAGTCTGTTTCTCCCAGCCTTTGATATCTCTCCATATCATTGTAGTTAGCCACTAAGAGCTGCTGTACTCTATAAAGTTACTTGAATAAATGGAGTTTTTAAATTCCAGACTCTGTAGCAGATGCACAAGGAACTGGCTCAGAAGATCATCTAGCTTGCTTTTGTCTTGTCATTGCAGCAAGGGGAGGGAGAAGGTAGCAGTGTCTCTTAACAGCGGGAAATAGCAGAATATATTTAAATATGGTAATAAATGTCTTTTAACATATGACAGAAAGTATGTGGAAAGAGAATTATTCACGCCTGATGAAGTGCCAGAAAGACATAACCTGTCCTTCTTCCCCACTGTGAATGACATCAAGAACCACATTCATGAAGTGCAGAAGTCCCTAAGGAATGGAGAGATGGTGTATAATTCAGAAAGTATCCCAGCAACGGTATGTTGGCCTTTGTGTATCCTTTTGGATTTTGGAGTTAAATACTGGAAATCTTAATTTTTACCACTTAGCTGTATTTCATCCAGAATTCTCTGTGACTTTATATTTCCAGCAGCAATATTTTCAGTGGAATCTCTGGCTGAGCAAGATTGGCTTGAATGTGAATAAAACCTTCTGACCTTATTCGGTATTTATCTCATCAGCATTAGATCGCTGTTAGTTGATTGACAAATTACACAGTACTAGCACTTCTTGATGACTGCATGAACTGGAAGCCACTGGTGTAGAAAAATTGACATGTGGCATAAAATTTTATTCATTACTTTGTCACTGTCTGTGGTTTGAAGAAATTACTACTACTTTTCAGTAGCTGGAAAAATGGGGACAAATTGTGTCTCAGGTGCAGTCTAAATTAGGACTTACAATACATTTTGGATGTGTAAATAGTAATAAATGCACTTTATAGCAAGTGAAGTAAGCTTGGAGTTGAGTCTTCCAAATGCTCAGTAATTCTTAAATCTTGTTCCATAATTTTCTTCCATGTATTGAGTAATAAAGGGTACACAGTGATCCTAGTTTTCTCAGTTATGAGACTGACTGTTCAGAAATTGCTGATTTAAAATCAGCTTTGACAAACAGCACTGTTAAATCATGCTGTGTCATCAGTCTTTTCCCTCTCCCTGCACTGTTGTAGCCCAGGTGAGTGAGTGTGCTTGTTAGTTAGCAAATAGTTTGACTATTTTCTATTTTAAAGTCATTAAACTGTCATGAGCAGATAAAGCAGATTAACCTTCCTGATACAGTGCATGTTTAAAAATCTTTTACAGTAGTTTTTTTTTTGTGTGTGTGAATCAAGAGCTCAAAAAATGCATAATTATAAGAAAATAAGAAAGTGTAGTTTTAGACACTTTTCCATCAGTCCTATATTGAGCCTGTGTTCCTGTAGACAAGCTTGTACCCTTTCTGAGAACTGAGATATTTTTCCTTTCAGCTGCAATGGACCACAGACAGTGGGAATGTCCTCACAGAAACAGTGACTGTTGCGTTTGCCTCACCACCTTCAGATGGTAGGACTGCATGTATAACCTGTCTGTCTCTAAATATGTTTTGTTAGCTATGTCACAGAAAGTCACTTTCCTTCCAGGGAGGTTGCTGTTGTGTCCTGTTGCTCAGGTGAACTTAAGAAGGATTATTTTGCTATAACTATGTTGGTTTACTTTTTTTTAACTATTTGACTGCATGTGTGGAAAAAATGTGTGTAGTCATGATGCTGTTGGCAGAAGTATTAAAATTATAAATTTGCCTTTTATTTAGCATCTTCAAGCTACCAAAGATTTTAATGGGATGGTTATCTGGAAAGAACATTTTACCCTGGATGCGGGTGCTAATAACACCTGTTTAGAGAGAATTAAGTTACTACTGAACAGATATGTCTGTCAGGGGACATAACACCCAGGATCCAGCTGGGTACTTGAGTTCCCACATGTCTCATGCTACACATATGCTTAAATATCTTGCTGAAAGGGACTTCAGTGCACATTGAGACTCCTGCTTCTCACAAAGTCATTGGCTTGATGAGTTCCAGTGCTAGGATCAGGCCCTGAACAACAAACATTATATTTCTGTTGCTGGAATTGAGAGCACTCCTTTCCATTTTTCCTTAATGCTTAGAATAGAAATAGAAACACGGGTGTTAAGTGTCAGCAGGGCTGAGAGATGTGTTTCTTCAGTTCTTTGTGATGTAACTTCTTTATTAATGTGGCACCCAAGTATCATCTCTTCCCAGTGATTGCTGAGCCACAGTTAAACTTCTTCCCAGTCTGTGGCAAAACTAGAATGTAGATATGGTAGATTTCTATATAAACTTATTTTTATGCATTCTTAGTCAAAGGACTGTTTTTTTTCAAGATACTACGCTGTTTTTCCTTTGTTGAAAGTGGGTTGCTACTGTTATTACTTCAACTTCAAAACATGTACTAAGACAAAATACAGGTGTTTGTAACTAGATCTACTTGCTACCCACATAGTTACAATTACACATAGGCTAAGATGTTCCGTTGGATTATGGTGACTGGTAATAATTAGATTATTCTGTCCTTCCCACCCTTGTTTCAAGGACATTTTGTCTAGTGTGACACCAAAAGAACTTTTCTTCATGTTTGTAGATGCTTTCCCCATCCTTTGTTTAACAGGTTTGATGTCGAACTCATCAGAACTCTATCTGTGGCTTTTAGCAGGGGTATGATTGAAGTGAGGTGGAAGAGCCTAATTGTTTGAACACATTCAGATGATGCTGCAGACTTCGCAGGTGTTTTTAATCTCAGTAGCAGAGCCAGCTGGTTTCCGCATTTAACTGATACATGGTGGTGGGTACATTTTGTTCTAGACAGATGACAGAGAAGTCTACAGGGACCAAAGGGGCACTGCCACAGTTGTCATGTTCAGGATTTACTTGTGTCAACAGTTATCCTGTGGTTCTTGCCTGAAGAAGTCCTGCTGATGCATTTGTGTCCTTTTCCCCTTAGGTCAGGGAGTGACGTGGGCCAATTTCTTATTTGTTGTAGCAGGAAATATAAACCCCCAGAGGTTTGGCTCACTGCATGAGTTCTCCTAAATGACTTGGTGAACCTGATTTATGTGAAACAGTTCATACACCAGTGCATTTACTGTTTAAAACAAGGCCAAGGTTGGGCTCTGTTTTGTTTGGGATTTTTTAACTCTTATTTTGGCTGCTGCTGCAATGGATTAATTTGAACTGAAAAGCATTATGTATGCTTGGTGCTTTAGGGAGGAATTCCAGTGTTTACAACTGTGAGAGAACAAGAGGTTTAGACTCAGCTTGAACAGTGTCCCTCTTTTTTAAGGAAGTCTTGTTTTTTAGGAAAGAAAGAAATTTGCAGTGTGAACAGACTTACTGTGTGTAAGCTTGCATGCCTGTGTTAATATTGCCATTACTGTGTTTTTATGGAGAGACACAGAATAGTTGTGCCTTCAACAGCTTCAACAGTGATGGAGCTCAGCAGGGGTGACTTTTGGTATGAATGGAGTGCTGGAGAACATTCAGAAAGAGACCAATGCTTGCTTTCTTTGTTTTACACAGATAATTTTCTAAGACAAAGTAGCCTATCAAATGTGTAAACATCCATACAGTGACATACTGAATTTTACAGGAAGCAAAAGAATGGGATTTGTTTAGTTTTCTGCACATGTGAACCAGCTCAGTGAATATAAACAGAAACTCTAATTGCAGCATGTCTCATCTCTCCTTATATGTGTGGGTATGTGTTTGTAGACATTTCAACACATGTTTATAATTGTATTACAAAAAAGAAGCCTGACTTCCTAAAAATGAGCTCTCATTAATGTTTGTGAAGAGGTAGCAAGGGAGAACAGCATTAACTTTTCAGACTTCTCTTTGTTTACGTTTTTTTTTTTCATTTCAACTTGTGCCAGATGGAGACAACTATACATTTAAGAAATCAGGCAATAACAGAACTTGTTTGTGCAGAACTCCCTATCTCCTTGTGATACAACTTTCTTTGTGGTAGGTAGAGGAGGAGTTGAACTATTACCTTTTTTCCTAGGCTTGTTGCTGTAGAGTACAACCTAGGGAGAGAACTACTATCTCTTCCTGCATGTGAACATTCACATATGCGTATGGGATCTCTGTATAAAATTAAAAAGAGTGTAAATATTTGAAGTACTTCCGTTCAAGAATATTTATAGATTTATATGTATCTTCCGGTCAGTTACAATTGTTAAGAGTCTGCAGATCAGTATGTATGTTGAAAAATCTACCTCCACTCAGACTGCTGGAAACTTTCTCTATGATTTTCTGATAGTGTTTGCCATTGAGCGTTCTCAATTTTTTTGCATTCACTAGACTAATCTGCATTCACAGGACAGGTTCTTCTTTTACCTCCATAACAGTGAAACTGAGAAGTAAGAAGCTGAGCAATGTCTGCTTGTGTCTGTATAAATCTTAACCAAAGTGTTCTGGATGGCTCAGACAGGAAATGGAATGATCTCATGAGAAGTTTTCTTGCAGAAATTGCTACAAGCGAATCTCAGTTTTCACAAACCTTCGGGAAATGAAGTCCATCATTCTTGCATTAAATAAGAATTTTGAGGATATGATGTAATCTGTAGGCTGAAAGACCTCCAGATAAATGGACTTTGGATGATATTGCATAGAAGTTATGCTAATTTCACAAAGATAGGAAGGGAGTGGTGAGACAGAAAATTTCCTGTGTAGGTTTTTATTTTGGAAGACAATCCTTTCTTTCGATACCTGTCTGTTATTAAGCCCTTACTGAGGTGTAGATACTGTCAAATTATTTGCTGCTTTGCTAGAAATGTTTCAGCTTTTATGTTACAACTACAAATTCAAAGCACAGTGTAGGGTGCAATTGCTTTGCTCTCAGGAACAGATTTATTGGTGCCTCTGGTTTTTGGTCTGTACAGATACATACAATCTTCCTTCAGTATTGTCTTTTTGTCATACCCAGTCTTCTTTCTTTAGCATCCAAGTTCTGCAAAGAGAACAGCATATATATATATGTATATATGTGTCTTCTGGATATCTGTATTGAGATTGAAGGGAGTTTGTTTGGTTCACAGGGGAGGCTTTTATTAAACAGAAGAGATTTGTCATAACTGTCTGCTTCCTCACTTTGACACTGTAGGGAGCTCAGGAGGGGAGTCAGTCATCACCAAAGCAGAATCCAACCAGAGTGGGGAGTCCTTGATACCAGAAACAGCTCAGCTGTTGTCTTCACTCTCTTCACTTCAGCCCAAGATATTTGCACAACTTCAGGTACAGTCAAGTCATTTACAGAGCATCAAACATGCTGTGCTGGAAGTGCTGAAGGCGAGCTGAGAACAGCAAGTTCCCTCTCACCTGATGCCAGACAGTAGCTGGGTAATACGGACTTTGAGGTAGCTGTCAGCTCTTAGTCTGGTCGCTCTTGCACGTCACATTTAGCACAGAGCTGTGGTACAGGGGATCCCACTACTATCTTTTGACACTTTGAAGTTAGGGTCCCTTGTGAAGGAAAAACCAAGAGGATAAAGGTAGTGGGTTTCTACCTCAAACCAAGTACCTATTCATTTTCCACACAGTCCAGTCATTTTATAATGAAAATGCTGCAAAACAGTGGGGAGATGAGACAGTCTTGTTTATTCCTTTTAAATCCTTCTCCAGCCTCTCAAGAAAATACCTTAAAATCCTGAAACTGCTCCTAGCCCAGAGCTGTAAACTTGCAGGTTGAAGGGCTGAAGAGAGAGGGATAAGAATGTCATGCTAAAAGAGCTTCTTCTAAAGCTCATCTCCCTTCAAAGCTGGCTCTCTTATCCTTCTTCCTTAACTGCATTGAAAAGCTGCCTTCATATTTCCTGAACCCCAATAAAATGCATGATCTTTTTGCTAGAGGTACAGTCTGTAATAAGATTCTGTTCTACTTGCTGTTTCCCTCTCTTTTTGAGGACAACCTGGCTCGACCTGACACCCGTTTATTTAAAGCAGTGTGCTTAGCTTATAATACCCATCTCTTGTGGGAAGGGGCAGTACTGGGGAGTGATCTGAAACTGCATATCAATCCAAAATTAGAGCTTTCTGGTCATCAGCAGTCTTCTAAATGCTGCTGGATTTTGTTGTCCTAATTGTTTTCAAGCATATTTTGAGCCTAGAGTTGCTGGGATTGAGTGTTCAAAAGAGATAATAAGTAGAAAGTCAGAGGCTATCTAGTTCCAATAAATACAATACATGCTGTTAAATGCAAGCTGCTTCTGCTGTAAATACTGGTATGTTGGTACTTCTGCCTTCTCTTTCACAGGGATTACAGCTGCAGTCAACATTTACCTCAACAAACGGATCAACGGCCCTGATAGCTGTAAATAACCATTCCCCTCCCAGCCCTTCGAGTTTCCTGGATTCCCTAGGGGGTGCAATAACCAGCCATTCTCTAGCACTTAGTCAGGGGCACAGCCTGCAAGCAGGTGCTGGCCTAACGCAGCGTAGTGCTGCTGCTGCTGCTTTTGGGACTCTGCCTGGCTCTGATCAGAGTCTGGTTGCCATGGGCCAGCTGGTACCAGCTGGAGGGGTGGATGACTCCAGAAGCCTGGAAGGAGGAGTCCATCAGATTCTCTTAGGAGATGTACAGACTATTCCAGTACAGATTGTGGACAGCCATCCAGCACTTAGTAAGTTGCAGTTTTCTCAATAATATGTAAATATAGAAAATACAGTGGATTTTGTTCTGTGTATCTTGAAGATAGGAGATGAATGTGTTGATAGTGGGAAACTCCAACACAGACTTCTTTCAGACAATTCTAATTAGTTATTACTGTTAAAACAAAGGAAAAAAATGACAAACCAAAATAAATTAACAAAACCCACAAAAAAACCCCAAACTTATTTTTTGCTGTAAAAAAGATGCTAGTCAGTTTCTTTGACCAAATACCAACTCCTGTGTTAAACACAGTATTTGTGCCAGAAATCCTAGTATTTAGCTGTAATTATGATCTTCAAAATTATTTTTTTAGGGAGAAATCAGAATAGAAAATAATGGATATTGAATCTAGTTAGGACTCTTTGGAAAGAAATATGGGGGGTTTGAAGACTTCTTTGTTTATACAATCCCAGCAGATCTCTGCAAATTTTCAATAATGTTTTAATAGTATTCTGTAGTCATCAATATGTTTTAGAAGTGATCAGATAAATTTGTATGTAATTGCTGGGAATTTCAAACTTCTGTTTGAGAACAGTTTTTAAAAACTACACAATAAACACCATAAATAGCTTTATGTGAAAATGGAAGGCTCCTTAAAACCATTGCTATCAAATATAAATACAGTCTTTGAGTTCTCAGCCATGGGAACTGATGGGGAATGGGTGCTTGCATTCTCACAGATTGGTTGTTAATTCTTGACGAAGAAGACCTATTAGATATGGAGCACATAGAAATCAGCACAACATGGTCTTTTACCTACCCAGAGTCTGAAACATTAGTGTGCAATGCTTTGTTATTTCTATATTATTTTCTCATGTCATCTGTGACTTCTAAAAAGATGGATCTTGAGTAGTTCTGCAGGAACATGTAGGTAAAGATATTCAAGATCATAGCTACACCTTCCTAATGACATAGCAATAATTATCATCTCAATAAGTACCAATGACTTTTGCAGGTCAGCAAAACTTTATTCCTTTTTATTTCTTCATGTATTCTTAGATTTTAATTTTCAGAATATTACAGAATTTAGTATAAATTAAGGGTAGTTGAGGAAATATACTGAAATTTATATGTGTTAAGGTAGCAATGGATTCTTTTGCTGTGACAATATTGTCAAAGTTAAATTTAAGGCATTTTCTACTTGTACTCAAAAGTTTGTGTAACTGGTTGCTTTCCATTTTATAATTGAATTTGACTTCTCTCCTGAGAAATTCTTTTTTTTGCAGAGTAAAAGAATTTCAGAGAACCTATCAAATGTTTCTTGTAAGTGAATTTTTAAAGAAATCCTGTTTTACTCAAAAGAAGTGGCCAATTGTGGCTGAAGTGTAAGTCATTCTGTAAACCAGCATGCTTTAGAGCTAATTTTTTCAGCAATAGCACCCCTATTTCTTCATTTCCCTTCAAAAAAAAAGCCCCTCATAACAAAAACAAGAATTAAGATGGCAGCTTTATTTTTCCATGGGAAAGAGGAAAGACATTTTGTGTGAAAGTGATTTTATATCTCCAAACATTTTTTTTAATAAATTGGTTTAAATATTGTTACTTGAGGGGGGCCTTATTCCAGTAAGTTCATGTCAACTTGCAATGGCTTAGAGCACAGTAGGTGACACAACTGGCTGACAAGCTAAAAAGCAGTAAACTTCCTATGTGCCTTACCTATTAGCTTGAGTTCCTGAAATACTTTTCTTTTAAATGCACAGTTATTGGGGCTGAAGCATTGTCAATGGAGTTTGAACTTCAATGTTTGATTTTTGTTTTGTTTTTAAGCTGAAGAAAATACAGAGAGTGTTGTTACGTGTGTGAGCCAAGTTAAACAAGAACCAAGAGAAAAAGCATTGTCTATGGAAAATAGATAAAATCAGAGACTGCCACAGTTCCTTACCATAGTTCCTCGCCCTCATCTGTGAAGCCTGGGAGGATTTTTCAAATTGGAGAATGTCTTGGAAGGAAATGCAGGTGCTCTCAAAGTACTGCCATTCTTTTTTAATTGTATTATGACATTCAGACTAAGCATATTTTATAGTAGTTCTGACAGAAGGCTGTTTTGGTTTGACTGATGTGGCTCACTGCCAACTCCAGGTCATTCAGTTGCCCTGTGGAACACCACCTCTCTCTTCTGTTTCAAGTTTTGAGTAATTTGGATTCTGCCCAAATGGCCCATTTTGTTCATTGTTTCTGAAGGTCTTCCACATTTTAATTCCTTAGCTTTAGAATCTGGATCACAATGCTGGGATTGCATTTTCTCCTTGAGACCCTTGACTCTTATTGCACTACAGAGACCATAGAATCTGTCAGCTCCAAGATCACAGAATCCAACAGCAAAGTGGATCAGTATGGCCATGGTTTTGTGACAAAAGGATGGTCCAGGATGCTAAACTTCAAAGTGATAAAGGACATGGATGCTTAAGAAAATGCAACTTTGACCTGATCATAATGTTAATGGTGTGAAGATCAAGGAGAGGAGAAAGGTGAGGTTGCTAGGTGAACATAAGGTTGTATGATAAAGAAAAGTGTGTGAATTGTAATGGTGAATGTTTTTGACTTTGACATCTTTGAACTTAAGTTCTGGCTTTATAATGAGGTTCATTGATGCATGCAGCCTTCCTTTGCAGTTGGTCATAACAACTAAATGCAGGAGTCTTTTTCGTGGAAAATGATTGATGCTGCTATTTCAGCTTATCTGCCTCTTGCTTTGTGCACTTAAAGCTATCAGCTCAGACAAATGTGATTTAACCTGCTGCTGTTTGTGAGGTAGGGCTTTTGGATACATTCCTAACAAAGAGAAGCCTAAGAAAACAAAGGAAGTAATCAAAGTAATATATCCAAGTGTGCTGTCACCATAACACTCAGAAAACAAACTCATCTTTTTCAAAAGTGACATATTCTAGGATTAATGTGGTCCATACAATTAAAATAATTACTAGGAATCTTCAGAAAATTGAATGTGATAAAAATTATCTTTTAGAAATATTTAAGTCAAAGCCATAATAAGTGACAAGCACTGAACTGTGTAATGTGTGACAGATGTTTCTTTAAGAAAAAAAATTGCACCTACAAATAACTTGGAATCAGTTTAAAGCTGTAAATGAAATGAAACTGATGCCAACATAGATACCAAGCTAAGCAATTGCATTGTTTGCTTCAGGTGTTGAATTCCTAGAGCAACATTCAGAGTAGTTTGTATACAGCAGTAGGAGCCTTTCTGTTACTAGTTCCTACTAAGTGGTTGAGAGCCTGATCATAAAATTAGGGTTTTTTTCCTGCATGCTGTAGAAGAATTCAGTGTGAGGACTTTTCTCTTTTTCAGACTTGAAAACAAATAAACAAAGAACCCCAGGAAAATTATTCATTTATGTAGAGAAGAAAGTGGTGTGAATATTATATGAACCAAAATATTAACATTTTAAATTGTTACATTTAACTTACAATCAAGCATTCACAAACATCTTCTAAATAGTGGCCGTTTAAAATGATTTTCTCATTTTCTTTTGAGTATTTAAAGCTAAAACTTTCAGAAGTCTTACATTAAACTTGTGTTCCAAATGCCTTTATGTGCAAAATCTGTTAGTTAGATCCTATATCTTAGTCTTAACATATATTAACTTCTCTGAGGTTAAGTAACATTGTAAACACTATTTGTTTAAAGCTCATGTTTCTGGGTTAGATCCCATTAGAATTTTCCAACAGGACCATGCTCTTACTAAATAAGAGCCGGTATTTTATCATGCAAGTGCACAAAAAAGTCTCCAGTTTTTTGGAGCCTCTCATATTTGGTATCAACACTGACTTGTTTTGTGGTAAACTTTACTCATTTCTGGCTAGAAAAAAATCCCTCAAGACTTACCTGTGGGGTTTTTTTATTTGGTTGTTTTATTTGATTGTTCACTGGTTTTTTGGTTGGTTGTTTTGCTAATTGTGAAGATATCTCCCAAATGGATGTTCTCTGCTGCAGTCTTAGTTCTGGAGTACTCAGCCAGCAGTCCCCTTCTCTTTTCCAACTCAAAAACTGCATACCAGAATGGGTACCTCCTTGCTGTATTCAATAATCCATCACCATCAGTTTTCTGAAAGTTTAAATAAGTGCATTCCAAATGATACTCTCTTTCCCTATGTTGCTCTTTTTTTGAGATTTTTGCCTCATTGTTGAGAATGCTTCTTTCCAAAAGAATAAATTACAGCTAAAGATTACCAGCAAGAGGCTATTTCCATTTTAGTTCTCTTCAAAGCAGACAATACATTTGTGATTGGAGTAAAAGCTTAGGGAAAGACAAGTTACATTTCCATCAGTTCTTGCTTAGTTCCCTCATTAACAGTTCTGGGTTTTAACCCTGTTCTTTCCACCATGAGCTACAGTCTCATCCTGTGCTGAACAGTATTTCTGATGGTATTTCTGGTTTTGACCTAGTGCGTACAGCTGGAGAAAACACTCTTTTAGTCCATCTTGAATTGCAGGCTCTGAAATGAATTTTGTATTCAATCCTGATTTGTATGGTAGTCTGAAAACAATAGAAGAAAAAGTTGGAAGAATTTTAAAGAAGCAATAAAGAATTAGTTGTTTTTAAAAGCTGGGGATTAGACTTGCAATTCTGTTTATTGAAAAATTTATTTTAGATGATTCTTCAGCCAATACTCACATTTTTGTCCTCAGTTTTCTTCATTTTCACAGAATTTCAGTTCTTTGTCTTCCAAATACATACTTCGGTTTATTACTGTGTTGGTTTTTTGTAATTTAATGTAATCTTTCTTTTTCAAAGAGTATGTTTACATTTGTTTTGTGCATGTTGCTAAAGGAGGAACATGAACTCATGCCCCATGTCCAGTCACTGTATTCAATTTAATGCCTTTGCTCACTAATATCCATCTAAATTTTATAGAGAAGACTGCTATGTATATGAGAAAAATCAGAAGTAAACGCTACCACTTTCAATGGTTAAAGTTGTTAAACAGAATACTCAAGGCTGATTTTTCAGTGTAAGCTATGTAACTTGATGCAAAGTAGTTGGTTATTACTTTGTGTTGGAATTGTAGATGTTCTTCTGATGTTTATTTTGTTTCCTTGTGGTAGTTGTGTGCAAGCACTCACTTTGCAAACCTAGAATTCCTGACCTTCAACAGTACTGGAAATGAACAACTGATTCTCCAGTTATCCTTGTTGTTGGTTGTCTGTAAGAGTGATTTGTTGCTTTACAAGAAGAGCTGTGCTTCTGTATGTGCATGCAAAAATAACCTTTTGGTAAAACATAGAGAAGATGTAAGAAGGTACACATCCATAGCTCTTGTTCAAGGCTGGAGGCCTCTTGGATGGAAACCAGTACTGGTAATGAGTGCTTTTTGTGGTACAAAATTATTGCAGTTTCTACAAAATTTAGAGGCACAAATGTCTGTATATGTATGTGTATATATATATTTTTTTCTATAGTAACTTAATGTATAATATTCCTATTCAAATGTTAACAACTTGTTCTTTTAAAGTAATGGTCTGTTTTGTGGTTATGGGGGCTCATGGGGAGAAATCCAAGAGCTCCTTCAGGGCAGTGGATTTTAGGGATGATGGAGGACAAGTAGGATAACTGCAGGGAGACCAGGTGGAAAAAGTTCCTGAAAAGCAAGGGTCCTGCTGGGAAGGCTGATGGGGACTGTGCTGGGCGGGGGGGGGGGGGGGTCTTTGGGCTTGAGAGCCCAAAGGCTTAGTGCAGTTCCTGAGTCTATCTCTATGCCAGTAGTGGATAGTGTGAGTTCATGGTAGGAATTTAAAGGAATGGAAGAAAAGGGAAGCCTGTCCTGCCCTTCAAAATAAAAAAGCTGCTTGAATTTTGGTGAGTACTGGAGGCAGATAAATGACTCCCCATAGTCTGAGGTGCCCCATCTTAGCTTCTAATATGAAGAAGAAACTCTTCTTGGAGCTTTAGCCGAGGGCCAGAGACTCTTTTTTCTTTACCTGTTACCAAGGAAAACAAGCCTTTTCTTCCCAACTGAATTACCTTGCTGCTCTCCTCATCCCGCTGACTGCAGCTCAGTATCTGCCCAAATGTCTCTTTCTTCACACTTATTAAGGCTTCCACAGAAATCCCATGCCCTCAGACCCTCCAGTTCTCAATGTTTCAGTGTTGGACTGTTGAAGGAGCTGCTAAGTTCACTGCACAGGTAAACACTGGTGAGCCTTGCCCCATCAGTTTTTCTCCCTCTTTACCCATTATCATAAGTAGATATGTTACTTTAAATTGAAGTTTTTTTACTTGCTTGCTTAGGGGTTTATCACCATTACTGGAATGAATATGAAGGAGCCCCATTTCACAGGCCATTTACATTCACAGCAACGGAAAAGATTTGATAAAACAAGGAGGAAAGGATGGTTTCTGACAGCTGTTAGGGCTGGCCTCTTTCATACCACTTGAATTCCTGATTCTGGCTGTGGATAGTAGCTGCCTGTTAAGTTGTCTGTCTGTTGGCAAATGTACAGTTTTCTCCCTTAAGCCTATTCAAGCAGATATATTCTCAGATGTTTAGGTAGGAAGAATCTGTTCCATTAGGGATAGAAAGTGTGATATAGCTGAGGATGGTGCTGGGGAAAGTTACTGCTCTTTATGGGTCTGTGATGAAAAAATCATCTTTGATCTGCCCTGCCTTTCTGAACAAAGCTTTCATAGAATAGACTTCAGAGCCTATCCCATCAGTAACAATTACCTTCTCCCAGCAACAGTGCACCTCATTAATGAATGAAACAAGCCTTGTGTAAAACAGGTGGTGTTCATTTTTTAGGTCAGAAGCTATCCAGCTGGTCTATCCAACAACAGCAACTGAGGTATGAATTGTGGGGAGAAGGAGGGGACAGCAAATAACAAGAGTGTATGTGCATGCCTTTTTTTTCCCAATATAAACTCTTACATTTTAGTATTCCATTTCTGATGCACGTGACAAATGACATGTTTATTTTCTGAATGATGTGTTTTCTGGACAGTCTTCAAAGGAGTGGGCAGAAATAGTACTGCTGTATCATACGAAGTAATAGTGCATGTTTGTCATCTAGGACCCCATCTTGTACAGAAGGGGTTTTAGAAGCATAGAAAGCTTTATGAGGACAAGTACTGAGCGTCCTTGTCCTAAGGACTCTTCCCTGGACAGTAGGAGCTGTGGGAGCAATTCTCATCAGTAGGCTGTTAGCCTCTGCTAGATAGAAGAAACCTTGCAACAAGCACGTATATGATAGCCTCTTTATGCAAGTTACCTTTGGATATTTAATAGTTTTAAAATACATATGCATATATATATGTATGTACTGCAAAAATCATATGGAGACAGGACTATAATTGTTTGCACATAGTTCTTTAATACAGTTTAATTACACTTAGCTGTGGTTAAATGATGCAGCTATTTTCAGGCACATGTAATCAGATCTTTTAATGTGGATAATTGGAATTCATGTTTTTACTACAACCATCTCTGCAGTGCAGCTCAGTTGGTCATTTGGCATGTACTGGCTTCTGTTAATGACATTGTGCCTGTTTAAACAAGAGCATGCTGTTCTAAGCAAATTAAATTTCTCACTCTTCCTCATCATTTTTCTAATAGGGATTGATAAGGCTCATCATGAAAATCTGTTTGTAGTATAGTGCTTTCATAAGAGTTGATTTCTGGGTCCTTACTAGGAAGGAACTAGAGAGCAAGAGTTTATGTGCTACTGGATCTGCCATTTGGACATTTTTCTAATGTACTTGGATTTCTATAGCAGGACAGTGTCAATACAGCATAAACTGCCACTAAAATACTGTTAAAATTTCAGCTCTATCCCTTGGTCAAATGTTGACAGTTCAGTGGCTCCAGGAAAGATCATAGGAATGCTTCTGCACTTTGGAGAACAGTCTCTGTCTGTAGATACTATTTAAAATGTAATTAAGTGTGGCAATCAGATGGCAGTAGGAGAGCCAAAAGCAGAGAGGTGTGTGTTGGCAGAGTGTCCTGGTGCCAGACTAACATTCTCTGTGCTAATGCTGAAAGCACCCTTGAGAAACAGTGGTTGTCTTTGTGTGCTGACATAGCTGTTCTTTCTGCTTGCCCACTCAAGAAGTTCTACAAGCCTGCAAGGGACATTGAGAGCATGAAGGTGTGTAAGATTTTATGAGAGGACCTGCAGGAATGGAACAGAGGAGATTAAAGTTTGATGACGTGACTTCTATGTAATGCACTTTCTTTGGTGGGAGGAAGAGGATTTTCCAATAGAGAATAAAAGTAAATCTTCCTTTCCAGAATATTAGTATTATTGCTGACTCTCTCTGACCTGCTCGACAAGATGCCTAGTGTTTGGACAGATCTCAATGTTTTTATGAGTGTGTCCCAAAATGGTTATGAATAATAATTCATACCTTGCCATCTTTGCATGTCATACTGAAACTGTAGGCCAGTGGCACCTCCTGATCCTTTTATTGTCTGTGTGCATTTTCTTAAAGTAAATGAAAGCTTGTTTTATAAAGAAACAGTAGCGAGCTTTTATCTAGAGTCCTTTCAGATATGTACTTATTGCAGAGTAAGCTTTAACATACTAATGTTGTATATTTCGAACCCTTTAATAACCTAAACTAACCAAAGCCTTTTCAATTTTTTTTTCTTTTTATCCAGAACATGAAGCATTCCAAACTACCCCTCAAAACCACCATGCTCAGAGCCTGAAAGGTTTGGCACTTTTCTTCCTTTGTAGATGATCTTCCAGCTGTGCTGTAAATCACTGTGTTCAGTGATTTACAAGGCAAGATCAGTCTTGCCTATAACACCAGAATCCATAGTTAAGACCTATCCCATCACGTGAGGACACTTTTTAATTTGCATCATCTACCTGGTCACTTGACAGCATGTCAGTTAAAATATCTGCAAACCATATTTTGTGTATTAACATCTGCATCACATCAGTTCTAGATGCGATGAATTTTCTTTGTGCATGGTATTTGCATTGGTTTGGTGAAACCAGTGGTGTCAAAAACTATTGTCTCACAAACTGAGAGCCTTCTGTTGTGAATTTGATCTTAATCTGAGCTCTGTCTGAGCTAGGGACAAATTCTGATGCTATGCCCCTGTGTTCTGCAGTACTTGAGCAGAAGAAAAACCTTCCAGCTTGCAAGAACAGCTGCATTTGTGTTTCTACCTGATGCAAAGCTGCTCATATTAATCTCTTGAAAGATGGTTCATGGAATTCTGCTTTCCAGCTTAAGGGAAGATAAAGTCCCTGTGTATAAAAACTTGATGGACGCTGTATATAGAGAGTTGGGAGCACCTAGAACAGTCACCCTCAAGCGTGCTTAATTTAGGAATAGGCGCTGGTAGAAGGAGTAAGCAACTGAAGAATATCATGGTAAAAGTAGGCATTCTTGCTCTTTACATAGCACTGCCCTTACACAATTCGTTTTCTTAAACATGTTTCTTGACAAACACTGGTCAGCAGTGAGAAGAAAACAAATCTCAATTTCTCCCCACTGCCAACTTACAGTTCAACAGTGCATCTGTAAATTAATCACAGGTTTGGCCTAAAAAATCTATCTTAGATCTAAATTCAGTTTTGCTTTGTCAGGTCACTGTTAAGTTACATAAATTTAACTTTTCTGTGTAGCTATTTCTCTTAAAGCTAAAATTAAATGTGAGAGAGAATTGGAAATTATTTCTTCCACAACACTGTTCAGTTTTCTGAAGTGTGCAGGTGTTTCCTCGTCTTCCACTTTTAGCTCTTAGTTCACTATGTATTGGCTGTTTTCTCAGGATCACCTCTGAGAGGACTCCAGATAACTGCCAAGAGACCAGAGCAGAGAGCAGAAGAGGAAGAGAAGTTTGCAAAAAGCTGCTTGCAGGAGATAGAAAGTTCTCAAAGTTACAGCTCAAGATTGCAATTTCTTATGGCTGAAATGGCTCACTTTAGATGGTAAATGTTTTTTTAATACACTACTTTTTAATTGTTGATTTTGTTATTGTTTATGCTCTGAGCTCACATCTAATAAAAGCTAGAATGGTAATTTTGTATGTTTGCTTTTATCTTCAGTGCACTAGTTATCTTCTGAATGCAAACTGATCTGACAACTCCATGTTTTTGGCTGTTGACAAAGCTGTTATCACATCTGAGGTGTTCTGTACATGGAAGGAGATGGAGGAAGTGGGGACCTTCTTGACCTTACTTCTACTGAGAACAGATAATCTGTGGAAAGAGGGCTTTACCAGTTTAAAATCAATATCCTCACAATAATTTGGTGGGTGTGCAGGTTTTTTATGTTAGGTGCTAGTGTATGTCTAACTTTGTACATGATACAAGCCATAAAATTACCTCTCACTGGCCTAGCCTTATTTTTTGTTGTCTCGTACCACTGTACTCATGCTTATTGCTTTTTGGGAGTGGGGAAATCGTTTTAATATGTTCTCGTTTTCCACTTTTCTGCCTTTCTCCTGTTGCCTCTTTCTCATACCCAGAGCAGCACAGAAACAAATTTCTGATCTTAAAAAACTTTTCTATCCTCAGTTTCCCATGTTTTGGAGTTTAATTTCCTCTCTGCTTTATTGTGCTGGAGTTTGATTTCTTACATGACTGAACTGTAAGATATCATTGTGTTTTGCTTCAGGAGTGGGAAATACTGGGGTGAGCTCCACTGCCCCCTTCACTCCAGAAGTCCTCAGAGAAAGCACCTGCCACAGGTTCTGCTCCTGCATCTCCACACAGGCCAACACAACTGCAGAACTGTGCTGATGAGAGCAGTGTCTTGCACTTTGTACTCATAATGTGCTGGTACACAAAGTTATTGTTGTGAATCCAGATCAATCTGTGGGTCTGCCCCACTGTGTCCCCACAAATGACTCTTTGGGCACAAGAAAGAGAGCACAGGAGATGTCCAGGAAGTTCTTAGTGTCCAGCTTTTAGTTTGTGCTTTTGTATTGAGTTCAGGTGCCCTGGTGTGGGTGGCCCTGTGCAGGACACAGCTGGTTCCAGGCAGCTCTGCAGCAGACCCACCACAGGACACAGCTGAGCACGTCAGTGATGCTGGGGCACCTCTGTGGAGGTGTCTGTATGAACGGGCAAAATGCTGCATGGCAGAGAGGAGTGAGGAAGAAGGTGAAACAGTCCTCTGAGCACCAAAGTCAGAGAAGAAGGAGAGGGAGGAGTTTCCTCAGGTGCTGGAGCAGGTATTTTCCCTGCAGACCACAGAGGATCACATGCCAGAGCAGGTGCAGATTTTCCTGAAGGAACTGCAGACCATGAAGAGGAGCCATGCCAGAACAGGCTTCTGCTGAAGGACTGTGGCCTGTGGAGAGGACACATGATGGAGTGATAGAAAGAAGCTGTTACAGACTGACTGCAACCCCTACTTTGTCCTGTGCTGCCTTGGACAAGGGGAGACAGAGAATTTGGGGGTTCAAAGTGTGAAGTTGAGTCTGAGGAAAGAAGGCAACATGAAGGGAATGTGCTTTTTTAATTTTCCTTTGTTTCTCAGTGATTTAATCTGTTTTAATTGGCAATAAATTAGTTTTCCTCATATTGATTCAAATATTGAAATTTTACATCTGGATGCAAGTTATGGTAGAAAATCCTGATTTCTGTTTGATCACTGCAAGTCACTATTGCCTTCAATTTTTTAAGTAAGACAAAAAATTGATCAAATTTTGATTTTTAAGAATTCATTCTATGTGTAGGAAGTAGTTTACCATGTCTGAATCAGGAGTTGCATTTCTGGATGTATTCTGGTTAGGCCTTTCAAGTTCAGCTCACCTCTTCACTAGAGTAGCTCTCAGCTGGAGAATTAACTCAGGAACATGTGTAATCCATTACATTTCAGGTGGAAAAGAATACCAGCCATATCTTTACAGTTTTGAGCATGGGAGAATCATTCTGAGGCAAGGGTGCTGTAGCAGTAGATTCTACTTTATCTACTTTGGTAAAGCTGTTCTTACAGGTGGTAAGGGTATGGCATCTTCCCGGTGTTAGGTCTTGCAGTGCTTCAGAGTGGGGCAAAGTTTGCAGTGAGTGGCATCTTTGGTGAAAGTGCTGTTAACTTTGGGAAAAGAAATACGCAGAGTTTGGGAATGAGATTTATATTCTTGTGCTTTTCAGAGATTTTCCTGAATAAGAAGGGAACTTCCTTGAGAGGGTAAGTTTTATATATAGGTTCTTACACCACCTTTGGAAAATACCTGGCACTGGACACCAAGGGCATCTAGGCAGGGTACTAGGTGACATGACACACTTACTGGTTTATATTGGGGGCTCTGTTTGGAATACAAAATTGATGGATAGCTTCCTAACGTTAGCTAAATTAATCTCTTTTTTTTCTTCTGCTCTCTTCACATCTCACCATAAAGAGAAAAAAGGAACATGGTGAATTGTTAGTTGTCCATAAAACTGTTTATGAAGAGTTGGACGAAAAGGACTTCTTTGATAATTAATTAGATGAGCTTCAGAAAGAATTGCACTGTCATTGTAACTTCATCAAGTAATTTCTTCCAATGATATCACTCACTGTTGATTATTGTCTTACTGTTTATTTGCTGTATAATTTATTCATTAAACTTTTCTGGCCATGTCAGAAGAGAAATAATAGAAATAATACATATGGCAATTCTCTTTTCTCTGGAAGTTTTATAAAAAGAAAAGGAATTCCTCATTTTGCATTTAGCCACCAGCTGCTCTGGAAAAGTCCATGATTATCCGTGTTCCGTAACTACCAAAAAGTCTTTTGTGCTGAAGTACTCCATAATCCTGTGATTTTTCCTTGGATCAGGCAAAGTGAATCTGACATCTTTAAAAAAAAAAAAAACAAACAAGGGCAGACTACACTGCAACCAAATTTAGCATCTTTAGGAGCTGTGACCTAGGGTTCATCAGTTGCAATTGTAAAAAGATTGATGTTTTCATAGTGAAATGTTTTCATTCATCTAGTTTAATCTATGAACAAAAGTGTCTCCTCTTATTTCAGACTTCTGAACTCCTTTGCAGTATGAGGGATCACTAGTGAGATTAGCTAATAACTGCAAAAATGGAAAAGTTTCACTGTGGACAGGTGCTAACAAAATGTACCATAAAGTCAGCCAGCATCATTAACATTAGTAAGGTAAGATCTTCCAGAGATTAACCACAGGCTAATACTTTTGGTGGTACACTGATGTTTATTCTGATCTTGCAAACAAAAATAATGTTTATGAGCCATTGCAGAAGGAACTGGGAAATAAAGCACTTTGTAAACTGTCAGTCTGTGGTGGTTTTGGTTTCTGTTGGCTTTGTAAAGCTTTTACTTGGTGTTCATTCCTTTGTGTATCCAGTGTAGGGTCTGTTTTATTTGATCTCTTATGCAGAGTAAGTTAAAATAAGTTAATAGTTAATACTTAGAGCATAAGACACAAGTACTTCATTGCAAGATATGATATTTCATATATTTTCTAACAAATAGTAAAAGTTGAATATTCTTGATAATTATCAAGACATTTGAGAGAGACTTCCCATTGTATTCACTCTTTTTATCTGTGTTTCGGAATTGATGAATTAGCATTTCTTTGAGAGTTGTCAGCATTTGTTAGCAATAAAATGACTATTTTGAAATGGACTGTAGGTTCTTGACTGCAGCTAAAATGGTTTCAAGTAGGGAAACCAGGATTGTATTTAATTTTGAATGGCCAGAATTTCCAAAAAGAAGAGACGCTGGAGCCACCTCTGCACTCAGAGAAACATACTTTTTGGGCATAATGTTACAAAGATAAGGTTTCCAGAGAAGTCTGACTGGCGTCATAGCCATGTATAGTATGGTGTGAGGCAGTGATGCTTCCTGCTCTGTTATGAGATGCCTAGAATACTTTGTATTTATTATTCAGTGTCTTGCTGCTGACATACCAGTGAGATGACAAAAAGAAAAGAGTCCATGATAAATGTTTCATTTAAACCCAGAAACAGAGGCAACAGCTGGCATGTTTAAAATTTTTACACTGGTAAGTGTCTTGAGATATTTGAGGAGTAAAAATTGTTGGTTTGGGGTTTTTTCTCTCTCTCTATAGCATTGTCTGGTAATGAAAGATAATGTTAAGCTTATTTGCAGAGTTTTATAGGATCCAGGATCAGGTAGTGCTAATAATATTACAGATTGGTAATAGTGCAATTTGGATGCTTTTTTCAGATTTCCAGTTTCTGTCACTTAATTTCTCCAGGGAATTTTTGTCAGTATATTCCAGTAGCATGCTGTTTCCACTGTGTTGAAGTAGTATTGTTTATTAACTTAGTCAGAAAAAATTTTCTTTCCCATTACTTAAGTGATTTACAGAAAGGTTAGTAGAGTTGGCTATCTAGATAAAACCTTGTCTTCTGGAGATGGATTTATTTAAGGCTGCTGAGAAGGCAAAGCTGGCATAATATGGTGAGTACTGACGTTTTGAGGAATGAGGGGAACAATTTTTTGATGTTACCATTGTTGAAGCATAGCGTTCACCAAGGCTGATATCTGAAGCAGAACTTCCTTTGCACAGGTCAGCCAGAGTTTACCATCCTTGCTCACAGAGGAAGAACTGAACTAGGTTCTTGACTACTTGACCAGCACTGACTCTGAGTCCTTCTTGGTGTTTTAGAATGAATGGTTAACTTTTGGCTACATGAGAAGTGCAATTTCACAACCAAGTACTTTAGCTCTCTTCTAGGTGACAATGAGCTGTGTCAGAAATTTCTAAAAGAGAAGCAGTGGAAAATACTGAAGAAGGATCTAGGAAAGTCTGTACCACAAAGAAAATGTGCACAAAAACTAACTCTTGCTTTTGAGAAGCCCATGGAACATGTTCTTAAATCCTGGAGCATGAGCTGCCAAGCTGGCATTGTAGACCTGAGCACATGCTATCACAAACCTCCAAAACCCTCTCAGCAGCACACACACAAATTTGTTCCTGTTCACCCCAAGCCAGAAAAGAAGTCTCTAGTTGGGCCACATACTCAGTTAAAGGTAATTTTTAGTGTCGTTTTACCACATCCCAGTTTAAATGGGTTGCTTGAGAAAGCAGTTTAAAAACGATGCAGTCAAAAATTGAAGCTCCATTTTTTTAAAGTAGAAGCTGAAAAATTGAATCTGTTCAAATCTGTAGTTCCTGTTTTCCATTAGAAGGGAGACAGAGGGAAAATAATATTTACCTGACTATTTCTACCTAGTGTAATAGGTAATAGTCTGATTAATTTGTGCCAGAAAGGAGTGCTCATATTGACTTAAACCACTGGGACAAAAAATACCATTTTGGGGGATTTTAAATTTGTTTTATTTTTAAATTTTCTATCTATATTTATGTGAACTGATATTTTAATATATTGTATGAGGAAAGCGGGCAATTATTTGATTTTTTGATGGTGGGTTCTCATTGCTGATGCAAATCTTGACATTCTAATCCATATTTATAACATTATCACTAACACAGGGACAAGCAGTGTCAGACAGGAGTAGAGAATTAGCACAGAATGGGGCATCCAAAGCTCTTTCTGCTGGCTTTTATCAGATTTTTGTTTGAGTGGCAGTAGATAACTGACCATAATAATTGAGAGCCCACGCCTTTCTTGGAAAGTCTTTGCCCTGCTGAAAAATTTTGTCATCTACCGAATCAATCAGAAAATATAGGCTGAGGGTGCTGCTGTTTAAAAAAACAATGGCTGCAGTTATTGAGTGTTGGCTGGGGACACAGCCACCATCCCTATATCCAGCAGATGAGAGAACAAGGAATGAAATAGAAGATGGATGTGAGCCCTGTTTTTCCTTTAGGTGTTACCATGTTAGATCAAAAGATTTCTAGGGGAATTCATGAGCAGCACTGCAAGAGAAAGCAGAGGTGGGAGGTTGGTGATGGCATCTGGTTGAACTCCACAAAGTCATCCAGCTACTTCTGTAGCATTAGAAGTGAGAAGATACTTTCCCAGTCTTCTTCAGGCTGTTTGGAAGAAATATATTCTAGCCCAGGCTATCCATTCCCTAGTTCTTGCCTTTGGGAGGGATGATGCCAGTTAGGCCAACAGGTTATGAGAAGAGATGGATTAAGTGCACCCTGCTCAGACACCAAACATTAGTAGCTGTTCTTGTAAATGTTGCCAGTTCTTTCTGCAGCAGGTTGCTCTGTACACATCGAGAGATGGCAAATTTAGGAAGTAACTCTACTTCTGGAGGCTGCAAAACCCCTGAGATTTGTGTGTGTGTGTGTAGCCTCATGCAGTGCACACACACATCCAATACACATGTAACTATGTCATAATTTGTTAACAGTAACTGCTGCAAAGAGCTTGGCAGAAAGCTGCTTTCAGTCATCCTATGAAAAGCAAATAGCTTGTTTTCATGTGACAGCTCAATAAGGCAAGAGCCTTAGAAACTATAGAATGTACAGCAGTTTGACAAAGACAGTGATTAAAAAATTCATATTTCCTGAAGTGTAAGGTGGTTTGCTTGCATGTTAAAAGAATTTTAAACATTTAGCATGGCTGTTACCATGTATTGCTGCTTCTGTGCTGAGCAGGCACTGAAGTCTACATTAAAATTACGTACGCAGAAATTTGATTTTTTTTACCTTTGATTAGAGAATAGAGTCTCCAAGCTGTTTTCAAGCTGGCATTATAGGAGAATTAGAGGATTTATTCTAATTAGATACTGAAAGTTAAGAAATGTAATAAAATCACTAGCAGCTGTAATCAATGACAGTCTTCAGTGAATTGTAAAGCCAAACTCTTGGGAAGGGTCTGGATTGTGAATCATTAGTGACTCTGTTTTCTTCAGCTGACATCAAAAATTCGTTTTCAGCTTGTATTAGCCAGCATCCAGGGATTGCTTTGTTCTGCAAATGGAGAGAGAGGGATTGCAGTGGGGAGGCCCCTGCAATCATGGACAGGAGGTCTGTGAGGCGGTGCATGTAAGATATCAGAAAAGGTAGCACTGAATGGAGAGGCAGTGCCAAAGTTCTAAATGTAGATGAGCGCTAAGCAATTACCAACATGATTAGGTACCATTTCTGGAACATCAGCACTGATATACATGTGCTTATCTCAGCCTGGCCTGACCTGGTTTTCTACATCAGCTGATTTCCCTGCACTTCAACCCTTTCTGTCTTTCCCCCTGCCCTGGGCAGTAGGGATGTGTGGCAGAGGGTGCAGTGTTTCTGCTCAGCACAATGCTGTTCTTTTCTAGGAATAGCCACAACAGATCTGTTTCGTGTGTGGGTAACTGGGACTCTCCAGCCACAACATGAGTGCATGAAGTTAAAGCATCTCAGACTGTATGAAGGGAGAAGGAGAGATTCCTGGACTTTCAGTGCTATGTATTCTGCAACTTGTATTCTGCAACTTGGAATGAAGTCTGTGGTCCTCCCAGCAAGACTGGACCAGTTTGGATTAAACAGAGAGAAAGATTCTTCTTGCATTAACAGCTTCTTCAAAACTGAAGCCTTGCAGTGAATTTAATTAGGTGCTTGATCTTTAAGGAATATTGGTGGCACTGATGGACATGTGATGTATATCAAGGACAAGACTTGGATGTTAAAGACAGAACAGCAGACACTAGCGCAGAGTCATTGAGAATGTCACAAACAACTGAAATCTGCAATGCCTGCCCATACTACAGAGTTGTGGCTTTCTTCTGAACATGGGCGAAGGAGCTCTCTTAACTACTGAGCACTCTTGTTAAGGCTGGTGTTGCTTCTATTTACTAGTTTGGCTTGCAGTTTTGGCCAGCAACTATGTGTAGCAACAAATCCATTTGACCTTTCCTCTCGCGTCAGAAGTTTTGCCTCACTCTGACATTCTTTGCTCCCTCTGTGTTTTGAGAGAATTGCTGTGCCATAGAGAGGGGCTTCCTGGCCCCGGGCACAACAGAAATACTATAGTTAGTGGAGCAGAGACATACAGGCTTTAGCAAGTTTGTGCTTGTCACCTCTAAAACCACTCCCAAATGCCACCAAAAATGTTGTTGGCTACATCTCTTCTTTCCCTGGATCTGGGGAAGGAAACTTGCCAACACACTCTGGAAGATTTAAACCACAGCCCATAGATGCCTTTCTCACTCACATAATTTTCTCAAGGAACACCATTTATGTATTCCTGGGGAAGAGGAGCTCTAACACCACTGGAACAATCCTGTTTTGCTCCCAAATGCTATAAAAGGGAAGTAATGACTAGAGAATCTCTAAATGCCCAACCTGCATACTGTCGGCTGAGGTACTCTAAAGGATTAGTTCATCCATTTATTATCCAAGTTAGTTCTCTTTTCTCTTTTTATTTCCTTTCTGGTGACAATGATTATTTAAGCAATGAGCACATCTTCAAGGCCAGAATTACCATCTTGCCAGTTTATACACTTCTGTGAAAGCTGAGAACCAGAGTGGACTTGTACAATCTATACCTGTATTTCATGGATTAGGATGTAAACTAAGAGCCTGCCTTTTTTCTGTCCTGTGAGTGTGTTTGCCTCATCATTCTTAGGCTGACAGTGTTTAGCTATGTACACAAAAATAACTTAAAGGATTTTGGTTTGGTGTTTGTTTTTTGGTTTTTGAGGTTTGGTTTCGTTGTTTTTTTTTTTTTTTTTTTCTTTTGGTTTATTTTTTGTCAAAAAAGAAGAAAAGAGTCAGGCTTCCTTCGTCTTTCTGATATTTCCTTGTATTTGCTCTCTGTTCCTTTGGGATGACAAAGGTACCAACTGCATTAATCCTTTTGGATGCTAGAGGGAGCCCATGGCTTGAGCAGTCAGAATGAATCACTATACCTTGTACAATTCTTGAGGAAACACAGATGGAAAGTAAAGTGCTATTGATTACTGTAATGCACCTTTTTCCATCACTGGCAAAATTAGAAGGGCTGAATGTATCTGCTTAGGAAATGACACATGGCTTTCAGAGACACTCAGATGATGAAATGCTGTAGCTGCAATTTCTTCTATATCTGAGCAGCTCTCTGTTGTGACTGGATTTATCTTCCCAACTTCCTCTGAGGAAGTAAGTTGTCTCTCGTATCCCTATGAATACACGGGAACTGTAACACAGGGAGCACTCGTGTTACCGTGTGTGTGTATATATATACACAAAGTAGTATTCCAAGCAAAATTTTCCAAAGCACCCAGGAGGAGGCTTGAAAACACAAGGTAACATCATGAAACGTATTGACTGACTCTTTTGCCATCTCGTTGTTCTGCACTAGGGATCTGTCACTGTAACAGTGCAGCTGACAGCACATTAGCAACCAGAATTTGGGGTCTTTGGAGGCTGAAATACAGCCACACTTGAACTGACCTAGCTTAAATATATTAGTTAA
The DNA here is from genome assembly GCF_041296385.1 of Aphelocoma coerulescens. Lineage (NCBI taxonomy): Eukaryota > Metazoa > Chordata > Aves > Passeriformes > Corvidae > Aphelocoma > Aphelocoma coerulescens. The sequence goes on from NC_091021.1 coordinate 12,803,737, forward strand.
CTTTGCATAATCTGTGCAAATTTTAATTTACATTACATCTATTTCTACATTCAGAGTTCTTGACATGTGGACCTCTAATTCTAGTGAGCACCACCTCTATCCTGTTTAGTTGTATTTCAGCAAATCATTATTCCTCAGACGTAGCTCAGGTGTCACTGTAATGCTTGGTGAGGTTACTTTAAGTGTCAGGGCAACAGCAAATGGACATTCCCACTGCTCCAGTGCCTGAGGCAAAGCAAGCTTACTTGCTGTGCAGAGCTTTGGCAAGCCGGGCTTGGCGTTCTTGCTGGGGCAGCTCTGCCCGGGAGAGGGCAGTGATGCCCGGCCACGTGCTCCGGCAGAGTAGCCGTGGTGGGGAAAAGGTAACATATCGGATAGGAAGGTCCATATAGACAGGCGGATATGAGATATGACACAAAATCACTCAAATGCAAGTCACAGTACTTCAGTGGAATATTGCTGCCAGAAACATGATGTCCTGCTGGAAATAGATCCTGTTAAGGAAGCCAGACAAGGGAGCTCTTGCAAAGGGCTGAAGATGGGACGGCATTACAATGGCGCTGACTTCATAGATACCTATGCACAAGTATTACAGTTTTCTCAGCATTAAGTGTTGATGATTTGCAGCTCAGTCTGATTTGTGGAATAGAAGCTACTTCAGCCCTCTTCAGGGTATACTCAGATACAGAGTGGCTAAGTTTTTCTCCTTGGTATCTTGTGACACAGTTACATAAAGCTTGATTGCTTGGGCTTTTACAGGATGCAGTAAGTACTAAAAGCAGCTGTTACTCTCTTACAGGTGACACTGTAGAGACTCCTCTGCCTAAGGCAAACTTATGTTCCTTTATCACCTAAGAGGTTCATCTGCATGAACACCAACATGTAATAAATGAACTGGTTTCGGGGTGTTGGTTGTTACTGTTTGGATGCGATATAAAAGAGGGGAGTTGATAGTTGAATAAATTGTCATGTTAACTGAGGATATTGCAAGACTGTCCGGGTGTAATATCAGAGTCTGAGCACCAGGTGGAGACGCAATTGGGGATGTGATGATGTGATGGACTAGAAAATTACCTCATGCAGGTGATGTCAACATCTTGGACCGCTACTGGATAAAAGATTATCCAATCATTCTACGCCCTCGGGAAATGATTGGACAAAAATGCATCTTGATAAAGACCAATAGAACCCCTGGAAGCGAGCCAATCAGAAGGATCCAAAATCCACCCATTGTGAACGGACAGAGGGCATAAAAACGGACCTGGGACTTTATCCGGGGTCCTCCTGCAGAACTTGGGGTCCAAGGGAGCACCCAGTGGGTTGCACTGTCCTTTCTGAGTGCTGGTTTACTCTGGCTTGTCGTGCAGAGCCTGGGCTTATCCTGGGTTCCCACTCTCACCTGTTAATAAGTAAACGAGTTGGCTTTTCTTTTTAAAAAAGTCTCAGCCTCGTTTATAACAAACACATCCATTTATTTACTTGGATTCCCTGTTAATTCTATCAGCCTTTTCCCCTTCTTTTTATTTGTTCCCTAGCTTTAGAAGTTAGAATGAAAAAGGCCGAGACTATTATAACACATACTATTGAGGTTGACCATATTCTTGGATGTACTTTGAACGTGAGTACCATGATGGGTAGATGGAGTAAAGAGGATTTTAGGTCTCAGGATAGTATTTGTATAGCAGTTGTAGCTATGGGGAAATTATACCTGTGGGCCACATTTATGGTCTTAAGAGCTCTGGTCCTCATACAGAGAGAAAAAGAGCCCTGAGGCTGCTCTAACTTCTAACTTCCATGTAACTGCAGCTGCACCTGAAAGGTTAAAACATCAACCAGAGTTCCCTGCTCTGCTACTTGCTAATAAAATTAGCATTAAGTTGAAGACTCACTGTAGAGGAGTGCAGAGGCGGACACTGAAGGTCTGTCTGTAGCTTCTTAAGAGAAAATAAAAGCAACTTTCTAGCAGCAACAATTATAAGCAGTCAATTGTTATAGACTTTTTTAAGGTAGAGTCAACAGATTATATTTGTGAAAGCTTTGGCATCTCAGACTTTTTCTAGATGGGATCTGGGTCAAGGCTTTCCAGGGGAATTGGGGTGGAAGTTATTGCTGTACAACATCTGTTCACTCATCTCACTCCGGTTTCAGTATTTCCTTCCCACAGCATTTGCATCCCAGCAAGGAGCTCACATAGGCTGTATCCACACTGAATGCAAGCAGTGTCTTGTGAGACACCCCTGAATTGGCTGGAGGCTCCACACGGTTGTGCTGCCATGTAGAGGGACTGGCCCAGGCTCTGGTGCAGGATGGCTGCTCACAGGGCCCCACAGGTAGGTGAGTGAAGTGTTACACAGCACTGAGGTGTCAGTGTTCCTCCCAGTCCCAAAGCTGGCAGGATTGGTGCTGGATAGGGGCATCTCTGCACTGAGCTGCTTCCCATGGTATAGATACTCCTCTGCTGTATTAAAGACCTCACAGGGCAAGTGAGCAATGTCCTGACATCAGAATAAGGTCTATGCCTATGACTGAGAAGCTGGAGAAACCATGAACTGCACCAAAACAGGTCACAAAAGGCCAAGGGCCTGTGTGGGACCAGGACAAGGAGAGAGATGGACCTGGTGCAAAGGCAGGCAGGGAGAGTTCGTAGGTAGAGCAGAGCAAAAGACATGTCAGGAAATGAGAATACTGAACAGTCAGCAGCATCTCTTAAGGCTGCCTATACCCCCTTAAGATGGGGAGGCTAAACGGTGCAGGCATACAGAAGCCCCTCCTGGTCAGGACAGGATTTAATGAACAAATTGATTTCTCAGTCTCTATCAGTGTAGAAGTTCAAGTGTTCTCAAATGTATCCCTGCAGCAGCATTCCCCTTTCTGGACAGGGAAAGGGAGATGTGGAGACTAAAGCAGCTTGCTTAAACTCACACAGGAAGCCCATGGCATACCAGAGGAGTAACAGCAGAAAGTCACCACCCTAATCTGGCATTCCTCCCTGTAAACCTTTCCAAATGGGGCTGCATGGACAGGCAAAAATGTCTTATGGTTGCTACTGTCCCCCCTGTTCTAGTGGGCCCTTGGTCTACCAGGTTGCTGAGTGAGTGCTTCTCTGTACCACTCCTGTTATCCAGGAGAATGGCCTGCAGGAATGAAAAGGAGGTGCAGGAAACACCAGTTGAGGGCATTAGAGGGACAGGTTTTTGCTAAGCTGGCAGAACAAGACCTGTTTAGTAGAGAAAGAGGAGCTCCAAGGATACAAAGACAAAGCAGGGAAGTTGCATTGAACTAAACCAGGATGCACTTGCAGAGATTAATAGCTGCTTCCTGTCCCATATAATACGTCTTTCTCCTTGCAAACATACACAAAGGATTTTCTGGAAATGTATACTTTACTCCTCCTTACTCCAGTCCAGTTTCCCCTGGGTTTCAACACAGAGGTGCAATTGAATAAATGGCACAAGTCTACATTAAATGAGATCAAATGCAATTCGAGGCACAATCCAAAACTACACAGCCAATGAAGGCCTTTTTATTGTTTTAGTAGGATTCAGATCAGATCCCAGTTAGTTTATTTAAAGTGTAACAGGATAACAACAGTAGAGTGAAGTAGAACAACTTGGATTAATCCACTTATTGTCTGTTAGCTTCAAATGCTAGCAGAATTAATAATAATAAAAATAAATAAATAAAGGGGGAAGGTGGTGAGAGAATATCTCTGTACTGAACTATAGGTGGTAAAGAGCAAGTCTAAATAGAACTGGCTTGATGAGATCTGATGAAGTCATTCCCTGCTCACTGCAGGAAGTAAGCTTGCTGAAGGAGAGTAAGTTGGACAAAGACTTGCAGACAAGATGGTGGCTCTTAGACCAAAGCTTTGCTTCCAAGACCTTACTTGCTGAGTTTCCATCTCTTTTGTACCTGATGCCTCACCTTCAGCTGTCCTAGTCTGGCTGAAGTTCTAAGAACTAGATCCACCAGTCTCTCATTGCCCATCCTATCTCTGTCACTGGGAGATAGGATACTGTGAGCTCTCCTCCCTTCTAAGGGACCATCTCATTTCAGTCTGCCATGCACAAGCTGCTCACTGAGCTTTCCTTCATGTGGGGTCTCAAAACTCCCCTTTCTCATGACAAATCTCTGCCTTGACCATCCCTTCTTTACATGCTGCAATTAATTTTTTGTGTGGTATCCATTTCTTCCAAGCCATAAACTAACTTTTTTTTCACCTCGCTATTCATTTCCCCTTGCTTTGGATATAAATGAGATTTCAATTCTTCCGAGTCGCTGCTTTGTTTTTGTTCAAATATTGTCTTCATTTGCAACTAAGCTGGCAGTATTATCTGCTAGTGGCAACGAAGGAGGACTTTTAAAGACACTTATAAAGCAAAACCCATGCCAGAGGCCAGGTCCTGTGCTAATAGTAATCATTGCTTTATGCATGTTTAATGATTATTCTTTTAAGAAGAAAAAAAAAGAATATAAACAGAAACTGATTAACATGAAGAATGAAATGCTGAAAACAGGAGAGATTTTCTGTATCAGGAGTGTGATCCTGAATTGTGACTCAAAAGAGGGAGAAGGAATACCAGTGATCTTGATACACTGCAATAAGACTCTGGAGAAAGAGCTGTATCAACTTTGTAGCTCTGGCAAGAATTTGAGGTTTTATTTAATTGCACTGAGGCTTAGCTCTCTGTGTGTAAAGGGTGATTGCTCTTTCTTTGACCTGCAAGATTGTTCTGAGATGTTTTGATCCTATAGAGATGGTGTTCAGAGGAGCACCTCTGAGAAGTTTCTTTTGTTAGAAGAGATGCAGTTACTGGTGAAATGTTGAAAAGGCCAAAATCATGAAAATTTCAAAACTACCAAGCCCTGAGGAAACAAGGGTAAAATCCTTTGTGGAGGCAGTTTCTTCAAACCAGAGTCATGTGATTTAAGAAGTGAGGAGTCTGTCTCCACATACCTTTCTTCCTCTGCTTGTGATAAACCTTTAGTTATGCCTAAGTGGAGAGGACTGGGTGGGTGCCTATGCAGAGAATTTTGTTATTCCATACCTCAGCTGAATGAAATGAAATAATTTATCATACCAAAAGAGGCTCAGCAGTGAGGTTCCAAGACTAGTGCCCTGCAAACGTATAGGCACAAAGGCACTGCTTTGTCTCTCCAGTCCATGGACTGGTTGTACAGTACAAACATCTATTTGAAGGTGAGATAGAATAGCACAGTGTCCATGGCTTGGCTTCAGTAAAAAACCTTCCCAAATATTGGGAGAATAATTTCCTTTTCTTGTTCTTGAGCTTCCTCATTGGCTAGAAATGAGTCTAGCAGTTTTCAGCCTTATATCCACAACACCTTGGAAAAGGCTGTATAGTTCATCATTTGTATCCGTGTGTACCATTACAGTTCACTCTTTCAATGCGGTCTTTTGCAGAGGCCTCCTGAGACCTCTTGGCCCCATTTCATTGTTTTAGTAACCAGCATGCATCTGACCCTGTAATATTGCATATGGCCTTAAAAATTGGCCCCTTACAGCTGGTGGTTGAAGATGGAGGCAGTTTAGGAGCCCTCAGAAGAATTTTGCTGCATGCTAATGCAAGCGGCTCTGAAGAATGTCAGGATAGAGGTTCATGCTTGCTTTTGCCTCAGTCCATCTCTTCATCACCAGAGAACTGCCCACAAGCCGGAAGGCAGGAGACACTGGCCCATGCTAAATCCCAGCCTGCCTTCTCTGGCAGTGTGGGAAGGGGAGGCTGCTCCAGTCCTGCCTTCCCAGCAGCATCTCCCACTCACAGCTGCTGGATAATGGACAGCAGCCCCAGGTTTTGCTGCGAGAACTTAATCTGCACTGTCGTCCCTCATTACTGCCACTCAGTGCCGTCGTGTCTAGCCATGAAGGGTCACAAGATGACATGAGGGAGGTCGGGCAGAAGGTGTACAAAAGGGTCTGGCAAGCATCGGGAAATATGGAAAGGCTAAAAAGAGAACAGCTACCCAAACGATGCTCCAAGCGGCTCGGTGGGGATGGGGCTGAATGCGGCTGGGTTCACACTAAGTTTTCCCGAAGGTCACTCTGCAATATGGTAACTCCCAGCCCGGCTGTCATTGCCCATAAAGGCAGCTCTCCTCACAGTGCGGGGGTGGGGAAGGGAAGGAGGTTTGTTTAGAAGCATTAGTGCGCCCCTCCCCCGGCCCCATTAGTGGCCCTTATTAAACCAACACAGACAAAGAGCAAAGATGCCCTCGTTAATGGAGAGTCTTCGATAATTACTCTGCTCTGCCGCTTCTTTTGGGGTCTGAATAGCCTTTGAATAATGTTTCTCTTGCTGTGGTTGCAGACAATACCCTCGCAGACTGCTTTAAGCGGTGCCAATCCCATTAGCAGAAGAATAGCAGAGCTTTCTGGTTGTGTGGGTGTGTGTGCTCACGAGAGGACAGCGGGCTCGCAGTGGGAATAGACTATTCTGCCCACTGCTTCGCCCGCCTCTCCTGCCCTCCAGGGCCCAAGGAAGCAAAGCAGGCAAGTGCTGGGCGAAACTCCATCTCGGAAACCATCTCCCTGTTTGGGCAGCCCCCGTGCCATGGGGCTTGCGAGAGCCGTGTTGCTACTCACTGCAGGATCGCAGAGACTGGCATGTCTGCTCACCAGAAGGGAAGGGAAGAGCTGGGAGGCAGAAACCCCGCAGGACTGGAGTGCCTCCAGCCTTTCCTCATCTTCCCCAGGGACAGCTCTCCTCGCGCCCACACAAAATTCCAAAGGGGACGGAAGCCAAATAATCCCCAAAATCAGAATCAGGCAGCGCTGCTGCTTTACTATACAGAGATGAAACATTCATCCATCTACATCCAGTTGATTAGAGAGCATGAAAATGGTTATACCACCCAATTTTGGGAGGGTTAATTTTGTGCTGCACACCCCAAGCAGGAAGCTAATTAGTGTGTTCAGTGGGTAGCTATCAGCCAAACTTGGAAGAGTTGGGATAATTCTACCTGAGCCTTTCTCTTTGATCTCCCCTTCTGCATGATAAGTGAAAATAGTGTATAGCCGGGCTGGCTGTGGAGTTTAATTTAATCATCTGATGATACTTATTTTCACAAACATGAACTCAAGGAACAATTATCAGAAAGGCTTCATCTTGTGCTGAACGTTCCAGTTAATGGCCTTTCTTTGAGGAAATAGCTTCTGTGTAGGGAGTCAGTAATTAAAACGTGTGAAAAAAGGCCACTTTTTCAGAGGCAGTGGAAGACGGTGGGTCTAGTGCTCAGCTGGTATGAGCTGTCAAAGTCAGTCAATGGCCACAATAATAGGCATTGCTTCTTCCACATTATGCCAGCAAAGGATATGCCCAGAGGGTTGTTGAGAGTTTCCCAGTTTGAGAAAGATGTTTGGATTCTTGTCAACAGGAGCCAAACTTAGGAATACATGGTGCAATGATCTGGTCTTTGAAAGATGATTCTGCAGTACTCATGGAAGATGTTCAGATTGAAGGAGCACTGCAAACTGTCCCACAAGGAAAGCAGCTACGGTAAGTTTCTAGTATTACTAAAGAGACCCATTTTTTTCCCTCTTTCAACACAGTGTTAAAATCTCTCTAGACTTGCAGAATCATAATCTAAAACTAAGGAAAAACTGACATTTGACACATTCCAAGTAGCAGGAGGATGGGTTCCTTTATGTCTTTGTCACATGGACAAATAAGGTACAATTCTTTTACTCATACAGGTAATCACCATATGGCTCCATGCACACTTCAGTGTTGAGCCATGTGCTGATGGTTAGTGAATAATGGGGACAAAGCTGGAAGTCAAGTTATGTGGAAGGTTCTGATAGATAACCACCACTATGTCTTTAACCAGTATACCTTACTGGAAACATCTTGTGATTCCATGTTGGGGGACAGTGATATGCTTAAACAATGAAAATTGCAAAATCTGGAGCTTGCATTCTGAAAGATATATATAGTAATAACAACAAAAAACATTTCAAAGGTTCTTACTTCTTTAGAACTGAGAGTATTATTCTGCAGCTTTGAAAGATAATGTCGATAATTGGGTTTTTTTTTTTTCTTTCTCCATTGGCACACAGACTGCAGGAAGAAAAGTCTCTACTAGAGAAATCGACTAGAGGAATCAGAATCAAGGAAGAGATGGATTTTTATATAGCACACACTGCGTGCCTGCTCTTCTCCCCTGACTGCTGTGTCCCCACAGGTAATGGACCAGCTCGCCCTGTGCACGATTTGGTTGGGCCTCAAAGAGAAACTTTTAGTTTGTAACTGAAAGAGAGGCAAAGTTCTGAAACACTGTCAGACACGTGAGTCCTTGAGAGTCTCTTTCCTTCTGAGGAGCCCAAGAGATAAATATCTAAGTACCATTTGAGAAAAAGCTGTCTGGTGATAAATAATGTGGCAGGTAATGATACTGCCTTGTCCTTTGTGGGATCTCGGTGCATACAGCTGAATTGAATAAAAAGATCAATCCTTGACTGTTACCCAGTGAAGAAGCCATTCATCTTTCGGAGCAGGACTTGGAATGTATGGTGGTCTAGTAATATGTTATTCTTGAAGCCCAAGATCAATTAATTTTCAGCCAGATTAACTGATATTTTTTGTGCCAAAGGCTCTCATTTATCCTTGCTGTCAGTGAAGTGAGATAATCTATATAAATACAACTTCCTTAATTGTGCCGGTTACATTTTGCAGTATACACTAAATGGTCGATGTGTAAGGAGATGAAAAACTCCTGGTGGAAGCTGTCCAAACACTTGCCTTTTGCTTTGGATTGTGAATCCTCTTTATGGAATCAATTCAGCACCACATCTTCATGTAGTTCCACTTCAGCACTAACCTGATCTCTGCTGCTCAGCACAGCACCACCGACTCCGCTGGGGCGCAGCCAGCGAGACACCACCATGCCCGTGAGTTTTGACATGTGCATGGTGCTACTCAGAGGTGGTCTGCGAACAGGGGACGTCAGAATTCAGGTGCATCCCTAATCCGGACGTGGCTATTTCTTGCCGTGAGGTTATTTTTACAGGACCAGTATTGCCGGGTGGGTTGTCATGCTACCTGAAATAAGCCATTTGTAATTGTCTTGTAACTCTTTTGTTTTCCTTGGGTTACAGGTTCTGCTAGAGATCCTTTTGCTGCCCTGTGGCGATATGAATTCATGCACCACGCTGCTCCTGCAGCCTTCACGCCTAGGTAAGTGAGCCTGCACTTGGGACTGTTAAAATCCGGTTAGGATTTTGCGTTTCCCATCTCTCCTGTAGTCAAGTGCCAGCCCCCTGAGAATCTCGGCTGCTTTAAACTTGGCAAGGTGCAACTTTACCCTTGATGCTTATACAGGAAAAGCTGTGGTTTTTCTATTGCTGTGTTTTTAAGGGAAGTGAGACTGGTGGGTTGCCGGGACGGGCGGCGGCCGCCGAGCCGCACTGCTGCGGTTCCGAGGGCTGGTGCGAGGCCGGCGGGCCGAGGCGGCTCGGCCGGGGCTCGGCGGGCGCGGCGCTCCGCGGGCGCGGCGCTGGCGGCGGCAGGAACCTTGGTGCGGCGGAGCCGTTTCCCGCGGCGGCCGGGACGGCTTTGCGGCGGGACGCGGCGGCAGGAGGGGCGCGCTCGGCGCCGGGCCGGGCCAGCGCGGGCCCCTCCCGGAGCACGGGGACAGCGCGGCCCGGGCGGCAGGTAAATAAATCCTCCCTTTGGTCCGCGGGCGGGGCGGGGCCGGAGGGGGCTGCGAGGCTCCCCAGCCCCTCCGGGGCGGGCGGCCGGGCCGGGCTTCCCGCAGCCTTCGCCGCGCTGCCTGCCCGCCCGAGCGTACGGGGCTTGTGTGCAAGGGCCCGGGCGCGGCCGCGTTTGCATTTATAGCACAAACACGCCTGTAGTCATGTGCCCGTCTGAAGGACACGTTCACCTCTGCATAAAAAGGCTCCGTGCTTTTGTTTTCCTCACCCGGCTCACGGTCTCAGCAGGAATTTGGGTGCTCCCCGAGTCAGACTCCAGTATGTGTAGGCACAGGGTGCTGACATCCCTCTCTATTTTAATAGCCCGGAGTATGATATAATGCCGTGGTCTTCTTACCTTGCAGTAAAATTGCTTCTTTTAAGAAGCAGGCACCAAGACGCAGACAGTGGAATTATACCTTCTGGAATCAAATAGGCCTGACAAGAGTCTCTGTTATGTGGGAATGAATGTATGCTTAGCTGGAGCATCAGCAGAAGTGCTAGGGTCACTGGCAGTGTGAGGTAAGATAAGGGGAGAAACTCGACTGTACGTTTGTGTAGGACATCATGACTTTCTCCTGATCTGTTCTGCAAATATGCACAAATGGCCCTCATCCCACAAAGTTTTATAGGCAAATCTCATTTTCAGCATTGCATACTGTGCTAAGTGACTTCAAAAAGTTGCAATATGTAAGAATAAGCCTCTGAATCTTAGTGGGTCCAAGGCCCATACGCTTTAAGCAACAGTAGTTTTCATCTTGCCACTTTTACATCTTATTTATCCAAAATTAATGAATTAAATTTGGGACTTAAATCAGAAATCTAAAATGTGAAACAGAGCACTGTATAGTGGAATGAAAGTTCTTATCGGTCTATAGTAGCTAGATACATCATTCTGTCAGGACCTTATCAGACTGAAGTCAGGTTATGTGTTAGCATTTCAGTATCATCGGAAGCCTTGACGTTTCTACAGGGCTTCTGCTCTCATTTTCTGTAATGAAGACGTAGTTCAGTTTAGAACAGAGCAAGTACTTGTGCTGAGTAGTCACACAACTCTGTAGTGGTACTTGTGGTTACAGCCATCCCTCAGGGTCAGCTGTTGTGGCAGGGCTGCCAGGACCTGAGCACTTGAACCAAACTTCAGAATGATTTGGATCATTTTTTCTTTTCGTTCTGCCAATTTATGTGACAAACCACTGTGGTCCTGGCTGTTTGAAAAACAAGAGAAGAGCTTAGTTTGAGGTCTGAAATGAGGTTGTTATTAAGCACTGTATTTCCATCAATGTCAGCATGCAGCCACTAACAGTTACGGGAAATCGAGGTCTCACTGTAGAATAGCTTGTACTGTCCCAGCTGATTCTTAGGGTACTGCAGCTGGAGAGAGGAGTTAGCTCCAGTTGCAGATCAGGGTTACTTAGAAAGCTGTGTGCAGTACAGATTTGGATGTCAAGTGTATTTTCTTACTGCTGTGCCGGGATCTCAGGGAAGAAACTGTCTCTTGTGTTCTTGTGGGAGATGCCGTGTTTCTTACCTTCTTTTGGGCCTCTGGGGCAATGCAAGCTGTTATTCCCAGCTGTGCTTTTTACTTCTGTTCACAGCTCAACAAGGGCAAACTGAAAAGTCTTAATTTCTGAACTTTAAAAAAAGAAAAAGTCAAGTATTTAAGGACTGACTGTCTTTCCTCTTCAACCTAGTCCTAGAAAATGTGGAGTAAGGAGGTACTTATAAAATTTCCGTTTGCATTAAATGGAAATGTTTTTGATTTTTTTTTAAAGAAAAGTTTTATTTCACCTGACATGTACAAAGTTGCTCCACATCCTAGCAGGAGCCAAACTGCTCCATAGAGGCAGATACAATTAGAAATACTAGACTGAGTCATGTCATTTGTTGTTTCCTGCTTGTCTAGTTTAATCGTGTTTTGTCTTGTACTGGAAGAGTTTGTATTGCCCCTCTTGGATACCCTGTTCCCTGACAATTTCTGTACTCTGTGCTGAATTCAGGAGGTGTTCTGTGGTGTCTGTGTGCCTGGCAGAACAGGCAGTGTTCGAATAGACAAGGACAGCATGTAAAATCCAAGTTATACAACTTTGGACAAAACTGATGTAAGCACAGAAATCATTCCCTCCCTTGGGTTGTTATTTGAGGGTTCATGTGTGTTTAAGACCACAGATCCAGGTCTCAGGCCAGATCACTACACTGCTTTGTTCTTTTTGTCCCTGTGGATTTTGTGAGGTTGGGCAGCCACCAGGCAGCATGCAGAGGGGGGTGGTCTGGATTTCAGTCTGATGTGATTTAAGAAAGTGCCCACGTGCTGATGGGTTTGGCTGGCTGCAGCCTGGGCTGTGTATCACCACCAGCTACTCCCCTGTGGTCAGTCTGCTTGGCTTTTTCTTCCTTTCCATGCTAAAGGTCCTTCATCCTTCATCCCAGTCCAGCTGCTGAGATTTTAAATGGTTACTCATCCCCAGGAAGTGATACAGCCCTTCATTACTTGGTGGTGCTCCACAGCCAGGCGGGATGTGTGTCAGATGGCTGCAAGGCAAACGAGTCAGTGATAAAAATCTTGGGAGAGCTGTCCAGCAGTCAGTTTCTGGAAAAGAAATCCTTCTGGTTGTCTGTTTTCTGCCACTCCTGGGTGCTCCTCCGGCCCTGCTTTGTTCTGGTGCAGGTTCTTGTGCTCTTTGCAGCTTAGTGTTTTTTGTGTTTTAATCACTGTTTCTGACTGGCAGTTAAAATTAAAGATAATGTATCCTGTAAGCACTGTTTATTGTGTGTTGCTGTGGCTCATCACTGGATGAGCTGTTCTGGAGCTGTGATATGTTAGTTCTCCACACGGGGAGGATGCCTGGGGAGCTTCCTTGTTAGAGGCACTGGGTGACATCAGCAGCCGGGGAAAATCTGTGCTTTACAGAGCCAGACTCGTGTGTCCTTGCTAAGGGTTTGCTTCCCCTCAGAGAACATGGCTTTCTTCTTCCTGCCTGGTTTCACTTCTTTCTTCAGTTCATCTTCTTGCAGTTGATGAACTGAAGAAAGTTCGTTTTCTTTTTCGTTTTGTTTTCTGTAGAGTAGAAGAGATCACCACTGTCTTCTAGCTTGACTGTAATTAGGCTCCAAGTTAATTGTAGCTGTTCCTGCTGTTTGCCTCTCCCTGGGTCTAGCAGACAGGATGTGAGAGCTCTTCTTCATTGATAAGTGTTGGCAGTTAATGTCATCCTTGGGCAAACGGGGGTTTGCAACATGGAGATAGTTATGCCTACATTCAGCTACCCACCCTTCACCTGTAGCCAAGCATTCCTGACCAGGAAGTCTCTTTCTCCAGTTTTTGTGAGTTTTTCCTGTGAGTTTTCCAGTGGGTTTGTGCAGGAATATCAGTCAAAAGGTATTTTTGTGAGACACTTTAAAGTTGGGATAGTCTGAAAAATTTAACCTATGACTTTCTCAGTTTGTCTGTTGGGGAAAGAGGCCTTTGGAGAGGGGCTTTAAAAATGTGATCTAAGGACAATTGACCAGGTGATGTTGAACCAACCATTGACTATCATATGGCAACCTTTTAAAACTGTGACCCCCTGTATATGAGGAGTTTCCTGTAGTTTTCTCTTCTTTGCGAGGCACAGTAAATTTCCTCCAGCCATTTAAATGGTGAATCTAACAAGCTTGTGTGCTCTGTCTCACTTGATGTACACAGCAGTAGGTCATCTGGGGTTTTGGAATCACTTGGGCTTTCCTTGGGAACAAATACATGCCATGAGAACAAATACAGCCAGGATCCAGGAGAATGTGATAGCTTGCACAGGGACAGTGTCCCAGCTGATGCTCGCTCTGTACGGTTGTCCCTTGTGAAATTCCTCCTTATCGGTTGCCTCTCCAAGATGAGTGTGACAGGCAAGCAGGAGTGCAGCCTTCAGCTGCTGCTCAGAGAACTGGCTATTGCATTGCCTGGGGTTCATAACCACTCAGAGTGGAAGTGTTTTGAACCAGGACTGCTCTTTGATTACATGTGGACGGCACACAGTGCAGCAGTTCTGACTGGGGATGCTGTATGCTGAGGCTTCATCCACAGCAGCTATGATACTGTGCTTCTGTACAGCTGAGGGAGAGGGGGCTCTGCCTGGGAGAGACCAAGGTGCCATCATGCTTTGAAAGAGCTTCTGGGCAGAACAAGATGGAGAGTGTTTGCTGGGTCAGCCTCGCTATACTGTAAATAAAGAAGGCATCAGCTGTTGTCTAGTTGCAGCAGGGTGGTGCTGGAAAGCGGGCACTCCACAATACCTGTCACTGTCAGCTCTTCAGCTCCTTGTGCAAGCACTCCGTGCCAGTGATGTGCAGAACTGCACAGGCAGTGGTAAAGGCTCTGTGTGTGTGACGGCCATCTGTGCATCCTTTTTCTCTCTTCTGCACACTCAGGTGTGCCCACCTGACAAATACAGCTCAACTTCTTAACTATTAGGGAGCATGTAAGTCATCAGCTTCATAGCTTTTTTCAGGGATTCTGCACAGCAGAGCCTGGTTTTTAAGGATTGTCACTGACCTAAGTGTGCCCTGTTTAGATTCAGGGCAGTACTTGTCTGATGTGACCCACAAAGCAGATCAGAAATCCTTGCAGCAGCAAAACCTGTAGGTTGTGATTGTTTGAGGTACCACTGGAAGACATTCAGGTCGCAGTCTGAGGTTGCTCAGACTGACAGGTAGAAAAGCTCAGTAGGTGCTTAGCTGCTCCAGCCCCAGTGGATTGTATTCAAACAGAGAGTGGATCCACCTCTTCTTCAAATGACCTGTTGTTCAGGTTTGTCGCAGCCCGTAAACTGGACTGTAGTGGTCCAGGCCTGCAGCATAAGACAAATGAAAGTCCCTGAGGCTCCTTGAATTTGCTCTGCTACCCAATTATTGCCCGACTGAAAGAATCTCTTCCTGTTTTCCTTCTTGGCCTTGGAGTTTCAGCCCACAGTTGTAATGTAGTGTGAGTTACGCAGAGCTGGTTCCCGCAGCAGGTTCCAGTGCGTTGAGAAGGGGATAGGGCAAGCTCCTCGGTGTCTGAGGGACCCCTGCTCTCTATTTGCATACAGGTAGCTTGTAAAACTCCTCTTGTGCCCTTGAGATAAAATTCTCAGAAACCCAAATCTTTGCCAGGAATTTGAGCCCAAGAGTCATTAAGAATCAATGAGACTTGAGGGACTTTTTATATTACCTGTCTTTTGCTACCTTTTACTGACTGAGAGCTCCTATAACTTATGCATTTTCTCATGAACATCATTGATTGTGGGTGCCTGTTGTGGTGGTACATATCACCTGCGAGATTTACTTTCTGCCCTTGCATTTTCTGTGCTGTTTAAATTTTGCCATGCAATGCTTGGATATTGTCCATGACCCATGAAGATCCAGAAAACGTATCAGGAAGTTAAATGATCTCTTCCAGTGTATGTTCCTTAGCATTTGTCATACATGATTTTTCTCTGCTGTCAGACTGTGCTGTCACCTAAGTTAAGTCCATGTGGCTTCTCCAAGGGAGGTAATCTTTACTAAATTGAACTTCAGTGTCTTATGTGCTATGACTAGTAATCCTTGCTGTTTACCTCAGCCATGTGAGTAATGGGGCCACTATAAACTTGTAATAGTAAAGACTACTCATGTTGCAAATGCACATTAATTATCTGACTGCTGCTTGTTCATGCTGGGCAGATAAACAGAAAACTGTTTTTCAGCTGCTGCAATTCCTGTATCCAGCAGTTTTTGCTGAGTACAATGCAGCGTGTTCCTTTATCCTTTTTTCAGTAAGACTGGTTCCCAGGGGCCTGGATGAGCACAAATCCATGTTTATAGTTGCCCATAGCTACATCAGTCTTTAATAGTTTGGGCTGATGCTTCTTTCTTCCTCTCATATTCACTGCCTTAGACTGAATGTCTTTGGAAAATTTAAGGTGTCTCAAGAAACAATACATAGGGCAATACATTTTATAGTAACTTAAAAGGAGTTAAACTTATGCCATTGTTTGCCTTTTTTACCCTTTGCATGAAGGAAGTGATTTTCACTGCTTTCCCTCCTGGAGGAGATTCTGATGAAACTGTTTACTGCCATGTCAGAGTTTGCTTTCATTTGGCACCAAATCCATGCAGACATTTGAATTAAATTTTTGCTGAGTGCCCCTGTCAGAAAGTGCCTAATTGTATTTATGGAGGATACGTGATTGCAGGATCCCAGTGCTAGTGGGAATTACTGGCACAACTCTGTTGGTGTAGGAAAGGATGAGCCTGCCACCACTGACGTCACCTCTCATGTCTTTATTGAGCAGGGCAAACAGACTAGTTTGGAAGGTATGAATGCTGCAGTTTGTGAACCATGTGATACAGGGGGGGCCTGTCATCTTGTCATGACCGTGTGATTCAGCATCCTACTGGATATGAGGTCAGTTTGTAGTTTGGCATCACCACACTTGGCTGCGTGGCACTGGATAGCTCCAGTCTCACAGGATCCAGAGAAACATTCAGCCACTTGAAGCCTCCGGCATTTAAAAATGAACTTGTTAAATGTAAGTGTCAATTTTTATCCCTTGCTTTCTACCTTTTCTAGTGACTTAAAGAACAGAGCAACATTGTGTCTGCTGTCACTAGAATGCTGCAGTGGCGTGTCACTCTCTTCTGGAGTGATTGCCACTCCAATTGTGTGAGGGAGTGTAAGACTGCATTCTCTGCCCATCCCTATGAGGTAGCATCTTCAAATGGACCAGGCTGTAGCCTTCACTGCAGGCCTATGGTTATGTTAGTGCTAGTTTTGTTCAAGTGAATGCCTGTTGCAGTTTGCAACTTCAAAATACCATTCTTGCTTTAAAAATATGCCACAGAAGGACGTAAAGTAAGTGGACAGGTTGCACCACATTATGTCCCTTAGGCTGTTCCTTGAGCTCCCAAGCTCTGTGGTACCAGGGAGCAGAACACTGTTTTGGGGCTGCTGGCAGGAATGAGCTTCAGGAGTAAACTCAATGCTGCATAAGCTGACAATGCAGGTGTGCCCAGGATGACTTAATTTCCCACTACTGTCAACTGGCACAGTTGCACAGCTTTGCAAAGAGTCTGCTCCCCTACTGTTCTGATTTGAAATAACTCCAGGTCTGTTTTGTACAGCCCTCTGGTTGTGGTTTTGTCTCTACCTTCAGTGTCTTACTCTATGTTCACTTGTTGAAGCTGATCCTACCCTGGTTCACTATGAGACTAGCAAAGTGAATCCTTGCAAAGAGTTAGGGGGAGAAAGATCTCAGTGTAAAGGCTTGATGTTCCAGAGTTGTGTATGTGATTAGTTATTGCTTTTGAAAGTTACTTAGTTGGAGTGTCTTTGTGGAGATCATAGTCTGAACTGCAGATCTATTAGGAGGGAGGGTGAACTGCTGCTTTTGAGCACAACTGTGTCATGGCTGGCTATGATGGAAGCAGGGGTGAGAGGACACCACTGGGGGATTGTGGAGGGGATTGGTTTGTGCTACAGAATTCTGTGCCCCCTTCTTGGAGTGCTGCTGGCCACCTTCCTCTCTCCCTCTGGCTTGCTATAGTAAAGGGTGCCTATTTAAGCAGCTTTCCTAGTAGAAGTTAGGCTAAAAGGCTGTTCTGGATTTAAAAAACCCCACCTTAAATAGAAGTATTAATCTGGTTTTGATGCTGTTTAATAGATGTTTTTTCCTGCTAAGTGTAAATCTTCATGGGTCCTGGTAGCACTTCGGCAGCACTTACAAGCTAATGAGCTGCTAATTATCAGCCCAGCCTAGGCTAATTAGTTTTGTTAAGGGTGTATTAATCTAGGCAGAGTTCTGAGCTAATGCAGCTTTGCTGCTTCTGGGACTTGAGCTGATGTGTTCAAAACTCTGACTTTAAGCTGTTCTGCATGTACAGGCTCTGGGTACTGTGATTTGTCTTAGGAGACGTGAGGGCTGTTCTCCTGCCAGTACAAATGCCCAGTCTCCAGGTCCCAAGAACTTGCAGGGTTCATTTGACAGGTTACCCCAATTTAAACATACCTACCATGCATTTCCTTTCAGCATGGCAGCACTGTGGATGGAGCTTCAAGAGTGAGAAGCTGTATGGCAGCAGACTTGGTGTGACAGAAGTCAGCAATGGGACACCTCCTTACTGCACCACAGGGAATAGAAACTCTCCTCCTTTCCTCCTTACAGGTGTAAGCTCAGGTGATGAATACACCTCTCAATAGTTCTATCCTTAAATCTCTTTGCTTGTCTTATGTTTTGACTAGTTAATCAAGAGTTTGGAAGTAAAGATCTACAGATTTGAGATGGTGCAGGATATGGTGTATTTTGTTTTCCTGGTAGGATGCACTGTCTCTCTGGGGCTTAGGTTGCTACATGGCTTCACTTAGGTTCACGGTGATATTCTGGAAAGAAACTATATGCAGTTCTGTGCAGCAGCCTTGTAGCACTGGTTTAATTGGTAAATGTCACAGTTCTGTTCGTGCAGACGAGTAGGCAAAGAAGCTGCTGTAAAACTCATGCTGGTCTCCAAAAAATTGGGAGTTCAAGCAATCTAGGACAAAAAGACAAACTATTTGAGGCTGGTTGGCCTATTTTACGACCCTGCAGTTTATCAACTTTTTCTTAGAGCCCTAAGGGAAACTGTATGAAGCATTCCTTAGGTGGCTACCTCTCAGTGCAGCTTTCTAAAGTTTGGTTAATAAATCACTTTGGTTTCCTGTCATCTGGTGCCCCATCCTGCTCTCTGCAGCTTTCAGTTCAAAAAGTGATTATACACAGAGTTCATACAGAGGGTGCAACAGAAACCACAAAGGGTTTCTGCATACACGATAATATTGGTGCCAATTGAAGGAGAAAATTGAATGAAGGGGCTATGACTGTGAAAGGAGTCATGGGATTAAACATATTTACCTGGGAGGACTCTTAACTGATGTGATGTTTTGTGTTTCTTTACAGGTACTCTTCATCACTATGAGCTTGTTTTATACAGGGAACATAGCCCACTTGATCAGTGGGTGTTAGGTCTTCCCTCTGAAGACAAATTGAGTTGGTTACTTCCTACCACTATGGTTTGGGGTTGGTGACTGTATTTGCCCACCATATCTAAGTTCATGGTGTGCCAAGGACTGATGTGAAGCAGGTCTTTCTCTCGATATTGATGTGGTATCTTCTTAACGCTTCACAACGCCTTGAGCCCACAGCAGCAAAGGATATGGAGGCTCTTGAAGTAGATGACATTAGCCCTGCCTTGGAAGTGACTGAAGACTTTTTCAATAGTTTTGATACTAAGCTTGAAAAGATTGTGCAGCCCTCTGAGGTGTATGGTGTACAGGAGGTCCCCGAACTGGTTGGGCACGAGGTATTTGATCAGATAACAGAGAGCAGGAACCTGAGGAACGTCGCCTCCTTAGCCAAAAGTAGCCTCATCTGGGATCACTGCAAAAATGGCCTCTTGGAAACCAAAGCTCAGACAGCGTTCCCTGGCAAAGACCAACGCACGGTGCAGAGGAGAACAGCTGCTGATAACCTTGCTTGGGCAGGGGAAGGGGAGACCACGGCTTTTAATATCTTCAAGATCTGCCAGCGGCGGAGAGATAGGCCTCGCTCAGTGAATGACATCCTGGTGCAGAATGAGGAAGCCTCCATGTTCAAACCAGGACACAACAGGTCACGCTCTGATATCAGCCATGTAAACTGGGGAGTGGTCTTCACAGGCACCTCCCTGCAGCAGCCACCTGCACCTGGTCAGGACAATAACTGTGCTCTGCTCTCCTACCTGGCATTAACCAAGGGAGAGGACATCCAAGGAAACACAGGTTTGTGCTAGTGCTTTGTTTCTGTTTATGTGAGGAGTTTCCTGCTCAGTTTTAATATTTGTCTTGAAAGAGGAGCTGGATGTTAAAACCCACAAAAATGCCACCCAAAACCCAACTGTGAGGTAACTCTTAAAAGGAGAGAAATCAGTATGGCTGTGTTGTCTTTGATGTGGCTCTGTGTGTTTGCCTGCCTAAGGATCATTTTTTAAACTTGATTTCTGTTATGGTTTAAAAAACTAAGCTTGTTTTACTTTTTGCTTCTATCTTGTTCAGTTTGACTCAAGAAAAAATAATTTATTTGCTGTGTATTTCTGATCACTTCCTTGAATGATTTTCCCAAACTTAAAAAAAGCTTTGAATGCTAAAGTTATTGGGAGAATGGCAAATCTAAACAAAAGCAGTTTTCATAAAGTGAAAGAGCGGCCATTAAAAAGAGGGTGTACAGAGCTTTACTGTAAGGCCTGAGATCTCTGCTCTGTTTAAGTAATGCTGACTGTTCAGTTCATAAACAATTAACAGAAACTAAAGCACTCAATTTGTCAATATTGAGGCATCCCTGCCAGCTTTGTGTGGGGTACAGAAAGTGTTGTTATCCGACTGGGGCAGGCATCTCCAGTGAGCCGTATGAAGCAGTGTTTCAGCAAGTGATACTTCTTCCTTTTCCTAAGCACTGCACTGGAAGAAGTTGTGCTCAGGGCTTTGGAAACACTGACCCAGTGTCTCCATCTCTGTGATTTATTTTGTAGATGCCAGAAGTGGACTGGGCACTTATGAAGAAGAAAAGCAGCTAGTGCCACAGAGATTTTTATAATCTAAATAAAGGCAGGGCTTAACTGAAAATCAAGGGATTGTGAAAGTGTGCACGTATGCATATGGTGGATTGACTCCAGTTATGAATGGTGGCCTGATAAGGCTTAAAACGAACTTTTTGTGTTGGGTTTTCCAGGTAAGTCAGCTATATTGGTGACTAAAAAAGCAGGTGCCTAAGTGTGTTTGGGGAGATGTGTGCGTGTATAAATACATATAACATGTAAGTATGTATAAGTGTATATATAGGTACAAACATGTAGGTTATTGTGTTATATTGTGACATAGTTACTATATCCCAGAGAAGGGTGTTCTTGGTTGACAAAGGCAAGGATACCTGCTGTTACATTTGTTTAGGAAGATATATTGCATCTTGTAGAGTGGGGTCTCTGTTCTATATCCTTTCTATGGAAAGGACACAGAATAGAAATGCATCCACAGGTCTGGAGAGAGAGCTCTTAGTTTTTGTCAGCTGTATCCTGAAGATCTCCTGGGTTTGACTTGATGTGTAACAACTTCATGTGCCCACAGAAACTCCATTAAAATTTAGCCATTGAACATCCCTACATGTCCCTAATAGTGTTTTAAGCTTAAGCTGTGATTCTGTGATATGAAATTCCCATGGACCCACTTCTTGAGGTTGTCAGTACTTGCTGTGTGCTCTCCAAGAGCCTTTCTGTATGGAATGTTTGAAGGCAGGGGTACCTTCTTTGAGGAAGGAGAGCTTCTGTACTATGAAAATACACTTTTTTCACCTGTTTCCTTTACCTGTTCTGCTCAGCTGCTCTGCAGGTTTTACAAGGTAGCCATGCTATTTCTTCCCTCTGTGTTTACAAGAGAGCCTCACAAAGAGTTTGCTGCTACGGTGAGCTGAGCTGAAAAGAGAAGTGCAAAAAGCAAGAAAGTAGTAGGTTTTGCAGATGTGTGTATCTGTGGCTACTAATTATTCTTCAGAAAAGATTGAAGAATGTATTTTGAGGTTGGATAAAACCTGCTGCAGTGGTTGAAAGGGTCATAATGGCTGCAGCCTTAGGAGACATCCCTTTTCAGGGTTTTAATCCAAATTAAATGAATGCAGTGAGATACTGAGAGGACCTTCAGCAACTCCTGTCGGTCGTCACTGCGGCAAAGGACTTCCCTCTGGAGCCTGCAGAGGTCTCCCAGTCCTCCGAAGCTGTCTCAGTTACTGCATAGATGAACTCTTCACTTTTTTTTCCTTACCTTCATAGTATCCTCAATACTATGAGCTTATCTGTTCCTGCTACTTGCTTTTTTATAGAATCATAGAATCATTTAGGTTGGAATAGGCCTTTAAGATTATCTGCTCCAACTGTTAACCCAGCAGTGCCAATTCCACCACTAATACAAGTAAAATGACACTGGATCCTTTCCATGTGCTGAGAAAGAAAAGGATCTGAAAAGAAGCTGTGCCTTTTGGGGCAGCATCTTCTTAGGCCTGCTGGTAAAACGGCTCATGTGCTAGAAATAAACCCTGTTTGTGCTATGAGACACAAGTGGGAAGCAGAGCTAGCAAAGACAGAAGTTGTAAGCAAATTCAAGGCAGGCTCTTGTATTTCTGGGCATGTGGCCTGGCAAAAAAAAAGAGAATACTTCTTCTGTGATATACGGTGAAGGCTGGCTTGGATTTTTGAAACACAGTGTTTTAAACACAGCACAGTTTGATAGTCGTGTGGATGTTATCTTTCAAACACCACCACTCCTGGCAGTGTGGGTGCTATAGTACTTTTTCCAGGTAGCTGTTTGGTTTGCCTGCTGTGCCTGTGAGCTTGGGGAACACTAGAGCTGTCACTGTGTTGAGCACATGCACAGTGACAAACCGAAAGATACATATCTGCAGAGCCAGGTGGGAAGAAAAAGACTGTATTTTTAAGTAGGAAGATAGTGGACATTGTGGAGCTGAGGTACAGTTTGTCCCTGATCAAGCAAATCCTGCCAAGGTGACTAGCCCAACCCAATTTGAGAGCATTTTAGGTCCCAAACATGTTTTGTAAAAATGCTCAGTTTTGTAAAAATGAGAGAGCAAAACTATTGACAAAAACTCTGTAACTTACACTCATCGCTTACTAAGCATTAGAGAATTCAGAGAGGAGTGCCCCTCAAGATGCAAACTCCTCACAAACTAGGCATCTCTGCTTCTGCTCTTTTCCAAGTTACTTGGAATGACTGTTGTCAGAAACGCTTGGTGGAAAAAGAGTAAGTTTTCCTGCCATGCCAACTGAGATGCAATTACAGTCAGTTGAGTGTGTACCTTTTGGACATGCAGATATAACATTTGGCCTCTCTCTCCAGGGATGCTGGTTGCACCAGCTGCCCCCAAGTGTGGCCAGTGGTAGGTGGGTGCTAGGCTGTCCTGCTTTCAGTGCTGTGTGCTGGGTTCCTACCTGGGACAAGTGGGAAGTTCCCAAGGGAGAGGAGAGGTGCTGAGGAAGATAATTACTCTGTCCCCAGCTGCTGAGTCTCTCTTTGTTTTCCTCTGCCTTCTTCCACCTCTTTCCTTGAAATTATAACTCCAAGTGGCTCAGATGTGGGCCATTTACTGTGATTATTCACTTTTTTTGCTCTTCTTCAATTTATTCTGCCTGTGTCCATAAGGAGGAAAAGAGATGCAGTTTCAGTTCAGAAGGTGGATAGAGAGATGGTACCATTTGCTCTCTGAGTAAGAAGATATTATCTGGCACGTTGCTCATGGAGGAGATAAAGGAGCAGAGCTGTAAGGTGTGTGTGTATGTGTAGCATATGGATTCAGCCTGTCTCTGCCAGCATCTATTGCCCTGACCTAAACAATACGAGGTATTTGAATGTTAATCAAGGTGGCTGCTGGTTCTGTCCCAGTTAGAGCGAGAGCCACTGGAGCCAATTTCACAGGGCTTGAAGGGAAGGAGTGGGGTGAAGGAGGGAGAGGGGGGTGCCTCTGTGAAAGACAGGGAGAGAGATAGCCTTTCTCTAACTCAACAAAAGACAAGCAAATCTGTGTGCAGATGAAGGAGGGGTGACTGGGGGAAGGTTATGAGTTGTCTTATTATGGAGAAGCTTGAACTGTCATCTGTACTTGATGGAAGCGAGAGAGATTGCAGTTGGAGCTGCAGAAGCGCTGCCTCCCTGATTGGACTAATAGAAAGGGAAGATGACTCTAGAATGGCTGTCCATTATCTGCACTACAAAGGGATTAGTGTGGGTTTCAGAAAATTAATGGCTTTTGAGTTAGCACAGAAATACTAATGAATGTCAGGGCCAGAGATGTACGGTGAACAAAATTGGTTCTCTTTTAGTGTGTCCATGTGTGTGCATATCTATCCATTTGGGCTATCAAAGTGTGCTTTTTCTCTACCATTTTGGGTTATAGATTAGTCTTTCAGTTTTCATATTTAGCTGAAATACTCTCAAGTAGTTTATTGATATGCAAGGTGTAGTTATACTGACCTTTTTAGACCTAGTGCCAAAGTAGAGATTTTTAAAATTGTTGTTATGGTTTTAGCCATATCTGCAGGAAATCTTTGTAGATGGAGTGCTTTGAGAATGGTGTTAAAACCAGGCTCCATTCTGAGTATTTGGGTGAATGGGGAAACTGAGGCTGAGCTGTCAAAGTGAAACCTAAGTGCCTCTTTTTCGTTAGTGTGGCTGCAAGGTAGCATCCTTCCCCCATTTTTAACCTCCCTGAGATTTCCATACTGACATTAAGTATATAAAACAATTACTTTTCACGTATGTTCATTAAGTTTAACTGGAGCTTGTCTACTTAATCTTTTAAATCCTTCAGAGTTGGTCTTTGCAGAAGAACTGGCAAAAGCCTTTACACTGCTGCTATTCTGATTCTTTCTCCTGCCCATAGAGGAAACAGAATTAGCTAAGGAGTACTTCCAGCCAAGGGCAGGAGCATCTTCTTAGAATGAAGGTTACAGTCCAGGGTTGCACCAGTTGGTATCAGAAGCCCCTGGACAGTAACTAAGTTTCTCAAATTGTCAAGAGTCCCTGACTCTGCTTGTGCTCCAGGAGGACAGACAGACTCACCCCTTAGCCAGCAGTGGTGAGAGCAGTTTGGTCAGCAATCTTGGCTGTATAAGCTGGGAAGCCCAGTATGGATGGGGATGGCAGTTTCCAACCTGGTTTTGTTTCCAAGCTTCATCCAGTCTAGATGTTTCTGTTCTCTTCGCTCTGTGTTGAAGACATCGTCAGTATACTCAGAGATGGTGTCTAAAGCTTGTTAGGGCGTGGCCTGTTAACATGAGTGTAACTGGTTAAGCTGAGATGCTGAAAATGTTTTATGCCTCCAGCTATCCCTGTTTCAAAGGCTGTCAGCCCCAGGGCAGAAATTTCGAGTAGAACAGCTCTTGTGTTGCTGTGGTCTGTAATGCTGTGTGTTAAGGTCAATTGATGCTGATTTTGTTGTGACCTAATTATGCTGGGCAGTGGATGAGGAGCTGTTTCCAGGTGGTTACCTTGCTGTTGTGCCAGGAATAGCAGACTCCAAGGGAGATGGACAATCGGAGGCAGTGCCCTTTACTTGTGTCTGCTAATTCTGTCACTGTAAGTCAAGACGAATCACAGGTACCCTTACTGGAAAGGTGAAGTAGAACTCAGATGGGAGTAAGAGTTTGTTCCTCAAGCCTGGGTTGTTTTGGGGTGCCAAGTGTTACAGTTGGTACTACAGTGTGACAGTGAATGCCTCTGGATTTATGCAGGGACCAACAAAAATTGCATAGAGCCACATGACTAGCCCAAGGTGAAAATATGATACTTGCCTGTAGTGGCTGAGGTAGTGCAAACCAAATTGGAACAAATTTTGCATGGAAACCTTTTTTTAAATTCAGAAATGCTTTAGATAATTCCTTTTAAATTTGCATCACTTTAGTGCCTGGAGTGACTTGTGTATGGTTGGTTTTCTGTGGATGAAGAAATTCCCCTCGACTTTGCCTTGAGCTGGGGTTTGTGAAAGAGTCTGCTCCGAAGCACCTGAAATGCTGAGATGCTCGGGTGTATGTGTTTGAATCTCTCTGGGCAGCCTCTTACTTTTCAGTTTAGGTTGTGTCTGCTACTCCTGACCTGATTCTCATAAATCAGCAAAACTCCGGAGTAAACAGAGCTGCACAAAATGTTGTGGTCCCAGGTCGTGCTGAAATGTGGTAAGAAGCTGCTGTGTTGGGCACAGTTCTACATTCCCTGGGTCAGTCCAGGTGCCAGGTGCTGTACCCGGGTGCTGGCAGCAGGGCTGTTCCAGCCAGTTCCAGCAGCCCCTCCACAGGACACAGCTGTGCCCATCAGCCACAGGTGGGGCCTCTTTGGCAGAGCACATCTCAGAAAGGGCACAGCACTGACAGCTGTGACAAGAGCAGCTGAGGGTCAGAGAATGAGAAAGTGCTCCAGCCCCTGGGGAGAACATGGTGGAGCAGGATCTCCCTGCAGCCCCATGTGGGATCCCATGGTGGAATGTGGAGATTTCCTGAAGGAACTATGGCCATGGAGAGCTCGTACAGGGGCATGTTTAACCTGAAGGACTGCAGCCCCTGCAGGGGAAAGGTGTGAAAAGGAAAGAGCAGCAGAGAGGAGCTGACCAGATACCACTATTCCCTTTTCCTCTGAGCTGCTTAAGATGGGGGAGGCAGAGGTGGTGTGTGTGAAAACATGAAGTTGAGCCTGGGAAGGAACAGGAAAGAGAGGGTAAGGTGTTTTAATTTGTATGTGTTTCTCACTGTCAAAATCTATTTTAGCTGGCAATAGATTACTTGATAGTATTATCCACTTCTGGACTGAGTTCTGGGAGACTTGCAGTGTTTTGTTGCTCTGTCACTGTTGTCCTGGATGTCTCAGGAAAATAGTTTTGTTCCCTTTTTGTAAAGTGTTTTGGTACCTCTGGGTAAAAAGTGCTGTGTTCTTGGTGGCTCAAATGTAGAGTTAGTGCTTGTGTTTGATAGTCGTAACCTATTAGATGAAGACTCTGTCATCCTACCCTCAGATACGCTGTGTATGGGTAGGAGAGATGTAGAAGCTGGGATGATGCAGTAATTTGAGACAACTTAAAAAGAAATAATTAATCGTAATATTCTCATTTTGTTTCCTCCAGAACACAAGACAGTGTTCCCAAATCTTCTGAAGAAGGGATACTTAGAAGCTAGAAGAGACAATGACAGCTACTGGCAAACCTGTTATGCTGAGCTCTCCCAGTACAAACTGTACCTGTATTGCTTGGACAGCAGTGGCAACCAGACACTTCCCACCGTGTATCCACTCATGCGTTTTCAAAGGGTCACTGTTACTGGTGGCATTGAAACCAAGGTGGTGGACACTGTCCTGTCAGACAGCTCGCAGCTACAGCTGAAGGCACAGTCCTCGTGGGAGACTTTGGACTGGGGACAGAAACTTTGGGAAGCGGTGCGTGCTTCTGTGCCTGCTTTTACAAGACAGCAAGAGAAACTGGAGAACGTGCCAAAGCCTGAAAATAACAGTGACCTTTCTCAAACCAATGGATTATTAGAGAAGCCTATGGAGCTCTTGCTATCCATGAATTTGACTGAAAACACTAAAGAGTACCAAAATATTCTCAAATCAGGGACTCTTTACAGGTTAACTGTCCAGAATAACTGGAAGGCATTTACTTTTGTCTTGAACAGGTCCTATCTCATGGCATTCCAACCTGGTAGGCTTGATGAAGATCCCCTGCTGAGCTACAATGTCGATGTGTGCCTGTCGGTCCAGACAGATACTCAGGATGGCTGTGACTCGTGCTTTCAGGTCATTTTTCCCCAAGATGTGCTGCGCCTGCGTGCAGAGACCCGTCAGAGGGCCCAGGAGTGGATGGAGGCACTGAAAGCAGCAGCCAATGCTACTCGAAGTTTGACTCAAAACCCACAGGTTACACTTAGGAACAAACCTGGAGATCGGCCCTTTGGAAATGATCTTAGAAAAACCAAGCGCCAGTCTGTGACCACCAGCTTCCTGAGCATCCTGACCACGCTGTCTCTAGAGAGAGGGCTCACAGTTCAGAGCTTCAAGTGTGCAGGTGAGCAATCAGGCTGCAGCATCTGCACCTACACCCCTTCTGCAGGAAAAGAAAATCACTGGAAAGAGCATGTGCGTGTTTTAGCAGCACAGCTGTTCCCTGCCTCTCACCGTGGCTGTAGTAAAATGTAGAGAAAAACCTGTGGGATATTCAGAGGTTCATCTGTTTTTGATGAGCAGTGCTGAAACCTTAGATCCTTACAGCACTACATGGGCCAGGACTGCCCTACAGGGTGGCTGAGCTGTTTTCTTGATGCAGGACACTGTAGAGGTGGTCCAGAATCAAAGGGGTTTGAATTCATTTGTTGTCTCACTCTAGTCGTAGGCAAGATCATGATTTTATCCAGTTTGGGAATTAAGTGAAAATAGAGAGGACCTGTGTGAATGCAGTTCATTGTCATTTTACTTCAGCAAGGGCCTCTGAGTCAACTAAATTTGGGTACCTTATACCTCAACTATAGTCTCTGACTTGCTTTAGTTACATTCACTTAGAAATTGTCTGCTCAATCAGAAACAGCTCTTTTGGAGAGTTTTTCTCTTGTATTATGGGAGCTGTGATGGTCCTGCCCCCTCCCCATGCTGCTTTGGGGTGGAGTTCTCATTTTGCTCTGGAACCACACATGACTCAGGGGAGTATCTTTGTGAGCCCAGGACCTGCTGGCTGGCCTGAATCCCTTCCAGGGGAGACGTGGGCCCTAGAAGTACTGGACTGCCCTCAAAATTTACTCTGGGTGCAAGCTGGATTTGTTGCTCTCTGGGTAGGCACCTGCAGGTCATGTTCCTGCTTGTCTCTTCACAGTGCATGGCACCCAGCTGGCAGCTGGAGCATCATGAAGGTTGGCATCATTGCAGTTAATGATTTGGTCACAGTATTTGGGCTTTGCCTCTGTTCTTGGCCACATTTGTATGATTTGATGTCATTTTTTAATATTTTACTACATTCTCTTGACTGAGGTTCAGGAGAGTTTCAAGTGAATATTTTCAATTATCTCCTCTAAAATAGGATCGGGCCCTGGGATGGCAACGAAGTACATGTCTCCAATGTGCAGCAGGTTTTAGTCTTGCTTTATGTAGTATGGGAGCAGACTGTTCTCTGGGAAAGGATGGGTTCCCTCTCCCAAACATGGGATGATCAATCTGTACTCACTCGTGTATTCCCTGCAAAAATGAGGTGCTCTGACCAGAGTTGCATGATGTCTTTTCCTGATACACCTGAGGCATTCCCAGTACTCCTGTGGTCTCCCTTTAGTCTGCCAAACTGAACAAATGTTCTTGTGCAGAGAAATGTGAGTTGTGGAGGGTCTGTGGGAAGCCGGTCACTGGGATTCTCTGTCCCCAAGGATGGGGATTCACAGCACTTACTGTGGGAGCAGATCCTTTGCCACTTCCTGGGACCCTTAGAGCCGGCTGGAACTTGGAGCTGTTACCATGGTGCAAAGAAATAAAAAATTTTAGTTCTAACTGGGGAAACTTGTTTGGCTCAGAAAAGTTTGTGCTGAGGAGGCACACGGGCAAGCTGAGCCTTTTTCCTTGTTCCTTGCTCCCTGCGGGCAGTTGTGCCGTTCTGGGCATGGGCTGCTGTTTAACCTGAGGGGCCTGCTGTTGGTAATTACGGCTTGCAGGCTTTGAGAGTGGTTTTCCCCAGGGCTGCTGGGAGGGGTAAGCTTGGAGAAAGATGAGGAGGGGGGAGGAAGAAAAGTTTTGCTGTGAATTCTTCAGCCATTTAGTGCAAATTCCTGTAATTACCGTCTTTGTGTCCTGTCCCAATGGCACATAATACAGCAGAAGCCTTTCCTAATTGAGACCTTACAGGAGGTACAAATCCCTCCTTTGTTCAGCCTGACAAATTAGTGCCAGAAAGTGGCAAGGTCCGAGTGGGAATCAAAGGCAAGCAACACAAAGATGGAACTTAAGGCTACAGTAATAACCCTCTCTAGTCCTGCAGGGGTGGGAGGGAAGGAAAAGTAATGACCAATGAAAAATGAAGGGTTTTTTGTTATAAATTCCCTTGACATGACAGCACCTCAGGGCTGCTTTATTTATTTAGGAAAAGTGATTAAATAGTAATACAACAGGGCAGACCATTGTCTCTCAAGCTACCCCCCTTCCTACAGACCCCTGCTGCCTTGGCTAATTGATTGACAATGAACCTCTGATAAAGAAGGTTGCTGGGAGGACCTGATGGGGACAGGCTTTTTAAAATTTATTTTCTCTTTGCAGTCTTTGTGGGGTTCCCCCCTGGGTTTTTTTTTTTTTTCCTGTTTGAAATGCTCTCTGCATCCCCCTTTCCTTTTCTCCCTCAGTAAAAGCTTTTCAAGGGATTGCTCCCAGACAAACAGCTGATATTCACAAGCAGGTAGGGAAGAATGTGAATGTCTGTGCCTTGCTATTGACAGGTTTATCTTGGAGTCTGACTAGCACTTTTCAACTTGTGATATAAGCCAGGGCGGTGGTGTCAGATGTAGTCATGGGGCAGGGAGGACAAACTGTTGATACACTGGAGTCAGAAGGGCAGTTTGAAAAAAGTTGTCTTGCTTGATCAGCAGATAAAAAAGCTTTTCTCCACATTTCTAACTCTGTTTTACTGCAGAGGGCAGGGCATTATTTGTTGTAATTTGAAAAAAATGAATGATCAGGCCACTGATTAGCAGTGGAGAGGCAGGGGATTTATAAATGCTTTTACTTTCGCGGCCATTATTTATATTTTTGGCTTAGAGAAAGAATTCTGGGGAAAGGTAGGCAGTTATCCTGGAGATCTGTAAGGAGCAAATATTCCCAGGTGCCGTTCACTATCGTTATTTCTTTGTCATGTGGCATCACTTTTCCATAGATGGGGAGGACAAATGGCCTTTGCCCTTGCCTCCTGTTTTTGCATAGCTTCTGTTCTTTTGATGTCTCTCTTTTGTTTCGCCTTTTATTTTCTTTCCCCATGTCATTTATTAAAACAAACATTTTTTCCAGAGAAGTCAGTTGTGTCTGCCAGGAACTCTTGTTACTTAGACAGCAAGTCCTAATGGATGTGGGAATTTCTGCCTTCTGGAAAATGTGCTCTGCACCCTTTCATTTATCTGTGTGGCTTTCCTTGCTCCTCTTCTGGGGTGCCTTCTGTCTTTTCCTCCCTGCTTTCTCCATGTCTCCTCACTTGCCAGAAGAATAAATACTGCTATTAGGGCTTCAATGACTTGGCTGGCTGAGCTGAACACTAGAGCAGAGAAGCCAAGGTTAGTAAATGTGCTATTTCCTGTGCTCGAAGCCCTGTCAAATGAAGCAGCAGGTGGAGAGCTGTTGTCTTTCAAGGAATCATTCTGCACCTAGTGCTGTGATCATGTGTGTAGCTGGGGGACAGCCCAGTGCAACATGCCCAGCTCATGCAGCCTCTGCTCTAGCTTGGCCTGTTGGTCTGGAATCAGTCCCTACTGCAGTAAAAGTAAAATGGTTCCCCCCCCCCCCCCCCGCCCCCCTCAGTGAAAAGAAGGTGTTTCCTAATAGCTTGCAAGCTGGCAAATGTGATTGAAAAACAAAACCAAATAGTCAGGTGTAATGTCAACTTTGTTCGAATTCTCAAAAAACCTTATAGTTGAATCTTCTCAAATACAGATAGTTGAGAAGCATCCTTGAATTTAGCAAATGCTTAGTGACCTGTCATTACACCCAACACTTACTTGTAGCATGTCACTGAATTAAAAATGCTAGAGGACAAACCCTAGAAAATGCAGCACAATAATAAAATGCCATGAGGTCCTTTGGAAGGTTTTCAGCACTCTTGTCACCTTTTAGTCCCAAATAACCATTGTTCTCACCTGTCTAGGGCTTTTAGGATTGTGCTTTTTCTAAGTGCTGTATTTGTTTTGTGCTTGGTTTCATTTCAATTGATGTCTTTCTTCCAAAGCTTTAGCAGCTTTTTACCTTCCCTGTATTTGAGACTGTAAAATCCCCTAGGAATGTTTTGTACTGTAAAGGTTTTATTGTTTAAGTATCTTCACTTAAGGCTTTGGTCTTCTAGTCTTGTATGTGACTTTCATGCCCTGTTTCTGTTCATTTAAAAGTAGAACTTCCACTGCTAGCAGTGGTATTTCCAAACTAGCTGAGCAGAAAAAAACATGGTCTAAGTTAGTATTTGGAAAATACACCACGTTTAAAAAAGGTCACTGACTTCTTGGGAGGAGTGGGGGGAGTGTTTCCAAACAAGGGCGACTGGAATTTGTGTAGCAGCGAACACTTTATTTGCAGTGGACCTACATGTTTCAAAACACGAGGTTGCTGGGCCACAGTGCTTTGCCATATGACAGCTTGTTTCAGAAAAAAGATTGGAACATGCTTGAGTTGATTAAACCTGTTTATCAGTGATCAGTTATGATTACAGAGGCCATTTAATCTTCACTGATGAGGCGAGTTCTTCAGTGCAGTTTTAGGATGGCTTGACTAGAGGAAGTGACAGTGAAAACTGTCATCTTTGTCTGGTAGAAGTTGGGTCCTTCACCCTCCTGGGATTTGGCTGGCACCTTCACAGAGTGAGATTTTCTCCTTCATGGGATTCGGTTTGGAGTTGGCCAGCTGCTGCCTGGAAGTGCAGTTTAGATAAGCGTTTGATCAGTTCAGTGCCTATTCTGTGCCCTGATGTGGACTTCGCAATCGACGGGTGTTAAGTGACTTCTTTGTCTCAGTCCTGCAAGAGGAACTGCTGATACAACTGTCTTGGCTGATGAATCTACATATTCCTCCTAGCAGGCTCGAAGGGAGCCTTTGCTGCCTGTATGGGGGTAGGTGACCCCTTGCTCTAATCTAAACTCTGCAGGTTTTCAGTAGGTTCTTGTGCTAATTTATTGTACTGTTGTGAGCTCGGTTCTGCTGGATGTGAACACATCTCTACTGTAAGCATAGGCTGTTTTTTCTTGGATATGCCTTGTTTCTTCCTGGGTTGGGGGTCCTAGATATGAGTTCCACTGCCCCCAAAGAGCTGTTGGTTGCCTGGGGATTTTTTTGGTTCATTTATTGTACAAAATTATTCTTGAGGGATCTTTTGGCATAAAGTTCAAAGAAAAGAATGCCCAAACCAGGGAGTCTAAATGTCCACGTCTCACCTTTGTTGCGATAGATAAAAGCTACATCTGGACAAAAGGAAGTATTTTTCCAACTTGAAAACTCCAACATTTATACACCACCCCTACTGTTCTCTGGAGAACCAAGAGGTTCTTAATGAATTGTGTGCAAGGGACAACATTATTTGTTGGGCTCGCATATTTTAAATCAGTCAAGCCAGCTTTTGCTACTAAAGGCCTTGCCTTCCCAGAAAGCCACAGGCATTTGCACAATACTTTCCTGCAGCTGCAGTTTATACAAGGTTCCTAAGTTGGTTTGGGCCATGACTGTTAATTTAGTTTCCTAAGAAAACAAAGCTTATGTTCCAATGCTGTTTGCTACATTTTACTCTTGCCCCATGAAGTTTGGATCTGCTTGACTGTTCTAACAAAATTTGACAGAGGAAGAGAGGTAGCAAAGATGTGTGAATCTCAGAGGCGTTACAGAAGCCAGCATCACAGGAGCCCGTCCTAATGCTGCTCTGGAAAAAATCGTGTGATGTGCACTGTGCATTTGCTTGGCATCAGAGTGTCCTTGCAGATGTGCAGCGTTGAAGGAAAATGGCTGCTTTCAGGTCCACTGCTGCAAAACTAGGGCATTTGTGTGTGTGTTGGCAAGGCTCTCCCTCTTCTGTCACATGCCAAAGCAGTGTATTATTGCAAAATTCTTGGATCGCATCGGGGCAATGTAAAAGAAATTACAGAACAAACCAGAGGCCACCTGGTAGGAAGGGTTTAGGTTCTCAGTCTTCTTGTTCTTCTGCAACATCTATAGTCTCTGATATGTACCTGTGCTGTGTAAAATGGGATCATTCATATGCCCAAGGCAGTGCAGTGGTAGTGATGTGTGATGTGCGATGAAGAAGAAATTCAGCCAAATAGCATTGGCAAAAATATGTAACCAAACTTACTGCACAGTTGTTCCTTGTGTTAAAAAGAGATACAAATCCAGTTGTATATTCAAACAGAAACAGAGCTGGTTATTTCTAGGTATGCTAATGCTGTATCAAATAAATGAAACTTGGCGAACCGGTGGCCTTCAGTGTAAGTCAATGAGGGAGCAGTGCAGGGGTAAGTGGTCTTCAAACTAACTGCAGAACAGAAATGAAAACTGGGTTAAGTAGAGACTCATTTCTCTAAATGACCTGGCTGAGGGTGCTGGCACCAGTGTTTGTTCTGATCACACAAATGACTGGCCTGCTCTTTGCTCCGGTCTACCTTCTCAGTATGTAGAACCAAGCATGAATGTACTCCACTGTACAAATGGGAATGCCATTATTAATTATGCTTACATTATCTCCTTACTTCCAGCTGGCAGGCAGACTTCAAGGGCTGGCCCAGGGAGTGTGTTCAGTTCCTATTCCTGACTAAAGAGCTGGTGAATTACTGAATCTACCAATAAGTCATTCCATGGTAGATCCCATTTCCTTCCGTTAGGCAGCACTTGAGAGTCTCAGCAAAGCACCAGATACTGCAGAGAATAATCCTCTAAGGACATGGGGGAAAAGAATACCAGATTAGTTTGAGGTGTATGAGTACCAGATTAGTATGAGGTGTTATTCCTCAGCACTGTTGTCCTGGGAACGCAGCGAAAGGATTTGAAAATGTGCAGTAGGAGAATGCAAACTGGCCATGTGTTAGAAGGGTCGCAAACAATCACTTATGTGTAAAGTATGTCTTCAAGTTGTTTGGAATTTCCTCAGAGCATGTTCTCTGGGAGTAATATAGCTTTGCCACCTCTTAGAATTTGACACTAAAGGTAAAAGAACCTATCTTCTGATGAAACTCAAATGGGGAAATCCAAGCACATAAAAAAACTAGTTTCCAAATGTATAGTTTTGTTGCTTGTCATTTGACACAACTAGGATTTTTGGTTCTCATTTATTGATGAAATATTATTCTTGACTGTTACATGTGAAATTCAAGCTTACACTTTGACCTTTAAGTTTTGGTGCTATATTTGCTTGCTTAACTACTATTAGTTTTACTGGGAAGGCAGAATTTGGCTGTGTAAGCTGCAGCATGCCTGTATGCTGTCTTTCTACAAAGGACATGTACAATACAGGCATGCAGAATGTTGTGTATGCACCCATATGTATATGCTATCACCTGACTTGTTTCCAACATGGGGATTTTTTTCTTGATTGTTCATATTCTTAGAGAAAGTCACAGCTCTGTGCATTCAGCATGACTGATGTAAAGGGTGTTAGTCACTTCACCAACCCCCAGCCATCTAAATATTGGATGGCTACAACAATCCAATCTTTGATGATTGGAAGAAAGCCTGAGTGCCTAGGGAAGAATTCATCTCATGTGCCTTGAAGAGCTGTTCTGAAGCTGGGTACCTGTGAGACATCTCCAGTAGGGAGGGATGGGTCACTGTCTGGAGTGTCCAGTCTCCCCAGCTCAGAGCCATCAAGCCTACACTGGTAGGCTAAGTCAGCTGAGCTGGAATGTGTAAGACAGGAAAGACAGGCCTATGCATTGTACCTTCAAATGGTGCTAAGGAAGATGGAAAATCTGTTATTTTAGCACTTAGCCCTGACCTATAGCTGATAGTCAAGGTTTCCATTGACTTGGAACAGTTGGGCCACCCTTTGGAGTCAACTGGGGATGTGTGAACCCTTCCTTATTTCTGGAGAAGCTGATCTAGTTTATAATTAAAGTGGGATGTGTACACTGC
Organism: Aphelocoma coerulescens; assembly: GCF_041296385.1. Classification (NCBI taxonomy): domain Eukaryota; kingdom Metazoa; phylum Chordata; class Aves; order Passeriformes; family Corvidae; genus Aphelocoma; species Aphelocoma coerulescens. The sequence continues at coordinate 12,838,812 of NC_091021.1, forward strand.
TGACATGATACGGGTTTTATATGTTGCTTAGGTAATTATAACTTGATAGGGTCAAACCCATATGGTTGCAGCACAGAAATGTCTTTTACTTTAATCTGTTACGGTTTTGTTGTCTTTTTTTAAAGTTCATAAGCTCACAAAAAATGTAGGCAAGGTGAGTAGTGTCAGACTTTTCTTGGAGGTTTGTAAGTTTTTAATTACTTACTTGAAATAAAATTGCTCTGGAAAGTAGTGGTGGGGAAAAGGACAAAGTGTAATGCAAAGTCAAACCTGGGTAGGCATAAGAGAGAACTAAGCTGGATTGTTGGTGTGTCTTCCTTGTGAGTTTTTTTCCCATGGTGGAGTGAATTGGAATAGGTGCACAGGAATAAAGATAAGCAACTGAAGTAATTCTGACATTATTTCTGTTTCTGCTGAGGTGATAGAGCAATGTTGTATGTCTGATCTAACATTGAAAATTTGTTGCTGCGCTCCTTCTGCTTTATGCCTTTATCAAACTGAAAGCCTTTTGAAATCTGTGAAGCATTTTCTTTTCTTTGTATTGTATGTTGTTTCTAAATGAATTAGCTTCTAAGCTAACCTGTCACAGATTTAATTATGGCACACAGTCACAAGGGACTTGCTTTTTCCTGATACTGAGCAAGGAAGCTTATTGAATAAGGAAAACAGTTGTGTGCTTGATTCTAATTTGGTCTTCTACTTTATCTGTTTCACTGTGGGGCTACTCCAGTCTTTTCTTGCTGGAGATTAAAGAGAAAGGTATCTGGATAAAAAGGGTAGTTGTGTGTGTCTTCCTTGACCACAAGAGTATGCAGCAACCTGAAAGTGGTGTTTTCTGTGCTTCACAGAAGAGGAATTGTGCTCAGATGTCTTGGGTTCCTCCTCCATACTAGACCACCACCTTAAGTCAAGGAGAGAGTTTTGTTATAACTTTTTAACCTCACCTTCTGTACTACTTTCTTCCTGAAGTCTTCACATTTGGACATGAGCCTCTTGATGTTGATACTCCTGCTCTGCTCACAGACATGTTGTTGAGAGAGATTCATCTGTGCCCAACAGCACTTTCTTGCTGCTATTTTTCTAACCCCTATTTTCTTTCCTTGATTCCAAGGCTGTTTTTGTTGTATTTTCCGTGATGAAAGGTTTGGGATGATTCCTTCCCTCTCTCTGCTAACAGTATACCTTACAGCTGTGCTTCTTCCCTCTGTAGCTTGCTCTGTAACATTCTTTAGGGAGGGATGATTTTAGGTGCTAGCAAATACTGTGGTATTCTCTTTTCATTAGGCTCTGGGTTTGCCAGACCTTTGTACAGATGTTACATAGATAATATTCTGTGTGAGCATTAGGAATAGGTGAGAGAGGTTTGGTGAAAGTTGTGCTGCTTTTTTTTCCCATCCTGTGGAAGGTGCTTTCTCTAGTTATACAGGCAAATAAGTGTTTTCTCTGCAAACATGGTCCCTTCCCAAACCCTAAGCTATTTTTTCAATTGTGTTAATCAATCTCTGAGGTGGTCAGCTACATCTGATTGTCCTGCTGGGAGAGGTGCTCCAGAGTTTAAAGCCAGGAATCAGTCCTAGCTTTGCTTCTTATAAACATCATGGCAAGTTTATGTACCTGAATGCCCAGGTGCAGGATTTCCAAGGCCATTAAGCCAATGGCTATTCCTTCTTCCTCTTCTTTCTCTCTCATTCTTGATCTATTTTTTTCCATCTTAAAAAAAACAAAGTAGCATAAGTGGTCTATGCCACGGAAATATGTTTGTCACACTACATCACTTTGAACTGCATAACATCAAAGAAAATCAGTGCTTTGATAACTTGATTTGAAAGGGTTGTAGAAATAGCCATCATTATGAATCACAACAGAGAGGAATGGAAAAGATGGTGATTTTCAAACAGCAAAGCTTGTAAAGTAGGGGAAAATGTAAGGTGGATGCCAGCGCCACATTATCATCCAACAAATGCCAACTACACAACTGGTATGTAGCTTTGCAGAACACGTTTTCTTGAGGATATGAAGAGGAATGAAAAATACCAGGTGTAAAGAGGAACAAGGAAACAAATGTGGGCTCAGGAAAGGGTTTGTAACAAGGGAGGAAGCAATGCATCCTGCTTGGGTAGGAATTTCTTCCACTTCCTCCTCTTCATAGAGCCACCCTTCCTGAAGATGAAGGGCATCCAAGATTGCTTGCTGAGACTCTCTTTACCCCAGAGAACTTCAGTTCTTATGGGCTCGACATAGGGAAGAGGAGAGAAGCCCCCAGCATTTCTGTGCTTTGTCACTCCTCTGGAGAAAACTCTCTCCATGGACTGCAATGAGTTTCTGGCTCTAGGAGGCTGCAAGAAATTAGGCCTTAAAGTGGTGAGTTCTCAACTGCAAATGTTTTAATTTAGAATTTTGGCTGTTCTAACTGGACTTTAGACTGAAGGCAAGAATAAGCTAACAGAGAGGAGTTAGGGCATTATGACAAAGTAGCAGCCAGTGGAGTGGTAGGGGATGTATGGTGCTAGTTAGGTGAAATCAGTGTGTCCTGTCCCATCCTCATCCCCAGACAAGTAAGTTTTGGCTAGTAGAGAATGTTTATAAGGTTTCAATGACATTGAGTTGAGAGACTATTTGCATTCAGACACGGCTTTACCACTAGTACTTTGTCAACTGGTCCAAACACACTGAGCTAGAAAATATATGACATTTGGTAGTGTCTGTTTGATCCAAGGAGAGTTAATGGCTGTATGTAATGAAGGCTCAAGTTGGAGCTGTGTACAGACAGATGCTTCAGTGTTTTTCAATGACAGGAAATTCAGAGGCAGCTAGTAAGGAGAATGGTACAGACCTTCTACTTCTTTTAGCAAGGCTGGCACAGAAGAACGTGCTGTGCTGAGGTATGGCTAGCACAAACATGCTTTCTGAGGTCTTGTTCCCATTTGGCTTGGGAAAGGGGAATGCCTTCCTTCTTAGATTTCTTCATCTTCCTCTATGAGGAGAGGAGTGGGCATACTTCTCTATTTCTGTTGCAGAGGGGAAAGATCTACCTCTGTTGTGCTATAAAAGTCATGGGCTCCGTAGAAACAGTGTGAGTACCTTCTGCAAGCATCTTACAGGGCTGCTAGTCAGATGAATGTCATGTCAGACAGACAGGACTGGTATTTTGTGTCTCATAAATTGCTCTAAACCTTCACCTTTATGTATGAATGCATGTAAAAAGATGGGGGGAAAAAAAATCTGTATGCACTACATAGCACTAATACGGGGCTTACTACCAGGTGTGCCAGCTGATTCCATCCATAACAGCATAGGGGAGCAGGACTGCTCCATGGATACCCTTAAGTGACCACTGAGAAAACTGCTTTTATTAAGAAAAGAACATGAGAGAAAAGATAGGAGAATGCATACTTTGCCGTGAGGGAAAGATGAAGCTTTTGGTTTCCAAGTTCTGATCCCAAGCCAGAGTCATAGGTAATTTCTTTTGTAACGTACTGCTGAATTACTTGAATTTATTTCACCCTTATAAAAAGGATGCCTGATTTTTTTCTGCCTCAAATATACTGGTTTGCAAAAAACACTGCTAATATTTACCATACAAAATTATTTCTACAATTATAATAGTTTACTGTCATAATATTTGGGGTTTCTGTTTGATTATTAGGTGAGATTGCATTTTTGCATTATGTATGTTAAGTTATACTAGAGATATGTGTTAATACTTATGCTTTGGTCTTATGAAGGGTAAAGGAGGAAAGATGAACATAATTATTTCTTTTATCAACTGACCTGTTTACATATTTGCTTTTTGTAAGAAACTGCATGTCCTTTCTTAAAAAAAAAAAAAAAGGGCAGGGGAAGAGAGAGATGGAAACAGGACATATCCCATACTGATTGACTTGGTAGTGCGTATTGCAGAGAATCAGTGGCCAAGTGGCTCTGGAGTGTGGAAGAGGAGAAGTGAGCTAATTGTGTTGGTTAGGTTTTCTAATGATTTTTAGAGCAGAGGGGGTCATGGTGACATCAGTTGATGTGGGGGAGGAGGAGCTCAATTTATGCCTAGAGTAGCTGACCTGCAATCTTTCCTCGAATCAGTGTAACTTCTACTGGGGGGAAAAGATGCCTTCAGCTGGAGAAGTCACATAATTACTCTAAATGAAATTTAGTTATACCGGCAAAAGCAATCGGTCATTTGACTTCTGCTTGAAAATCTCTGTTTAACCAATGCTTTTACTGCAAAAGTGATGCACAAGGATTCTGCTACTCAGCATTTCTAACCAGCTGCAGCAGAGACCATCTGAGCATACAGCACATGCCAGAGTGGAGCTCTGGTGTTGTGGCTGAAACTATAAATGTCATATGGGGACACTGGCATTTGAAGGAAAAGCAGAAATACCATCGTGTGTGCTGTGTCTAGAGGTGTTGTTAACAACTGCAGACATCTTGATGTGTCTTACCCAAACATTTTTAGCCTCACTTCCTGAGCAGATTGTCTAATGTGACTGTACTGTCTATCTTCAGCCATCCACTCTAATATTATATGAACCTTCTGGCTTATTTTAGTCACTATTGGAAGAAAGAAGTGTCAAGTACATTGAGTTTTTATGTGTTTTGTGAAAAGAGGTGATCAGGTGAAGGAGAACTTTGCATTAGTTCTTTCCAAGTAAAGCAGCAGCTTTTGAATACGTTGTTTTACCCCAGAGACTCCACACAAGAAGGCATGGGAAGAGGCAGGGGATCTAGCTGTGAAAAAAGTATTAGGCAGACCTCAGACCTTGTAAGACACAGAGTGATGCAATTGTAAGGAAAAAACCCTGCTGGAAGTTGAGCTGTGTCACTACTGCTAGTCAAGCACTACTCATTCTCAGTGTGACTGCTGCTCAGTTATTATTCATGATCTGACTGTGGTTTGCCTTGGCTGTGCTAATTCTGTGGCTGAGTCTTACCTGCCAAGTCAGCATCCCTTCTGGCTGTCAGCGGGAGCTGGCTTGCACTCCTGCAGGTGGGCAATGTTGGCCCATTCTGTTGTGGAGGAAATGGGAGCTCTCTGGAAGAGAGCTACTGTAGAATGTGGCCTGTCTAAGCTTCAGGCCATGGTTTTCAGATGGCCATGGCTTTTAAATGCTCAGTGTCTCACAAGCAAGTCTTCTGCCTTTGTTTCTTGAGAAGTGCTAAGTATCTTTTGACTGCTATCTGAACTCTTTGTCACAGATGCCCAAGTTATCGTGTGCTTTTTCAGCACTAGTCCAAGAATACTGATATTTATTTCTATTTATTATGGAATGAGAAATGTCTCTTAGGTAAAATAAATAAAATATTAAAAGGGCCTCAGATGGAGGAATACTTTTCTGACTCCATCCTGAATGTGTATCTCTGGCTTGACGTACAAACCCAGACGTTTCCCCCTCTCTTTTCTCTAGGCTGTCAGCGCTCCATAGGTTTGTCCAATGGGAAAGCCAAGGTGTGTGGCTACAGTGGATGGTACTACTGCAGCAGCTGCCATGTGGATGACAACTTCCTTATCCCTGCACGGCTGGTTCATAACTGGGACACTTCCAAATACAAGGTAATCTTCCTCCAGGTTGGATTGCTAGCACGTGAACTGAATTGCTGATAGAAACACAACAGCTCAAAGGTTGCAGGCATTGACTGCTAATACTGTCGTCTTTGTCCCTCTTGTCAAAATGAGCCACGCTCAAGGCATGTTTTCATCACAGTTTCCTTGGCCAGGCCTAAGGTGTTCCTTCACAGGAGCAGCCATGCTCCTGTGGCATCTTTTTGGTGGCATCTTTTTCATCATTGCTTATCTGGCTGTTCAGGAGACAGGGAGAGGTAGCACACAACAAACTCTCTTTCAGCCTTTATCCTTGCAGTTATTGGGCCCTCGAGGAGTACCTGTTTCATGACCACCAGGGACTAAGGATTGGCACTGCTTAGTGATGGATGCTAAATTGTGGGAATGCCCATAGGAAACTGGCCTACCAAATGCAGTATTTGTGAGGCCCAGTCTGTCCTGTCTCTTGGCATGAACATTTTCAGGACACTAGAAGGACATTGCTGTAGCATTTGATTGAACCAGACAGAAAGTAACATAATGAGAAAATTCTACGGTTGTTCACTTGCCACACAAGAGCTTTTCTAAAAGTTTTGTAATCTGCTATTTGCTGCCTTGGTGCTTGGTTGCTAGATAGGGGCACTGATTACATGTCTCAAGGCATTATACCAGCAAACACAGTAACAGTGTTGTTTTGCCATCTCAGGCAGTATATGCTGGAAGAATAGCAAACTCATAAGGAATCAGACCATGTTAGAGCTTCAGACCTAGCAGCCACTGTTAGGAGAGGTTGTTTGATGTTTTGTGTCTGCGAATATTATTATTATGTGCTATTTGAAAAGGAAAAAATAACCAGTAAATGCCCTATTAGAGGAAAAGCAGGTCTCTTGAAGAAAATTTGTCAGATGGGGAGATTATTAAAAGGTGGCCAGAGCCTGCCATCAGGAAAATGATAGTCTTGCGCTGTGAAATGTAAGATTCTTCAAAGTTGCAAAGCTGCAATGTGTGGAGACAAAAAGCCCTCCCAATATTTAAAAGTTCTTTCTCTGGATGCTTTTACCAAGGACTAAACTCGCTAGCACATGGTAGTATAGGTAGACCTGATATGGGGCTAATGGATGGTAAGGCAAAGATCTCATATCAAGCTGTCAGTAATACTGCCAAGAAAACTAACTGGGTTTTTTTCTAAACCTGCAGCATAAAAACTATGCTCTAGTCTGTTTCCTGTGGTATTGGCAGCTGAGGCACAAAAAGAAACAGGACTTTAAAGCTTAAGCATTCATTGAAAACTTCATCTACTGTCATCTCACTGTAATAATGAGAAATTTAATTTTCCACTTTTTGTAGACAGAACAGGTATGAGGTGGCTTGGAAACACAAGCAAATTCTGTGCAGCTGCTTTACCAGTCTTTTTGCCAAAGTCCTGAGAGAGGTGTATTTAAGAAAGGAACACAGCCCCTCAGGTAGGAAAACACATCATCCCCAACTATCAGAGCAGGAATTAAGGCAGGGAGGGAAGGTGAGGAGGACATTGTCTACCACAGTGGCAATGTGACAACTGAACTGAGATCACTGGTTGGATCTCCTCTACTCCATCCCATACATGGATAGCATTAAAATCACAAGTCATTTTCTTGGGGGCTTCCCTTTTCTCTTCAGTTCTGCATAAGTGTGCTTTTATTTCTGTCCATGCTATATCTCCCTGGGAACTAAGCATTGCTTTTCTTAGATAAAGTATATATATATTTGAATACATTTTCACATCGCCATCTCCTTTCTCCAGTTAGAGATAAGGTTTTGTGTTTGTTTTTTATTTTGCAAAGTCTAAAAGTCAACTTAATGCTGGCTTCTGCACTTCACAGTTGTAATGAAACTGTGTGCTTCCTTTGTAGTGTGTTGATCAAATGTGCAATCCCAAGCACAAGTACAAGCCGGGCAGAGAATGGATTGAGACTAGCCCTGGGGGGAAGGACTGGGTCTTGTAAGACCCCACCTGGAATACTGTGTCCAGCTCCAGAGCTGGACAGCAACTGGTCCCTGTTTTCCACCTTCAGAGCTGGCCCCCAACAGAAGGAAGATGTGGACCTGTTGGGAGTGAGGCTGTAAAGGAGGTCACAATGATGCTCAGAATGCTGGAGCACCTCTCCTCTGAAGACAGGCTGAGAGGGTTGGGGTTGTTCAGCCTGGAGGAAAGAAGGCTCCAGGGAGACCTTATAGCACCTCCCAGTACCTAAAGGGGGCTACAAAAGTTCTCTAGAGGGACTTTTCACAAGGGCAAGGAGTGATAGGACAAGGGAGAATGGCCTTAACCTGAAGTAGGGTAGGATTAGATGAGGTACTAGGAAAAAATTCTTTGCTGTAAGAGTGATGAGGCACTTGAACAGATTGCTTAGAGGGGCTGTGGACTCTCCCATCAATGGAAGAGTTCAGGGCCAGGTTGGATGGAGCTCTGAGTAACCTATTCTGGTGGAAGGTGTCCCTTCCCCATGGCAGAGGGGTTGGAATTAGAAGATCTTTAAGGTCCCTTCCAACTCAAATGATTCTATGATTCTATGATTTGGCAAAGACAGATATGTTGTCTCACTTCCTTGAGATGGTCTTGGCTGTAATTTTCTTTTGGCTTACTTTTAAAGGAAAATCACTTAATTTGTCAGCATTTCCCCTCCCATAACTGGCCAGTGTGTCCACACAAAGCTGTGCAGCAACATCCCAAAATGAAGATAAACCCTTGTAGGTAGCACAGCACTGCCTGAAAGTGGAGCTTCTGTAGAGGGGCACATGCTCCTGGCTGCACACACCAAAGAGGTCCTGCAGGAAATAAGCACATACCACATTTGATGGTCAGATCTGTAAGAGGGCTTCAGGATTCAAAAGCTTCTTTGTTTTACACAGTCTGAAATTTGTCTGTCAATCCACCAAATTGGAAGCAAAATTGAATGAAGGGTTTGCAAACCTGCGCTTCTTTCCACAGCCACTTATTCCTCACCTCCACAGCAGTTTCTGGGGTCTGTCCTATCTGCTTCTGGCAAAGCAAGCACCAAAAGGTACTGTAGGTCATGAGCTTTTGTAGTGTAACTGGGCATGTTTCTCTTTCTATGTTTCATGAGCTCAATATTTGAGCAGCAGCTATAGAATAAGCTCTTACATCAATTAAGTAAGTTTGGAAATTGAGAGGTTCTTGTCTGCTTTTATCACGACAGGTCATGAAAAACAGAAACAATAAACATCTCTAGAGCTGTCTCTTCCCATACCCAGGGTCTTGAAAAACAAAAGTGTACTTAACATCTAGTAGCACATGGGTAGGAAAAGAGAAATCCTCTTGGCTGCAGTAGAAGCTCTTTGAAAGGACTTGGCATTTAGACATATTTCTTCTGTCAGAACCAAAGCAGCAGCTCAGTCCCCAGGTTCACTTTTTTGCCTGTGTCTCCTACTGTTTTCATATTTGTGTTTTTCATGTGTTTGTGTGAAGGGAAAAGAAAAGAGGCAGTCTTGTGAACACCCTTTCTGCCTTTTGCTTAGGCCAAGTGTTTTCCCTGTTTGCACACAAAGCCCACTAAGTATTGCAGTTTGGTTCAGGTGGCTTTCACCCTGCACATAATGCCAGACAGGCACAGTAGGAAATGAACTCCCTATGCCAGAAGGTTTCAAGAGAAGCTGACTCCTGGTAAATTGAATTTTGAACTATAAGTTTGCAGGCTCTAGAAAGGAAAGGTCTGGAAATGTTAGCATCCATCCTTGTATGACATTTAAAGCTAAAACCCTGTTGCACTTTGCATCTTCTCACTTGTCCTGGCTGATTTAATAGGATTGTTTTACTGCTCAGGTAAAGATGGGGGACTGGGGGTATGCTAGGATGTATACTAAAATACTGAATTACTGTGACTGCCTGACCCTTCCCATTTTAAGACTGTGTTTCAACCTTTTGTAACATTGCTGTTTGGCAATGTTAGTTAATGGTTTAAAAGATGCATGTGCCCGTGTCAGCCATGCAGAGTGGACTGACACCTATCTGTCAGCCAGTGATGCTGGGCAAAGCTACTTTTCCTACAATCAGCACTCCATGGGTGCATATTACTGGCAAGGAGAGGGAAAGGTGTGCTTTGCTCCTCTCTCCTCAAAGGCTGCATTCAGACCATGCAGCACCAGTGCCGCATTTGGTCACCACAGTGCACACCTATGGCAGAGTCACTCAGGGGACCTCAGTTGTGGCATCTCTTTGTTTCTGTGCTCTTAATGCCTCAGGAGAGATGCCCAGCACAGGGTGCAGGTGTGCACAGGTGTGAGTGTAGTATTTGAACATGAACCACCCTCCATTTCCCAAGACAGTAGGGCAGGTGGATGAGGAACCCATCACTTCAACAGAGGCTAAAAGCAAGGAGATAGAAAGACAGCACTGAGCACCTGGTCCTCCTGGTGGGAGGAGCTGGTCACTGTGCCAAGCATTCACACACCTCCTAGGGAATCATGGAATACATGCCTTAATTTGCTAATTGGTGGAAGAGGACTAATAATTACTGTAGATATGGAAGTTGTCAGGGGATTGCTGAGATATTGCAGTCAGATGGTTAATGATTGTAAAAGCAGGTTAACTGCAGGTTTTTAATGCACTTCAGTAAGCATAATAAAATATCAACATTGCTAGTGTTAAAAAACTTGATAAGTTTGGAGTTCATAGAATTTTGTTCTACAAAATCTGAGGTGCTTGTGTTGCTATGTTACCTCTGATTCCACTCAGATGGCACAGTTACTTATACATGCCTGATATTAAAAAAAAAAAAAAATAGTGTGGTGTTTAATATAAATAGGTGGGATATTTAATACAGCTTCAGGGCCTAGGAAACCTGTGGAGTTACGGTCTCCTGTATTTAAAATTGCACATCTTGTTATCTGTGTAGTTATTGGTGGGAAGGCTGGCCTTGGCATTATCTCTTAGATTTTTATTATATATTGTGAAAAGGCTACATCTGAGGCTAGCTTACCCTGTCAATAGCTAGTTACTCGTGCTGGTTTTGGAAGTGGTGCTATTTATAAGGATGTGTATTGTTCTTACCTACAGCACCAGAAGGGAAATAACTTCCTAAATCTCAAGAGGCTGTGGTGTGTGTGTGCCCTTTCTACTTTTGTTAGCCTAACTCATCCCTCCCTTGTCTCAGTGTAAACATTGACTTAGAGATCCAGGAGGACTAATTGAATCGTGGAACCAATAGTATTTCTGTAGCACAGTTTCAGGTGATTTGCAGCTCATTTCATGTAATCCCATCTTCTCTTTTCCAGCTGTGATAAAATGAAGAAATCAGGGATGAGAGGGAATTTGGCCTTTTCACTTAAGGAACAGGAGTATCTTTTCTAATGGAACAAGAATGCCATTCATTTATCAAGATTACAGTAGCTTTTTGCAGGTGGAGATAAAACAGGGCACTATAATGAAAAACTTCTTGCAGATGGAACTTTAGGAGTAATACCAATAAAATTCGATTTTATCTACTGTATTTTAAAAAGCACAACAACTTGCTTTTTGCCAAAAAGAAAGCAGAGAACAAACAGAAAGAAACTGGTTATTCAGATTTTAGACTTAAAAAAATCTAGTAAGCTATGTTACTCTGGAGCAAAAGCATATGTGATTGCAGATATCATTGTACTTTGGGTAAATAAGTAGCCATGCAGTTTTGAAGGGCTTGATGAAGTCTGACTTGGCTATAAGCAGAGAGAGTTGGATCTCTCTCAACTCTGTCTCCATTTGTAATTGGTAACAGAGGTAAGTTTTCAGATGCATAGAACAGCTGACAGATCACAGAGGAGGAGATCTGCTTAAAAAGAGTTGGGAGAAAAGCCTAACTAAACTGCTTTATTTTTTAGGTATCAAAGCAAGCCAAAGAGTTCCTGGAATATGTTTATGAGGAGCCATTAATTGATATCCAGCAGGAAAATCCCATGTTGTACAAGCATGTTGAACCTCTGGCAACTGTTGTCCGCCTGAGACAGCAGCTAAAATCTCTGCGAGCCTACTTGTTCAGCTGCAGAGCAGCAGTGGCTGAAGATCTGCGTAGAAGGTAAGAACCCCAGCCAACCTACAGCACAAGGATGGAGCTTCCCTGCTGTGTTGTTTCTCCTACTGCCTGTTTTGTTTTTGCTCACACTCTGGTTCTGAAGGCATTACCCATTTAGAAAGATGATGTGCTTGTAGCTGACTTCCCTGGGCAGCTGGGTTATCTTCTGCCAAAGAAAATTATTTTATCAAGTCTGAATGTCTGAAGTTGTTCTTGACAGCTGTAAGCCCTGGGGGGTCACACATTGTGGTGAGCATCTTTTACTCCTCCTCAGGCTTTCTGGCTGTGTGTGTTTTCAATCAAATGTGCTACCTCATACCCCCTGCCATGGCATCACAGTGAGATAACCACTGCTGGGACCTTTGAAACACCTCACAGTGCGGCAAAGCATGAGAGGGGCAGAGTCAACCACCTCTCCAGCACTTCTGCCCTCCTCTGTGATACGACCTCAGCCAAAGGCAAAGGCCAGATGTAGTCCCCTGGCATGTGAGCCAGCATATGATTTATGCTGGTCTCTTGCTCAGCCAGAGCTGGTCTGCTGTTTGGTACATAACCTATGTCACTGCTTTGATGAGCCATCTAGAACAAGTAGGAGAAGGATACAACAAGGTATCCTTGGAGAACATTGCTGAGTTCTTGCGTCAGACGTACTGTGAGTTGTCAGTATGTGTTTGTGTGTTACTGCTCAAATCTTATTATTTGCTAGGGCAGCTTACAGCATTTTAAAAATTAGGATGGTTGCTTCTTTATTCTAGAGGATGGTGTTTTCTTGCAGAGCTGTTTTTCTATGCCATCCTCTTTGGTAAAACTAAAAGGAAAATAAGATTTTTGAAGGTTGTTCAGAAAAAATAGCAGAAAGGAAATGATGCTTTCTGATTAATATTGAAAAAACAAATTCTCTTATTAAAAGAGAAGGAAGCAAGGAACTGAATGGACTTGGGTGAGACAGTAAAAGAAGAGAGTTCAAAGGAGGCCTAACCATAGCAATCAATTGACTAGAGAAAAAAAAAAGGGAAAGCCAAGAGGAGGAGGTTCAAATAAGGCAGGAATCTCAGGAAATTAAGAGTTAATGAAGAAACCAGGACAAAGGAGGAACAACCCAAATTCTGCCTCCAAAATGGAGAGATGACAAGTGCTGAGGAAATAGAACAGAGAATGGACAAAAATTAGCACAGGAATGTGAGCATGTTCTTTTCTTGGAGCAGAGAAGAGAGAGAAAACGTCCCTGTGTCAAAATGAAACACCCAGAATGGCAGAAGGAGTAACTGGGAAACAATGCTCCAAATGCTCCCTTTTCTTATCTTAGAATTTCTTCACACTGTCTCCAGTTAAAGCTGTGTGGTGGAGAGAAGGACCCCAGCCCAAGAAGGGTTTGGTTTTGTACTAGGGAGGCATCTCCAGTTTGGCAGGACTTGCTACAAGTGTAAAAGCCACTGAAGGAATGTACAATACACACCTCAGAGTCCAGCTCCTTCTTGGTTTGTGAAGTCTCCGTTGAGGTGACTTTGATGCTCAGTTATTCCCTCAGATATCCCCTAAGAAGTTTGCAGAGATGAGAAGAAGGAAAAGTTCTTTTCCCATAAGGGCTTATTTCTTGCTCAAAATGCTCCCAAGGGCTTTGCTGCCTTCATCTAGTATCCCGGTGTGCAGACGTTCACTATCAATGTAATGACTTTATAGAGCACAGCTGAAAAGTAAACAAAGAAAATATGTGATTTAAATTTTCCTTTGGCTCATCACAGGGATGAGTTGCAAGAAAGGGAGAAGTTCAAACAATATGGTGAGATGGCATTCCTAAATTTAGTACTGTTTCCTAATTAAAAATGAAAGACTGGGAGAGAGAATCCAGTTATCTGTCCTGCTCTAAAAACATTCTTTTTCTGCTTGGTCTTCACCTCAGTATGTGAATAGCTATTAATCACGAGAGAGTGAACACAGCATCTTGAAGACCTGTCAGACCCATATAAACAGACTGAAACAAACTGTTAATATTGCTGTCTACAGAGAACTAAAAACAGACTGATTAATTGTATTGGCACCTTGCTGCCTCTGGAACACTGATAGAGCCTGCCTTATTAGGGAAAAGCAGATCACTCTGAGGTTTCTTTTATTAATACTATTTGCATTATCATCTACTTTAAATCTATACCTTGCTCTTCAACCCAGATCGCAAAATGAAGATGGCAATGAAGCTGGAAACTCTTGGTGTCCTCTGTGAAGACAAAACTGTTTACAGTGCTTATAGTCACTTTTTCTGAAGAATTCCAGATGGCTATAAACCAGGTTAGCTCAGGATCCAGTTAGCTTAAATGTGGAAATGTTATTTATAACGTTTGGTGTGCCTAGATAGGTACTTTGAGAACTTTGAAACTTGGCATCTAGCAGGGAACTCAGGACTGCAATCACATTGTGAACTTTGAAGAAGCAAGTGACTAAGTAGAAAGAAAGGAAGAAAAAAAGGAAGGAAGAAGGGAGAAGACAGAAGGTATCCTTAAAGTAGCTAGAAGGCTCACAATAAAAATGGTCTTTGTCAGTTATAGTGATTTATTCTCACCTATTGCTCCACTGGATTCTAAGCTTTTATATTTGTAGGGGGGAAAAAAATAAGGAACATGGACTCGGCTGGGAGGTCAAATAAGGCCCTCCACTGGCATGTATCAGCAGTGTTCCTCTGATATTAGCCAGATGAGACTCCCAGCCTGTTGCTGAGCTCCCTGTTTTACAAGGGATGTTGTTATGCCTAGTTTGCTGTAACTGTCACCTCAGTATTGCAACACATCATTTGCCTCAAATCTCTTTACTGAACAAGTTCTTGCTTGTTTTGGTTGCCTTGCTCGTGTGGATGCTGTTCAGGCAGAGGCATACAGGACTGAAACCTAGAGCCAACACAGGATTAGTACAAGTGGAGCTGTACAGATCCCTCCACTGCCTGCAGATGGTGAATGAATGGCACATACAAACCAAGATGGAGTCAATAAAATTGATGGCTGAGAAGCAAACAGTGAGAATCTCTGAGTCCATTAAATAATGAGGGTATTCTATGACACTGTGCTGAATGATGCAAGTTCTGTTCTGGGTGTGCTTTGTTCTTGTCATGATTGAAGATTCTGAAGGTGAAGGAACTGTCTGTATGATTTTTTTGGGTAGTCTTCAGGTGCCTGCATATCTACTGTAGGGTGGGGTAACCCAGGTCAACCTTGGAGCTTCATCTGGGGAGCCCTCTGGGCTCTGTGCTCTCTCAGCTGTACATCTAAACTTCCAGTTGAAGGTGCTGCTAGCCCAGATACTTTAGACAGATGGCAGTGACACAAGGTAAATGTTTTGCAGCACATTCCCTTATGCATTAGTGCTTGTTGCAATGTCCTTGTTCTGTAAGTAAATCTGAATGGTGGTGAGAAACTATATGGAAAAATTTCCCTCTTGTTACTCATCTCTGTCTGATACCATTTTTCTATCAGCTCCAGAACAGCAATACATTAGTTTTACCCTAGCAAAACTCCAGTGCTGGATACATCACTTAGCAGGCTCTAGTTTGGTCTCCCTGAATGGCAGCAGGAGGTTAAAGGTTCACCTCCAGTGCTGCAGACATGTGGTCCTGGCTGAGCCTGCTGGTCTGTCAGCACAAGGTGAAACAAGCCCAAATTCAGTTATGCTGAACAATAGAGTCCTGTCACTTCCTACAGTGAGGCCTTAGACATATCACTTCTGACACAGGAGTAAATTACTTCAAAAATATTTGTGTGGCAATTGGGGAACCTGTCTAAACACATCGCGGGAATCCTGATTAATCTTATGCAATCACTATACCTCCAAATACCTCATGTATGTGAAGCTGGGGCTATGTCATCTTTCAAACCGAGGACAACAGGAGGTCATTAAGTCATCTCCAGACTGTCAAAGGAGACTGTTCTCTCCATTTTCTTTGCAATGGTTGGGCCATTTGGGGAGTGAAAAATTCCAAAGCTGGAGAACAAAGATACAGATTCTGAAAGCAGTAAACTGCAGAAAGAAAGCTTGAGCACGGAAGAAACAGGAGGGTGTGGTTTCAGGGCTCTGAGATAATGGCAAGACCAACAGAAGAAGAAAATTTGTTGCATGGGTGTTTGGAAAGAGGTTGAGAGAGAAACTCATTCAAAGAGAATATCTACGTATCCGGAGAGGAACCAGTGTTGAGAACAAACACCAACCCAGAGTGAGGAAATGTGAGAAAATAAATGCAGAGAAGTGTGCACAAACAATTTGTTTTATTTAGATCCTGCATGCCTGTAGTCATTGCACTAGCTGCAATAAAGTTGCCTGTTGATGGAGTCATACAAACAGACTATCTCCACCTCTTTGCTTCAGCTTTTCTCTCCTTTGGAAGAAGTAACCTTGCATGCAAGATCTTTGCAAATTAGCATCTTAAGAAGTGTTTGGCTAAAACTGAGGGGATGGTGTTAAGGTGGGATTTAAGCTTTCATTTCAACTAGAGCTAACAAACAGCTGAAGCAATGAGATGTGTGCCAGAGCAGCCAGGGTGGAGGCAGTGCTGCTGTCTGTTCATGTCAAGAGAAGGTTAAAAGCACAAGCCTAGTGTTCTACCATGGTAAGCATCCAGCTGAGGAACATGCCAGAACTTTCCATGATAAATCTTCCAGAGGACAGGTGGGTCTTTCAGTTCACGTTAGCGTTTTCCGGTCTAGGGGTCACACACGTATCTCCTTGTCCAAGAGATGAGTCATATTACATCTGTTTCACAGTGGTAGTTTTCATTCACCTTTTCAGACCAGTTTGCTTTAAAGAAAACATAATGATTTAAAAACAAGTTCCTGTTAGATGTGGACACCATGTTAAATATGACTTGTGCCATTTTTATCCCTGTGTTTTTATATCAGAACTTCAGCAGCAAAGTGCAAGGGTTCAAGAGTGCCTGACAAAAGCAAAGACCATTTCCTTATTCTTGTTCTTAATTTCAAGTTAATTGGGGGATCTAAACTATTTTGATTTCAAAATGAAACTGTGTCTCTAGTTCTCATTCTACTTTTAGTAGCAGTGGTACTTGATTAATTAGTTAGATCTGTAGTAATTCTTGTCTTTCACAATGTTACTGGACTCTTGGTCAAGGAACCACAGAGGAGAGAGAGCTGGTGTACTGCATTTTAGTAGGAAGTTTATAAACTGGTTCAGGATTGCTGATGGATGATAAGAGTAACTGTTTTAACATAGGGATGCTCGTGGGGAATTTCATAACAACATGAAATAATACCTTACCTGGACACGCTGGGTAATAAATCTAGCACTTAGTGTGGGCTGAAGATATGTGGGAGTGACTGTTCCCAGAACATAACCAGACGTGTTCATACCTCACAAATGTGAAATGATTCACAAATGCTTTTTTGCATAAAACCATAGAATTAGAAAAAAAATTAATTGGGTATAATCCCACAAGAATTAAATGAATATGTAGTGTTTTGGTTTGGTTTAAATTCGTTAATTTATTTTTACCTTTTGACTTTAAAAATCACTACGTTTCCCAAGGCCCTACTTTTCTGAATAACTTTTGTTTGGCTGGAAAGTTTGGGTTCTTCTCTCCCAGCAGACTTCCAGGAGCTAAGATTTCCAAGGAAATACAAAATCAAAAGCCTGAACAAAACTGTGAGAATAAGCAACACTGGAAAAAAATCCTACCTTTCTCCCTCACCTCTGATGCTGTTCTCTACCTTAAATTGACAATGTCCATATCAAATGAATTGCAAGAGAAAATCCAGCAAGAGATGTTATTTACCTTGCCACGTATATTTGGGATAACTAGCAGTTCACTGGTAGCCCTCTGTACTTTTAGAACCCAATAGTAACTCTGAAAAATTGGAGCTGCTCAGTGAGATCAGAGTGCACGCAGGCCCTGCCCCTCTGCTCCACACGTGGCTGCAGCTGGTGCTGGTTCATGGCTGCAGGGACAGAACCAAAGAGGGCTCTTGCCCCTTGTTCAGGGCCAAATAACCACGGGAACAGCGATAATCAGCATGTGCTGGCCTTCAGCCGCTTTAGTTTGCGGTGTGGTGCAGTAGCTCCAAAGGTGTAAGTTGCAGTGCCAGGGTATGAACTGTGCTGGAGGAGGAAGTGGACTTGGTACCCTGGTGCTGTGCCAGCTGTGGGTGTAGCAGCTTCCTGCGGAGGGGTGGAGAGGAGGCTGAATGCAGCGCTGTGCTGGACTGGGGCATCTGCGTCCCCTGTGAGTCACAGCTCAGTCATACACTTCTCAGCCTGGTCAAACGAGACACTCCTGGCTAGCACATGAAATCGTGGTGCCAGCTTCCTCTCCCCTCCCCCCTCACATACTAGGTTTTAGGAGGCTTTTTGGTGTAAAGGAGACTTGGTTGTGCCCACCTGCCAGCTAACTTGATTTCTTTTGATTGCACTGTAAAAAGAAGAGTTCCCCCTGCTTATCACGTTTGTACTTTGGTTGTAGTGTCAGGCATAGGCAGATTAATTGGTTGTAGCTTTAGCAGAGCTGTCAGGGTGTTTAACCCATTGAAGAAAAATTACCTACTCTGGTGATAAACAGGCTTTAAATGCCGAGCAATTACTTAGTGCTAACAAAGCGCCATGATTACACACTTTATCCAAATGCAAAAAGCAAAGTCTTATCAGTGGTTCTGTTTGCAGGAGGACACTAAAAGATAACCTTTGTTTGTGCAAATACTTAACTGATAAGATCATCCAAGAAGGAACAGATGAAATTTCTGTCTTGCCTGATTTTATTCAGATTACAAAGTATCAAGCAAAAAACAATAATAATGAAAAACTGAGAATGCTCACTTCTTTCTTTTAGTTGGATCAAGTGTCTTGGATGGTGTGTTTCTTTTCTGCTTGCATTGATTGTGTTTATATCTAGGACATAATAATAAAGCAATTTAGAGACCTTTAACCAATAGGACTTTGGATTTCATTGTTCACCGTAAGTGGCAAAGCTAGAGGCTGGTTAGCATTGAACGTGGTTTCTTCATTGCAGGCTAAACCCTGACTGGTAGCCAGGTTTTATAGCACAGCAGTCCTGTGACTCATCAATGGTGAAACTGGTCTGGGAGTTTCCAAACTGTGAAAGCTTAGGAGGTGCTTTTAGTGGGACGTGCACTTGATAATATTTGCCTCTCAAGGGTCACAGGTCACATTCTGAAGCTGCAGAGGTTTGAGTTTTTACTGTGATGAGTCTTAACATCTTGTGTTTGACCTCTTTCTAGTTCACTCCAGTTTTCTGTGTTAAGATTTGACTGAAAGGCCACTGTTTATTAAATGCTTTTAATTGACCAACTTAAAAAAAAAATCTAGTTCGTTGTAGCACATCAATCAAAAGATTTACAAAAGTGACATCTTTTATTTTGCTTTAAAATGATTAATCAGAGATTTCCCATTTGGTGTTTATAAAGGACTATTATATTAAGAGAAAAGTAAAATTCAAGCTGATGTTTTGGTCTTTTTTGATGAAGGTCTTGTATTAATCCAGGCATGCTCAAAGCTCCTGGTGCAACCTCATGCAGAAACTAAATACATATTTTCTAGTGAAGTGTTCCTAAGTGTAGTTATCTTAGCCTGCTCTGGGTCTCTGTGAGATTTTTTTGGACATGAGTGATTTTAGGTTGATCTTGATGCCTTGTAATACTTTGTCTGGATGCTAATGCCATGGCGTGGTGTTGGTGTGAGCCCCACCTCGCCTGCTGTTCTCTACTGACTTTGGTTTCCTTTGAACAATTTCAGTTGCAGATGACAGAGGGACAGAGATGGCATAGGCACTACTTTCCTACTAGTTATGTGAGAGGAAGTGTTTGTGTTGGGAAGCAAGAAGCTCTGAATTAGTCCTGTGTGCCTCCTACAGAAAAGAACTTTATGTAAGCCATGACCTCATTAGGCTCAGAGAACCTGTGCAGGCAAGCAAACTGTTGGAAACTGGCCATCAGACATTTTCTTGCTTGCTGGAGTACTTGCTCTGTATGGATTTCCTGCCCCAGCTGATTTGCTTGCATTTTGTGAAGAGTTTAAGAGGTTTTTTTTTTTTTAAATGTGTTTGAATTAAGTATTTTGATGCCTGTTATACTGTTGTTCCCCACCCACTAGAGGCTGACACAAACTGGCAATGAACAGACGCATTTTTGGGAGGTGCTTCACCAGTTACATTCAGGTAGCTGTTGCGCTTTGGGTTTTCCTTCCAAATGGGACTAACAGAAATTTTCTGGAGGAGAACTTAATTGCAGACATGCAACACAGCAAGACCTGTTTTTGAAGCAGTTGCTCAGCTCACCACAGGTGTAGTGAAAGCACTTCATTTATGTGAGTGGGGGCTGAGCTGCCTCCTTTTAGGCAGTTTCAGGGTTTCACAGCCAGAGATGTATGGTTTCCACCTTTGGCGGTGTGGGCAAGTGTTGAAGGAGTGTTTTGCACTTCTGCAGTTGTTGGGAATCATGCAGGGACTGGTCCGGTTGGTTCCTGACATTTGTAAATGCTGTTACATTTGTGAGCTTTGGCTGCTTGGCTGTTTCTCTGTGGCCTACCACAGAGAGCAAATTTCAGTTTTTCAAGTCAATAGCAGGACTGTAAATCTGAAGCTGGACCAGCCTTACTTACCAAGGGGTTTTTTATGCCTCAGTTTCTATAACAATGGAAATAATCACTCCCCTCACTTGAGTGCCGAGTATATGTGTGTATATATATGTGTTTTGCATAAAACTGGGAGGGCAATGCCTACTTTTTTTTTTTCCTGGAAATAGATTTGGAAGGGAGGTGGTGTATTGGGTACCAGCTCTGCAGAGGTATTGCTGCAAATTAGCATGTTTTAAAAGAAGGGGACGGGTACAGGGATAAGGTTTGTTACCGGGGCGTGTGCTGGCTGAGACTCGCCTAACAAAGGAATTTGGTTGATCATGAGTTTGCTTTTATTCTGCACACTTTTTACTAGGAGTTAGAACTTGGAGGAAATAGGGAAATAAAAGGCCATCCTTGAAGGCAGGGGAATGTGATGTTAGTCATCAATACTAGTTGTTGACAGTTTTTGCATTATGGACTATTCAGGCTATTTCCTGAAAAAGGAAATCTTTCATTAGCTAATTGTTTTCCTTAGCAGTGCTGTAAGGGCATCAGCAAATGATACAATTCTTGACAAAGCTGTTTAGTGCCTGCCTGTGTGATCAGGGGAGAATGATGGGTAAATTTTAATGAAAGCAATTCTATCTGAGCTGAAAAAATACTTATGCTTCAAAATACTGTTCAGAGTTGACTCCTTAGCTTTTAATGAGTCTGCTATGTGTAAATGAGCAATTCCACTGTCATATGTTGTCTGATGTCTGGATTTTGACTGTTTTTCAGTGGTCTTTGACATTGTGCCAAATGTATTATGAAGGTGTGATGCAGCAGAGCCACTGAAACACAGTCCCCTCTAAAAGGAGCAATAGTATAGCCTACAGAGCTGAAAGGGGAGAATGGCATTGTCCTAGTGAGATTGCAGCTGAGCATTGGGTGGGTAGAGTGGATATGCTTGGTGAGTAAGAAGAAGCAATGTCAGAGTCCAGCTCCAGAGGAGTGCTATAAGATGGGTGTCGTGCAGTTGTAAGTGCCTTGCTTGCAGAACTCTTCTCCTCCCACCCCAATAAATCTTAATTTTTTTTCAAAAGTACAACAGGAATTATGAGACTTTGTACTGTCCACCTTAGCAGCAGTGAGAAGTCCTAGTCCCTTCAGTACATACAGCTTTGAAAACTATCAGTATAAGGTTGTTCTTTAAGACAACTAATGGAGTACCAGGAACAGAGGTATTTTCATTATTTCTTAGAATCAGTATTCTGTGGCAAGATTGCATTTGGTAGTCTTGTTCTATCAATCTGTGATTTAGCTGGTTATGTTGTTGCAGCTTCTAAAATCTCTTGTTTGAGCTACTGTGTGCTTTATAGTCTCATATCAAGATCATGTAAGTTCATACTGGCCTTTTGCTATCTTTGGGGCGTTTTTGAACGTTTGCAGTGGTCTTTCTGTTCACTGCCATTCAGCTCTATCATTACAAACCAGTCTTTGCCAGTCCTTTGTTCACGCATTTAATAATATAAAGAGTCTTGTTTCTGTACTGCCTTAAAACTATGTGATTGTGATGTAGGAACCAAATATACAATTTCTACTCTGAAAGAGAACATGTTGTGGGAAATAATTTCACTTCTTAAGATACTTGGTTGCTTTTTTTGCAAGAGTAATGTGACTCTCCACTTCCCAGGATACCTGAGTGGGGTGGTGTATTTGTTCTGTGTGGATGGAAAATAAAGCCAGCCAGATTGTTGTTTCTCTGTGTGTGCACACAAAGATAGATGTACTTTTTCTATTCCTGACATCTTTATAGCAAATACATAGGTTTTCTTAAAATTTTTTAGCTAATATCCACTTAACTTTCCAATGTCCTTTTTTTTCTGTGATATTAACCCGGTTTTGCATTTTACTGCCAATCACTCTAATTAGGGCATTTCTTCTCTGTTCAGTGTCCTGTAATTTAACTTTACTTATCAGGTCTGTCAGTACATAAGCAATGGTCTTGCATGAAACCTTGGCTTATGTAAGGTAAATACTGCTTTCTTAAGTAAGTCATTATAGAGTCTATACCAATACATACATTTCTGTATGCAAAGGGGAATTGATATCGCTCTCTGTTGGAAGAACAGCATCTGCATGACCTTTTTCTCAATATAGTTATTTCAGCTACAAAACTGTAAATCACATCTGAAACTAAGTATTACAGCTTTGTAGCAGACCAGGAATCTTGTACTAAAAACCACAAGAAATACTTCTAATGTGTAGTTTGAGTTATTTGTTTTTATTACTACATTAATTGTTCAAAGAAACACAATCTGTGGTCAGGAAGAGCTTTCAACAGCTGTTAATGTCTCAGTATATGACCTGACAATTGGAAAATGACACTGACACAGAATTCATTCCTATTGTGGGACTGTTGGGCCCATGCAGAAAGCTGTAAAAACAGCTCGTGCTTAGAGGGTGATATAATTCCAGTTTCTCTCTCTCTATCAGTGTTCCTCTGTTATTTGGTGGGGAGAGGAAACTTTGGAGTTTCCCTGTCAAAAAGGTGTGAAACACATCCAATTTTCTCTTTCAGGATCTTTCCCAGAGAGTATCTTCTTCAGCAAATCCATCTTTATTCTCTGGCAGACCTTCAGCAGGTAAGTGTCTTCAGTTAAATCTACCTGTTACACATGAAGCCTTGTCTCGTCTTCAGTGCTAATTGTACATTTCCCTTCTAGCTATTCAGAGCATAAATAGCTGTACTTCCAAACTGGCTCTGTGGTTTGTAGTTTAGTATAAAAATGGGTTAGCAGGGGCATTGGTTAAGGATGAGAGAGAGAAAGCCTAGAGCATCAGTGTTCAAATGGGGATGGAAGGAGACTGTGAAAGAAGACTGTAGTCTGCACAGAGAACTTTGCTGTGAGAAATTTTTCATCTGCTTGATAAAGTCTCAATAAAGTCTCAGCCTACAGGTGACAAGTAATATTTATTTCTTTGCTTGAAAGAGTATTTATTCAGGAATTTTAAAGTTTGTGAAGTCCCTAGTGCAATATGATTATTTACAAAGTCTGCTGAGCATTGCTACAAGAGAGGGGGGAAAAAACCTAACCCCCGCCCCCCAAAATGTCAGCAAGCCTGCTACACAAAGCTGAGCTGTGCAGTGTTACTATGACAGATGTGACCATGGAGGAGGTAATGTGCCAGCAGAATTTGTCTTTGCATTGATACTGATTGAACTAAGCAAGCACCTTGCAGTACATTTACCTGAACAGCAGAATTTTATTATGTAACAGATTAAACAACAAGAATTTGGAAAAAAGAGCTGAAAAAGAGGATAAGGAATCTAAGGTGAATGTGCTGCAGATGCACAGTGGAAGAAGCAATGAGATGAGATGTGCTGGCTGACCTGGGCACCTCATGTTCACACTAATACTGTTGGCAGTGGCATGTAAAACAGTGTTTTAAGCTTCTTCCACCTATGTTTCCCTTGTCTAGTGGTGCCTTTTTTGCAGGATATGGGTAGCATAATCAGTTCTGGATGTTCAGTTGACACATTAAGTTGAGGTAGCTCAGATGCCCCTCAGAGCTGGAGACCACAGAACAACAGGAAACATGGTTTTTGTTGGCTGGTGAAGTCACAGGGTATAAATTATTCCATATATAAAATAAAAAGGCCAGTTGCCTGAGGTCTAAAACTGTTTCAACATCTTTTCAGCATGTTCTGCTATCTCATCTTTAATAATCAAGCCATGAAAAAGCAAGCTACTTAACTCCAGAGCTGCAGTCTCCCTGGTGGGCCTGTCTCTTAGCCCCCAGTGCTTTGTAAGCTGCTTAATCAGTTCCTAACATTGGTAGTAGATATTTTAGAAGCAATCAGCAGCTTATCAAGCACCCTGGGGGGGAGAGAAGGAGGGTAGAAATCATAATTCATGCATTGATTTGGCAGTCTCCTTTAACATGTTTCTTTGTGTTTGTGTTTGCAAGACACCTTCTCTTTCCCTGAGGGCCCCAGTCCCAAACTTATCATATTTAGAGGCAGTATAATTTGATTACCGTTTCTGCTGGGGTGGGTTAAATTGCATTTACCTTTTAATCTAGCTATATCTTTGTTGTCAGCATAGAGAGGGGTTTCCACATTTCAGAGGCTCCCAAGTTTGAAATCAGATTGCCTGTTTTTGTCAAAGTGGATCCAGAGTGGAAAAGACAGGAAGGCCCCATTGAGAAAATTAATCCAATGGTCAGATAAATACTAATACACTTAACAGCCCCTCCCTCCTGTCTGCTTTGCCCTTTACTGCTGCTTTCTCCCAATTGCTCATCATTTTGCACTGACCTGCAATTTGGGTAGTTTTAATCCTGAAAGTTTTCCCTCATTTGATTCCTCTGCTGCCTATTTCCTCATATCCATGGACTGCTTTTGCACTGTATCCTGCTGTCATGTAGATTGCATGTGTTTGGGGAATTAACTAAAAGGTTTATTAAAGATTAATGGAAAGATAAGGCATGGTGAGTGAATTAGAAAAGCAGAGAGGGGTAATCTGGAGATATAAGCAACCTTTACCCTGGTTAGTCTCAGCTCAATTCTGATTTGTTTCCTGGCCAAATTCCCTTTAAAGATCCCAGAAAACATGGTTGTTTCCTACCAAGCAGCTGAGTTTCAGAAATGGTGTTTGAGGTCTGTTCTTAGTTGCAAAAAGGTTGAAATGCCTATTTGCCAGTAGATGAAGCAGCTTATAATACTATTCTAAAATGAAATCCAATAGAAATCTCTTTCCAAGCTTAACAGGGCCTAGATATTATGAATCTAGCAGAGTATATACTTGGGCTATCTGGTGGTCTGGGAATGGTTGTTGCTTGGATCCATTCGGATAGGGCTCTAGTGGGGAAGACTTTAACTGTGAGGTTAAAAGCAGAAAAAAAAAAATTGGAACAAAATGGTCCTAATTTTGGAAATTTCCCAAATTCTGGCGAGGCAGTGGTATTTGCTAGTACTTGGGTCATTAACAAATGCTTGTAGTGCAGATGTGAGGCAAAGAGGCAGCAAGTGACAGTCTTTGTTTGTATGTGTACACAAATGCATATGTGTACTCCAGAAGGTTCCACTGCAGACCAAGGCCCAGGGACTACATTAAAGTTTTCAGAAGTCTATCTGTGGGCATTCCCGTAGGGTACATGTTCTTAGAATCCTGGTGTCACTGGAGGTGTCAGCAGATGAGATAACTGATTAGGTGTGTTCAGATAGAATAGGCAGAAACACCAAGTGGGATTTAACAGGCACAAACAGCACAGTTTACCTGTTCTGCCTTATTGGCTACACTTGCTTGTCTTTCCAGTCCCTGCTTGTGTCATCTGCCCTGCATCACCGATAACCCTCTGCATCTCTGTTAGGTGGTTTATCCAGGGCTATTCCAGTCAATTAAAGCTTTCAAGAGGGAGATCTCCACTTGTTAGGAAGCAAGTATTCACTCCTGAATTTGCTGGTTTTAGCAGACATAGTTCATTGGAAGAATTGATTAGCCTTATAGACCATGATGTGCTGTTACAGTCCAGGGTAGTTTCATCTTAACCCTGCTGGAGGTGTGAACTCTGTTCTCTGCTGACAGTACTAATGCACTTATCAGTGCTTTTGTGTGTGTATGGACAGAGTTCATGCAACAGGAGTTAAATACTATCCATTCAGATTTTACAGATGTGATTATGGGGCTGCTTTTGTTGAAACTGACAGTTTTTACACTGTTAAACATTGGTTTGGACCAAAGCTGACTCAGACAGAGTCTTGTATTTCTTATGAAAAGTAATTCTTGCTACTTACACTACATAACATGTTAATGGGAGCTTTTGAAGTAAAAGTCTAGAAAGGGCTGTTGTGGTGATTTCCAAATTGGGATGGTTCATCCACAGAGAGTTAACTAGTGTCTTGCCTCTTTTTTATGTTAAATAGCAAGATACACAAGTGTACAAAGATTATTGCAGTGATGTACAGGAAGTTCCACCAAACCATGAGGAAGAACTTAACTGTGCAGTGACCATGGATGGGAACCAGTTGCCCAGAGGTTGTGGAGTTTTCCCTGTCTGGAGATATTCAAGAGCTGCCTGGACATAATTCTGTGCCACATGATCTGTGATAATCCTGCTTGAGCAGGGAGGTTGGACCAGATGACCCACTATGGTCCCTTTTGGCCTTACCCATTCTGTGATTCTGTGATGGTCTTTACTGTAGAATCTCTCTTAATCATGGCAATTATTTCATCCTGGTTATACCAACTTTAAAAGATACAGTAAAATGAGAAGGATCCACCGAAGGGCAAAAATTACTGAATGTCAGGGATGGAAATTGTGAGCAAGATGGAAGGTTTAAAAAGATGGTAATTTGAAGACTTGTTTACACAGGAGCACTCAGGGAAAAATAATGAAGTGACAAAATATGGGAATTTTAAAAGATGAGTTGAATTACATTGAATCACTGTGTAAATACTGTTATTCAAAATATAAGTGGCTTTCATTTGGTTTATCTCCATTTACTTTGGAAGCAAAGTGACATAAATTGTATTAAGGCCATTTTCATTCTGAATGTGTATGTCCATACAGGGATTTAATGTAGTATAATTCATCCATTTTAACATTGTAGATAAACTAATCTGTTGAAATTTAATTAAAACATTATTGACTTCAGATCAACTTTCCTGACTACCTGTAGACGAACCTACGAATAATGTGAAGAACAGTGCAGTGAAAGGATGAACAGGAGAGCACTTTTGTCACAATAATATGGCACAGATCATACAGTGAGTATGAGGGACGCATAAAAATCCTTAATGGAAATGCTTCTTTGCAGAACACAGTGTGTATGAGGAACTTAATGCCACACTAATGTCACTGAGGCCAGAAGTGTATAATCTTTGAGAGGATTAAGTATCCATAATGAGAATATTCACAGTTACAGTACATAAAATAAAAGGATTAAAAGATTTCAGACTAGACATACTATACTGAAGGGATTAGGATGATATCTCCCCTATTGACAAGACAGATCAATGATTTCATCTTCCTCTGACATTTTTAACACTGATTACATACAGCACTGACTACAGCCCCTGGTAGCATTTTAGGCTTGGTGGACTGTTGGTCTCACAGAAGCATTCCTCCCTGGGAAATCTTAATGTTTGTGGTCAAGCTTTTCCACATATAAGGCTCCCTAACAGAGACATGGGGAATAAAAATGAACTTCAATGAAACAAAAGTTCTACCTAATTTGAGCCTAATACATTGTTAGATCAGGATCAGAAAGCCTGAGAAGAGCAAAGAAATCATTAGGTATCCTTCACTTCTCCAGGCTTTTAACCCACGCTGTACTTTCATTTCACCTCCTAGACAGAAGTGAAGGAGGAGATTGGAGATGCTCTTTCTATTCTTTTTTATATATGCAAAGCTGTAGGTTGATTTAGACAAGTTGTTTCATCAGTCCCAACAATAGCAAAGAATGCAAGATGTGGACTTCTTTTGCCTTTTACTTGCTGGTTTTTTCAGAAGTAAACCTTCTTTTCTGATAACTCAGTCCTCAGTTATCAGTTGCTGATAAATGCTTAGTATAGATTTGTAACATGCAGCCTGATGAATTCCCAGCCCATCAGTGGTGGTGTCTCTGCCCAGCAGTTCCTTTTTATTCATGCATTAAAAGGATGCAATGTAGCGTCTAACCCACATGCCTATGCATGTGGCTGTATTGATTGAAAAAAATGGGGTTTGGCTAAGATACTTCAGGCTTCCTCTAGTTCTAGAAGCATTACTGAGTTAGGTACATCACAAACACCCCTGTGCTCTTAGTGGATATAGCTGTGCCTGTGAAAGCATTAGTGCAAACTCAGTTATATCAGTGAGAAAGTCTGTTGCTGTCATTTGTTTCATTCAGTGATCCAATATAAGCTGTATCATCTTAAACTTTTATTTACCAAAGCGGTTTACCCATGTAGCTGTACCAGCAGATCCTTTTAATTTTAGGCAAGCCCTTTTTCTGCTTGAGGGGCAGGAGGTGGCAAATGAGAAGGAGAATTAGGTTTTGGGCAGGCCTGCCTGTGCTGAGATGACTGAAGATTTGTTCATCACAGTTCTGTGGGAATTGACTGTGCTCAACAAGGGCAGCAAAATGCCAGGCACTGCATCTGTGTCATAGCTGCCACAGTTCAGAGTTCAGCACTGTTGGGAAAACATTGGTTCCCATCCCCAGCCTCCCAAGCAAGCATGTGTGACAGAGGTGCAAGTCCTGCAGTGTGTTACTACCAGTATAATAATACTAGATAGTTCTCTACATGAACTCTGTAAAGATCTTGGACCACAATGGCAAAATGTTAATAGCTGACATCCTTTATGACCTGTGCCTGATTGACAGTGTTCTAGAGTAACTGTATTAGCAGAGGAATATGGAAATAGTCCTAGGATGGGAAAAACACACAATATACATCTTTGTAAGTATTAAAAGATCTGATAGCAAAGCAGCAGTTAAACAGCTTGTCTGCTTTCCTGTGGCTGTGGCTCCTTTATCATAGAATCACAGAATGGGTGAGGTTGGAAGCACCACATTGTGTCATCTGGTCCAACCTCCCTGCTCAAGCAGGGTCATCCTAAAGTACCTGGCACATCATTTATTTCTGTCACTCCCTGGAGTTTGCCAGCACTGAGCTGCCTTTCAGCAGAACAGGAAGCTTCAGGTTAGCTGATATTCCTGGTGTGTGTGTAATCCCCCAAAGTGCTGACAGCTCTGGTTACAATTAGTGGTAATGGCAATGATCATACTGGCGTTTCCTTTTTACCTCAGCTCTGCTGGGGAAGGGAGTTGCCGTCATTCAGAGTGGCTCATGGTCAGGCAGAGAGCATGGCAGAGCCAGCCAGGCTCAGGGATGGAGACCTGGCTGGGAGCATTTTGGCAGGTGGCTGTCAGAAAGACAAGTTCATCTGAATTAGGTATTGCAGGCAAAGTCTAGAGATCTAGCAAGATTGTTAGTGGATATTTTTAATAGTAGGACTGGTTCCTGCACTGTGTGAAACCATAATTTTTAACAGGGTCTGTTAAATACTTGTGGTCCTTTTCCATGTGAATATGTAATCTAGGTCACTTGGGTAAGTGTGGCTTTTTAAAATGAAACTCTGTTTAAAATGACCCAGTAGTGGTGCCAGTGGTTTGCAGGAACTTTTGAGTTGAGATCTCCAGAGATATTTCAATTTTTTTTA
Organism: Aphelocoma coerulescens; assembly: GCF_041296385.1. NCBI lineage: Eukaryota > Metazoa > Chordata > Aves > Passeriformes > Corvidae > Aphelocoma > Aphelocoma coerulescens. Next base: position 12,868,146 of record NC_091021.1, read on the forward strand.
GCTCACAGAAGTGGCAGCAGTAATATAAGTTACCCCTTTTCTACTGCTTTGTGCTAAACAGGTTTATTCTGTTATTTTCTGCTGTGCAGAATGAAAAGCCCAGTACTGGAGATGCAGGTTAGCAGTGTGAAAGATTGGGCTCTGAACTGACTGCTCTACTTCACGTAAAATTATGATTTGGGAGAGCCAGCTGGGTGTTCCTTCAGGACTAATATCCCAAGAAACCAGATTCCCAATAAATAAAATACTGGCTCAGGGCTATCTGCTTGGATGAGAGAAGAACTTTTTTTTAGATTTTTCTTCTGAATATACTTTGTACTCACTGAGGTTTTTTTCAGAGTAGCCATAGCCATTTTCTTGGTATGTTGCTTTCTTGTTCTAAATCCTTCAGAGGACTCCTTGAAATGCCCAGATCCAGTCCTAAGCAAGGCAGGAAAGTTTCTAATTTTGTGCTATCACTCATGAAATAACATATTGCTCAGTGGGCATGTAGAGTCAGTTAATATCTCTGCATGCAATTGCCTGTTTAATCTTAAAAAAAAGCGTATATATACTCTCTGCCTGAATGCATATTTGCTTCTGTAGTTAGAGTCACGTATGTTTTTAAGCTAAGTAAAGTGCTTTCTGTTCTCTACCAGCCAAATTCCTGGTACTCTTTCAACCCTGTTTGGTTAGAACAGCCTTTAACCTTTGCTTGAATACCTTTTTCTTAAAACAACCTATAATTCATCCCTGCAACAAGATCAGGAGAACTTGGGGTGTGACAAAATGGACATGTAGCTGCCTGGAAACCTTGAGGGAAAGAGTAAGGAGGAAAGACGATTGAAACACAGTAAATGTGAGCCTTATTGCAGAGCTGGCACAGGTGATTTCCAGGCATGTTGTTTATACTGAGACAATTCCATCTCCTCCGTACTTGTGCCAGCTTGTATCCAGAGACCTGCTGAAATTTCTGGCATTTCTTCCTTTCAATGAGAACAGTAGGGGAGGGCTTGGAGGAACCTTGTCATCCTCTCCATCTCCTGCTATAAATTCACTTGAACTGTCACCAGTTTGTTTTTCCTTTCCCCCAGCCAATGTAAAACTCCATCGTCACCTTGCCCCCTGCCTATGTGTGCTTGTCACAGATTAGCAGTGTTTGCTCTTGACCTGGTATTTCTTCCTCTTCCCAGTGCCTGTTCTAGTTAGGGGCTAATTTGTGGAATATCTGGAATATGTGGAATATTGTGTTTAATACCAAACTAAAGTGCAACATATTGAGGGGTTTACTCTGGAAGGACCATGAACAGCAAATGGCTCTGCCATCAGTGCAGACAGACTGCCTGGTGCAAACAAGTCAAAGGGGGCTTCTGACTTCTGTTTATTCAAATCTCACTCATTTAGTCTGCTCTGCTTTAGCTTGATTTATTTGGCAGTTGGTTTTGTGGGGTTCTTTTTGTTCCTTGCAGTGTTTATTGCAAGGTTTCCTTTCAGGTTGCTCTCTGCCCTGTGTGGGTGATGAGTTAGCGTGGCACAATGTGCACTGGTGTCAGCAGTGGGTGAACAGAGTCCCTGGCCCTGCCTGCTCCTGCCCACCCTGCTGTCACCTGTACCACAGGCTGAACAGGCTTTTGGGACATCGAGGGACCTGCAAAGGGTGTAGAGGGAAGAGGAGAGAGAGGGTGGGGTGTATCACTGTTGCTTTTGGGAGTTGGGATTGTGGCCCACAGCATGCCTGTTGCAACAGAAGATGGGGCTCTTCTAAAGTTACTGCTGTGTTCTTTTAAAATTTGTTTTATAGCAGTGCACAGTGACTGATTCTAATGTGTGTGCACACAAATAGTAAGAGATCATTCTTGCCTTAGATCACCTGTAATTTAAATAAACAAGACGGGCAGTCTGAAAGAGATGACTGGGAGTCAAAATGGAGCAAGGAAAGCCAGCTGACTAGTATATTGCACAAAAGATGGGGCAGACCTAAGATCTGCTATCTGCCTCTCTGCAACTTTTACCTCATGATCATCCTTCCTCCTTCCATTTCCCTTTCCTTTGAGCGAAAGATTAATTGTGCATTGAAATCATAACAAGAATTTGTGGTGTTAAGAATCTGGCCAACGGAAGAGAAAAAATCCTCAAGGAAATTAGCAGTCCACAAGCATTGTCTGTTCCCTAGATATAAATGACTAGGAACTTCCCAGCCAGGGAATGTTTTCCCTTTATTTTCTCTGCAACTTGCATTATCCTTAGCTAAGCACATTGTAGCACGCTCGTCTCTGAGTCTGTGTTTTTATCACAGAAATCCTGACCCCACTGAAATCTTCATGGGGCAGAGATTCCATTTACCCTTTCAGCTTTAATGCCCAGCTTCCATGTTTAATGAATGCAGGGAATACCTGTTTGTTCTCCAGTAAACAAATGGATAAAGGCAACCATTGTATATTGCCTGCAGCCCCAGTCCGCTTTTGCTCGTCCTGGCTTGTGACAGAGATTACCTGTGACAGACAAGAGAGTTTGTCAGAAAAAAGTTTCTGAAACAGATGTTGCAGTGTAAGGATAGGAGGTAGAGTGCAGAGTAAAGATAGCTGACTGAAGCAAAAGAAATCCAAGGCAGGCATTAGGACCAACTTTCTGGCTTTTCTGAGCACTGGCCTGTTGTGGGATCTCTCTTGTTGAGAAGCTCTCAAACAAATCAGACAGTCATTTTGGTTGTGCTGGAGGGTGAGGAACGAACTGGAGGTTTCTGAAGGTGTTTTTTCTTGTATCATTGCTAGTTTTTTTAAAAGCATGTGTCTCACCTGTCCTGGAGGTGAAGAAAGATTATTGAGCCTTTAGTCCTCCTCTACAAAGCTTCCACCGGTGGAATTTGGAGGGTGGTGAGCATCCAAGTGGCGAATTGAAGACAGTCTGTTCAGGATATTTTATCTGCCCTTTCATTTAGTCCAGGAAGCATGTTCTCTGTGATGCTTTAAAGTCTAGGGAAGGCTGGAGCTTACCTAGGAAAAGGCCGGATTCAAACTAGATGTTTCTGGAGAGGTAGAAAGAAAACAACCAGTGGGGGCAGAAACATTGTCTTTAGAGGATGGTGGAAGGCTGTGCACAATTGTTGACTGCTCCTTCAGGTAGCTTCCTTCTGCCAGACATGCTTGTGACATTATTCCTGTGAACTAGAGTACTTTCTATCTCTTCAATTTACATAATTGGGGATCGTGAGTTTCGTGTCCACCACCCCTTCTGTTTTCTCAGTGCCTCTTGGCCTTTCATGTCTCTTCTGCATTGCATCAGTGCCTCCTGGCACATTCTGTCTATGTCTGTCTCTCAGAGCCAAGTGTGTGTCTGGCCTTGAGAAATAATCATAAATTTTGTTCTGGCAGGAGGAGAGGCCAGGACAATCCAATTTAGATTTGAACCTGTAGTTCAAGGTGTTTTAGGGATTTCATATCGCTTAACCCATACCCTCCAGACATCACTTGTGCCTGACATGTAGATCAGACTGGAAGAATAAGAGGAATGGATTGCTCAGTGCACCAAAAAGAGGTTTTGAAGCAAACCTGTGTCTTTAAAGAGAGTGCCTTCTAATAAATGTTATCTGCAGAGAAATACACCAGCCCCTGCATAAGTAGTTAATGTTACTGCTTCAGTGTTGGCTCATAAAACAACTTTATCACCTCTATGACAATAATGATTAACAAGCTGATTTACAAGGGTGGGGTCACAAAGCCATTTGGCAAATTTAGCTTGTCTCACAGTGGCAGGAATACAGAACCTGAGTTTCACGGTATTTTTACCACTTTACTTGGAATACTTAACCCTGGTGGCCAGGCTCTTAAGCAGAGCAGTAGCAGCAGGTTCTCTTTTATGAGGATATTAACGAGGGTTTCCTCCAGTGCTTCTGGTACATGAGGAAATTGCAGGTCTCAGTCTCAGGATTCAGGAGTGCTGGGGAGGTTTCACAAGTTCCCGTCTCAGTGTTTATTCCCTGATCACTTAGGCACAGTGAAGTGACAGTGTTCCCAGGCACACTGTTACATGATGCCTCTGCTTGATTGCCCCTTGTGCCAAAGCTGGCAGAGTATCTACCCAGAGATGTGTGTAGATATATCCTCCTACTCTTAGTTTCTGGATGGCTTCCATTAAAATATCCTTCATCTGTTGATTCTCCATTATCTTGGATCCTAATAAAGGATTGTTTTGTTTAGACTGTGGCAGATTGTACTTTTATTATCGTATGGTAGGAATTACTCAGAGTAGCAAATTTAATTTAAAAACTATTTTAATCCAGAAACACTTTATGTGGTTGTAATATACCATGACACTGTTGAGAATCTGGACTTCTTAACCTTGGCAGTGTCTCACATTGAGCAGAACAGTGTATCTGAAAGCTCAGCAAGCTGTATTCCCTTTACTGTCTGTTCTGACAGTCCTAATGTAGGTGATCAAAGGTATTTATGATCTCCATGCTATGTAAACATCTACTACACTTTTAGAAGTTGGTAAAAATGCACGAAGTAGGCGTTTCGATGACTCTCACTCAAATTCTCAACATAGGCTCCTGCAGGGATGGAGGTCTTACTCAGTACCTTTTGCTTCTTAGCTAGTGTTGCTGACAGAAGCCCTGCCCTCAAAACACTCACTGCTCTCAGAAATGTCTGAAAACTGTTTTTTCTTTCCTGTCCAGAAAGTTCATCACATCTGATAGATTTCAGTACTGATTTATGTGGCCATGATGCAAAGTTCAGGTATTTCTGTGGCCCTGATCTAATAGGTGGGTGGAAGGCTATTGGAGGTGTTACTTGAAGCAACAGTGGATTACAGCTAACTCATTTGTCCTTCTGTTTCTACACATCTGTCCCCTAGTTCCCCCTAAAGTTGTTGGGATATTACATCTTTGGAAACAACCCAGTCTGAGTTTGGAGGGGTCTTCCATGCTTGCCTTGTCCGATCAGTATTTGATTGCTTTTCAGTTAGTCCCGGCCAGAGACTTCTATTAATGTCTTTTCTAATTTGAACAACTCTCAGGAACTGGAACAAGCTCTAATTCTGTGATAGGGTTTTTTCATGCCTAGTTTTTGGTCTTGCTCTGTTTCCCAAACAGAAAGTTTTTATAAGTCATGAGTTTAGGATACCATCTCTCTGGGTTAAAACTCTCAACAGACTTGAGAAGTTTTGCCACTGTTTCCTTGGCCACTTTTCTAGTTTGGTTTTTTAATATGAAAACATACATTGCAACACCATGTTCACTACATTGCTCTCCCATGGGACTGGTTTGTGCAACCCTCCTTCATGCTGGTAAGTAGGTTCTCATACAAGGAGTCTTTGTTGACTGAAAAGGCAAGACAAAGTGACTCGACTTCTCTGCTGTGTGTAATGGGGGCTGGGGGTTTGTGCTGCATAGTGACAATGCTGGGGCTGGGCAGTGGGGCCTTCAGAGGTGGACTTCTGCCAGCACTGTGCTCGGCCCAGGGAGCTGGGATGAGGGTCAGGACAGAGCTGTAACTCAGCCTGTGTCAAAGATGAGGGGACCTCCTCTCCTCCAGTGCAGGGCAGAGTTGTGGGCTCAGAAATGCGTTGTGAAGGTCGGACACAGGGACACCAGTCAGAGGCCCCTGGGAAACACCCACTGCTTTTGAAAGTTGTCTGTGAACAACAGCCCTGTTGTGCGCACAGTGGGCCACTCAGGAGGGTTTCTCTGTCTTGGAGGATACTCTGGTCTATGGCCTTTGCAGTTCTTGTTTTCTGGGAGAGCTGGCTGCCCATTTGTTTGTGAAAACATCACCTTGATAGAGCAAGGGAACTATGAGTAGCTTCCAGTCTTTGAATAGATGGATCAGGAAACCTCTGGGGGCCAGCAGCCCTCCTGACACATAGTTAAACTTTGACTGATCACACATTGCCCTCATAATCATATTAATGTGATACATCCAAAGGGACTTCAACTTGCACCATAACCACCACTGCCTTTTATCTTCTGTCTTCCTGGTGAGTCAGGAAACACATAACACAGTGCGTGTGTCCTGTCTTCCCACTGCACAAGACTCTCGCAGCCTTTGCCAGCATTGGTTTGTCTGCTGGTGTTTGGCAGTCCCTGTATTTCCCCCTCACCTCACTCATTCTGAGCAACTCTTTCTTCAGAATTATACTGCTCCCCAACTGAACAGTAGCACAAAGATATGCCTAGAAGAAAGTTTGAGTTACCTTTATTCATAGCTTTGACTTGTATGAGAAGCCTCTGTTTCAGAAATCATCTAAAATAATTGTGTCACCACCCTTTCAGCACGTGTTCAGATACTGTGTACCCGTTTTGTTTCTGCCATTGCTGCAGACAAGTCTCTGCCTTCCCCTCTTGCTTTCCAGTACAGCTTGTGCTTTCCCAAGCCAGGTGCAGGAGGCTGGGCAGTGGGGCATGTAGCTGCTCCTGCTGGATTTCCTGGCTTCTCCTCTCCTTTCCCTGGCAGCTGTGGCACCTGCAGCTGCAAACTCTGGCCAGAGGGATGCTCTCTGCAGTGTGGGCAGGGAGCCTGTATGGGAGGCTCATCCAAAACACAGCTTGTCCCATTTCAGGTGGGAGATATGTGGCAGTTACTGTAAAAAGCAGTGTTTGCTTTGTTGGTTTAAGCTGTAAGTGCTTTGAGGGCAGGGCCTGGCTTTTTTGTATGCACATGTGGGTGTGTATTTTTATACAATTCTTAACATGACACACACAGGAGCTGCTGTGTGCAAAGCCGTGGCTTTCTGTCTTGTGGAAGCTTAGAGAAATGATTTTCCTGATGCAGAGAGATGAACAGTGATTCTCATCTGAGCACTAGGGCTGTTCAGGGACACAACTTGCTTTGGACCTCTGGACACAACTGTTTTCCTTCTGTTGTCACCAAGTAGGGTACACCAGTATATTCTGGGTACAGCATGGCTCTTATGTCCACAATGATGTTGGGATGGAGTCCTTGACCAGTTAAGGAAGAAAAAGCTGCATTGTACCCTCTGTCAATTGCTGACTGGGATGCCATCATTAATTACCTCTCACCCATAGTTTTGACCATTTAAACAATTGCTTGCTCTACAAAGAATTTGGATTAGAAAACAGACTTTGCTCTTTATGTGTGCTGTAGGTAGAAGAGAAGCTGAACTCAGCAAAATTTTAATTTGTTTTAAGCTTGTTGCTTTTTTCTTTTTAACAGACAGGGATATATTTTTAAGCCCTTGCCAAGTGTGTGCTGAGACATCCCCTATGTTAAAGGGATAAGTCAAGGGTGAAAATTTTGCTTTCTGTTCCTTTGGTGTACTCTTAACTTAGTTTTTGTGCTAAATTGCCACACTTCTGAAATGTGATGTACTTTTCTGCAGATTGTAGTGTGTAATTTCACAGTTTCTCTGTTTTGTAAACTGAAATGTTCTTAGGAAAGGTTCAGGTCAAAGCTTAGGAGTGACTCCAGCAGTGAGAACAGACGTGTGCTGGATTAGACTGCATGGGGGCTGTGAAGTCTTCATCACTGAAAGGCTTTAGGAACAGATAGAGCTGTAAAGAGCGATATAATTATTAGTGGTTCTGCCAAGACAGCCTCTTGAGGTCTTCCTTTTCCTCCCATAATTTCCATGATACCTGGATAATGCATTACATTTGACTATCGCACTTCTATTCTTTAATCAGTTGTGTTTCCTTGAAACTCAAAATCAGATTCTAGCATCAACTGGGAACATCCTGGGACTCTTCCATCATGGTTCTGGGATGTCTAAACTGACTGACTCTGGACCTCTGGCCGTCACAGGGGAAGTTTTGACACCTTTGATTACATGTTCTGTGCTCTTTTTCCCAAGCCATAAAACATTCACTGCAGAACTGTTACCACAAAACACTGAGTAGACAGCAAGTAGACTTGGGACAGCAAGTAGAAGTCTTCCTTTCTGCTTGCCTAGCATAAATGGAGATGAAGATTTTATTCTTATTAGCTACAAACAAGAATGAGAGAAGACTGCAAGGAAAAATCATCCTGTGCATAGAGCCTTGAGGTCTCTGATGAAACAAAATAACACAAAATTTACAGATGCTAAAGCCAGTGATAACATCGATTTGATGCTGCATTTTGTCTTCCTTCTATAATGCAGTAAAATGGCCTGTAATTCACATTGCAAAATTGGCATGCATGGCTCTTTGAAGATACCATCTTCTTTGTATGTCTGCAGTGGCCAGAGTAACAAGCCCACCCACTACAGTGCTACAAGCCATACAAATAAATAAATAAAGAGGGACAAATAATGCTGTCTCCTCAGGGCAGCTACCCACTCGATGCGTCTTGCTTAGGTTGTGAACTCTTCAGCACAGGAAAGCTTTTGTTCCTTGTACAGTCTTAAATTCTCCCTCAGTGCTTAGGAAGGTAATAGATTATGATGATTGTGTTTATTACATTATATAAAATGTTACTTCAATTCAGAGATTCAACTTTTAAATCATTGCTGACAGTGACATTAGTTCAGATTTAGAGAGTTTGTTTGCAGTGTTTCTTTAGCCTGGCATTTTAAGCTGAGCACTTGTGGCCCGAGGTGGCTGCTATAGCGCAAAAATTCTCTGGAAAATTTGTATGCACTGTGGTTTATTTATTATCTTTGTACATGTACTTCATCTATTAGTGCCTAAAGTGAGTTTTTGGAGGGTGATTGTAGCCTTGTCACTAGCTGGGTGGCTTCACTCTTGCTTTCTTTCTGTTTATTGAATATTGTCAACTTCTGTGTCTTTCCCCTACTCTCAGCTTGTGTGGCTTTCAGACCCTCTGTAACTGTGGAGTCTGCAAGCAAAATATTTCTTCCTTCAAAGTGAAAAACAAACCCCAGCCCAGGGGAGCTAAATTAACTTCTGACCATCTGTTAGAAGGTTAGCAGTATCACTACCTTGAACTATGGCTTCATTTTCATATTTCATGCAGCAGCTTCTCTGCATTGTTTATATTGTGGTTGAAGGGGATCTTCCTATACCAGGATGCAATAGGAACGTCATTTTTCCTCTGACATGAGCAGATGTCCTATCTGCAGTAGTAGCAATAACATTGCTGCTTCCTGTTGTTGCAGGTGTTGTTAGCAGGCTGGAGCTGAAGGCAAAGAAAGGGCACATTTCAGCCCATGCCATTCCATGCCATCAACACCAGTACTCCCCCCAGGCACCTCCTTTTCCAGGTGTACTTGTGAGTAGTGGCTTTCTTGGCTAGTGGGCAGGAAGTTGCCCTGGAACACAAATTTATTTCCTTACTACCTGGCATTTGCTTCCAGACTCTCTGTTGTTCTTCTCTGCCTGGATGTCTCTGCTTTCTCTAGATTTGTTTACACTAAACCCAAATTACAAGTGGTGTGTTACCATATTTAGGGAAGGGGTGCCTGAACTGAGTCTGACACTCTTTTGAGTGTAAAACTCCCCACTCTTGGGTTTCAGGGCACAACCCTGTGCAAGTCTTCAGTCAGCAATTACTACATTCTTTTTCCTTTTAACAGGAGCTTGCTATCAAATCCCATGACACATTTCTATCACTAATCTGGCAAGCTGCCATTCAGACCACAGGAAGCCTCGGAGAGAAGAATATACACTTAGGGCCTTATTCCATCTTCATTATTCCCTACAGCAGCAGAATTCCTTAAAGTTTCTAGAAGTTTGATCTGAATGGAAAGTATTTTGCCTGAATAGCACCCCTTATTGGGGCATTGTCTCCAAGTCACAAATTTAGATGAGTGTTGTGGTTAGCAGTTTAATGTATATGGCTTGGCCATTTTTTCCACACCAACACAAGGAGTGCTAATCACTTCTGATGGTCTAGCAGGATTCTCTGGGACTTCTTGATTTGAGAACTGGGCAGTAAAGGTAAAAAAAACCAAAAAACAACAAAAACAGTTCCTCTTCAAGACTTTTGCTAAGAAGTTACTCATTTTGGCAAGGAGCAGAACATTATATTTGAATGGTTTTCAATGGGAACCACAGTCCTACTAAAGGACTAAAGCCAGGACTCTGTTCACAAAATACATGCAAAAAACTTGTACTTTGGAGGAAAAGAAACAAAAACAAAACTGCAATATGTGCATAAAAAGTAAAAAGAAGGCAAAATTGTAAGGCAGTGTTTGTAGCTGTCAGAGATCATGTGGAAGCCTTAAACTCCTTTCCTATTTACTTATTTGTACCTTATTGTATGAATGCATCGTTGTACTTAAAATGACTACTAATGTTTTATATTATTGCCATGTAGAAACTTACAAAGGGTTAGTAAGTTACTTTTCATGTTCAGATCATTGTTGGTTTATTGACTACTATTGTCACTTGTGTTTCCGTGGAGCTACAATTGTTGGGAAGTAACTTTCCTACAGTTTTAACCAACAGCACGTAGCTGTATTTCTGTAGTAATAAATACTATCTCAGTCCTTCAGGGCATTCTGGTTATTTCTAGGGAGGTTCATTCAATATTGTCTTCTCATTCCAGGTTATTGAAGGAAAGATGGCTCCTTTCTTGGGGAAGGTGATCAAGTTTGCCACCTCTCACGTGTACAGCTGCAGCCTTTGTAGCCAAAAGGGTTTCATCTGTGAGATTTGCAACAATGGAGAAATCCTTTACCCCTTTGAGGACATTTCTACAAGCAGGTACTCCACTGTGGTAATGTCAGTCATACATTTGATTTGAGTGTTAAAGCCTTGAGGATTCTCAGCCTCATGACCTTTTATTTAAAGAATTAGGGACTAGATTCCCCTAATGCACATTTCTAGGCAGCTACAGTAGATCACTGCTCCAGGGAGGCCACCATGAACAGACGTGGAAACAAATGAGAAGTGCTACTTCCCAAAGCCCTGTAAGTCTCAGAATAGCTGTTCAAAAAGGGAAGAGTCCCCAATATCATCACACAGTGTGATTTATCTGAAGTTCTTCTGAGTTTGCAAAGTGTCCTGAAAAGCCAAATGACTTCTCTGGAGTTATCACAGACATCTTTCTGTTCTCTGGTGTCACTGGGCCCATAATGTACTGGGATCATCCATTATAAAGCAATGACCATCTATTCTGAAGTGTCTTTCCCATGAAATGTTATGGCTAGTGCTCTGCTCTCTATCTGCTTATTCCTCTGTGCCTGTGTATGCAAGTTGGTTTTTTAATGACATTGATATTCTCAGGTGACTACAAAGTTAGTATAAGTGTATGCCAGTCCTAAAATAAACAAAAGAAACTTTATTTCACATCATGTAGAGTACTGGATGCCAGGTCAGGGACAGGAGTCACATGGAAAACCTAGAAGCAAAATACAGGAAGCCAAAGCAGACTTGGCAACACAGCAGTGTTACTACTCTTTTTCAGTAGTGTCTTGGATTTTGAATAAAGGAGATATATTTTTTTCCATCCTTAACATAAAGACAGTATATCTGAGAGCACATCATTCCTCCACAGATAAGTATTTTTTTGACTGTTTCAAATACAGTCATTGTAATTTGTTCTCTAAAGTGTACATTTGAAAGGGGGAAAAAATCAAGGACCCACTTTTGGAAACAATTGGGACCAGCCGATTAAAAGGGTTTGTTAAGAATCTGATTTCCTTGCATGCACAAAGATGTTAAATTACAAGTAACCAAGGATTACTCTTAAGGGATTTTCAGTCTGGTCTGAGTTTCAAAGATTGTTTGCGCATTGTTTTTCCAGAGTCTTATTCTAAAAAATGTATTGACAAAGCAGTGGATAAAAGCTAAACAATATGTTTAGCTAAGCTAAGCTCTATAAACAATTTTAAAGAAAAAATGTATCTAGGGTGCATGATGAGATAGGCTGAGTTAAAAAGAAAGACTAAGATGGCATAAAACATAAGATGTCTTTTGAGACTGCATAAAAGGAGACTGAAGATACTCCCGAAAGATTAATGAGAATGTGAAGGAACATTTGGGAAGGCAAGTTTACTTTAAAATTTGATTTGTCTGGGGGATTTTTGGTCACAAAAATATTATTGGGTGTATAATGTTTTCCCGCCCTTCAGCTGAGATCAGACATACCTTGCAAATACAGAGTTTAAAACCTTCTGGAATCAAATAGAATTTGTCAGCAGCACAAGGCAACAGAAGCTGCTCTAGCCCCTGTTTTTATGTGAATTAGAAGCCAGAAAGGACTTTGGTTCATGTTTCACAAATGTGAAGTTATGGTTGATGTCATGCCAAGGACAGTGGTCTTTGTTAATGGTTTTAATTAAAACACAATCAGCATGCAAGGTTCTCCAATATTTCTCTTTCTTATTTTGTCATTCTGCTTAGTCCTTTTGTATTCCTTGTGAACCTTGTGAACCTTGTTTTTATCCCCAGCATTTTTTATTATTCCTTGTGAATTTTTTATTATTCCTTGTGAACCTTGTTTTTATCCCCAGCATTTTTTATTTCCCTTCCTAGTTAGTTTTCTCATCTCATTACTACACATGCACCTATGGGGAACTAACCAGATTATTTCAGTTCCATATTTTTGCTCTGGAGGCAAGTTATGCCAACAGAAGAGCTTACACAGCTCCATCAGCTCCAAAGCAGGGAGGGAGAAGGCCAGGTGGAGGGGTTTTGTGTTTGTTTCCATCTCTTGAAGATGAGAGAGTTTTCTGAAGCAGATGTACAGACTGCTACAAAGACAAGCGTAAGGTGAGGAGGCTACTTAGAAATAGGGAGATGTACAGAGTAACCTGTGGCAAAGGGAATGGCAAGTCCAAAAGGTTCATGTGAAGACTTGCAATTACACCTGAAAATTCTAATGATATGTTCAGCTTTCCTTGTCAGTTGTCATACAGAGCTCTGAGTAAACAGCTCAAATTTGTGATGTAGTTGTGCTATTCTGAGTCCACAGTGTACAGAGATAATTGACTACAATTCCCTTTTCTCCCTCCTGGTTTTCTGGAATTGCTATCTACAGCAGAGTATTCATATTCTGTACACAGTACTGGACTGCCAGGTACCCTGGCTGAAGCTGGTGAGTTAAAGAGGAAAGAGCTGCTGAACACCAAAGACCATGTTTTTCTTTTTGCATTTGAATGATTGTTCACTTTTGAGCTGTTAACTCTACCAGCAAACTGGGCTCTTAGGTTAGAAATATTCAGGAGCTGGTGCATGACAGCTTTTGCAGACTTCAGCTCTTTGCTGCATGTTTGAAAAGTGAAGCCTGCTTTTGTGTGTGTGTGTATGTATATATGTATGTCTGTGTTGAGCTGGCATTTGGTTTTTTGGCTATCTCCCTGACTTTTTTTGCTCTTTGGAGAGAAGAGTGACAGCTGTCAGAGTGGCCATTACAATTCCAGGGTGGCTCTCAGTTGGCTGTTAACCTTCCATCCTCATGGTCTCTTAGATCAGCTTTGAGGTGAAGAGATTGTTTCTCTCCAAAATATTCTCAGCAGTTTCTGGCGCAGTGTTCGGCAGGACTTTATGAAGGATGGGTATTCTTTAGATAGATACAGCTGAGAGAAAAAGAGGGCCCCTCTTGAGAGCTGGAGTTTCTCTTTGGTCTGGTTGTTTGCTTGAGAGTCATTTTTGTCAGTCCTTGGGCAAACAAAGTGAATACCTGGGTTATGCACTCCTCAGGGTTTGAATACACATATATTGCATACCCTTCTCTCGCTAATCAGTGTGACACATTCCTTTGTTGGCAAACGGTTCCAAAACAAACACAATTAGTTCACTTAATTAGTGGGTCTGTGGGCTGCGCTTGGCAGGCTCTTTACATCCCGCTCAACAATACAGCACAACAGTTTGCTGCCTTGAATGTAAGGGTGGGCTCACAAAGTCATAAGCTTTCTAATGATATGTCCTTTCTCTGGCTTTTCTTGGGAGGTGGCCATTCTGCACAGATCTTAATGAAAGCTGTTATTCAGTAGTTAAACAATTTCTTAAAAATTGTCCCATCCTTTTGATGCCTCTTCCAGTCAGTTTGATTCTTCTGTCCCTCATTTCCCTCTTACCTGTCTTACCTGTATTTATATAATACTTAATCAGAGTTCTTTCAAAATTTCACCATTTCACCATGTTTTTGAAGGCCTTTAAATCAAGAGAACTATATTTAAAGCTTCCTGAATTAATTGCACATTTCATGGACCAAATTTTCACCTAATGTGAACTCTCACAGCTCTGCTTTTGCTGGAGCTCTGGCAACTTAAACAAACTGAGCATCTGCCTCCTATTTTATTTCTTGTATTAAATTTGCCCTGGGCTTAAATTTAGTGAGTAAACATATAAAATTACCATATTATATCACTTACTTTATATTACAGGTGTTGTGCAATGACTTTAAATATCCTTGGCTGTAAATTGGCTTGTTAGAGCTATCGTTGCCTATTAGCAAGCAGGCACTTCCCCTCAAGTTGCTCTGATTTTGCTTGTTCTTCACTAATGTGGGGAGGAGTTTGTTTCTTTCTCCTAAAATTAAAAAAAAAACCAACAACCAAACAACAGAAGTGAAGTCTGTGTAGCAGCACAGCTGCCTATAATAGTGGCTGTATTTGTTTTATTACTTAGACCAATTTTTAACAGTTTTTAAATCTTAAGGAATACTGAGAAAATTACCTTTGGAATGAGAATATAATTCATTAAAACATGTGTTCTGAGCCATCAGTTAATTAAGCATTTAGTATTTGGCGATTAATTAATTTAATTAATGGCTATGATAAGATTATTTTATGTTACCCAGTTAATAAAGTTTTGGTCTTGCCTGAGTGTTATCATCCTAGTGATTACTTTCACAGGCAATTAAATTTGTTGTGTTTTGCTGGTAAAGTTACTTGGTTGTCAAGAACAATTTAGTCCATTCCTTTCCTTTTATGTGCTGACTGTGGATGTATGTAAACCATGGAGAGTTGCTCTTTTGTGTTCATATTCATTTATCAAGGCTAAATTGTTTTCACTTTGCTAAGTTAATTTGTTCTGCTGCTCAGTTAAGACATGTAGACCTTTTAAGATACAAACCAGAAGACCCAAGTTTAAAATAGACTTGCCACAGAACAGGCTTGACTATATCAACCAGCTTGGATGCCTCCATAATCTTTGGCCACCATCCTGATAAGACCTGTGAATGTACTTTGCACATAGTGACAAGTCTTAATAAAGGCTCTGGGGCTGTGCATGCCAAAGTCTTTGCAAGGTTATGGCTTACTGTGTTATGGATGCTGTGTTACTGGGCAAATGCAACTTTGAGCATTTGGGAGAACGTTAAAGATAGATATTAGGTGGAGAGACTGAAATATGTACTGTACAGCATTTGCAGGAAGTAACTTGGCACAGGTCAAAGGCATCACTCAAAGTACATAATTTTCCCTCTTGCTTTGATTGGTTTGTCTTATGCTAGAAAGCCTCTCCCCAAGCCAGGCTCACCTGAGTTGTGCCAGTAGTTTAGTACCTAATTTTTGAAAGAGCTTAGCTTATGCTGATAGCTAGTTCAAAGCACTCTGAAGGGATCTGCTCAGCACTTCTCTGAGGAAGTGTGGGCACCTAAGTAGATGTTAAGTTCTCTTGGTAATTTAATTTATTGAATCTGTCAAAACTGATCAAAATCTTCTGGCCCAGATTGTCTTATTTTTGTTTGTGCAGGGTAGCACAGTAATATTATCTGGAATATGTAAAAAGAAAACAATCAAATATACCAGCTTTTCCATCAAGTATTGTCTTTTGCAACTGAATTAGCTTTGAGGGTCGGTTTTACTTGCCTCCTGTCAGAGTGGTTTTTAACTAGAACGTTCAGCCTAAAGGCAGATACTTATTTCAAGTAGGAAAGTCTCTGCAGTGTTGCCTTGTGCTCTTCCCTGCTGGCTGGACATGGCAACTATCTTGCTTATACTTTCTATTTTGCAGCTTCCTTGCTGTGCCTTCTTTTTCACTCTAGATATTTCCAACTTGCCAGTCAAGACCTTTTAATACTTTCTTCTTCTTTCTCATGCAAGATAGACTTCTCTGTCTCCCAAATATGGTTCCTTGAAGCTTTTTAGCCCATTAAAGCCAACACTGTCAACTCTTAAGTGCTCAGAAATTCTAAGATTACCTTACAAATTTGTTGTTTATATATGTACTTTACTTCTTTAAATGTTAAGTTTCTTTCTTCTACCTTGGATCCAGGTAGGCATGTCTTCAACGTTAATGTAGAGTTGTAAAGTCCGGTTGCCTTTGACTTTTTCTTTTATGAAAAGCAAAATCCTGGCTTAGTCACAGGATTTTTGGACTTGAGGCTTACAGAAAAATACAAAGTGATAGAATCAAATTATAATAGTGGAGGGCAATATGTTAATATTACTGTTAGTAGTATTGCCAGACTCTGCTTTTAAATCTTCAATCCCCACTTTGTGAATACAGTTTGTTAAGAATAGGAGAAGTAGAGGGGTGCAGTGCAGTTTGTGGTGTGGCAGTTGTGGAGGCAGAGGATATGTGCCTGAGCAACTTAAACACCTGAATTTCTGTGGCATTTCAGCCTCTCCAGTGCTTTACAAGTAATGGATCTATCATGTATAGGGCTTTTCCATGTTCCAGAGTAACTCAGCTCCACTGGCTGACGTGTAATCTCATGAGTTTCAAATTAAAAGTTTTAATACCGATTTTAGTGTCCCTTCACTGATTTCTTAGGAACTGCTGTTTACAGGTCACATTACTTGGCTTGGGATGTCTCTGAGCTTAACTCGCAGAGCACAGTACTGAGGTCAATAGTCAGTCCTCAGTTCTCCTGCTTGGATGCAAGTATGAAAATATATGTAGCTAATATAGCATAAATCCCTGAACCCACAGCTGGGAAGAAGCTGAGGACACGCTTCCCTCCGTAATCAGGAGTGACACAGCTTTGCGAAGAGGGCTCTGGGAGCTGCAGGATCCCGTTGCTCCTGCTTGACCCTGCTGCTGTGTCCAGTGCAATATCTCAGCCTGTGCACACCCCTGTAGGAGGAGAGCAGGTGGTTAAATCAAGCTGTTCTTGTTCAGCCCTGGCCTGTAGCAAGTTGTTCTGTGAGCACCCAAAATGAAGGCCTGCTTTGCCATTTCTCTGGATGTAACAATGGAAGAGTTGACACTGAAGCTCCCCTCCCCTGGAGCAGCACTGGTGGTTTTCCCTTCCCTCCAGAGCTTCCCACTTTTCCCCTCACTTGTGAGGCTTTAATATCTCTGACCACTTTGCACATCTGCTGGATGCAGTTGACCTTGGCAGTGGGTGCTGGCATGACAGGATGAGGGGCATGAAATGGCACAGATGGGTGAGCCAGGATGGAGGTTTATTCACTCATCTTCCCTGCTGCCTAGAGTGCTTCTTCAGCATCTCAGTCTAGCCCATGCTGCGTAAAAGGGAACAGAGCCCGGTCCAGCAGTTTTCATGCTGGGATACTGGGTGGTGTGTCCTTTGGCCATCCTGGGGTGGCATTACTAGAGCAGCAGGGGTGGTGGTGTTCACAGACACCATGTCTGTTTAGACTGGTCCCTGCAGCTGCTCTGGAGGTGCAAGCCATGGGTGCTGTACTTGGGCAGTCCCACCAGTGCAGTCTGGTGGTCACTGTACACCCCTTGCTGGCTGCCCTCTCTAAGCAGCTCATCCCTCTGCGTTGCTTCCCCCAGCACATCAGCTGCTTTCTGTTGTTTCTGCACCCTCCAGGGCCAGCCTGGGACCCAGTCATGCCATTATAAACAAGGAGTGTCTTCAGGCTCTGCTGGCTTATCAAGGGTGACCCCTTTCTCATGAGCAGGTGGATGGAAAGGAAAACTGTGACTGTGCTTTGAATCACAACCAGTTCCCTGAACACTGAATTAATAATTTAGACTGAATTTCAGATATATAATAACTTGAGGGACTGGGTAGTGAGTTCTTCCTTGTTTTCCGCTTCAGAGGCAAAGTTTTCAAAACCAAGTCTGAAAAGTATTAACAGTTTTTAAGTACAGTATATAAAAACCCCCCGTAGCTGTGTCTAGTAGAGGCCATGTCTGTCATACAAGGTATTACCTTAACAAGCTCCTTATAGGGACAGATCAATGTCATATTAGTGCCAGCTTTCTTCCATTCATTTACTATGTGGGCATCCCTCCCTAGGCAGGCTCCTTGCATTGGTTTCTAGGCAACTGGAATAATATTTCTGCACGTGTGTGTCAGGCATTGATTGCCTTTGGGGCTTTTTTTGTGTTGTAAGTGAACACAGGCTAGTCCTTTTTCCTTTTCTTTGTGTTCTGCTAAAGGCTCAGATTTTTGAAGGGCCCGTCTGTGATATTCATAGCTGAGCAATTCAGAAATACTTGCAGACAGGCAGGTATGTGTAGTGTGGGATGGTAATCATGCTGGAATCCCCAGGCAAGGATTGCTTCAGCTAGTGTGGTTCACTCTTCCGAGGTTTTTAATAGGCAAGTTACAGGTGATTTAGTGTTTTGGATGCTTGGTGAAGGTTTAGCATCATCTAAGGAAAACATAATGAACAACCCCATTTAATCCTGTTTTTACTCTGCATGGTGGGAAAGAAGATATTGAAGAGTTTAATCAGTGAAGGGTTTGGCCCTAAATCAATCCGTGCTGAAGTTCATTTCAAGGGATTACTCACTTGACCAAATGTGTGCAAGGTCTGGCACAAAGGAAGTGAATTTTTTTAATGAAAAAATGAAAGCTAATATATAAAATTACAAAAGAAAGGGTGGTGGGTGAATATGGCACTGCAGTGAGACAGGGGAGCTCTTTGCCCTTCTCAGGTCTGCTAGGAGCCCCTGGCTGACCTTGAGCCAAGCCAGTTCACCTCTTGCTTCCTGTTGTGAGGTGGGAATGGTGGTATACCTGGTACAGCCAGTTAGGTACAGCCCATGTGCATGGGACTGAAGGTATCCTAATAAACCTTGTTGGTTCCAGCAGCTTTATCCCAACACAGTCCCACTGGTAAGTCTGTCAACCAGTAAGGTTCCTAGAAGACAAAACCCCTGTCTGTCAGATGACAACCTGGGCCACCTGTTGATCACCCCTGCTTTATTTTGTCTGTTTAAGGTGAAAGGTCTTTGAGGCTTCTTTGTGTTGTACCCACCACTTTGGGCACCTGATCCTGCTCAGGGGCACTTAAAGATGGTGCAGTACAGAGGAGAAACATGAGCATAATCAATTGCTCGTGCAGCACCTAGAATTACTTGAGCCATAATCCTGTGAAAAATAGGTGGGAAGCATGAGAAGAACATGCCAGAATTTACAATTTACTAAATATTGATATGTTTCAAATGCCCAGACTTAATGGGAGATACTAACTTCGGCATTTTCTCAGCATACAAGGAATGATTATATGCTTTTAATGTAGAAAGGCTTTTCTTTTGTAACTAGTAATGATAATAATAAGAGCATTATAATGCCTGTCTGGCTGTGGAGAGCTTTGCCCTTTCTTGTACACTTCCCAGTGCAATAGAAATTGTTTAGAGGATTGAATAATTCTCTGCTTTTTTTTTTTTTTTTACTCTGCACAAGTAAAACTTCCTTAAAACATAAAACACCCCCTAAAGTCTCAACAGAAACTGAGTTAGGTCAGGAAAGAGGGGAAAAAAAGAGAAAACACCAAAATAGAGAGGAAGCTATTTCAGCTGCCTTCTTAGAAGACTAGAAGTCTGAATGAAAACAACATGCACTGTTCACTAAGTCTTCAAATACTGTTTGAAAAATAGCAAGATGCTATTAATGTGCAGTGTCACAATATCATTCATTAAAGAAGGAAACATGAAAGGCCTGAATGGCTATGGGCTCATCAGCTTATTATCAGTGGTGAATAGCATTCTCACAAAGGATGTAGGGACTTCTTGGCCTCTAGACAAAGAATAAGTCAGGATTCAGAAATAGCACCTGAATTGTGAATTACCTATGACAACAACAAGGGTTAAGGGAAAGATAAGTAAGTGTAGTGAACTATTAAGTGAGCCTTTTATAGGCTACAAAATATATTTTATTCCTCCAGAGAAATAAAATAATTTTTATATATATTGAGGCTTGAAAACAACAAAAAACCCCATGAAATTCACATATGGAGATAAAATTAGATCTCAAGATTATCTAGGAAGCAATCTGTTTGTAATACTCTAAAAAGGAATATAATGTTGGTGCAGTGTTTGGTATCACTGGAGAATTTCTCACAGTGAGATTAGAAATGGTCAACCAGTCGGCATTCCAGGGGCAGTTAAGACTGACTGTATTTGATATGAGGAAAAATAAAGCTGTGTAGGTGGCTTGGGGTTGTATAGCTCCACCACTTTAAAAAGAGTAACTTGCCAGTTGGCACAAAAGCAGAGCAAGATCAACATTGCCCCCCTGCCCTGGTGACTTTTTTTGTCAGTGAGGGGGACACAGGCATGCAGTGAAGGCTGATACGGGTGTCCTCTCTACTTGTTCCTGTGCAGAGCTAGAGGCAGCTTTGTTCTCCAAGTCAGAGCACCCTTCCTCCAGGCTGCTGCTTTGTTGTCATCTGCACCCCTTGGCTGGGCTCAGCCTTCCCCAGAGAAGGCAGAAAATAAGTCTTCAGAGCAGCAGTCAGGGGTGGGGGCACCAGAATGGACCAACCATGGCAGCAGTGGGTGCCAGTGCAGTGACTGTCAGATCAGGGCTGGCTGGCTGGCTGCTCTGCCTCTGCTTAGTGCCTGACAGTGTGGGGTCCTGGGCAGAGCTTCAGCTACTGCACCAGCTCTAATGAATAACAGTTCAGACAGTTTTTCTCTCTGTTTTGATTCTGAGCGATGGGAAAAATGTTTGTTAATCTTTTCCACTGAGCTTATTTCTGAAAAATGAATTCATACTAATTTGAACACCATCAGTCTTTGTTTGCTCTGCTGATGGCCTTTGACTTGAGAGAGCAGGTGTGCTGGCTCCTCTCTCATCCTGCTCAATCCATTTCAGCAGTAACTTCTGATAGGTTTTGTCATTTCCATGCCTGCTGTAGAGAAATATTGGGCTAGCATAGGGAGTGGCGATGCGAGAGCTCAAAATTACACTCCTCATCAATCATTACCCTCTAGCAACTTCCAGGGCACTGTAAACTGCTGACTAACAAGGGAGAATTAGCTTGATAAAATCACCATTAGTGTCAGTTCAGAGTGGTGTAAAGTTTTAAAGACACTGCTGTCTTCTGTCTCTTCTTTGCCCATTAGTGTGTCTGTTTGTGGCGATCCCAACCCAGCAAAGCACGTAAGCACACTTAATGGAAGGCAGATCGTTAATCGCAAAGAAATCACTGGGATATGAGTCCTAAGCGTGTGTTCACGTGCTTCAGTGAATAAGGGCAATAACACACACTCTCTGAGCACAGAAACTGTAAATATCTCTGTGTGAGATGGTTTCTTGATTCAAAACCAGATTTAGACTCTGTAGCTGGACTGAGAAATACAACAGTCAAGTTTTACTGCAAGAGAGCATGGAAGCCAGTAGATACACTGCTTTATACTTAGCCTCATTCACCTTCCTTTTCTTACTCATATTTGAGTTTTATCAGTTTATGCTAGTTAGAAATGTGCCTCCTTAAATCTCTGCACAGCCTTCTCAAAGCTCTGCAGTTACTAAAATTTAGGCCATGTTTGGACCCATGCATAAAACTTCAAGTGCAGCCAGACCATGAACAGTTTTTTTAAAAGTTACAGGTGAGATGCAGCTGATATGGACTTCTCTCAGTATTGTCAAACCACATGCCCAATACTGCAGTTGGCATTATGGCTTCTCAATTTTGGGGGGTTTCTTCATGTTTTCAATTTTTCTTCACAGTCTTGAAGACAAGAACCTTACTTCTATGAAAAATAGGTTCAAAGCAAACCAACAAAAAACCCCACTAAAGTTATAACAATGGACACTTGGACTCTCATATACAATAGCTACAAGAAAGGGGAAAAAAGTGCAAGGCATTTCAAGATGTCTTACAGAATCACCAAGGGTGACCAGAATCCCTTATTTGAGTTTCAGAATTGCTCTAAAGTTTGATGTTTTGTTGCTTATATTATTTGATTATCCAACTGAAATCCAAGACGTTTCACCTCTGCCAGTCCTCCTTTTACTTTTTCCTTTGGTTACAAAGCTGTAGCAACTTAACTCATGATACAGATAGTTATTTGCATTGAAAGGCTAAGAATGTCCAATTGTTTAGTTGTAGCCCACTCAGGATCACCAGATACTTCATTGCTCAACATCCATTTGCAACTGGGGCTTGATCTGCTGTGACATTAAGTTCATTGCCTCACAGTGCCCTGAAAGTAAACCAGTCATCTTGTTTGAGCAGTTGATTTGTTTGAAGTCTTAATGTCACATTTGAGAACAGAATAGCACAGCTTTGAATGCCAGAAGCATAGCTCAGTGTGTTGATCAATTGATCAACATATATCAGTTGTGTTGATCTAGTCCAGTCTTCCACAGGACACAGAGCAGACAATATCACCTACCTCTGTTTCATTTTCCACTTTGTGAAATGACAGCTTCTTCTGCTGTTGCAGTGGACTGTT
Organism: Aphelocoma coerulescens; assembly: GCF_041296385.1. Classification (NCBI taxonomy): domain Eukaryota; kingdom Metazoa; phylum Chordata; class Aves; order Passeriformes; family Corvidae; genus Aphelocoma; species Aphelocoma coerulescens. Next base: position 12,890,524 of record NC_091021.1, read on the forward strand.
CTTTACTCTTTCTGGAACAGCTGACCAGTGGAGCTTCAGTGAGGAATATGTCATATCACGACTGTTGCAAATCACAGAGGCTGTTTCTGCAAATGCTAAAATATACCTTACTGGAAAATAATATTGTTACTCCTCATTTACAAACCAAAGCAAGACTTGTCTTTCATAAAACAAAGTTGATGTCTTTTCAGTGATACACCTGAATGCTAGTTACTAAGAAGGTAAGTTTTAATCCTTCTAAAAATTTGTCTGTGAAGTAGAAGTGCTAGGACAGATTCTCAGCAACTGCTAAATGGATGCAAGTCAACTTATTTTAGTGGTCCTGAGTAGCTTTACACTAGCAGAGGTGTGGGCATGCCAGTGTCTTTCACAATGCCACTCTTATGAAGCATAATGCTCTTTGAGCTCCCAGAATGGTTTCAAGGCATACCTACTGCCCTCAGCCCACGTGAAGCCTGTTGCATGCTCTGGTCCTATTTTGTGATTCAATTTTGACACTGATTTGTGTTTGCAGGTGTGAAAGCTGTGGTGCTGTCTTCCACTCTGAGTGCAAAGTGAAGGCTGTACCATGCCCCAGGTGTGTGCGTAAAGAATTGCAGAAGAAGCAGAAATCCTTCTGGAGGCAGCTGAATATGGACGAGAACTTTGAAGAGTCTTGCAACATGTTTGAATTGTCATATCAGAACACATGAGTTCCTTAAGGCAATGGCCAGCCTGAAGAGAATCCCTCTCCCAGCTGCCAGCTCAAGCAAATTCTCAGCTTAGACAGGCAGAAATTTTTTTGAAAAATACTACCTGACCTTCTTCATCTGTGAACAAGAGCTGCCAAAGTGGCCATAAAGCCTTGTTGGCTTTGAAATACCAATGGCTGAACTGCACTGAAGTCCAGCCGTTAGCTCTCATACAAAATGTGGTTTACGTGAAATGCTTTAGGTCTAGCTAATTAAGTACCCAACTTTCTTTTCCACCTCTGGAGAAGACTTTATCTCAAGGCAGAAAATACTTGCTGCCACGACTGCATTATTTTTTATGTTGTTCATTTAGAATTGATGAATCATCTACTTATTTATGTGTATTATTTATTTATTAGTAGCCTTGGCAGGGGTTCTGGTGAGGTGTTTCACAGAACCCAATAGAGCAGGAATTAATTTAAATCCTCTGTCCCCTTCTGTTATGGGCATGTGGTTCCATTTCCTCATGTTTTCAGAGAACTATCTTAAAGGATCAGTGCATTTACGTTTTAGAGGATCTCCTTGCCAAGGAGAAAGGATCTCCCATCAAACCTTACTCGGGGGGCTTACAAACGTAAGATGCAGAATAATTCCTTCAGTTATGTTTATATATTTATAACCACCCCAGTGAACTACTTCAGATAAGCATAGGACTTGCTATTCTTTTTGTTCAGGCTGGGAATATCAGTTCAGCTCTGTCACTGAAGTCCATTGAGATTTTCACTGGTTACTCTTGATTTATGGGAGGCCGTGTCCTCATCCGTAGTAACGTGATGTTGGTTCTCCTCCTTCCAGTCTGAAACTTTAAGGCATTTTAAGTGTTCACATTGGTTTTCTTTTTATTTCATGACGTTTACTTTAAATGTTTTTCTAATCTGAACCTGTTAAACTGATAGTCAGGAAAGTGGTCTTGCCCATTTTAGTTAGAAAGTACCTCCAAAATTGTGAAACACTAGTTTGCTGTTTTCATACACAACTTGTGTCCTGCATTCTCTTTGAGCTCCAAGACATTTATAGTTCTGTAATGACTTCTTCCATGGTGGAGAGTGAAGTTCCTCGAGGTATGATTCTGCTGCACACACCTGGAACACAGGGAAGTATTAAACACAGTAAATTATTTTGTAAAGGAAAGTACATGATGGATTTAACTGGGAAGGTGTGTGTCGTTACTGGCAGTATGTTTAATTCATGGCGAGTTCACCTTCAATGAGCAGTTAGATTGTCTTCCCCCATTTCACATTCTTAACTCTTTTTCACCCCCTGCAGTGATATGTGTATTACATACATATGAAAGCATTCATATATGTATACACACACACATCTATATACAGAAAGCAAATAATGGTTTCAGGAGAATAATGCCAGTTGCATGTGTCTTTCTCCTCTCCTCTCACATAGGTTTGTGAAAATACAGAATACTGATTTTTGCTTCCTATATAATCTGCAGACTGTTGTATTCAAGGCAGAAAGCAGTTTTGATTGTCGAAGCATCTCACTAATTGCTGAAGTATTTTAAATAAAAGAACAGGGTACATCATGCTTACATTAAAAGGTAAAATGCTACAATGAGTTGCCTTGTACTGGAATGTAAGTGGTTAACTTTTCCAGCTTCCAGTCAAAGAAAAAGTAACTGAATCTGAGCTTTCTCAAATTTGAGTGCAACTACTATATACATAGAAGCATGTTTATATCTGTATGCATTAGACAACCAGTGCCTTTCCTTTCCAGAAATCCTTCTTTCATTGGGATTCTTTAGAAGGAAGTGAGGGTTTTTCCATGTTCTTGGCAAAGTGCTGTAGGGATTCCCATACTTAATAAACTTGATGAATCATGAACCTTTGTCACTAAAATTAATACTTCCCATACACAGTGGTGTCTCTGTCTCAGCTCACTGTTCCTCATGTGAAATGAGTTGCTTTTGGCTATCACCCTTAAAGGTATAATGTTCCTTGCAAATCCATTCCCATGCAAAGAATTCCCTGTGTGTTCAGAAATGCAAACACTGGGGAAGTATTGTAGAATTAGTCAGGCAAACAGGAACTGCACTGGTACTGGCTGAATAAACAGAACGCTCCCATGTTGTTCAGCTTGTGTCACTACAATTACTCCTGTGGCAAAGTCAGTAGCTCTGAAAGTGTCAGAATCTGGCAGACACTATTTTGAATTATCTGTAGACATAATGTTAGGTCATTAAAGAAAAAATGGTGGTGTTTTCACATCACCATGCTCTGGTATTTATGATACCTCACAGTGCTGTTCATGTCCAGCTCAGTTTAGAGAAGGCTGCTTGAGTGCACTGTCAAAAACCATATGGAGTCAAGGAATCAAGGTTCAGACATTGCAAACTATTAGTTACTTTGACAGATGGCCTATCTCCAAAGTACCAGTCATGTGGGTGGTTAGATACTGGAATTGAATTCTGGAATAACAACATAGACAGCATTGGAGTCGCTCTGGGTTTGTACAGGTATTACAGAACAGTTTCTTTGCTAACAGAGATTTACAGGATAAAAATAGTATGATGTTGGCAAAACTGCTGAAATTAGTCATGGGTCTGAAGCCACTGCCATTACCAATAGCATAGAGCAAAAGCATGTTATGGTATTCTGTCAGAGCCCAGCGCTTTATGTAAAAGGATACTGTACAATACAGATCATCTTACTTGCTTTAAAATCCAATGTTGTTGTAAACCAGCTAGTTCCTAAAATGAATAGACATTCATTTTTACTTTGGAAAACTTTCACAGTAGCTCTAGGAGCAGGCTGTAATGTGGAAGATTATGTCCTCTCAGGGATGCCTAGCTCCTAACCAAAAACAGTTATTCCTCATGAATGGGTAAGATAAAGTATTCTGTCACCAATTTTTGTAAGCATAATGAAAGGCTTAATTCTGCCCTCAGTCGATTTTCTTGCAAGAGCCATCTGCAAGCAGGAGCCTCAGCCTGGGGTTCTGCAGGTGGTTTGGGTTTCAGACAGCGCTGTACCCTTGCATGGTTGTCTCTGCTGTACTAACAGTGCTCCATGCTGGTCCCCACTGCTACTCCCTGCCCGTTCTGCAGCCCACAGCCTGCACGGGGCTCTGCTCTGCAGCCTTCTGGATGAGCATCAGCTGGTAAAGTTCCTGGGGTCTTTGCAGATTGCACGACTCTGTCTGCACCCCACCCCCACCCCAGGTGAAATTATGTATTAGTACTTCCAGTCTTGTCCTACCCACGCATGAAATAAATTGGAACAATGCTATTTCATTGTGAATCAATAATAAAATATGCTGTTTGTCTTCTTCAAAGAGAAGATGCTTTCATAGCTGACTGAGGAGGAATTGATCTGTTATCCAGTTACTGCTTTAGCATTTGTACAGAACTTACCAATGTAGAAATAGGATGCTTCACTGCAGTGGACTATAGCTTCACACTCTACAGGTACTTATATTTGTTAGCCTGGTATTATTTTAATCTAGGGCACTATAGAGATCCTTATTCAAGTCTTTTCCTCTTTAAGCTGACCATCTACCTTTAATGGGAAGATGGGCCTACCTAGGGGATGCAAACTGCAGCTCTTTCTTTATTATCAATCTATGAAAAGAGAAATTTGTATTGCTTGTGTAGGAATCTTCCTATTGCTTTTTTGGAATTTTTTTTTGTCTGTCTTATGTGGTGGAAAATGATGGGTTCATGATGTGACAAAACATCCTGGCTGGGACATATCAATATGAGCTCACTGCTAGGATTGATAAGAATTGGCAGGTGTGAGGGAAGATACTTTTTGGTGAGGAACTTAAGTTTTTCACAGTACTCCACAGGCTCTGATGGCCCTGTTAGGAGTGAATCATCAGGGTATCTCTAGAGCTCCTCTTGTCAAGGCTTCTCTTATTATTAGGATAGTGTGTGTATTATAATGGATTGATGATAATGTCCTGAAAGATTTTGTAGAAGAGCAGAGGATGTCTGTGTACAATGAAATGGGGAAGCTGCCCAGTTGAATTTTGCTTTTTAGCAACAGAAGCCACTGAGTTTCCTAGGCTTCTCAAGGTCACTGCCTGGATTGCAGCTGACTGTTGATCTGTATAAAGGAAATTAATTGAATAATCATCACAATCTTCTCATTTTTTTTCTGCTGCTCAGCTGCAAGCCAGTCTCCCCTCTCTCTCCACTGTGTCCCTGTCCTTACTCACAGTACTGAGCCTATAGCCAGACTTGGAGCTTCATAGCTCATTGTGTAGCTTTTTGAACTGGTTGAGTCCAGTCATTCTGTCCTTCATAATTTGCCTTCCAGTTTTCCCTTCCCAGTAGGAGTGCCTTACAGTACTGTATATTAGCATCTCTCTTCCTGTTTTGGATTTCCTGATTGCATCTGCTGTTGGATTAACTTGTAGACTTAAACTGAAACTCTCCTGTGGCAGTGCCTGCTCTTTGCAGGGGCAGCTGAGTAATCAGTCTGCTTGTTCTGCCCTCATGAAGTGAGCTCTATAGGCTGCATATACCAGCTCTGAAGATACCATGCTGTGTGGGAACTCCTCACTTTTGCTCATTTTGGTGCCTTAAATTTTGAGAAGTGAATAATTTTTTTAGAAATGCTCTGCCACGGTGCAACATGTTTGGCATTGGAGCTTGAAACCCTTGCTCATGACAGTTTCCATCTTGCTAGGAATGGTAACCATAAAATTTGTTTACTATCTATGCTTTGTGAGGGCACTATGAGAGAGGATAGTGTGGAGATGGTATTGGTTCTTAGTATGTGTATTTTTGAGACTCACTGGGCTGCTTAGCCTGAGATTGCAGTTGTGCAAGACCTTCAGAAGCAGTGCATATATAATAATGTCAAGTACAGGGAATTAAAACAGGTTCAGGTCACATGCAGTTTTGCTCCTCCTGGAACCCCTGGCCAGTCCACACCACGTGGGCAGGGACTCCCATACAGTGCTGCCTGCTCACTTGCACAGCAGGGTCCAGTGCTGTGGGAGTGAAGACATTTCCTCAAAGCTCAATTTCAATGCAGCCTGGCTCCCAGAAGGCTGACCCAGTGAGGGTTTGGTCGTCCTTACCTTAGAGAGAAGGTTAACCTGATGAAATTTTAGCATTGTTTGCTAAAGTATGTGGCACGTGTCAGCCTGGGCCACGTGTCCATAGTGACTGTGATCTTACAAGTCCACATTTGACACCAGTAGCAGGAATCCCGTTTGACAACAGCAGTGCTGTTCTGCAATTTAGCAATACAGTGAGGAGACAGTCTGGATAATAATGTGCAAAGTCCTTCTTTACCTGAAAAACCTGGTGTGGCCATGATGGCTTGAGTCATATCTTAAAATGCCAATTTCACCCAAATTTCTTAGGGTGGCCATTAATCCAAATTGCAAAGATGCCACTTGTGGTCAGCATCAGAGATATCTAGGTCTGGAGAGCTATCAGCTGTGTAGGACCAAAGTGTATTAGACTTTGTGCACAAGTGTCAGTGGCTCAATTGTTTATTTATTCCTGTCTAGTCCACATGTTAAACCAATATAAATCCTTGAATACACAGCATTGTTTTGGTGGAAAAAGGAATTGTTGATTCAGTTTTGTTTATGCACTTGTCTACCAAGTTGATTTTGCTTATATTAAACTGTGCTTTCAGGCTGATTTTTAATCAATACCTGTGATAGCAAGTTACCTTATACCAGTCCCTGCTATACTTGAGGTAAGCAAAAATAAGAATTCATGAGCAAAATTAAGTATTAAGTGATAAAGGCAGCTTCCAAATCAATTTCAGCTGAGGCAGTTAAAAGCCAGGGAAAGTCGGGTGTGAGCAGCAGAGCACAGTGGCTGATGTGGTCCCTGGCAGCCTGGGCTTTCCCTCCTGCCAGAGCACCAGCTCACCTGCACCACTTTCAGTGAATTTTAGCATTGCTGGCAGTGCACTCCAAGTTTTTTGAATACCATTATGTATGTGTGCTACTCTGTTAACTTATTTGCAACATCATTATGTGTGTTTCATTGTTCTTGTGTTTGCATTGTTGTTTTGGTTTTTTTACTTTTGACAAGGATTTTTTTTAATTATCTGCAACTACTGGGCAATAGTCTTAATTTATTATTGATGTGTAATGATGTTATAATTTAAATCCATTGAGTTGAATTGCTTGTTGACACTTGAGCAGGGTTTATTTGGGTTCACTTGTGACTGCATCAGAGCACCAGTCCCTCCTGTATAAAGGCAACTCTCAATAAACACTAAAAAAATGTTACTCATCCTTTTTAATTTGCCTTCTGGTGGGTACTGTACCATGGGTAGGGCAATCTTTGAAAGAGATTTTTCTTAAAAATACTTCTCTGCTGGTTAAAGTCTCCAAATATAAGAAAATATGATACTTACAGTTCCCGGATCTCAGGCAGGAGGGTCTCTGGAAGTACTCTGATGTCTGCATCAGGCTCTGGGGGTTTGGATTCCCAGGTAAATCTCGTGGTTTTGGAAAGCCACAAATTCCTAGACTTTTAATGGTGCTCCCAGGGGAGCTTACTGTGGCTTTGAGGCACCCTTGGATACAGAGCTCCTGGAAGGCTTGCAGGAGGAGCTGCCTACTGTGTGGCTGCCTTCTGCCAGAAGGGTCCAAGGTCAAGGCCTTGAACTCTAAGTAAGGGAGGCATCTCCCAGGTGGACTGAGGGGACCACTGAGGGGCTAGAAGGGCAGGATTTTTCCCATGTTACAAGGGTTTTCACACCAGTGGATGTAGGAGCAGGCATGGTACTTGGTCTTGGTTATTTCTTCCAGTGCACCAGCTAAGGAGCTTCTGCAGCTCCTTGAATCTGGGTTTGATGATTAGACATTGCAGCACTGAGCTGTGGTGGAGTTCATGGGCCTAAACCCCCTGCCTGAGACTCCCCAGAGCATTCCACACCCAGCCCTATGCTCTGGCAGCTTTCAGAGAGAAGGATATTTCCCCTCCTTCACTATCTTCCTGCCCCTCCTCAGAAAGACCAGAAGTCCATCAGGAATGTCAGTCCTCTCTCCTGCAGGAACCTTTGGACTTCATCGCTGTGATGAAATCAGCCAAAAGCAATGAGTTAATGTTTGACCAGGACCACACAAGCTGCACAAGGAAACCATGTGCAAGACCTTCTCTTCATCCTTATTTGCTTTACAAGGCGAGCAAATTCTGTTATGACATCTCCTTCCCCTTGCACTGCCACCTCCCCTCCTCACTTCACCCTGTAAGAGATGTGAGAAAGATCCATGCAGAGCAGAGACGTGGGGTCTTTGGAGCCCTGGAAAGAGCATGCCCATTCAAGCTCTAGCTCTTCTTTTAAAGTCAGGACAATTAATTTTTAAAAAGCTACCCTTGTAGTTCTCAGATCAAAATTAACAATATTTGGGTTAATATGTGAAATCAGCTGGTTTTCTGATAGAATGGAGCTAGCATCCTCCTTCTTTCCTTAGGGACTGAGGGGGACCTTCCAGGTCTGAGGCTTACCATACCTTTTCAGTGAAAGCACACTGAGGGCAAGTGAAAATATTCTGGGAGTGTGTGTACATAGCTCTGGACTGTCTTGTTAAAAGAGTTCTTGTTTAACTAAATACTCTCCAAAATAGTGGTCCCATCTAGAGGCCTGAGTACTACCACTATGAGAAGGTAGTGAAAAGCATCTCAGATAATCGTGTCACCATTAAAACCAGACAAAGTCTCCAAGAGAAGCAGGAGTAAATTCCATCCATTTTAAGCATCGACAAATATGAAACTTGGCATTGAAGCTTAAACATGCTAAAAAAACTCAGTCCATTGTTTATAGTAAGTGACTTCCAATTTTCTATAATTTAGTTCAAGGCATTAGCATTCATTTAGATATTAAAAATGAAGTTGTAAGGCTCATCTGGAAAGCAAGACAAGTAAGATAAGAGCTTGTGTCAAGGGCTGAACTTTCATTGACTTGAAAGTTCTTGTGTGTTTATCATGTAGGTGCAATATGATGCATTTAGAGGTAAATAAGAAGGAATTATTAGTAAAGTTAGGTACTGTTTAAAAATAAGAAAGTGCACATTACTGAATCAGTGTAAGAAAGTAATAGATGTAATCAGCATCACTGCAGCAGTTCAGTCCAAAGTGCTTTCCTAGCATTTAAGATTATAAATTAATCTCATTTCTGACTGACACTGCAGGCAAATATCTGAAGTGCAGCAACAAAGTCATGAAACACAAGGAGTGTGCAGTTTTGGGGATCACAATATAAGAAAGACATTAGGCTATTAGAGAACATCCAAGGGGGGGTAACAAAGATGGTGAAGGGCCTTGAGGGGAAGCCATATGAGCAGTGACTGAGGTCACTTGGTCTGTTCAGCCTGGAGAAGAGGACATTGAGGGGAGAGCCCATTGCAGTCACAACTTCCCTGTGAGGGGAAGAGGAGAGGCAGACACTGATCTCTTCTGTGTGATGACCAGTGACAGGACCCGAGGGAGTGGCCTGAAGTTGTGTCAGGGGAGGTTTAGGTTGGATACCAGAAAAAGATTCATCACCCAGAGGGTGGCTGGGCACTGGAACAGGCTCCCCAGGGAAGTGGTCACAGCACCAAGCCGGACAGAGCTCGAGAAGTGTTTGGACAATGCTCCCAGACACATGGTGTGACTCCTGAGGGTGGTGCTGTGTAGGGCCAGGAGTTCAGCTCCCTAATTCTTGTGGGTCCCTTCTAACTCAGTTTATTTTGTGATTCTGTGTCTCTTCCCCAATTTGTACCTTCCCCTGCACTGATTTCTGGGAGGAGGGGTACAAATGCCCACAAAAGCAAGGCTAGTGTGGAAAACAGATCCCATCCCAACACCATCCTGTCATCAGACATTGTCACGCAATGGCTTGTGACACTGGTGGATACTTTGTTGTGTACATATTGCAAAATGTCCTGTTCTGGCTTGGACTCTGCATGTCTGAAGGACACTTGTTTCTGATGTAACAGACAGCATGTTCGATCCTTTAAGCAGATCCAAGATGTACTGGCTCCAGTGAAAGCTGCAGTTTGTCAAAGAACCAAAGCTGGGCTCTCAGTGGTTAAAGACAGGAGCTCTAGCAGTGTATAAAATTGGCATCTAGCACAGAGTTAACCCTGAGTGATAACAGGTAAAAGAGGGCAAAAGCATAATAAAATACAGGTCTCTACTGTAGGTATTTACACAGTATTGACATTGTTAGCTGTGCTTAGAGATTTATGTCAAGTGTTAACTGCGCTGTCATAAAACAATAAAGTACTTCTGTGAAGGGCTTAAGGCAAAGGGGAGGCAGAGAAGTCTCACTATATAAGGCCCTTCTCCTGCATCTGTGGTAATCCATGGGAATGTTTCCATAGCTGTCGGCAGGAGTTGTGTGGAGGCCTGCTAGGGGAGGGCAAGCAGAAGCACATTTGCTATGTTTAGAGCTGGTAACTAATGATTTTGTCTCGAGGAGGATATTGGCATCACCAAATTCTAGGAGCTAACACAGCTGATAAGTCCACCTTGCAATAAGTGGAGAGAGATTAAGATTCCTCCTGGCAGAAGGGATGTCCTTTGGTGTTTCATAGAAATGTTGACAAGGACTCATAAAATTTGAGAGATAACAAATAAGAGAACTACTGTGCGCCAGGTGGCCATGAAGGGAAAACGGCAAGAGTCCAGTGTTCCAGGGTTTCTACACAGTGTACCCTGGACTCTGCACACTACCAGCTCTAGGCTGTTGCAACTCTGCTGCTCACACTGGGCTCACAGTAGGCTCCCGCTCAGCATTTTGGCTGCAGGACCAGACTCCTCAGCTGAGCTCAGTGTTTATATGTAGCAGACCAAACTGAAATGCCAATCCCAATCAGAGCACCCAGGAGTTTAGATCCAGGCATGGTGCCTGCCTGTCCATGGGTCTGTAGCTCCAGTTTGTCCTCCCTGCTCGTTGTGTCTGCTCTTCATGAGGTTATGGCAAGATTTCTTCTCCAAGCCATGCCGATACATGAGACTTCCTAGAAAAATATTGCTCTTCCACTAGAGGTGGTTCCTATGTAGTTGTTCCCTCTTTAGATGCCACTGTATGGGAAGGTGTTTTCTTGCTTCTTTCCAGATGCAGGGGGTAATTCTTTTTCATCAAAACATTTAGTAGAAGTCTTCTGCACCAGAGCAGCCCCACAGCTGTCCTGAGAGGGGTAGGAGAATTACCTGCTTCCTGACCCTGCTCTGAACAATGCTTCTCAAAGGTCAGTCAGCTTCAAGTAAGAGAAGCAACTCTGTCAGAGGTATTCAGAGCCCTTCATAAACTTGAGTGTTGCTTCGTGCCTGGCTTTCACTGTCAGGAACCAGAGTGCTCCACACCTGCTGGTCTTCACTGTTCTTGGAGGGAGCTGATAGGAGCTGTTTGGAAAACAGATGGGTAGGTGTTGAGTGCTTCAGCATGTGACCCCATGTCAGTAAACTGTCTAAATTCATTTTGAGCGAAGGAAACTGGATGAGCCTTCCATACTTCTTTCTCAAAAGCATTGTCCATGCCATTTCCTGTCCTAGATTTTATCTTAAAAGCTAATGAACAGAGCTGAAATCTGTCCCTCACTTGTCAGATACATCAGCTTTCAAACTCCAGGGCTAACTTCATACTGGGATAGCTTTCAAAGTCTGTGGGTCACTCTTGCCATATTTCAGTGTGAGACTGAGTGAGTCCCTCCTGAGTCCTGGGTGGTGTCACAGTGGCAATAAACAGCTTCAGTCCCATGGCACTTGTTGTCCCTTTCATCCCTCCAGTCCTCAGTTTCAGTGGTGCTGGAGACGTGGCCCAGATTCATTCCCCTACTCCCAACAGCACCACAAGCTCGTACTCCACAGGACCACCACCTACCCCAGCAGAGTGCTGTAGGACACCCTGTCCTTGCATCCCACTGTCCTGGTGCAAAATGCTGATATGTTAAGCTCAGTTTAGAAAGAGGTGAGCAGTCTCCCATGTGTACCCAGAGCAGAGTGCCCCAGCACCAGCATCTTCTTGCCTTTGTGTGTGACCTTTTCCCATGAATATCTCAGTGGTGTCCTCATCACATGAGTTCTTCAGCCTCTGGCTTGGTGGGACAGCCTGGGAGATTGAGATGACCCTTTTAGATTGCACATCTCTTGCTCTGCATAGTCACACGTTAAAATTATTCGCTTTACCCTTCCATGTGGGAATACGGGGGGGGGGCTGGAGCAAGCTGCCTGGGACGGGCAGGGACGTGCCCGCCGGAGAAACGCGGAGTGTGTTTCTCGCTCCTCACACTTTTCTTTTTTTATTGACCAGCCTCAGTGATTGGAAAGGACCCATGTCCCGTGTTCCACCCCCACCCCCCCGCCCGGCCCCCTCTTCTTCCCCAGCCGCACAATTGTCACCGCCAATTAGTGCATTGTTAGGGCACACAATGGCGCTGTGGCCACTGGAATGGGCCGCTTTTGTGCGTCTCCAGTCGGCTGTAGGGGCAGTCAAGATTCATTTAGGGCCTTACACAACATGGACAGAAAATACTATCAGAAAAGCAAAAGGGGGAAAGAAAAAGGGAGAGGTAGCGGGGGGGCGGAGAGCCCGCTATTCAGGGGTTAGCCCAGCCGCATGAAAGGCCCAAGAAGCAGTGCCACATTGAAGACGCCCCTCGGAACACAAAAAGGAACCAGGGCTTAATAGTAATTAGTGGGCAAACTGCAAAGCGCACCGTGGCTCTCCAGTGAATTGTTCCTGCACTTACTGCCATAGCTGCCCCTTCCCCCTTCCCTCCGATCTGACTGGGAGGGGAGCAGCTCGGGGGTGGGAACTGGCAGCCCTCCTTTACCCACCGGCTCTGGGGAGGCCTCACCAAGCTCTTCTTTGTGGCAGGTAAATTGGATTTCATTCTCTAAAGCTCGTAGCCAATTACAGGAGGTACTTTGCAGCCAGGGCAGGGCTTTGGTTTCAGAGTCAGCACCGTGCCTGTGTCCAAGACCTTTAAAAGAGCCCTGTCCCTTCTTGCAGCCTGGCACTACACACCTTGAGGCTGAGCTGTGTTTGTCCGTGGCCTGCCCCTCTTTCCCCAGCAGAGACTTGGAGGCCACTGCTGTTGTTTTGCTTCTGTTGTTTCCCCCTTTGCTCATAAAATAATCACCTGCACAGGTTTTTATGATCTATTATGGGAAAGGCCTGATAGCACCTTGGTCAGCTTAGTAAAGGTGAGGAATCTTCTCAGGCTGAAGACCAAACCTTGTCCATCCTTCCAAAAGTCTGTGCAGTGCAAACAGCACTTGCCTCCACCTCCCTCTCCTCACATCTATGCCAGCTCTCAGTCACACTAAGGCCTTCATTGGTACATACAGAAGTTCTTAAAGAACATTTTGGCCCAGCACACCTTGGGATTGTCGTAGGCAGCTGCATTAGCATGCAGCTGAATATGTTTGATCCCTACTTCTGTAGAGATCAGGTTGCTGCTGCTATCAGTTTCAGCTCATCTCCTGAACTTCTTGTACTAGGTTTAGTCAGGGGCCTATGTGTGTAACAGAGTTAGCTGTGTCTCTGTAATATGCAAAATTAAAAGAGCCACAAGGCAGGTTTGACCTTACATAAACGTGGTTAAGTATTGAGGAGAAATTCAGGGCATCTTAGCCCCAATGGAAAGCACACAGACGTGCAAAATTAAGAATCATTTCCTTTTATGCTGTTAGGGAATATAAATAAAATCTATGGGAGAAAGCTGCAGGGTCTGATGATTAGTTGGTTGACTCTTCTTAGATAATGGATGTGTGTTTCAGCTATCCTTGAGTATAGGGCTGCTGGAACAGGTGCTCATCTCAAGCACTACACACAATCCCACAGATTTAAACTGGGCTCTTGCAGATTAAACTCAGTGTAGTTAGACCAGGCACCAACTGACCAAATTTAGTAGTCTCAGCTGGAAATGTTTCCAAACTGCAGCATGTGAGATACACACACAGAGTTCTGAACCACCAGCTCACTTCTGGTAGAGATTGAAAATGCCTCCTTGTTTCCTCTGTACGAGTACAACACTCTCCCATCTCCTAGATACCCAAGCAAGCTTAGGAAATACAGATGCTGCTCCAGTACCAGTCTTTTTCCGTGACCTAGAAGCCACAGCCACTCTGAATGTCTATACAAAATAGATTTAGTTGTATTAGAACAGTGAAAATAAGATTCACAACCAAGACTTTTTGTGTGTCGGAAATCCCATCAAGGGTTTCATGTGAGGCTGTGGGCAGCACAGTGGGCATCAAGGGCTCAGCTGGTGTTGCTGGGATGGCTGCTGCAATACAAACACAATCAGGGAGCTCACAGTGTCTCACAGATAGAGCTGGTTGAAGGCGCTGTCTCGCAACACAGAACGTGTCTGTCTCTCACCAGCAACAGCACATCCTCTCTCTGCTAATTAGCAACATCCTTGGCAAAGTCTCAGCTGAAAGGATTACACTGTCTTCTCACCTTGCTCTATTCCTTCCTCCCTCAAAGAGGGATGTTTAGTCCCATCAGGATGCAGCCTGGCTGGCCCAGGTAAGGAATCTGCCTTGTTTCCCTCCAGACTGCTTGTGTACCAGAAGAGGATTTTGTCTCCAGGACAGTAAGTCTGGCCCTGACTGAAGGGAGGTGCAGCCTTGCCTCTCTGCAGCAGAGACAGAGGTTGTCAGTCTCGTGTGCTCTAGTGGAACAGAGACAGGGAGCAGCATCTGCAGCAGCAGCCAGAACGCTGTTTGTTCAGCTTAGGACTGTGGGGGTTGATTTCCCAGCTCTCTCTGGCCATAGAAGCAAACCACAGAACTTTCATGTCTGCAAGAACAAGGAGAATTATCTTTCCTTCCTCTGTTTTTGTGTTCCCTGTCTGCTCAGCCCAAGAGCAGTTTGAACTGCAGGTACATTCAGCACCTGGCACAGGTGGAAGCTTGCGCAGGAATTTCTGTGAGTGCACTCAGTAGAATCCTGTCTGCCTTGCGATGGTGTAATGGCTGGGGGTTTGGCAGTGCCAGTCTGGGAGACATGGAGAAGGGCTCAGCTGCTCCTTTGTCCCAAACAGTGGGACAGTTAATTTACCAGCATAAGGGAAATACATTTACAGCGTGAATTCTTCTGCAGCTGGACAGACTTTTCTGAGCAAAAAGCTGAGCCAAGCTACTGTAGCGTTTTCATGCCATAGGGAGGATGCTGGCCTACATGAGCCCCATCTTTGCAGCAATTGTGCTACCTTTTTTGTCAGCTTGTTGCTTATACAAAATCAGTTTGATTGTATCAGTTTGGTAAAAAAAAGCCTGTAAGAGGACTGCACAACCTTGTCATCTGTATTTTTGGCAACTCTGTGCTAGCACTTGTGGAGTATTTTGGAGCACTTTCTTGCATCACCACGTCATGTCCCAAGCAGGATAACATAACTGTGTGCTTGATGTTGCTGTACGTGGCAGTGAGGTACAGGATTTGGAGAATGGATTCCTTCTTTTGCCCAGAAAATCTCCTGATGTGCTCCAATTCTGTTAACACTAGTCCTTGCCCTACGGCCACAGAGAGCTGGGAAATCAACCACTCAGCCTTGAGCTGGAAAAAGACCATTTTGGCTCCTGCTGCAGATGCTGCTCCCCGTTTCTGCTCCACTACAGCACATAAGGGTCACTTGCATGTGTTAATCCTTTCACATCTGACTAATACCTGAATGGGAAGGTTGCTAGCAATGTCCTTTCCAAAATCACTTTGACCTGTGTATTGTATTATGCTGTGAATGACTTGCAGAAGGAAGTAATCAAAATGTGTATAGTTCTAGCTAGTGCTAATTGCCTTTTCATCTGTTTCTGGCTCTTTTTATTATGTCCAATAAATGTTGATTATGCAGGGATTTAAATCTGTGTTTCAATGTAGTTTCATTCACGTGATGTGAATGACACAACTCACTAAATCTTAGCTCCAAATATTCTTCTTGCTCTGTGTCAAGCACTTCAAGGATGTCAAAAGCAGATAGGGAAAAGCTGAAGTGCCTGATCTTAGCAAGAATGCCTAAAAGGTCAGGTAGAGGACATTTTTTCAGGAGGTCTCTGGCTTCGATACTTTCTGGTTCATGGAAACATGAAAACACAGCATCTGTGTATTGTATATGAACATTCTTCTAGGGTAATACAGATAAGTACATGTACAGGATAAAGTTTTCAATTGCATAATTTTTGATTGCTTCTGATCTTAATGCAATATGGCATGTTGCAAAGGTGTCCAGTTTTTGGCAATAAAGATCCCTTAAGGTTGCCTCAAGAGAGCCCAGAATCACTGCATCTGGAAAGTCTTGATCACAGTGTCTTGAGAGGTTAGTGAAGAACTGCAGTCACACTGACTTATGTGTTTGAAACTTATTTTAAATAAAATTTTAATTTTAAGGCCAGGAGAGACCACCCATAACTGCAGATGTTCATACTGAGAGCAGTTTCTTTGTAAAGTGTCCATTCAGCAGAGACAGAAAATTTATTGGAAACATTGCTGTTTTGACCAACTTTCTCTGAAAATCAGGCAGGACCTAAGAGACAAATGCTCACCAGGCAGATTCCTGCCTGAAGTCTGCCCAGTTTCCCAGCAAGATCTGTCACTCCAGGATTTCCATGTCCCCCACTCTGGGTCCTCCCCCATCCTGCATCCTGTGCTCCTAAGGCCTTCCTGGGCAGCGGGCTTCTAAGACTTCTCCACATTTTGACAGGAAACCTTCTAGCTTTTCCTGGTGCTGCAGGATTGCTCAGAAGTCTGGGCAGCTTGCCCTGTTTGGAACAAACTGGTGTGTTTTACGTTGTTTTTTGATGTTGGAATTTTCCACAAAACAGAAACCGTAAGTTATAGCCAGCTTCAGTCCGGGCTGCTTGACTGTTCTCCAGAGGATTGGCCATTACAGCCTTGCATCCTAACTCTGAAATACTCGTGTGGTTCATGGGAAATGCCCTGCTCTCTAATTTAGGAAAAGGCCTGAGCTGCTCAGACCACTAGAGTGGCATGCACTGGCCCCTTGCTTGAGAAAAAAATCTCAGATTCCATGCTTCAAGGCTGCTCATTTTGCAGCTTTCCTGAGAGCTCGGTTCACTTACAGCTATAAGCATACAAGTATATGTTCCATGCAATAACCTGGCTTGGAAATCCCAATGGAGTAAAGAATTTAACCCTGAAAAATATTTGGAGTAACTTCTTTGCAATGTATAGAGCAGCAAGAGTTTTAGAAACAATCTCACTGTATTTAAACAGTCATTACTGCTTTCTGGGTAAATAACACATGTTTTTAAAATGGTCTCTATACACAGTAGACACTAACACAATAAATCCTAATTGCTCTGAAGGACCCATTAGGCTGTATCAGGTCAATACATGGCGGAGGTTTTTTGAAAGTCACTCACCCTGTTGTTATATAAGCCACAAATTGAAAGTCCATAAATAAGTATTTGCCAAATGAAGAGTGAGGGCTTTGCCAGGGCCATTCTAATTTATCATGTCAACTTCACTATGGGGACTGTTTTCTTTTCAAGGGGCCATGAGAAAAAAAGAAAAAAGCATAACGTGATGTGTTTCAAAAACTACGTATCTGAAAAGTTTCAGATGTTTCAGGCTGCACTAAACCCCCCAAGAAAATAAAATGTAAGGAACTTCACTGTCTGGGATGGGAATAACCCCTCAGTATTCCAACTGTGGCTCATGGAGAGGTTCTCAGTGCCAAAGAAAAGTAATTACATACATTTTATGTGCACTTATATGTACAAGTGTAGTTAATTAATAAGTGATGAGTTTGGCAAAATTAGTTTTAGGTGCAGCCATCTTCCTGATTTTACTTTGGTCTACTTGAACTTCTGGTGGCATTTTCAAACTTCAGCACTTGTGTTAGGTGTTTATAAAGTCTGTGTCACTGTTAGAAATCAAGTTTTGGATTCATTCACTCAGAAGTTTTCAAGTTCCATGTAACTTTTTGGATATGGCTACAGTTTGGCATGGTTTTGTTTTCCTGCAATATGTTAAGGTGTGTAATTGAACAGGTGTATATAAAAACAAATTGTATTGATGTAAGCTAGGATTTTTAAGGGAATTTCAACAAGGCATGGTGAAAAGCATTCAAGTGATTTAAATTCCTGTCCCCAGGTCACAGCCTTTAATTCATCTGGGCACATGAGAAATGTTCACCCCTGCTACTGTTGCACTTCAGTAGGATCTGCCTGCCAGGGTCCCTCTGTCTCAGTGATTTGCACTTTGCTCTTCCTGCTCGCAAAGGGCCAAGATCCCTCTGCCTCCCTGCCTGCCAGGTCCCTCCTACCTGTAGAGCAGCAAGGACCTTGGTCTTATTTAGGAGTCCCCCGCTCCAGGTGCTGTTACCAGGTGAGGTCAGTCTCGTTTGCAGCACAGGCAGCCTGGAGCTGCAGCTCTCAGGTGGGAAGGCAAACACTTGCCACGGGTGGAAGCAGAAGCACACCTGCCTTGGCGCAGCGTGCAGCCGTGTCCTCTGTGTGGGGTGAACACCGACATCCTTTTGTACCAGTACACAGTGGGTCTGCTGTGCTGGCACTGGCTGCACCATGATGCCAAATGTGCTGTCTGTGCCTGCACTCATGACAGGCAGTAAGGCACAGTCTTGTGCTGCTGCAAACCACCTTATGGTCCCCAGCACCCCCTCGCTCAAGCAGTTTGTTATCAGGGGTCACTGCTAATTCGAGCAATGCCTGAGCCAGCACAGCTCCAGCTGGGGTGACTGGCAGGCTGCCCACCAGCACCAGGAGACCGGAGTCACCTGCACTGGGCCCCCACCGCTCCCTTCCTGGGAGCTGGAGACTTGTCATCAGTGCAGACAAAACCAGGATTTGACGCTTCAAGCAAGAAGGGTCGAGGGCCAGGGATGGTGTTCTGATCCTATGACAAGAGGGGCAGGAGTTTCCTGCCCTGCTTTGGTACCAGCAAAGCCAAGAGCGAGATCATTGCTCCCTGGCTTTGTCCCTGCCCAAAGCCTGGGTTGAAAAGCTCTTTGCGAAAGTCTGCTGAGTCCTCTAACAAGGGCAAGGGCAATAGCCAGTCTTTACAAAGGAAACCCACTTAGTCCTTTTCTAAAGTCTTTTAAAAGTCATGGTATCCTTCACAAAAGCAGTTTGTCCAGGTAAACAGTGTGTGCTCACAATCAGCAGTGAAAGAACGAAATACAGAAATATTTGTCACCTTTTAACTTTCTGCTTCTACCAGGAACTGCTGCATCCCAGCTGAAAATGCCTCAGTGGGTGGAAGGTATGTCTGTGAGGACACGTCTCGTCAGTCCATGCCTGTATCCTCTGGGCTGGAGCCAGGAGCAGGGATTAGCTGAACTCCCAAGCAGATCTGTCTAGTATGGTGGAGCTTCATGGACGCTTTCTGCACATGGATAAAAGGTAAAGCAATTTTTAATAATTTAAGAGTTTTTTAACAACAAAAGCATTTTCTTACGGCCAGGAAACTCTTTTTTGTCTGCAGGGTTTGACACAGTAAATTTTGTGCAGACACATTTTCTGTTACTAATAGTGCTGGATGCACATAAAGCACTGTACTCTCATACGATACTGAAGAGATAAGTAACAAACATTTCAACTGCACTTGCACTTACACCATATTTAATCCTGTTCTGGTTGTTCTGCTACATATTCATAAAAAAACAAAAAGGAAACAGAAGCACAGAGCAAGCCAACAGATGTCTACCTGGCTCTTAATTGGATTTTATGTGTCCCCAGTGTAGCAAATACAACATTATTTACAGCCAGGCTCTAAGAATTAGATACATCTGGAGGAGTGGCAAAACCTGAACCAGGCTACAAGAGTTGATAGATTAACTGAAATTAAGAGCTGCCCCATTTTCTCCTTATCGTCTCCCTTCCCACCTATGTATTTGTTCCCCATTGTGTGTCAAATCAAACTAAGATATTGCCCAAGAGAACGCTTATAAAAATGAAAAATGCCAACAAAAAGGAGAATTTCTGCTCTTATGGAGCTTCATCAGCATTTTCTAATTGTACAGCAATGATGATAATAAAAAGGCTGCCCTCTGCTCTCAGCTATAATTTGGATAATCAACTGACAGCCATAATGAAACTGTCTGTGATTGCTTTCTGCTGGTCTGCTAGTTCGCAGAAACTCGTTGGGGAGAATTAAAAGTTATGACTCCTGCTACAAGGATATGCCACTGTCTTCCAAAGGAACATGTGACTTGTAATTTTCTTCTGTATAGCTCTATTACAGGGAAAATTTACAGTGTAAAGCAAGGAGGTATTGGGATGTGAGATTTTTTTTCCCCTTTTTTTAGAAAAATGTTGTTAAGCATCAAAGTTGACAGTGCCAAATAATATGCATGCCTAGGCTGGGTGGACATGGATTTCAGACCTCACAGTCTCTTGCCTTAAAATCCCTGATGACTTTGGTCATCAGCAGCCATCTCTGTCCGTGGGTACATCAGCCACTGGCCACAGAGCAATAAACAAGCCAGGTTTTACTTCTGGGAAAAAGGCAGGAGCTAAGTCATGCTTTCAGTCTTTGCTTTGGGCTCTGGGTGCAGTTAGGGGTATTTTGGGTGCTGGTGTTCCCTAGCACCAGGCCTTGAATGCAAGCTGTCTGTACCTGTGATGTGCTGTGGGTATGTCTTGACTAGCAGATCCAGGGCTGGATGCAAGTACTTTAGTCCAAATTGCCTTTCCATCGACATCCACTGAGGTGGTGAGCAGCTCCTGTACAAGGGCTAGGGAGCAGCCTTCTGCCTTGGCCAGAATACAGGCTCTGCTATAGCAGTTGCAGTCTGTGACCCCCGAATCTGGCTTCTGAAACAGGTCGGTTCCCCTGTGTGCCCCGAACATGTGGGCTTCAGGGCTTTCAGGGAAGCGGCTGAAAATCAGGCTGGCAATTTCGGTGTTTGTGAATGCATGGATTGGAGTATTGGAATTCCTGGCAGCTGAGCGTGACCACTTCGGCGGCCCTGGCAGGACCCCGCGATCCCAGGGCGCTGGGCAGGGCCCTGGGCAGGGCCCTCAGCCCCGACACGGTCTCGTCGTTGGTTCGCGCTGCGCTCCAGCGCCTGCCACCCGCCTGGGAGGGAAGGAAGGGGCTGGGGAAGCGACTCCGAGGCGGAGCGGAGGGCGACCAGAATCCGGGCCAGGAATGCGGTAGCGCAGCTGCCTGCACCTGGGCAGGGACGGTTTCCCTTCCCGCCGAGGCTCAGCGTTCCGGGAATCGGGAGCGCTGCCCCGCCGGGCAGCTGGGACGCGGCAGCGCCGGTAGATGCTACCCATGCCCCTTGTACCCGGGCTGATGTGCCATTGCCGGAGCAAGGCAAATCCGGCCAGGACCTCTGCACGTCTTCCCGTCCCCGTTTCCCCCCGTTCGTCCCAATCCCGTTACGGCGGAGGGAGACCCCGGCCCCCTCCCGCGAAGACGGGCTGAAGGGCCCGAGGAGGAAGGGGCGACGCGGCAGCAGCACCGCGGGCACCGCCCGCCCTCCTCCTCCAGCCGCTGCCCCCGGCCCGCTTGGCTCTTCGCGCCGAGCCGGGGAAGCCGGGCCAGGCCGTCGCGGCGCTGAGGGGGCGGAGGGTGCCGGGTCTCGGGAGGGCCCCGGCGGGCAAGAGGGGAAGGAGATGCACAGATGCGGAGCAGTCAGTGGTGTGGCAGCACCGTCATCTTCTCACTTCGCCGCCTGCCCCCGGGCCGCCGTGGGTCTCCGAGCGCCGGCGGACGGGAACCCGGCGGGCCGCCTCTAGCAGGCGGGGGCCGGGGCAGTTTCGCCGCAGCGGCACTCGGTGCCCGGAGTGGGGGCGGCCTCGGGGAGCCCCGGCGGGGCGGGGCCAGTGGCGGGGGCGGGGCCGGGGCGGTCCCGGGGCGGCCCCGAGGCCGGACCGGGGCGGGGCGCGGGGCGGGGCGCGGGCGCGGCGCGGAGCGGGGGCGCCCGCCCGCCCCAGAGCGCAGGTGGCGGCGGCGGCGGCGGTCCGGGTCCCGCTGTTGCTCCCGGCGGGGCCTCGCTCCCGGCGCGGAGGCGGCAGGTGCCCAGGACATGCGGCGGCGGTAGGACGCGCGGCGGCGATGGGCGGCCGGGGGCTGCCGGTGCCGCTGCTGCTGGGGCTGCCGCTGCTGCTGGGGCTGCCGGCGGCGGGGCGCGCCGCCTCCAAGGCGCTGGTGTGCCAGGAGATCACGGTGCCGATGTGCAAGGGCATCGGCTACAACCTCACCTACATGCCCAACCAGTTCAACCACGACACGCAGGACGAGGCCGGGCTGGAGGTGCACCAGTTCTGGCCGCTGGTGGAGATCCAGTGCTCCCCGGACCTGCGCTTCTTCCTCTGCAGCATGTACACCCCTATCTGCCTGTCCGACTACACGAAGCCGCTGCCTCCCTGCCGCTCCGTCTGCGAGCGGGCCAAGGCCGGCTGCTCGCCCATCATGCAGCAGTACGGCTTCGCCTGGCCCGAGAGGATGAGCTGCGACAGCCTGCCGGTGCTGGGGGACACCGAGGTGCTTTGCATGGGATACAACCACACGGAAGCCACCACCCTGCCGCCTTTCTTTGGGAAGCCCACACGCCCTGCCAAGGACATGGCCAAAAACCTGATGCCACTCGATGGGCAGCGCCTCTCAGGGCTGGACTGTGGTCAGACTTGCAAGTGCAAAGCACCCCTGATCCCCATCTCCAAGGAGTCGCATCCGCTGTACAACCGCATCAGGACTGGGAAGGTACTCAACTGCGCCATCCCCTGCTACCAGCCCTACTTCACCCAGGATGAGAAGACCTTTGCTACCTTCTGGATCGGCCTCTGGTCCATCCTCTGCTTCCTCTCCACCTCAACCACCGTGGCCACCTTCCTCATTGACATGGAGCGCTTCAAGTACCCTGAGCGCCCCATCATCTTCCTCTCTGCCTGCTACCTCTTCGTCTCCATGGGCTACATTGTGCGGCTGGTGGCAGGGCATGCCAATGTGGCTTGCAACCTGGAGCACCACCACATCCATTATGAAACTACAGGCCCTGCTCTCTGCACCGTGGTTTTCCTTCTCCTCTACTTCTTTGGCATGGCCAGCTCCATCTGGTGGGTCATCCTGTCCCTCACCTGGTTCCTGGCAGCTGGCATGAAGTGGGGCAATGAGGCCATTGCTAGCTACTCGCAGTACTTCCACCTGGCTGCCTGGCTCATCCCCAGTGCCAAATCCATTGCGGTCCTGGCACTGAGCTCTGTGGACGGTGACCCGGTGGCTGGGGTTTGCTATGTGGGCAACCAGAGCCTGGAGAATCTGCGGGGCTTTGTGCTGGCACCACTAGTGGTTTATCTCTTCACCGGCAGCCTCTTCCTGCTGGCTGGCTTCGTCTCGCTCTTTCGCATCCGCAGCGTGATCAAGCAGGGCGGCACCAAAACTGACAAACTGGAGAAGCTGATGATTCGCATTGGCATCTTCACCATGCTCTACACTGTGCCTGCCACCATTGTCATTGCCTGCTACATCTACGAGCAGCACAACCGGGAGGCCTGGGAGCAGGCACAGAACTGCTCCTGCCCGGGGCACCCTCACCACCCCAAGCCTGACTATGCTGTCTTCATGCTCAAGTACTTCATGTGCCTTGTGGTGGGGATCACCTCTGGTGTTTGGATCTGGTCTGGCAAGACACTCGAGTCCTGGAGGCGCTTCACCACCCGCTGCTGCCGGGGCAGGAAGCCTGCGGGCGCCTCTGTGTACGGTGAGGCCAGCCCGGCACTGGTGGGCAGGACGGTGCTGCCCAGTATGGCCTCCTACCACAAGCAGGTCCCACTGTCCCATGTGTGACCGGAGGGAGCCTCGGTGACCCCAGCCACAGGGAGGAGAGGGTTGCAAAGACCCTGGGCCACAGAAGAGGGGGTGACAGCTGGGCCACCCCTGGCATCCTCAGCCCCACCATGGTGGTGCTGCCTGGGACCGAGTGTGTGTGCCCATGGGCATGGAGCAGCTGCAGCCCCAGGCAGGGCAGGGGGAGGTGCTGCCAGCTATGTGGGGGCAGAGGGAGGCCTGGAGCCTGGCACTGCCATGTGTGCCCTACTTGGGGTCCCACATCCTGGTTGCAGTCCTGGGATGCTTCTGCCTGTGGGCCAGTCAGGTGGCAGTAGCCCTCGAGCACTGATTTGTGTCCCACAACAAGGCTCTGGGCAGGTCTTGCTGGTGCTTGCTGGGGTGAAAGAGCTGTAGCAGGCAGGGCAGGTGGTGGCCCCCAACCCCAGGTGGGGGCTGGCACTGCCACTGAGCCACTCACTAAAGCCCAGAGAGTGGGAGGGGATCAGGGAAAGCTGGCAGGGGGTGCTGCCTCTCTGGGTGCCCTGGGCAGAGCAGGAGACTGCCCTCAGTGCCCCCAGGCACAGCTCCATATTGAGGAGAAGAAGGCTGGGAGCCCTTGGTGTGAGGCAGCCGCTGGCCCCGCTCGGGCAGCAGCACAATGAGCCGGAGGGAAGGAGCCGCGCGGGCCGGGGCTTCACGGGTGGTGGTGACAGTGCAGGACAAAGGGGTCGTGGAGAGGATCTGCCACCCGGCCCTCAGGACGGGCAGGGACAGGGTCCCAGCTGTCTGCAGCACAGACGGGGACCAGGTGACTCCCCTGTGGTCCCTTCTGCCCTGGGCAAGCACATCCGGCTCCCTTCAGTCAGGGGCTCAGGACCGGCAGGAGTTGGCTCCGGTGGGCTCAGCGGGGTGGCACCGGCCCCCTGCTCCGCGCTGTACAGCCAGCTCCGCCGCCCATGGAGCCGCTCACCCCGGCTGCGCAAGGTGGTGAGGCTGCCGTCCCGGCGCGGGGTTTGCAGGGAGCCCTGGCACCGCTGGCTCCGGCACCGAGCGCGGCTCTCCTCAGGTGCCCTGGGAAGGGGCCGGTGCTGTCCCGAGCCCCTCGCCTCTGCAACGGGGTGAGTTCCTCGCGTCTCCCTTGTGCCGCGCGGGTTACCTGGGGCGAGGGAGGCAGGCCCGGTGCCCTGCCCGCCAGCTGTGGCGTAGCCAACCCTGAAAGGGTGGTTGCACCCCTGCAGTGAGTAGTGACTGCACGGGGGTGTCCCAGCCAGGCGGCAGGCTGTCTCTCCGGAGCAGCAGCTGGGTTTTCCAGTCAGTCGACTTCAGTACGTGTTGCTGCTTTTTTCAAAGCTGTGCCTCTGACAGAGACGGTACCAGGTTTGAGAGAAAGCAGTTAATTTAGGAAAACTTAGCAGAGCGCTTGTACTTCTTTTCCTCCAACTTCCCAAGCCTTTTTCACTTCCCTGGATCAGACAGCAGCTGAGCACTGACAGAACCATTGCCTGGCATTAAGCAGTGGTGACAGCTGGGTTTCAATAAGTAGAATAATGGGGGGGGGGCGGGGGGGGGGGGCTGTTGTCAAAGTCACTAAATGCAGCCAGGGCAAGGGGCTCCAGCTGTGGCACAGGATGAGGCTGGCTGCCTCTGGCTTCAGGCCACTTGTGAAAGCACCTGGGTTTAATGGTTTTTTTCCCCTGCCCTAAGCAGTGATCATGTATGTAACTACCCAGCCATTACTGGAGTCCTTTTTGCTCTCCTTCAAGCGTGGCACTGTGACCCAGCTGCTCAAGCACTGGAGAACAACTGCTGGCTTTGCTCCCACAGGACTGCAAGGATCTGAGGTTGTTCTCAACACCTTTGGACCACTTCAGTCAAAAAGGTTTCCACCTAATTTTAAAACCAAAGCCTGGGAAGTGAGGGAACACTCAAGTGGCACATCTCCAGATTTTAAAGGTACTGCGTGAGTGTCTCTGGGGTGTCCTGGATAGAGGAGACAGAGGTGCAAGGACGGAGGGCTCACCAGGGACTGTTCAGCCGCACCCATCCGCAACTCTTGCAATAGGGCTCACCCCCTCCAGAATGTTGGAGTTCTTTATTATGGACATAATTGCACCATATTGTGTTACAAACTGTAAATAGTTGTATTATAGCCTAATTTGTACACACAGAAGCCGTAGTGACCTTTGATACAGGTTAGGGACAGGTGTGTTCTCAGCAGTGAGGCGGGTCAGGCGCAGAGACGCTGTGGGTAGTCTTGTATTGTGATCCAGGGCATTAAATGATTCCAACCTGCTCCAGTCCACACCTTCCTGGACTCCTCTCTCTCTATAGTGCCTTTTGTAGATACAGCTAAACACACATCATGCAATACAATGAACAAAACCATGTCAAAGGTGGTATTTTGCTGTTTTTGTTTTTTCCAAAGTGCAACTGACTGTGTAAAGAAATCCAAGATTAGCTACAAACTGTTGCCTATTGAAAAATGCAAGAGCGTTTTCAGCTTTGATCTAAAGGTAGGGTAATACAATCAACTCGTGTTTGAGCCTGGCTTCTCAGCAACAAGTGGCAGGAGGGGGAAGGAGCTGTTTCCGTGTGCCCTGTCTGCTGTAGCCAATTTACATATTGGGTTTTGCCTCTTCCGTTACCCATGCTGTTCAATGTTGCTTAAATAACTGTACTATATTTTGTGAAAAGCTGAAGAAATTTTATTCAAAGAGAAGTATCAAGATTAGTTATTTATGAGGATAAAAAAATAGTGTGTGTTGTTTTCTTTACTTCTGCTTCTGTTATTTATTACCTTAAAAACTTACCTGTCAGGGGGACGGGGAGGTATGTGCTGGAGGGCCGTGCAGGGCTCTTTATCCCTGGGGATCGTGGGGAGCTGGTGAGGCAACTGCATTTGTGTGGCACAGGAATAGCATGTTCCATGTGCACGAACCCCACGCAGAGCTGCCCTTGGCACGGAGGATGCCACACATCTGTGCCCTCAGCGCCGGCGTGCCCAGGCTGGGTGGTGCAGCCAGGCTCTGCCCTGAGCCAGGTTCTGTGCTTGGGGGCAGCTGTGCTGGCTGTGCCCATGACCTCGCTGACAGGGCATTCCCCTGATGGGCCAAGGTCAGGCCTCGCTGCTAAAAGAGGGTTAACTATCAACTTTTATTGGCGTTCTGCAGTTTGCACAGTACGTGTCCCTCGCCCTGCGCTGAGATCAGCCCTGAAGAGGTGCCCTTTGATACTCCTAAGGCCAAGCAGATGACAGCTCCGAGCCAAGCGGGATGCGGCACGCTGGCCCTTTTGGGTGGCCGTGTTGCCATCTGCTGTGCGACCTCTCCTGTTGCGAGGAGCACTTGAGGTGGGACAGTAAGGGGTTAAGGCTGGCTCCGTGGTGACTAATGGTGCAGGACTCTGCTATCTAGTTAGGTGTGTAGGCACACACCAGGTCCCACTAGATAGGATCTCTTACCTGGAAGCAGCATTCCAGCACCCAGTACTGAACCTGACAGTCCCACAGCCTGACTCACCTGATTCTGCAGGAATCTGCCCCCCCATGCTCAAGTACAGGCAAAACACACAAAATTTGGACTGATCCTGTCGCTTGAGGGGCAGCAGTTTTGGGGTGTGGAGGGGACATGAACCATTTCAGCATCAGGTTCTTCCCAAGGAGCTGTGGACACTCACTGCCTGCTCCCGGAAGTAACTCCAGCACCTTGCTGGCAGCCTTGTTGTCATTCTTGCCTGCCAGGAAGCTGTTGTGTCCCCAGCTCCTCAGTAAACAGGAGTTTGGCAGCACTGCCATGCACCGCCTACCTCAAGCCACAGTTTCCAAGCAAGGGAAGGGCCTTTCCTGCAGGCAGCTGTGTGAATCACCTGCAGGACTCTGTCCCCGTGAGCACATACGTGATCCCGCACGGCCGGCCCAATGCTTGTGCTCCTGTGTCTCTCCTGTGCTCTCCAGGTTCTACTTGGTCAGCTTAAGCCACCCTCGAGGCAGCCACCGGCTTCCCTGGGGCTGAATGGTGGAAATGCAGCACAATTTCAAACTGGGTGGCATGGGGAATGACAATGTCTGATGGCATGGGGACCATGTGGTTCTTCAAATAGGTTTTAATATCATACATCAGAAGCCAAAGTGGTTATTTCACCTAGAACATGCCTTGCCTGTGAAGGCAGCCTGAGACTTTCCTAATCCTAAGACAAACAGGCCCATGTTCTGCCATTAAGTGCTGTTCTGCCAGTCCTTTGGGGGGTGGGTGTTAGTAAGGGCACTACAGTCACTTTGGCAGCACCCTGTAATTCACTCTGTGTTGGCAAACAGCTTATTTGGTGCAAGTGTAGTTTTCCCAGGTAACAATATGGAATGCCAGTTCTGTGTCATTGTCCTGCAATGCTGTGCTGTGCGAATTCCCAGGACAGGATGGGGGCTGCAGCCTGCCCAGTGCTGAGCTCTAAACGGAGCAGTTCACCCTGCCCTGAGTGTTCCTGCCAACCTCCTGTGCAAGCTCTCGCCTCAATGGCTCTTCTGTCCTCTTCTGCTTGCTCAGGGTATGCTTGACACCTATACTCTTATCCAGGAGCAATGGTCTTGACATTTATTCCATCCCTCAAGTGCCTGTCCTCTTAACTGCCAAACCCAAACTGAAGTAGTTCTCATAAAATTCCCTTGGAAACAAAATACACAGTCCCTGTACACAAAGGGAAGGGGCTGCTGGAGCCTGAGGGCATCATGTAGCCCACAAACAGCTCCATGGCTTCTTGCCCCTGCTGCCTGCGAACACACGCTGCTCCTGCTAGTCTGGCTGCTGCTCACATGACTCTTGCTGGGCCATAACACAGCTACTGTCTCTGCAAACAGCATTTACTGCCAGATGGGGAGTGCTACCCTGGAACTGAAAGCAGGCAGCAGTCACCTCAACATAGATTAAATATTACTCAGCTGTTGGATTAAAAAAAACAAGGTACATAGCCAGTTGCTCTTCCCTGGGAGCAGAGGTAGGTAACAGTCTCTGTAATTCCAGTATTCTGACCATGATTGCAATTTTTCTTTTGCCTCTTTGAGAAAAGTGTTTCCAGCATCTAGATTAGTGCAAATTGGAGGGTATTCCCCCTTCACAGTTCAGCAGAACCACCTAAATGCAATTCCTTCTGAAACACTATTACTGCCCTGCACTTCAAAAGGGAGCTGTATGGCTTACCTTTTATTGTTTAGCTGAGAAACACACTAGCTGTGTTTTCCAGAATCTAACTCTTGTAGGGGTACCAGAATGGTAAATGGAATTGCTATTTTTTCCCTCTTAAGAAGCTGAGTTGTAGTTCAGGCCTGCGGAACAGATCAAAATCCCATTGCTAATGTGCTCTGGGCTACAGTAAAACTAAAGCCAGGTAATATTCAAAGCAAAATTAGGTTCATAGCAGCTGTCTCCTGCAGGATGTATTGCAGAAGTAGCCCTCAGCTTGAGTTGTCAGTCACCTGCCATCCAGATCAGCAGGAAGAGTCTCCAACTCATCTGGCAAAAAAGGGAAACGAGTGCCCCCAGTCTCTGCTGAGCAGCTCACAGTGAGTGGCTGCTTTTGGAGCAGCCCCACAGCAAAGTGCACCAGACCGATCCCACACAGCTGAAGGCACCTGGAGGTGCTGAGGGAAGCAAAGCTCATTAGCAATTAGGTCACAAGTCAATCCAAGAGCTGGTCACTTGTAGCTTCCAATTTAGTGCTCCTCAAGGGAGGACTTAAAAATCATCAAATGGCCTCCAGAGAGACTGGCCCTACTTAAAGGCCATTAAAGTGCAAAGCAACTGTCACTGAATGGTTTATTTGAGCAGCCCGAGTCAAGTTCTAAATCCAAAGACCATGTGGGAAGATCTGGGCAGCCATGCAGGGCTGCACCCCTCCCAGGACTCTGCTGCCTGCTCCCAGACACTGCCAGCTCCCTGGGACCAAATGAGGGTGAGAGGCTGGTGTGGGGAATGGAGAGGCCGTAACACACACCACTGGGGTTTCCCTTTTTTTCCTTTTTTGAGGGGCAGGGGAATCCAACAACTGTACAGAACACACCCTTCACCTTTAACTTTAATTAAAATAGAGTTTATTAGCTTTTCTTTTAATACAAACATGAGAAAGGAAAACCACCTGAAGATGTAGTGTTATTTTCAATATTGAATTGTGATCAATACCTGAAGTGCCAAGTTCGGTGGGTTTGGGAGCCAGGGGCTGGCACATTTGCATACTGCAAAAGGCTGTATGCATCACTGAACAGCTGAGTGCAGCCACACTGATGATGGCACTCACACAGCCCCACTCCCAAAGGCAGATGGACTTGTTCAGTGTGAGTTTCTGGGCCTTGGCTGTAAGAGGAAGTGCACAAAACCCGTGTCATTCGGAGGGAGAGCTGCTCCTAGGACGCATGGCCTAGAACCTATTAGGATCCAAGAAGGGAAGATACTACAAAGACTTGTAACAGGAAGAGTCTAATAATACTTATCCTGTTTAGAGTTCAGTTTCAGAGCTTGAAAGTAAGCTCTGTTCCAAAGTCTCAGAAAGAGCAAACCCCAAGCCTCTAGAGCAGTTGAACAAGATAAAATTCACTTTGGGAAAAAAAAAAAAAAAAAAAAAAAGGGTTTATAGAAAGCTTTCTGGTAATTCTCAGTTGAACACAATATTTTTCCATCTACCTTGATAGGTAGTCCAGGATTCTCAAACTCATTATGAATATAACTTCCTCCCAGGAAACTGAAACCCAAGGAGAGCCAGATGGATGCACAATATCAGCTTTAGGAACTCACTGTATATAGCACAAGAGATCTGCAGTAGAACTCAGAGAAGCAGTGCTGCACACACGCCATTCACCACTGGATTGCTACACTGTTTGGGATGGTGATGATGTTTCCAGACCAACTTTTTCATTCAATGCCTCAGAAAAATACACAGATTACATCTCTTCCAGAGCAATATAAGTATTAGAAAATGAGAGAAGCACCATAATTCACAAGAAATGCAGCATGGACCCTATACATTTTAACAATACATAAAACCATATCTCTGCCCCCAGTCAAAACATTCAAAGTCTTTTGACAATCTTTACTGGAGTGAAGTTGTGAGTGCAGAGATGGAATTCCTTCCTGCTGGGCAGCTTCTTGTATGAACACATCACCAATAGTAGCAGCTTTTAGTAGCCAAACCAGGGAAAAGCCATCAACACGTGTCTATGCTACTGTTTTCAGCTCCAGAGTGGCTTTATACTTTAAGAGTCCCATGTGTTGTTTTTGTTAACACTGCATTGACCTGAAATACAAATGCAGTGAGACTCTGGATGACAGGGAAGAGGAGGGAAGAACATTGTAACTATAGTCATGTGGTTAGTGTTTAAATTCTAAAATTTAAAACTACTTATTATTAAAAACCTCGAGTTCACAGCTATAGGCCTACATAGTAAGCAAACATCTGTGGGGGAGAGAAGGAGATAAGTTTGTTTTTGCACCTCTGGATACATTAGAAGGAGGAGGGAGTTGATTTGACAAAGGTCTTGTCTTTTGCACCAAGTATGTTCTTCAGGCTCTGGGCTCCCTTGGCTGATTTACTCTCCTTGCTTCCTCCTGCTGGAAGACACCATCACCGCTGGCTTGTGTGCATGGAGTGGTGGATTCCTCCGGTTCTATGGATGCTGGTTCATGGTGCTGCACCTTGCTCTCTCCTCAGGAGAGGATGGCATTAGAACGGCGGATACCAACTAAGTTATCAGCACTGAAAGATCGTCTCATAGCAGCTTTTGACAAGTCTTTGTATTTGTCTTCACACAGTCGGGAGATTGCCTGGGTACCACAGACAGACACAAGTGAGAAGTCCGCATTAGTAAAGTCTGAGTGCTCCAAGGGGGGTGTTACAAGTGTAAAACACCTACAGCACAGGTGCTCTGCAGCAGTGACACAGATGGCTTTTTACCCAGAATGACAGTAAATAAGAACTACTCTGGAGGGAAAATAGTAGCGGGGTCTGCCCCAGGTTAACATGAACCCCAGCCATCAGAAAGGTAGACCTAAAGAAGGTGCGTGGTTTCCATATCCAAGTATCTTCTTCATTTTACTAGTCTCACTATCTAGTGAAAAACTTGGATCCATTTCAGACTTTTTAAGTTTGTGGAAGTTATGTTGAAAATCACCCCTAGTAGCTGGGTGTGGTGCATGCAGCAGCACAAAAATTTTATTTTAACAGTGCAGAAATGCACACAGGCATTTCTCTGACAGAAAAGGTTCAAACTGAAAAGGTTTCTGCACTCCCTCGGGCATCTTACCCTTGGCCACTCAGGGCAAGCAAGCTGAGGAAATGAAGTTCTACTAGGGTGTGTCTGTTTTGCCTTTACCTTCTCTACACCTTCACTCCCAACATATTCTTACCAGGATCACCCCCATGATCTGAGAAGGGAGGGCAGCCATGGTACTTTATTATAGCAATTAAATATTAGCACATGTAGACAATCTAGTGTTGAACTGTTTTCATCCATTTATTGGCTTGCCTCTGCCCTGCTTATCTAGCTATTCTAGTTACAAGACTAATTATTTAAATCCTAATAACACAATTGTCAAAAAATACTGTGTCCCCTCCCCTGCAAGGCCTATGTCTGATTGGAGCCTTCAGGCATTATCAATGCAAATTAATAAGAATACCTGTAATAAAAAAGTCGAACTGAATTTCAGTCCTGAACATTTACTTCCATTAATAATTTACCACCTATCACCAGATGAACTTTCAGAGTCCTGTGATCAGCTACAAGCCTACACCTTCCCTTTAAGGCAGCACCCATTCAGCACAGCCCAATGTTCTGCAAGTTCAAAAGGTGAAAAGCACTCTGAGCATGAATAAAGTTCTAAGTGTATTTTAAAATAATTATTTACATTTATTTCTGCCGACCTTCTGGAGGCATGCATTTGGCTCAAGAGTGGCATTCTTTGAGACACTGGCGGCATGAGCTCCTGGTGCAAGACCAGACAGACTCTCCATCCTGCTTTAATGCTAGCACATCGATCACACAGCAACCTGTGTTGACATATTTAGCCCCAGTTGCCCATATGGTGTAAATCAGTTTTCAGTTTCTGGAATTCACTAATTCACTGCTTTATACAGGCTCCTATCAGCTGCTTATGTGCTTCTACCAGAAAGGCAGAATTAAAAATTTTAGCGAATGGTTTAAATATTTATCACATTTTAGAATTAAACCCCAAAATGTCCAAAAGACATGCATTAGTAAGTGCATGATAGCAAATTACATACCATACTGAAAATTAATCTGGTTTTAAATCCCAAGCCCCCAAATACTAAGAAGAAAAAAAACAGGCTCACAATCTGTAAATCATCCACTTATGCCCTGGCACTGAGCAGTTCAGTAAACAATTTCCTGTGGACTATGAACTGCCCTACAACCACATTTACACTTAGTGACAGTGTTAGCTTAAAGTGCAAGTAACAAGGGTGAGACAAAGCAGAAGAGCTGCATTGCTTAACTTTAAATAGAGGAATTCATAGGCGTATCATACTTATCATTCCAAAGGACCAGGAGGGATCATACTTACTCCAGAAGTTCAGGCACTTATGGGACACAGTAAAATCCCTAGCCCGTGGCAGAATTATTGGGGGTGGACAACGGAACAATATAAGCCAAGAGTACTGCAGCACACCCCTCTCTGAAAGGGACTATGGTATCAGTGTACACAGGGCCTGTGGTAATGCTTTTGTTGAAAGGTCAACAGAACAACATGCGGAGTCATCAATTAAATCTGGACAGATGAAAGGTTATATTGATCCAACAAGAAATTTCCCTGGGAACCCAGGTAATTTATATATTTTCAAAATGTCTTAAATATCTCCGGCAACTCGGAAGACTGACTCTGCAAAAGCTAAAGCTTTTTAAAATGAGCCGTCATGCCAAGAAGGCTGTGGGGCCTCCCCACAAGGACAGCCCTTCCCATCGAGCAGAAAGGGACAGTAATCTGCATTTACACTCCTCTGGGCACTCTGAAGGATTCCCAAGAAGGGGCTGTTCCAGAAGTTTATCTTAAAGCAACATTTCTCTGGAAAGGTAGGAATCCACAACTTATTTCTGCAGCTGTCCCCAGACAAATTGTTTATTAAACCATAAGAGCAGTAAGAGTGCTCCCTCTAAATCTAAAAGCAGCTGTGCAGTGGGATGCAGTGGGAAACCTTCAGCTGGTAGTATTGAGAAGGGTCTGAGTGTGACTGTCTCTAGGTGCTTGGAATACAGACTGTGACCAGGGAAGGACAGACAATCCATTACATATGACACTAATCCTTTCAATCCTAAGTAGCCTAGAACTTAAGCTGAACTACACCCAAAATAACATCCATTTTATTTTGCGATCTGCTAGACTTTTGTAATCTCTTCCAAAACCCTTCCTTTCTTCAGAATACTAGCTTAGCTTAGGCATGGTTTTAGAAGTGCTAACTGTATTTATAAAGGGGTTAAATTACCCTGTAATACACTAATCTAAAAGCTTTTTAGTTTTTCTAACCACCACTTAACATGATTAGCAACAGATGCTCTTACTACTCATACAGACAGAGTCCCCTGCTCAGCCACTCTCAGACCATTTACCTCCAGCTTCTGTGCTCTCTCTTTACTGAGAGGCTCCAGCAGAAAGCTCAGGTTATTGTCATCTGCTAGGGAGCGAAGATCAAAGTAGTATTTGGCGTAAACACTGGCAGGAACATTGATATTAAACTGCAGTAGCTCCAAGAAGTGTCTTTCCATCTCGTTCCTAGGAGGCGCAAGGGACAGAAGACAAAGGAAAAAAAGATTGTTTTAGCTGGCTGAAAACACTGAAGAGACCTCAAGCTTGTTTTAAAACCAGCAACTTTGAAACAGGTCACCGAGAGCTCTGCATTATTAGTTTCGAGAGGCAGGTCATTCCCTGGTGCTCAAAACAAGGTGCAGCTTTTGAGTCCTGGCACCTCCGGCTCGGAGAGGAAGGCAGTGCCCTGTCGTGCACTCTCTCGGCTGAGCGGGGAGGTTCATTCTTCGGAGTTCCATTAGTGCAGCTGTACAATTCATGCGCCATTCTCACTCTCATACGGCCCCACACTATAGTGATCAGATGAAAGGAATGATGTATGCTGTTTATTAGCTCTGAAGAACTTGCAGACATTTTCACCAGGCTGATAACAGGAAGGGGGTTTATTGAAGTAAAGGCGGACTAACAAAAGGAGTAGGCAGATCACCACGGCAACAAATGGATCTATGAAGAGCTGCTGCTATTATCTCACAGAAAAAAGCCTCTTGAAGCAACATGGATTCATCTCCAATAAATAAATAAATAAGCAGCATTAGGTGGGAGAAGGAATTTTCTCCTCAATAGCATTAGGCAGGATAACAAAGTACTATGTCAAAGGGCACTGTCCAGTTTTTACTCTCTTGTCTGTTTTCACTGGGCAAAATACTTGGAGGAAAGCGTGGAGAGTGCCATGACATGAAAAAAGCTGCTTCAGCTACTGTACTGTGGTCAGCTAAACCAGAGATATTCTACAGAGGAAAAACAATGTTTTACAAATTAACCTAAAAAGAAACTGGTGGTACCCAAACCAAGCAATTCAGTTCAACAACAACTCAACAACAGTCCCTACAGGTAGCAGATCTGTTCCAACATAATTTAGCAGCTGTATAGGCCAACTGTGAATACACCAGAAGATGAGCTGCACCAAGTCACAGTCAGGTTGTTACTGCTTTTTTGGGAGCTTTTAAAATGGATGCTTTACCTATCAGTGTGGCGGCAAATAAATCAAGGAATCATCTGTGTTGTCCTGTATTGGGTGGTGGGTCTCAATAGGAATAGCAGCTTTGTGCTTCTTTCTAGCATAGCAGACTTAAGTATCATTGAACCTAGTGCCAAAATTAATTTCCTGTTCATATGGCCATAAGCCTATAGAGATGTAAATCAGATAATGTTTTGATGATCAGCTGATCAGAGCTTGATTTACCCTGTGAGTAAATGCTCTTCACTGCCCCTTTTGTACTCACTAGGCTAATACATTTTAATTCTGTAAAAATACAATTCTTCATTGGATTAACAAGTCTATTAACAGTGGTTTAAAACCTGGGAAAGGATAATGCCCATGTTTTTTCTGTGCCTTATTTACAAATATATGTAGCCTAAAGAATGAACAGCATGTCCCCCCTTACAAACAATCATGGCAAGATTAGCAGCTGTACAGTTAATTTTTCAGCAATTATGGATTCTCTTTCATCAAAGGAAGCAAGTTCTGACAAAGGATGACTTCCAAATAGCAACTGAATTTATTTTGATTTTTTCCCATCAGAAATAAGTAAAACAAACCAAAAAACCCATCTCCCAAAACCCAAAAGAAAAACGTCTTTCATTAAAAAACCCCACCTTTGCCTTGGTCAAATAGAAAAGGGCTTCTGATAGAAAAAGTAAGATGAACACTTCAGCTATGTTGAGTAGGATGAGGCAAAGGCAAATGACCACATGTGGCAGTTGCCAGGCCTGGATCTTGTATCCCTTCACAACCTGAGAGCCCCCAGCTCCTGCTCTAACAAAGCTGTGAGGGGGGCTGCCAGCACAACTCTGAGCAGTGGGGAGAGAGTTTGGTGGGGAGGAGGTGCACCTAATGCTGCCTCCAGAAGGGGTGCCTGGCTTGTGAGCACGCACACACACACACACACACACACACACACACAAACGTTTGCAAACTGAGTGAACTAAATCAGATGAAAAACTTTTACCAGTTCCAGAGTGGTGCAGCCCCCGTGCCTGGCTTGCAGTGGTTCAACAAGAGTGTCTGTCAGGTTAATAAGTCATTCTAGATACAGAGACCCAAGAGGAAAATTCACAGGAGTTCACAAACAAAGCTTGCCACCAGTCTTGTAGATAGGCTGTTCCTGCACAGGAATGGCCCACCCAGGGAGCCATACCTGGAAGACTCCTGCCAAACAATCTTTAGCTGGGGAGCTGCTGGGATTTTTTTTTTGGGTGGATTTTTAGGCAGCATCACCAGCTATCTCCAACATTAGAATGCAACTGTGACTGAAATCCTTTGTCAATGTTTTTCTCTTACTGACTCTTGTATTTGGAATAGCTAATACTCACTATCAACTGACTGGTTTAAAAAATACTGCAACTACTAAGACTGACAATTAACTATAGTACAAACCATGAACTGAAAGTAGACTTATAAACTTAAGACAATTTTGCTGAGTATTTTAAGCAGTTTGCCAAGGTCCCTATTATGGTGATGTTATTTAGCCAAGGAGTGGTGAAGTCCACCCAGTTACAGAGCCCGGGATGAACACCCTGTGCCACTGTCTGGGAGGGGGTGGTACAGTGTCTGCCCATATCTAAAAATTCAAAGGTCTAAGTCATCTCAAATGAGATGGGATTACAAAAATCCCATCTTCAAATTGGAGGAAAAAAATATACCTAAATTCCATCTATTTTCCTTACCACCATCACTGCTTTGAAAATGCAAGTATCGACAATTTCAGGAGACCCAGCATCAGCAATAGAGAATAAATATCCTGCTTGTTACAGGTATTTTCAGTGCTATCAATTTGATTTGTCCCAAATAGGGCTAGAAGAGGAGACATCAAAAAGAGCAAGATGTACACTCCAGCACTCCTGGCTTTGCTGACCCCACTTCAGCCATCTCAGAGTTATTTGCAGCAACGCTTCAAGTACGTTCCTCAGATAGATGAGCACTCGGGGCCAGGTTGAGTGAAGATGTACATTGTATAAAATCACTAATTATGCCTCCCTGAAAGCAGGGTTGGCACAGTCCTGCATTTTGAGACAAAGAACTCCCAGGCAAGGGGTATGTATAAAACAAGTAACAGTGGTTGCTGTTGCTGTTTGAGATATGAAATAATTTGAATAATAAAAATTGGTTTGGTGCAGAAAACTCCCTTATTTTTAGAAATACAGCCCACCACCTAAAAGGAAGAAAACTAGATATCCCTCCTCCTAAAGAGTCCCAAATGAATAATTACTTGCTGTATTTTAAACATTAGTTTGGGCTGAATCCAGGGAAGAGAGCTTGGGGCAAGAACACTGCCCCATCACACAGGCAGCCTCCCAGTGCTGTGTGCCAGCTCAGTCTGCTCCTGTGCTGGAACTGGCTGTCACTGCATAGGCCTGGACACATGCTCAGGCACAGCACTGGGATTAGACTCAAACCCACGCAAAGCATGTCATGAAAGCAAGGCCAGAAAGCCTGGTGTAGTAAGCTGGCCTTGTATCATTTCTACCACTGTGATAAGAGAAATAGGAGAACAAGCTGGCAAATAGAATTAAAACAATAATGCTGATGTTTCAAAGCTCTGAGATAGAACTTTGTGAGAAGGAATTTAACAGAAAACCTAATGGCCAACCACAGTTCACATAAACACACCTCCAGCCCATAGTATGAGCCTGGAGCCATGAGGATGAACATCTTCCCATACTGCAAAATCTGGCTTAAAGCTGAGTGCAGCAAGAGAAGACAGGAGATTCAAAATTTCTGAAAAACTGAAATTGACATCTAAGACAAAAATACATCCAAGGAACAGCCTTACAAAAACAAGCAGTAATAAGACTGAGGACTTTGTTTTCAGCCCTGCAGGCACGTCTAAGAACCCACCCAGAGAGGATAAGCAGTAGCTGTGTGTAACACACGCAACCATAGCTACCCACACAAGCAACACCTGCCTGCCAGCAGCAGCACTAGGAATTCAGACCTTGAGATGTTTAGGCCTTAGCTGGATACACAAGCAGACATGAAAGTCACAAGTTATGGTTTACCTTGCAATTCTTCAAATTCTAAACCAGAAAAGGCAGGGGGACAAATTTAGTTCACTTTTTTTCCTTCTTAAAAAACCTTCTGATGAGACTATAAATTGGGCAGTTTAGTTCCATGGCTCGTCACTGAGAGAAAGAACGTAAAGAAAACTAACTTCGAAGTCACTCATGCAAGTCACTGAAATTATTAATACAGATTTGTCTCAAAGTAGGGTAATTATCCAAAGTTTCTTGAGGTAAAAAAGGGAATGAGGTCAGACACCAAATATACACCATATACATATACCATAGCAACAGAGAGGTATTTTTTTCAGCATGATCACAAAAATTGCTGTTTAAAAAACCCACAAACAAATGAAAAAAATCACACCAAAAAAATCCCAAACACCCCACCACTGTAGATTACCCAAACCTTGCAACTTACATGTCCTCAACAGTAATGTCCTTCAGTATTTGGCAATAATCCACATTCCACACAGCTTGATCATCCCAGACTTTAGAAGCCAGCAGAATAGCTCCTAGGACTATCCTCTTCCAGTTACTAGGGCATATGTCAATCTCTGCATAGGTTAACAGCCTTTCCAAATAAACCTACAGAAGGAAGAAGGAAAAAAAAACAAACAACAAAACCGCACAATTGTATGTGTGTAATTAAGACCTGGAGCAGAGCTGAGGAGCAAACATGCCAGTCCAATATGACTACTTGTCACTGTTAAGTGTATCAAAGTAAGTATTAGTGATTACTACTTAAGAATCCAAATTTTCAGGAGTTACAGGTTCCATTTTTTACTATCCCACAAGAGCTGGACCACCAGGGTGCACAATAGCTAGTGAGGTGTTACTCTGAGCAATGAGCACTGCTCCTTCAGGGAGACACTGCTCCAGCTCTGTCACCGAGTCACACATCACCTCCTGGGCAGGTTCTCATTAGGGCCTACCTGGGATAGCAAATCACTCAACATCACATTAGCTTTTCATCATGGTTAAGGTTCAGCACTTGTAGCTTAACAGGAAGTGCTAAAACCTGTACTTTGATCTCTGGTTATGGGACAAAGGTGTGTTAATCGCTGTCTTTCCACAATGAAAAGCCTTTAGTGCTGTTTCTATTTGGTATTGAACAGACTTCAATCCCTTGATCTCCATCACCAACTGCTTAGGCAGTGAGACATACTCAAGTCCAAAGACGTTCCTTGGTCTTTTACTCATTCCTCCCATGAAATCTCAAACCAGCTCTAGGATGCTGAATCTCTCCCTTCCTTGAAAGTTCTCTACTATTCACACTCCTATAATGATCCACGAACTAAGTAATTTGCACTTTCAAATTCGAATATAAATTGTTTTTAATTTTCTATTCCCTCACCTAAATCCAAGTTCCTAATGTAGCTTCAGATAAATTAGTGGGTGAGGGAAGCTCCACCTTTTAAGATCTAAGGGAAGGATTAATCTTTGTCACTGAGGTCTGCCCATGCTTTCTTCCCATCCTTGGTTTGTAGCCTTCAAACAGCCTAAAGGTGTTCCTATAATAACAGGGCCATCTAGTGGTAAAATCCACTTC
The DNA here is from genome assembly GCF_041296385.1 of Aphelocoma coerulescens. Taxonomy (NCBI): domain Eukaryota; kingdom Metazoa; phylum Chordata; class Aves; order Passeriformes; family Corvidae; genus Aphelocoma; species Aphelocoma coerulescens. The sequence goes on from NC_091021.1 coordinate 12,930,284, forward strand.
AAAAACTAACTCAATTTTTTTGCTAACACTTCAGCTAGTTTGCCCAGGGTTAGCTGTCATCTTGTTCTGTCAAAATTGCTTTCCTGTCTTTGAAAAAGCAAAAACCTCCAACTAATTTCAGAGTTTCAATAGCTCTTAAATATCCAGCCTTTTTAATTACTCATTTCCTTATTAAAGAGAGTCCTTCAAGCTAAGTTTCCTTAATTGCTATATTGCCTTTTGGTGACAGTTCTGTTCTCCTTTCACACAGTTTTTCAGAAAGAAACCACAATGAAGACTGAAGTTTAGTGTGCAACAAAGTGCAGTTTGAGAGATTGTCTAAAGTAGCAATTATACATGTTACAGTTTTTAAATTTCCTTTCATATACATATATGCATATATATACACACACAAAAAATCAGTATCATTGACAAATTTTAAAATCCATCGTGCTTTCTGAAATCAACAATGAACTGTAATGAGATTATTATCTTAATATTGTTCTTAAATTCTAAGTACCTCCATGTCACCTGGGGAAAAAGTTATAGCCTCTTTGGCTTAAGTTAAAAAAAGTTTGGTAGAAAGGTGGCAATGATTGAAGCACATAGTAATGAGAAAGCTCCTCTCCAAGAGTTCCTATAGGATTGACTCTTGATCCCTTAAGGCAGTATTACTTGTTCTGGTTAATATGAACTCAAAACTCACACTTTCCCCTCCACAAAACTGAAATAAAAGATATCTTTGTGTATGATCTCATCACACTCCACTGTTTACAGCATCCCAGTGTTCTGCTCTTCTCAAGCTTCTTCAGCGAGTTATGTATTATGAAACAAACAGGGGTTTATTGGATAAGTAATTAAGAATTACATATTTATATACAGAAAAGCGAATTGCCCTTTTATTTAATCACTTCTGTGGCTACTTAGAAATCTCTAAAGAACTCACTTGTACTGTGCCTTCATTAATAAGGTTTCATGAGATACTCTTAACTATTTAAATGTTGGTTCAGCCCAGTTCTCTTAATGAGGAGAGGGGAAAGTCCTCCATAAGCTCGAGTTTCAGCACCCTGGTGCCTCTTACCAGTGTCACTATTGCACATTCGGCTGTCAGCTGTGCCGCGCTGAAGAGCGTCCGAACAAACCGGTAGATGTGCTTGTGGTCAGGGTCATGCTTGTAGTAGTCATCTGGGACTTCTTCACGCTGAAAGAAAGTTCTTGGAGTTACTGAAAACCTGTCTTACTTAACACTAACTCTAAAGAACAGGTTGTTTCTTCTCACTGAGGTGTATACACCCATTTTCTGTCACAGAGGCATAACAGAGTTATGCACTGAAAGAAGCAGCCTTGCAGTATTGCAAACATTGCAAACAAAACACAGTTGCTTTAGCTGGTATCTCTCTTCTGAACACTTGTTTGATCTGTAGGACTAACAGGCAAAAGCATGAACTACCATCATCATTGCAGGTGCTAGCTATTGTCCATGGAACATTTTACAGACTGGAAGAGATGTAAAAAAAAAGTTTGTCCCTGCAAGAAAATCACAGGTATATACACACCAGGGAAACAGTGGCTCTTCAAAAGACAAAATTAACAGACTTCACAAGGTTGCTCTTCCAGTGGAGGAAGTGCTGAACAACACGTGGCAATAATTCTGTCACAGGCAGCACTAGAAGGTAATTTACACTGTTTTCATAGAATGCGTTCTTGAGAGACTCCAGAAAGGCAACAAAGCTAATGAACAACTCTGACACAATGCAAAACTGTTTCTAAATACAGGGGAGAAGAAAAGCTCAGAAATAAACAGTCTGTAAAAGCAATCCTAAAATAAGTGTTTGAGAGACATTTCTGATATTCAGTACTTTTTCTGGAGGGATGAAACTTCAAGAGCTCCAACTCTGCACACTGGTTCTGCAAGACTGATACTGAATAGATTTCTGTCTGCAGTCCAAGGTAGACCTACAGTATGGTAAAGACAGCTGCTGAGAACAGCATACCTGCTTGACACTAAGCTAGTAGTTGCAAGGTAAGCAAAGCAGCAAGTGTTTTCCTGTGTTTTTCTAGTGTAAAATAGCCAGGGAACATAGTCAAGTAAAATGCAGAGGTAAGTTAACTTTGTACTGTCCACACAGCCTTCTAATACACCACTAACCAACGGAGGTTATCTCTGCAAGGGGGACATGCAACATTAGGAATAGCATGAGCAGGAACGCTCATCATTCCTGTGTTACACATGGTACAGAAGCACATCTGGAAGTACATTTCTGCTGACTGGATGTCCTGAGCTAACCCAAAATGTTACTGTATTCCCCATCTATCAGTGCCCAAAAACTGTCACTGTCTCTTTAGGAGCCTGCTGTGGGAAGCTGGGGATGGGTGGGTGCTATCCCAGGTGCTTTTAAACTTGGTCCTGGCAGGCAGCTGGGCCCTACTGCTGTGTGGTCTTGGCTTCACTGGCTGCTTGGTCTTGCCTTAAGCACAGGCTTTGCACTTCTTGGGTTCTCTTTTTGGTTTTTGTCTCCCTCATCTCTAAGAGACTGCAGTTAGTGGTTTTCTCACCTTGGGAAGGGTATTTCTGGCATTTCAGGTCTCTCCTTGTTCCCACAGGGTGTGAGATTCAGCAGTTTGGTATCTAGCAGTTATTTACTGTTAGTTTTTGCCTGTTGCTGTTCTCTGCTTGTTAGTAAACTTTTATTTTTTCACTTACATCTACTTGTATTCATTCCTTATTGGTGGAAAGGGATTTGTTGAACCTATACAGAGAGGCAACTTTATTCCAGAGTGTTCTCCTTTTAAATTGTCTTAAATCAAGACACTGGAACTGAGGAAGGAAGCACCAAGACCGGTCTTTGTGACTAAATCCATTATACCAGTAACTGGGTCACATTAGGGTCAACAGAGCCTGGTTTGGACTCCTTGCGACTGCATCTTTAGGTGTTCAGAGATTTCTTCCTGCTAATTAACCTTTCTGATGGAACAGTAGGTACCCAGGCAAAACACCATTGCTATAGAAACTAACAAGCCATGTGTGCCTTTCCCTCAGAAGTGTGACAATCAGCCATAACTCTATTTCTGTCTGTATGCTGCAGTAAGAATAGAAGAGACCTTTAAGTGTTCCCCAGAGGACACAATGATTTTCTTCTCATTAAATAGGAGGTAGGCTATATGAAAGGATCAAACGATGTCAGGTTGTTAAATAAAGAAATTGTCAGATGAAATGGAGTTCATCTTACATAATTTTGAATGCAAAACAACAGATTTGGGCATTTAAAATAGTTTTGGTCCACACTTTTTGCTCTGAAGTGCTACAGTCCGTACAAGAAATCTTGGATATAGATCTTGTCCTGAAGCGCTTTTTGTTTTTTTAAATTGAGTAAAGAGCTGTATTTATTTATATTGTATTGGGCTGTACAATTTCTAGCACAATGGGTCATATTTAGGGATGAAACTCTAACAGACTTAAAATATTAAATTGTTTATTAAAATCTGTTTATTAACAAGCAAAAACGGTGAAATAGGTTGAACTATATTCACTCAGGTAAGTCCCAGAGCAAATTGAATTTTTAAAGCCCCTGGATCTTTGCTGAATTAATTTCAAATGAAAAACAAAGGAGTGGTTCTGTAGGATGGGCATTAAGCCAGGAGTGCTCAAACTGGATGTAAAAAGCACACGCTCCACTTCTACAGCTTCCCTGTACTATGAGGTTTTGCATCTTTAAGAGTGTCCAAAAAGGTGTACCAGGACCAGTCACATTAAAATCACATCCTGAATGCTCCTTGCTGTGACTGCAAGCAGTCTAAAGCATATTTGCTTTAAAATGTTGCCTTTCAGGTTTTTTAAAGGCTGAACTCACTGTTGCCTACTTTTTGTAATGCTTCATGTATTCTATTCTTCTGTTTGCAGTCATTTAAAAGGTTAGGCACGTACCTACTAACCATGTCTTCCTAAATAAATAGAAAACACTTTCAATAAAGCAGTATTAAAGAGGGGAAGAAAACAGATGGACAAGAAACTTCAGACATGGAATACGAAAGAATTTGGCATATGCTTCTTTCTATTTATAGTCAAAGCATAGAAAACCAAACATAGTTTGCAACATTTAGAGAGACTGGGCTCTGTTTATGATCTAGCTGATCTCAAAAGTCACTGTGTGCACTTTGTATTACATATAAAGACACAGTTTAAGACCAATTTGATTGTGGCCTGTTGCTAATACATTTTTATGACTTATACAATACAAATCAAGATGTTATTGATACACATTCAGAGGACCAAAAAATTACACTTACTGTGAGAGGATGAGATTTTTCATCAAAAATATCCAATGATCTGTCAGAATCTCTACAAAATAAAAATCTCTGGTTTAGCAAAAAAAGTTAATTGGTAATGCTATGCTCTACTAAAAATCACTGTTCATTAAAGAGGATCAAGGGACCTATTTTACGGTTCAGGTTTTCCTAGAATATGGTATGGAGCTACCTCATATTTTTGCAAAGCATTTAATGATGAGTCCTTACAATTAAATATTTAAGGTGCTAAACAATTAACAGCTTTCCATGTTCTTGTATTATGCTTACTACAGTTCTCCCTCAAAATGTGAAACCAGGTGAAACTCATTAATAGCATTTACTTCAAAAAGTCAGCTGTAATTCAGAAGCATATGCTGGAACTAGCTGTAATGGCAAGAGTGATTTGTACATGGACAGAGTGTTCCTTCACCCATCAAAACTAATCCATACTTCTGTATTCAGGAAAAGGTGAACAAAGTCCAAAGGTTGATTTGTGGTGAGTTAAGTGACCTCACTCCTTGTTTTGGAGTTTTATGTGCCGTTGGATGGGTGAATTACTGACCCTTCCAGAGCTGCTCAAGAGGAGGTACAAAGAGGAAGCAGATACAGCATGAAGTGCCAGATTTTTCACCTCCTTGGTCACTGAAGTGACCAAGACCATATTTGACTCTACAATCTAAGAGGTTTTTTTCCAGTCTTAGTGATTCTATGATTTTATATCCCTGGCTCAAACAGAAAGTAATTATATTTCAGCAAAGAAAAGAGTTCACTCACCTGTTCTTTATATGGTAGAATATTGCTAATGTTACACTAAAAAACAGAAAAGAAAAAAAAAAGATTTAACAAAGCATATTCCATGCAACTATTCCACTGCAAAAGCTGTCATTCAGCTCAAAATGTTACAAATCCATTTTGCAGTGACCTCCTCTCACATCCCCAGGTACTACACATCTCATTTCTGGTGTTTAAGTGTCTGGACAGAAATTGGCCAAATCAAATCTGCCAGCCAAGCTACCTTTACATTCATTGTATAGATATTTGTGCAACAAAGTAAGTGTTAAGCAACATTTTCAACATATTCCTCCATTTCCTGATTAGGTGATATTTAGTGAAAATGTGGACTATTCCCAACGAAAATTTAAGTCCTATTTGGTGTTACATATACCATTGCAGAGATTCTGCAGATGTTTCAACCCTGAGTGGCTGTCTAATTTAGGACCTGTCTAAAAAGGAAAATAATATAGATGGTATTATGCCAGCATAATCCAAGAAGTGGACAAGAATGGATTTCAGTCTCTGCTAAATGAGGCAATAGGTTTCATATATTAACACTTGTCTACTGTGGCCAAATATCAGATTCTTTACTTGTCGTGATAACAGAACGCTGCCATCACAGGAACCTATCACAAGAAAGTTCTGATCTGCTGTCGAGCTGTACAGCACTTCAAAATGGCATAAGCATCATTTTTTAGGTTTTTGTTTCTCTAGAGAAGGAAAAGTGACATGCTGCATACCTTTGTCTGAAACCAAATTTTAAAGTAACAAATCAACTTAGACATTTCCAAACTCTACTACACTATTAAATCAGTAAAGCCTTCTGGGACTCAATCCACTTTCCCCTCAAGCACGATAAAACTCCCTTCTCAGTTCTCAGCTGGTATCACCTAAGTGCAAATAACTGGCTTTCTGGTACTCAGGTCCAGCAGCCATTTACACTGGAGAACAGAACTATCACCTACCTAAAATAACATGTATGTGAAGAAAAAGCAGAAAGGCCAGAACTAAACCCCAAGTCAGCAATATGCTGGTTTTCCACAACTAGAGGGCAGACTAATACCACTGGCAAGTACCAAACACAGTCCTGCAACTTTTCCTGCAATTCCATACAAAATCCATTTCAAGTTTTCCCAGGTTAAGAATTTCTTGATTTGGCTTTCAATGTGAACTAAACTCCCCACCTCAACACATACTTTCAAACCCAAAACGCTGACACACTTCTGCACTGCCTCAAGTGCACGATGAGAACGACTTTGAAATAGGACAGTGCATGAGCTCTGTGACTGCAACAAGAGCTCCTCCAGCAGTCAGTTATCCAGACCTCTACACCCCTTCATCACCAACCTGCAGAAGCAGTGCTGTGCTTCTCTCATTCAAGAGTGCAGTTGACTTTGGAGCAGACAAGACCCCCAGAAAATGCCAAATAACCCTTACAATGCCACTCAATGCCTTGTTGATGACAAGGGTCCTTACCACTTTATTGTGCTTCTAAGGTTAGGCTGACTGACGGTGCTGTCATCTATAAATATTGTTGAGCATGAGCTGTATTTTTTCGTAAGCTGCCCAGGAGAAACCTTGAGGTACAAAAAAGAAAAAAAGAAGAAAAGAACTGAAATACATTCAAGAAGAGGGATTCTGTAAGATTCTGTTTAGCACTGAATACTGGCTTTACACCTCAAGTGGTTACTGCACAGGAGGTCTCTGTGGGTGGTTGCTGCTGCAATGTAAGCTACCCAGTAGCCATCTAGTTCCTTTGGGTAAGATACATTTACAAATCATCCCTTGTAATACACAACATGATTTTAGATAATTCACAGCAGAAATAGCTGAGCTAAAGCAGCAAGTCCTCTGATCTTCTCAGTTCTCTCCCATTCCATTCTTGTCAGTTTGTGTCTCAGTCTTCCCTCTCTGTGATGTACTCTATTAGATTTCCCTGTGACTCCATAATCAGCATCTCCCTTCTTTTACATCCTATACCTTTACACTGGCTGGTTATCCACTACTTCTCCCTGCAAAGACAGTTTTGCATTTGGGGTTTTGTCATGTTAAAGTTTCAAAAAAAAGAAACTCTTTCCTGACATGGTTCCCTTCACACATGTCCTGTTTAGCATCTGGAATGTGGAAACAGAGTACTGCTATGACCTTACTTTTACTATTATTACTTAGAGCTAGCAATATGCTCCATCATCCATCCTCACCTGTACATTTTGTACTGTAAGAAATCTTCCAAAATAACCCTATCCAGGCTTCCCTGAGCATTTTAGATAATACCTTGCACTAGAGATAGGACATCATAATTGAGGGAGGAATTTTAATCAAACAATTCCAAGATTCATTAGTTTTCACCAGAATTTTTTTTAAATGCCACATCTAAAACTTGAAATTCTTCCATATGAAAATGTTGACACCCTTCACAACTCAACAGCTGCCTGGAAATATCTCCCATTTCAGCTGAAGTTTGCCAGCAAAAACAATCCAATCACACTTCACCTTGGTACTGGCAGACCAAAGCTGGAATTGTAACAAAAAAAGAAGGAGGAAAAAAAAGGGAAAAGAATCACCCCCCACTCCTTGCATAATAAGGCTAAATAAAAGAGACTTGAAATCCTATTATCTTATCAGTACTTTATCAGTAGACACTTTGATGGACAATATTTTTTAAGCTTTATGTTACTAACTTCTATTCTTACCTTTACTAGTCAATGATTTTTTACCCACTTATTAATGACATTGCATCTTTTTTGTTTTGGCTTTCTTTTTTTTGGTAAGTGAAGTGTCCAAACTGACTAATATTTGTGGAAGAAGCTCAGAGCATATTTTCAGACCTTAAAACTAATGGATTATCGCTTGTTTATCATACTGATGATATTTGTTTATTATTCTCTTTTCATACTGGATATACTTCTTGAAAGTCCTATAGCAGCACTCAATCAGCAGCAAGTCCTTCAAGAATTGCCATCTCAGCTGAGAAATTAATGCAGTTTTGTTTCTGTTTAAAAAAAATACAGACTGGTTGGCTTATATTTTCTTCTTTACTGTTCTGAAATGCTTAAGACTGACGCAACAAAAAAATTCATTCTTATTTCTATGCTTTGTGATATTGTGCCTGATTATTTTTTAGAGATGGGCAAAGATAATTCAGCTTTACCTTTCTAAGGAGGATTTGGAACATGTGTAAGACTATATACCTAGAACTACTACAATTGTTTCCTTGAATTTGTCTTTGGCCCAATATCCTAATATTATTTATATGGAATCCGGTTTACTTACATGATTTATATGGTTACTCTTCCTCTTCTCTCGCACTAGAAAGAGGGAAAAAGAATGTGAACTCAAAGGTTTCCCAATTTACATTCAATAAAGTCATTCTATTAACCTAGTTTTCTAAAGTACGTGAGTATGAAAAGTTTCAAATTTTACTTTAGGTGTCTGGAAAAGTAGTTTGAGGAAAAATACCAAGTTTTATCCAGCTAGTAAGCTACATATTACTTCTGTCTACCCATATGTACATTTAGGAACAACTACTTCCCATCACACTAAGGGGAAAAATGTCTTAGCTTTGAAAAGATGCTGAGTATCATGAAAAATTCAGTAATTTCAGACAGTTCAAACAGACAATGTCCAACATCTGACAGCAAACAGAAGCAAAACCAGCACACCCTGAGCCTGCCAAAGGCACACAAGGAGGAAGTGAGGTGCCCAGCATTATTTACGTGTTCTCTCTTCCCCTATTAGATGGCAGAAGGTAAAAGGGTATTTCACTATACAGAAGATGCTGGCACAAGCTGTGCACCTATTTGTCATGTAATTGCAACCATGTCATTTGATCAATTTAAACTGTGTTAGTCTTTCAAAAGAGACTGTAAGGTTAAACTTCCAGCTGTGACAGCAGCAATACAGCAGTGTGTTAGGGAGAGCTGAGAGCTGCACACATGCACCAAGTACACAAATGTGACCTGCATGGACAGGCACCTCTCCAAAGTTTTAACCTCAGATCATTACCACTCTTTAGCAGGACACATTCTCTTATACACTTACTCTTTAGAAAAACTGATAATTGGAAAAGAGTATCCACATTTTTTTAGTCTTTTTGCATAAATCAAAACTCATAATCCTGATAACATCTCACTGAGAGAGAACTTATGGATATTAATTCTAGTAATTCTACAGAAGGTCAACTGAAGAAGAACAAGGGAAATTAGAAAATAAATTATTCTGCCTGACTTCTCCATAAAAATCAATTAATTAAATCCAAACTTCAGAGAATAGTTTAAGAGTTACTACCTCACCTAGCAGAGCCTTTTTTTACATGAACACAAGTCTACACAATTCAATACATTTCATTCGAAGAAAACCAAACCACGTTTGAAAGCACTACCCCCAACAAGCCTGTTCACGTAGTTTGAGCACTATCTGCAGCAAGGCACAGTGACAGTGTTCATGAACTCTGGCAGCTTGTGAGCTGCACCTTCAGCACTGCCCATCTGAGAGGTGTCTGCAATGAGCGGGTCAGACCCTCTGGTTGTTTGAAGACTGACCTTAGAGGCCCCGAAAAAAAAAGGGTCTTTACATCTCCTTGGTATCACCCCTTCTGGAGAACCAGGCTAGTGCTTGTTTCCACTGCTCACAGACTATCTGAGCACTGCAAAGTTCATACAACTGACAATTTAACCACTTGCCACAAGACTGAATAGCAGGACAGCAACTGACAGACCTGTCAAAATAATTCTTTTCTGTGGCAAAGCTGTGACAAGTTAAAAGACACACTGCAGCTTTCCATCAACACATCCAAACTCAAGTGCATCACTTTCTTAGCAAAACAGTGCTTCAAACAAGAACCAACTATAAAAGAAACAGAAGCATTTTAAAAAGACAATCTTAAACTTTTCTTTAGTTGCAACTTCAAAATGTCCTGTTGTCAGAATTTGGTTTTGTTTGTGCAATATAGAAATGCCCCCACTTTTTACCAGCACTATGGAATGCACAAGCTATAGCAATTGTTTCAAAACTGAGTTATTAAGTAAATACAGGATCTGCAAAGAAATTGAAAATCCCAATACATCTATATAATTAAAACCAGGACTGGAGAATATTTATCCTCTGAAACTATTCAAACAATTTAAAACAACATATTCAAAAGCAACAGATATAGACTAATGGCTTAGGCTTATTATTTATTACAGAAAACTTAATTTATTTTTTAAAAACGACATTTTTTTTAACTTTAAAACAATTTTTAAAACAGTCCTTGGTCATAAAAACCACCACCACTGCTTGAAGCTTGAATTACACTAATGAAGAGAGCCTTGCTCCTTCAGACTACTAGGATCTGCACTCTGAAATCTGATATTTAAGCATTTTGAAGATTTTAAGTGTTAAGTGAAATGGTCTACAAACACGTTTCTGTGTAAATAGATAAATTACTAATCCCTATGCTTTGAAAGAATTGAAGAACCATGTTCTTGAGATGTTACTTTTGGTTATTTTTCCAATTTTTTTCCTGTTTTTTTGTTAAATTGGAAAAAATCTCAGCTTACCATCTGTTTGTGACTTGCTCAGGAAAATTGTGCTTGCTCTGGGATGATCAGATGGATTCGATTCCAGGGCCAAATCTGAAACAGAAGGGACAAAAAAAAGAAGATACCTTTAACAAAAGATGATAACTGCAACAATTGCCACCCAGCCTCAAAGTGCTCAAGCACAGTGATGGAAACAAGATCAAACCCACATAGAATGGGCTGTCTCTCTGAAATAAAACCTTACTTTTGCCAAGATGAATAAAAATTTTACATTTTTCCCTCTGAAAAAAAAATCTGGACATGGAGATCTCAAAAAACAACACTCATCTTCAGAAGTCAATCTGTGCCCCTGCATGTTAGGGTAGGTGGGTGTGGGACATGTCCTCAGTTGTGGGCAGAAAGCTAAAACTTTATCAAGAGAATAATTTAAAAAAAACATACCAAAACAACAAAAAATTATCAGTGCTGATCTTTCCCTCTGTGGTCTTTCCCTCTATGCTTTATGTACCAGATACAGCAGGAAACAATCTGTGATCTTACAAAGAACCTAATAAGTAACATTTACAGTGCTGATAAATATCAAAACATGAAGCTTACACTCTTCGGTTCTTTTGGAATTTCAAGTAAAACCATGTAAAGCTAAAACAGAGTTATTGAAAAAGAAAATGACTGCTTTAATCCTGTGTCACAACAGAGCAATGATGGCATTAGAAGAGGATATATTACTCCCTTAGATTAAGATGGAAGTGATCACAAAAGTTGGTTGGTGAAACTGTGACCGTCATGATGAAATTCTGAGCTGCCTTAGCTTTGACAGAAGAAACAGCTGTTCCCAGGAAGTCATGCTACAGACACAGTGACTTATGGGAACACATGAACAGAACAATTTAGGCCTGTGATCCTCTTAAGTCCTTGAAAGAGCAATTTTGCATCCATTTACAGTTGTCATGCCATGCCACCATACAAGCACATACTCGTGCATGAGCACTTGGACTTTTAAGTGTTTAAGGTGGGACACCAACACAGCTGCCACACCCCTAAAAAGCAAAGCCATCTAAGAATCACCTTTTAATTTAATAAAAACCCATAATCTTTTATGCACCCAACCAACAGAACTCTGCCAAACCACAAACTGCCTGTGTGCTGGAAGTCTTACCTGTGTGAATGTTTGTGCTACTGCGCCTACCCCACAGCACAGCCACAGCCCCCATGTGGCAGCAAGGGAACATAACTGCAAAAGTACACTGTAATTTTTAATCTCTACCATGTAAGTCATGTAGCCAACATCTGTTTAGGAACACCATGACTGTTCAAAAGGGAATTTCCCCCTCCTCTCAAAAAAGACCAGAGTCAGCCATGAAAGCAGACCATCTTGAGAAGATTTAAAAAGCTAATTTACAAACCCAGTATTTCTGTTGTTGCCTTACTGTGCTCATTCACAGCACACAGTGAACAGATATCCGAATTTAATCATGCAGTTAAAATAGAAGAAGTCCTGGCTTAGAAACCCTAGAATGGAATTTGCCTCACAGCTCATACCTCAAGTACTACTGATATACAGTTGATTCTCTGAAAAAATAAAAATAAAAAACCAGCAGGCAATAGCATGCCATAATGCCACATTTTAAGTACCATTTGTCACATCTTAACAAAATAGTGTAACTTGTTTAAAAATTGTCCATGAGTTTGAGGAGTTCCTACCACTGATTGAACAAAATCACATTTAAGAGACAGTATACAGTTTCTAATGCTAGCACTGCATTAACAAACAAATCAACAAACCCAACACAAACAGTGATTCAGAAGTGGAAGTATTTTGCCAGCCTACCAAGTAACTGAAGTGTCATCAACAGGCAGAACAAGACTGCAATATGCAGACTTAAAATACAGATTATTATCAGCAAGTTATGATGCAAAGAGAGCAAACAACTCAGAACTTATTTATTTACAGTTCAGCAGCAACTTTTAGAATAACTGCGTAAGTCAAGTTAGAACAGACCTCAGAGGTCTCTAGCTCAACCTCTTGCTGAATCAGCTTTTGGTAGAACACAAGGCTGCTCAAGACATTACCGAGCTGAGCCTTGAAAACTTCCAGTGAGGGTCCACAGAGCCTAGATCACTCTTCCCATTACGGGGACTAATGCCTACAGGGCTATGAGACTCACTGTGGAATGGCAGGGAAGAGCCTGTAGGACTGTACAAGACTTGTGCCATATTTAGGGGAAGACAGCAAGGAAAACTGGGGAGGAACAAGCACAGGAAAACTGAAGGAAAAGGGCTACTGACATCAGTAACTCTTAACACAGGACTCCATGTTTTCACCTTGCTGAATTTCATAGGGCTGGTGTTGGCCCAGTCCTGTCCAGATCCCTCTGAATAAGCAGCCTCCAGCACATTGACTGCTGGCTGTCATCTGCAATTTGGGCATCCTCCATCGCCTCCTCCAGGTCACTGATAAATGTTAAACAGGACAGATGCTTTTTTTTCCCAGGGAAGGGACAGTATAGGGTAACACCCATCTTCCCTCACCTCATAAAAAATACACTACTATCTTGACTTCCCTATGGTTTTGATTTGTTTTGAAACCATAAGACTTGTTAATGCCCACTTCTTACATAGCTTCTGCCTCCTCCTGGGCTCTGCCAGTCCCTATATCCATGCCTCTTACATGTTAGAAATCAGATCTAGGACTAAAAGCACAAGAATTAATATAATCAACTTTCATCCCAGACAAGAAGTGTCTGTAATGTCCTCTTGTCATTCCAGGCAAGAAGATCCACAGCACTGCAGCATGCACTGAGTGACACAAAATTGACAAAGACACACAAGTCAACCCCTGAACCAAGCAGACCCACACATTTAAGGAGAGGAACAGAACTGAAAGGATAATAGACTTTACTGGCTCCAGCTCCATGGTGGCTCTGCCAGACACAAGGAGCTTTCTGTTGGACAAAGTCCGGGGTACCAGCACCCACAGCACATTAAACCCACAACACAGATTATACAACCAGAGTTAAGGTACTAATGAAGTCCAAGACGTATCACACAGCTCTCAGTACAAAACTCCACCAGAAATGATCAGGGCCAACTGTAGCTGGGTTTGTTATTCCAGGGTAACATGGCATGAGCAGACACAGTGCACCTGCTTTGGTCTCGCACGAGACTGCAAAGAAAGATGCATTTAACAGACCACCTCCCTGTAGCTTTCCCCTTATAAGCAGCCAGAGAATTTTAACCATCCTACCTGTGCCATTTTCCCTGGACAGTGCTTTTTTCTAAGCAATGGAAAAATTAGTCATGTGATTTGTTTGTCCTAAACTGCCAGTGTTGCTCATGAAATACCAAAAAGCAACAGCAATACATCTGATGAAGGAAATATAAGGCAAAAGGCAGATAAGGACATGAGCAGAGGTAAAATGTAATGGGAAACAGCAAAAGAAATGGCAGAGGAAGAGATAAATCTGCAAACAATTTGACTCACAACCAAGCATAACTCCTAATACTTCATCCTAGTAGCACTCATGTGTCCGAAGCCAAGATACTAGCCCTGAAAGTAAGGGTGAGTCTTGAGTAGGAGCATCAGAAGGTGTACGACAGAAAACTCAAGCTTCACAGAAAGCTAACAGAAAAAGAAAGCATGTATGCCACAGGATAAACAGGAATAACAGAAATTAAAGCACGCAGAAACAACAATGAGAGAAGTGAGAGGAACAACAGGATGATATAAAAAGCAAGAAAAAGCTCCAGAACATTTTTGTTCTAGAGGCTATTAACTCAGCAGAAATCAAAACACTTTCTATCAGACCTCATACTTAGTGATAAAGAGGTGAGAAGGGAAAATTCCCACCTGAAATTAAATCTATGAGAGCAGCACAATAATGCTGCTACACAAGGGCCCTTCCCCTGTCTCTGAGAAGTGCATTAAAAACAACCTTTCCCCTTTGTTTCTCTGCATCTCTCAGAGCCATTTACTTGTGTGTACTACCAAGCTTGTCAGATCAACCCTGCCTCCAAGTGGAGCAGAGAGAAGCCTAAACTTGCTTCCCTCTGCCATTGTTCCCCCTTTGAGGAATCCCTTGCAGCTCGCTTGCCTTTCAGACAATCTCAGCCACCTCTGCCGCTGCTGAGCACGCACAGTCCCCCACAGGGCAGATCACATCAATTTTAAAAGCAATCCTGTGACCTAGCTCAAGATCTTACATCCTTTCCACAACATAAAATCCACATGAAGACTTTACTTTTATCCATGCCATGTAAGAATGTGGGTAGGTTTTAGGAATTTATAATGCTAGCTACTTATCTATGGTTTACACACCTCCACGGGTGACTTCTAATTATTACAAACACATTTTACACATTGCATCATGCTATGTGTATTATCCCATGAATAAAGCTGACAGTCAAAGATGTCACTAAGTAGCAGCTCTTTGATAATTCCAGAACAATACACTATTGCATTTCCTTTAACAGTTTTAGCCCCATCCTTTGCTTTACTAGACAGTAGTAACTTTTTGATACAGCACATATTTAAAGCAAGCATCTCTTTGCCGTAAATGGAGCTTTTTCACTTGCTCAATGACTTATTAGTTGTGACTGATGCTTGAGTTTCCCTTATATTTCATTAGCTTATGCTGTAGAGATGCAAGTCACTTAACACTCCCAATAAAGATGTAAAAATGATAACAAATTAGACAAGCAAATCTGCCAATCCATTTCAGAAAGTCTGTTATTCCTAACAATAACTTGATATAAATTTATTTCTATGTCAAATTACGTTATTCTAATCCTTTTCCCAAAACCTTTTAGGAAGGTTACAACTCTGGTTTCTAAATTTAACCTGCTTTGTTTATTTGTCCCAGCCACACCAAATGCCCCAGAGAGCCCAGCACGCATAGGCTGCTTTCCATTTGCAACTCTCATTGTTAAAAGATTATTTCTAAATGTTAAGAATTTACACAATACACACAGAAGGATGTTTTAAAACTATTTAAAAGCTGTCAGTTGATCTTTATGGCACTACTACAGAAACAGTAATATCATTGCCAATACCCAGCGCATATCTAAGTGCACACTGATGTTTTGGAAGGATGCAGAAATTACTTCAATATACAACAAGCTCTCTTAATTAGAAAGGAATTATTTGCTCTTTTACACCACACTCCAGAGTTGGGCTGGAGAAACTGACACAGTAGACATTTCAAATTTGCTACTAAAATCAAAAGTATTCAGAAAGCAAAAGTGCAGAATATATATTAAATACAGGAGATTACCTAGGGTTTAAGTAATTTATTAATTTCTGTGGCTTAAAAAAATCAATACAGTATTAATACATGTTCTTTCATTTCTTAAAGTGCAGGAGGATCTACACCACTCTCTGCAGCCTCCACAGGACATCCCAACATGACCCTATTGCACCCTGTTCACAGCCCCTGCCGGGGAAACACGGGGGACAGATCTGTTCCACACAATGCCCACCCTTTCTGGGACCAAAGGGAGCCCAGGAAGCTTCCACATGTTTCCTGATGTACCTGCCAGGGTTATAAGCACTTCTACAGATTTTAGCCAAGGCAGGGTGTCAGGAGTGCCCCAATTCCACAGCAAAAGCAGGACAAGTTAAAACAGCAGTAAACAAGATGCCCCTAGGATTTTATCTTTGAACTAGAAGGAAAACAGTAGCTCACAAGCTAGATCTTAGAAGTAACTAACATTTTGTTAGGGATGTGTTCCTGTACTGCATTTAATGTAGGACCATTTAAAGGACAGGGAGAAAGAATTAGTTCAATGCTGTCACTTTTTATTCCCCACACTGACCTTCACACATAACACAATTCACTATCACCACAGGCTAAAGTAGAAGTCCACAGCTCTGATTTTCTAACTGATAAGCCAAAACAAAAATTTCCAACTGTACCCATTAAAGAGCAACCAAATTTTAGAATCTTAGATCCACGCTGGCACAGCAAGTGTAAGGAAAGCCTTCCTGTAACAATTCCTCCCATGTTCTCTGCCTTACTTCCAAGCCGTGGTTCAGAAAGCAGAACAGGAGAGTGCCAGAAATTCCAGTCTCAGGTAGTGTCTGCAAGTGCAAAGCAAGACATACTGCAGTGTTTGCTGGTGTCACATGCCACCTAATGGACTGGCACATGGTACATTTTTCACTTCTTCCGATTGCTCACATTTGCAAACTTCACATGAAGTCTGGACTTTACCTGCAGTTTGTTCTGTAAAAGAAAAGTAACTATCAACATAACAAAACATGTCCAAGGGCTTTACAGAAAAGCTTTTTTTAGTCTTTGAAAGATACTGGCATTCAGCAATCTATTATCTGAGCCTAACTGACACATTTCATAACAAGCCAGTGTTAGTTTTCACACTGGAAAAAAATCAACAATGTTTGATTACTGCAATAATTCAAGACCCTTTCAGAACTCCAAACAGAAGCAAAGCTGTGCTATACACACACAGCTCATCAAACACTGTAGAATGCTACCAGGCTGACAGGGGGATTTTTGTGTAAGCTGTTAAGGTAATCCCGATATTTACATCACCTGCAAGGAGGATCTTCAGTTTTATTCATCTGGCTTTACTACAAATTTAAATAAATAGCGCCAAGTTTTGTTAAGTCAGTACCATCCTCACTTATGTCTTGAAATCGAAACATTCAGAGTTTTCTTCTGAAAACATTATTTTTCTAGTGAGTGAAATGGAAGTGCACATTCAAACTCTAGCTGTAATGAAAAAAAAAAAACAGACTGGGTTAAAAATCTCAACATAACCTTGCTGGCAAGGTCTGGGTTCTTAATGTTTGGTAGAATTT
The DNA here is from genome assembly GCF_041296385.1 of Aphelocoma coerulescens. Lineage (NCBI taxonomy): Eukaryota > Metazoa > Chordata > Aves > Passeriformes > Corvidae > Aphelocoma > Aphelocoma coerulescens. The sequence goes on from NC_091021.1 coordinate 12,947,663, forward strand.
CCCTTCTGCCTCCCATAGTAACTTCTTCTTTCGCCCTGTATGTGGAAGAAACATTGTTAGAAATGTTAATTTAACATGCAATGTGAATCTGGGAGGAGTAGGGTTTTGTGTTTTGTTGGCTGTGCAAGAATTCATTCCCCTGTTAGTCAGCTTTTTGGTATGACCTCACCACAATGATCACACTTGAGAGAACACATACTTCTAGCCACAGAACTTCTGTTGTTCCACAACATGTACCCTGCAGGTAGGAGACAAATCTCCTGAAGAAAGCCAGTAAAGGAAAAGGATGCTTAGAGGTAAGCCACACGGAACTAGTTTAAAAAAAAAAAGATGAAAATGAATTCCGTTTCCTTAGTTCTGTAAGTTTCATCAAACCCCTCTGATTATATATTTCCTTTCAATACCTGTTGTGCTGAAAGCCTGAAAAAACACACAAGAAACACAAATCAGTCTCCCTCCACATGAGCTTCATATACATATTTTCCATATCAACTACTCTTAAAAACCTAAGATTTACTTGCTTGCTGCAAGTCCCCATAACTTACTGAAGAGAGAAAAGGATAGAGGATTCTTTAGTTGCCAGCAGCATCCAAGCATAAGAACAGAAATACAAATACTGTACTGCAGCAATGAATTATTTTGTTTCCAATTCCCAAATCTGTAGGTCAGTTTCATCACTGTTTCTGGATTCAGTCATTTCCACTACAGATACTTCACAGATTGTTTCTAGAGGCCATGACATCAGGCTTCTTCAGACAACAACACGGAAGGTGTTTCAGGCTTTCAGAAAGTCCAACACTTCCCATTTGTTAAGATTGCAGACTATCTGCACCTGCTACAAATACCTCTGTAATGAATGCCTGGTCAGTTTTTGGAAAGGGATATTGACAGTTATGGGGAACCAAGAGTGAGTCTAAGGTGAAAAACTCAGTGACTACAAGGAACAAAGGAGAAGGAACGCTAGAAAAGGCACCAGCACATCATTTACTTTTTAGCTCTGGCTTCATGTTTGTCTAAATAGACAACGGTATTTGTCAACCTATGCAGCTACAGATCTTCAAATAGAGACACACAAAAACCAACACAAGATGGTTAAGCCTTTCCTGTGATGAAAACTGCTGGCATCAAAAAGCTGATTCCTTGCACCAAAGCGTTTTAACTTAACTAACATTTTAACTAGGATTTAAAAAAAAACCCCAACAACAAAAAAAACCCTGAACTAAAAAAAAAAAAAAAGGAAAAAACCTCCACCCACATGCCTGAAATAAGCTGAAATTATATAAGAGAAGCAAATGAACAGTATTTAGATCTTCTGCAAGGAGGTTTATAGACAAGCTGTTAGTGAAACCAGATCACAGACAATCAATACATCCAAATTTCTGTTCCTCTTCAACAATGATTAATAACTGCAGCATGCAGGCAACCTGAAGCTTTGAAGAATTACTCTAGGCACTAGCCTCAGCCTGTTCAAGTAAACCTCACTTACTTCATCCCTATTAACTCTCCTCTTCAAAGTCCCCTTCCATTTGCCTTCCCATCTAACTTCTTTGTGATGACCATATCCCACTCAGCTCCTCTCCTGATCCCATTTGCTGTTCCCTTTCATCCCTGACTGTCTTTTCCCCTGTCATTTTCCACACCCAGTTATTCAGGTGAGGGTACCAGGTCAGTTTGTCCCACCACTTCAGTAGGGCAACACTCTTCTCCTTGATTCAAGGCAATCAAGCAAACCTCTGCTCAAACTCAACTAACAGCAGCAGTGGAGGGAGAGTTTTCAAGTACAAGTGAGAAACATCTGCCAAGCAAGGTCTTGTTCTAGTTTAATCCCAAGATCAAAGAATTTTTGAGGAAGTAGATCTATGTTTAAACATAGGGATCTAGCAAAAAAGTGTCAGACATAAGAAGTTCTCCCCCAAATAACCAGAAAAAAAAAAAAAGTACAGGAAAAAAAAAAAAAGGAAGCCCAAAATAAAGATTAGCAGACACTCATTTGGGGGGGAAAAACCCAAATAACCACCCCAGTAATCACCACAGCCCAAATGAGACACTAAGATCAAAGAACTACCATTACTAAAACTAGATAGGAAAGCCTTTTTGGTCAATTCAAACTGTGTTGAACCGTTGATTTAAGGAACACTTAGTGCTCAGCTGAAAAGTCAACTACCTGCTTTAGATTCATGGCAGCCTTTGATATTTAATATTAGCAGTAGGCATGAACCTATTTGGAAGAAACTACTGTTTTCAAAGTCATGTTTATTCCTGTTTACTTAACCCAACTTGGCTTAACATATCAAACCACAAATACAGGCTTATTTCTTGTTCGGAGAAAGCATGCACCAAACAGATTATGGCTCAGGATCTTGAGAGCCATAAAATACAAAGTCATCCTTTAAATTCTCTCAGTAGAGGATCTGATAAAACTTTCCTGTTTGAATTAACCTTTGCTGAAACATTAAACTTCCAGTTTTACTGTGTGTTTTACTGCCATTCCACCTACCACTCCTTTTTTGTCATACATAAATACCACAGCATAACCTCCCCATTTTAAGAAAATGAGATTTTTCTTGTTCCGTTCTGATCCGATTCAGACAATCTAAGCAGTGCTGACTGGAAAGTAGTGCCTGTTAAGAAGAGTGCTGGAGAAGCTACAAAATAATCCTTACTTAAGAGCACAGACCTGCAAGGAACACATTCCACTTGCTATGAAAGAGCAACACAAAGCTATGAAACAACATAAAACAAAAAATCCAAAGCTCAGTTGGTAACTTCTGCATTCCTGATACAACCAAAACATTCAATTTTAGCCAAACAAGTGCAAAAGTACTTAAGACAGACTTAAGAACAACAAACAACGTAGAGATAGAAATTTAAGGAATGAAGCATCTCCATCACATTTGGATGCTAGCTTTCTGATACATATAGCTGTTTTCTTAGAAACTCCTAGAACTGAGCAGCATGGAACAAAACCAGCCAAAATGATCTTGACTTTTTTTCTTGCAGCTTTCTCTTTTCTCCCTGCCAAAGGATTCAAGAAGAGGGCAGCCAGTGGTTCTCAGCCTTCCGTTACTGACTAAGTTTGCATTTCAGCCTATGATATTATACATTAATCAATTACAGAAGTACATTTTATCCCCCAAATGAAACTAAAGCTTTGTAGTAGTCAACAGCACAGAAACATGCAGGCGGTTTGCATGGTTTGGGTATGCTGACAGCTTTTACATCCTAGAGTTTAAAAGGAATAAACATAGCTATCTGTTCTATTACAGATTTATTATTTCATAGAAGGTATTAAATTAAACAGATAGCTGTCTCACTTCAAACTTCTTTATAAAACCTGTTTCATAACACTTGATTTCAAACTTCACAAACAGTGCTTTACATTTTGAAGTTAACTGCTTCAATTCTATCCAGGTAGTGCTTTGTAACACTCAAAAGTCAACACAAGAAGTTTTACTTTTAATATTGACTATCCAGAATTTTATTTTAATAAAGGTATCAAACTTTGATACTTTCTGCACCCCTAAAGAGTTTTATCGATCAGAAAACTTCAAATAGCATCTATCACTTGCAGCAGATCTACTTTGGAGGGCGATAGTGAACCACATACCACTGTAAAAGTGATCTTTAAAATCATCTTAAACATATACTACTTATGCAGTTCTAATTTTAGGATTATCTCCTGCCTCAAGACTAAAGCTTCCATAGTGTCCGGACACATAGCCACAAAAGTAAAATTTGTGATAGACAGCTACTATCTTACTCTTGGACTATACACTCTTATTTAGGCTTGCAAATTCAAAAAAATTAAATACTTCTCTACTTCAAGGCCAGTCCTGTAATGTGGATGAATTCACAATTAAATCTGTTACTTACCACTGCTGACATGATCACATACTAAAGATTCAAACAAATACAACCCTTATTCCTGAGGAGATTTGTTCAGCTTAGGCATTTTTACTTGGCTTATTAGAATCTTTAGAGAGTTTAGCTCCTCCTCCCGTAATGAGTTGAGAGAGTTCTGTACTATCTTCCTGCAAAAATAAAGGTTTAATTCTCCTAGGCAGCAAACATAATTTCTGCTACTGCACAGCTGTCTCACAGGAGATCCAAGGACCTGACTGTTCCATCTCACTTCTGGAACAGCTGCACCATATGGTGCTGCGCAGAACCCTGCAAGTTTAATAATTTCATTTCTGAAGGTCTCCTCACACTCTTCTGCAGCCAGTCTAATAGCAAAAAAATTTTTCTCAAGTTCGAGAAGAGTATGGATCACAGTGGTTCTTGTTATTGTATACACTGTACATTAAAGATGTCAGGCAGGCTACCTCTTTCCAAGTGAATATATTTCACATAGGTGTGGTTATAACTGCGAAGAGGAATAGCAAGATGTTTGTTAATTAAACTAAGTTTTGAATATCATGAGGTGTTAGACTGTGCTGTGCGGCTCCAGCAGCACCACGTGAGCGCCCGGCCAGACAGGAGCACCCCTAACCTGTTACATGCCTCGGGAATTCCCGCAGCACAGCCCTGCAGCTCTCCCGGCTGAGGAGGAGATGCCTTACAGAGCGAGTCGGTGAGGTACCAGTGCTCCGGGCGTAACTGCAAGGAATCTGAGCAGCACACACGTACTTTCCCATGAGTCCAAGGAAAGCAAATTGGGAACACCGAGAACTACGCGACAAGGAACGCCGGTGTAATGAGTCCCCAGTTATAACCCTGCACAGCCAGCGTATAAATTACCCACGTCCAGCCACGGTGATGTCATATGCACACAATCTTTGTAATTCTTAATTCCCTTACTCCCCACACACCCTCTTCCTTCCTCCTGTTCAACAGAGACTGGAAATGCAGCAGCTTTTGCGATCTGCCTGAACACTGCGACCGAGTCACGACTCCATAGTTAAGTAGAAACGAGCGGCCAGACTTCTCCACCTCAGCCGGGAGCTCTGCCACGTTCCCTTCTTGTTCCCGGACCCCCTCTCCGGGATCCGGGCTGGGCCGGGCGCTGCCGGGCAGGGGAGGCGCTCCTGGCCCGGGCGAGGACTCGCTGAGCGGCCCCAGGCTTGTCCTGCGGGCGGAGGTCCCGGCCCGGACCCGGACCCGCCGGGGCTGTGCCGGCGCCGTGACAGCCGCGGGGAACTTTGCCTGGGGCGCGGCGCGGGCCGAGCCCCGCGGGGCCGGCGGGACCGCGCTGCCCCCGCCGCCGGACAAAGGGGCCGCGCCTCGGGCCGCCGGTGCCCGCCGGGTACCCACCCGGGCGGAGCAGGGGCACCGAGGGGACAGGGATGCGGTGCCCGGCGCCCCCCGCCCGCCCGCCCGCCGCTCACCATCCGGGAACTCCCGGTCGCTGATGTGCTGGAGGTGGGGGCCGCCGCCGCCGCCGGGATCCGAGTCCCCCGACTCGGCCTCCGCCGACCCCGAGCCACCGCCGCCGCCGCCCGCTGCCGCCGCCGCCTGATACGCGTCCGCCCAGCGATCGGGCCCCGGCGCTGCCCCGCCGCCGCGGGCCCGGCTGAGCTTGGGGCTGGCGTCCGGGGATACGCAGCAGGTGACGGTATTGCCCATGGAGCTCGGAGCTCCCCCGCCGGGCCCCGGCTGCGCGGCTCCGGGCTGGGCCGGGGGAGGGGAGGCGGGCGCAGGGCGGGTCGGAGCGCGGGGCGGGCTCAGCGCCGCCGCCGCCGCCCCCGCCCCGGCCGCGCGCGGCCCCGCCCGCCCCCACGGCCGCGCGACCGCCCCGCCGCCTCCTGCGCACGGCGAGCACGGGCCTCGCGCGAGCGGCCGCCGGGGGGAGCCCGGGCCCCGCCCCGCGACCGCCCAATCGCCTCCGGCCGCGGCGCCGCGTGACGGCCGCTCCGCCAATGGGCGCGGGGCTCGTGACGCGACCGCCGCCGCGCCCTCCCCTGCCCTGCGCCTCCCCCCCTCCCCTCCCCGCGCCTTTCCCACGCGCACGCGCGCACGGACCGCCGGGCGCGAGGCCTCGGACGCGCCCCCATGGCCGCGCCCCCTCAGCGCCGCGCGCTCGGCCCCGCCCCCGGGGGGCTCGCGCTGGCCGGGCGCGCACGTGCTGCGGGCGCGGCGGGAGCGGAGCGGCCGTGCGGGAATGCGGGAATGCGGGACAGCGAGGGGACAGCGGCGGCCACTGCACCGCGCAGGAGCGTGAGCCGGAACGGCGGCACTGCCCCGCCGGCAGCCCCACCGCTGCGAGTGCGAGCAGCTCGTGGCCGGCTTTCCCCCCTCCTTTTAAAGGCCTTAAGAACTCCCGCCCCTGGGGCAGCAGAGCCTTGGCAATGCCGCGTCCCGCCCGCCGCTCGCTCGGTGCTCGCGTCGCTGCTGTGCACGGTACCTGCCAGCAGTCCGGGAAAGGGACACTGCACGGGGCCGCCGGCATCCCCACGGACCACTGAAAGCCCCCAGCAACTGCGTATTTGCTTGCTGAGTTTCAGCTACCTGAAAGCTCCTCAGAGGACTGGAATGTTCAAATACACTCCAGGGAAGATGGATTAGAGAGCGAGATACCCACAGCAGTCAAGAGGCCCTGATAAACACAAACATGCGTTGTTCTGCAATGAAACAACCCACTATCGCTACAAAAATTTAACTCTGGCCCCTGATAAGAAGAATGGCTCTGCGGAAGACTTAAGAACACACAAAAGTATTACAAAATGCTGCTATCGTGCTGGCAGTTATTCCAAAGATAAGCAGGCTCAGGGTTTTACTCAATTTTGTAGGAAAAATCCTAATGTTGGCTCTCCCATGTGATGACAAATACACAGTTTTCAGGCAAACCATGTGTAGTGTCTTTGAAGAGAGGAAGTCATAGATGCTGCATTTCCAGAATCTGTACAACTTAATCCCAGGCACAATAAAGGGACAAACCAAATGATTCATAGCCTTGTATGAGGATTATTCCCTCAGACTGATGAATGATACCTTTTCACTTACCAGCAATGTCTCTAAACTGTGTTAGCTAAGCCCGTCTACATGCTACTGACAGTTTGCAAAGCCTTGTTACTCCAGAGGAATCTGACCTCGCTGTGGAGTACACGAGGGCCTTGGGGAAGATTGGCTTTCAGCACTTCTTGAACCAATTCAGCCCAACTGAAGTCCCTCTGCAGCCTCTGCACTCTGCTTGGAAAGCTGGAGGCCAGCCAGTCCTGCTCCCAGTTCTGGGAAGGACCAGGGATGGTTACATTGGGTGGAACAGGAGACTGACCTGAGCCAGGGAGGGAAAAAGGGGCTTCATGCAAAAGAGCCATTCAGAGATTGGTGTTTTCTTTCCTCTGCCATTGCACCCACTGATTTTTTGAGGACGGTGGGGAAAGAGAAGAAGCTAGAGGGGTGGCATGGCTTACTGAAGTAATTAATTCTCGAGCAAGAATAAGAGTTGGCTTGTATCCGCACTGTTTAATATGAAAACTGGCATAATTTACTCTTGCACCAGAAGAGCAATACCTTCCCTCACTCTTTGCACCTGGCTGACTGTTTTCAAAAGCTGGAGCAGCTGAGCAAGCTGCACTCCTGCTGCACTGCTGGGCCCCTTCCAGTGGCTCCACGCCGACAGAGGTGAGCTGCTCCATCCAGAGCAGTGGTAGGAGCCACAGGCAAATCTGCACACCTCAGCCAGACAGCAGCTGTGCCGAGTGCCTGTGTCTAAAACCCAGTCCCTCTGTTCTTTGCAGCCATGCCAGCGTGTGCCATGGGGCTGCCTGGCTTTGGCAAAGGGAGGTTCAGCTGCAGCAAGTGCCTTGGGGGATCCCAGCAGCAAGCTGGGACCTCTACTAATTCTCAGCTTTGGAGTAGCCTCAAGGGAATCCTTTGCCAAAGCTGTGATTTTGGGCAGTGGAAAATCCTTGTTCAAGGGTGAGGAAGTGAGCAAGAGTGGCTCACCAGGCAGCTGAGCACCAGGACCCAGCCATCAGGGCCAACAGCCAAAACCCCACACACTTATGCCGATAGATGAAAAATGCTGGGAACCTGGAGTGGCTGGAGTATGTGACATGCTTCACTGCAATTTGGGTGTGAAGGTTTTGGTTTCTCTGCCTCCCAGAGGCTGAAGTTTCCCATGGGTCTCATACTTGTTCTCAGCGTGTTATTCTGCAAAGGGGGAGAGATGAAAGCTGCTAGTGCTGTTGTAGAGTATCAGGATTTATACAAACATGCAGAGGGAGGAAAGAAATCAGTAGCTTGTTTCCCTGTGAGGACTTACTCATGTAGGTCTTAAGCAAGAGGAAGCTGACTTTAATCCCTGGAAGTCACAGAAACAGCAAACTGTCCCACCTCCCTGTCATTCCAGGAGAAGTTAAGCTTCCGCTTCCACATACCTCAGTACAGCAGTAAAGAGTAATTTTCCATATCTGTGCATGTTTTCCTTTAGCTGCAGTGATGAGGAATATTCATTTCCTGCTCCATTTTGGCAAAGTAACTCTTAAAATCTTAATACAAATCTGATTTATCAGGATAATATGACACAACCTGTTGCTGTGTGTATTTTCTGCAGAACCAGGCGATCCTGTTAATAGGTATAGTCTGAGCAACACCCTGCAGAAATGAAACACATTATCTTTTATTTATGCAGCTTAACACTCTATTGACTTACTGCTATTGCAATACACTGAATACCTTCTGTCATGATTTATTACTGGCCCTGGTTCTCTTCCTATTTTCTGTCTCATTTTTCTACTGTTCTGCTTGATTAACCCCAGTGAATCATCAGACAGTTTCCATTACTAAAAAAATCATTTACTTTGATGTACAAGGGGCAGCACATACCTGGTTCCACATTTTGCGTAAGCAGGCATTTTGTGGCATTGCGGATTGTGGCAATAATGAATGACTGAGCTGAAAATAGCTTACTACAGACTGCTGGGATCCAACCTCTTTTCCTCCTGCTCCAGAAAGAGAGGTTTGTGCCATGGGACTCTCAATTACCACCCCTTGTGTCTGAGCAGGGCACCCAGTGGGCAGCAACCCTCCCGTGCTTTAGTTTTCACAAAAGGGAAAGCAAAATAACTTTCAAAAATGTGGGAAACGAATCCTAATTTAAGCCCTCTCATGAAGCTGCTGCAAACTTCGGGAGAACTCCACACAGCCTTTAAGGAAGGCCAGACATTATCTTGAAACAAACCCTAAATCAGATTGTGATGACTGCCAAAGGAGTAGTGACCTCTGTTCCTAATATGCAGAGATTAGAAAGACCTGTGGTTTATTCTGAATATACAAAGGACCAGACTTGCTCCTTATATTAGTCTAACGAGGTCAGAGGAGCACTACCAGTGAGGAGCACACCCTGCCAACTACTAAATGCAGCTTCTGAGCTATAAGCTTAACTATATGTATAATTATTTGCAGGATGCATAATAAATGAGAGTGCCAGGCTTGACAGGACTAATGTTAGTGCTACCAGCTGTGTTTTGGCTTGTGGGCTTACCGGGGGAGGTAATTCTGTCTCTTTACTTGGCCCATTTGCTGAGTACATGTGAGCTGCTGTCTGCTTGTATTCAAAGGAACCCCACTTCTCAGACAAGTCTTTACATTTCCTGCGATGGATGGTTCCTTGTAGGCAGAGTTGTGCAGGTTTTTATTTAACTCCCTCTGAAATCTCAGCACTTGCATTCACAACCACACAACCCTGTAGTCCTTTGCCTCATGATGCAAAACCAGGCTTCCCTTCATCTGCAAGCAGCAGTATCCCTAAGAGATGTCTGAAACCAAAGTTACCAGCTTCTTTATGAGCAACAACTCTTGAAAAATTCCCACTCTAAGTGTATGTTCTTGTCCACAGTAACTGCAACAAGAAGATGAGAGTCTTCTAAAAGGCTTGAAATTAAATTGCAGGATTTCCCGTAAGCCATCCAGCTTCACAGTCACCATCAGTCCCAGAAATGGAGAATGGCTCCTTGCACACTCTTGGTTGTGCTTCACGGGGCCAGGAATCTTAAATCCAGTAAACTCTGCTGTTATCTTCACCCTGACTTGGTACTGCACATGCCTTTACAAGGTCATGCACCTCCTTGCCTGTCTGCAGGGTGATGACACCAGCTCTGGATGCATTTTTTTCAATTTCTCCCTTCTTAGAAAGTGTCACAGCTGAGGGAGAAGGAGTGCTTTCTGATCTTACTTGGATAACTTGGAGAAGAGCCAGGGCTTTGTCTTTTCCTGGAAATGTAGCTGCAGGAAGAATGAATCACCAGGTTGAACCTGTATAACCAACTGAAAACAAAAGCTCAGACTTCTCTATCTCACTTGCAAATAATTGGGGGAAAAACAGACATCCTGTTTTGAAAACCACTACCAGCTGACAGGACAAAAATGTTGCACGTGTGATGTCTTTTGAAGCTGACAAGTAACATAAGACTACAGCCATTTAAGGGAAAAATCCTGGAGCAAAACAGTAGTTAGGGAAATAGAATATTCCAATGTTTGGGTGAGAAAAGTAACCAATGAGGTTATTCAGAACACACAAGGTGGACTTTTAGTAGCCCTAAAGCTTCACACAGTATTAAATCTCCTGTACTACCTTGGCTAGCAGTGAATACAAGCAAACCAGGGCTGGGGAGCCTGTGTTTCACAGCATAAGGACAGACTGCAGTGCTGCTGTCATTGATTAAATCCCTCCTTTTGCCTTTGCTGCAATCTAAGATGTCATTACAGGCAATGCAGAGGCTGCTTGGCTGGCATGCGAGCATCTGGATCGCTGCAGGGATACCAACAGCACAGGCATGTGGGAGTAAACCTTTCTTTATCTGAGCTTCTCTCTTTTGCTCCTACCTTCGTTTTGTCTTCAGGTAAAATAAAACCAGCTTGACAGCTACCAAAGACTAAGTTAGAGTTAATGGAGACTTAGTACCTGAGAAGAAAATTCGAGCTGTGCTGGAGCCAAGATGGAGGCCTGCAAAGCTGTACTTTGGACTGGCAGAACCACCACTTTGATTTATCAAGTATTGGAAATAGCTGTTACTGCAGGTCATGGATACAGATTTCTTATGTGGAAAAGGAAAATGCTTTTCAGTATTTTAACACAAACATTAACATGAATAGCGAGTTTATTCAGAAAAGTCTAACTGTGCAAATGTAAGTCCTGCAGCAAGTTTGTTTAGGGTAAACTGCAGTTTTAATTCCAACTCTGGGCCACCAGAGCCTGGAAGGTGGTGCTAAGGGGCCCTGTTAGTTTTAAGGTACCTGAAATTGCTTAGACTCAACTCTTCCATCTCCTCCATTGTCTGATGGATTTTCTTTCTAAGGACTCGAGAAACACTGACAATACCATTAGAAATAACACTAAACCCCCACATTTTTCATATGCTTGGATTCTTCCTTCTTTTAAAAGGGTAACATTGCACTGAGGCAGATGCCTTTGCATCTATATGAATGCTGTAGCTGTTGCCTGCCTGCCCATATAATTGTTTTAAAATTAAAATTAGTTATCGTTAACTAGTTTTAAATTAATACAGTGCATTGCTTTCACTGTGATTTCCTCTCCAACTACAAAACAGCACCGATAGAGCACATCATAAATTTGTCCACCTAATGTTAAGCCTCTAGATCCATACTCAGACTCCAAAAAAGGGAGGTTTTTGCAGCATTTTCCCTGCCCCTGTCTGCTTCACTTCCCCACCACAGCCCTCTGCTCCCGGGTGCACTGCTGGAGCAGCTTTTCCCAGGGTGCACCCACGTCTGCTCACGTGTCAGTCTCACTCGGTGGGTTACGGACTCTCCCCTCCCAAGACCCAACACTGGCATCTCGTGGCCTGGAAGTTCAGCAGCTGGAGATGTGGGTAAGGCTGTAGGTCTGTGAACATCCGAAAGTGGGAGGAGGTTTCCAGCAACTTTAGTGCAGCTGGAAATCCAGTGGTTGGTTGTGAAGAAGAGCTTACTCAATTTGCTTTTTGTTCTTTAACTAAAACTTCAGAACAATATCAGCTTTCAGACCTGCAAGGCCTTTGAGAGCTCACTCATGTAGTTCTACATAAAGCAAAGTGATCTTTCTGTAATAAGACACTTTAATAAATGTGGTGATTATATGTGACAGTTTATCAAGATGCAAAGTTGAAGGCACGAATGTAATATTACTGAGGGGAACAATTCCCTCTTTAGAGGTTCCAGAAACTTCCTGTGTTTCAGCTCAAGCACTTATGAAATTATACATCTTCATATTTTTGATCATTACTTCCACTGCTTAATATAACTCTATAATGTGTATAAAGGAAATGACACGCTAGATCAAATCATGCATTTATTTCAGTATTTCACTTTTTTTGCAAGGACCTTGCAGACACAGCAAGTTGTAAGGTCTACTGATAACCCACCAGTTTCTGCAGAAACATAAGTTTTTATTTTTAATTCACCCCATCGGTTTTAAAGATGATCCAAATCACTTCAAGCTGAGGCTGTCTTGATTCTGCAACTGCAAGCTGTCATCAACCAAATTAATCTTTGCTTTATTCTCTTTGTATTTAACAGCAAGTGATTCACCACCCCATCTATTTTATTGGTGTGGAGAATCTGGAAGATTCCTCCACTGGTGAAGATGAAAATGTAAAACTTTAAGTGCTAGTCATTTGAATAGCTACTTACAGTGATACTTAGGGAGAAAGACTGCTTTCTTTTATGGGTTTTCCTTCAAGCTTTGTGTTAGCTCTTGTTCATTTGGTTGATGAAAGCAAAACAGATATTCGTCCAAACTTTACTTTTATTTTCATATTTCAGTGGAATGACAACCAGAAGTAGCTGCTGTTTATTTAGGGAGGAAAGGATTAAACCAGAAGTTTCCACACAAATGTAGAACAGAACCATTTGGAATAAGGTGTTGCTGTCAGAGGGTTATCAACAACACAGGCTTCTGGATAGAGTTTTTAAAAAAATCAGATTGTTTCTATTTATACCTGCCTTTGCCTTGGTAACCAGAGACTGTGTGAGGGATGCAGTATTTTCCCATCACGATGTCTCCAAAAACCATGCGCAGACATGCAGTGCATCCAGTGTCTGCAGAGCTATCACAAGAACTGTCACAGTCATTTCTAAGAGAGGATTTTACATACTAAGCAGCAAAGAGAACATTGCAGAGAGTTATATTAGTATAGATTCAAAATAATTTGTACTCATTTCTATCTTATCTACTTCGTTCTTTGATCTTTTAAGTATTACAAGGACCATTGCACTTAAACACTTTCTCTTAATTACCCCAAGCAGCTTACCCAAATCCGAGGTGCGGGATTTACTCATAATTGGCTACATTGTGCCTGCTCTATCAAGTAGCTGAATGAGGTAAGAATGGACTTGAATTGGTGTTTCTTCATACTTTCAATCATTCTTGCTTACCTTAAATTCAGCTGTTTCCTACTTCGCAAGATTACCTGCAGCTTAGGTGTCCTTACAGCCCTCTGCAGTGCTCAAAAGCCAAACCAGCCTACATTCTCACCACTTCACTGCTGGGCTGAGCTTTAGCCTTGCTGGGAGAAAAGCATTTCAGCTCTGGGCCTCTGTTTTAGCCACAATTCTGTGTTTTGTTTTCCTTATCCTTTCACTGTCAGAAAAGGTAGAAGAAACCAAGTGTCTCTCTCTGCCACTATAATACCCAGGTCCTCCATTTGCTTAGAAAATGGATGTGGAAAGGGGAAGAGAAGGTAAATATAGGCTCAGAATGAATATGGGGAATCAGGGCCCTTACTAAACTAGTGGACTTGCTTCTCTCTTAATAGCTTCACTATCCAGTTATGATCCAGACAGTAATTTCTGACCTTCTGTCTAGGGCTCATGGAAGTCAGTGCCAGAACACCTTTATCGGGGAAGAAGGGGAAATACTTCTGGGAAGCAGGGCAGGATTGGTAGAGAACCTGCTGTGCTCCAGAGATATTCAGGGATATCTGACTAACAAAATCACATTAGTGGGATAAAAGCACTCACTGCATTATCATCTTCGGGAACAATACATTTTCACATGCAGCCTTTTTGTACTCTAGTTGCTATTCAGCCAGACACTTGGTCTTATGAAATACTGCAGGGGAAGAAGCCTCATCGGGGACAGGAAGGAGGCAGTTGGGAGCACTGGAGCCCTGCCACACTCCTTCATATTCTGGCTGGAGATCCCGGGGCTGGCATGTGGTGCAGGAGGTGGAGGTGAAAGCTTTGTTCCATTTGGGAGTTTCCCTCTATTTGCCTGATGGTGTAGTTTAGGCACAGTGTAGATGACTCAAAAACTCATTCAAACAGAGCTC